>NC_046324.1:12395837-13660781 GCF_009819535.1 Lacerta agilis | reverse complement strand
GTTTCAGCTTCTCATTTTTTTCCACTCTTAAGGTCAGCCCTTAACATTCCCACAGCAGTTTGTGGTTTGTTTGAAATCCCTATGAAAACATCATCATCATCATCATTTAATGCCAATTCTCCTGGCATGCATATCTTTGTATGCAAGTTTTCCTCACATGCATATTTCTGCAAAACAATTTCCCTTAATATGATGGGTTGTGGGGTTTTTTCATATTTGTGATTTTGGATGCATTTTGTTTAGCTGGAAAATTGGGTTATCTGTATAAGGTTTACTAGTGCTGTCCTATTTTAGTTGTGTATTCTTCTGATGTTTGTTTTTTTTAGTTGTATAATTTTGTACTGAGAAATGTTTCTTCTGACTATCGGTCGAATAAAGGATATGTATGTATGCTGGAAAATTGCATTGTCGCATTTGGAGAAGTTCAAATTTTAAAGCATCCATCTATGATTTTTTTCTTATCTTCATTAAGATTTCATTGTATTAGTTTGTGTAATTTATTTAGATTTCTGCTTTTATTCTCTCTTTTCTTTTCCTTTTCTTTTTTGGTTCTTTCTAACCTTTTAAAATCTTTTTTCTTCTTTTCACGTTTAAATTTTTTTGATTTGTATGTATTTGCAGTATAACATAATAATAATAATAATAATAATAATAATAATAATAATAATAATAATAATAATAAAGCATTGAGGCCTTTCATTTTGCATATCAGAGCAAATTAGATAAGATTGCATTAAAATGAAAACTACTGGATTTCTTCCCCAACCCTATCTTACAGAGGTATTCTGTTAAAACACTTTGCATGACTGCCCTCTAGTGTTACCATCATGTACTAGTTTGGTAGAGTAAATCTGTAAGAAGCTGTTTTGCCTAAGCAAATAAGCATAATAATAATAATAATAATAATAATAATAATAATAATAATAATAATATTTTCCATAAGTAACAAGTGTCACTGAAGGCTGGCTTTAATTGGGGAGTGGGCTGCCCACTGAGTGGCAGAAATACTACTTGTGTTCAGTCCAGTTAGGAACGGACCCTGAATTTTTCCCCCAAAGTGCTTCTGCAAAGGTAATGAATTTGGGAGGACTTGTATTAGAGGGATGGCCTGGGTTGCGGAGGATAGTAATTTGGGGAAATAAATTAATTTAACATGACTTTACCTAGAGGTGATTTAGGGATAAGGAATGGGGGTAACAAAAATGGAACTGAATTGACTGATTTTGAGCTGGGTCGTGTTGAGAAATAATTTTTTAACATCGTAGCACAAACTTTTCTTCCAATATCCAACTCCCACAATATTATTATTATTATTATTATTATTATTATTATTATTATTATTATTACTCCCTTCATAATAAGATCTCAGGGTGGTTCACCAAATAAAATGTGGGATAAAAACAAGTAAATAAGTAAATCGAAACAATAAACCCGCCTCTTCCCACAGACACATTTAAAAGTCTGTAGAATAGTGGTTCCCAATTAGGGGCCCGGGGACCCCTTGGGGGTCAGCAGAATACACTGAGGGGGTCCACAGTCCCATCCCTTGGCTCCCCCCCACTAACTTTTTGTCATTTTTGCAATGTAATATCACAAATTTAATGGTCTGTTTCAGTGCTGTGCGATTTGTCAATATAGTGGCCAAAATCGGTTTTGAAATCACACTGCGATAACTGTTTTGGCCCAGCAATATGCAGCAATGTATCGATCCTCACACGAGGGAGAGCAGGGCAGACGATTTCCAGGCACCACCAATGTTGCACGTAAGGCAAAGGTAAAGTACCGCTGAGCAAGTCCAGTCAAAAGTGACTATGGGGTTGCAGCGCTCATCTTGCTTTTCAGGCCAAAGGAGCCGGCGTTTGTCCACAGACAGCTTTCTGGGTCATGTAGCCAGCAGGACTAAACCGCTTCTGGCACAACGGGACACCGAGACAGAAGCCAGA
Source organism: Lacerta agilis (assembly GCF_009819535.1). Lineage (NCBI taxonomy): Eukaryota > Metazoa > Chordata > Lepidosauria > Squamata > Lacertidae > Lacerta > Lacerta agilis. The sequence goes on along the minus strand of NC_046324.1, from coordinate 13,658,838 downwards.
GCGCACAGAAACAGTGTTTACCTTCCTGCCGCAGCGGTACCTATTTATCTACTTGCACTGGTGTGCTTTCAAACTGCTAGGTTGGCAGGAGCTAGGACAGAGCAACAGGAACTCACTCCATCACACGGATTCAAACTCCTGGCCTTCCCATCGGCAAGCCCAAGAGGCTCAGTGGTTTAGACCACAGCGCCACCCGCATCCCTTTTGCCGATGTTGCTCAATGAGCTCAGCCGCTGATGCTGCTGATCTGAGCTGCCTTCCCTCATGCAAGGGAGACCAGGGCAGCTGGTCGCCCTCACTTCTAGGCATCGTGGAACTACCTTCCCCTGGCCCCGAGATTGAGCAACTTTTCTCGGTCAGCAGGAAAGAAGAAGCCACAGTGGACATGCATTTTCACTCACTGCCACCGCTGACAGTGGCTTGATGCACCCCCCAATCCCCATCCTTTCCCATTCAAACCATGTGGCGGAGGTGACTCTGCTTCCTCTCCTCCCCCCACCCATTCGATCTCCGCAGCTGCTCCTTCTCTCATCCCCACGCCTTATCTCCAATTTCAGACATCGTGATATATCAGAATATTGCGGTATTTCGCTGCTGATATATCACAATGTTGAAAACCAGATATCGCTCAGCCCTGGTCTGTTTTTTAGTACAGCCGTACCTTGGAAGTCGAACGGAATCCATTCCGGAAGTCTATTTGACTTCGGGAACCAAAGCGCGGCTTCTGATTGGCTGCAAGAAGCTCATGCAGCCAATCGGAAGCCGGGGAAGCCACATCGGACATTCGGGTTCCAAAGAACGTTCGCAAACCGGAACACTCACTTCTAGGTTTGCGGCCTTCGGGAGCCAGAGCGTCTGAGTACCAAGGCGTTGGGGATCCAAGGTACGGGTGTATAGCTAAAATCCTTTGCTTATTAGGGGCTACTCCACATTTTGTTCAAAAAATTGCTTTGCAGAGGTAACTACCATAGAGTTATTGAAATTTTCAATTTTCAAAACTTGGCTTTTGATAATAGTCTTCATTAATTAGCTAATTGGGAACCACTGCTGTAGAATATCAATCAGCCAAAGGCCTGATTGAAGAGAAGACAATATCTCAGAGAGGCAATGCTATTATAATGCCAGCTATGTACATAGGTAGTTGATAAATGACAAATGTTGATATAATAAACGTATATTGAAAAGGTTAATCAGGTACAAAGTCTTTCAGCAGTCGACAACCATGATTTTGTTGAGCAGCATCAATTCAGCATGAAAACTACAAAGAAAAGCGGTGTCATTTACCCAGGTAAATCCCAAGCAATTAATGGCGTCTGCCAGCATGTCGCCCAGGAGTGAAGGCCAGGATGTGAGAGCCGGAAAGTAGGCATGCATGTGTGGACTCTGCCAATGGACAACCTGGGTTAAAAACAAGAGTCGGGAAGCTAATGAGAAGGTGAGAAAGGGTTGATTACTGCAGAAAACAAGTGAAAAGGAGCAAAGGGTTACCTTAACTTGCCCTCCAACATTTCTCAGATGAAAATAATAATAAATTATTATTTATTATTTATAACCTGCCCATCTGTCTGGGTTTCCCCAGCCACTCTGGGCAGCTCCAAACAGTATAATAATAATAATAATAATAATAATAATAATAATAATAATAATAATAATAATGCTATAAAACATCAAACATTAAAAACTTCCCTAAGATGTCTTCTAAAAGTAAGATACAGTGGATGCTTGGGTTGCGAACGTGATCCGTGCGGGAGGCACGTCCGCAACCCACAGCATTCGCAACCCACAGCACCGCTTCTGCGCATGCGCAAAGCGCGATTTGGTGTTTCTGCGCATGCACGAGCGCCGAAACACGGAAGTAACCCATTCCGGTACTTCTGGGTTCGGCGTGGTGCGCAACCCGAAAACGCACAACCTGAAGCGGCCGTAACCCAAGGTATGACTGTAGTTGTTTATTTCCTTAACATCTGAAGGGAGGGTGTTCCACAGGGTGGGTGCCACTACCAAGAAGGCCTTCTGCCTGGTTCCCTGTAACCTCACTCATCTCAGTGAGGGAACCGCCAGAAGGCCCTTGGCACTGGACCTCAGTGTCCGGGCAGAACGATGGGGGTGGAGACGCTCCTTCAGGTATATCCTGAAGGGACATCCTATCAATTTTACTATTTATACCCCGCTCATCTAACTGGGTGGCCCCAGACACTCTAGGCAGCTTCCAACAAATATAAAGATTCATGAGGACATTCCGGGATCAAATCAGAAACCAAGACGGTTTCTGTAAATCCAGGACTGTCCCTGGAAAATAGGGACACTTGGAGGGTTTCAAGCAGAGAGCCACACCTGCAAATGCCCTCTCCGTTGTTTCTAGTGGTGTTCTGTCTTCTGCACAATTAAAAGGATGCGTGTGAAACCTACAGCTTAGCTCCATGTCGCTTTTCAAAGCTCCCTGCCTACTTTGCAAACTCCACCCACTTTGACTTTGGCCCTTCCCACTTTGGGCTGTGGCTCCACCCACCGCTGTCATGCAGATTGCTCCTCTCCCCCCCCCCCCCCGCGAGAAATGTGGTGCTTGGCAGGAGATAGGGGAAGCTGTCTACCCCGGAATTAAGGGCACAAGATCTTCGACCTCCTTTACCCCGGTTGTTAGACCGCAAAGGGGGGGGGGAGGACTGCAGTCCCTGCTGAGCACATCTCAGATCTGATGGAAGCATCTGTGCATTTTTTTATTCATGTCGAAGGAAACAGAAGAATGTGGGACTAGTAGATAAATGTCTCACCACAGCAAAACCATTTATCTCAACGAAACATGCCTGTTAAGAGGAAATGGAAACCCCTCCATAAAGAGGAAGCGATACAGATTTTCAAAGAAGAAAGCCATCACAGTATACAGTTTTCTTGTTTCGTCTCATTATTTATCGTATTTAGGCAGGAATATGAAGCCGACCCATACGGGGATCGAATCTGCAACCTTGGCATTATAACGAATGCCTTTGTTAATTTTGCAGCTACTACTATCACAAAAATATCACAAAAAATAACTACTGAGCTTTGATTCCACACTTTCCAAATGTTCAAAATGCTTCGTGTACCTTACAAAAAGAAAACAACCTACAAGGTAGGACAGCATTATCTCCATGTTGCAAATGCCAGAGTCTGACACATTATTAGTTTATAATAATAATAATAATAATTTAATTTGTATACCACGCTTCATCCACAGATCTCAGGGTTGTTCACTACATAAAAACCACAAAATACATAGTAAATATAACAACAACAAATCAATAATCCCTCCTCCCACAACTCATTTAAAAGGACATCGGATGTCAATCTGTGAAAGGCCTGGTTGAAGAGGAATGTTTTTGCCTGGCACCTAAAGGTGCATAACGAAAGCGCCAGACAAATCTCCATGGGGAGAGCATTCCACAAATGGGGAGCCACTGCAGAGAAGGCCCGGTTTACTACCTCCACTAAATTTGTAACCGAGGTTAGACTTCATTTAGAGAACTTCCAGCCCTGTCCCTCTGAAAACCGGGAGTTTAAAGAACCCACATTCACATTGTAATACAAATTGAAAACCAAAGTACCTCATAAAAGTGCGAGCCCCCAAACCAACTGTTATGTACTGAGTTGAATAGGATCCAAACTGCAGCAGTCTGATTGGTCCTAGAACAATAGGATTGAGATTGCAGCAGTCTGACTGGTCTCAGAACAATAGGATTGAGATTGCAGCAGTCTGACTGGTCCCAGAACAATAGGATTGAGATTGCAGGAGTCTGATTGGTCTGCAGGAGCCACCCAATCCAGCTCCAGGTGGAAGTGAATCCGCACTCTGATTGGCATACAGGAGTATCCCGGAATTAGCCAATCACGTGGGGCCCATTGTGTAAATAGTGTATATAAAGCAAATGTTTTGGGGGAACTACATTCCTCACTACTATGAGCTGGATAAAGAGCATGAAAATCACACTGGACTCTGAGTATCTTTCACCAACCATAATAGTAAACATGATCAGCATACAGTTCAGTGAGAACAGTAAGATATAATAAAAAACTATGGAGACTCCAGTAGCATCAGAAATGATGCAGCAGCCCATTAAGATCTTCATTCAAGAAAAAGCAGCTGGAAGCCCATAGGCAGGGCAATCTCTAAGGGGTGTGTGGATGGGGGGAATCATGTTGTGAGTCTCTCTCTCCTCCTCTTTATGGCAATAAGGTGACATCCTCTCCTTTCCCCGACCCCCAATTACTTTTTGTTTGGGATTTTGCTGCTGCTTTAGATCTGGTAGTTTAGATCTCCTCTGCTTTCCATTTTGTTTTTTTCTTCTGTCGCTGCTTCAGAGGTCCTCCACCTTCTCCCTCCCTGGCTTGCTCTAGGAAGGGAAGAGATGGGGAGTCTTTCCAGGTGGGCAGGAGGGTTGGCCAAGCAGCTGGGTTGCCAGCCACGGTGGCCGGCAGCAGGTGCAGGCACCCCGCCCTGCAACCCTTGGCCCAGGGCAGATAATAATAATAATAATAATAATAATAATAATAATAATAATAATAATACCCTGCCCTCCCCAGCCAAAACCAGGCTCAGAGCGGCTAACATCTAATGTATAACACATAATCATAAAACCAGGCAATCAATTAAAAGACTGTCTCGCCAGAGTGGTGCATGCTCTCGTTATCTCCCGCTTGGACTACTGCAATGCGCTCTATGTGGGGCTACCGTTGAAGGTGACCCGGAAACTGCAATTAACCCAGAATGTGGCAGCTAGATTGATGACTGGTAATGGCTGTCAAGACCATATAACACCGGTCTTGAGAGATCTGCATTGGCTCCCAGTACGTTTCCTTTAAAGCCCTAAATGGCCTCAGTCCTGTATACCTGAAGGAGCGTCTCGACCCCCACCGAGGTCCAGCTCCGAGGGTCTTCTGACGGTTCCCTCCCTGCAAGAAGTGAGGTTACAGGGAACCAGGCAGAGGGCCTTCTTGGCAGTGGCACCCGCCCTGTGGAACGCCCTCCCATTAGATGTCAAGGAAATAAACAGCTATCCTATTTTTAAAAGACATCTGATGACAGCCCTGATTAGGGAAGTTTTTAAATATTTAATGCTGTATTGCAGGCACCTCCAACAGGTAGATTGTGATCTACCGGTAGATCACTCGACGTCTGTGGTAGATCACTGGCTCCCCCCATAGAAGCTCAACAACTTTGGCTCGCCTAAAAAAAACTCAACATTTTCTCCCTGCACCCCCAAAAACGGGGCTTTCCTCCTCCCTAAAAAAGAGCTCAACAACTCTTTCACCTGAAACCCCCCAAACAGGGCTTTCGTTTTCTCCCAAGAAAAGCTCAACAGCTTTGACCTGAAACCCCAAAAAGGGGGTAGATCACTGCCAGTTTTTAACTCTGTGAGTAGATCACAGTCACTTGGGAGCTGGCCACCCCTGCAGGGTATTGTTTTTAACACTTGATTGGGAGCCGCCCAGAGTGGCTGCGGAAACTCAACCAGATGGGCAGGGTACAAATGATAAATTATTATTATTATTCTATTACTAAATGCTCACCAGGCCCAACTGTTTGTGCTGATCTTATATGAACCTGTGAGGAAAAACTGGGAGGCTACATTCGTGCAAGTTCTTATGAAAGGGGAGAGAAGCCCCTGTTTGCCCTTCCTTTAGGGACAGTCTTCCAAACAGGTCCTTAGAACTGGGTCTCAAGGAAGGACTTGTGTAGGGGATGAAAGCAGGCCACAACTGCAGTTGCGTCTCACTAGAAGTCCTTACCCCAGGCATGATGATCTTCTCAATGTCTTTAAAGATGTTGTCCCAGCTTTCTGGCTCGAAAGGAGCGCTGTCTGGCAGCTGGTCTCTCATGTAACCGGGCTGCACATCAGGAGACACCCGCCTCTCTCTAAGGCTGGTCAGGTACTGGCAAATGTAGTCCACCATCTCTTTTCCTGGAAGAAGAAGCAGTTGTGAACTGAGAGACAGCTTTTCCTATCGATTTCGGGGTCAGTTCACCCCTACATGCTCATCACCACGGCATCAAAACAACGACTTGCGTGGGTGAATCAGCCACTACCAATTAATCGCTGCAAACAGATATTTCTTTCGATGTCGCCTGATGTCAACTTCACAGTTTTTGATGGAGCCAGAGCTCTCACAATGCTGTTCTGGGAGCCATGAACCAAGTTTAAGGCTGCAATTCTTACACCTGCTTACTAGGGTGTAAACCCCACTGAGGACAATTGGGCGCTTACTCCTGAGGACTGCATTGCACTCTTACGTGTCCTTATCCATAATAAAATTGATTGAATGAAAGGATTGCCAGTTAAGGAGGAATGGCTTGTGAAGCTGATTGGAATATGCTGAAACGGCGGAATTAACTGCCAAATTATTAAGAGGACATAACAATAAAGTGTTTAAGTAGGATTGGAAATCACTGATGGAATATCTATCAAATTATCACCAGTATATGAAGTCACGAGCAGGATTAGAAATATGAGCAGTGGATTACTGAAAGATCTGGTGGTAGTGGGGTTTAGATAATAAAAATATGTGTGTAATAAAACAGCTGATAAATAGAGTAAAAAACAAACATCAGGAAAGGGGTGAGGGAAGTCAAGAAGAAACTTTGCATGTAAAAAAAAGGGGGGTATATGATGACAAGTGCTCTGAAATATAGTTGCAGACTTAATAAAAATGATATGGGGGAATTAAATTGGTTTAACACAGTGGTGCTTCCGAAGAAACATACATGAGATAAGCTTGTAAAGGAGGGATGAGGAATTGGTGGTCTTCCAAATGTTACTGGACTTCAGGTCCCATTGACCCTGACCATTGCCAATGTTGGCTGGGGCTGATGGGAGTTGGAGTCCAAGGCTGCAGTCCTCTGCACATTTATCTGTAAGCCCTGTAGAACTCACTGGGACTTGCTTCTGAGTGGACTTTTTCTTATTAGGAATAGCAGACTTTGTTTCACCTTTGTTTATTTTATAAAGTGGTCCCTCTGGTTACGAACTTAATTCGTTCCGGAGGTCCATTCTTAACCTGAAACCGTTCTTAACCTGAGGTATCACTTTAGCTAATGGGGCCTCCCGCTGCCGCTGCTCCACCACCGCGTGATTTCTCTTCTCATCCTGAGGTAAACTTCTTAACCCGAGGTACTACTTCCGGGTTAGCGGAGTTTGTAACCCGAAGTGTTTGTAACCCAAGGTACCACTGTGTATGTATGTATGTATGTATGTATGCATGCATGCATAGTTAGACAGATAGATGCAGATGGATGAATGGATAGATAATGTTTCCATACCACTTTTGTCAAAATCACAAAATGAAGCACAATGTAAAAACAAAATTACAATAAAATTCCGAGCATGTTCTAGAAATCCTAATAATGGATTACATCCAATGTTCTTCTAAGAGGAGACCACTGAAATTAATGGACACAGCCAACTTAAGAAGAAGAAGAAGAAGAGTTTGGATTTGATATCCCGCTTTATCACTACCTGAAGGAGTCTCAAAGCGGCTCACATTCGCCTTTCCCTTCCTCCCCCACAACAAACACTCTGTGAGGTGAGTGGGGCCGAGAGACTTCAGAGAAGTGTGACTAGCCCAAGGTCACCCAGCAGCTGCATGTGGAGGAGCGGAGACGCGAACCCGGTTCCCCAGATTACGAGTCTACCGCTCTTAACCACTACACCACACTGGCTCTCAACTTAAGTCACATGAACCTAACAACAACAACAACAACAATAGTGACAAACAACAACAGTAAACATAATCAACAGCAGCAACGTAAGCACCATTTGAGTTTATAAAGTACTATCATAACCCGGTGGGAATTCCAGCAAGACTTCATCCGTTTACTCACCTCTCTGTCTGTATTCCTCTTGGTCCATGATTCCGCTTTCTTGAGGAATCTCTTCTTCCAAACTGAGTTGTGGTGTGAGCGGATAAGTGGGCTGCCTTTTCTCAACTGATGCCCATCCGCTCTCCATCCCTTTTTATACCCTCCTTTATCTGCCAGCCATGGTAGATTGCACGTCAGCAAGTTATTAGGAAATGATGACTCCCTCCCTAACTGCTGCTCCCCTGCTTCTCTCCAAGAATACCTTTGATGTCTAGCATCCTTCTCTTGAGCAAATTAGGGACTCTATTAATATTTTCAATGCAACAGGAAACAAAGATGACTACGATAGGTTGCCCAACAAGGGTCGTACCAGCAACAGTGAAGGAAGGAAGAGGTACACACACACACACACACAGAGAGAGAGAGAGAGAGAGAGAGAGAGAGAGAGAGAGAGATTTTAAGTTGCACCAGGCTAAATATTTGGAACTGAGTGAGTTCTTCATTGAGGAAATTCATCAGATGCAATGCAGTACTCTGTTGTTTTGAATTCAACCAAAGCTCATTGCAGAGGTCAAGGCAAAATAACATACTATAGATCAGGACGCCGGTGGCACTGTGGTCTAAGCCACTGAGCCTCTTGGGATTGCCGATCAGAAGGTCAGCGGTTCGAATCCCCGCAATGGAGTGAGCTCCTGTTGCTCTGTCCCAGCTTCTGCCAACCTAGCAGTTTAAAAGCATGCCAGTGCAAGTAGATAAATAGGTACCGCTGCGGTGTTCCTACCCCCACTTGGAAATGCTGAGCGTTGAACCTGGGACTTTATCTGTGAAAGGGAGATGCTCATCCACTGAGCTATGGGCCTTTTCTTTAAAAGCAATTTATAACTTTATTAAACATAAACTAAAAAAGCACACTAGGTTCTGAGGCATGAGTGCACTCGGTCTATGGCTAAGTCCTAGAAGCCCAACTACTAAAGTCCATGCTCAGAAGCCCTAGCATGTGAGTGCTCTTCCCTAATATTATAGCAGTTCACCCCACCAGGGCTCAGCCTCTACCCATGAGATTTTAAATGCAAGTTCCTTCCAACATCTCTCCGATGAAAATAGGGATGTCCTATTTCACTTTCTTGGGTTCCATGATCACTACAGATGGTGACAGTAGTCACGAAATTAGAAGACGCCTGCTTCTTGGGAGAAAAGCAATGACAAACCTAGACAGCATCTTAAAAAGCAAAGACATCACCTTGCCGACAAAGGTCCGTATAGTTAAAGCTATGGTTTTCCCAGTAGTAATGTACGGAAGTGAGAGCTGGACCATCAAGAAGGCTGATCGTCGAAGAATTGATGCTTTTGAATTATGGTGCTGGAGAAGACTCTTGAGAGTCCCATGGACTGCAAGAAGATCAAACCTATCCATTCTCAAGGAAATCGGCCCTGAGTGCTCACTAGAAGGACAGATCCTGAAGTTGAGGCTCCAGTACTTTGGCCACCTCATGAGAAGAGAAGACTCCCTAGAAAAGACCCTGATGTTGGGAAAGATGGAGGGCACAAGGAGAAGGGGACGACAGAGGATGAGATGGTTGGACAGTGTTCTCGAAGCTACTAACATGAGTTTGGCCAAACTACGAGAGGCAGTGAAGGATAGGCGTGCCTGGCGTGCTCTGATCCATTGGGTCACGAAGAGTCGGACACGACTGAACGACTGAACAACAACAAATTCAACAACAATATTATCCCCCCACCCATTTGACTGGGTTTCCGCAGCCACTCTTGGCAGTTTCCAGCATATATAAAAACACAATAAAATATTAAACCTTCCCTATATAGGGCTGCCATCAGTTGTCTTCTAAAGGTTGTACAGTTACTTATATCCTTGGCTTGTGGGTTGTAGAACTCCATACACTCCAACATTTCTCCAATGAAAATAGGGGCATCCTCAGGAAAAGCGGGACATTTTGGGATCAACTCAGAAACTGGGACGGTTTCCATGAATCCAGGACTGTCCCTGGAAAATGGGGACACTTAGATGGTCTGAAGTTCCAAAGCCCCTGTCAACAGGGCCAGCCCACCCATGAGGGGACCTTAGATGAAATCCGGGGACATTCCAGGGATGGAATTTGTCTGGGGACAAATTTGCAAATCCGGGGACTGTCCCCGGGAAACGGGGACGTCTGGTAACCCCAGCTATCACACCCTTTATATTTCCACAAAAACACTGGAAAGCATTATAGAGTTACAGTCACTGACTGGTCTCCGCTCCCCGGTCTCTAGGCTGAGATTGATGACTGAATTAACTTCAGGGTGGCTACTTATATAACACACACACACACACACACACACACACAGAGGAGAAAGGCAACCCAGCCAGATGGGCTAGGTATAATTTTTAACAATTATTAGTATATGCTAATATATATGTAGAAATAGAAATGTATGAATTATTACTATCATTTAAATACAATCCATCTCACAAGAGACCAAATGTCCTGTGTAACTGCTCACTCTGCTGTCCAGGTGTTGCTTCCCTTAGGACAAACCATCCAAGTGCCCCTATTTTCCAGGGACAATCCCAGATTTGCAGAAGCCATCCTGGTTTCTGATGTGATCCCAGAATGTCCCGCTGTTCCTTAGGATGTCCCTATTTTCATTGGAGAAATGTTGGAGGGGATGGAGTTCAAAAAATTCAAAATTCAAAATTTTATTGCAGCTATAAGCCCATAAAATCATGAAATATGCAATATAAAACATGAAGTTACAACAATCAAAATACACTTGAACCACCGAGTCCACAGGAGACCGTACCACGGCTGTCACAAGATGGAGTTATGTGACCCCTCAAGCCAGGGAGATAAGTAACTATGAAACCTTTAAAGACACCTGAAGGCAGCCCTGTATAGGGGAGTTTCAAATGTTTAACATTTTTTATGTTTTTTTATATGTTGTAAGCTGCCCAGAGTGTCTGGAGCAACCCAGTCAGATAGGCGGGGAATAATAATAATAATAATAATAATAATAATAATAATAATAATAATAATGGTAAAGGTACCCCTGACCATTAGATCCAGTCACAGACGACTCTGGGGTTGCGCACTCATCTTGCTCTATGGGCCGAGGGAGCCGGCGTTTGTCCGCAGACAGCTTCCAGGTCATGTGGCCAGCATGACTAAGCCACTTCTGGTGAACCAGAGCAGTGCACCGTTTACCTTCCTGGCAGAGCAGTACCTATTTATCTACTTGCACTGGTGTGCTTTCGAACTGCTAGGTTGGCAGGAGCTGGGACAGAGCAACGGGAGCTCACCCCATCGTGGGGATTCGAACTGCTGACCTTCTGATCGGCAAGCCCAAGAGGCTCAGCGGCTTAGACTTAGATCTGTGTCCCATGCAGGGGAGGAAATATCCACTACCTGAAACCACAGACAGTCTCTGCCAGACAATGTAGACAATACCGAGTCTGGTGGATGAGCGGGTTTCACTCATTATAAGGCAGCTTCCTATGTTCTTGAAAGAAAACAAAAAAGATTTGCAAAGCAGTATACAAATAACCAATGCAAATACAATTTAAAAAGCATTAAAGCAAACGCCATTCATGATAATTAAAAAAACAAAAAAACAAACAGGCTACCAGCGATTCACCATGTCGTCCCTGCAGTGAAAAAGGAAATTAGATCACTCAGCACTGTGTGTACTGCTTGAGGAATCCTCTCCCTCCCCTCCCCCCACGCCAACAGCACCAAGCAAGGAGGCAGGGGCTGAGCGAGGGAAGCAGGGGGGCGGTCCGCCCTGGGTACCACCCTGGGGGGTGACACTTGGGGCGGGGCCCCACCCAAGCAATCCATGCTTCCCTTGGCCCGCCGCCAGCCCGTTTTCCTGCTGGCTCGGCGGCGGGGAGGTGAGGGGCGGGAGCAGAGAGCTGAAAAAAGCCCTTAAAAAAAAGGAGAAGGAAAGGAAAGCAGGCTGCTTTCCTTTCCTTCTCCTTTTTTAAAAGCGCTTTTTTCAGCGCTGGCTCGTCAGGGAGGTGAGGGGTGGGCCAGCGAGGAGGGGTGACACCCCTCCCTCTATGGCCCGCCTCTCACCTCCGCACTGGGGCTCTGCCCAGTCCGCCATGACGCGTGCGTCGTCACGTCACGGTGCATGCGTCACGGCGCCCCGCCCCCAGGGGGGTGCCTCCACACACGCCGCCCCGGGTGGCGAAGAGGCTTGCTACGCCCCTGCAAGGAGGAAATAAGAAAGTTCTAACTTACGATTTATTCAGACAAGAATTCCAGTCATTCCTCCATGATCAGAGCCTCTAGCTAGGTGATCTTGCGCCCCTGGCAAAACTGTCCAAATTGCGCCCCCTAGCCACGGACAAATTAACTCTTCTTTCTGCCTCTCCTCTACCCCACTCCCCATTCAATTCACCCTCTATTTAAAAACTTTTCTTATGAGGCAATAATCAATATTTTTATTTATAAACATATTTATGGACATATTTTTAGCCGATTTTGCTGGAGGGCCCTTGCCTGCGCCCCTGGCTGCCCCTAGAGTCTGAAACTCCCTCCCTGGAGAAGCCAGACTGGCTCCTGCCTTGTGGTCCTTCCTTCTTGTTCCACCTGGCTTTGGGGAAACTGACTGCTTTTAATGAAAGGGCTGGTGCCGTGCTGTTTTTATTGTGATTATCTGTATATTTAACACAGGTTTTATATATTTCTATGGATGTATAATTAATATATTTTTTTACAATTATTGCTTTTTTATATGTTTTTAGCAATTTATGCTTTTATCTGTAAGCCACCATGAATGAGTCTTGCCAGGGGAAAAGACAGAGTGTAAACAAACAAACAAACAAACAAAGAACAACAAAAACAAATGGACATTTTACAGCGTACAGGTCATCAATTGGCTATTTGGGATTAAAAGCATGGCAAAGAGCTAGGATTTGTGCATGTGTTTTGTGATGATCACACTAGACCAGTGGTTCCCAACCTTTCTTTGGCCATGCTCCACCTAAGCATCTCTAAAATCCTGATTCCCCCCCCCCCGTGCCAAATAAATCTAATTATTCAAAAAATGAAGAAGAAGAAGAAGAAGAAGAAGAAGAAGAAGAAGAAGAAGAAGAAGAAGAAGAAGAAGAAGAAGAAGAAGAAGAGGAGGAGTTTGGATTTGATATCCCGCTTTTCACTACCCGAGTCTCAAAGCGGCTAACATTCTCCTTTCCCTTCCTCCCCCACAACAAACACTCTGTGAGGTAAGTGGGGCTGAGAGACTTCAGAGAAGTGTGACTAGCCCAAGGTCATCCAGCAGCTGCATGTGGAAGAGTGGAGACACGAACCCAGTTCCCCAGATTACGAGTCTACCGCTCCTAACCACTACACCACACTGGCTTTAGGAAGCCTAAAAGGCCATTCACTGTTAATAACTAATTCTCGAATTGTCTGTCCCCCTTAAAAATCAGATTGCCCCCCCCCCCCCGTGGGGTGTGTGCCCTACTTTGGGAACCATGGCACTAGACTGAATTATTGGTGTGGTTGGTAAGAAGCTTTAGTCATCTAGTTCCTAGTAGTACACCCTGATGCACAGAACTTTGCCACTTTGATGGTGATGCTATTAGTGGAGTGTGACAAAAGGAAGACGTGTGTCACGTCTTCCCAGCCGCCAGTTTTGGGAGGACCCCAGGAACACTGGAAGAGGAACCAGCTGCCAGCTGTTGCCAGCTTCTCGGTGGGACTCCTGAGGTTTCTCGCCTTCTTGCAGGACTGAAGCCATGACTCAGCAGCTCCCAGCAACAACTGCCACTCCAGCCCCAGCTGAATTGCATCATCTAGCTGGACTGGTAGAGTAAAAGCTGGGTGTCTGCTGGGGCGAGGGTGACAGAAAAGGGGACGACTTCAAAGTAGTGTTAGCAATATAGTAATGCTGGTAGTTCAAGGAAAAATAAGTAGAAAAGAGAATTCCCTGGGTGCCAAATCCTGCTTGGGGGCAAGTACTTTTTATGGTGAGCAACCCCCAACGTGATTTAACATCACAAAACATGCAGCAAAGCGTGAAAATATAGGTTTTTAGATTTTTAAAATGTCTTTCCAAGTGGATTCCAAAAATAGTCCCCTCTTCTCCCAGCATAGGAAAAGACCACACAATCTGAAGGTTAAAAATGGTTTACTTACAAACTCCCCAAAGGTCAAGTTCATGTGCTTTTCCATACATCAGTCAGAAAGGTTGCATGCACAGTAAAACCTGGTTTAGTTCCAAAGTGGTTAAAGTTCCTAAATTCAGTGGCGGAGCTTCATGCTCCGGCACTGGGGGCGGGAAGCAGGCGGGGCGGGGCTGACGTGCATTCTGGGGGCGGGGCGCATGTTCTGGGGGCAGGGTGCGCCGAGATGGAACCCTATTGGGATGCCGCTGCCCAGGGCGCACCGCCCCCTATGCCCCGCCCTTCCTACGCCAGTGCCTAAATTACTGTTATGGGAACTCAAAAACGGCTTGTGAGAGCCAAGTGGCTAAGCAGAACAACTGGCTTAGCCTCTTCGCGGGCTGAGTTCATCAGGTAACCTGGAGAGGGAACAAAGACTTGATTACCTAGTTCCTCCCAAGGTGAGGGGAAGTTAACTTACCTGGCAGGACAGCTCACTCTATGGTCTTAACCCCTTTGTGCATAAATTAGACTTAAGCATGTTGGTTATATGAGGCTGGTTACCCCACAAATAAGTGCTCAACTGTTTTAGCACCAGACCACAAAAGCAGATCACCAGCTGACTATCAACAAAAAATGTTTCTCCTGTGGGTTCAGGCTATCCCTAAGACATCCTGGGCTCAAGTTATTCAGGGCTTTGTAAATTAAAACAAGGACGTTGAACCCGGCTCCGCAGTGGATAAGCAACCTGTGCAGGTGCTTTAACAATGGTGTCGCATGTTGGCAGCTATGTGCCCCCATCAGAAGTCTAGCTCTTGCATTCTGCACCTAAAGTGCATTGCAGTAATCCAGTCTCAGTAACGCTAGTTGCTGTAAGACTCTTTGTTCTTTTCACAACAGCTGCTCCCTGAAAGGACAGTTTACAAAAGACAAAACAACATGTAAGGTTGCATGCAGACTCAAAACTTTTTATACCAGTAAGCTCTAATTGGTGACTGGTGTAGTAGACTAGCTTAATATCAGCTTTGTCAGTTACAGGGCAAGACTAGATATGATCTTAAATGGTATTTGCATTTAACCTGCAGGAGGTTTTTTGTTTTTTTTAATGTCAATAGTATCAACTGGTAGAAGGAGGCTGGATAATTACAGAGACTGCAAAAGATGCAAAGGTGAAATGTAACCGTTTGTCCCCTTATATTCCATTGCTGTATAGCTCAGTTGGTTAGAGCATGGTGCTTATAAAACCAAGGTTGCAGGTTCGATCTCTGCTATGGGACATCTGCATATAGGGGATTGGACTAGATGATCCTCAAGGTCCCTTCCTACTCCATTAATTCTGTGAATCCAGAGAAAAATCACTTCTCTAAAGCTCACATTTGTTTTGGAGGAGAGTGGAAATCCTCAAACTTTCCACACTATATTTTGCTGATGTAGCTTTTTGCCTAGAATTTCTTTGTAAAGCAGACCATGTCTGCCTTTGTACCTTCTTTCACGACTGCAAGGAATTATGAAGTAACGAGGGGCATTCTCTGGAACAGTTTGCATCATTAATATGAGTGGCACGTGGGCATCACAGCACATTTTTGCCTAAGAGGGATTTCCCACAATGCACACGTATTGGTGGCAGATTGCTTTGTCTCATTATAAGGCTTCATACCCAAACCTCAGGTAGGACTTTTGGGGGAAATTATCAAACAGTATTCCAGCTACTTTATCAAGTAGTATCCCAGCCCCTCTCCTGCTATATGCCAGTGATATGGTCCCCTTTGCAAATGGGTTTAAGGTGTGTGGGTAATAAGAGTTTGTTTGTTTTTTTAGTTACTGGAAATACAAATAATCAATGTTACCTAATAAGAATTTGCTGCCATGGGCTATGGAGATGCTCACTAGCTTCTATGGGTTTACTCAAGACTGACATGAATGACTCTAACTCAGTCATGTTCATTAATTTCAGTGGGTTTACTTAGTTAAATGCCACTAAATGGCTTTAGAAGGGATTAAATAAGTTAGCAATGTTACATGGAACCAGACAGAGGGCCTTCTCAGTAGTGGCACCCGCCCTGTGGAACGCCCTCCCATCAGATGTCAAGGAAATAAGCAACTATCTGACTTTTAGAAGACATCTGAAGGCAATCCCATTTAGGGAAGTTTTTTATGTTTGGTGTTTTATCGTGTTTTTAATAATCTGTTGAGAGCTGCCCAGAGTGGCTTGGGAAACCCAGCCAGATGGGCGGGGTATAAATAATAAATTATTCTTATTCTTATTTCTGCAATAAGCTAGTTTCTGCACACACTCACTTACCTGGAGCTGAAATAAGTTGAAGACAACAACTTCTGCAAGGACGTAGCTTAGGAAAGGGTGTTCAGCATCTCTAAACCTAATACCCTTGGGTTTTCTTTTCTTTTGGGGGTAGTATATCAAGAGTGAGTGAGTTAAAAGGGAGATTTCCAGGCAATAAAGTTATTTGTATTGCAACTCCCCTTATTATTTATACTTTCTGCATACCCTCCAACATGTCACAGCGGAAAACCGGGACGCACATCTTCAGGGACACACTCCTGTGTGAGTCACATGACCCATGTGAGATTACGGCGTCCAAAAACGGGGTGTCCTGATTTAATCAGAGCAGTTGAGAGGTATGCTTCTGTTTTCTTTAGATACTTGAAGAAGCACAGCTGATAGGCCATATCATATAGTCGTGATACTTTGATACAGGGAAAACGGAAGTATTGATAAGAAACACACCAAGAACCAAAGAGTGAGGATAAAAGTACAAGGAGTTATATTGTGATGTGTGTTTTATTTTCCATTCAGCTTTTTTTCTTTCTTTTGGTTTTACTCTGTGCATTTTTTTTCTAGAAAAAGAGGTGCTGGAACTCACCATGAACGCCTCCCTTGTTCTCTTAGAATGGCAATGGCGGCCACTGAAAAAGTGCCGGAACGGAATTCTGGCAAGTTCCGGCTGAAAAAAAACCCTGGTTTTATTTATTTGCTTTCATTTATTAACTTACAATGTTTGTTGAGCTTGTAAATAGAAACTTGCCTACAGTACAAAGGTGAAGTTCTCACTTGTTGCTCAGCTCATTTTTGCATCTGGCCCCAACCACCATGATGTGGCCTCCAGGACGTTACTCAAAAGAGAATGTGGCCCTTGTTTTTCCCATTCCTGACACAGATGCTAAATACCAATGGGAACAGGCCAGGTCCATATGGGAGACATTCAGATAACCCAGTTGTTTCCCAATAATCCCAAGTCGTTTAGGGCAGCAATGGGGATCCTCCGTCATTCCACATGTTGTGGGACTACGATTCCCATCATCCCTGAGCATTGGCCATGCTGACTGGGAGACTGATAGGAACTGGTTTCCAGCAACATCTGGAGGACCAAAGGTTCCCCATCCCTGGTTTATAGCTTCATAATCAAGAATAGAACCTCAAGTTTGGCCTGGTAGTAAACATTGTTTTTACAATGGCACCACTAGTTCACAGTAGCTTATTCTGCTCCACAACCTATCTGCTGCATCCTGCATAAGCCACATTTTGTGGACCAACCTTGAAGGCAGATCTCCGTCAGTCTGACCTGGTATGATCCTGGCTGGTTTGGGAGCAACAAACCAGGATCCTGGCTCAGGTGTCTTAACAACCTAACCCTTCCTAGAGATATCTTCTCACTCGAACAAAGGAAAGAAGAAACTATTGCTTGCACAAGCACATGGCTCATTTATAGTACGGTAAGTCAAGAATCCCAGTTTCTCGTGGTGTGAGAACAAAGTCAGATTCTGCAAAAGCTGGAGCTGGTCAGGCAGCCATGACGGATTCTGGTATGTCTCTATTTGCTGATTGGTTGGTTGGTTTTATTTGAGAGTTTAGTAACTTTTATCATCATCATCATCATCATCATCATTATATATGGGGTAATTACATATACATATGCAGAATGCTACTATGCAAATATTGCTTCAGTAGTTCCTAACAGTGCATATGGTTCAACATTATTTTGTTTTGTTACAAGCAAACTCAATTTCTCAATCAATCTTACTCTGTTGGCTTTACTGCTTCAACCACTTCCCACATCCTTAAAATCCAGTCCTCCAATGTGGGTTGGTTTCTGTTTTCTTCAGTTATAGCTGATGGCCATCTGGGCAGCTGTTATTACTATCTCTCTATCTCCTTCCAAGACAAAATCTTTAACGTAACCAAATAATATAATTAAAAGATCTATATATCCAGTTATATCTTGACTTTCTCTTGTTATAGTCTTTGTACGCTATACTTTTAAGCATGTTTTTTTTTATAAAAAAATTTATAATAATAAGCCATTTCTCCACATTTTCACAGGTCCCTGAAGAGTCTTGAAATGGTAACAAGGATGTGATCTATGCCATACGCTCCACATAGTTTCACTGATGTTCCCCCATTTGAAGAATTTGGTAAAATAGGCCCCTGGAAAGTGTGCCATTGAGAAAAACGTAAGCTATTTTTAAAACTGTCAGATTGTATATAAACGACGAGATTACAAAACCATGGAAAAGAGCGATTCCATTTCCAATTTGGAAGAATAAATAGGAAGCAACCGTTGATTCCAAAATGTTTTCAGATCTCACGTCATAAACCCTGGACATGACATTTATTTTGTATCTCTAGTGCCGAAACGATTTCACTGTGAGCCAAGAGCTTTTCATTCATTGGAGGAATGAACAAACAGAACCAGAAAAGGGACAAAGGAAATGAGGGGGCTCAGAATGCACCCCTGGCAAATATTACATGATGCAAGCAACAGTTTTGTTATAGTTACCCTGCCTCTGGGTGGAATGGGTCGCAAGCTACGGTTTCAAGGCGTGTTTGCTCAAAGGCAGCTCCATGAATGGAAATAGTCTTTTGGTTAATTGCTAAGAAGATCTGTGCACTCAGAACCTTGGGAAGCTAGCATATGCTCTTGAATGGCTTCCGCTCTGTCTGTGAATCGAATAGCTTCCTGTTGTTAGCTTAGACCGGTGGTTTTCAAGCAGCGTGCCGTGGCACCCAGGGGTGCCTTGAAGGATGGTCAAGGGTGCTGCGGGGCAACTGGCCTCTGTCCCTCTTTCCTTCCCTCCCTCTCCTCCTCTGCCCTCTTGCGACTCTGCCTTCCAAAGGCTTGCACAGCTGTTTATTGCAGCAGCCCTGACTATAAGCTCCGCAAGCGAATGGTGCCTCTGGGCAGAGCCGTCTTAAGGGGATCTGCCGCCCTGGCGCAGCTATCCCTCCGGCGCCCCCGCCATGCCGCCTCTCCGCCGCCTCCCTCCCGCGCTTGCCGCCCCTTGGGAGGGGGGTGGGCGAGCGGGGGATGAGGGGCGTGGCGCTGGAGCGGCGCGGGGCTCTGTGCGCCCTTCCAGCGCTTCCGGGACGGGAGGCGAGGGCGGCCGGCTTGCGCTCCCGCGCGCATCCGGATGGCGCGGCGCAACCGGGCGGCGCGGCTGGGCAGCTTGTGCTTCATCGGGTGGGCGGCCGGCTGCGCGCGGAGCGCGAGCTGCCCGGCTGCGCGCGGGAGCGCGAGCCGGCCGCCCTCGCCTCCCGTCCCGGAAGCGCTGGAAGGGCGCGCAGAGCTGTGCTCCTGTGCTCTGCTGGGCAGCCAGAGGGCGTGGCGTGGCCGGCCAGCTCCCTTGCCGGGAGTCAGAGGGCGCTGCCGGCAGGCGCTGCCAGCGGGGCTGGAGGACGGAGGCGCCCTCCAGGCCATTGCGCCCTGGCGCGCCGCGCCACCAGCCCCAATGGATGAGACGGCTCTGCCTCTGGGAGGCAGCTCTCTATGGGGTGGGGGCCAGGGACAGATTAGAGACGAGGGCAGCTGCCCAGAGGACTCCCTAGGAGAGGGAAGAGGAGAGGAAGCTGAGGGAGGATGTTCGAAAAAGGGCGAGAGGCTGCCAGCTCTGCAGGTAGGGGGTGACATAACTGGGCTCCTGAGCCCCACAGGGGTGCCGCAGAAAGAATGTGGTTGGTCTAGGGAGCCGTGAACTCAAAAAGGTTGAAAAACTCTGGCATAGACCATCAGTGATCCAGTCCTTTCAATCCAACCAGGCCGGATGTGATTTATGCATTGTTTCAAAAAGGGTAGTGGATGACCAGTCACACTGTTGGAGTCACCGTCAAATGGTTGCAATCAGCCGGGGAAATTCTGTCTATGCTATTCTGCCCATAGGAATATCAGAATGGACATTTTCCGCTCCTGCCGCCATACCATGGAATGCCCTTCCTGATGCCACACACATGTATCAGGAGAGGCGACCAGCGCTTCCTGGAGGGTGGCGCTGTGGTCTAAAGCACTGAGCCTCTTGGGCTTGCTGATCAGTAGGTTGGTGGTTCAAATCCCCGCGGGGCGGGGTGAGCTCCCGTTGCTCTGCTGCCAACCTAGCAGTTCGAAAGCACGTCAGGGCAAGTAGATAAATAGGTACCACTGTGGCGGGAAGGTAAATGGCGTTTCCGTGTGCTCTGGCTTCCATCATGGTGTCCTGTTGCGCCAGAAGCAGTTTAGTCCTGCTGGCCACATGACCCGGAAAGCTGTTTGTGGACAAACGCCGGCTCCCTCAACCTGAAAGCGAGATGAGCGCCACAACTCCATAGTCACCTTTGACTGGACTTAACAGTCCAGGGGTCCTTTACCTTTACCTTATCAGCAACCATCACTTCCTTCTGACATCTTGTAAAGACAGGTCTTTTTGCCCAGGTTTTCCTCCATCCATACGACCAAGCCCTGTTTTGTGATTCTGTGTTCTCCACAAATTCCTTTTATTAATTTTTATATCTCATATGCTTTTAAAAAACTGTTTCACTGGCTCTTTGTTATATTTTTTATACAATATTGCATATTGTTTTATATCATACATTGCTTAAGAGTTTTTAAAAACATTAAGTGGTTTATAAATGCTTCTAAATAAATAAACTGAAGGACCAAAAAAGTCACAACTGTCATTTGACATCAATGATGGCCCAGTGGCGGTTGTAGGCCAATTATAACATGCATTGCAAATTTTATCTGCTCCCTTCGTTCCTGTAGAAGCCTGATTTTTTGTGATGATCTGGTTAAAAAAACACAAATCAACCTCCATTTCATTTCTCAGAAAGTCATCAACAGAGATAAAGGTATTTCGCTGTTCGTTGTTGCCTCTGTCTTTGGGTCTTGTGTATAATTCATTGAGCTATGCTCGGTTGTGATGATTTTATATTTACCGGTACTTGGATTTTTGATAACCACCATATTAATTAAAGAGGATATGGGTTTAAAATTGTTTGTATATGGGAAACTAATAGGGACTTGCAAAAGAAGAGCAATAGATTCTGTGTAGGGAAAATTCCCAAACAACATTAGCACTCTTTAGGGAAACATCCTTAACAATCAAGCAAAAATTTGTATTTTACACCTGTTTACATAGCACAAATGGACAAAAAGTACTTACTTACTTACTTACTTACTTACTTACTGCACTATTTCTAAGGCTTTGTTAGCATTTGGGTCCATGCCCCATATCGCTACTCCATGGAGCATCTGGGAAACCACTTTGCTGGCAAAGATTTTCAACACAGGTTCTAGTAACTGGCCACCCACTGTAAAATAGAATTTCATTAATGCCCCAAAAGCTTTCTGCGCTTTGAGTTTTGTAGCCTCAATGTGCCCCTTTCCATGATAGCGTCTCAGTGAAGAGAACTCCCAGATATTTGAAGGAGCGTGTTTGTTCCAGATTCTGCTGATCCATTTTCCATTTGAATCTGGGACCATGCTTCCCAAAGACCATAATTTTGGCCTTGGAGTAATTCACGCCAAGATCTTCCCGCTTGCAATACATGCTAAACGCTTTAAGCAGATTGTTAAGACTTAATCTGGAGACTTAATAGGAGCACCACATCATTGGCATACAGCAAACAAGATATTTTCCTACCGGTATTACTAATTGATGGGGCGGGGGATTGCGCCAATGCTAGGTGTGGCACCATATCATTTATATAAAAGTTGGAAAGTGTGGGAGCCAATATGCAGCCTTGTTTCATGCCTTTTGATGTCTTGAATGCTTCCGAAAGACCTCCCTTTTAACCCACTCTGACCCGTGTTTCGGTGCCGCGATACAATTCACGAATTAATAATAGTCATAAGTCTATATTGGCATTTGAGAGTTTCTTCCACAATCTATCACGGTTGATTCAGTCAAAAGCAGCAGATAGGTCAATGAAGACAGCGATCAGTGGTATATTTGTTGATAATATGAGACGGTGTAAAACACTGGTCAGTGGTACTATATCCAGCTCTGACCCCTGCTTGTTCCTCATATAAGGTGTTCACTTAGCCAGACTGTTAATTTTCTGAGCAGATGACAAGCATAGAGTTTGGAGGAGATATCCAGCAGGCTAATGGGGCGGTAGTTTTGGGGGAGGCTTTTATCTCCATTTTTGTAGATTGGCACGATGATGTTCAATTTCCAAGCAGCTGGCATTTGAGCTGTATTATTTATGTAGGTGTAGCGCTTAGCCAAGATGGGTAAAAAACTTAATTATAGAAAATACATTTTGGGAGTTTATATCAATAATCAAATAATAGATCTTATTCTTATTGCCCCCACTAAAAACCTTGCAGTTTTCGCTGTCACCTGATACAACAACTTGCATCACTAGAATAACTTAATTGCATATTTTGCAGTGTCCATTGGAACTTCCCTAAGTCAATTCTAAATAACAGAAACTCTTTCACTTGAGGCCAACGGCTCTAACAAAGACTAGCAGGACCCGTGGGGTGTTCAGTTACAGTTCCCTTTTTTCCCCAAGAGTCTTTCTCTGCCCTCTGTTGTTCCAATGAAGTATAGTTGCCTTAATCAATGTATACCATTTGATTGATTACAAGAAATGTTGTTTCCCCAAAGGTGGCAACCAGAGAGCGTTCCCGCCACAAGGGAAAATAATTTCCCTTGCTCGTCCTACCTTGCCAACAAATAAGACAGCTTTCCAAACTGTGTGTCGCGACACTTTAAGTGTGTTGGCTGCAGTGTGTAGGTGTGTCGTGCGAACACTCCCCACACTCCTCCCGGGGCTGGAAAGGGGCTAGTTTAACCTCCGGTTTGCTAGTAAAACTGAAATACTGTGTCATGAAATGGTGCATGTCTAAAAAGTGTGTCACCAGCATGAAAAGCTTGGGAAGCTCTGTTCTAGAGATATGGGATGGTTGCAACAGAGTATAGTGCCATCAGTACACAATTTTAAGTAAAACCTCATTTGTTCCTTGCAGAAATGACGTGCACAAAGTAGTCATCTTAAGAGCTTGTTCCAGCCACTGTAGCAACTGACATACGTTATCCTAAAAATCTGCATCCCAACGTTCTCCCAGGCTTTGAAAGCTTACCTGTGTCATGGGTTGACAGCCACCTATATAATTCTAACACCAGACCTCTGATGAGTAGCTGAGGGGGCAATGCTAGCCTAACAAAGTGCAGCCATCAACACCACTGGATGTCTATTGTAATGTCATCTTCTTTTTTAAAAAGTAAACTGACACTTCACTTGTGGAAAAGATATTTAATTGTAAATAGAAAAAGTAGGCCAGAGTACAGTTTTAAGGGCAATTATTTTGTATAGGTCATCTAGATGATTTTATAAAGTTATACATTTTCATAAAAGCACTGAAACAGACACAGCAAAGCACAAATCAAATACAAAGTATACTCTGAAATAAAGGAGCTGCACAGTAGTTTGAAGTGTAATGCAATGTAGACTCAGTAATCTTTAAGGCAGTATGGTCTAAGTGAAGGTCTAAAAGCCACAGGTATCTGAATGTTGCTCTTGGTTCTGAAGCACTCTGGCTGGGTCTACACTTGCAGCAGAGCGATGCGAAAGAAAAAGGCTGCCCGAGAAAATCAATCATGTTCCTGAACATTCCACTGTGTGTAAAAAAAAAAGCCTCCTGCAAGTAGAAAACTAGCACACAAGGCAGAAGGCTGGATCAGCACCACTCCCTCCAACGTGCTAGCTTTCTTCCTGCAAGTTTTCTTTAAAAAAAAAAAAAAGCACGAGGGAACATTAAAAAACGACAGTCTCCACCTGCAACCTGAAGTGGTACAGTCTGTTCTACCTCTCATTCTTGCTG
Organism: Lacerta agilis; assembly: GCF_009819535.1. Classification (NCBI taxonomy): domain Eukaryota; kingdom Metazoa; phylum Chordata; class Lepidosauria; order Squamata; family Lacertidae; genus Lacerta; species Lacerta agilis. Next base: position 13,634,804 of record NC_046324.1, on the reverse strand, counting down.
CATGTGCAAAGCAGACTTGAGTTGTGAGGTCCTTGGTATGTCAGATTACATCTATTTCCCCTTCAACCGCAGTTCCTGGGACCAAGTGCTGACTACTTCCCAAGGATGTGACAACACTCCTATATTCTCAAACGTAATGGTGATTTAGGGCTGCCACCTATTTCTTGATATCACAATGCTTCAAAGAGATAGTGTTGTACACTGGAAGTGCTATGTATCTTATCTTTGATGACTGCACAAATTCAAACATAATCCTAGCAATCAGAAACAACTGTAGGCAACAACAGTATCAAATCAACGTATATATTTATGTTGTCGCTCAACTCACTCCTCCACTCTATGCTCCTGCTGCACCGGATAGGCAATAGCTCGAGTTCAGCTTGAGCCAAGTTCCTTCTGTGCCCGTGTTACATACAAATAAGTGAATTGCTATACGCCGTTATAAATCTGGACTCTTTCCTGTCAAATAACTCCACCCTCTTCGGAAATTTGTGCAGCTCATGCGATACCACCTTTTGCTGCATGCATAGATATCGTCAAATGCTTTCAATGAGCTCAACTCATTCGCGTTTGCTTTTGGTCAATCAGAATCATGTTATAACGTACAGTTCTGTGTCATTCACCTATAGATTCTTTAAAGTGGACTCTGCAACCCCTCTCCACCCATCGCAAAGAACAATTGCAGCCACCTTCTTTGTAATGCTTGGAAGTGAAGAGCCTGCAAAGTGAAGAGCCTACAAGGTTAAGGTGGCAGCATAGGAGCAGAGGGAAAGTTAACTGGACTGCTTTGCAACTTGGTCTCCACCTGTGGATTTGTGGCCCAGATTTGCTAGACACGCTAGAAATGTGATTTCATGCTCTGCGTAGAATAAATTTCAAATAATCCATATATTACATCAGCCTTCGTGCCAACCTGGTGACCTCAATATATTTTTGAACTACAACTCCCATCAGCCCCAAGCAGCACAGTCAAGCTGGCTGGCAGTGATAGGAGTTGTGATCCAAAAACAATCCGAAGGCACCAGGTTGGTGCAAAGTGGTTGGTGCAAAGTCTGGTTTACATACAAACCTGTCTTGGTTTTCTTTCTCTTCTCTCAAGTTACATTTCATCAAGAAATAGGACTCGCATAAAACAACAAAAAACCACCAGCTTGCTTCTCTCTCCCCACCCATGACCTATAGATTAGACATTTTTTCTCATAATTTTCGCTCTTCTTTCCTGAAAAATACTTCTGTAAGTTGTATGTAGAAATTATATACCTATATATAGATATATATATAGATATAAACATGCAGCATATGTACAAACTGAAAAGTTTAAAAAATATCAGCTTCATATACATGTCAATCTACTTGAATATAACAGTAATTAAATATAAAAAATTACACTTTTTCTAAATAAAAAAGGGAGGGGCAGGGTTCAGAGACTCTGGACAACTACTTAAAGCTGTACAAAGGATTTCCATGAGGAGATGTATGAACTCAGAAGTCTAAGTTGCTAGCCTTCTGGATTGGTTCCATCACATAATTCATTTTCACACCGTCAGTTCAAATCAACAGTTATCACCCTTAAAACTGTTCTGTATTTCAGCAGTTTTGTACTAAAATCAAAAAGGTCTCAAAAACATTGCCTTTGCATGTTTGTGGATCCCTTCAAAAAGATTCAGCAACTAATTTTGGAACTGTAAAAAAACAACTATTTACAGTATTTCTTTTTAAATATTTTTTTTCTTTTTTGCACAAAATGTCTAAATTCTGACTTTACTTATTATACAAGAAATTCACCAGAACTCATGGCTTAAGTCCAGTTTCAAACCTGTAGCATCTTCTCTAGCATATAATCCCGGGGCTGTGGCTGATGCGACACGCAGGTCCGGATTGTACTGCTGTTTTCTAAAACTGGCTTTACAGAAGGCTCACTTCAACCATTCAGACAGCTTCTTTGTTAGTCTGGAGGCGGGTCATTGCCTCCAACTTCTGCCTATAGGCTTCCGCCTCCTGCTCTTTCTTCAGAAGCTGCTGGCGGTACTTCTGCGCTTCCCGATTTGCCTCATCCAGCTGCTTCTGTAAAGTTTCTCTTTCCTGTTAAAACAAAGCACAGAAAGGTATAGGTAAATTGTGTGAAAAATGAATCAATGGCTGGTTTGCACTTGTTTAAAAGCTCCACTTCATTGTATCTGAAGAACAAATATACAGGAATTCTAGAACAGGACAGGTGGCATGTTCCTTGAGCTTATTCTTTGAAGCCGTAAATAAAATTCTATTCTATTCTATTCTTTGAAGTGGGGGAGAGGGGAAATAGTTAATTTTAAAATATTCTTCGTAAGGCAACATGATATCACAAAAAGTCAGACAATTTGACGTATGTGGCATAAAATATTGGTACAAGCTAGTTTTAAAAGATCCCTTATATAACCAATTGGCTAGCTATTAACAAGCATAGCCTTGCAATTAATTTTAGCAACAGAATATTTAAGTCCAGAGAAGAAGTCCACTTAATAGTTTAACAGCTACTTTTAATTCTTCTGTTACAAATTCTGCTTACAAACAGCTCAACTTTTTAAAAAATATTTTTATTTGATTTTACAAGTACAGAGTTATAACAATACAAAAGACATATCCATATTTGGAGATTTCTCTGAATCTCTAAACTTCCCACCTTCCCTTCCATGGGTCCTATTATAAACATTTTCAACTGCATATTATTTCATCGTCCAAATTTTATGTCTCTCCCAAAACTCTCTCCTGAGTTAGTGATTACACATGTATTTTGTTACATCTACAGTGGTACCTTGGGACTCGAACAGCTTGGCTCCCGAACTAATCAGCTCTCAAATGCTGCAAACCCAGAAGTAAGTGTTCCGGTTTGTGAACGTTTTTTGGATGCCAAATGTCTGACGCGGCTTCTGCGGCTTCCGATTGAGTGCAGGAAGCTCCTGCAACCAATTGGAAGCTGTGCCTTCATTTTTGAACTGTTTCGGGCGTCGAACAGACTCCCAGAATGAATTAAATTCATGAAACAATGTACCACTGTATTTTAATAATAATAATAATAATAATAATAATAATAATAATAATAATAATAATAATTTATAATTTATACCCCACCCATCCGGCTGGGTTTCCCCAGCCACTCTGGGCAGCTCCCAACAGAATACTAAACAGAATAAAACATCTTTAAATGCCTTTTCTCCAAGGAACTATGGGCTGCATATTCCTTGCTAGCATTCCTTGCTGTTTCTTGCTAATATTCTTATTCTCTTGAAGAACATATCTGTCACAAATTTTTACTTTGGACTTTTATTCTAAGGCCCCCCCCCCCCCGGAAAGGGCATTGCTCTTTAAATAGTGACTGGATTGACTGATTTCCCCCCACCCTGCTAAATTTGACAAGTAATTCAACAAGTCAAGTGTTGAGCCAACCCACCTATTCCATTTTCATTTGATGACAGAGAACAGTTTCATGGTCAAGAAAAAGCACTTGAGTTCAAAAGCAAAAGACATTTTCTCCATCCTACAAAATATCCAGCTTGGAATTTTGGTGAACCCAAATGACCAGCTCATGACATGCTCCGATCTTACATGAGTCAAAAGGCAGCATTTCCACCTTATTAAGAATAATTGCCTAGGAAATAGCTTTGTTCTGATCCTTACACAAGCAAAAGCCTTTCCTCCCCTCTTTAAAGGACTCCATTTTTTTAAAAAAATATAAATAAGCTAATTTCAGCCATGGTTTCCACTTTAATCACTAGGTAGTACAATATAAAAGGGACCAAGAAGGTCCATCTGTAAACACTGTTTTGTTGAAATGAAATAGCAGGGTAAAAAATAATAACCTTCCTCTTCTTCCCTCTGATGAGATCCCTTTTTTTCCTCCTTACAGGATGATCCCAATCATACTTACTGGGAAGTAAGCTTCATTAATCTTAACTTTATTTAGTCCCTGATAAATATATTTGGGACTGAGGCACAAGTCCATCCTATCTACGGTTTGTGTTCCAAATTCTTTTCCTGTTACTGTCAATTTTTGCATCATCCAGTTGAACTGTGCTCCAGCACTCAAAAACTAGCAATTCAGGTACCTGATAACTGTTGGTCAGTCTATTCTTCTGATTGCTCAAAGGTCTCTTGCTCTCCAACAATTCTGCCCATTTGTTCTTGCTTAGAAGTTCCTCCTTGAGGACAAATACAGGTGAAACTCGAAAAATTAGAATATTGTGGAAAAGTCAATTTATGTAAGCAACTGTCTTCATTAGCTACTGGAGTTTAATATATGAGATAGACTCATGACATGCAAAGCGAGATATGTGAAGCCTTTGTTTGTTATAATTGTGATGATTATGGCGCACAGCTGATGAAAACCCCAAAGTTGAAATTGTTAATTTGGGGTTCTCAGCTGTACGCCATAATTATCACAATTATAACAAAGGCTTCACATATCTCGCTTTGCATGTCATGAGTCTATCTCGTATATTAGTTTCACCTTTTAAGTTGAATTACTGAAAGAAATGAACCTTTCCACGATATTCTAATTTTTCGAGTTTCACCTGTATGTGGTGAAATCCTTCCTCAGTACTCACATTCCCTGGTGAACCTTTGTCTGAATATGTTAATCTGCATCCCTCACTAAAATGAAGCCTAAATGCACAGCTGCTCAGTGCCATGCCAACTGGCCCTTGCTTTGCCATCCCTTCTCTCTCCATATTGTCTTCACCACTGTCAAAATGTAGATTGCTTATAAAACTCTGTAAAGTACCCTGTACACTGATGGTAGCTTATAACCCTAAAAATAATAGTATATCTAAAGTATACTATGTATACCAAAAAGTAGAGTGCTATTTTTCCCATAGTGAAGTGGGACACATGATTTGAGTCGGAGAACAAGAAGAAAATCAATAACAATCTTCTCCTGTAGCAATGCTGAGCCCCACACAAGCAGAGGCCTATTTTACTTATTTTACTGAGTCAAGGAATGCTCCACCTTAATTAAACACTCACAATGTACCATATTGGCATGAATATCAGCTGCACCTGCAAATAAGCCGCATCTTCAAAATTCAAGGGGTGGGGGAAGACATTCCCCCATGCTCCCGGACTGCTTTGCCAGTGGCCTTCCCTCCCTCCCCCCCCCCAGTGGCTCCAAGGAAGCTTGGGAGCAGCGGGTGGGCTGCATGCCGTTGCCCTGCGCTCGCAGGCTGCTGGGGGGGCACTGGCAAAGCGGTGCAGCTGCCCCCCCCCCGAGCAGCCCAGGAGTACAGGGCAACGGCATGCAGCCCGCCCGCCACTCCCAAGCCTCCCCCGAGCCGCCGGAAAGAAGGGGGAAGGGGGGGCCGCCGGCAAGGGGGCATGCCCCCCCCCCGAGCAGCACGGGAGCACAGGGCAACGGCTTCACTTTAATTTTCACTGTCAGAATTTGGTGGGAGAAGTGTGGCATATATTCAGGCCAATACGGTAACTTTCAAATGAAATGTAAATGGACAGCTGTATTTTTAATATCTAATTTATTCCTGTAGCATGACAACAGAGTCCATTATACATTCTCAGTGAGAAACCTTTTAATGAAAAGAAAATCAGGGTGATAATGTGTAAAAAGGCTGTTGATGTTTTTTTATTATTATTGTAGGAATACATTTTTGCCTGTATCACAAAGAACAAAGACAAGTAATAAAATTCTGTACTAAAACCCAAACCTTGGATGATGAAAGTATTTTTATCCAACACCACATTAGGAGGAGAAATAATGGAATTGAGATGATAGCTAAACTTATTTACTGAATTTGCGTTAAGCAACTGACTGTATACAAGGAACAAAATCTTTATGCTACATAATTTTGAAAATACAATTACTTAACATTTACATCACCACAGTTGTGATGTACATAGACTTTTGACCACAAACAGGTAAAGCTGCTGATATAAATGTACAAATGGGTTCAAGGGTGTCCTCATTTTATACAAAATTTAAACAAGAACTTCAGGGAGAAAATCTATTACATGTTATACCAAAACTTTAGTATACTATGCATAATAGTTTAAATATGTGAAGTTTGGTCGAATAATATCATCGGGGGGGGGGATCTAAATAAAATATTTATTCTTGGCTTCTCCATTTTCACCTAATCTTTGTTTGTCGTTGAAAAACTGATATTATATTTAAGGCCATCAAACCACATGCAATGGGACATTTATATTAAACATTTATAACAAATATATCAGAGACAAACATATAATGCAGTTATAAATGCCTTATTTTGTGGTAATACAAAAAAACAATTAAGCAAGATGAAAATAAACACTCAGTTTAGAAAATTTGAATAAAACAACTCAGCTAACAGATTCCTTACTTCTATTTCTGCAGACTCCACCCGATTTTCAACTATCTCAATACACTGTCTCTTGACTGGAGGCTCTTCACTGATCACCGTTTCTTCAGCAATGTCAGTTGCTGGTACTGTAAGGACTTGAATTAAAATACATTTGTATCAGAAATATGAAGGTTACTCATGCTACATTCAGGTAAAACGGTAAAGAACCCCCGGAGGTTAAGTCCAGCCAAAGGCAACTATGGGGTGCGGCGCTCATCTCGTTTTTCAGGCTGCGAGAGCCGGCGTTTGTCCACAGACAGCTTTCCAGGTCATGAGCTAGCATTACTAAGCCGCTTCTGGTGCACGGCGGGACCGTGACAAGTGCCAGAGCGCATGGAAATGCTGTTTACATTCAGATGTTTTGCTAAACCACAATGGATTTCAATGATACCTTGAGCCCTCCTTCATTCTGAGATAGAGAGAAGCACTGCAGGGCAGACTGAACTAAAGAAACATCTTGTGAGCCTGCCTTTAAGCCAGAGCCTTGGGGGAAGCTGGCTGGGGAGATGGAGAGCTGTTTCTCAAAGCTCTGTTTGGCGATATGTGCCTGGCGATATCTGAGTCAGCCTTCTTGGCGATTTTTTAGTCAGCTTGCTATAGCAACTTTTAGTGAGTTGCTGCTGCTGCAGGAGAGACTGAAGATGAGTGCTAACCAGTGCTCTGAGCTCTGTTTCTCAGAGCTTGGAGATACAGCGGTACCTCAGTTTCCGAACGTCTCCGTTGGCGAACATTTAGGTTTTCAAATGCCATAAATCTGGAAGTAAATGCTTCGGTTTTCGAATACGCTTTGGAAGGCGAACATGAAACGTGGCTTCTGTATTGAGTTTTCCGTTTTGAGGCTTCTGTACTGTGTTTTCGAACGTTTCGGAACATGAATGCTCTTCCGCAACGGATTATATTTGAAAACCAAGGTACCACTGTATTTGAGTCAGCCTGCTGTAGCGATTTCTTGCCCCTGCAAGAGGCAGGGAAGAACTGACTGAGCTACAGTTAGCAAGGGCTGCACACACAATATTGTGCTTTTTTGAATACCACACACACAATCTGTAATAAACTGCAAGGTCGTGTTTTTTTAAACGGTTATCATGATTTGAGCTATTATTCAATATCAAACTATATATTGATTTATAGCACACCCCTAATGTTAAATACTTGCTAGTTGCTCCCTTAAAAGCTACTTCTTTTACTGAGCCATTTGTATTCCCATTTTGCCCCTTGAAAAAAAAATTGTGGCCTGGAGTGACTATTGAGTTGAATGCAAAAACAAAACAAAAATGTTTATATGCATTGTTCAGAAGAGGATTTGAAGTCCTCATTTTACATTTCCTTTCAGCTCACCTTGTTGTCCATCTGGCATGGTCACAATAATGGGCTGACCCATTCCACTAGTTGGAATGGAATGGAGGTTTCCAAGCTGAATCCCATCAGTCACTATGGTAATAACCTGCTGACCTCCGGAACTGACAACTTGCTGAATTGCACCATCCACAGATTCTGCAGTCACTACTTCTTCTGTAGCCACAACTGTTAAATAATAAAAAGGATAAGTGTAATCAGGATGTTTATTGACAAACTTGCTTTTAAAAAGTTAAATACCTACCATTTGCAGAAACCATTCTGCTGGCCTTTATTATTTATTAGATTTATTTAATTCTAATAGCTTTCTTAAAAATACAATTTGCACTATGGTTGTGTTGTTATGGGAAGGGGCTGTAGCTCTGGGATAGAACATCTACTTTGTGTGTAGATGTTCCTAGGTTCAATCCCAGCATGGGGCTGGGAGAGCCTCCTGCCTGAAATACTGGAGAAATGCTGTGAGTTAGTGTAGACAATGCTGAGCTAGATGGACCAATGGTCTTACTCATATAAAGCAGCTTCCTATGTTCCTTCTGTTGTAATAGACAGTTACTGACTCACAATTGCATGTATGAAAGGGTTAACCTGAGCTCAGGTTGCAAATGGGTGTGGCTTAGCAGGTTTTCAGCTCACAGTCATTTTCTCCCGCTCACAGTCATTTTCTCTTTGTGCTTCCTGGAATAAGCAAGGAGCCATATGGCTATGGCTCCCAACTCCAAGAAAAACCAAGTGAACTGAATCTCTCAAAAATGAGATTTTATAGCCTGTATCTTTGCTAACCCCAAAGTTGCATGATCCTTTTTGTAAGGAAACCAAGTGCTTTCCTTTATGGTGGCCAACTCCCAAGAGTGTGATCTACTCACAGAGTTAAAAACTGGAAGTGATCTACCCCTGTTTTGGGGGGTTCAGGTCAAATTTGTTGAGGTTTTTTTGGGAGCAGGAAAGCCCAGTTTTTTTAGGGGTTCAGGGCAAAAATTTTGAGTTTTTCTTAGGGGAGACAAACTTGTTGAGCTTCTTTGGGGGAGCCAGTGATCTACTGCAGACGTCCAGTGATCTACCGGTAAATCATGATCTACGTGCCTGCTTTATGGCATTTGGAAGCTTTTTTCATCTTTATTTTACTTGTTTATTGTAACTTCTGGAAACTGTGAATAAAATCTTCACTTATTTGGAAAGCTACGTGTTTGTGATTTATTCTAGCTTAAGTATTTTTGTGGGGAACATTTGTTTAAAGGTGGATGAGGGCAGATGCAAATCTAATCAAGCTTTAATGTGCTAGGAGCAAATGCCATTGTGCTTAACTCAGTTAAGAGAGAGTAAGATATCTCTCTTCCAAACCTCTTTCTCCAACACCTTTGTGTGAAGAAAGGGCTGAGAAAGGCTCTTTTGGGGGTTTCCCCCCTTCATCACACTTTATACTTACAGCTAAGATCAGTGCAGGAGCAGCCTAAAGCACTCTTTCGTATACAAGGCATGCCCAAGTTTTGGAAACCCATCATGTCACTACTAAAGGTAATAAAAATGACTGCAATTTGGGGTAAGATGGGAGCGAAGATAAAGGATGGAGATTACAGTTTTCTAAGCTGAATGCCTAGCACAATTGATACAAGGAAATACATTTATTTGCTGTTTCATATTAGTACCTGACATAAAGCAAACTGGATTTACTAGAATAAAAATGTTTTGGTATTTCCAGGTACTTTCTCAATGGGTAGAAAGTTGGAGTTTGATATATCTGTAACCTTACTATACTAAGAAATTCAAATTTTTAATATTTATAATTATTTTAACACTCAGCAGTAAACAAAATCCTGTTTCTGGGTACTTATTAGTCTCAAACTATCATTGGCCATACTACCTTTTTTTAGATTTTAAAAGGAGAAATATCATTAAAAGCCAATGCTGAAGCACAAAAAACTCAGTTCGAGCAGCTACATTTACATTCAAGCAGTTATATTAAAATCAGCTTTGAAGTTCACAAAAGATGGGATGAACACCAGAAGGCTTTCTATCGAAATCTGTACAGCATGATTTATGTCAGAAAGATCAGACATCAAATACAATGGAGACACAAGTCAGAAGCTTTCATCTTTGCCATTAATTGCAATCCTATTTATAATGATTTTCCTGCTCAAGTAGTGATTGCCATTATGGCCTTCATAGAAATGGCATTATTATAAGAAGAATGTTGTTGTTTTCTCAGGATTTTGTGAAGGAGATGAAATTTTGACCGTTTTCTTTCTTTTAAATAAATAAATAAATAACAATGTGAATCCCTGTTCTAACATCCAAATATTTTTACTCACCTGGCGTTTCTGAAGAGTTGGACAATGGAGCTGAAGCTTCCGCTAAGGCAGCCAAAGTTGCTAGTACTGAAGTTGAGGAATTACCGAACTGGACAGCAGACACTCCTGTATCATCTAGAAGGAGAAAGTCAAACCACAAATGACGTCAGCAGGTTGCATAAATATTCCTTTCAAATGCAATGTGCAAAGACATCATCTTGTCTGCAAATCCAGAGCCTGACATGTGCTTGAATAACTCGTACACAAGCAAACTTCCCATCCATTTTAGTAGCTTGACTTAGTTTCCTGTACACATTCCATTGGAATGAATGGGGACAGGAAAGGAGGCCGATTCCAAAGCCAAACTTTAAGCAATTAAAAAAGTTTTTACCACAATCTGCACTGGGGGATGACGGAAAAAACTAAAGGGCAAATGATGCACTTGCTGAAACCTTACCATTATTTATTCCTAAGCATTTTGCTTAATATGGTGAACAAATTATTCCCAATCCCTGTACACCTGAATACCTGATGTATATGATGTATTTGCAGAAGATACCAGACCTGTTAGGTTCACTACCCCGCCAGGTCCAATGATGAACTGAGGCGTTGCTGCATGTATCGTCACAGTGTCGGGACTTTCTGGGTTTGTGTTGATTTGGTTCTGCATTGCAATCTATGACAGAAAAGGCAACAAGAACATCTTATTTCCACCTTCATCGGGGGGGGGGAGCCATCACACTCAGATTTTGTATAGTTATAGCAGTGTTTTTCAACCTTTTTTGGGCAAAGGCACACTTGTTCATGAAAAAAATCACGAGGCACACCACCATTAGAAAATGTTAAAAATTTAACTCTGTGCCTATATTGACTATATATAAAGTAATTCTCTTGAATAGGAATCAAATAAGCAATTTTTTTCCCACGGCACACCAGGCAACATCTCGCGGCACACTAGTGTGCCGTGGAACAGTGGTTGAAAAACACTGAGTTATAGTACTACTGTGTTCTGACAGTTTATTATTTTCAAAAGAAAATGTGACTGCTTTTAAACTGCCCTGGGACCTCAGAATGAAAGACAGATAATGAATTAAGAGGAGGAGGAGGAGGAGGAGGAGGAGGAGGAGGAGGAAGAAGAAGAAGAAGAAGAAGAAGAAGAAGAAGAAGAAAAAGAAAAGTGTCAGTATAGTTCACAGCAAATAAAGGAGACATTTGGAAATGCGATTGATAAATTCAAATACAGTGATACCTTGGTTCTCAAACGCCTTGGTACTCAAACAACTTGGAACCCAAACACTGAAAACCTGGAAGTAAGTGTGGCGGTTTGAGAACCTTTTCGAAGTCGGAACATTGAGTGTTACGCTTCTGATTTTGAGTGCCACCCTTCCATTTTGAGTGTTATGCTGAGGTGTGTCTGTTTTTGCTATTTATTTGCATTTTTGTTTTTAGCGACTCTTTTTGTTTTGTTTTTGTGACTGTGTGGAACCCAGTTCAGCTACTGATTGATTGATGTGTGTGTGACTGCAGTACATTGTTTATGCTTTCATTTTATGGATCAGTGGTCTCGTTAGATAGTAAAATTCACGTTTAAATTGCTGTTTTAGGGGTTGTTTTTAAAAGTCTGGAACGGATTAATCCATTTTGCATTACTTTCTATGGGAAAGCACGTCTTGGTTTTGGAACGCTTTGGTTTTGGAACAGACTTCCGGAATGGATTAAGTTTGAGAACCAAAGTACCACTGTAACTTTGTGGACATGCACCAAACTAAGTAGAATGAATGGTGAGAACATCAGTAAAGGCAAGGTGACCAAGTAGAAGAAGTGGCTATCAGTCCACAAATTGATCGGTTGGAGGGAGTAATGCTTCTGAATATCAGTTGCTGAAAACCACAGGGGGCGAGGAGAATGCTCATATGCTCAGCTCCTGCTTAAGGTTTCCCCACAGGCATCGGGGGACCACTGTGAGAATGCTGGACTAGATGGGCCATTGGCCTGATCTAGCAGGCTCTTACGTTCCTACAGAGGTCCAGGAAAGACCTTGTTGAAGATAGTTTTGAGTTACCTGTAATATTTCTGCCAGGTCTTCAAACCCATTGTCCACAGCGATGTCAAATGCTGTTTTGCAAAATTTACTTTGCGTCATGGACATCTGCTCCATATTTTACTAAGAGTTCCACTACTTCTTGGTGATTTGGTTCTGTAGCCCAATGAAGAGCAGTCATCTTCAGCATGTCCTTTGCATTTACGTCCAGCGCCATGCTACAAATAAAACAAAAACCCCAAACTACTTCAAATTTCCATCAAGAGTTTAAAAACTGAAAGACACCGCCCATTTAATAGTTATTTCCAGACTTGCAGCCTTCTACAGTATTTGCCATTTCATGCTCAGTCACCAATCAAGCAAAGCATACACAAACATGGACCCTTTTACTTTTTTTAAAAATGACAATAAATATAGTTACTTGTTAACTAAAATGTACCATCTCTGTAAAAACAATGTACCATGTTGCTATGGCTGGGCGCAATATGTGGAAAACAGTGTGCATGCTTTCACTGAAGTAGTTAACGGCGCAGCACAGAATTTAAATGTGTTAAATCCCCAGCTTTTCCAGATAGGGCAGGGAAAACTTACTGAAACTTTGGCCCAAGTCAGTGAGCTAGATGGACCAATGGTCTGATTTAGTGCAAGGCAGTTTGCTCTGCGTCGTACATCACATCCTCCAACCCTGTGGCTTTGGTGGGGGGCAGGGGGAGATGGGCTCCAAGGTGGAGGACCCAAAATCCCAGCTTGCACAAGGAACAACCTTTGTGGCACGCTTTGAGCCCAAACAATATTTTTAGAAGGCTTCTTTGCATGCCACTGATAATGAAAAGTCATATTCGCATCAACTAGCAAATGAGCATTTTTCAGCTTCTGAACAGTTATCACAAAATGTCCGTATCTATATATTTACCTTAAGTAACACTTCTACTATGCTTGCATGGCCTTCAGAAGCTGCCATATGTAATGGAGTTCTGTCCACTTGGTCCTGGCATCCCGACTTACACCAGCTCGAAGCAACACTTCAGTGGTGGAATAGTGCCCATATTGTGGCTAGATGAAGAGGAGACGTTCCCAACTGCAACACAATATATAGCACAGTTAAGCAAGCAAGCAAGCAAACAAACAAACAAACATTAGGCTAAGAATTAACTTCCATCTATCTTCTAGTTGTGAACACACAGAATATTTATACTCTTCTAATTTAATGGCATCCCTTCCTTAACATATTTAATTTTGAGTGCCATGAATTATTATTTTTTAAGTGCATAAATGCTTTAGGGTGAGGATTTCTTATTTATTTATTTAGTTTTAAGGGCGAAGTTTTCTATGAGTTCCTGCAATCTTGTAGAAATGCTGCTGGAAGAGGCTGCTTTCATTAAACTCACACAGATTTGTTAGCTCTTCTCAACTTTTGATGTTGAAGTGACTAATCTTTGCCCTGCTTACTCATATAGTTACTCCTACATTTCATGATTCATAAATATCCAGTCCAATACATAGACAATCAGTCAGAAGACTACATTTTCTAAATTACTATTGTGCTTTTTTCTGGCTTTGAATAAATGGGTTTTTAAAATAATAATAATAATAATAATAATAATAATAATAATAATAAGGATGTAGTATTGCAGTCAGACAATTAATACCACCATCATTACTGGCTGAGCTGGGAAAGATACCCTAGAGTGTTGGAGAACTCCAGGAGAGTGGTCATGGAGAAGTTCAATATTCATACTGAGGCTGCCCGTACTGGGCTGGTTTGGAACTTCATGGTCTTTGGGAGGAATTCAAGATTATGCTGTTTAACATTCTGTCAGCACAAGCATTCCAGCTTGTTCATTCCAGCTTGGAATGAACTTTCTCCCCCTGTGTGCTGTTCTCGGGATTCTCCTGATCCCCCCAATCAATTTTAGGGGGCACGAGAAGTGGGGAGAGAGGGCATAGCCCCGTTTCACAATCAGAAGTCCTTGCATGGGTTTCCACTGGTAGGACTCATTAGCTGAATCCCACCCTTTAGGGGGATTCATGCCAGCATGAAAATGAGCAGGACCTGTTCTCATCACACAATTTGGATCCTCATGTTATACACTTATTTCAAATGTCACTAATCCAGTGATTCTCTCAGAAATATATACAAAAGACCAACAGAAAAGCAAAACATGGAATTCAAAAAAAATAAAAGATGTTTTCATTACCCAGTCTGTAGTAAAAGGTGCACCATTGGCCATCAAAATGCGAACTTCGTCATCTTGTCCTGCTCGTGCAGCTTCTAAAAGCTTCTTTCCCAATCTACCAGGGACATCTAGTGAAAGATTTCAGATGAAAAAGAATTAAGGTTCATTCAACATGCCAATTATGAAATAAATGGGCATTTATCAAAAATATGGCATGTATCATAGAAAAATTATTGAAAACAGAGATGCAGGCTGTTGTGTTGGGCACAAACAAATCCCATCTTAAGAAGCTAAGGCAAGCTTCATGCATTACCATGAAGCCCCTTGCCCCCCTCACACACACACAACCTCACACACATACCCTTTGCAAGAGCAAGCAAAGAAGCTAGGAAGCTACAGTTCACTCTAGCTTCCACTTACCGGAGAACTACGGTTAATGCCTTTCCACAAGCCAGGATCCAGAAGCCAACATTAAACCATGGCTTTATATTCTGGAATAATTGGAAGCTGTTTAAAGTGCTTGACTTGATCTTTAAAGCCCTTAACAGCCTAAGGCACGCATATCTAAGGGGCCATATCTCCCTTGACTGGCCTATGCAGCAGTTGCAATCATGATATCAGGCCTTGCTCTGCATGCCCTGTCTACCTTAGTGTGGTCAGATTAGAAAAATGACACCTAGGAGCAGGGACTTTATCGCTGCAGTCTTGGAACACTTTCGCTATGGTCCTCTCTACCCAGGTTTTGTGGTGAGTTGATGGTGGCTTTTAATTACTATTTGGGAAGTGTTGATTCTAATTGCGACTTTTGTTTCTCCTTCCCATCAGATTCAAGCTACCGTCCAGCTACAATCAGTCACAAAGTTAAACAACAGTAAGGCCAATTGAACCAACTGAATCCACCTAAGTATTTAGAAACTTCTATTTCTCCTGATCATTCAGAGGCACCTCATCATTAAGGTTCATAGAAGCTTGGGATGCTCCTTAACAGCGCTCATCATGAGCCATGTGCACCCACCCAAGCCACTGCTTTTAGGGCCACCTGCTACCATCATCACCACTGCCATATCTCCATAGCCAACTGGTGCAAAAAAGCAGCTGGTGAGGCTTCTTCAGAGCCCCAAAAGCCTCAGATTGTTACTGCTGCTGCTAACATAGCATCAACATAATTTCAGAAGGCAAACTGGGAAGGAGGTTGGGAGGTGGGTGCCCATCTCAAGTGGAATAATGTCTTGTGCTGGTCCGGCTCCTGAATCTTGAGACAGTTGCAGTGACAAGGAGTGCCTTACACCAATTTTACTGAATTTTGTACATCACCTTGAAATGTGTGTATAGAAGGAGATTAAATAATTACAACCATGATAAATTTTTATTCTAATGGGTGCAAAGTCTGAGGCCTTTTCTTTCCAATTCAGGTTGATTGGCTGTCGTAAATTACTTAGTACAGTGGTACCTCGCTAGACGAATGCCTCGCTAGACGAAAAACTCGCTAGACGAAAGGCATTCACTAACGAAAGGGTGACTCGCAAGACGAATTTCCCTATGGGCTTGCCTCGCAAGACGAAAATTTCAATGCATTCCTATGGGAATTAAATTCCTATGCATTCCTATGGTCGTGCTTCGCAAGACGAATTTTTCGCAATACGAAACGACTCGCAGAACGAATTAATTTCGTCTTGCGAGGCACCACTGTACCTCAAAGCTAGGCCACAATTAGTGAAACTGTGCTTGAAAACTGTCTGGAAGTTTAAGCTGAAACAAAATGCAGTGATGGAACATGTTACAGTGGCCCTCCAACATCTACATTAGCCACTATAATAATCCAAGCACAAAGGTGAATTTATTTACAAAGTCATGAATGGTTTAGAGCAGGGGTAGGCAACCTAAGGCCCGTGGGCTGGATGCGGCCCAATCACCTTCTCAATCTGGCCCACAGACAGTCCGGGAACCAGTGTGTTTTACATGAGTAGAATGTGTCCTTTTATTTAACATGCGTCTCTGGGTTATTTGTGGGGCCTGCCTGGTGTTTTTACATGAGCAGAATGTGTGCTTTTATTTAAAATGCATCTCTGGGTTATTTGTGGGGCATAGGATTTGTTCATATTTTTTTTTCAAAATACAGTCCAGCCCACCATATGGTCTGAGGAACGGTGGACTGGCCCGCGGCTGAAAAAGGTTGCTGACCCCTGGTTTAGAGGCTCCTGTCCTTGATCCCAGGGCAATCACCATTGCGTTCCATGAAACCTCATTCCCTTGCAGACTTCCCTGCATCCTTTCAAAACAGCCTAACATGAGAGCTGGATTTAGATAACCAGGGTAGCAGCTGTAAATGTAGTAGAGAGGTTGGCATGTTTTTGTGTATATACCGTGTTTCCCCTATTTTAAGACGTCATAAAATAAGCCATAGCAGGATTTTTTTGCATTTGCAAAATATAAGCCGTACCCCGAAAATAAGCCATAGTGATAGTGCCAAAAGCCCTCGGAGACCCCTCGGAGGCTGGTCAGCTGTGAGGCGCAGAGCAGGCAACTCACCCATTGTCGCCTCAGGGGCCCCACCACCGCTGGCTCAGGAGACGCTGCCATTGTCCCCGGCCCAGCCCGGCCTCCTCCTCAGCCCCTCGCGCCCCTCGCAGGGAGCCAGCAGGCAGGAAGCCAGCGAGTGAGAGGCACAAACAGAATATGGTCCCTCCCTTTAATTTGTATATTAATTTATGTCAACTTTTAGTATCTACAGTTCTTAAGAGTTGAAAAGTAGCCTTTAGCTTACATTCCTCTGAGCAGACTACACAGAACTGGAAGCATAACACACTGGAGCAGACTTAAATGCTGTCTATGCACTTCTTACAAGGTAGTCTACAGAGTTCTTGCGTATAATTTGTGCATAATAAAGGACGTATTCCACCATGTGAAAAATTCATAAGCTAAATTTGACGAAAGGAAGTCAGTGCTGCCTTCACTAAAAGAGCATATGAAACAGAACCTTTTTCCTCATGGAAAATATTAAATCAAGGAGCATAACATCAGCATCAAGAGCATATGAGAAACTCCTGTTTGGGGATGTGCAGTCTATGAGCTACTTATAAGAATCCTGTAGCCATTCAAAAAGCAGCTTTCAAATAGCCACAGCCTATATGCCTGATTCCTTAAGCTGTGGAACTGGAATTTATATCACAGACAAGGAACAAGAATATGATGGGGAAATTATAAAAATGTAGTATGTGAATTTGGAGAGGCGGAGGGGGAGTCCAAACTCATGATATACCAGCACCTTCCCAAATATGTCCTGTAATTCTAAATGCATATGGAATCTGTTGCCTTGCTCCTTCAAAAAGCAAGGATTTTTCCATCCCCAAAATAAATGGCATGAACTTGCATGGACTATTGGCCCTTCAGCCTATTTTTGTGTCTCCTGCAAGAGGCATAGCTCACCTAAGCAGCTACCTGAAACCCTTTTAAATGCTAATGCCAAGAGTTAAGCCTAGGTTTGTTTGTATGCCAAGTTGTCTGGATCCCGACTCTGGTGTTGGTTTTTTTAAAGATATGGTGTATTTGTGGCAATAGAACAACTATTTTGAGAATAGTTTGTGTTTTCATCAACAGCCATGTTACTTCGGCCTTGTAAGGAAGGGCCCAAAAGCTACAAACCTGCACACAAGAAGTCCTGGTTGGGGGCTGGCAGAAAAGAAATGGGTGCTCCATGTCTCCAGCAAACTGCTGCATTTCTATGCTAGGAGTGGAGGAGCTGGCTTTTCTCTTCTGGAAGCCCACTTGCTTTCTGTGCTGGGCTCAGAAGAGCAGTATTTCCTTTGCCGCCTCTGCCAGCCCACACATTCACTTGGGTGCAATTTCATGCACTCACCTGCATGCAGTTCTTTGTCTCCTATGGCGACCAGGCAGGCACTTAAAATAAGGCTGGTGTTGCCAAGTGCTACAATCAGCACACATTTTAAAAGTTTTTTTTAGATGATACATCTTTCTCGTTTTGGCAGTGTCTTAAAAGATGGTGCCAACAGATGGAATTCATTACAACTACGGTACTCCCTGAGCTACAACTGTCCTAGTTATAACTCATCAGAAATTATCCATCAGGCTTGAATGGATTTGCTGCTTTGTTTTCCTGTTATCCTTAATAAAAGCAGACATCAGCTTCAATTCAGATTAAGAACTTTATTTTAAGGTTTCAAAATACTGAGCAAACACTGGCCTTACTCCAGATGCATACACCAGGTTTAAAACATCATTGTTCGCTGTGTTTCATCGTAGCAATCAGCACAAATGGGAGTGAATATGCAGCTCGGATACAAGATACGGAAACAAACATGTCACTTCAGAATGAAAGATTTCTACAAAATTACAAGAAAGATCCAACGGTAATTTTACATGCTTTTACACAGCGAAGCGTACCACTTCAGAGAGCGGTGGCATCTGGCAGGGCTCAATGGGAAAGGAAGGCTACTCTTCTTATGCAGCAGTCACTGCATACTGTACAATGCTTTTTTTCTTTACAAAAATGTTTAGCGGTACTCTCCTTTTCCTACCCATATTGAAATACTACCTCTCAACGAGGCCAAACTTACACAAAATGTTTAGGGGTATGTGTACCCCCAGGAAAAAGCACAGACTGTATCAACACCATTTGCCCCATGGAACAGAGGCAAATTCATCCTAAGTGGCAGAACCAGGGGGTGTCCAAAAAATGCAACTCCAAGGCGACTAGATGTTATGTTTGTCGGCCATTCCCCCAAAACAGCCACCCATTTGCCCTCGGGAGTGTTTGAATCCATACTCAAAAAGGTGCAAGGGAGGAATTTTGTCACACAACGGGAAGCCCGCTTGCTCCAGAGGAGACCAAAGGGCGAGAGAGCACGTTGGAAAGTGGCTCTTGAGGCCCGATCCCAACCGCATGTCTACTCAAACAGAGCCACCAGCTGCCTTCAATGGGGCTCACTCCCCAGGACTGCAGTCTTACTCCCGAGGAAGCGCGCGCCCCGACTTCACGCACGCTTACGCACAACCCAACGTTCCCTGGGGTGGGGGGGGGGTGTGTTTAACGAGCCCGGGTTCCCAGCAACAGGCGCACCGGCGGGCCCAAGGCCACGACGGGGCCGTCCAGAGAGGCGCTCCCTTCTCAGCAGAAGCAACCCTGCCTCAAAAGGCACCCGCTTCGGGCGGGAAGGGCAGGCCTCCCCGCTCACAGTCAGCTCCCCCGGGCCGAGGCTTATTTAGCCCAAACGCGCGGGAAGCGAACGGGCGGGCGGAGGAACAGCGCATGCTCGAGAATAAACACGGGTCGAGATTCGAAGAAACGTGTGAACGGCAGCTTAACGCGAGTGTGGGCGCGAAGGGCAGTCGCTCGCGCGCCTCAGCTCGGCAAAGGCCTCGCTCGCCGGCTCGCCCCATCTCCAGCCTCTGCCCTCACTCAGGGAGCCTCGGCTTCCCGCCGGCTCCATTTCCCTCAGGCGGAGCCCCCCCAGCGCCAGATCCCCGGAAGGCCTCTCCCGTCCCCGCTTTTCCCCGACAGGAAATCCTGGCTGGGGGGCGCTTGAAGGGAGCGGAGGGAGCCGCGGTAAGCGCCGGGTTCCGGGGGAAGTGGAATTATTTTTTACCAGCGAAGAAGAGATCAACTTCCACATCCGGTAACAAGGGCCCTATACAAAAAGGCGCAGACTGACCTGGAAAAGCTTGGCCGGCCCGGCCATTGGAGGTGGGGGGAAAGGAAGGGAAGAGGAAGGGAGCAGGCCTCGCTTACCGTGGTGCCCGCGCCCGGCCGCCGCCGCCCACGAGCACGACGAGCAGGGGCGCCCAAGGCCGCCGCCGCTTCTCATAGGCGCCCAAAAGCCCCACAAAAAAGTCCCCGCGCGCGCTCGGCGGAAGGACACAGGCGGCCCGCTCTGGTGAGGAGTGAGGCGAGGGAGGAAGAAGGAGAGGCCCGAGGGGCGGGGGATCGAGCGCAGCGGACCCAGTTTGGACGCGCTGGGGCGCCTCTCCTGAGGAATACCCTCCCCTTGTAGAAACGGGAAGGGGGCCGGGCCCCCGAGCTTTCGCTCTCATCGGGGCGCGGGATTATTTTATCGCACAAACGGTCTGTGGACAAAGAGGGGGGAAGCGGCGGAGGGATACGGCCGTCGGAGGAGGCGCACGGCGCACGCGCAGAGCCCGGAAGAAGGGAGGGGGAGACGAGGCGAGAAAGGGAGCCGCCATCTTCTGCCGTTGGGGTTTTTTTTTCCCGCCTGAACGGCGGAGGGGGTGGGGACGGGTTCAGTAGTGGAGGCGTGTTTAGCCACCTCAACAGGCGCTTTACTGAGAGCATTCCAGTAGGTCTTTTTCAGCTCTAGGATAGTAAGTCAAGAGGTGCCAGCGAGGAGTTGTAATGTTCAGGTTGCAGTCCCATGCCACCTACCTAGGAGTAGCTTCGTAGGTCTTCCTTCTGAGCAGACACGTGTAGGAGTGGGCCGTGAGTTCGCAGTGAGATCCTGTGCAAACCTCAATATGTTTCAGTATTTTTTGTTTCCAGGGCAACGTATATGAGAGCGCAAAATTAACAAAGCAAGCTTATGTCTGTATGCTGCTCGGTGCAGTATGGCTTACTCGCAAGTATGTTTGCATAGGATTGGTGAAAGCCACTTCATAAACTTACCTTAGAAAATACCGGTAAGTAGGGTAGCTCTGTTGGGCAGTGCGCACAACCATGCATTTCAAGCAAAGCAAGCCCCCCCCCCCCAAAAAAAAATCATGGGAAAAGTTTACACACAAACACTGAAATTCCCAATACCTTTAATAACTTTCCAGAATTCTTCGACGGAGGCTGGAATGTGCTTTGAATGTATGGTGTGTGAGCAGCCTTACTGTGATTAGGGAAGATCCAAAAAAGTAATAGTGGGCTAATACCATTACTAGGACCCCACTAAATGAGCTATCTTCATCAAACCTAGTGAATGGGATGGGGGGGGGGAGCATTGCATGTGTGTTTTATGAAGAAACCATGCCCTGTTCACTGCAATCATTGTGCTCTGGGCAGCTTAGAACAAACCACATTTCAAAATATATTGTAAATTTAATAAAATATACTTTGTATTTAGTAAGTTTCCCGTAAGACTCGGAGTGCTTTATGTTGGCCACATGACAGCTTCCACTGTGCTTTGTAACTGAACAGAATATTCCTGCAGGGTCAGTAGTGAATGCAGGCTGCAAGCCAAGTGTAGACAGACTCCCAGAAACGAGCCTTTCTCCTTTCTGATCTCACATAATGTATCTGGTGATATCTTGATTCCAGACCTATGAACATGTTTATGTGAAGTGATTCTTACAGTATCATCAGCAAAGCTGTGCTTTCATTGTTCATCCACTGTAACTAGCCTGATGCTGTTTTGTGGGGGGAAAGGTGGTTACCACACAAACTGTGCCCCCACATTTGTCCTGTTCTTCTAGTCCTCTCTTGCCCTACATTTCCACTTGCAAACTAGGTCCTCATTTCTGTCTGATGTAAGACCTTAAGTCTGAAACCCAGCATTTTGATGAACAGGTTGCTGAATGGAATATACTTTTAATCCAAATGGTATCTTCTGTTGCAGTAGCTAGTGCAGGTAAAAATAATGACTGCTTTCAGAGGTTTAGCTGTTCTCAGATAAGAACCAAACCATTATGTGATATGGCATGGTAATGTCAGTTTCAAGGATTCACGCAGAGATCCAGAGATTGAAGGCTATGTAGGGGATCTTGAATTCAACATCTTTATTAAGGCCGGCATGAGTGTATCCATGTGAGTTACAACAATGCAGATGCTTACTTATCCCAGCCCACTACAGTTTTGGAGATGTAGCTGCATTATTTGATGCAATTAATAAGGCTGCACCAAGTATAATGGTTACATTTTACTGATTAGTACTCTTTTTCCCTTTAGAGATAACAAAACAATGGAACAATTTGAAGATCACCTATCTCTTCAAAAAAGGTGTATCATTCAGCATGGGCCATCAAGAACACAAACTGCAAACCAACTAGTCAGCATACAAATCTATGAATTGTGACTAACTTTGGATGAAGCTGCTCCTGTGCAAAAATATACTTCATTGCTCGGTAGAAAACACACATTAGAAATAATGGAAATACCTGATTTACTGTATCGTAGAGGTTGTAGAGCCATGATCACTGGGAGAAAGTTACTGGAGTTGAAAACAAGAGAGCTTGAGTGATGGGGATTGAAGCAGTGACTATGGAGGCCAAGAGGTTTATGAACCTGTCTTGTTTTCTGTGATTATGAAAAATGAAACATTAAAAGTTATGTTTATCATGATTGTACAGATAAGAGCCAACCCAAAAAATGAGTGTGCACTAAAAAAAGAGATTCTGACTACAGTCATACCTTGGTTGCCAAACGCCTTGGTACTTGTACATTTCGGCTCCCAAACAATTGGAAACTGGAAGTGAGAGTTCCGGTTTTCAAACGGTTTCAGGAGTTGAACGGACACTCGGAACGCATTCTGTTCGAAAATCAAGGTACAACTGTATTATGAGTTGGTAACTGGGACATAGTTGCAGCAGTGCAGTTTTATCATCAGTCTTCCTGCAGGAAATTAACAATTATCAACAGAAAACAAGACGAATGATAATCATGCAGTTATGCATTTTATAGAGAGTTGAAACATTTTTGTGCTGAGCCATTTGCGTACATCATAACTGGTCTTGGAGGTGGTGTTGAGGACTCCCAGGCTGCTGGTTTGGGGAAACTAACGTCCATGCTGAGGTGATTGGCTCTGGGTTGGCTCAGAACTTTGTGGCTGTCATGACTGGGGATTTCCCAACATGTCAGTGGCCCAATGCATGTGGCAGGCCACACTCTGGAACTAGGCAGAAAGGGTGATCTGAAAGTTGGGGATGTTGACATCAGACCCTTGTCATGGTCAGACCACTTCCTGTTCAGATTAAGGCTCTCTGCACCTTTTCACCTCCACAGAGGCAGGGGACCGAGGAGGAGGATTTTATTTATACCTCGTCAAGTATTAAATAAAACATCAAATATTGAAAACTTCCTGATACAACTCTGGCTTCTGATTATGTGTAGTTCTTTCTTGTGCACGATGGTCTGCACTCAGAGGCTGATTGATCCAATTGTGTTCCAGACAGGGAGATTTTCCAGCTGATAAGACAGCTGTTTCTTTTGAAGCCTTGGCCAACTTGTGAAATATCCAGAAGGCTCTCCTGCTTCATAGAGCCTGCTTGGCTCCTTGGTATACTCCAGCGTTCAGAGCAATGAAACAAGTTGGAAGACTGCTTGAACACAAGTGGAGGAAAACTCCAGTTGAATGCAATTGAACACTGCTGAAGGCTTATTATAAAGCCTACTCCGTGTTAGTGAAGGCAGCAAATAAGGCATACTTTACTGCCACCATTGCATCCTCACTATGCTGTCTGACAAAGCTTTTCCAGAGAGTACAGTATGGCCTGAGAATCAAAGCTACTGTATTTTTAATGCTGTAAATTTAATAAATGATAGTAAAAGACCAGAGATGGGTTAACAGCCAAAGGCCTGGTTGAAGAGGAGTGTTTTTGCCTGGTGCCTAAAGATCTCTAACAAAGGTGAGCCTCCCTAGGGAGAGCATTCCACACACAAGGAGCCACCACATTATTGGCAATTGTAAAGCCACTACACTATAGGAAGAAAATATTGTGAGTAAATCAGAACTTTAAATGGCATGACGGAAGGTATCGCACTTGTGAAGATTTTTTCAGGGCAGGGGTAAGTAACCTGTGGCCCTCCAAATGTTACTAGATTACAACTTTCATCCCTGATAATAGCCTGTGCTGACTGGGACTGATGGGAGTTGGAATCCAACTATGGAGAACCACAAGTGTCTTACACCTACATCAGGGATTTGAGTTGTTAATTACTGTGAAGTAAGTATGTAAACTGAGCTTGAGGAATAAAAGTTCTAAATATCGGTGTTTTAGAGACTGGACAGAAAATCTTAATTCATGGAAAAGATTCACATTAAATGGATGTACTGTACAGTTGTACCTTGGATCCCGAACGCCCTGGAACTCTTGACAATTTGGCTCCTGAATGCCGCAAACCTGGAAGTGATTGTTCAGGTTTGCGAACGTTCTTTTGGAACCTGAACGTCCGATGGGGCTTCCGGGGCTTCCTGCAGCCAATCAGAAGTCGTGATTGGTTTTCGAACGTTTTGGAAGCCGAACGGAATTAACGGAGTCCATTTGACTTCCATGGTACAACTGTATTAGCTATATGTAACTCCCCGTATTCCAAGCTTGCCTATTGGTTCCTGTTCCTGAAAACTCCCTACAAGCATACAATTTAGTCTTCTTTCCTATTCCCTCTTTGGGAACAAATGTTTTTTGGGAAATAGTGAAAAACTAGCCCTCAGCTTCCTTACTTCACCCGTTTTTCTGTTTTACTATTTAGCGTTTGTTTTTTGTTTTTGTTTTTTGAAAAACAATAGAAAGTACTTTCAGAATACCATTAAATTACCAGTACAGTATGTAATCTGATATGATACCTTTATGTCATCACTTTCTATGTGAGCTATCATGTTAATGAGTTTTATTGCAGTTTTTGTTTTCCAAGGAGCTCAGGGTGTCACATGATCTTCCTCTTCTCCACTAATCCTGTGAGGTGGGCTTGGCTCAAGGTAATCTAGTAAGCATCATGGCGAAGTAGGATTTGGGTTCAGTCTAAGTCCAACACTATCCATTATATTAGCGGTGAAAGAACTGAGGGCAGGTCTGGAGAGGGAGGTGGAAAGAGATAGGTTCTACCCACACACTAAAGGGTGTAAATTTCTTAACTGGTTTCATATACACATTAAATGTAAAATGACGAAACAACCTGCTATAAGTAAATTTGCAGGGGCTGTTCCATGGGGCATCACTGTCAAGGAAGAGATTTCATTGCCTAGATGAGATAGCTCTTTCAAATGCAGTGGAGATCTTGCAGAAACCTGCCAAACATTGAAGGGACAGTTTAGTATTGTTTCTTCAACTTCATTGTTCCTACAGATATTTCTGCAAATGGAACAAGTGTTTGTTTTATTGGAAACTAGTTGGGTGCACGACAAAATGTACTGGTATGTTCCTAGAGTTTAAAGCTTTGTTCTCCAATTACTGGTGATTCTCCTACCCTGGCGAAATGGAACTAATACTGTACAGTAAGGGAGCTTCTGCTTGACAATAGAATTACTGATTCAAAGGCTGGAACTTCCTAAACAAGATTAGCTGTAAATTATAAAAGGTTGATTACATTAAAAGCTATGGGCTTGACAGGCTTGGGTAGCTTTTTAAAAAATTGGGGAGGGATAAACTGAACTTCTTTGTAGACATTTATCTCATTTATTTACTTTTTCCTTCGAAGCACTTGATTCTATTTATTAGACTTCTTGGTCACTTGCTACAAAGATTTCCAAACAAATTACACCTTTAAAAACATAAATATTTTTTCCATTAGCAGATCCATATACTACACGTTCAGTTCATTACGTGCACAAACACAAAATCACATAACAGCAATTTGAAGCTTTGGCAACACACTTAGCAAAATATGATCCCATTTTTCAGGTTTTTATTAGCAATACGATTGATAAACATTTCTCTAGTTGTTACACTTATTTTTATTTATTTCTATAGCAGCTTTATATGTACATAGCGCTTTATGTTTGTTTTAACCTGCAATGTAGCTTGCCAAATCTTGATATTGCCATCCAGTTTTTATACTGTGCAGCAGAGTGCCAGTTATTTGAATGACACTATGCATGCCATATCTATATTAGTCATGCTACAGATAACTTGTTTTATAATTGCTGTTTTATAATGAGCCAGGATAATGCCATGGAGCATCCTATATAATTAACATTTCATAAGGAGAAAGGAATCCATAACGTGCTTTGCTGCTGCTTGTATAAGCAAGACTGTTGTGTTTTTATCTGATAAAATCTGAACATTTCTCTAGTTCAGTTTTACCTTTATAGTATTAATAATTATAGTGATATTTGACAAAGCTTGTAAAGTATTAATTTATTAAATGAGAAGGATCATCATATGCTGAACTCTGGGCCACTAACTGCTTCATCCTAATAGCGTTTTAACGTTGCTGGGTGCAAACAAATTTCAATATGGGATGGCTTCTCCATTCCCAAACTGTTCCCAACACTTCTCTGCTATTTTTATTTGGGGTCAGATTATGGACATTGCTTATGTAGCTTTGCAGTGAGGAGACAAGGGCTCCCTTACCTTTACCTTTTACCATTGTACTGTAGTCCCAAAGGTAAGACTGAAAGCAAATTCCTTTAATCAAAATAGCACAAAGCTTGTGCCACCACTTAAAAATTCCACTGCAGCCCTCTTGTTGACTCAACCTCTCCACCCAGTTCTCCTGTGGAGTTTGCAATTCAAAGTAACCTTTTCCACCCATTTTACAGAGAAATCCTGGGTGCAGAAGCCTACTGTGGAACCAAAGAGAATTAGTAAACCTCTGATCTAAATATGTTTGCTCAACAATTAGTCCAACTAACTGTAGTAACTATGAAGTATGCTGGGGCTTGCAAAGTGGTTTATAAGTTTTATTTTGTCTGTTCTTCCCAACATCTGTGAGATGGCGATTCACTAGCAAAATGACTGGGCAGACTTTCTGGAGTAGAAAAATTGCAATGTATTGGTTATTTCCAAGAAGCTCAGATCTTTGAGTTTGTTCATTTAAGTTTGCTATCTTAAAAAAAAGTTGCACAGCATAGACAGTTCAGCCATCTACACCAGGGGTCAGCAAACCTTTTCAGCAGGGGGCCGGTCCACTGTCACTCAGGCCTTGGGGGGTCAGAATATATTGGGGGGTGGTGAACGAATTCCTACCGGTATGCCCCACAAATAACCTAGAAATGCATTTTAAATAAAAGGACACATTCTACTCATGTAAAAACACGCTGATTCCCGGACCATCCGTGGGCCAGATTTAGAAGGTGATTGGGCTAGATCCGGCCCCCGGGCCTTAGTTTGCCTACCCATGATCTACACCAACGGGGC
The DNA here is from genome assembly GCF_009819535.1 of Lacerta agilis. Taxonomy (NCBI): domain Eukaryota; kingdom Metazoa; phylum Chordata; class Lepidosauria; order Squamata; family Lacertidae; genus Lacerta; species Lacerta agilis. The sequence continues at coordinate 13,607,557 of NC_046324.1, read as the reverse complement.
ATTGCCAAAAGCTTGTGTGTTTATTATATCACAGGTATCCAGCAACTGTTTTAATTATTGGAGAACTGGAAAACGAAGTCCAAATACATTTTCAGAGGAAAAGAAGATCAAATAGCAAACACTGGATTGATAAAAAGCAACATTTTAGAAGTTCTAAAAAAAACTCATCTACCATCCTCATGAAACATCAGGGTGCTGTACAACATAAAAAGCATTAAAATGAAAAACAAAAAAACCTACAGTGCATCATACTGTATGTCACGTTGGTTGCCCTTTGCTGCATGAAGCAGCTCTGCTTTCTTTTTCAAAAATGATGCTTTTCAGGTTTATACATTTCACTAATTTTACAATCATTTTAACATTTCAAAACTTGACTTCCCCCTCTTTCTGTGGTTCCTTAAATTTATTTTTAATATCTTCTGTATACTCCAAATTAAATTTAAAGGTAAAGGGACCCCTGACCATTAGATTCCGTAGCGGACGACGGGTTGCGGCGCTCATCTCGCATTATTGGCCGAGGGAGCTGATGTACAGCTTCTGGGTCATGTGGCCAGCATGACCAAGCCGCTTCTGGCGAACCAGAGCAGCGCACGGAAACGCCGTTTACCTTCTTGCCAGAGTGGTACCTATTTATCTACTTGCACTTTGACCTGCTTTTGAACTGCTAGGTTGACAGGAGCAGGGACCAAGCAACGGGAGCTCACCCCGTTGTGGGGATTCGAACTGCCGACCTGATTGGCAAGCCCTAGGCTCTGGTTTAACCCACAGCACCACCCACGTCCCTTTTGCCGATGTTGCTCAATGAGCTCAGCCGCTAATGCTGATCTGAGCTGCCTTCCCTCATGCTGAGGGAGACCAGGGCAGCTGATCGCCCTCACTTCTAGGGCGTCCCTAAATTACCGGTAACTTAATTTGCTCCTTTATTCATCTTTAAAATGTATGCTCTTCTGAAACTGCATGTTATTATAACAATCCTGCCAATGTTCTCATCTGTTTACAATTGATCTGTAAATATTCAATAAACAATTTCCATTCTTTTATAAAGAGTTTGTTATCTTGATTCCTTATTCTTCCTGCAAGTTTTGTCATTTCTGCATATTCCATAAGTTTTTTCATCCATTGTTCCTTTGCTGCTTCATTAAATTTTTGGCAAGTAACATTCTTGCCGCTGTAGTAGCATACATGAATAAGTTTCTATACATTTTAGGTAATTCTGTCCCTATAATTCCCCCCCAAAAAAGCTTCTGGTTATTGTTTTTTACAAAGGTTATTTTGAACATCCTTTTCAATTCATTGTATATCATTTCCCAGTAAGCTTTAACCTTACTCAGGGCCGGATTTAGGTTTGATGTGGCCCTAAGCTACTGAAGGTAATTGGGCCCTTTATATGTCCAGCTGTCCTTTGTCAACAACAAATTGCCACTGTTTTTTGTGTTGAATATATGCTATATGGTAATTTATGGACTTAATAGGTATCTTAAGCCATTTGCACATATCAAAATATGTATTTTATCCAAGTAATTGTTGAAAAGTCCATGCAGACTGTAGGCACCCTATAGATAGAATTACATCATAGGAGCCTAAAGGTAAAGGTTTGTTTCATTTGTTTTTTATCTTATATTTTGGAAATGTACATCTAGGTGTTTGTTTTCCTTTAATTTTTTTTTCCGGGCCCCCAAGAGAGTGGGGCCCTAAGCTATAGCTTGTTTAGCTTATGGGTAAATCCAGCACTGATCCTTACTACAAGACCACTACATGCGATAAAAACTGTCCCTATAATTCACAAAAGAAAGCAACTTTGCTTTCCCTGGAGGACTAAATTTCTGGCAGCCGAGGAATCCTTCCTTCAGAGAAAAGACGGGCAAAACCCCGTGCATAAAGTTCCCCACCTCATATATATGATAAGTGAAACCCTGAATAAAAATAAAGGTTTGGCGGCGCTGTTTATTAGTCGGCTACCCCAACACACGCTTTCCTACGAGTAAGCCATTCCCGCAGCCCAACCCCTTTACGAGGGAGGCTGGGCCTGGGCCCGAGCCCCGCCGCTGAGGGAAGAGCCACCCCTATCCCCGCCCACCGGCCGCCTCAGCCCAGTTCCGCCTCGGAAGCGAAGGCCGCCCTCCAGCCCATCTTCCCTCCGCCGTTTCGCCTCTGGGACATGGGCTTGGGCCGGGTCGGAGGGAGGAGGAAGAGGTGGTGGCGACGGCTGCTGCTGCTGCTGCTGCGAGACCCCCGAAGCGGTGAGTGCGGTGGAGCCGAGAGGGCTGGGAAAGGCCTCCTGGAGGCATAGAAGGGAGAGGCGGAGCGGCCTGCCCTCTTTTACCTCAGGAAGGTCCTCGGGGTGGGCAGCTGGTCTGGATCCCGGAGAACGCGGCTTGGGGGGGGGTTGTTCGGAGGGGAGACCCGACACGCGTCTGTGGGGTCCTTCTGTGAGCCCGCAAGGAGGAGCCCGGGATGGCGGCGTTGGGGAGACTCGGGTTGTGAGGTGGGAATGGACGGAGGCCGCGAGAGGCATAAGGAATGGACGGAGGCATAAGGAATAAGGAATTGAGAGAAAGTCCATACCGAGCAGAAAAAGGGGAAATGGAGGGGGGAACTGCGGGAGTCCTCACCCCCCCCACACACACACCGATGTCCATTAAAATGTCACCTTGGTGAGTGACCTGAGAGGTTGCTTTCACACATTACGCGAGTTTAACCCCCCCCCCCCGGCTTAATCAGCATGGAACCGCAGCCAATCATGGCCCTTTTCCTGTAGCCTTTATATGACAGGCGTGTTTTCAAATGCTGGTTTGGCCCATCCACGATGCATATATGCCCTTCTAAGCATATGCTTAAACAGAATTGGGTGTACACATAATATATTATTGTATACTGTATAGATAGATAGATAGATAGATAGATATAGATGGTTATACAGGTACACACACACACACCCTGCCCATCTGACTGGGTTTCCCCAGCTACTCTGGGCGGCTCCCAACAGAGTATTAAAAACTCAATAAAACATCAAACATTAAAAAGCTTTTGTGTAGCAAGGCTGGTAGGAAGCGTGCAAAATGTTATTGGGGTGACTTTACCCATGATGGAGGATCTGACTTGTAGGTGAGTGTGTGTCATGTTCCAGTGTTTGGCTCCTCTTCCTCCTCACATGCATTTGTAGTGATGCAGAATTGTCTTATGTGAGTAATGGAAATTCATGTGCGGAAGTAGTTCTGTGAAGTAAGCAGTGTGTGCTCACAGTTTTAACTTGCGTGTTGTGGATTTACAGTGAGTAATGCCTCCCAAACCTTTCCATGCTCTGAGACTGAATTTCAGCAGAAGTCAACACCATTGGATAATTGTGCCAATAAGTTGTGCCAAGAGGGAGTGTTCTTGGGATGTCCATACATGTTCTAGGAGCACGAGAACATACAGCAGAGCTTTCCAAACTTTATGTCGCGACACGTTAAGTGTGTGAGCTGTAGTGTGTAGCTGTGTCATGCTCCTCCCGGGCCTGGAAAGGGGGTAGTTTAACCTCCGGTTTGCTAGTAAAACTGAATTACTGTGTCACAAAATGATGCATTTCTAAAAAGTGTGTTACCAACATGAAAAGTTTGGAAAGCTCTGACATACAGGTTCTAGGAGCATGAGTACATGATGGTGTCTTCACATGGGAGATTACAGTCATTGAAGTTATAGGAATATAATGGACTTGAAAACATATAAAGCAGCAACTGTGTAAATACCGAAGGATAAAGTAGCCAGGAGAAAGATGGATGTTGAATTAGTAATATTTGTACTCTGCCAGAGCCAATTGTTGACTGGTGATACTCTACCTACCTTGTTTACTGTCTGATTATGTTCGTGGCTGGCTATAGTAGAGGTACTAGATTTGCCAGCTGACTCTTCCTCAGTCTTACAACACAGTATATATGTGGGGAATGTAGGAAGTGTATCCTTGTTTCCTCTTCCTGCGCTTATGTGTTAATGACAGTTCATGTGTAAATGCAAGCAATAAATGGTAAGAACATTGTGGTACTGTTTATTACTTTTAACACCAGCTACACACTTGAAGGAAAGGGTATAATGAAGGAAAGCCATTGAGAGTATATGGGTAAAAAGTGTAGGAAAGGGAAGCAAAGTGACCTTACTGTGCGTGTTTGCTATAGACTTCCAAGCCAGACTGAAGACTTGGATGATGCCTTCCTACAGCATATTACCAGACATTCAAAGATGAGAGATACAGTAGTCATGGGAGGCTTCAACTACCCCAATATCTATGGGAACTCAAACTCTGCCAAGAACGTATGGTCCAACAAATTCCTCAATTGCCTTGCTAACAATTCATTTACCAGAAGGTGGAAGAAGCAACAACTTGGACCTGGTCCTCACTAATAGGGAGGAAGTACGGGAAACTTGGGAGGAAGTGATCATGGCCTCTTGGGATTCATGAAATAGAACCAAGGGAAAGTTGGGTGTAATTGTAAAAACACTGGATTTTAAGAAGACTGATTTCAAAAAACTTAAGGAACTAAGTAATACCATGGTCAGAAATACTCAAAGAGAAGGGAGTCCAAAATGGACGGGCGTTTCTTAAAGATGATATATTGAAGTCACAAGGGCAGACAATTCCAACAAGAAAGAAAAGTAGGAGGCATCTGAGGAAACCGGTGTGGCTGCATAAGGAGCTTACAGATGACCTGAGATTTAAAAAGGGCATGTATAGAAATGGAAGAAAGGGGAAATCACAAAGGAAGAGTGTACATGGGTAGCCAACAGTTGCAGGGCGAATGACTGGTGGACCAGGCTTGCAAGAGAAGTTAAAAATGTTTTTTAAAGCTTTCTTTGGCTATGTTAAAGCAGGAGGAGAACAAGTGAGTAGTAGGTCCTGTGTGGGAGAAGATGGAGAAATGCTATTTGGGGACAGAGAAGGAAGAACTGCTCAACACCTACCAGTATTTTGCCTTTTTACCCAAAAGGAAGCAGTGCCCAACCTGGTGATAACAGAATAAATGATTTAAGGAGGGAGCTGCAGCTCAGTATAAGAAAAGAGGTGCTAAGGGAACACCTAGCTACTTTAAATGAATTCAAATCTCCAGGGTAAACTGCACCCAAGGGTACTAAAGAAGCTTGTGGATGTAATCTCAGAGCCTCTGTTTATAATGCTTTAGAATTTTTGGAGAACAGGTGGACTGGAGGCAAGCAAATGTCCCCATCTTCAAAAAAAGGGGGGAAAGACCCAGGTAACTACTGACTGATCAGCTGAGCTTGACATCGATACCAGGTAAGGTCCTAACAGATAATTCCAGAGTCGGTCTATGAGCACTTAGAAAAGGATGCTGTAATTACTAAAACCCACCATGATTTTCTCAAAAAACAAGTCATGCCAGACAAATCTCATTTCTTTTCTTTTTCTTTTGGATAGAGTTACAAGCTTGGTGGATCAAGGGAATGCTGTAGACTTCATGTATGTTGATTTCAATAAGGCTTTTGACAAAGTCCCATGATATTCTCATAGAGAAGCTGGCAAAATGTGGACTAGATGAGGTAACTATTAGGTGGATTTGTAGCTGGTTGACTGACCTAACCCAGACAGTGCTCACTAATAGTTCCTCATCATCCTGGGAAAAAGTGACAAGTGGTGTACCACACGGTTCTGTCCTGGGCCTGTTGTTGTTCAACATCTTTATAAACGACTTGGATGAATGAATTGAGAGGATGCTCATCAACTTTGTGGAAGACACCAAGCTGAGAGGGGTAGCTAGTGCAGCAGAAGACAGAACTGGGATTCAGTATAACAGATTGGAGAACTAGGCCAAAACTAATAAAAGGAATTTCAATAGGGACAAATGTCTGGTTCTGCACTTGGGCAGGAAGAACCTGCTACACCAATATAAGATGAGGGACACCTGGATTGCCAGTAGTACATCTGAAAAGGATTTAGAGGATTTAGACCACAAGCTTAGGATGAGTCAACAGTGTGACACAGCAGCAAAAAATCTAATGCTATTCTAGACTGCATCAACAGAAATATAGTGTCCTGATCAAGGGAAGTCATGGTCCTGCTTTATTCTGCCTTGGTCAGACTACACCTGGAATACCACATCCAGTTCTGGGTGCCACACTTTAAGAATAATATTGACAAGCTGGAACAAGTGCAGAGAAGGGCAACCAAGATGATCAAGGGTCTGGAAACCAAGCCTTTTGAGGAACAGTTGAGGGAATTGGATATGCTTAGCCTGGAAAAGAGGAGCTGAGAGGAAATATGATAGCCATCTTCAAAGATCTAAAGGACTGTCAAATGGAAGATAGAGCAAGCTTTTTTTCTCACTGGGGAGTAGCACCCAAACTAATGGCTTTAAGTTACAAGAAAGGAGATTCTGACTAAACATCAGGAAGAACTTTCTGATAGTAAGAACTGTTAAACAGCGGAATCAACTACCTCAGAAGGTTTTGGATTCTCCTTGGATTTTTTAAAGCAGAGGTTGGATGGCCATCTGTCATGGATGCTTTAGTTGAGATTCCTGCATTGCAGGGAGTTGGACTAGATGATCCTTGGGATCCCTCCCAACCCCACAATACTGTGATATCTGTTTTGCAAATATGAACCGTTACTGAGACCCAGTTCATGGTACTTGTGTGTTGATGTTTCTAAAACAGGCTATGATCAGGTTTCCACATAATATTGGTGTAGTCAGTGGAAGTAATCATATGATCCAGATGGCTCAGGTACTAAAACAACCTAAAACAAAAGTTACTGGAATACTAATGGAATTTAATTAGTATACAGTGGTACCTCAGGTTAAGAACTTAATTCGTTCTAGAGGTCTGTTCTTAACCTGAAACTGTTCTTAACCTGAAGTACCACTTTAGCTAATGGGGCCTCCCACTGCCGCTACACCGCCGCCACACAATTTCTGTTCTCATCCTGAAGCAAAGTTCTTAACCCAAGGTACTATTTCTGGGTTAGCGGAGTCTGTAACCTGAAGCAACTGTAACCCAAGGTACCACTGTATACTTATCAAATCAAATGAAAACAAAAAAGCTCATTTAAGTGCATGACTTCATCTTTTACATGAAGTAAATTGATAATTTAAAAGGGGGAAGTTAAACACAAAATATATGTTTCCCCAATTCATGTGCCAGTTATCTGCGCAGCAGTGAGCAAGCTGGCGGTATTTTTATGACTCTGCAAATGTTAGTAGCCTTTAGTAATACAGTGGTACCTCGGGTTACATACGCTTCAGGTTACATACGCTTCAGGTTACATACTCTGCTAACCCAGAAATAACGCTTCAGGTTAAGAACTTTGCTTCAGGATAAGAACAGAAATTGTGCTCTGGCAGCGCAGTGGCAGCGGGAGGCCCCATTAGCTAAAGTGGTGCTTCAGGTTAAGAACAGTTTCAGGTTAAGAATGGACCCCCGGAACGAATTAAGTACGTAACCAGAGGTACCACTGTAGTAATGTTATAAGAGTTTTTTCTCTGTGTTTGGATAATACCTAATGCAATACAGTGGTACCTCAGGTTACAGACGCTTCAGGTTACAGATACTTCAGGTTACAGCCTCCACTAACCCAGAAATAGTACCTCGGGTTAAGAACTTTGCTTCAGGATGAGAACAGAAATCGCACAGTGGCAGCAGGAGGCCCCATTAGCTAAAGTGGTACCTCAGGTTAAGAACAGTTTCAGGTTAGGAACCGACCTCTGGAACGAATTAAATTCTTAACCCGAGGTACCACTGTACTGCATTTAATCTCAGCAAAACCTAATCACAATGTGCTGCTTAGGTGGTGGAGAAAAAATAATGACATGATGTGTTGAACCTTGAAGGTATATTTAGAAAAGGCTTCAAGTTTCCAGGATATGAAGTCTTTGTTATTGGTAATCCACAGTGTGGGAGAGAAAAAAGCTAAGATTACCTGCTTGAGACTAATTGAGCAAGGTACATATGTATATTACTGGATGGAGTGAAAATGGAATAAGTCTTCATAGTGAGGGTTGTAGAAAAGAGCTTGTTGCCAGTATTTTCTGCTCATCCTTTTTTGTGTGTGTCTGAGTACATTTTCTAACAGATAATTTTGCACCACATAAAATGCAAGCCTGGAAGCGGAAACTGATAACCTGGTGGTTTTTGAGAAAGAGTTCTGTTCAGTGTTTTTTTCAGGGGGTGCTCAGGTACCCTGGAGTACCAGCACCTCTTTTTCTAGGAGAAAAAGCCCTGGTTTTACTTGAGCTGTTTCAAAAGTCATTTCACACTTGTGTTCGTGTTTTTAAAGTTTCTGTAGGCAAGCATTCATAAAATGGTCAAAGGCTGTGTTTTTGTATTTGTTAATAAGATCCATTTGAAATCTTTATTTTTTTTCCAGGAAACAGCCAGTGTTGCTGAGTAATTCAAAGACCTATAACATCCCTTTGAAGCCTTTAGCACCCTCCTGAGGAGACATATCTATATATTAACATGCCTGCTGTGGCATCTGTACCTAAAGACCTATACCTCTGCACTTCATTGAAAGATCTTAACAAAAAGACAGAAGTAAAAGCTGATAAAACCAGTACTAAGAGGTATGGATATTGGCTTAGTTGACATAGTCTCCATCTTGTTTCTTGGAATTAATGGAAAATATGTTCTAATAGATACTGCGCTTCATACACATAGCTAAAACAACGTTCATCCTTTAAAAGAGTGCTGTATCGTTCACTTTCCTAGTTGTAAAGTTCCAGGAGATGAGTTAATGTTTAAGGAGGCCGAGCACTTTTTGCAGAAAATAATTTAAAGGTAGATCATAAAATAACATGGATTTGTCTTTTGAGAAAGAAAATTGCTTGTTCATACTTTGTTCTTTAAAGCAGCTTATCATTGTAGGTGGAAGTTCTGCTTTTATGTAGCCTTGCATTCATGACAATCTAGTAACTTTTGTGATTTTGAATTCTTTGCCTCAATTTCAAGTTATGTACAAAGTGCCCTCAAGATCTTCAAAGCAGCTGAGGAGTGCCGGTTGGACAGAGATGAAGAGAAGGCCTATGTACTTTACATGAAGTATGTGACTGTGTATAATCTTATTAAGAAGAGGACAGATTTCAAACAGCAACAAGTAGGTATCCAGTTATGAGTAGTTATATTATATTTTGATGTAAAGTTAAATATTGTATCTGAAAATTCAAGATAATAAACCACTGATTGGAGAAAGTGAAACACTTGTCAGGGACACCATAGGTGAAAAATTGCATTGGGCACTAAGCACCCAAGTGCATGGCAATAATCCACTATTGTGATGGACATTGGAGGTGCAGTTGTCTCTGCTCCTTCGCTCTGTAAGATCTGTAAATTCAGAATAATGCTCTGATGTCAGAAATGAGACAACTACTCATTTCCAATAAGTTCAGAACTGGAAGCTCAAGAGGGAGAGCAACCACTCATTGCAATCTCCATTTGAAACTGTCAATTATTCATCCATGACATAGTGCCAGAAAGATCATGACTAATGGATTTTTTCTGTATACATTGGGCAATGGTACACTGCTTGAAATGGTTTTATGCTTCTTGTAATTTCGGATTATTCATTCAATGCTTGGACTACAAACATAAAAAAGGCTATTGAAGAAGCTGAAAGACTTTCGAAAGCCTTAAAACTCAGGTATGCTTAAATAGCATTAAATGTTAATACGTGCGCTCAGTTTTTTGATATCTTCTATTGTATATTTCCTTATTAAGCACAAAGAAGCATTCCTCCTGCACATTTCCATTAATTGCAAGTTCAATAAGAGGCTAAAAATGTTTCAGCATAGAGTACCTCTTTAAGTGAACGAGCGAACGATTGCAGTAGAATAATCTCCTGTGATCTTATAAATGACAGTGCTGCATTCATGGCTAGCCATAGTGTTAGCCCTTGGCTTTAGACATGTAGCAGAAACGTGGAGTCCAGAGACTGTTAACAGTAGACCACCTCATTCAGGATGCATCCCAAACACACACACACACACACACACCAGCAATTGGTGAAGATTAGCGAAGTTTGAATAATCAGCAGCAGTTATCAATAATAATGAAAGCATGAGCAGCAGCAATTGATAAAGCCATATCCAATATAAAACAAATGCAAAAACACTCTGGAACATGACAGTCTTGGCCAGCTGCCTTAAAAATAGCAGGAGGAAGGGAGAAGCATCCCTAGAGGAGTGGCTTAACAATGTTGGCTGCTGCAGTTGAAAATCCTAATCTGTGTGGCCAATCATTGTAATTCAGACATCGGGGGCACGCAGAGGAAGACCTATGAGGAAGATCTTAATGTGTGAATGAAAGTATCCAGGCTCATATTATTTAGAACTTTTAGCAGGCTTGCCATAAAAGCATAAGAAGCTGCCTTTACGCAGAATCAACCATTACCCATCTCGCTAAGTATTCTTGGCTGGCAGCAGCTCTCCAATCAAATCTTTCTCACCTAGATATGGGTAGGTTGAATCTGGGGCCTTCTAGATGCAAAGCGTGTATTCTACCACTAAGCTGCAGTTTATACCAAACTATTGGCTACTTTGGTTTCATTTTGTCTCAGTAATTCGATTATCCTTTAACACAGCTATAAGTATAACCTTGTAATAGTGCATTTTCTTATTTTTATAAATATGATGAAAATGTGACCAGCTGATATGTGTAGGAAAACACATGTAGCTTCTTATGTTCCCCACACAATTTTGTAGGAGAGCTATGTCATTCATTGGGCCTTTGATAGTGTGGGGCTTTTCCTTAAGAAATCTTTTAAATAATATTTCCTGTTTTCCAGACCCCCCCCCCCCAAATGTAGGCATAACTACCATCCAGTGCACAAATATCAGTCAAGCGTCCCCCACTCCTCCAAAAAAACAATGTGCCCTTGTTTTTCCAGGGACAGCACATAAAGTATTTGGAATGCTCCCAAGATATTCAGAATTAATACATTGGGAATAATCCAAATTCTTTCTTCGACACTTCTACAACAGTCTCCAAGTCAAGCTCTAGTAGTAGCATGTTTTGTTTTTTTCTGTCTGTGGTACAAGAGCAGTTAATAACTGAATTTAGAAATTATTAATGTGCAGGTGGTGATTAAATGGTATCTATAAGAAGGGAAGAGTGGTTGACTTCTGCCTTGATGAACCCAGATGAAATCTTTTACCTGACTTCTTTAAATAAAAAAAATAGAATTTTCATTACTCAGACAAGTTTTCTGAAGTCTTCTTTCAGAATTTAGTATGCTATTCTTGTTCTGTAGCCCAGTGTTTTTCAACCTTTTGGACAAAGGCACACTTGTTTCATGAAAAAATCACGAGGCACACCACCATTAGAAAATGTTAAAAAAAATTAACTCTGTGCCTATATTGACTAATATAAAGTAATTTTTCAATTTTTCCCACGGCACACGAGGCAACATCTCGCGGCACACTAGTGGTTGAAAAACACTGCTGTAGCCAAGTGAGAATATTAGTTACATTTGTTTACTCACATTTAGAATGCTTACATACGCTATTCCGTCAAACCGTCCTATAAACTGTGATTTTGTGTTTGTTAATATATTTAAAACAATAGAGATCTTACATTTTTGTCAACTTCAGAATAGCACTTGCTCTGCATTTCTAGTAGAATGTTAAGGCTTCAAACCCATTCTTACGTCCCTCAGAGTAAGCAGCATGTAAAAATGCATGGTCTTTCAGGTCTATTGTCCATAAAATCAAATGGCAATCAGATGGTAAAGATTTAAGGATTTCAGGCTTTGGCTGGCATGTGCCCCAAAGTGTTCAGTGAGCACTTATAGTCTTCCCCACCTGGAGGCAGGCTCTGGTAGGTCTCAGCGGTGACTGGCTCCCAAGTCCTCTAGGAGAATGGTTCACTTTGCCTCCTTTGGTGGATGAAGAGAGCCAGTCAGTGACCAGGATCTTCAAAGGCTTGGTCAAAAGTGTGACTGATGTTTCCTGGGAAAGAGGAGAGGATACATGCAAGTTACGTGATGAGTTTCCTGCCTAGGCTTGTTGGAGGCATAACCTAGCAATGACTGGCTTTCTTCATCCACCAGAGACTCGGGCATCTTAACAGCAAGTGCCAACAAAACAATATTTTGCAGCGAAAAGCAAATTGAAAATTGTAATTCTTTTTTTAAACTAGATATGAAGAAGCGAAGTGCGGAAGAAACTGAAGAAAAGGAAAGGCAAGAGGAGCAACAGTTGAAAAAGCAGGAATGAAAGATGATGCAAAGGTTTTAACCAAAACCTCTTCAGAAGATTCATCAGATCCCAAAGGAAAAAATCAAATGGTAATTGGGACACTTAATCCTTAAAATGTTATCTGTTGTAAACATAAAAACCTCGTCTAGAATATGGGGGGAGGGGAGTTGGCTTATATCTGGCAGCACCTAAAATAGATGATTTAATTTTGAAAACAAAACTTAGCAGTTACATAGGGTTAAGTATTGTTCATTAAATACATTGTGCTTAATATTTCATATATCAACAGGCTTATCCTGTTGAATAATTCTGAAGGTTGTCTATTTTAAATCCTACTCAGTCCCTAAAAGGTCATCACCAATCTAGCTTGTAACTGCTAAACTGAGCAATCTGATGTGTGGCTCTTTGTTCATATTGCAAGCGTGTATATCATTGATCTACGTTGAGCTGTGAAGTTGAGATGGACCTTTAATACTGAATTTCTTTAGATTGATGCTAAAGGCTGGAAAATACCATGTGATCACCAAAGCCTGTCCCTGTTAAGGCACTTAATTCAGATAATGGATTTCTAGCAGTACGTATACATGCCTGGAGACCAGACGACTCCAGGCAATTAAATAAGGGAGCTAGGTGAAAGCAAAAACCCCTAGTCTGAATTACCAACTTCCACTCTGGCAGAAGGCTACCTTGTACTATGTTATGATTGGTCTGCATAAATCTATGCAGCCACTTCTGTTTTGTCATGTTGACAAGAGTGGTTGCTTCAGAAAGGCCTGGTTTAATCACAGATGTAAATCCTGTTGAATTTAATAGGGCTTACATTCAGGTAAGTGGGAACATGACTGCATCCTTACTGACTTAAGAAAGTTGTGTATGTGAGAATTAAGAATAAAACAGCTGCTTTTAATGCTTTTTTAATTGCTGAAAATCATTTTTTTAAATGCTAACATAATATAGATCAATGGTGAGAAGAAGAGTTCAACAGAAATAAAGAATCATTCTGAAACCGGTAAGTGACATCTTCATTAATCCTCAGTTCTGTTCTGCACAGTAGAGACTACAAACAGAACAGGAATTTATCTGTAGATCACTTGTCTAAATGACTCAAATAAGTTAATTCATAGGGACTACGAGAAAGGCAGCTGTTCCTCCTCAACAACTACTCCCATTCATGTGGGGCTGCCTAGATAGACCTAGGAGGGAATTCCTTTCTATCACTAAGTATGGAATTTGACCCAGAGGTGAAAGTAAAACATTATCTCATAAAATGGTGAAGTGTCTGCCTGAATGCTGCTCCGTATCTCGGTTCAAGTAATTTTTTAAGCATTTGCAATGGATACTTTACATAAGATTTGTATGTGCTATTCACCCTGTTCACATTTTGTGTTCCGGAGGGTAATGATAAAAAGATACTATGATTTGAAAATGGGGCATGGTTGTTCCTAACCAACCACCGAGATCAGACGGGATTGGGCATGTTCCAGGTGGTATGGCTGTAGGCGATCCTAAGCAACAAGGGTGAAAGTTGTAAGATACCACTCAGAAATCTGTGCACCTACATTCTGCAATTCCTTTAAGGGCATCTTCGCCCATTTTAACAACAGCTGTTCTCTGGAGGTGTGTGGGAGGCCTCCAGTACAACCAGGAGTGAATCCCCCCCCTCAAAGGGATAGGCAAGTCATGTGACAATAGGGATGTAAAAAGGCACTCCTGTAGCTCCGCCTGCAGCTCTTTTGCCTGCCTTGCTGGGAATAGATTTTTCTCAGCTCTTTCTTGTCTTCTACCGTCTAGACTTCCCTTGATATGAAATAAGTGACTTCACTAAGTGCAGTAAGTGATTGCGGCCAACAGGGTAGCAGTGGTGGGGCTGTGTTGGTCTCCTGCTAACCCAACGCAGCTCATTGCTGCCACTTGCTAAGAGCGAGGGGCAAGGCAGTGGAGAACTTGGCCTGGTGCAGGTGCATTGGGGAAACCAATCCATAGAATCATAGAATTGTAGAGTTGGAAGAGACAACGAGGGTCATCAAGTCCAACCCCCTGCAATGTAAGAATCTCAACTACAGGTAGATTCTCAACATGACAGATGCTCCCAAATCCAATGCTTTTTTAAAGTTGCGCCCACACCATTATTATTATTATTATTATTATTATTATTATTAATTATGTTTGCTTATACACCACTTTTTTCTCTGACAGGGACTCAAGGTGGCTTTCCAAGCTTCCTCATGCATTGCTTCCCTGGCAGCCCCTACTGGCATTATACTTCGTCACAAGCATATTTCAGAGAGAGTCATCTCTTTAAAACGTTAATAGAGTTATTTTAAAAAAAAGAACTTTAACAAGCATTTGTATTATGATCTATCAGCTTTTTTTAAACAAAGTAATTTCTGTCTCCCAAGGAACAATCACAGCAGAGGAATTGTTTAAAATGATGATGGACAAAAGCATCAAGTTGATGATAATGGATGCTCGGTGCTTGAAGGATTACCAGGAGTCCTGCATTGCAAACTCTGTCTGCGTTCCAGAAGAAGCTATCAGTCCTGGGTATGGAATAAACTTTCTTAGCAGAGTCTTAAGACTGTGTACCGATTAAGTGTTTACCATTTATCAGGAGTAGAATGGAGAAAATGTGAAACACCTGTTTGTCCAGCTACAATAAAAGGCCTAAAGTACACATAGTAGTCTTGACGGCTACTTTTTTTTTGTAAAGGTGCTTAATTGGTCTACGGAACTTTTGGACATGGGATATGCTGATGGTCCCTTGTTTAATGGACCTTTTAAAGGGCTTAGTAATATTGACAGTACTTGTATAAAATGGTTGTGAGGCAATACTCAGGCTTGGTCTTGGAACCTTAGGAGTAGACAATCAAGAATGGTTGTATCCAGTACCGTTCCTAATCGGAGTAGACCCATTGAGATTAATGGGCATGAGGTCCATTAATTTCAGTGGGCCTACTTTGAGTAGGACCTAGCTGGATACAGCCCTCTGTCTGTAATATACGGTACTAAGCATAGTTGGAACAATAATGCCATGGTGACAGTGACTGCTAGCAGTAAGCTTGTAAAGATAGGTAGGTGTTAGGGAAGGGAGTTTGGCATCAAGCAGTCCATGGAGAGGAAAGTATGTGCCAAGTCACTGCTTGGGCTCCCTTGTCTCCCTTATTGCTTTCACGACTGTGCTTTTTGGTCCTTTTGAAAGGGCCTGCCTCAGCTCAGCTGAGCCCTGCAGGCAAACAAGCCCTGCAGGCAAACAAGTGCATGCACACGAAAGCTCATACCAAGAACAAACTTAGTTGGTCTCTATGGTGCTACTGGAAGGATTTTTTATTTTGTTTTATTTTGTTTTGACTATGGCAGACCAACACAGCTACCTACCTGTAACTTATCTTTTACGTTACTGCTTCAAACTTTAGAGTCACGGCTAACAAGATTGAGGCTAAACTCCCAGATACATCTAAAGAACCATGGAAGGAGAGAGGACAAGTTGATTTTGTTGTTCTGCTTGACTGGTTTAGTTCAGCCAAAGACTTGCAATTAGGAACACCTCTGCGGAGCCTCAAAGATGCCCTTTTCAAGGTGAACATGTTCGCGTTTATATTTTCTAGTTACCTTGATAAATGAGATTCCCAGTAGATGTAAGTCTGTATCTTAGAGGGCTGTGTTTTGGTAGCCCTGTCAACAGACATAATCTCTTACTATTTAACTTAAGTCTGCATAAATTTCCATAAGTGATACTGTCCCATGTAGACAGCATTTGCTGATGGTTTGTTTTCCTTAACAATAGTTAAATGTTATCTCTGTATAGCTAAACAGTGATTAAAAATTGAGCACAAACCAGAATGTGAACCTGTAGTTTTAAGGCAATTACCGGTAACTGGCTCAATAAAACATTGGTAAAGGAGCTTTCATGCCTTTTGGAGATGGGGCTCAGTTAAACTTTTAGTATTTATTTTGTAGTTTATATTGCTAAGAAAGAGTGGGATATAGTTTCTTTCAATAAATGTAGATGACCATGGTTTTGCTTTGCATCTGGGATCATAACCCAAAGTTAAGGCAACCAATCATAGTTAAGTGTTACATTTCACTGGGCCATTGAATGAAGGGGCTGTGGTATGGTAGTATTCTCCTTAAGTTTAAGTTAGTTGATTGTACTAACATAGTTTATTCTTTTTCTAAAGTGAAGTAGATACAGACAGGCATGTCTTTAGCCTTCCTCAAATAGAAAACAAAATGTTATGGCAATAAATGTAGATGGGTAAAAATGGCCTCAAGTATACAATTTCTAAACAGATACCGAGGTTTTTGAGGTGCTGTACTGAAATGTCTAAATATTTAGAATAAACTGCCCCATAATAAATGTCAGAATAACTACATTGTTCTGTTCTGTCCGCCATTTTTATATAAGCTATGTTAAATGTATCTTTGTTGTAAAAATAAGGAAAAGACAATCTGTCTCTTTCCATTTCACAGAGTGCATTATCCAGCCACATGACCTGATTTTGAGAAATACGAGCTTCACTTTGGAAGTTCTGTTGCTTATTGTAAAATGTTTTGTCTTTCACTTCCAGTGGGAAAGTAAAGCCGTACTAAAGAATGAGCCCTTGGTCTTGGAAGGGGGCTATGAGAACTGGCTCCTTTGCTATCCCCAGTATACAACAAATGCCAAAGTAACTCCTCCGCAACATGACAGGAATGAAGCTGTTTCTGTCTCTTGTATGTATTAAAAACACCTTCTGATCTACAGAAAAAGCTTTCCTAATACTGCAGTTCTGTCCACAACTTACTCAGGAGTACATCCTACTGAAATCAGTGGGGCTTGCTTCCAAGTAAGCTCCTGTAAGATTGAGCTTCACAGATTGCATTACTAAACCTACCTATTTATTTGTAGATCCCCCCAAAAAATCTTCAGACTGTTGCGCAGAACTGTTATTGTGGGTGAACTGCCTTTTTAAATTCAGGGTGGGAATATATTTCATGACCTATGATGATCTTGCCACCTGCTTCAGAGACGAAAAAATTATACTTAGTATAATTTGGATATCAATAATCTGACTACAGTTCTGCTTCTTGGGAGCTTGGCCTGTCAGTGTTTATATGGATCACTTTCAGGTGATTGCTTGTAGGAGAGTGTTTTGCTGCCTAAATGTCCTACCTACTTGGAGCTTTTGGAGAACATAATCCAAATTGAAATAAGACCAAACCGCCACGATATTATACATTGAACACATGATAAAGCTGCAACTGGTTTCAGTCTGTTGTCATTTGGTATTTCATTAAGTTTTAAATAGTAGATCCTAATGGTTGTTACACTGACAGATATCTAAGAACTAAAAAGATTGTGGTGGATCTCCTTTGGAGGGTTTATAGCAATCTCATTGCCATCACTGCAAAGGTCCTGCCTTGGGTACTTGTGTATCTAAGCCAGATCCTCATCAGGTCCTTGCAGGCCAAATTTGACAGGTGGGCGGGGCTGCTGACCTGACAATCACGTGGTGTCATTGTGACATCATGTAATTGACAGGTGGGTGAGGCTATCCATCTACCCAAATGCCTCCCATGGGTTTTGCAAGCAAAGACAATGGGGAAAACTTCTCCACCACATTGGAATTTTCTGTATAACGGGTGATAAAAACCGAGCATATATCCCTGTAAAAACGGCATTGTAGCAGGACGTGAGAGATGGTTTCCTCCTCTATCGCGCCGCAGGGGACCCAATCTTGCACCAATCTTCCTCCCATCTTTAATCTGCACTCGTCAGACAATGAGTGGAGATTAAATCCTGCTCCCTAGGGGGTGATCCTGTTCTCTTGGGAGAGAAAACCCGTTTTCCCACCCATCAACTGACATCCCCAGTGACATCAGCAGGTGGGCATAGTTTGGGAAACGCCCTTGGCAGGGCCAAGGTAAGTTTGCACGCTGGAGTTTCTCCATCTGGTGTAATCTCTCAAAAGGGCAGACCAAGAGGTGTTCCTCCAACACTGACATTGACTGTGGCAGAGGAGGAGACAAATTTGGGTAACAGCTCATTTAAACATACATTATTTCTCCTAACTCTCTTATAAAAGTTTCTCGTACAAAACCTCTTTGCATGTTTCAGTGGATTTTACTTACCCATCTTTGGAAGAACCAGCTCCATCTCCAGTACCTGTTGTCCATGTAAAACCTTCTGTGGTGGAAGTTACCGAAAGACCTAATAGTGCAAACGATCAAGAAGAGAGAGTGGACACGTTTCAACCACCAACTCCTTGTGGATCAACTGCTACTCTGCTAAGTCTGAAAACCTACATGCCACAGTCCAACCAGTGTCTGCAGTAAAGATTATTCCTCAGGTGAGTGATTCTTAGCAAGAAAAAAACTTGCTACTTGGACTGTGACATAACAGGGCCACCTTTTTGCCTTATTTTATAGAATTGCTACAGATTGCCAGGTGAAATAGCTATCCTGTAAATGTTTCCAGCTGCCTTGCTAAGAAATATGAAGGAAAGACCCAGGTAACTGATTGGGGAAGAAAAGACCTTGTTCTGCATGGACAAAAATCATAAACCTGAGGCCTGTCTAACCTGCTGGGTGATTCTCTTTAACTGGCAGAGCAAACTACTTGAGTCACACTACAAGAGACTTTGGAAGCATTCAAAATTGGCTTCTGTTTGGAAATTTCCAATGCTCTTTTCAGCATTATTGCTTCCAAGGCAGATAACAAGAACAGTAAAACAGTAAAACAAATACTCAGAGAAGCTACAATAAGCAGCAGAGCAATAGGAGCATAAAAATCACACCAGCAACAGTTGAAGACAAGTTGTTTGAGTGGAGATTTTTGTCTCAGATTTTATCAGTGCTGGATTGAAATTGTATTTATGTGGGGGGATTTTTCCTACTGTTAAATTGCTTTGGGGAGTTATATGGGAAGTATTTAATAAATTAATAAATAACGTTAAGGGGAGGAGAATTGTTCATCTTAGAAATGCAAATGGTCCATAACTACAAATGCGTGTTCAGGTATTTCTCAGCTGCCCACCCCTATAATTCTCCTTGGGAAGAGAGTGGGGGCAGTGGGGCTTTCTCCCTTCTCTTACTACAGCAAGACCTGATTCTGGGCAACTGAGGATTTAATCTCCAGGATGAGGAGAAAACCCATGTTCAAATAAAACAGGCTAGGCCATACAAGCATAATTCCTCCTGCCCCAATTGTGTGCAGGTTTGCATTAGGGTTGTAGCAATATTCTCCCTCATTACCAACGTTTAGAAGGGTCTAAAAACATTCCTGTTTATCAATGCATTTTGTGGCTGAAAGATCTGTTGTTGGCAACCCTGAAATTCTTAGCTATGAAAGTAGTTGATCGTGTTAGTTTTTAAAGAAGTTTTTAACTGTTTTTACAAATTGTATATTATCATTGATGTGTTTGCTGCCCTGGGTTACTTCGGGAGGAAAGCAGGATATTAATAAATAAATACTTTACTCAGACTGAAATACCTTTGTAAAGCCATAAGAGTGAGTAGAGAATGTTGGCACTAAGTGATCTTTGAGGGAACGTAGCTTGCAAATCATACCAAAATATGTCTATTTAACTTTTTTGCCCTTTCAGATTGATCGTACAAAAAAGCCTTCAGCAAAAATACCAGATGCTGATAACAGGCCAAGAGCTGAAAGCCCAACCATTGGCAAGCAGCTCATTTCAAATGGCAGAGTGGTTCCAGATCGTTCCACAAAGCCTCCCTTGGATGCTAAGCCCAGTCTGAAAGAGGAGGAGAAAGGCCACCTACCAGCGGAAAAGGCTTCCCAGTTGGAAAAAAGCAAGCAAGAAAAAGAACTGCAGGAGAAGCAACAGGAAGAACAGAGAGAGAAGCTGAGGCAGGAGAAGCAAGAGCAAGAGCAGAGAGCAAGAGAGGAGCAGAGGGAGAAGGAAGACAGGGAGCATCTCCAGAAAGCAAAAGATAAAGAGAAGGGAGAAGAAGACCAGCCGGCCAACAAAGGGGCAGCTGAGAAGCAAGAGGTGGAGAATGCGCCCAAGGAGCTCACAGACATGAAAAAAGGAAGCAAAACAGAAAATGAATCCCCTGAATTCAGAAAACCAGACACGGACAAAATTGCTGTGAGTGAAAAAGACAAGGTTACCTGGACACCAGAAATGCAAAGGCGCAGATTTGCAGAGGAGTCCCGGGCATCCATGAGGGTGGATTCTGGCTCAAGCAAGGTGAGCAATTCATGGGCATTAAAGGCAAGCATCCTGCTATGTCTAAAGAGTTCCATTCCCCCCTGAATAGAGTAATTCTGAAAAGCCAGAGAGGCACCTTTACTGCTTCAGCTCCAGCCCTATCATGAGGCAAGTTCCCAACTTAGGTGAATTGTGGAGGGAGAAAGGCAGACTAGTGAATTTGCACATTCCTAATAGGGAAAGGGCTTGAGAGGTTTTAATGAAGCTCCCATAGATTCCCTTATCTCACACAGGAAACCTTCCTGTGAACCTTTCACACAGCAAGTACATTGGGCTTCCCACACACCCATCCCCACTACTCTGCTACGTGTGGCAGAGGGGTGAGTAAACCTATCATGTCACTCAGGGCTCCTGGGAAGGCACTAAGCCACCCACCTCTCCACATTTTCAAGAACCTGCATAAGGTTCAAGTAGCACAGAAGTGATCGCTAGGTGTTTTGTAGTGCAGGAGGCAGCAGTTGCTGAAAACACAACAGAGGGTTAAAAAAAAGGAAGACAGTGGTGTTTCAGAGGGTTTTGTTTTTTAATCCTTGCCACAATAAAATGGTGGTGGTCTCTACAGGCCACGAAAACCCTCATGGAAGCTGTAAGGCCCACTGGCCACAGCTTTACCCATTTCTTAAACTAAAACACAAGTGAAATACCAATTCATTTACAGGATTTCCTGATTAAGGAGTTTTACTCTTCCTCCCCACCCCCACAAAAGCAGATGCATATAGAAATGGCTTGCCACTGTTGTGTTTTTACTGATCATTGTACTGATCATGACTTGCTGCTTTCTTGGAAGAGAAAAATTCCTGAGGAACTGAGAGGTGTTTCAGATGAGAGATCTAAGATTGGCAAGCGTTGGCATGTTCAGGGTTCTCCTTGGATATAATGTGCATGGGGGGGGGGCACAAATATCTGACTGAAACATGAGCTGCTCACTAAGCAGCGATACCAAGCATGTTCAGCAGAGTTTTTCAAGGGCTGGAACTCCCTGCAGGTTTCCAGCTGAGAATCCAGAGGTTCGGGGCAATTTTCTTACAGGGCAGTTTTGGTAATGAGACTTAGAAAGTTGTATTCCTTATACAATTCACACAGATAGCAATTTTCAGTTTGAAATACATCTTCAGGTTTGTGAGTGTTTTGTTTTGGGTGTCTTTGTACTCTGTAGCAATTGATCCAGAGTAATGTGCTATTTTATGTGATCCTGTTGTGTAATTGCAGTCATGTTATACTAACATTGAGGCGTTTTGGAGCTTGATAAATTAATTAATGAAACTGAAAGTTTTTCTTTCAAAATCTTTTACAGCAGACTGGGGTTACAGGACAACCAGAAAGAGACACCCAAAAGCCAGAAGCCATTAGAGATGATACTGAACAAGACTCTGAAAAAAATAAAGTAAATTCACTGTGAGGTGTCTGTGTCTAGCTGCTGAAACCTAGAGCCGATGTCATAACATGGCCTCAATTTACATTTGTTGTCATGTAACTGTTTGTGTTACATTTCATAAAATACATTTCAATATTTTATTTTTCATAAATAATAACAATGGGTTACAGCCAGTGGTAGTCCATCTCAAGAGTAAACCTATAGAAATTGATGGACATCTCTAACCTAGGTTTAGTAATTTCTAACCTAGGTTTAGTAATTTCAGTTGGTCAGCTCTGAGTAGGACTTAGTGGAATACAACCCAATAGATAGTGGCTTGTATCTAACGTAGCGTGAAGTAACCGTCCTGTCTGTGCTGGATTTTTGAATGTGCAACAGGATGGTGTTTTGCATAGCCCGAAACATTGATTGATAACATGAACTTTTTGAATTTTTAAAACACATTATCTCCTTTATGCAAATGCTGAGGATAGCCAAAGTAGGTATATATCTTTTAAGACCCGCAGTTTTGATCTGTGTTGTTCTTTTCAGTCTCAGCGGGAGCCACTAACAAGGGCACGAAGTGAGGAGATGGGGAGGATAATACCAGGACTGCCACATGGTTGGGTCAAGGTGAGTAGAATGTCTTCTGATGTTCTGGGTTTTTTCTGCTTACAAACACTCTGGTGCTGAACCTATTTTTGTATTTGCTGTTTGGATGTTGAGAAAAATATGGTAATGGCCATATAATTGGACCCAGAAGTTAAACCTGTAAGACGAAGAGTGACACAAGCCAATAATATGCGTTAACGTCACTCTAGAGGCCATTATAATACTTTTTCATCTGGGTTATGGTGGGAAAGAAATACAAATTTCAAAAGTGACTGCACAATCTTTGCAGTTGTCATGTAACTTGCTCCCTTTTCTCTTTGTGCACATGTCACATGAAGTTTCTGGAGCCAGTCACGGGGACTTTTCGTTACTACCACTCTCCAACAAATACAGTACACATGTATCCACCAGAAATGACTCAGTCAGCCACCCCACCATCGACCCCGCCGACTCATAAACCAAAGACTCAGGCTGTTGATCAGCGGGAAAGGGAACATTCCAAATTGAAACGCTCTTACTCCTCGCCAGACATAACTCAGGCTATTCAAGAGGAAGAGACAAAGAAAATCACCGTCAAGCCTACTATCAACCGTGAGAACAAGTATGTCTGCTGGAAACTCATAAATGGTGTTATAAGACATGATTTTCTAGGGTACCTGCTAAAAATGCCTTTTACAGTTAGCGAAATATGTGAATGATTAAAAATGTTTGCCATTTGTGTGATTACGTTCCACCATGTCCGGTGTGGGGAACTTTTGGTTGTCTAGATGTTGCTGAACCACAACTCCTATCATCCTTAGCCATGGTTGCTGGAGCTGATGGGAGTTTCCATTTATCTGGAGGGCCAATGGTTCCCCCACACATGCGCAATGTAGATATTGCAGAGACGTGTTTATTCCCATAAATATTGTTAGAACAAATCTGATGCAAATCTGATGCAAGCCCTTTAAGTGTGTGTATGGACACACAGATATGACTGGCGGCTGTTGTTTCAATATATTGTCCAAATTAAGTTTGAAGTCCACATCGTGATACTGGTTTCATAATATTTGGCATGGCGATACATTGTGAATCACGGTGTGTGTAGTTACATCCTTATTTCAGACATTGTGATGTACAGTGGTACCTCGGGTTGCGGACATGATCCGTTCTGGGGTGCCGTTCGCACCCTGAAAAGTCCGCAACATCAGCGGCGATATTGCACATGCTCCGAAGCGTGATAATGCGCTTCTGCGGTACAGCGAAACCGCATTCGTAACCCGCGCCGTTCGCAACCCGCAGCGAACACAACATGAGGTATGACTGTATATCAGTATATCATGATGTTTAGCTGGTGATATCACTCGGTCCTAGCACACACAGATAATATTCGTTCAGTGTTTCATTTCCGTCCTTCGAAAGCCTGATGTTTCTATTTTAAAACTTAAAACTTGCTAGGGCAAGGATACCTTGTTATCTGAAAGGAGCAAGGTTTTACAAGACAGAGTTAAGCACTTTAAATCTTGTAAAAGGATCAAGCAGACAGAGAAGTTTAAATCTATTAATCTGTATTAATATTCTACTCTACAAAGTAAAATTTTGCAGTGACATTTAACAAAAGCACTTAAACCTTTTTTATGAATTTATTGGATTTTAATGATAAACATACACAAAATACAAATACAAACACTACAAAAACTACAAAACAAAATACGCACAAGCAAAACACTTATTTCTCCATCCTTATCCTCTTTATAATCCTAAATTTGGTACTTCCTCGCGTCCTCTCTTCTGCGTTCATTTCTAATCTTCTTTAGTAACTTTGTAACCTTGTAAAATCTACTTTCTTACTCCTAATCCTAATTTTACAATTATAATCAACATGTCTTAAATCTTATTCTTATCAAACAAAACATCAAATTCCACATTTCAACTTCTTTTACTCTCTTAACTAAACTTTGTTCTACTGTAGCCTAATTTCTTCTGATTCCAATTTCAAATAAAAAAAAATCACATCTTATCAAATACCTAAATATTTCTTCCAGTCTCATACACCGTTTTCCCTCTGGTTTCGGAGTTCCGTGGTCAGCCTTTATAATATCCCCTTTAGGTATCATCCATTACCCCACCCCCCTCCTGTCCATCACAACCCTTCCCATTACCTTTCCCATCCCCCACAAGTCCCCCAAAAATTCACCCTTTCCAGCTGCTTCTTCTGTTATTTCCTTCATGTTCAGTTTTAAACTTAGTGTTCTTCGTTGTAGCTTCCTCTCTTCCAGATTGTAGCTTTCTTCTTGATAAGTAGTTGCTCTGACATTGTCATAGAGTATCTCTAGTCCACTCTCAGCTGCATATTGCATTTTCCATGATTGTTGTTCTCGAGCCCTTGGGCTCACACCCCAAGGGTCCATTGTACTGTCCAAACTGTGGGCTCCCCGCCTCTCACACCATGGGAACCTTTCTATTTTTGCAACTTGTGTATTCTCCTTTTCAAAAGATTCCTCTGGATCTACATCCTTTCCATCGAGTGGGTTTAAAAAACAGTTCACTAAAGTAGTTCTAATCTGGGTGAACTTGTCTATAACTCTGCTGAAGCAATTGGCATTCTAACAATAGCCTTTGCTGAAATGGTGTCAGTGTTGAGTCTAGCATTCTTTAAGTTTCCAGGAGACCGTGGGATTTGAGTAAGCAGGAAGTGGTGAGGTCTCAGTAATTTTCCAACTGCGCAATCCAGTCCAAAGCCGCCATTCCCCGCCTGACCCAGACTCCTTGGCCAGGGGCTAATGGTATCTTTCCTTTTAGTTTTATAATCCACAAGAAGAAATACATCGAACTCTCAGTCACCCCCAAACAGGGTTTTCTAAGGTATACAAAATCAGCTCTCCACTTAAAATAGACAGATCTTTCACAGCTACAGTTTTTAGGTGTTACTTTAAACTTGCCGCTGTCAGAGAGAGACGGACTTCCTCTTTTGATCTCTCTGTAAGCCGAATTTCATCTTTTAGGTACAGAGTCCTTGTTTTGAGTCCACATTGAGGAAAAGCGGAGCGCTCAAAATCCAGCAGTTCCCGCTGCTTCGTGTCTTTTAGCAATGGTTCTTCAGCGCCGCACCGGAGCCTGGCTCGCTCAAGCCTCCCTTTTACAAGGGTTGCTCGAGAGCCAGGGCGGTACGTCTGGCGCCCGCTAGAACCCAAGCCCTCGGGACGCCCCTCCCGAGGTTTAACGGAGCCCGCAGCGCGGTTGCGGTCACTCCAAACCCCGAAAACACCAGAGCTATCTCAGAGCCGAGACAGCTCCCGACTGCACGGAATGGCGCTCACACCGGAAGTCCACACTTAAACCTAAAAAAAAAACAGTCGTTGCCTCCTCACTAAAATGAAAAATGCTGCAGTTAATATTATATAGTGCATCTTGTCTATTCCTACAAATTTCTGGAAACTCACTTTTGTTCCATTGATTCATGAGAGACATGCTACTGACACCGTAGACACAGATTCGACTCGGTGTTTTGTTTTTTTTAAAGAATGAAAATACATTTCACTCTTTAATATTACCTCTTTCCTTACAGACCAGTAAGCTATCCTAAAACTGAAATCTCAAGGCTCTCTGCATCTCAGATTCGTAATCTCAACCCTGTATTTGGTGGAATGGGACCAGCTCTGACAGGCCTCCGTAATTTGGGAAACACTTGCTATATGAACTCTGTGTTACAGTGCCTGTGTAATGCACCGCACCTGGCTGATTATTTCAACAGAAACTTGTATCAAGATGATATCAATCGGTATTTATTTGCTTGTTTGTTTGACTGCTTCCATTGTTTCATGTATTTAGATATGCTACTACATCTTCAGTGAAATCGTTGTGTTGTTGTTTATTTAGCACATTTATCTCGGAACGTAAGGCAGTAGGCAATGACATAGTCTTCCCTGGCGTCTCCCAACCAGGAACTGAATAGCCATAGACATGATTTATCTTTAAGCAAGGTTTGGTTTATTTACTCTTACATCTACCGCATTGCTCCTTTTATCTCAAAAGCGGCTAAGGCAAGTACGAAACAAAATATGAAAACAACAAAACATCAAACGGAATACAGCTGATTTAAAAAAAAAGTACCATCAGCCAAACAAGGCAAAGCCCTTTTCTGGGACAGTGTGACCGAGTGATAGCTAAGCAGATCTCCTGGGGCAGGTAGTTCCACATCTTGGGCCCTGCAGTGGAGAATGGCTCTGTCAATGTGCCTGAGACAATGTGTCTCTGAATGCCAGTTTCTTGAAGTCACAAGGGAGGAGAGAGCTGCTAGTGGGGTTTCTGTAGGCATCCGGTTGATCAGTGTGAGCAGTGTTCAAAATTGAACCCGTGAGCAGGCACATTTTGAACCCGACTTTCAACCGCTTGCGACCAAGTGAAGATGCCTGGGCACCAGAATGGCACCTGACATCTCCACCATCTGGGGATCGTTGGATCTGGACTGTTTTTAGCACCCTAATACCCCATCCTGTAGAATTCTATCGTCATATTTTATCCGCACAATCAGAATGAATTTCTGGAACTAAATTGCTTTTTCTGTGCAGCCTGAGCAGGAGCAGACACCATTAAGAAAAAGAGGTCGCAATAGCCCAATAGATACGTCCCTGGATCAAGTGACTTCTCTTCTTTAAGTTCTCAAAGCTCTGAACTAGCTGGATGTTTAACTGAACTGAACTTCTGTTCTTAATACCCTCTTACATGTTCCAGCCAGCCTGGCCTCTTTAAAGGCGAGGGGCCATACAACATTCTCCAAAGTAGGCAAAATATATTCACTTAGTCAGTGTTTTACTATTGATGTATATATTGCTCCACTCAGGGAATAAGGATAAACATGCAAGTGACAGCATTCTGTTTATTTCAGATAACTATGTCTCTAAAAACAGTGTCAGCCATTAAACTCTCTTGTTATTTGCAGGTCAAATTTCTTAGGGCACAAAGGTGAAATTGCTGAGGAGTTTGGCATTATCGTGAAAGCTCTCTGGACCGGACAATACAGATATATCAGTCCAAAAGACTTTAAAATGACCATTGGGAAGATCAATGACCAATTTGCAGGGTAGCCAGCAAGACTCTCAAGAATTGCTTCTGTTCTTAATGGATGGTCTGCATGAAGATTTAAATAAAGTAAGTTTAATTTTTGATGAAAATGAAGCATTTCGTTTCAGAATTTAACACGCTGAGCCCTTACCCCCAACCAAAAGGTTTTGTATTTGCTCTTTCGTTTGAACCATGAGGGAAAAGGGAGGGGGGTTTGCACTTCCGCCTTTACAAGCTATTTGAAGTGTTTGGGTTTGTTCTGCTTTTAAACAGAATTTAAATTCTTGAGGTTTTAAATTCTGCATGTTTTATTGTTGTAAGTCACTTTGAGACCAATAACAATATTTGTATGCCGCCCATCTGACTGGGTTGCCACGGCCACTCTGGCGGCTCCCAACAGAGTATTAAAAACACAGTAAAACATTAAAAACTTCCCTAAACAGGGCTATCTTCAGATGTGTAAATGCCTAGATGGTGAAAAGTGGGATTTTTTTTAAGAGAGTAAGGAAGTACTCAAGCACACCTGGGCAGACTACATGACAAACATCACCTCTAGTTTGACCTAAAATCTAAAGTGGGCAGTTGTTACTGCTTTGGCTGTAAATTTTTTAAAAGTATTTCTTCACTCATTGTATAATTATATTTGCCATGGGATTTTTGATGTTTATTAGCATAGCCAATGAGCAGTGGGACCTCCAACAAGATGTCATAGTGTAGAGTGCTTTTCTTTAGCATGCCAGCCAGCCAGCTGCCTTCAGATTGCTCCATTCTATTTTACAAACACCCCATGTTCCATTTTTAATTTCCAACAGACACTCAACATTATGTTGGTTTTTTCCCCATGCATTTTAACAGCGCACCATATACATTTTATCTTACAGTGGTTTTTTACAGACCTTCCCAACCTAATCTTCAGCGACATTCTAACAAAGTCTTGTTTGCTGCCTATCCATAGTTTAACACACTCAACATTCTGTAGCCACTGAGCATGCTCAATCCTTGTTTGGGTGTTCTGGATTCTGCTTTTGTGTCTTTACCCCCCCCCCCCTTGAAGGGACAGTTTGCCATATTGACTCCATATAGTTCTTTAGAACTAGGTGCTGTAGAAGAAACAACGGAGAATGCTTTGTTTTGAGCTTCCCCAGGGTTATCTACAGGTGAAACTCGAAACTTAGAATATCGTGGAAAGGTTCATTCTTTCAGTAATTCAACTTAAAAGGTGAAAACCAATATATGAGGTCAGACTCATGACACTGCAGAGCGAGATATGTGAAGCCTTATTTGTTATAATTGTGATGATTATGGCGTACAGCTGATGAGAACCCCAAAATTAACAATTTCAAACTTGGGGGTTTCATCAGCTGTATGCCATATTCATCACAATTATAACAAACAAAGGCTTCACATATCTCGCTTTGCATGTCATGAGTTTATCTCATATATTAAAACTCCAGTAGCTAATGAAAACAATTGCTTACATTGATTGGAACCTTTCTTGTTTTACTGATAATTGGATAAATAATTGGAATGTAATTAAGAATGTTTCATATGATTTTGTTGTATTGGAAACTTTAATAAATATGATTTGGCAAAAAAACAAAACAATTGCTTACATAAATGGACTTTTCCACGATACTCTAATTTTTCGAGTTTCACCTGTAGCTGGGATACAGTTGGCAGGCGATATACTAAATTAGACAAGACTTTTTGACCTGAAGCAGCAGAACAATGTCTATGTTAATTAAGCAGTTTACTAAAAGCAGAAACCTGGTGCAAAAATCACGAGAGCGTTCATGCTTTTTGTAGAGAATGTAGCCCTACTCAGCCATTCTATATATGTGTAAAATAAACATGCAAATAGGAAGTGGGACTGTGCAGAGTAGCCCCACTCCTATGTTGCATTTGCCAAGTAGCATGAAGACAATACTAGGGGCACCATTCTTTATGTACTGATGAGGACAACATCTAGGAAACTCCTGATTCAGATGAGTGATTACCGGAAAGGTTGCTTTTCTGTTTTCTCAAACCGATGCTAGCCCTAAGATCCTTAATTACAGCAAACATTCACTCTTCTTCCCATCGAGTTCATCATTGTTTCTAAAATGCCCACATAAAGAATGGGAAACTCTAATGCAGAGGCAGATGTGTGCAGCTTAACTGATCTCTTATCAGAATTACTTCAGGAGAAAGCATCTATAAATAGCCAAGATCTTTAGTATAAAACTGCTTTGCAATATCCAGTTTGTAACAATAAAGGAATTGGGCACAATCTGTCAAGGACAACTATACTAGTTTCCTTTTGAATTTGAAGGATTTGTTTTCTTATTAACTGAGTTCAGTTTTAAAAGGTTTGTCCATCATGTTATCCTCATCTAGCTTACCTTTCCTGAAATTAGCTGTGTAATAACTGGAATTTTTTTTTTGCAAGATCTGTTTTTCAGTCTTTTTTCCCCTCCTATTTTTACAAAAACTATGATGTCCTCTTAGAGAGTAAGTAAACCAAACTTTTATTACCCATCTTCTGTCTAGTACATAGATTTATTGTTGTTTTGCCATGTCATGAGTGTGATAGGAAAAAACAACAACTGTTCTTCATTTCACTCTTGGATGCCACTGTAACTATTCAGTGTTCTGTTCCTAAAACACAAAGCTCTGCAAAAAGGAGGTTATGGTTATAACCTCCTTTGAGTGTGTCTCGTTCCTCCAATCCATTGCAACTGCCATTTCTTAGTTAGGTTACACAAATAGCAGAATTAAATTGCGGAATCGACTGTACTACTTCAGACTGCAGATTGGGGAACGCCATTCTGAACGCTCCCCCACGTAACACCCTCCCCAAAAAAACTCACTTCAGATAGAAAGTTAGTATAAATAAACCTTTATCCCATCCCTTTGCCTTTGGGCTCATATTCTGCTTAAAATGTGTTAAAATAAGGGAGCATTCATTAACATGATATCCCAGCAGCAATTAAGTGCTACGGTCCATTCTGCCATATTCCGCTGTATGTGTAGACTCTGCTCCACATTTCACAAGCTTTTGAGTTGGACCTCCCTGCACAGTTAGGCTAGAGAAGACACAAGAGAATGTTGCCAACTGAATTCTCCATCTTCAGTTTCCCCCAACTTCAATTAGGAAGCCTGTAGCTATCCAGGCTTGAGAACTTCCTTTAGATTACAAGCAGGGATGGCATGATTCAGTTGATTTTATACACACACACACACACACACACACAGAGAGAGAGAGAGAGAGAGAGAGAGTCGGTTCTTGAACAGAATCCATTCCGGAAGTCCGTTTGACTTCCAAAAACATTTGAAAACCAAGGCGCGGCTTCTGATTGGCTGCAGGAACTTCCTGCACTCAATCGGAAGCCACGGAAGCAGCGTCGGTCGTTCGGGTTCCAAAGAACATTCGCAAACCGGAACACTCACTTCCGGGTTTGTGGTGTTGGGGAGCCAAAACGTTCGAGTCGCAAGGCGTTTGACAACCAAGGTACGACTGTAGGTAGATAGTGTACAGACTGGTGTGGAATGTAGCTAAAAAGCTGAGCTACAGATTTGAATCAGCAGTTTGAATCTTGCTTTTGCCGTGTTCTCTCCAGATGGCCTTTAGCCCAAACCCCAATTGCTCAGCCCTAGCTTTCCATGCCATCTTCAGTATGGGGTTTGGTGATACTCACCTGCTTTAAAAGCTCGCTGTAAGCTTTGGAGGCTTGTTGTAGTGGGGAGGGTAGTCAGAGGTAGAAGAGGAGGGCAAAGGGGGCAAGAACCAAAACAAGTGAAGAGAGAGAAAGTTAGGAGCATTTGCAAGCTATTTGTTCAGACCTCTATCAAGAGCAATCTTGTCACTTGCCTGGCAGCAGCTCCCTTGTGGGTGGGGGGAGGAGAAAGAAGGGAGACATGGCCCTATTCACTGCTGGTATGTGGCCCTTAAAGAAATGTGACGCTTTTTTAAAAAAGATGCATTTGCTGGGTTTTTTTGTTTACATACACATTAGGTAAAGCGTATATTTGCAACGATAAAAGAACAGTAGCAAAATAATCCAAACACGAGAGAAAAGGAGAATAGTGGTAAGAAAAGCAAAGGAAAGGATTCAAAGAAAACTATCCATCTGTTCTCGCATGTACAAATAAATGCTTTCAATCTGTGACTCTTGGCAGAAGGTTTCCATGCTTCTGGCCAAGAAAAAAAGCAATAGCACAACATAGCCAGGGTGCTCAAAGAATCTGTTTCAATGTTTGCATGTTTGGCATTATCACCTTCCTTCTGTCTTTCCATAGCTCCACATGATGATGTTCCTGTCTGTAAAACTTACCCTCATGTGTTTCAGGTATGCTTTAAAGCATTTTTTTTTTAAATTTCCCAACTTTCCAGGCTGACAACAGAAAACGTTACAAAGAAGAAAATAATGATCATCTGGATGACTTCAAAGCGGCGGAACTTGCCTGGCACAAACACAAACTGCTCAATGAATCAATTATCGTTGCTCTCTTCCAAGGACAGTTCAAATCCACAGTTCAGTGTCTTACGTGTCACAAAAAGTCTCGGACCTTTGAGGCTTTTATGCATTTGTCCTTGCCACTTGCATCTACCAGTAAATGCACCCTACAGGTTAGTCAAATGAGTGACTTTAGGTCACTAGTTAACAATGTTTAACTTTCCCAGTTTTTCTTTCAACAAAACTGTTCCTATAAATCCTTAACTCTGCTCTAAACCTTTGAATTCAGGTTGTGTTTTGTTTTTGCTTTCCCTCCCTAGGAATGCCTTAGATTATTCTCCAAAGAAGAAAAACTGACGGATAACAATAGATTTCATTGTAGTCATTGCAAAACCCGAAGAGATTCTTTGAAAAAATTAGAAATCTGGAAGCTGCCCCCTGTTTTGTTAGTGCACTTGAAGCGGTAAGACTCAAAAGTAACCCTAAAAGCTATATGGTGATTTTAAAATATATATAATGTAGGAAACTGCTTCATATTGACTGGCAGCAGCTCTCTGGGTTGTCAGAGACATTCCAAGCCCTACCTGGTGCTGCTACAGAATTGAACCAGGGAACATTTGCATGAAAAGAAGTACTCTAGCACAGAGTTGTTTCATGTTCAGAAATGCAGTCTCTTGAGGTTCTCTCAAGTCTCTTATGGGCTTATTTTACATTTTGGTGGATAACTCTGGTTCGCAGGCCAATCTTGTCTGCCAGGGGGTCAAATTCAGCCCAGAATACCATTTCTCAAAACCCACACCTAGTCAGCTGACATCCCTCCTAAGGTGATGACAACTAATGGGTGGGGGTGAATTATGTATTGGCTGCTCTCCTGGGAACAGGTACATGCAGCCAAAGCACAGTGCAGGGCTATTTGAAAGCCCTTTTGCAAACAGTTTTGCATTGCTCTTTAAAACCCCCACAGGGCTTCTTGCAAAAGGACTTTCAACTAGTCTACACGTTAAAGTCCTGACAACTGCAGCTTCAAAGCACAGAATCATAGTGGTGTTGGGTGATTTTCTGGTGGGCAGCTCCACCCACTTGTCAAATTTCGCCCAGCACAGGTGGGGAGATAAATATTTGGCTTGCCGGCCAGAAAACATTCCTTGCCCCTGCTTGACATGTTACATTGGCAGTATGGCCTGAAGCAATTTGTTTCCTGCTGACCAAATTAATTAAACCAAGGAGTAGGTTTAATTATACCCAGGGAACTCCTTAAATAAAAGCAAGAGATTTTCAGGATGTGATATTCATCCTAAGCCATCCTGCTATTTGGTCTGAGAGGTGACACTTTGGGAAATTTTACTTTATTTTAATTTTATTTATAAGATTTATATACCACTCGTCATCAGAAGATAAAAACACAAAACAGAAGCAACAAAACAGTATGGTGGCATAACATGTGTAATGAACAGCAGCGTGGAAATCCTTGCTTTAGTTTTTTCCCCGCAATACCTTTTTGGCTCTTAATGTAATTCTTAATGCTTTTCATGCCTAGGTTTTCTTACGATGGACGGTGGAAGCAAAAGCTTCAGTCATCAGTGGACTTCCCATTGGAAAACCTTGACTTATCACAATATGTTATTGGCCCAAAGAGTAACTTGAAGAGATATAACCTGTTTGCAGTATCTGTAAGTAATTTTGTATAGCTATGAATCTTACCTGCCAGTTAATCTGTATATAACACCACCATTTAAGCAACCACGTGCAATGTAGTGTTGTTTATTAACATTTCCCCCTCGAAGGCTTTATTCTTTCCAGTACTCAAAAATCAAGGCATAAACTGAAAAGTATTAGGGCCAAATAACATTTTGCAGTCCCCTAATTTCATTCCTGTTCTGTCTAGAATCATTACGGAGGGCTGGATGGAGGGCATTACACAGCCTACTGCAAAAATGCTGCCAAACAGCGATGGTATAAGTTTGATGACCATGAAGTCTCGGACATCTCTGCATCCTCTGTGAAATCCTCAGCTGCTTATATCCTCCTTTACACTTCTTTTGAACAGCGAACCGCCGATATAGCCACATAAAGAAACATTTGAAGAATATTGGTGTCTTTTTGTAAATGCATCCTAGAATAAGCTGAGCTGTGATGAGTAAAAGGTCCGTTGCTGAGGAAGAAGATGTCTGCAGTGGTTTCTCAGCTGAGGTGTCTGTTAGTGCTATTGCTTAGTCCAAAAATTGTTAACTCTGCTGTTTAATAATATGGAACGACTAGTTTTGAACCACTTATTTTTAGTAATGCTCCAAAATGATAAATCTAGCTTAGCCATTTTAAAAAGTAATTTAAAATGGGTTTAAAATGCCCCTGAACCCAACAATATCTTTTTTGTCTCCCACATTTATGCCTTTTCACACTAACCTTAAGCTTGATTCTACTGTGAATATCTTAGAATGACGTAAGCAGGTAGGAATGTATGTGTACATATTGATTGCAGACTTGCACATGCAAACTATGTATATAATAAAGGTATGTGGTCCTTTGAGAACCACTAGAACAGAAAGGGGGTTGCTTTTGTTTTGTCTAAAATACCTTCATTATTACAGATAAGGAAATAGCACAGCTGTATTTTTTTGTTTGAGCTACGATATTGATATCTGCACACCCTAAAATGTATATATTACAGAATTGATATTTTCCTTTTTAATAACTTATTGAAGCAATTATTTGAAAATACAGTGGCCTGTTAAAGAACTTCTTTGCCTGTTTTGGACACTTGACAAGTTTGGATTTCCCTTACTCCTTGTGAAAATAATCCCATCTAGATCCCAAAGAGTGGTATTATGATGGGAGGGCAGGGCAATGTTGCCCTGCATGAGCCTTACACTGGGTACAACTTGAGTGGATGAAGGCGGCCACTGCCTGCTGTCATTAGCTCTCCTCCTGACAGGGCCATAATTGGTCCAGCTGCTTAATAACAACTTGTTTAGAGTGTCTGTGCCCCCTTTTAAGGCTTGTGGGTCTGTGTCCCTGGGTCTCTCAGAGGTCTGCTACAAATATGTATATAACCGATTTAAAATTATATTTCATCTTGGATTCTGTAATAATAATAAAAAAACAACACTCCTTTAGACTCTGGCTGCCCAGGAAGACTTTATTTATCTAGCGGTTTGCTGCTTTCTCTGAAAGCTTACTGAAAATGAGTTCATGTCTGGCATCCGTCTTTTCACTGAAGAGAGAAGCTGTTCACAATCCCATTTCTAAATACCACGTACAGCCTGAACGCAGGCATTAGGAAATGTGGTTCCTCTTCCTTAAGGATGACTCGAAACCTGGCCGGCCCGGGTCAGGGAACGTTTGCTAACAGTGCCACTGCATCCTATGTACACGATGGTTTTCAGTGCGTTTCCTAGCCATTTTGGTTTTTAACCGGCACAGTGAAAGTTTGACTGCTGTAAAACAGCAGATAAGCTGCAGACGTTTGCACTGAAGGGTCTGGGATCTCGCTGATCTGAGAGTCGTCAAAGTTGTACCAGCTTTGGGTGGGGGGATGTTTGCAGTACGCAGTGTAGTGGCCACCATCCAGATCTCCAAAATGGTTCTGCAACAATAATAGCAATAAATCAAGAGCTAACCAAAAGAGCATTTTGTTCATTCGTTCCAAGGAGCTAAGCCTGGTAGGCATGGTTTCATGACTACCACCACTTTCCCCCGCAACTAGCACATTGATAGATTGTAATCTGACTATGGACACTTAGCATTTGGATCTGGGTCTCCCTGATCATAGACTAGAGAGTGAGATGTATTTTGAAGAGCCCAAAGTACCCTGTTTCCCAGACAGTCATCACCTTCCTATCCCTCTCACCTTTTCTTACCCAGCTTCGATGTGATTCAGGAGTACGTTGGACCAACAGGCTTATATGCACTAGAATAAATAGTTTTCTATGTCACTTACCACCACAGCAAATAAGCTGTATTTTGGGTTTTTCCGAAAGAGTGGATATATGTAAGAGGACAAATCCAGGTTATTTAACGGATAGTAGATGTCCGTTTTCAGTTTCTTTTTATAACTGCCTTGACAGTCAAACCTGAAAATAAATTATCATAATCAGGAATCACTTTCAAATAGTTTACCCAATTTACTTGGCAAATTATTCCCCCTTCCCCATTTGTGACCTGCACCACAGCCACCTGGAGAGCACATGAGATGCTGTAAATAAGAAGAACAGTACCTCTTTAGATGGAAGATAATTATTTTTGGCGCCTTCGCTATGCTGGCTTTCACAGCGGCATCTGTCTTTATCCCACAACAGGAGCAGTTAATCTGGTTGTTCCAAGTCAATATGTCTTGCTGAAAGAAGCATTCGAGGCATTCCTGGGTCCCCAAAAAGGTGGGGATTTTTTTTGGGGGGGAGAAGTGGAATTATTAACCAACATGTCAAACCACTATAACTAACTTACCTGCAGACTGTGCTTCTCCATAATTGCTGAAAAGCAGGACTCCTTCCATCGGCTCTGCCGAAAGACTAGCTCAGGGGTAGGCAACCTAAGGCCCGTGGGCAGGATCCGGCCCAATCGCCGCCTTAATCCAGCCCACGGATGGTCTGGGAATCTGTGTGTTTTTACATGAGTAGAATGTGTGCTTTTATTTAAAAATGCATCTCTGGGTTATTTGTGGAGCATAGGAATTCGTTCATTTTTTTCTTCAAAATATAGTCCAGCCCACCACATGGTCTGAGGGACAGTGGACTGGCCCACGGCTGAAAAAGGTTGCTGACCCCTGGACTAGCTCCATTAGGCTCTGTCACCTGGCAGCAGCCGTTCCATCAGGCTGCTTCAATAGGAGAGGTGGGAAGTTGGGTTCCTTCCACCAACTTGAATCACAAGCCAAACTCGATCAGGCACCTCCTTGCCCTGAGCTGTTCCTATGCAACCTGATCATTATGAGATCTACCATTTAAGATTTGGTACCTGAGTTTGCTTCTCCCCCACCGTCCCCTCCCTGTCCCTTTCCGCTTGTACATCATGTTTTTTAGATTGCTGGTCAGCAGGCAGGGACTGTCTTGTGTTAATGGATTGTATGGAAGTCAC
Source organism: Lacerta agilis (assembly GCF_009819535.1). NCBI lineage: Eukaryota > Metazoa > Chordata > Lepidosauria > Squamata > Lacertidae > Lacerta > Lacerta agilis. The sequence goes on along the minus strand of NC_046324.1, from coordinate 13,570,653 downwards.
TCTTGCTGAAGAGAGGCGTTCTAATTATCTAACTTGAGAGGGTTAGCTCCCCAAAGATTTGTCTTTGTGTAGCCGCAGAGCTATTTAACACTACAACCCATCACTGCAGTGAGAGAGACCTTCTACCTGCGATCAACATCTCAGGACGAGCATGACCCATAGTCATGTTCCCATTTACCATGTAGGAACGCATAGGAAACTGCCTTATACTGAGTCAGACCATTGGTACATTGTCTACACCGAAGTTTCCCAAGCTTGGGTCTCCCAACTGTTTTTTTGGGACTACAATTCCCATCATTCCTGACCACTGGTCGTGCTAGCTAGGGATGATGGGAGTTGTAGTCCCCAAACAGCTGAAGACCCAAGTTTGGGAAACCCTGGTCTACACTAACCAGCAGCATCTCTCCAGGATTTCAACCCTACCTGCAGATGCCTGGGATTGAATCTGGGGCCTTCTGCTTGCAAGGCAGATAGATGCTCTACACCAGGCACGTCCAACAGGTAGATCGTGATCTACCAGTAGATCACTGGACGTCTTGTGGTAGATCACTGGTAGATTACTGGCTCCCCCCAAAGAAGCTCAACAACTTCGGCTCCCCCCAAAAAAGCTCAACATTTTTGCCTTGCACCTGAAAAAAGTGGGGCTTTCCTCCTCCGTCAAACAAGCTCAACATCTTTGACCTGAACCCCTAAAAAATGGACCTTCCTAAAAGAAGCTCAACAACTTTGACCTGAACCCCCAAAAGGGGGTAGATCACGGCCAGTTTTTAATTCTGTGTGTAGATCGCAGTCTCTTGGGAGTTGGCCACCCCTGCTCTACACTATAGAGCGATGGGCTTACATTCTGACAGGTGGGGGTTGGCTGTTTCCAGCCCTGCAGGAAAGTTGCCTGAACAAGGGTTAAAATCAACATTGCAGCAACAATTTAAGCCAGGCTTGAGCTCGGGCGGCTTTGTTCAGCAGGGAGAAGCTAATACCTCTAGCGAGCATTCAGTTTCGTAAGGGATGGGAAGAGATAATACGGTGAAGATCTCGTTTTTGTATGTCGTCGTTTGGCATTCCAAACACATGATGTCATAATTGAGATGTCCTTCAAAAAGCCGGGTGATTATGGAGGACTCGCTGACGCAGCCCCTGGATTCCCAAGCAGACGATGAGGTCCCCTGGTTTCTTCTCCTACTTGTCTGCAAGGGAAGAGATGTGACGATATTTCCACCCTCCTGCTTGCTATTGTAACTAAAAGTCAACTTCAAAATCATCCTCGGTCACAGCAAGAAATTGCCGTTAAAAGCATAACAATCCCATTCGTATTCCGTATCAGAGTCTCAGGGCTAGGCCTCGATTTCTTGATTTTGGGATTTTTTAATGATAGATCAGATTATAAAATTACATTTATCCCCATATGCATTAAAAACAAGTGCTTGGCTGTCAATAATTACCGTATATACTCGAGTATAAGTCGACCCAAATATAAGCCGAGGCACCTAATTTCCCTACAAAAATGTGGGAAAGCTTATTGACTCAAGTATAAGCCGGTTCACCTTTGCCACTGTGGTAGAGGAGGAACGAGCAGCCCAAAGCAGCCCTTTGGGCTGCTCCTTCCTCTTCCTCCTTTGCTGCTGTGGAGCTCACCCCGTCGCAGGGTTTCGAACCGCCATTCTTCTTATCGGCAAGCCCTAGGGCTCTGTGGTTTAACTCACAGCGCAATGTTCCCTTGTGTTATACAGAGAAGGCTGGGATCCTGTCCTGTTTAAGCAGGAGCCAGGGAAAGTGAGCACCTGTGGGATTTTAATACTTCCTTAACTGATAGGCTTTCTGCCTTCTGGGGTGTAAAGTTTGCATTTATGTGAGCAGTTCAGGAATGGAACAAGCTGCCTGGGGAGAGTAAAGAACCGCCGTTCTTGTACACTTCTTAAGGAATGGTTGACTTGAGTATAAGCCGAGGGCAGCTTTTAAAGCACAAAAAGTGTGCTGAAAAACTAGGCTTATACTCAAGTATATAGGTACTCCCTCCAATTTCCTCTACCACTTCCTATATGCATAAAGTATCCACTGTAAATTTGCTCGTTGAAGTCTCAGCTGGAGGGAACGAAGTCAAGGTATTGAATGGTTTATTGCTAAGCTTCTGGCTGAATCATAAAATAATGTTGAGTATAGATTCCTGTATTGTTTTTCCTCTTTAAGGGAAGGAAATTATTTGGCATTGCATAAGGAGGCCATAGGAGCCTGGGTTATGGGGTGGTCCCTCCCACCATTAAATTCCTGGCTCTTGACAGATTATGACTTTGCTACTCTTTTTAATTGATTATAATTTAATAATTGTTTTTTGTAATTGTTGAGAGTGAAGAGCCAGTGTGGCGTAAATAAAATAAACCATTGACTATTGCTTTGTTCAATAGTAGGTGCTTATTTCAAGTCTTTTTAATGATGACTTATGTTGGATCAGATTGTTATGAGATGTGTAATCTTCATTGTATTTCTGTTGTTTCTTCAGCTTGTGTGCACAGGCAGTATGGGTTAGCTCGCAAGTTACGTGCATTCAACTTGTGTGCATTCAGCTTTATGCACTTGGCAAAAAAATAATTAAAAAGGGGGTGGAAAGGGGGCAGGTGTTGGGGGGGGGAAATACCACTGAACCCAATGTGTTTTGACTATACACAATTTTGGCTTTACACACTATCCCCAAAATGCAACCCCAGTGTAAGCTGAGAGTCACCTGTATACAAATGAAAAGTGCAATGAAGTGAAAAATTGTTATGTCCACAAACCAAGCTTGCCATCCAAGGATTGAATGTGGATTTATAATCACATTCATCTAGTTCAGAGGAAATAGGCAAACACTGGGTTGCAAAAAAACAAAAACAAAAAACACTCAGGAAATAAATATGGAAATTGTGGTGCATGGGGAGCAAAGGAGTGCACAAGCTCAGGGCTCCTCAGACCTCATCCAAATCATCCCAGATCATAGTTTACCCAGTCAAACATTCACACATGCTTATGTAACACTTGACTAAGATTATTTAGCATCTCATAGCTGTTACACTGAAAAGGATGGTGTTGGAGGGGATGATTTGCAGGCAAGCACACACACAGCAGCATTTGTCAACCAGCTCAAAAAGAAGTAGAAGACAAACTGCTTAAATCAAAAATATTATTCCCGCCATCTTAATCTGACTGTGGAACTCATTGCCACAACGTGTTGCAAAAGATGAGAATTCAGTGCAATTCAGTGGACAGCTAGAGTGGAAAGTTATAAAGACAGAGAGGAATTCAACATAGCACTCTGGCCATCGTTCTGTCGGTGCAAGCTTTTCACATTGCCAGGTGGAACGATCTCCTTTCCCCTGGGTGATGTTCTGGGGATTTCCCTGACCCGCCAGAGCCGATTTTAAGGGGCGTAGGTGGAGGACAAGGGAGAAAGCCCTAGTCTGCTTGTGGAAGTCCTTGCACAGGCTTCGGTGCTGGTGGGGCTGGTTAATTGAATTCCACTCCATGACTCACCTTCTTGAGAGCTTCATGGAGCTCATTCAAGACATAAATCAGAAACTCCTGGGCATCCTGCTGGGTCTTCTTGATGAAAGCTGGGTATCGCTCACCAATGACCAATCGGAACACCTCTGGGGACACGCAGTCAAAGTCCCCCAGCCACATGTCATTCATCAAATAAGCAAAAGCAGTCGCTATCTCTCCATCCTCCCTTAAGAGATTAAAAGGGCAGTGCAGGATAATTTTGAAAAAGATAATAATCCATCATGGTTAACACTGGAAAAAGTATGATCCCAATGGCTCCTAGAATTCTGTGGGCAACCAAATGGATCAAAGCATCTTAGCAAAAGGTATACATCTCACTTGCTACACTGAGTAAAGCTTGAAGTCTATGCAGCCTTTGCCTTTGGGAAGTAGCATACCCATGATCAGCCTCCATCTATTGTTTGCTAGATTGGGGAAATGTCTTTCATTATTGACATTTTAAGCTCTGCAAAGTTGCCCTTTGCTCTGCCCCTCCCCTTTTTGACCTATCGAAGCCCAATAGGTAAGCATAACCTACAATGAGAGATTTGCAGGTAGAAAACCAGCAAGGATACAGTCTCCGGTGCAAAATGTCACGTGTACAACTATTTGCCTGCTGGGCAAAAGTCGTGGGTATGTGGGTTTTCCTGGGGGAAGCGCCAGGGCAAATGGAAGTACGGATGAGCCTTCAGAGAGGTATCAAAGACAATTGGAGGAGAGACACCATGCATGAGCAGAGGAGGGCAACCAAGATGATCTAGGGTCTGGAAACCAAGCCTTATGAGGAGTGGTTGAAGGAACTGGGTATGTTTAGCCTGGGAAAGAGGAGACGTGAGAGGAGATAGGATCTTCAAATATCTCAAGGGCTGTCACATGGAAGAGGGAACAAGCTTGTTTTCTCCTGCTCTGGAGGGTGGGGCTCAAACCAATGGGTTCAAGTCACAAGAAAGGAGATTCCGACTAAACATCAGGAAGAATGTTCTGACAGTAAGAGCTGTTTGAAAATGGAACGGAGGTTGTGGACTCTCCTTCCTTGGAGGTTTATAAGCAGAGGTTGGGTGGCCATCTGTCATGGATGCTTTAGTTGGGATTCCTGCATTGCAGGGATGTTGGGACTTGGTGAGCCTTGAGGTCCCTTCCAACTCTACAATTCTATGTTATGCCAACGGTAAAAGCTTCTGAGCCAACATAAGTGAGCCGGGGTGCTTGTTCTTAGGAGAGGGTAGATCTAGCAGGCGTAGCAGAAACCTGGTGGAATGGGGGGGGGGGGAGTCAGTGGGGCACGGTTACCTTTGCACACAAACTCTATAGGACAGGGAAGGGTGATTTCACTTGTGTATATCAGTGAGGACTTAGGATTCCAACAAGCTAGAAACCCTCCAAGGGCAAGGCTCCTCCACAGAACAGCCCCCAATAATACTTTAGTACTGGGGACATACTCTTGTCCCCTCTGACTAAAACGCCCAGGCCGATATTGAGATAAAGTACGGAATCAATTAGACATCCCTAGGAGGAAGTGCTGTAGCGATGGGCTTCCCCCTAATCCCCAGAGTGGAAGTGGGTCAGAAAGGAGGGAGCTCTCCAGGGACACCTTGCCAACAAGCCCTTCGATCTCGGAGCCAGTTCAGGCTCTGATCTTCGGACAACCAAAATTAACTTACTTGTTTAGCGATGCTGTATACTTTCCAGAGAGGAAATATTCCACCAGCGGCGAAACGCTGCAGAGGCACTGTATGACAGCATTCATGTAGCAGGTGTTGCCTAAGTTCCGCAGACCAGTTAGTCCTTGGTATTGTGGGTTTGTCTCATCGTCGGATCTGTCCATTGCCTCATCTGAACTCTCCAAGGGAAGCGCACCCTTGCTGTATTCCCAAAGCCAAACTATAGTCAAACAAGCCTTGTTCACATTGTGACGAAAGCAAAGACTTTACATTTATCAAGTGTATTCAAACATTGCTTTCCATATATACCCATGTCTCTGCGCAGGGTAGATAACATGAGTGTGAAGACTCAAATGGCAAGCCCAGGGGTAAGATAAATGCACTCTGCACCTGCTCAGGGACATTCCCTTCTTTCTTTGAAGTCTCTCAGCCCCACTCACCTCACAGAGTGTTTGTTGTGGGGGAGGAAGGGAAAGGAGAATGTTAGCCGCTTTGAGACTCCTTCGGGTAGTGATAAAGCGGGATATCAAATCCAAACTCCTCCTCCTCCTCCTCCTCCTCCTTATGTCCTCAATTACTGGTACGTCTTTAATTGAGACTTATGCACCATACATTTAAATCACTCATACTACTTTCATAAAAGTCAGAATTCTGGGAACTGTAGTTGAAGGGGAAGAGAGTTGATAGAAGACGCTTAAACTACAGTTCCCAAGATTCTTTGGTGGAAGCAATGAATAGTTAAAATGTATGTTGTGGTTGCCTTAGCATTAAAAGCAAGTGAGTTTAAATTAAATCTAAGAAAAATTAAGTCCTGGTAACTGTTTTGTCAGATTGTACACCCTCTGAAATGGTGTTAGTTGTCAGGACATCCCTGAGTATATGCCCAGCAAAACACAAGAACATTATCTTCACAGATGATGCTCATTTTTGACGGACTGTTCAAGCAGTAAAGCACTGGGTGGGGAAATAAGTTGGAAATAGGCTTGGTCCACAACCCAGAGGTCAATTTTAGAGTCTTTCCAGCACCATGGGTAAATGTTTCATGTCCAAGCAAACTTTCTCGTTAAAAAAATAGGGAAACAATTTTCTGCCCTCATGCTTATTTGCTGGTCGCGACACTCAGTTCTCCAAGGAACGGAGAAAATGCAGGGATTTCTCCCCAGTCACTAGATGATAATTAATTAGCGATTGGTTTTATAAAACAGAAACTCACAGTAGATGATATATATTGAAGTTGTCAGGCATCTTTGTTGACCTAGAAGCCATTTGCAGGCTTGCAAGAAGACCAAGTGTTGCTTTCAGTGGAGTTGGGTTGGCAGCCCTTTCACCACCCCTTTTTCATTTTGACACTTGGAGGGTCTGCTTCCTTGTGCAATCACGTTGCTTCATCTTACGCGTGTTCAGAGGACCCAAAATACATGGGCTTATCCTGATGACTCTTTGCACTGCTCCCCAGTGTTCCCAAACGGATTCTTCCAGCATCATAAATGCAACGCTACCTTGTTGCTAGGGGATGGTGTTGGGGACTTTCCTAACAAGATAGAAGGGCCAAGCAGTTCTAGAACCTTAACCGCTTCAGAGAGGACTAGAGTCAGTTGCCTTCCAAGGATGAGTCAGCTCATGCAGGAGGCCTGGGCAACAGGTTTTATTAATGAAGTTGTTTGGGGTTGTGAGATCCTTCTAATTCCTCATGATGCTCAGGTTTGACAGCACAGGACCACAGCCAACCTCTCCCATAGCCAAGTTGGGTTTAGCTCAGGGTGGATAAAAATCAACGATTAAAAATAAAAATTTAAAAAATCAGATTTTAAAATAAAATGCTTTTGGAGGAAGAATCTTTCTAAAGATAGTTTTCTGTTTAAGTTACATTATAGTCCAAAGGCTATTCATCAGGAAATAAGGATTTGTTTTAAGTTTTTCATGTGTGCTAAAACTCACGTCTGTTTTTTTTAAATTGTTTAACCACACCAGTTAACAAGCATGGATACATATGCTATAATGTCATTGTTTTAGTTGAATAAATTGTTTAAATTCTTATTAAGGAAATGATTGTTTTACAGCAGAAACGTTGTCCAAATATAAAGTTAACTTATTAAACCTCACAATAATTTCCTATTTATCTGTCTATGTATTTCTAATAGTGTAACCCAATCAGTAATTTTTGATATAACTATAAAAACTACTCTGAAAATTTATTATTCCAAAAATGAATAATACCAGCAAGAATGAGTCTTTCTGTAAAAAGATTGATTTAAATCAAGTCTTACTTACTAGTGATTTAAATTGATTTGATTGAAATCAAAGCCACCCTAGTCTAGATTCCTGGCTTGGTGTAAGCTCTCTACCTAGACAGTTATTTTCTTCCTTGAATTCACTTTTATGCAAGAATGCAGGCATCTAACAGACCTCAAGAGATGCCTGCAAGACACTCTCCCAAGTTCCTTGATGAGCAGAAATTGGTTTTTCCACCTGACCAAGTGACAGCGTACCTGTTCCTGTGCTTTTAAGAGCAGATTGATCAACAGTTATCAGGCACAGGATGGAGATCAGCAGGAGCAAATCTGAAGGCTGTTAAAGGCAGAGGAGCAGATTAAAAACAGGCAAACAAAAACTATACACCCTGGAACTCATTATTCCCACCCTACAAAGAGATCCAGTGGGTAATATTTGCAGATCAAGCAGCTGTTCAAGGAAGACACAGGGACAAGAATTGGTTGAAAGTTGAAAACTCTAAATCACCTGGTGAAATTTGTCACACCCAAGCTCAGTGTGTCTGCTTAGCACTTTTTACAGCTTGTTTTGGAAGCCTTGGCTTACTTAATGCAAGGATGCTCTTTCAGAATGTTGCTTGACTGAATACTACAAATCACTCCTGGCCCTTGGCCATGTTGGCAGATGTTGATGGAAGTTGGGAGTCCAAAATCGGGGTGAGGGGCTGCAAACCAAACCAGGACCCCTCACTGGTTTAAACGTTTACCTCTTTCTTTATTATATGCTGGAAGAGAAACTACATCTGGAACAGAAAGTAAACAATAGAAAAACAGAAGTATTACATCTGAGGAGACCAAGCGTTTTGATTCTCCAGAACAGGAGAAAACAAGCTTGTTCCCTCTTCCATGTGACAACCCTTGAGATATTTGAAGATAGTGATCCTATTTCCTCTCAGTCTCCTCTTTCCCAGGCTAAACATACTCAGCTCCTTCAACCATTCCTCATAAGTCTTGGTTTCCAGACCCTTGATCATCTTGGTTGCCCTCCTCTGCACACATTCCACTCTGAACTACTTGTCAATAATTCAATGCTTCTCAAGCCTGGAAGATTGGTTGATCTTCTGGTACATCTGCGAGGCTAACGCAAGTCATTTTGCTGTCTAACAAAAGCTACACAGTAGTAATAACACTTGATGACTCACTGACCTCCACCTGATTCTCAAAGTAGCCCCAGCTAGCTAGTCACATTACTTGCACATTAATTACTAAAATATACTTCTATTGGTGGGCCATTCTTGCAGTCCAAATTATTCTCAAATCAACAGATTAATTCTTACCTGTTCCTTCCCTCCCTCTGACCCCAGATCAATCAAATCAAATAAAGGTAGAAGCTCACCAGTCTAAACAAGAATAAATTTATTTGGGATTGTTTAAAGATTTATTGATATACAAAATGTATACAGTTTTTTTATCTTTAATACGCTATACCTTTCCTCCCCCAGCAACATAAACCACCATTTAAACAGCTATTGTGTTCGTGCCTTAATGTCTGTATCTATAAGATACACTACAGAATTTTTAAAAAGAATAATTACTGGGCGTTATGATGCCGTTCAATTAAAATTTACAATTAGTACCTATGTAACAAACAAACAAAAGTTGCAGCATGAAAATTCAGTTGGACAACAGGTTCTTCTTGTTGAACATTCAACAAATTTGGGACAGGAAAATGACATTTTATTGGCATAAAGTTTGCATTGCAATCTCCCACACATTACATAATGTAATTTCATCCTATTTCCTTTTCTTTTAAATAAGTACCATATATAATATTACATTAAAAGGTGTCTTCACACAATATTAAATACAACTAAGGGGCTGCTCCTTACACCACTGCGGTGGTGTGGAGCCCACGACAGGCCTGGTCCTTACAGCACCGCAAAAGCTGAGGTTGGAAAGCACTGGTCCCAGGGGAAAGTCCACTCTGCAGCTCACTTCTATGCCTGCGTTGCTCCCGCTGGAAACCGCAGCAGCGCTGGCAAGACGAGCAGCCCCAACAAGGACTCCTGCCCCATGGCCCAGGGCTTCCAAAGTTACCCAAATGGCGTGAGAAGGTACCAGACTGCAGCAGCTCCAACACTGCTGTGATAACATCGGAAGAGGCCCCCAAGGGTTCACGCATACATTCAGCTTTCTTTTACTGGTTTTAGGAGATCTTTGGAAGGCAACACTTCTGAAGCAGCCATTATATGTAACAAGTAAATAGCAACTTCCCTAACACACCTGCTCATTTTACAAGGCAGCTTCTTACCCAAGACCAGCTGTTTTGTTCTGTTATACAAATGTGATCAGAATTGTCTTGCGACTTTACTAGTATTTGACAGTGATTAGATAAAACTGAAATGTATCATAAAAAAAACAACCACACAGGAGGAGGAGGCATTTCACTATGCGCAATCCATCCCGAGAGAACTGGCTCCACACTTGAGGATGAATCCTGATGCAGGAGACAAGCCATCACTTCTTGTTTGGAACCAGGCGTTCCCGCTCCCTGCAGCTCAGCTTACTGGCGTTAACTAAATATGGACAGATCCTTAGGAGCAGCCTTGTTCCATTGAGCCACATAAAACGTACATGGCACTGAGCAGAGAGAGCATTATTATTTGAGACACCCTGAGAAGTGTCAAAAGAATCCTTCGGTATCAGAGGGAAGGTGGGGGGGGGGGAGTCCTTCCCATTTCTCTAGCCAGATGACAGAAACCAGCTGCCACAAAGCCCCCAAACCATCTGCCTTAAAAACCATCAGCACAAAAACAAAAACATCATTTGGTCAAGGGCATATTGCACTACAGGATGAAGGGGAGGAAAGGCCCCCTCTCATGGACCAAGGTAAAATGTTAAGTTATCCTTCTGCTAAAACGCCTCTTTAAAAAGCTATTTCATAAATACTTAATTTCATTCAACCTTTTAAAAAAAAACACAGCAGCTGCCAGCTACTCCTCCAGAGGTGATTCCCACATTATGCTAGGCCACTCAACGGTGGCCAGTTAACTGTACCAGCGCCATCAAAACAGTTTGGTCCTTTTTCATGCTGCCTTTGTTTTGATGAAGGGCAAACGAACCCCGCGACTTCCGAAAGGGTTTGGTTTGAGCCAGAGAGCTGTGCGTATCTTTACAGCATGAGGTGACTGGAACTGGCAGAGTCCGATTCTTTGGTGCAGCTCCCAGGCCGAATGGTCAGTTCTGGAGAATCATCTTGAGGCAGTAGGATTTTATCGGGTGTGTAGTCATTTCTCTTCAAGTCTATGGGGAAACAACAACCATCCGAAATCCCACAGATACAGTTGGGTTGAAGAGGGAGAGAGGGAGAGGGAGAGAGAATATACAAATTAGCAGCCCAACTTCCGATTCAAATTGGAGCTCCTCTCTAAAAAGAGGAATTAATGTCCTGCCAGAAGACACTATACAGGCAAGGTAGGCCTTCAGGTTCTTCCCAGTGCAAAACTCTGAGCATTGAAGACTGGCCCACAGTTGCCCAGTGGGCATTATTGGGTGGTGGAGGCAAGGTATCTGATATCAAAGGATGTGTAGGCAGGGTGTCTCACAGACAGACTTGCCCTTAAGATGCTGGCCATCTTGTGCCTGGCTCGGCCACAGTCAGCTTTCCCAACAGACAGAATCATAGAACTGCAGAGTTGGAAGGGACCCTGAGGATCATCTAGTCCATCCCTCTGCAATGCAGGAATTTGCAGCTGTCCCATACAGGGATCAAACCTGCAACTTTGGCATTATCAACACCATCTCTAACCAGCTGTACAGAAGGTCAAGTGTCTACAGCAGCTTTCCCAATCTGGTGTTCTGCAAATGTTTTGGACTCCAGCTCTCATCAGTCCTGACCAACACAGATATGCTGGTTGGGACTGATGAGAAATGCAGCCCAATGTAACAGGAGGGCACCAGGTTGGGGAAATGTTGCTCTAGCAGAGTGTATAGGCTTCAGCATTGTTGAAAGAAAAAGGGGAGAAGAACGGTCCCTTTGTAAACACACTTCCAAGGCAATCCCTCTTAATAAATATGTATAATAAAAATAATGTAGTGGGAGAAAAGAAGCCCTTGGTGGTGTGTGGTTTGTTCCTCTCTTTCTTCAAAAGACCCATATTAGTCACTTTGCCAAGTAGCAAAACTTTTTCAAAAAAAATAAATATTTGAATTGTAAATTGCTCTGCTCTGGTTCAGTCTACACTATGGCCTGTGGGTGTGGCACAATTTGCATATGATATCAATCTATCAAGTGACTTTAGGCCTAGGTTGGTGATTTCAGGGTAATTTGTGCCTGACTACCTATCACAATTTTTTAGGCCACAACAGATCCATGGAAAGGAAATTGGGTTCTTGGAGTTGATCATTCACAGAATTAATAAAAGCCACTGAGATGCACAGAGAGGCTTCTACTTGACAGGGCAGAAGGGGTGTCCCCCCCAAAAAAGGGTCAATAAAGCCATCTTTTCTCTTTCTTGCAACAATGTATTTAGGGCATATGTTATAGGTATTGAGTCCAGGCCCACTGAAAAGGTGAAAGAATTAGTTTTAGGGGCAGATTTTCTTTTGGGAGAGAAAAATAAGTGTTTCCGCATGAGGATTCAAGAGCAATCCAGTGAGGTTCAACTGATCACTGAAGCTCATCATGGTTCCAGCAATCCATCCATTTTATGTGTAGAGAATGCCTTACCCCCGGATCAATGTAAAATTCAATTTATCATAGGTAGAAGTTACAAGAGAGAAGTTCTCTTTCATAAATTGGGGGCTGCTATTTACCTGGAAGCTTAAGTTTCCTGCAGCATGAGTTGCAGTGGTGCTTAGCTCTGAAATTTTTGATGGCATCTTCTCCCAGATTTGCAGGACCAAATACCATATCGCTTGACCTTTAAAAGAAAGCACACGTTAAAAAAATACCTACAGCCAAACATTTTTTGTTTTTGGTTTTTTTGTGGTCTTCACCCCCTGGCTAGATACGGGGGAGGTTTTGGGTTGTATCCATTGTTGGTCCTACTCAAAGTAGATCCACTGACACTGGTGAACATTGGTAAACCTTAGGTTCAATCATTTCAATGGTTCTATTCTGAATAGGACTAGCACTGAATACGATCCTTTGCTTCTTTTTGTGTTGGTGATGGGAAAGAAATTATGCAGGTAAGATAGGAATGCTCTCCCAAAGTGTCACACTGGCAATTCCCAGCAGAAAGTTTGCTGCTGATAGTGTCCTTAAAAATCACATCAGTAAGCCAACTTAGTGTTTCATCATAAATCTGTCCTTGGGTTAACTGGTACACCTAAAGCAGAAGGGCAGCCCTCCATACATGCCACATGTGGCCCCCTCCTTCCTGCACCAATGCCACGGGAAAAAAGAATTTTGCACTGCTTACCTTTTTTCTTCAGCTTTTATCACAGAAGGATCTGTCAAATTTTCTCCAACACCTTCACAAGAAACAAAGGAAGTTATCCTGTTAGCAAAGTAGCACAAGAGTAATTTTAACATAAAAAGAGAAATTAAAGCAGGCGGACAATTTGAACATGTCAAATACAGGTGCCCCCCTACTTACGCGGGGGTTACATTTTGCACAAACACCCCCCCCCCCGTGCATAAGTAAAAATTGTGCAAGTGGGGAGCACCCTCTAAAAAGCAATTTTTCCTGCTGTCCAGCTCTCTCTCCAGACAACTCTCTCTTCAACTAGAGTTGAAGTTCTGGGGATGGCTGGAGGATGTGCAGAAAAGTAGCAGCAGCAGCAGCTGTGCAACTGCATGCATCAGCTGTTAGATGGGGAGGCGGAGCAGCCTAAACAAAGCATCACTGAACCTCTAGTCTCTTTGGGGCTTCCTCCTCCCTCACTGAAGTCCTCTTCAGGCTCCAGGAATGGTCTCCTCACGAGCCACAAGGACTTGCCACCTCTCTCCCAACATTTCCTGGTTTGAATCTATTTATTTATTTCCAAACACTGCATGTATACACAGTCACATGCAAATTGATTGTGTGTTAAGTGGGGGGAATGCCTGTATCTGAAAGACTGCATCCATCCCTACAGACCCTCTTGCGTGATAAGAACAGCAGAGGAGGCCCTCTCGGCAGCAGTGGCGTGTGCGTGTGTGTGATCCAGGAGATGGCATTCTCTGCGGCGGCCCCTAAGCTGTGGAACTCTCTCCCTACAGAGGTATGTCTGGTACCTTCACTGTACAGTTTTTTGTGAATGCTGAGGAAATACCCTACTTCTGTGATTGTAATTTGTTTTAATCTGCTTTTAATGTTGTAACCTATCCTGGGGCCTTAGGGTGAAAAGTAGGTGAGTGAGTGAGTGAGTGAGTAAGAAAATGAATAATTATGATGATGATGATGATGATGATGATGATGATGATGATAATAATGTTGTTTGCAGAATGTGTCCCCACCCCCACCCCCCGAAGAACAAGGTATTCTAAATGCCGGAGAGAAAATGGTAAGTGGAGTTGGTTACAGGAGATTGAAGAGAGACTTGCAACTATTAGCGTCTTTTATTGTGGCAACAATGAAATTTGATGGTGATCCATATTGTGCAAGTCACAAGCTTCCGGTGCAATTACTACAGCATATACCTCTGTGTCACATCCACACACACATCCATTTACCTTGCAGGTCAAGGACCAACAGCTCTCCTCGAGTATATTCGTATGTCCAGTGGCTGAAGGCTAACATGACCTCCTCTAGCATGTTGGTTGGAATTATTTCATCTCCATTGTTGTTGTTGTACTTTCTGAATTCTCCTGTCATGCACTCCTCAACTGCAAACCACTGCCCAGCTGAGTGACAATATAAGAGGAACGCTTCCAAGAACCTTGTAAGAAAACACGTAGGAATGAGAGCACTGTGCGAACAACTGATTCATTAGCCTTGCACTCTGGTGTGGAAATTCCTTTATGTTCCATTATTTCAGGGTTTTTTTTTAAAAAAAAAAAATGGCTAGAGAAGCAGTTAAGAAGAGTCTGCTGGATCAGGCCAATGGCATGCCTACTTCAGCATCCTATTCTCACAGTGGCCAACCAGATTCCTCTGGGAAGTCCACAAGCAAGGCCCAAGTACAACACTTGTGATTCTCAGCAACTGCCTGGGAAAAGCTAAAGTTGTTTATGTTCACAAACATTACATTTGAAGATGTAATAATGCCTACCTTGGAGAATAGGGAATAGATTTTGGCTTCATCTGATTGAATGCAAACGTGAGTTTCTGAGCAGCCCTCTGTTGCTGAATTTCCTATTGATTTTAAAAAAACACGCAAAAAAACTTTACTCAAGATAAACCTCACACAAGGAACTGTATTACAATTCTTTTATTCTAATTATATTTTTGTGTTGTTATATTCATACAAAGTAGTGAAGACATTAGGCAGAAAATTCCTACCTTTGTGGTCCATTATTGTTTTATACAGTATGATGAAAAGTACACGGTGCTTTTCAAAGAATGAGAGCACATGTCCTTTACAATTTAGAAATCAACACAAAGGAGAAAGAGGGAGGCAAACGGAAGCAGGGAAAACAGTGAAGCAAATGTAATTTTTGCAGTTACTCATGGTTAGGCTTAGTGACATTGGGGTATGGAGACTGGGGTAGTGTCAAAGACGTAGCAGGAAAATGTGAATTTGGAGGAGGGTTTTGAAAGAAGTAAGAGAGGTGGCATCATGGAAGTATTCTGGGATGCAGCCCCATGTATAAGGGGCAGAGTGGGATAAAGCACAAAGCTGTTGGAGCGAACAGAAAATCTTTGGACTGCAACCTTTGGACAGTGAAGGCCATATGCAGGGATGCGTTGGAATACAAAAGCAAGAGATGAGGTGACAAGGCTATGGAAGAGGGTAAGGATTTATGGAAGGGTGCCACATGGTTAGAGTGATAAAAAGATGGATGGTTTTGGCAGCAGAGTACTGGGAAGAAGTGAGGTGATGAAGGTGTGAATGGAAAACTAGAGAGCAGAATGTTGTAGCAGTCAAAGTGACAGATGACCAAGGTTGTGCACCAGAAGTTTTGCTGATGTGACAAATGTTATTGTTCTAAATTTTTAAAGGGAGAAGCAACATAACTGGCAATGAACTGAATATGCAGAGTAAGAGAGATGGAGTGAGGACTAAAAAAGAAAGCCAATGACCAAAATTTGTGCAAGAGGGTAGATGGCAGTGTTGCCAACGGAGGACAGTGAAGGAGAGAAGGGATGTATCTTGTTTGCCCCAACAGTATCCAACTGCTAAGCGTGTTTAAGCATCTGGTGGATATGTACTATATGAGCAAGAACAGCAACTTACTCTTAAACAGAGATGTAACACTGTGTCTTCTTTGTAAATGCTTGACCAAGTATTGACAACTTCCGGAAGAAAAGATTTGATGATATAAAGGTGGCCTGATTTCAGAATATCATACTCGGCCCAGGTGCAGGCCACCTTGAGGGCTCGTCGCAAGCCTCCTCCCATCTCCTCCTTGCTTAGGAATTCTATTTTGGCACAGAGACCCAACTGAGACCAGGAAGACATGCTGTTGTTCAAGATGTTGGGAGAGCTTTCTTCAAGACGATACACAGTAACTGGTTCGCCTGCAACGTCACAGCACAAAGAAGTTAAATGTAGTTAAGCCTGGGGTAATGTTGACTTAATGTCTATTTATACTGGTGAACACCTTTTTTGGATGATGGAGAGAAGATATAGCCACACTTTTGCATAATTAATTATCTAACCAATTATTAAGCTTTTGATACAATAGAATCCTCTGTGTTGACTTGGAGATCTTTCTGCATTTACTGTTGTTGTTGTTGTTGTTGTTGTTGTTGTTGTTGTTGTTGTTGTTGTTGTTGTTCAGTCGTGTCCGACTCTTCGTGACCCCATGGCACAGAATTTACTACTACTGCTAAAAACTAGCAACAAAGGCTTGGGACTCTAGCTTTTTAAGAGTCAACTTCAGTATACGTTTCCCCAATCTATTCCCAGTATTTTGATAGTGAACTATTGCCTATTTTCCTGTGCTGTGAAAAACAAATCTATCACTATTAAGCTTGTTGATTAAGGAATAATATTATCAGAATCTGAAAATCATTCCAGAGGCTACAATAAGTTTTCCTACCTCTTGGAGGCACAGGAGTGAACGGTATGCTTTGCGATAACCTCATCAAATTATTTCTTTCAACAGCTGTAGAGACAAGAGAAATTCATTGAAGAAGATGACGCTTCTACTTTTTATTATTTTGCGACCTAGTTTTGGACACTGACCTGAATAGTAGTAGGTGGTATCCATGATGGGTTTAAAAGGAGAGGCAATTCCTTTGAAAAAGAAGGGAGGCAGTGTTATATTTTTACATAAAACTCATGATTTAATGCATCCCATTTATTTATTTTAAAAAGGGTTATGTCAAAGAACAAAAAGCACTCTAGGCTCACAGGCAAGACCTTGATCATGTATGGTGATTCTTCCCACCAAGGAGTATTTTAGATGAGGAAAATGATGGTGTGATGCTCAAAGACTGGAGAAGAGCACAAGCACCAAGGGGGTTTCCCTAAATGAGTCGTGTAATCATTACAACCATAAATAAGGGCTGTAGGCACTAAAATGCATAACAAACCTCCATCAACATAATCTTTTGCAACCATGCATTAAATAGTCTCCCACAACATGTTAAATTTATGGCAACACCGAAGTTATCAGCAGCTTACCATTCAGTGCATCTTCCTCGGAAGACCTGCAAGAAACAGAAATTGCACTCAACCTGAATTATATATGCACTTCTTGGGGGGTTTTTTACTACTCAATTTCATTGCTCTGGTCACTTTGCTCCGCTTTTAATACCCTAAGCCCAATCACCCATCTGACCAAATACTGCAACCTCTATATCTTCCAAAACAAAGGAACAGCAAACAGAGCAGGGGAGGGGAGAGAAAACAACTCTGATGACTTAAAACTCCTGTGAAGGGGATGGGTGCTGCAGCAGTGCTCTTTAATGAAGCTACAAGCCAGGTGTTTCAAACTGGCCACATCAGGTTAAATTATTCCCCTTCAAGAACAACCACAACAAGTGCCCAGGTCATCAGGGTTGCTTAGGAATAGATTAGATGACTCCTCCCTTGGTCTAACTGCCCAGCAGCAATCAGACAGGCTTAAAAGTGAATGTGCAGTGTGTTGGCACACAGGGAGAAAACTGCAGCTCACTTTGAGTATTGCCATTTAGACTTTACTTACATTTGATTGCTATACAATGGTCGACCTTGTAACCATTCCTGCAAGAAAAAAAATAGAGAGAGATGCACCTATTTTGTACATAACTTAATTGATGGTTTTAGAAGCAATGTATCATACTTCTGTAAGAGCACTACAAGGCTCCCTCAAAAAATTTAATTGTGAAGATGTTTTCAGCCCCAATTTGCTTCTGAAGCATTGCTAAGTCTGCTGGTCAAAAGAAATTGTACAATCTGTTCAGCAAAAGTGCCTGCATGAAGAGACTAGGATTGCAAGTATGTAGCAAATGCAGCCATAGCCTGACAGATACCTGCCTTACCTTGAGCTCGCTTACCTGAACAGGCTCTATTAGCTGTGCAGGCAGAAATGGCATGAACATTCCACCAGCACTCAAACAGGTGATGTGAAGGTGTAAACAAATGCCATATGGACATAGTCCATTATTTTCTCCTTGAAGACCTATTACAATTCGCTCTTGCCATGACCTACAACCCCTACTCTTAAGCATGAGAGCTAGAGAGGACAAATTTGCCCAGCACATTTCAAGAGAAGAAAAAACTGCCAATTTGGAGACTACAGGCGACTCTCAACTTACATGGAGATTATAGGGTGTAAAGTCAAAAATTGTGTATAGTCAAAACACACTGGGTTCAATGGCCGGTGGGGTTTCCAAAGACTCCTTTTCCTAAATGCCTGTCCCCTTCTATTTCTTTTCTTTTTTATTTAGCTGCCAAATATGTAAAGCTGAATGTGCATGAGTTAAATGCACATAAGTTGTGAGTTACCTGTACTACCATAGCAGGTCACACTAAATTGTGATGAGCAGTGAACTGTGTTGCCTTGTCAAGCTTTCTATCAATTGCTACTATGATTCAATTTTTGTATTTCCTGGGTTCTTTCCATAGATAGCCAGAGGAAACATTGTATGGATTGTTATTATGTTTTACTCACTGTGAGTAAGGCAGCCTTGGAATCTGCCTGATGAGGCTCTTCAACTGATGGTCTTCTGCTCTTATTGTGCACTGAAAAATGATTTTGCAATTAGAACGGCCACCTTTTGACATGTCAGAAAATACTACCAATTCTTCAACATATGTGTCTTTAAGATACACTTGCTTTCATACACATACATACATGGGCTTGGATACAAAGAATCACAAGACTATGCTTCAGACGCACATATTGGGCACACGGCAAAACTCATTTGAAACTTAAAGGAACTTCAAAGGTTTGTTTGGGGCATAGAACCGTAAGTTTGTGTGTCACACAATTTTTTTAAAAAAATCTGCTGGGGACATTAAAACCTTTAACATGCTTAAAGAAGCTGTCTGGCTATCAGTCAAAAGCTACTGTTAGAAGGAAGACAAGTTTTTTAAATAGCAAAGATGGGTGCCACTCTCACCTCTCAGTATTGCCAGTTCATTGCTCCCCAATCAATCAAAGTTTAATTGACTGATGATGGAGCAACTATGCATTTATGTAATTCCACAATTATTTTTAGGGATGGCTTGTTTACAGAATGCAATCGCCGAGGCTGCAATCTGAAACAGGCGCTGACTGCTGGGTAATAAGGCCTCAACCACTCACACCCCTGTTCTTTTCCCCACCAAAACTCACTCCCACCAAGCTGCACTCACAGGAAAAGACACGAACAGCGGCAGCCTTTAGCCAGCAGGGATAAAGTCAGTAAGAGGACAATTTTCAGTAGGGAAAGAAATGAGAAAGAAAGAACCAAGAAGCCCCCCTCTCTCCAATGCCAGCTTCCTCAGTCAAATTTTAGTCACAATGGCTGCATTTTGTAAAATAAAGCAGTTTTTAAAATACAGAAAATGGCACAAAGGAAAAAATGCTGTATACAGTCGTACCTTGTGTTGCGAACGCTGCGTGTTGCGTTCGTCATGGGATATGAACACGCCAAACCCGGAAGTACCGGAACGGGTTACTTTCGGGTTCGGCAGTTCGTGCATGCACAGGGGTGCAAAATGACATCACGTGCATGCGCAGAAGTGCCGAATTGCACAGCAAACATGCGCAGATACTGCGCTTCAGGATACGGACCCTTCAGGTTGCGAACGGGGCTTTGGAACGGATCCTGTTCATAACCAGAGGTACCACTGTATTAATATTAGTTCAGAAAATTCAGAGATCAGAAACTAATGTGTTTACTTACTTTGCTCTGATAGTAATGCTAATGAGCTTCTATGGTAGTCGGTAAAACCACCACATGAACTGACAGGCCTCAGGTTGCCTTCTGCATTACTACCACCCTGTGTATTCAACAAATAACAATGTTATAATTCACAACTCTTGTGTCACCACTTGAAAGTTGCTATACAGTACTTTAGAAGTGACTATGTAGACACACACTTGCTTTTTGAAGGAACATTCAAATGTTACTGGCTATTTAATTTAACAATGAAGAGAAGGAATACAAATGGCAAAGTTATACCTGTTGCTTTGTTGTCTCGATGCCTTCCAAAATTGCTTTTTTGAAATCTTCCTGTTGCTCCTGTAGAAGGTAACAATAAATGACTTTTTAAACTTAGGTTAGTAGTGAAGTGGCATTAATAGTCTTAAACATTTCATAAACTCTAGGCCAGAAACAAGAAATTGGGTTTTGGGGAGACCGTTTTCCTACAAGTGTTATTCCAGGGCTCTTACTTCAAAGCTGGCACCTGCAGGTTTTAGTCCTGGTCTAAAATTTCATATTTGTGTTCTGATGTGCATGCATGCTCACACGAGTCAAAATTTCCTTCACAATGCCATGTTTGTTTGTTTGATTGAGTTTACTTATATGCCACTTTCCCACAATGATCTGTGCCCAAAGCAGCTTACAACAAACATTCAAGCTCTTTGTGCTATAAGACTGCACAAAAGAATGCTTCAGAGAACAGGGGAGGACATTAGGAGTTCTGGTACACACTGTGATTGCACCATGCTGTCTGGGCCAGATCTATCATGAAGTTAAAACTGAGTACAGTACTGATTCGCTCCAAAATGCTGTGCTTCCTAGCAACTTGAAGCATAGGAAGCTGCCTTTTCCCAGATCTAACCCATCCCTGATTACTGAGGGGTATCCATTTAACCCAGCCCTAACTACTCAGGCAGACTGGTGGTGACAGGATCAGACCCTGAGGCCTTCTCTGTACAGGACATATACACTACCTCTGAGATATAATTCCCCCACTACCAAAGTCTTTGAACCTGGGACTACTCAGCTAGCAGCTCAAACTTATAATGGCAAAGTAGAACAGGCGCCTGCTGCTTAGTTAACACCTCTGAAAACCATCCTGTAACATGAGTGAATGCACATGTATTTGACATCTGAGTTTAAGTGAACTCCCCGTATCAGTTTAGGAATAGGACCTCAGGACACGGCCCAGATCATTCTCCCCTGCTCCCAAGCCACGCAGCTCACTTAGCCCTGCTCTGTGCCTCCCTCTGGTTATTTCACTTGGCTGGAATGTGCCCTTGGGGTATGATAAGTACCTCTTGCTTGCCTGGATGCTGTGTGTCTAGCCAGACACACTTTTGCCACACCCACCACTGACATGTGGTCCTGATAAGGTTGTCTGTGAGGAAATGTGGCTCTTGGCTGAAAAAAAGGGTTTCTCACCCTGGCTTGGGCTGTTGCTCAACTTCCGCAGCAATCTCCCTCTTACCTCAATATCATCACTTTTTTCTTTGCTCTTAGCCACAGTCTCTTTAAATCGTTGCAATTCCATGCTGTCCCTGTGACCTTTGGCGACACCATTATATGAACAGAAATAAAATGGCAGATTTTAGAGTGGAAGCACCAAACAGATGCTAATTTGATAAAAGATACTGCTGAGATCAGAAAAGTACATAGAAAGACAGTTGACATTTTTAATGGTAGGTAGAGGAACTATTGCTTTTCCTACATAAAAGTGATGACATAAGAAAAAATATCAGAGGAAATATTTCATATCACTACTCTGGTTTCAAAGCTGTGGCCGTGTTATTTGCTTTTAGAACCATGCAGTGTGGATATTGGTATTTTTATAAAATGTAACTATTAGTAGAAAAAGCACAGTTCAACACAATAGATTTCAAAAATATAAACTTCACCCTCAAAATGTAAGAAAATACCAATGACATGACCTATGGTGTTCTCTTTCCCACCCTTTCTCACACCCATTCAAAATAATTAACCTATGCCAACATTCAGAATGCCTGTGTAGTGGGCAGAGCTTTCCTCTCCTGCCATTTTTACACTAGATTATATTTGCATAGAAACATACATACGTGGGGGCCAAAGCATATAGGCCTGAATCATGGAATCTGTACATTACATGGAACTGAGGTGCACAAATCATGATTTCAGGTTTATGCACATTGTCATTCCACATGTAAAACGTTATGCAAAGGTGAAACCAATGAGTGCGTGGCAGGTAGAGCCAGGACTGAGCTTGGGGATCAGAGATCATCCACTGCACATATATGCTGAATGTCTTCACAGGGCTATCACTCCTCTGTCTCCAAAATTCTATAGGACTGAACATTAAGGATGAAGATTATATTATAAATGAGAAGGCACCCCGGCACCAAACCTTTTGCCACAGTAAAAAAATAAATAAAGTGCCATTATTCAGCTGTGTGATTAGTGAAGTAAACAGCCTGATCTTGAGCCTTTGTATCTAACTTCTCCCCACTCCCATTTTTTAATTAAAGGCATACATTTACAATTATTAAATTATTAAAGCCATTTTCAAAACACGTGAATGGGGAATCAACTATTAAACACACAAATGTGACTTTACACATATAAAAAAAGTACTGGTAGTTTAAAAGCACTAGCAAAAGTTAGATAAAAATATTACAAGTAAAGTCAATTCAGAATAGATCTGGGCCTCAGGCAGATGTTACTGAAGCTTGTAGTAAAGGGTTGTAATCACATGCATATCCCATCCTCAGATCTTCCTGAAGCCTCTATTCATATTTGAATAGAGGTTTACATGCTTATTGTAATGGGACATATAAGGAGTCTACATGCTTAAGGTCCTATTTAAAGGCTTCCATTGCACAGACATCAGGGGTCCCAGAAATAAAGCAGGATGGCATGAACACAATCTACCAAATTAAATTGGCTTTACATGGCTAAAGGAACTTTTGTAGTTAGCATGAAATGAATTTTCTGGTAACATTGACAAGTTTAAACTAAATGTATCATAACAAATCATTTTGCAAGATAAAAAAAAATTATGCTCTCTTTGAGCCACTGAGGCAAAAAATCTCTTACCTTAGAAATGGTCTAGATCAGGGGTGTGCAACCTGCAGCCCTCCAGGTGTTGTTGAACTACACCTCCCATCATCCCTGATCACTGGCTATGCTGGCTGTGGCTGATGGGAGTTGTAGTCCAGAAACATCTGGAGGGCCGCAGGTTGTGCATCCCTGGTCTAGATTAAACTGAACTCAAAGTATTTTGTTAGCACACCTCTCCTCCCATTGTTTTGACAAACAGAAAATCTGCCACCGCTTTGCAATTTTTTAAAACACCACTTGAATAAACAACAGAATCTACACCAAAATGGTTAAGTGCTGATTTGCAAAGTAAAGAAACATTTTGATAGTTTGCAGAAGTTAAGAGGTTAAAAGCAAAGTGCACCACCTGCAACCAAATTGCGCTAAAATTCCCATACAATTTTTGATAAATCAAACCTTGAGATTTAGATTTGATCCATAGTTTCTGAAGAAGTACAGTGGTGTTGGAACTTAAATCATGACCCTTTCGTGCTGTTTCTGGAATGCTTCCAGCAGGTTCTTCAGTATTCATTGTCCCATTCAGCTCATTACTGGGGTCACTTCTGACCTCATCAGCAGATGTCAACTGTAATTTATTTTTGGTGTCATTCTTCTTTAGCTTGGAAGAGGACTGAGGATTCCATTTGTCTGTGTAGCTCTCAGCACTAGTATAACTTTCATCATGAATAAATCCATGATTAACACATCCTCCAGGTTCAATACAAGGTTGGGAGGTGGTAGCAAGGCTAACAGAGCAAGAAGCAGGAGAGTCATGGCAACCAACAGAAACTTTTGGAAGTACAGATTTTGGTGTGTTATACTTACCCACAAATGCACCAAATTCAACAGCATTCTCTCCATCAGCAGCCTTAAGGACTATAACCTGGTCGTCCTTTGTGGTACTTTCTAACTGGCTTTTACAGCTGGGCTGAGAAGGAGTGCTAACGAAAAATTTAGCTGTCGAAGATGTTAGATGTGGCATGCTGTTTAACGAAGTGCCCGTCTTTTTATTCTTTTGAATACATTTCGATGAGTCTGTACCCTGTACTCTTTGACGAAGTTCTGGGGGAGATAGAGCTCTTGGAATTAAGGCACTGCCCGAGGAACCTGCCTCTGGAAAGTTGAATTCATCCCTCTTGGGGGGCCCAGTCATCTTATGTCCAGAATCTCTTTCATCTTGCATAGAAATGTTGCACAGTAAAGCATTATTACTCTCAAGTCCTCCTTGAGGAAAAGAAGAACCAAATACATTGCCAATGCTGTGCTTTCTCCACATGGAAGATCTTAAAGGACCGTCATCAATGGGGTTTTGTGCCAAATGCTTTGAGATACTCAGTTCTCGTGTAATTTCATTATGAACCTTGCTAGCTTCTGAAGCCTTCTGGGCAGTTAATGTTTTCAAAGTATCCACCGTAAGAGCAGAGAGGTCTTGCAAGTGGCCAATCTGTGTATCGAGAGAGTGCAATGAACGCTTGATATAGTTGACTCTGTCACTAACCTCCTTGATTTGGATGCACATTTGCTCAACG
Source organism: Lacerta agilis (assembly GCF_009819535.1). Lineage (NCBI taxonomy): Eukaryota > Metazoa > Chordata > Lepidosauria > Squamata > Lacertidae > Lacerta > Lacerta agilis. The sequence goes on along the minus strand of NC_046324.1, from coordinate 13,546,243 downwards.
CTGGAAAGGGAAGGGAGAAGATACCATTGGGAGAGAAAAAGGAGAATCAGACTTTTCACTGAACACACTGAGTTCTCAAAACACACAAAGACCACAAGTACGCCATGTGAAATAATTAAGGGTCTGTTAGCATAAAACGGGGTTGGACTAGATGACCCTCAGGGTCCCTTCCAACTCTGCAATTCTATGATTCTTTGATAACAACCCACCCATACAGAAGGTTGTGTACTGTGTTTCTGCCTTGCTGCTCTGGTCTTCTGCTCTGGTCTTACATCCTTCCAAATCAACTCCCAACAATCAATCTTGAAGACAATTTGTATAATCAGCAAGGTTTGTCCAGTAGCTTGCCCGGAATAGTTAAACGACAAGCCCATGTCCAGACAACACACTAAGACAGAATATGGGTTGGCTCGACAGCAGAATGACCAGGGAAGAGTGAAGTGATTTCCTCCCCCTGAGCTCATGCATTCTGCACTAACCCATGGTTTGCCTTAGAGTGACCTGTGAACCACACTTGACAGATTAAGTGTGCAACATAGATCTGCTAATTGAGGATAATGCTTCATGTGCCTGATGATGTATGCTCTAGTCCATGAAAGCTTATGTTCATATGTGGCCTCTGTGTTGCTTTCGATGCAAACAGACTAAAATGGCTAATGCTCTGGGATTTGATAATTTCATAATGGACCCTGCCAATCAAAAGTCCACATGTTAAAACTGGCTGCTGTACAGTTGGTCAACATCTGCTATGATAAATGTAAACCAGAGTTTGATTTAAAAGTAACTGAAAATGTGCTATTCAATTAGCTGTTCCAATCATTCCTGGAAAAACTGAAAAGAACAAGGTTGAAATGGTCATTCCTTATTATTTCATACCGTTCAGAAGTAACTCTAATTCTCTCTTCACTTCCAGAATGGAATTTATCATCTTTTTCATTGAAATACATCTCAACACACAACTCTTCAAACTCATGAAGCTTCTTTTGATCTTCTTCTGTTAGAAACAGTTCTAGAGAATGAAAGAAACAATCCATTTCAGAAGCTTGCTAATGAACCGCTGCAGAAAAGAAGTAAAAACAGTGAAAAACCAAGGAAATGAGTATTCCCTTAGCCAAGGACCTCACATCATGAGTGTTGGATGTAAGTATATCTGGTGTTTTTTTTCAATTTCCCCAAGTTAGGTACACTAGAATATAATGCACAAAATAGTTTGTTTGTTGGGTTACTAACACATCTATTCATATACTTTTAAAGTACAGTGGTACCTCGGTTTTTGAACAGCTTAGTTCACGAACAACTTGGAAATTGAACGCTGCAAACCTGGAAGTAGGTGTTCTGGTTTGGGAACTTTTTTCAGAATCCGAACTGTTCCATTTTGAGTGTTACATTTCCTTTTTCAGTGCCACACTTCGTTTTGAGTGCCCCCAGGAGCTGAATCGGGGCAGCTCAGCTGGGGAGCACAAACCCCTCAATAGACAGTGTGACGGAGCTGCACCTTCCCAGCCGAGCAGCCTGATCCAGCTCCTACTCCTGTGCAAGCAGGAATGGGGGCAGGGATCTCTCAGCTGGGAAACTGAGGCTTTGCACTCCCTAGCTGAGCTGCCACGATTCAGTTCCTATTCCTGTGCAAGCAGGAGCGGATATCTCTCATGTCAGCTCAGCTGGGAAGCGCGAAGCCTCCCTTCCCAGCTGAGAGATCCTCACCCCTGTTCCTGCTTGCACAGGAGTAGGAGCTGGATCGGGCTGCTCAGCTGGGGAGGTGCAGGCTCCGTCACACTTTCCATTGAGGGGTTCGTGGCTAGGAGCTCCTTCTCCCCTCAAGGGAGAAGCCACACACCCCTCAGTGGAAAACTGTGACGGAGCCTGCACCTCTCCAGCTGAGCAGCCAACAAACTTGAAAAACCTCATGAAAAAGCAGCAACACAACAAACTGAAAAAAGCAAACCAACCACAAATGAATCAAAATCACAAGAAAACATAAAACACTGACCCTAATCCTTATCGTAACCCTAACCCAATCCTAAAATTAACCCTAACCCAGAAATTGTCTTGTTAGTAAAATTCATATTAAATTGCTGTTTTAGAGGTTGTTTTTAAAGTCTGCAACGAATTAAACCATTTTGCATTACTTTCTATGGGAAAACGCGCCTTGGTTTTAGAACGCTTTGGTTTTAGAATGGACTTCTGGAACAGATTTAGTTTGGGAACCAAGGTACCACTTTCAAACCTCCTTTCTCACATACCTATTACTGGCTCACAAAAGAAGCTCTTAATCAGGCTGGGGATCCTCTGGCCCATAGGAGGTCTGGCCCAAGTCCCAATGTGATATCAGGTGTGTGACAAGTGGGAAAGCAGCTACTGTACCAGGAAACAATGAGGATCTTCAAATTGTTCCTGATAGTTCTTCGCAAGGGAGCTTTGATGCTGGTGCTAATAAGCAGACTGGTGCTGTCAGCAACTCTGCGGAAATCCGCTGCACTACAGAGTTGCCCATCAGGAACTTGCAGAGTGCTGGGATCTGCACTTACAGCAAACCCGCAAGAGGGTCTTGCCATAAGTGCAAGCGTCCCTTCACAATGCTGGCTTGAACTGAAAGTTGAAATGCAAAAGGTCTTCCTCTGTAGGGGCAGCTGGTTTTCTTTTGGTATTGCCAGGTGATTGACATGGAGGTGAAAGGTCCTTCCCAACTATCAAAGAGGTCCGTGGTGATGGTGAGAACAAGTCCTTGTTCAGCTTTTTAAGAATTCCACTTATAATAAAAGCATTTTTGTCTTTTAAAAAAAGCTAATTGCCACTTGTAGCAGTGGTTGGGCAGAGATAAAAAAAGTGCTGTCATCCTAAGTCCTCTTAAGGATTCTGTTCACCCCAATCCTGAAACAAGGCAAAATGTTCTGTCCACACACCCACACCCAAATTGTCGAGCCTCCACTCCCACTTTGCCATCCACTAATGGGACAGTGAACTGAGGGGTGGGATTTTGCGTAAGACCTACACATAAACCAGGCTCCTATCAATCCCTGGATTTCACATAATGCAAAGAACAACCCAACGTTGCATATTTTTTGTTTGTTCTTACTTGGCCCATCAGAAGTTTTGTCTTTCTTTCTCTGCTTGCATACACAGCAGAACAGGGAAGCCAAATGACTAAGAATAATAAGAGGAGGGGGCAGGATAGGCTTCTCGTGATATGCCATAACAAAATGATAACGCTGGTATTTCCACACAATGTTGGAAATTGCTTTCACCTGTAAATATACATTGCTAAACAAAAAGAGAAGAGAATAAAGAAGGCAAACATTTTAGTTTGATAATCTTAGAAACTAGCAACAATGATATTACATTCTGCTCTGTACAAATATTAAGAGAGTACAAACAAAACAAACAGCATAACTTCTATCACATTTATTTTATTTATTAAAAAAACATGCTACTATGTCATAAAATAATCAAAGCAGTTTACAATAATATACATTTAATAAAAACATGGATTCTTAAAAAATCAGAGACCATCAACTATTATGGGGATATGTTTTCTTAATTTCATGCATAAGGCTGTCAGCAGAGAAAAAAATTTCAGCAGGCATTTAAAGGTTCAAAAAAGAGGCATCTGCTAAATTTCTGCTGGCAGAACATTATATATTCTTCTGACACTCTTGCAAATGATCTCAGCTACTGTCCCTAAGGTACCATAGACCATAAGTTGTTCAGGGCTTTGTAAATTAATACAAGGACGTTCAACAAGGCTTGGTCATAGATGGGCAGCCAAGTGCATATGTTTTAATGATGGTGTGACATGTTGTTGGTCATGTGCCACCATCAGGCATTTGGCCACCATATTTTGCACCAGCTGGAGCTTCCAAACCAGGCCCAAGGGCAACCCCACAAAGAGGACATTGCTGTAATCCAACCTTGAGGTTACCAATGCATGTACAGGTGAAACTCGAAAAATTAGAATATCGTTGAAAAGTCCATTTATGTAAGCAATTGTTTTCATTAGCTACTGGAGTTTAATATATGAGATAGACTCATGACATGCAAAGTGAGATGTCAAGCCTTTGTTTGTTATAATTGTGATGATTATGGTACAGTGGTGCCTCGCAAGACGAAATTAATTCGTTCCGCGAGTCGTTTCGTATTGCGAAAATTTCGTCTTGCGAAGCACGGTTTCCCATAGGAATGCATTGAAATTTAATTCCCATAGGAATGCATTGAAATTTTTGTCTTGCGAAGCACGACCATAGAAAAATTCGTCTTGCGAGTCACCTAAAAAAATCGCAAAACCCTTTCGTCTAGCGAGTTTTTCGTTGCGCGGAGCATTCGTCTCGCGAGGTACCACTGTATACAGCTGATGAAAACCCCAAAGTTGAAATTGTTAATTTGGGGTTCTCATCAGCTGTACACCATAATCATCACAATTATAACAAATAAAGGTTTGACATATCTCGCTTTGCATGTTATGAGTCTATCTCATAAATTAGTTTCACCTTTTAAGTTGAATTACTGAAAGAAATGAACCTTTCCACGATATTCTAATTTTTCAAGTTTCACCTGTACCATGGTAGTCAGTTATTGCTGTACAGGAATGGCCATAACTGGCAAACTAGACAAAGCTGGTAAAAGGTATTCCTAGCTACAGAGCCCTTTTGATCCTCTGGTGACGAAGATGCATCTAGGAGTACCCCATTGTCGTATAATCACCAAGCTACTTTTAAAAGCACTGATTAAATATCAACTTAAAATGTGAAAAACATACTTGAAAAAGGCGATGAGAAGATTAACCATAATAATATACTGCAGGAAAAGGTAGACGGCCTGAAGGAAGGGTGTCAGCCATGCTCCAGTAACACATGGTATGATTGTTTGGGAATCATTTGCACATACTTTGCAGATTAAGAAAAGAAAAAGAAATGTTTGACAAAATTTAGTTTACTTGTTACTTAGAAGCAAAGCTCTTTATAGTGCATCAGCAAAATATTATCACCTATATTTTTTCAACACACAAGTAGCAGAAGCCACTGCACAGCTTAGCCCTAAACAGAAATGTTATGAATAAAACAGGTCTGTGGGCATTAAATACCCAAACTTACAACCTCAGCAACTGGGAAGTTTATTTAAATCAGTTAAGAACTGTCTTTCAGTTCATGTCCTTCAAAATGAAAAATAAATAAAGCTTTTCAATAAAATAAAATAAAATTCCTCCATATTTATTAAATGTATATCCCACTTTTCCGTAATATAATCATGTTTACCAAAATAATTTTGTTTTCATAGTCTGAACAAATACATGTATCATTGTAGATGAAAAACTAAAAATTTTAATATCAAAAGAGATTTTTAAGTTTGTTTAATCATGTTTTTTTATTTTAGGTTTCTTTTAATGGTTTAAAATAATATCTTAATATTACATACATTAGAATATACATAAATAATCCCTTCATTTTTTTTTATTTAGAAAGGTTTATAAAACACTTCATCACACTACGTGGGATATACAATACAACAATCTAGATAAAACACAGCTAAACTCCAGAATTTTTTAAAAAATATATCAATAAAGCAATAAAATCATTATGAATTAAATACAGATTCTAGATTAGCCCTCCCATCTCTGTGCTCTTTAGACACCAGAAAAAGTGCCCCTCGCCTCCTAATAAATAGAAGGAATAAAAATCTCTTACCATCAATTTCATAAGCATAAACTTCACCAAAGATCATCCAATAGGGCCTAAAGACAATATCTCTTGCTAAAACCCAGGATGGTTTTTCATTAGGATAAAGTATTGCCTTTCTGGGGACTCCAAAACTGAGCAGCACAAGTGCCATAATCACTACAATGTAAAACATGTTGGCCACCTGTTTAAAACAGAGTTAGAGACAGTTAGTGGAGACCCCTCACTTACACCCCCAAAACTATAGCCCAACCCCATTTTTGTTGTTTACATTCATATTCAACACATTGCCTCACATTTAGAGGCACTCTGGACTTGTTTTTGTCCATCTCCACTGGTCAATCACCTTTGGACAGTAAGTAAGTAAATTTTTATTTATACCCCCTCCCTCCCCAGCCAAGACCCCGGCTCAGGGCAACTAACATCAAATATCAAATACATTAAAACACTATCAAACAACTGATACAGCTTAAAAAATAGAATCAGGATAAAATTAAATTACTGCCCCTGAATAACAACCATAGGGGTCGGGAACCTCAAATATACATCTGCACAGCCAATCACAATAATTTCTACATTCCACCCATCCCAAGGGGTAACTTTTAAACAAACAAACAAACAATTCCAAGAAGAGTGGCTTAGGGAGGGCAAGTGGCCACTTTGAACTTTCATTTTGACTTTATTTCCCTTCTGAGTTCCTCAGAAATGCACTGTAACTTCCATAAGAATTAGGGCAAGACTGTGAGGAGCATCCCACCCCAATCAGATGCATGCATTTCAATTTGAGCCAATCGGATGCATGCATCTGCAAGATCCCTGCTGCTCTTCTCTGAGGCACAGCTAACTTCCCCCTTTTTGCAAATACCTAGGGACAACCAGTCTTTGAAACAGCAGTATGTATCTGTGACTTCAGTGTTCAACTGCTAAGTTCCCAATAAACTTAAATAGACTTTTTTGTGTAAATGTCTGAGTGCCTACAGCAGTGGAGTACTGGAGAACTTCTGGAACTTCCAGCTACAATATTTCAAACTGATCATATGGTGTGAAATACTCCACATGCCAATATTGTGGCTTCTTGTTTTTCTCCACCTGTCCTCCTTCTACACATACAGCAAACTGCCTTAGAAAAACCAATACACAGCTGTCCATCTTTATTGGTGGAATACCTGTTTCACATGACTGTAAAATACAACACTTCTGAAATGTTTGCAAATAAAAATTATTTAAAATATACCTCAAGGACCGCCTCTTCCCATTTGAACCTACCCGGATCCTGAGATCATCTTCTGAGGCCCTTCTTCGTGTGCCTCCTCCTCAAGAGGTCTGGAGGGTGGCAACACAAGAACAGGCCTTCTTTGCAGTGGCTCCCCTTCTATGGAATGCTCTCCCCAGGGAAGTTCGCCTGGTGCCTTCATTGTACACCTTAGGTGTCAGGCAAAAATGTTCCTTTTTAACCAGGCCTTGTTCTGATTTGATTGACATCCTATGCCCTTTTAAAATGTGGGCTTTTAGGGGGAAGGGGGTTTATTGGGTTGTTTTATTTATTTATTTATTTATTTATTTAGTGGTTTATTTTTGATTTTATTCTGTGGAATATTAATATTAATAATCATCATCATCATCATCCAACACAACACAATTTTAATTTTGGTAGGAAAAAAGCTTACCATTTTCCCAATCATCATGACATAAGGTCCAGCATGTTGGTTTACAGCCAAAAAATCCAGTAATCTCACATACCAAAAGATTATATTCAGGCAGTAAGTTAGCCTTCCAGCAACAAAAACGTAATTTGAATTGTAAGTATCTTCACTGAAGTTTCCCTGTGCTCCAAATCTTAGTCCAAAACCAATGAAGAATGTGATAATGGCTACAGTATCACTGACATTGAAGTAATCATTAAACCACACTTTAGTCTTTTGACTGATCTTGCCCGCCTCTGACATAAAGATCTGTTGTAAAAAGAATGAGAAATTGGGCACAGTTCATTTTGTCTTACATCAAAGGACATTAAAAGGCAGGTAGCAGTTATATACATACTGGTACATCAATACAAAACAAGTTTAATGTAAATCAAAGACAGAAGCCATGGTAGGAAGTGGTTCCATGCACTACAGCAGGCATAGGCAAACTCTGGCCCTCCAGATGTTTGGGACTACAATTCCCATCAGTCCTATCTAACAGGACCCAGTGGTCAGGGACGATGGGAATTGTAGTCCCAAACATCTGGCGGGCCGGATTTTGCCTATGCCTGAACTACAGTAATGAGGGACTCTGGCTTGCATTCATCATGCTTAAAGCTAATAAACGGAGAAATGAATTTGAATCCAACAAAATGGAAGAGAAAGGAGCATGTTTCTGTGGCAAGCCCCCAATTTACAACATATGACTTGCAGAAAACGAGTATTACATCAATACCCTACCATAAAGACTGCCACATAAACCAGTCCTGCAATGAAGCCAAAATGGTTGAAATAATTTGTGTATTCTTGGCCTGTTGACCGCTACCTCCATTGTTATCTCCTCCCTCTGTTGCTTCCCTGTGTAAGCCCCTTGGGTTAACTACCTGTCAGACCTGTTCTGGGTAAAGCACCATGGCATTATATAAACAAACATCATCTAGACAGGCCTATAGAGGTAGCAAAATTAAGAGAAATGCAAACTCTTTTCCTAACTAATGCTCCAAGTCAGACATAGTCTCATCCTTTATGTCAATTTCCCTGGTCTATTAAACTCTGCAGGATGTTGGAAGCCTATCCCTCCACCATGCAAAGTAATGTGGAGAGAAGTATTTCAGGATTTAGTGTATTAAAATTTCTTCTTTCAGAGCATTTTAACCCAATACGGGACTTGCCTGAGATGCAATTATGGATAGGACCAGCACTGTGTTTTGAGAATTGCATGCCCGGCCACCTCATTGAAAATTTTCATGCGCCCCAACTGGCGTGCCTGGTTCCAGTATCTACTAGACAACTTGGCCCAGTATTCCATTATTATCCCAAAGCCATTTACACTAAAGACACATGGTTAGGATATAATGAAAGCATGTTAAATGGGACATGGTTGAAATACTAGGAATATCTTCAATAGAATTTACAAATGGGTCTGTTCAGAACAGTGGCACAGCATGTAGGGGCAAAGCAGAAGTGACCACATACTTTTGTGCCCTGTCCATACACATGACTGTCTCAGTTAAGGACCCATGAAATGTCCATGCATACACCCAACTATTGCACAACACTTTTGTGCATAAACAATGTGCATAAGCAAAATGCAGAGTTGATTCTTAGACTAGGAGGGATATCAGCTGTGTGGTTGGTCCTGTGCATCCTGCATTTTTTGTGTGCAGGCTCTACACAAACATTAGGTGTGGGTGACGGAAGCCTTAACACTGGACAGGCACAGCTAGCTGGCAGGCATTAGACCATCTCTGTTTCAGCATGGAAGAACAGTGTCCATTCCTCTCTGCACCAGAGGGAACCGTGCCAGAAACAAATGTGTAGTCAAGAAAAAACCTTGGCTTCCAATCCTGGTTTGCCCGGAGAGAAGCAAACCCTGAGCCCAGGTTTGAGTAATGTGACAAAACAAGGTAACTAGCTTGTTTCTTGGCAATGGGGCAGCACCAGGAATGGTAGAGACACAAAGTGAGTACTGTTATTAGTTGTGTGCACCAGCTCCTTGTTTGAATTAAACCATAGTTTATTTTTAATTATGGCTTGACATTACATTAACCAGGACAGCATGGAAAGGCACAACCTTCTCTACAACTTTTGCACAGCATATTTATGCTGACTCTTGAAAGTATATTTAAATCCTCTTCTGCATTAAAGAGCACGTTACAAATGCAAATATACCTCACGAATCTTCTCAACAGCCAAGGTGAAAATATATGCAATGACAATCCATTCTTGAATTGAGGGCAGCTCTTCCATTTTCACAAGAATCACAAATGTATAAAGCATCAGAAATCCTAAGTAGGCCAACTATAAAAAGTAAAACATCAAAAATAAATATTAAGAAAAGTGGTTTTTTCAAAAAAAAGTTCTTTTTCCGAAACAAAACACAGAAACAAAAAACTCACCGTGTTAAACCAGAATTTCACTATTGGTGCATGATAGAAGGCATAAAACTTTCGCGTAATGGGAAGCCTCTTGGGTTTTATTGTTGCCTCCATGTCATGCTTTCCTTCTGTACTGTCCAAGACCCTTACTTCTTTAAACACTTCCTAACATTAAAATAACACATTTTAAAATCATGTATGAGAGTAAAGTTAGTCTTCGTTGTTAAAAACATGTTAGCGTTTGTGTGTAGAATTACCATTGGTATCTCTTCCGCTATATTTTGAAAGTTGTTTTCACTGTCTTCCATAGTCATTTGATGTGCATCTTGAGACTGTGGAATATGGGACATTTCTGCCTTGGTTTTGTATTCTAGCATTAGTATGGTAGGGGGAATTAAGATGCTCAATATTACCTGTAAGATGTGAACATCAAGTTATTAAGACAAAATACTTCCCATTCACTAACACGTTTTTAAATAATAACAAAATCAGAACTACCCAGCACACAGAAGTCCCCTCTTCCCCCCTCTCCCACATTTCAGCAAAATCTGTCAGGTAGCAAGTAAAAGATGTAGAAGAATGATTAGGTTTTTAAAATTTTTAACTACTACAGATACACATAGAACACTCCATAATATTCTTGAGGGAAAAATATCTGCAATTTCTTAAAAGTTGTTAGACAAAATGTGCTCAAATAGATTTCTACCCCTCATCCTAATGCTTTTATCAGTATTAGACTGTGTAGAGGCTGCAGAAGGCATATCTCCCTAATGCCATTGAAGAATCTTAGATTCTGAAGCACACCCACCCACCCACCCACCTTCATAAAATGAGTGTTACTCTTAGTTGACTAGCAAAGCAAGTTAGAGATGACAAATTGGAACACAAGACAGACAACAGCACGTCATACTTTAAAATGATGCTTAAGGATGGTCTGTATCAACAGTGTACTTTTACATAATAATTTTCTTATTATATTCTAACGTAGTGGGGCAAATTTTCAGTGCAGTATCCAGAGAAACACACCTCTTATTGTTAATCCAGACTATATGGCTTAATTGACATATGCCATTCTGAAAACCTACACCCACTCACATCCTGCTGATTTGTCTGAATTCTGTTAAGCCTTCTCACTTGCTCAGCTTCAGCTACTAAAATATAAATATGAAGTTTCTACATCAAATTTTACTTTACTACCCATAGAAAGCATAATGACATTTCAATTTTACAAGGGGGTTTCAGTCTGTTAATGTTTCACCACTACATTTTTAGTAGTAGATTAGTTCTCATGATGATCTAAGTATCCACCTCTGGTTAAGGGCTACTTGCCTGGTTTCTGCCTTCTACATTTCTGTACCTTTTTTAAAAAAGATAATAAAGCATCAAAAAAAAGTTATTGTTCATTCCAGTATCACCTCTAACTTTGATTATGTTAAAGAGCTGTTTTGCTTAGCCTACATAAATATTACAGTGAAGAAAACTTTGCATGGCTATGCTTTCAACATGTCCCTTTCACTTAAACATTACTAAAATAACAGCAAAAATTGATTCCAAGGAAGTTGTATCTATAGACTAGTTACCTTGTACCATGAATTCTTCCTCATGTTCAGCCTTCCCATCCACATATCAGACAACAACATTTGTGTACAAGTATGAGCTACGAAAGGGCGAAGCCGTGAAGACACTGCTAGTTTAAGGCAGGTGGCATTACTCCAGTTTTTTAGCTCGTAAGTTAGCAACTTCATAGCCATAGTTTCATCTTGTCGGAATGACTGTTCTAATAGCTCAACTGCCAGCTGCCCAAACTCACTGTGGGGGGGACGGGACACAAAAATCACAAGACATACAATGTTAAAGATGCACACACATATTAGATGCCAATTCTTCAAACACTGAACTTCCTGAACTGAATGGAAGCACCTGCTTAGTACTGTTGCAAGGGAGACACCCGTGGATACAACTCTGTATGGCAGAAAAGAAAATTGGTTTCATCTCAGCACTTCCCTGTTACTCTGAGAGAGTAAAAAGGCATACCTGATGCATTCTTCTGCATCTATACCCAAGATTTCCCTGGACCAGTTATCTGTTGCTGGATTTCAGGAAGTGACATCTAACCAGAACAAAAATAATTCAGGCTTTTCAAAAGGATTTGCAGTTTTAGAAAAGCTAGCAAGAGATTGTAATTAACCAGCCAGAACAGACAAAAAGGGCGAGTGGATAACAGCTATGGGAAATGAACAGAAAAAAATGCATATGGCACTGTGGTTAAACTCCATCATCTACCAAAGCCCAACCTGACATTCTCCAATTTCTGCATCTTCAGCATTAGCTTCTAGCAACTACTATGAAACAAGAAGCTGAAATTTGTCTTAAGGATTTTAACAAAATAGAATGTTTACTTTGAATACTGTTTCAGTTCTTCCGAGGTATCGTCAACAAGGTCACTTTGTTTTGATTCATAGGCCATTGAACGATATAGCTTGCAGGCCACTAAGGCTTTCGCCATGGATTCTTCACCATGTTGCCAGAAAAAAAGAGCCATTTTTTGCCTCTTCATTAGTACTGCCCACAGTAGCAACTCATTCAGAGGGTAAGGAAAGCGCCTTGTTTCTGGATCATCAATATCTACTATGTCATCTTTGGTTTGCTTCTTTTTTCCTTCTTCTGCAGTGTTATCGGCCTTTAAAAAAAAGGTAGTCATTTAAAGGTTTTACAAGGGCAGCTAGAATTATAAAGTTTAAAGAGAAAACACAACAGTAAAATGTGGTACTCAGACATCGATATTTGTTAAAAATTCACCAGGAAGATACTATTTCAGGTAAGAATCATTCAAAGAAAGGCACCAAAATAACCCAAATAAATATATCATAAAGAAAAGTATCAAAATTACCGGATACAAGCTCCACCCACAAATAAGATAATTTTAGCCTGTGATAGAACCTTGCTACAAAGAAATGCCATGTGAGCATCTCTGAAGCAAAAGGGAGAAATACAAGCAAGCTTCCACAGCCACAAAATCAGAGATAAGGAACTTTCATTTAGCTTTCTTTTTCTGTGCCAGCACCTGCTTATAATGTCTTTTTGATATAGGAGAGCTAGTGCAGCTGAGTGAGTTGCATTTGCAGCAAATGTTTGATGTCATTTAGCTTTCAAAATTTCTCAGTTCATTTGCATGCGTCAGAAAAGGAATTGCTACAATTATAGAGATTATCTGTATCACTTCTGCAACTCCAGTGTCAATTATGGTATGTGTGCTTTAAAGGCTGTTACAAGAAGTACAATGCACTATTTATATACACCTCTGTACATGCCAAGATCACATCACAAAAACAAGAGCCCTGTTCCAACTTCATCTCCTTCAAGGGCAGCTGTGTGCCTCATACCTTTGGTTTGTAAGGCTGGGCAGTTTTGATGAAGTGATTATGTCGCATTTTCTCTTTCTTATCCACCCTGTTACCAAAAGGTTCGTGGCTTTTACGCAATTGAGGGGTGCTGCCTGAAGCATTTCGCCCAGACCGCTGGTGGTGGGGAAACAGAAAAACATGTTTATAATGTAGTACAGTGCCTTAATTATGTGTAATCATTGATATGCACAGAAACTCATTATCTGAAGGACAAAACCATAAATATTTGTATATAGCCAAGACAAAGTAGCTTATTTTTGCATAGTGGTGAGAATATAAGCTGTGAAGAGTCTCAGTTCGACTCTCATGTCGATTACAAGCTTCCTAGAAGCCTCTAGGGCAGTTCAAGGTCTCTCAGACTCAGTCCCCATCTACAGTGTTGGAATGATAGTGGCCCACCTTGCAATATTCTTTTAATATTTGCTGAGATAATAATGCAGAATGCTTTGGGCACAATCCAGCAAAAATCGAAGCACTTAAGTGCAGCTGGACCGTGTCCAGTATATTACTATTGATACTGTCACAGAGAAGGCAAACCAGTAAATTGCACAGTTCAAAGTCAGAGCTAACTCTTTATTAGAAAAAAAACATTATCTTCACAGACTTGGCTGAGTGTCAGGCCTAAGGAGCACAGCAGCTCATTCCCTGTAGGTCTTATTCCATGAAATCAGTTACCAAGACTAAAGGTCCCTGTCTCCCCACAGCAGTCTATGTCTCCTCCTCTCCAGGGCTCCTCCCATTTCATGTCTCTCCTGGTTCTAGGAGTCATGGGTGGAGGGGATCCTTTCGCAGCAGGAGAAGAAACCCGTGACTCTTAACAAGCGTAACTCATCTCTGCCTCTTGACCTCCCTTCTTCCACTCATCTGCTTCAGCTTCTGCCTCTGATTCCTGACTTCTCTGTTTCACAGACTCTCCTAGCTCACTAAGCCCTGTTACATCTTCAGCTTCTGACACCACCTCTTCACTGTCTTCTCTCTCTGACCACTCATTGTCATCCCACCACCACTCCCTGTATTCTGAGCCTTCTTCCCTTGGTGGTTCTCAAGCTGGTTCCTACCACCATTCCTGTGTCTAACCAATCCATGACAACTACTATGCATTTTAGTACATCTGCAGCCCCAGGCAGCATACTACATTGTCTCAAGACAGACAGATGCAAACAAACATACATTGGTACAGTTCCAAGTACACAAAGCGCTCTAGAGATCTTAGGACAAACACCCTTCGAAGAAACGAGCTGTTGTTATTTTACATTAACTGAATTGTTTAAAAAGGTTAAATACTACCTTTTATGCATTTTTTTTAAAAAAGAAACCACATACCCGATTGCTGCCACTGAGACTGTTGTATATCACTCTGAAGCGTTTTCGTGTGTAGGTGCATCTGTAGGTTCCTCCCATCAAATATTCCACAACAAGCCCCACATCAATCAAAGTGAGTTTATATCCAGGAGGAAGGTTTCCCTGGGAACAAGACAATATTAACTTAGCACTAATACATGCTGCAATCTCTGTATCACATGATGTCATTCTGCAAAAAGAATGTGAGGGATGTTTTGCATGAAAGTGGTTCTGTGTTCAGTCCCAAGCACCCCCCAGGGAAAGACACCTGGGGTCACTGGTAGTGGGGCAACATGGACTAACAAAGTGACTCCACATCTCAATTTAGATGCAACACCAAACTATGGTTTGAGTATCTGGAGCAGCCCAGATGCATGCCCTTCCTTCTTCTGTGCATGAGTTCCTTAGTTTCCTTCAAACACAGAAAGGACATGAAGCAATATGTAGCTGCGGACAAGCTTCCATTTGAACATGAAGCAAAGTGCACCCATTTTTTGTGTGAATGACATTCTAAAATTCTAAAATTACCCGAAAGCAAGTTCTCCACTATACACACCACAGTAAGTGCTTAAAATGTTATTAGTACAATGACTATATGAGAAGGCTAATTAAAACGTAGTTTCTTGTTTGTGTGCATCTAGAGATGTTGAAGTGTTTTAACAAGAGCCCTACCTGTTTGACATCTCGAACAAGATGAAGCAATGCTGGATTTGTTGGGCCTTGTTTCTTGATGTAGAAGAGAAGAATGCAGACTTTTAGATACACTGAGGCATGTGACAAAACAAAGTAGTAGAATGACAGATTGCAAAATTGTGTTTTTTTCAATTATCCAGGTTCTACATAACTCAGTATTTTTTAAAATTAAAACAGAAGCACTATCTTCTACATGAATAAATAATTTGACTGCTGCTTAAAAAAAAAAAAAACAAGGGAAGCACCATAGCAATTTGATTTGCTATACTTATAGAACAACTCTACCTAACCAAAGCTTTCACCAGGCGTAAAGAAAGACTATGCTTCCCTGCAAACGTGAAAATAAAAACTGATCTTTTGATAATTAACAGCTTTTTTTTGTATTTTTCACTTAGAAGAATCATGTGAGTCAGTAAGATATGTCCATCCTTCCCTAAGGGTTTAATCCATAACCCAAAATAAGGCAGTAACTGGCAGCTATAATTTCCCTCCTAGCCTTTCTCCTAAATAATTTTGGGGCTAATCATCTGAAGTGTGAGGAGGGTTTGCAACTACTGGCTCCCTTCCTTAATTTGTGTAGCATCCCTTCAATCTAATTTCTCAGTCCTCTGCTGTTTCAAAACACACTCATTTCTCTTGAGCTAGATTTTATCACTTTTTAGCCTTGTGAAAGAAATGTCAACTATTTGGCCTTCCAAAAGATGCAATCAATATATCTTTACTGTGGTCAAAGACCAAACAGCAAAACTGGCAACAGCAGCATATGCTTCAACAGCATCAAGAGGCGGACGTAATTAAAGATTCGCCTATAAACTTATTTATACTGTATCCAAAAGATGCAATCAGCATTTCAATTTCCACAGGTAAATTAAATGCCATCATCATAAGCTGGTTGAGATCAGCTCTTGAATGCAGGATAATAATATTTTCTTCAATGCACGCTCCAAGTGCTTGCACAATCAGAATGCAGGCTCATGTTTTACACCTAAAATTCTGTACCGTTGCTTAAAGTTACTGATATAAAAATGACAACCTTCCATTAAACACCCCCAATTGTTACCCAAATCAATCTCAAAAATGTTGGTTTTAATGTATGTATATGGGGTTTCTTGCTTTTAAAATACTATAAATCACTCTCTTGACATGGCAAAAAGTGACTAATGGATGTTAATAATAATAATAATAATAAAAACATCCACTTACAGTGTTGTAAAGTTCTTCCAGTCTGGGAATTGTAAGAAATTTGTGCATGCTCACTCCATTTTCAATAAGAAGTTTCACAAAGGCAACTCTATCCATAACAAGGGCATCTAACATAGCTTGTTCCAAAGACCCAACCTGAAGAAATAAAGACAATCCTTACACTGAAATAATATGAGAAATGAGAAAACTAGTATGCCAAAGTCTACTATATATTTTGAAAAGTTGTTTTGTTCCTTATGCATCTGGACACCTCTTAAGAGGTTGAAGTTAAATTCTGCATAAAGGAACTTTCTTTTGTGCCAACTGAAGTCTGAAAGTTGTATCTGCAGTGAAATGCTAATGATCCCCACCACAGACACTTAAGTTTAAATGGATACCCCTATTAATCATAACAAACAGCACAGAGAAATCCATTCTCCCCAATGAAAGCAAGTGTTAGTGCCAAATCCAAATCAGAAACCAGATTGAAATGGGCCTAAATTACTAGTGAGAGCCAAGAGTGTCTGAAGTTGCATGGCAACCACAGCTGCTCAATGACCTTGCAACTTAACTGTTGAGCACCTTGCTAGTTCACATTATGCTCTTAGTACTCATCTTTGCACTAAGTACAGTTGTCTGTAAAATATAATTTGCTCCAAACAGGGAAAGGGGGCAATTTGCACAGGAGAGGGAAAGGCAAAGAGTGTCTGAGACTGTATGATTAGGTGATCAGGAAGCTTTCTGTCTACACCAGAGCATTATGGTTTTGACAGACGATTCCTTAACAATAATTCAACAACTTATTAATAAGTCACCGCTATGAACAACCATGTCTACATACCAGCCACTGCTGTCCATAAACAAAAACATGGTTTTTGGCAATGTCAACTCTGTCCCACGCAAGTGTAAGGACAAGCTGGTCAAACGCAGAAGCATTTGTGCCTAGAAAACAAACACAGAAAACAGATTCAAACCTGTTCACCATAAAATTCTTGTTTTCAGCTGATTTCATGCCTTAGCTTATGCTAGAGAAATAATGCATAGCCTATACAATTCATGGTAAAATAGAACATATCTGCTGGAAAAAAAGATATGTCCTCGTTTAGAGTGCTACAGATTATGGCTCATTACTAAAGCTGAGCTGAAAAGGGCAGAATTTGTGAAAGCTTATGTCAATTGTTAGTGGGTAGTTCCCTAGACTGGATGGAGGGGAGACTGCCTGTTCTTGAAGGTGTTACACTCCCTCTTAACATGGAGTAACACCCGGTAACATGGAGTGCCTTCTGTCAACTTTGGCTGGTAGCCAGATATGCCTCTATCCGGACAGAGACAGTCTAACTTCTGTGGCCAAAGCTCTGGTAACCACTAGGTTGGATTACTGCAATGAGTAATGCATGGGGCTGCCTCTGAAGACAGTTTGGAAACTTCAGCTGATGCAAAATTCCATGGCCAGACAGACTGATCACCAGAACAAGATGTTTTGGGCATATAACACTGATCCTGGCCCAACTGCACTGGCTGCCAGTTAGTTTCTGGGCCCAATTCAAAGTTGGGGTGTTGACCCATAAAGCCTTAAATCGCTCAGGACCTCAATACTTTAAGAACCACCTCTCACCATGCTACCTGACCTGGACCCTGCTTGCCAACCAAGGCCTTTCTCTATGTCCTCTTCCCGAGAGGTTCAGAGGGTGGCAACACAAGAACAGGCCTTTTCTGTGATGGCTTCCCATCTGTGGAATACTCTCCCCAGAAAGGCTCACCAGCAGCCATCATTACATGCCTTTCAGTGCCAGGCAAAAACATTCCTTCAGCCATTAAATAATCTATGGCCTGTTAAATGCGTGAGGGGGGGACTGTTATTATGATTATTTTATTATCATTTTATTATGGTTTGTATTGCGTTTTTATTATTATGCTTCATTAAATATGTTCTTAATGTTGTACACCACCCTGAGATCTTCTGATAAATGGTTGTATATAAATCAAATAAATAATAATAATTAACAACAACAATGTCCCCAGTAATATTTTGGATGGTACTGTGAAAATGAAAGAAAGTGTTTGCCTATTCAGATCCAGAAAGCAATGCACTTACTTTGGAAGAGTTTTATGAAGTTATCACAAAGCTATATTGAAATGGCTATGTAGGATGAGATGACACTATGCAAAGCAGTGGTAGCCAACCTGGTGCTCCAAGGATGCTGAGGGACTACAACTCCCATCAGTCCAATCAGAAAACCCATCATCCCCACCCCAAAAACATTCAGTGCATGCTTAATTATGATATGCTTTTAAGGTCAAAAGCTTACCTTTTAGCAGCGCTGTAAGGATTGCAACATCAATATCTTGATGCTCATCAGATCCAATATGGAACACAGTGATCTATTTTGAAAATTATATTGGGAAGGGGGGGGGAGTTTTCAATCTCATAATAGTTCCTTTACATATGGTTGATTTGTAACAGTTCATTTGTCTAGCCATAAACCATAACAAAACTAAAGAAAATACATTAAAATAATCTGCTGTTGTATATACAGAATTCCAAAACCATATAAGGAAACTGCAGAATAATTAACTGCAGTAAATAATCAGCAGTACTATTCTACAGTTAACAACTGCAGAATAGTACTACTAATATAGTACTATTACACATTTAATTCAGAGACCACCATTTAGAGCTTAGCAAATTCCAATTAAAAGAAAAGTTAATGCCATGTGCCTTACAACACATCAATATAATTAAAATATACACACATTGACAAGCATTTAAGGAAAAGATAAGGTAAAGGACCCCTGGATGGTTAAGTCCAATCAAAGACATCTATGGGGTGCAGCGCTCATCTTGCTTCAGGCTGAGGGAGCCGGCACTTGTCCACACAGAGCTTTCCGGGTTATGTGGTCAGCATGACTAAACCACTTCTGCTACAACGGAACACTGTGACAGAAGCCAGAGTGCATGGAAATGCCGTTTACCTTCCTGCCGCAGTGGTATCTACTTGCACTGGCATGCTTTCTTTTTTTTTTTTTTATAAGATTTTTATTATTTTCCAGTAAAACAAGAGAAAAACATAACATAACATAAACACTAACATTAACACAATAAAAAACACATTACATAAACACCATCGACATAGAAAACAATTAAAACAAAACCAAAACCAATACATACCTAAACTGGAACACCAATCTATCTCTTACTACTTAGCAAAATCTAGTTTCTGATCTTCTAAAGGGACCTCCCCCGCTTTCCCTCCTCTGCCTTCAATACTAATATATTTTGGTAACATCCATTTTTAACATTGCAATTCATTATCCAACCTTTTATACTATCGTAGAGAAAAAACTTAACATCTTATAGTATCATGAAATAATTCTTAAATCAATCTTATACTTCTTTTCACTTAAGCTGCTGCTATTAGTCAGTTACATATCTCTTCACTAATTCAAAATTCCCAAAATCGTCACATCAAAATCTTAAAACTTAACATCAAAATCCTAAAGTCTTAACACACTATCTTCAGGGTACCATAAATCCATCCTTATTCAATTTTTATCATTTTCACCCTATTCCCCTTCTTACCATTTTTCTGCTCTCTCCCATGCCCCCCCACCATTCATCTTTACATTTCCCTCTGTTGTCCTTGTTCAGTGTCATCTTATAGTTTATAAATCTCCTCCTTGGGCGCCTCAAGAGGCACCAACTCTCCTCTCCGAGCAACTTCATTTCGCAATTTTGGTATTCTTCCACTTGTGTCTTCAAAAATCTTCTCACCTTCATCTCTGGACTCCCACTCCAGAGACTAGATCTTGTAGCTCCAGTCAAAACATCAGCCCTGTGTCTCTCACTGCACCAGGGCCGTCCATTTACCTGGGGTTGCTGAATCAATTCGTCCCATTTTTCCAGCACCTCCCCCAGTTCCCTGGAGAAGTCTGCTTCCAAGTTATCAAAGTTCTCCCAAGTCTGGCTGGTCTCTCCTGCTCCACAACAAATTTTGAAATTACGCCCTAACCAGTCCATTTTCCACTTCACAAACTCCAATTGCAGAAGGATTTTTCTTTGTTCCTGGGTAATACCCGGATCTAGAATCAGTTTAAAAGCGAAAGCAAGCATGGTTGGAGAAGACAAAGGGTGTCAAATATCAGTAATTTTCCATCTTGCGTACTAGTTTTCCAGCGCCATTTTCCCTGAGACAGGGTGCCAAAAACGGTTCCAAAAGCCACAGAAGAGATATTTCCAAAGTCTTCAATCCCCACACAGGGATTTAATCCATATTCTCTGTCAGAGTGCTTCGTAGCAACATTGTATCTAGTGATGCAGCTGCAGCCACTTGAAACTTAATTACCTCCTCTGCACAACAAAGGAGAGGAACGGGCTTCCTTTTAACATCCCTCCCGGTTGCCAATTATTCAAATGTAAATCCAATTAGTCCCGTACTTACAGCAGCCGGGGTTCTTCTTTTTTCTTTGAAGTTAGCAGGAAAAGCTTGGTGCTCAGGTCTGGCAGAATCGCTGCTTTGATCTCCTGGGGGGGTGCATCCGCCTCTCCAGTCCCGTGTCGGAGCTCCGCTCGCTTGATTTCCCCCCCTTACGAGGGTCAATCAAGAGCAGAGACGGCACGTCTGGGACCCACGAGGCCGCGGTCCACGGGACGCTCTTCCCGTGGCTTTAAGGGGCCCTTGGCGCAGACAAGGAGACCCCTAAAACCCCCCGGGAGCGGGAGCTCTTTAGCTCCGCTCCGCCATTATCCGGCACCAAACCGGAAGCCCGCACTGGCATGCTTTCAAGCTGCTAGGCTGGCAGGAGCTGGAACAGAGCAACCGGAGCTCACTCCATCGTGGGGATTCAAACTGCTGACCTTCTGATCAGCAAGCCCAAGAGGCTCAGTGGTTTAAACCACAGTGCCACCTGCTCCTCTAATAAGATAATCATTTATCTCTGCATGACATTGGTGTGAATAAAACTTGCTTAATGCTTCCCAAATTATGTCCGAGGTTCTTGCATATTCAGATGATGACATGATAAAATCAAATGCCAGTTCTAACCTCAGTAAGTTTCACTAGACTAGATATACCAAGATGCTAATTTTAAAAATATTAATTGTGGCCAAGATCCAAAGGGCTGCTTTGGGCTGGCCCAAGGGCTTTCACTCACCAATGAGATTTTCTACAATGCCTGTTCCCTGGTGATACACACACAGTGGAGTGGTTCAAATATAACCAAAGCTTTATATAACTGAGCCTGCAGTTAGGTCTGAATTTTTATATAACAATTTCCTCTATCCTTTCTTTGTTTAAAACAAGAAAACAGAATAGTCTGTCGTTTCAAATGAATCACAGGACATGGTTTGTGTTTGCCTTGCAAGCCAGTGTTAGAAATCAGCATCACAGAATCAAATAGCAATTGCAAGGCAAGCACAAATTTTAATTTGCTAATTCAGGTGTATCAGCAAATGACAGCTTGTCATAAACCAAGAAGAGAGGGAATTGTAACACATGAGACAAGTAGGGAGTCTGAAAACCGAAACCTACTCCAGGGTTCACAATATGTTATCATCACACAATGGATTGGCATTATGTTTGGTTTTTGAAAACCTTCATTGGTTTTGATTAATACACTTATTCAAGATCTGCAGGTACAACACAGTTCTTTGGACAGATCTTTGGATTTTGACTGAAAGGCAAAAAAACAAATATCAACCCAATGGAAAAAAGGAAAGCGTAAACATATTTTTTAGAAAGAAACAAGGCTCAGCTCAGACATGGCATCACCTTGTGGGGTTGCTTCCAACTAAGTTATTGTCATTGCTCCCTTAGTGCCTTTGGGCTTGGCCCTAGGATGGCAGACTCTGGAGGAAGGTGTGGAGGAATGGGGGAAGGCTGGTCTATTTTAATTTTTCATAGGTGGTGTGATTTATCAAACATTTATTTAGAAAAGTGCAATACTAAAGAGTGTTACTACACAACCCTATTGTCAAGGTATAGTATGAAGAGATTTACTCACAAGTTCTCTTTTTTTCATGCACTCCAGCAAGGTCTGGAACAAATGAACTGCCTCGCTCTGACCAAAATTAAATGTCTTTTTGATGGTTGAAATAACTTCAGGTTCTGCTCCATCAGGAATATTCCTGAAATGAAACAAGAATCAATTGAAACACACAACCATGTGAAGTATTCTTCCCATCAAGGGGAGGGGCTGTGACTCAGGAGGTAGAGGGCAAGGTTTCAGGTTTAATACCCAGCAACTCCAGTTGAAAAGATCTCAGGTAGCAAGAGATAAAAACCTTGGACGGACCTTGGACAGATGCTACTTTGAGAAGACAATACTGGGCTACATGGACCAATGTTCTGACTCAGCAGAAGGCAACTTCCTATACTTACACTCCCTCTTCTGTTTGTTTATATACATAAGCTAGGATGTCTGCAGCTCTGCCAGTCCCCTCACAGACCACCACTGGCACAGGTGGGTTTTCCTGAAGATATTCCAAAACTGTGAGGATAACATTCGGGCCACCTTCAAATATGAGTGCAACCACAGGGACACCCTGGCCAATTCCTAGACAAAGGAGGTTAAAAAAAATGCAAGTTATTTTTTCAATATGTCTTTTTCGGAATAAGCACAACACAGTTCATTAAAACTGAACTCAGAAAGAATGACTTATACTCAAAAAATGTTTATAAAGAACCGGAGCTGCCCACAGGGCTTTGTATATCTAGAACAGAAGTGTTATTCTTAAAAAATGCTAAGCTAAGCCCTGCAACGAAAAGCTCAATTATGCAGCCTGTATAAATTAAGCAGAAATGTGGGATTTGTTATTTTATACAATTTATTTTGTGGTTTTGACTGTTTTGCACAGTTTTTCCAAGTCATGGGAAGGGGCAATGCACTATACAGAGCACTGAAGCTCCTCCCTCTGTTCACGTGAAAATCTTATTCAGCAACTCTCCATGAGTCCAAGAACTCATCAAACATTTGTTTAGCATCTGCCTAGGGTGATGGTTTGAAGGCACACACAGTAACACTGCAGAAACTAAATGCTTCAGGTCTGGCAGCCCTACCAAAGTAAAGGAATTGGAAAGGTCTTTTGGGGAACTAAAAATGTGAGTACAAAATACACCAAAAAGTCATTCTCTGCAGTTCAAGGGCAATACATTTTAACTATGCACACAAATCTTCACCAAAAACTAATCTTCCTCAGCAGCGGTAAGCATAAATGCTGCTCAAAATTCCTAACATAATATTAGACTCACCTTATTCCTTCTATTGCACAAACAAGTTAAGAGGCTGAGTAGCACACATTTTAATACTGTTAATCATACACAAGGTCTAAAGTGTGGTTTACACATTTCAAAGGCCTAATTAAACTGCAGCCAACTGTGTCAGCATAAACACAAATGGAAGAGAAACTGTAAACACATAATAACTGTACACAGTTAAAATGTAGCCCATAGTTACAACAAATACAGAATACGGAAGCACTATAAAGCTTCTCTTTACCAACTCCTAGTCAAAACAGGATAATTGGTTTTAAAAACATTTTGGGAGTAGATGTACTATATTCCCCAGAAGCCAGCTTGTACAAATGATACTTAACAGCTAATCTGTGACTGGCACAACACAGATTAATACAGAAAGGTCAGGGTTTCCTTGTGTTATTCACATACAGATCTAAGCGTTGCATACCCACAATAACTTTTGCCGCCAAAGAGAGAATAATTTCTGTTGTTATAGAGTGCAAGTAGGACTAGAAGTGCAAATCACTCGCACTTATTATTCGCTGTGCACCTTTGTAATGTCTGAGAACTCAAACTCAAAAGGAATGAAATACAGTTTAAGCGGAGATATTGGTGTGTGATGCATTGGATGGGGGGTATTCCTGACAAGACTGCATCCTAAAGGATGACTCACAGCCTGCGGGTATTGTTACATCTGGCCCCATCTCTTGATGTTGATGGCATCTGTGGCATGAAGCCTCTTTCAATAGTTAAGGCTGGTCAAACAGCTGTGACTCCTCTTGGGGAAAGACAGCCTAGGCCACAGATTAAGAACCTGCAGCTCTCCAGAAGTTGCTAGACTAAACTGCCATCAGTCTTGACCATTGGCCTTGCTGGCTGGGGCTGATGGGATCTGGAAGGTCACAGATTTCCCTACCCCTGGACCTAAGCAATTATGCATTTCCTAGTCATATCCAACTTAAGACTACTGCAACATAATGTTCAGGGGCACGCCTCTGAGAATTTCTGAAAAAAATCTACTGGCCAAAAATACCACTGACAGACCACTGACCAGAACAAGCCAGAGGGAATATATCTTATCTTAAGACACAGATTTCTAAAAGATCACCTACTCCCATGTCTACCCCCAATTCCTGAATTCTTCCCAGGGAGTCCCATCTGGTACTATTATGCCTTTTTCAGCACTAGGCAAAAATCTTTGCCTAGTGCTGAAAAAGAGTTGGACACGACTAAACAACTAAACAACAAAACATTGGTTGAAATTTTTTTTTTACTACTATATGCTTACACTATTCTGTTGTTTTAAACTGTTTTTTAACCATTGGTTATATTGGGATTACTCTAGATTTCATTAAACTACCATGATAGTGGCAATGCAGAACAATGGGAAGTCAATCATAATAATAAAAAAATGCATCCAGGAGAATCTAATGAAGTAGTAAAACTTTTCCTGGATGGCACTACTTCTAGTGGCAGGGTGGAGAGCATAGTTGTCAACTTTTCCCTTTTTTAAAGGGAAATCCCCTTATTCCGAATAGGATTCCTCGCAAGAAAAGGGAAAAGTTGACAGCTATGGTGGAGAGTGCCTCTTTCAATTATCCTTAATAATCCAATCCCCAGTAAAGAGAAAATCAGCACTCCTTGACTTGCTATTTTGCTAGGGGCAGTTAATTTTCTATATGGGGAAGCAGTGAAACCTGCAATCCCAGCTCCCTTCCCAAAGAATGCAAGTTAAGACAACTTTTTACCAGCTTAAGTTCCAACCCCCACACTGCATATAGAACAAAAAGGGCCAACACCACAATTAGTTAATCATGGTCCACACATACGTGCATGAATCCTTTGCAGGTTAATTGTTTTTTCCAGTTCTCTTCGTAGCTTCACTTCTGCTCCATATTTTCCAACTGTTCCATCATCCACCAGTATGAAATGGGAATGAAGATTATTCAAGACGTTAAGTTTGCTCAAAGGATTCAGCAGGGTTTGATATGGAGCAACAACCTAAACATAAAACAAAACAAAAATACCTTCGCATGGACATAAACCTGATTTCCCTTCCCCCCAAAGTGTGGCAGCCTTCAAAATTCCTTTTTCATTTGCCAATTGCCAACGATCTGTTTATCCATCAGCTGCATATTTCTGCTTCATTCCCATATAAAGCAAGTTGCAATACCAGGAAGTATCAACACATTAATCTTATTCATTATTGGGTTTCTTTATTCTATAAAATCACAATGAGGTAAGCGCACAGCAAGGAAAAAGCAACCAGAGATCATCGCTAAGATGGTTTTTACTCTAAAATACCTCATTGGAAGACTGAGGTTTTCAAAGTTTCCAGACAGGGTTGTTTTTAAGTAGACTAGATTGATTCTGGCATGCCTATGTACACAGGTCCCATTTTGCGAACACAATCTGCTCTCCAGAATTGGTTCATTAGGTGAGCATTCACATAAAAACCACTGATTTCAATTGTTCCTAAAAGGAAAATCCTAGTGTTTTCCTGACCAAGAAGAAATGACAAAAAATCCATGGCTCATAACCACCCCCTCACCTAGAGAATTACTTTCCTTAATGATCTCAGCAAAAATAAAAGTCATTGTGGTTGTGTAAAGTCATTCTGGTTCCTTTCCTCAGCCCAGCATCTGCCCCACCCCACAGCTCTCCCCTTCTCCTTTCTTTCTTTCTTTTTTGCCTCACAGTGTGTAGGACCAGATTCTCCCCTTAACTTGTGTGCATATAAGCTGCTCATGAAGCAGCAGCACAGTAAGAACTACACTAGGGTAGGAAGGCACAGGCAGAAAAACTTTAGAGGCGAGGCAGAGAGCTGGTATGGCTGGCAGGGAGATCATAGTTCTCTGCAAACAAGGGAAGCTGCTTGTGAAGAAGCACCATGCAGGATCCGATCCTTCCACTTAACAGCTGTTAAGCATTGAGGTCCTGCATGGCGCTGCTCCCTCACAAGAAGCTTCTCTGCAGTTAAGTTTCAGGGAAGTTAAGTTTCTGAGAAGGGAAGGGAAGGGAAGAGATGGCGTGGCTGGCAGGGAGATGCAGCTGGAACTGAACTGAGGAAAGGAGAAAAGGGAACAGGGAACATGGTACCCAAAATGGCTGTCCCCAACGAGCAAAAAACAAAAAAGAGGAGGACTAAATGAGTTTCTTTAAAGCTGTTATTTTAATTTCACTGAGATTCTTTCAGAACACACCCAACTGTTTGTATATGTTTGTATAGCTGTTTGGCAAGGTTTGGGCAAAATTTCCTCATGTTTAGGTAGTTGAGTTTTCACATAGCATGTGTTCACAAAGCAGGACCTGTGTGTACATGGTTCTGGGATGGCTAAGTGACATCCATTTCACAAAAAGAGTTTCCTATTCACATCATAACCTTACTCCATGAACTGAATAATTCTGATCAAAGCCTTAATGTACTTATGAATTTTCTTCTTTTCATAAACAGTTGAGAGCACAACAATAATAAATGGGCAAACTTACATCTCTCCCAACGAGGTCATTTCTGTTTTCAATTACTCCCCAAGGAGCTATTCCAATAGTGCAAATCTTTCGAGATGATCGAGAGGCATGTTCCTTGAGGGCATCACCAACGTGCTTTGCAACTCCTGTTCAGGATCAAAGAATATTGTAGTGTTACTAAACATATGTTCTACTGGTGGCAAATATCTACTGAACCCAATGGCTCAGTTCACATCATGCTTTAGCAAAAAGCAAAAAAGCAAAAACCACTTTGCTCAATTTAGAAAGGAAAGTAATGTTTTAACACTAGCACTGAAATACATTTAAGACCAATGTTTACTATATTATAGAAAGACTTGTAAAAATCTGTAAACACTAAGGTTACGTTTTGAGCCTTCCTAATTACAAACAAATCCTGGTGACATGAATGAGCTCTCCATAAGAAATGGAGCCTAAAAGGTGTATCTATGATGTCAACGTGCGCAAGTGCTTCTATAACCTGCACTCTTAAAGTAAGCATTTTATGCCCTCAACAATGCCTGAGTTCAAAAGCTTGCAGGATTGAAACAATACATTTCTTATGAAACAGTTCCATCATAGCTTGCTTATCCAAAATTCAATTATCAATCAGATCATCATGAAGGGCACCTTCTCAACTCCCACATTTTCAAGCTGGAGCACAAGTTTCCAGGCCAATTATGGGTACCACCTTCAGTAGTTTTATTCTCTATGAATCTGTAGCATAAGCAGCTCCACTTTAGTTGGTAGAAAATGTGGGGTAGTTTCTGGCAATGTGGATGTATGTCATTTCCAACGTGACACCTGATGATTCCAAGCCTGCTATCCCCATGGCCGTGCAGACTGCAATCATATTGATGCCAATTTGACATTGAAATAATCATACGGAGATGATATCCAGGTGTCTCAAATGCATATGAAGTGGAAAGTATATTTAGAGTCAAAACTTCACCTGTATTTACTCCTCCAGTTATAATCCAGGCTCCTGTTGTCACTGCAGCTTTAATAAGGCCTTTACCAAGCAATTGTTTGATGCGTGGATGAAGCTCAAATTTTTGCATCCCTCCATGAACAGAAACAACAAGCTTGGGCAGTTCCATCTGCCATTCTTTAAGCATAAGCTGTAGGATGGCTTCAGGTCTGGTGTCATATGACAACCGCACATACTAACAAAAAGAGTTGGGAAGGGTTAACCTTTTTTAAATAATGCAATCAGGAAATTATAACCATACTTATGCAAGGGTAAATAGGCATTTCACAGGTCATTCCAAATGCATGAAAATTTGTAATGGGAATTAGAGAACTGCCAGAGGATTCTGAATATGTCACAATAATATTTAAAAAACCTAATTGCTACACAGTTTATTTGTAAACACTGCAAAAGCATTGAACATTTTGTCAAAAGGGTGATTCCATAGTGACCAGTGTAAAATAGCCTCATTGTTAATATTTTGTGTCTTAGTCAATATTATTTAATATTAACATTAAGCTATTTGTGTGTTAAATGGTTTGATCTTCCCATAAAAAATAATCAAGCAGTATGGCACAGGTAGTTCAAATATTCTCTTTTTATTGTGTTTTAAAAGATGTGACCGATAGAACAACTTTGCAACCTCAATAATTTATCTGTAACTTGTTTTCTCTAACTTATTAATTTAAAAATTATGTTATGTATTTTTGTGTTTGGTTGAAAGGTGGTGTGAAAATTGTAGAGTAGTAGAAGTAATAATAATAATAATAATAATAATAATAATGTAATGTACTAATTACTTCAATTTGGGGTGGGGGACACAAACATAAATTTAAAATGTAAAGTGCAAATAAGTCATATGGAACCTTGACTTCATTCATCTCGACATGCTACCTTCATGTTTAGATATATGAAGAAGAAGAAGAAGAGTTTGGATTTGATATCCCACTTTTCACTACCCGAAGGAGTCTCAAAGCGGCTAACATTCTCCTTTCCCTTCCTCCCCCACAACAAACACTCTGTGAGGTGAGTGGGGCTGAGAGACTTCAGAGAAGTGTGACTAGCCCAAGGTCACCCAGCAGCTGCATGTGGAGGAGTGGAGACGCGAACCCGGTTCCCCAGATAACGAGTCTACCGCTCTTAACCACTACACCACACTGTAAATTCATTTCAGTATTATTCTACTCTACCATTAAGCAATATATGGAACATTTGATACTGACCTTAGCTCGATACGAATGAGAGCCACCTTGAAAGTTTATGATTCCATAAGCATCTGTTGAACTCTGCTCAGTATGTTTTTCTACAGACCATTCTTCTACCTCCTGATTAAAATTTTCACCCAGTTTCACATCTGAATATTTCATGGCAAGGCTGGCAGTAAAGCAAGCATGTTGGCGGACCAAGCGACCACAGCAGCACCTGCAGATAATCATCGCAATTTGCGGAATTGGGGAAGCACACAAGAAGTAATTGCATAAGCAGTTGTTCATTCTCACAGTACTGGATATGCATCAATTTAGGATGAAAATACCTATTAATAGTTTTGTGCACTTAGTTAGAAAAATAGAAGATCAATTCAATTGACTTTACAAGGAACTCATCACTTTTCACACATTTTCACACAATGGCAATAGCAACAGAATGTATGGACAAATGTCTTATCTGAAAAACTGACAAAAAGTGTGCATGCCTTGAACAGCACATTTGATGTGGACGATTTTATCAAAATATGATATTCAAAGAAGACTCTGATTACTGGTACTCACTGACTTTGCACATAGGCTTATGGCAAAATCTTATACATTAATCTTCTGCTTCAGGGGGAGAGGGGCAGAACTGGGGAAACTTAATGTTTGGTCATATTTTTGTGTATGTTTCCTAGTCACTGGAAGGCTTTGACATTATCTGATAAGCAGTTCACATAAGAAAAGTCAGACCAAAGGTATATTATAGGATGACTTATAATAGTAATGTAGAAAATATAAAACACCCAAGAACTAAAATGCCATGACTAAGGGTCAACATACCTTTCAATACCAGCACTGGGGAAAGGTCTACCTACCTCCAGTTTCCCTTGTCTACCCACATCCTTCCATGTTTTAATTAAATCTTCTTTACATTTTTACTTTTCTTTTGCTTCCAGCCATTTCTACATAAATTACAGGACCATCAGCTTTCTGATGTTTTACTTATGTCAATTAATTAAAACAGTATTTTCAAAAGAGATACATAATTATGTAACATAATTACATAATCATACCTGACAAGTTGCTGACAAATCTGACATCCTGGAAGGCATCTATGATTAAGAATACAATAAAGTTAGAATTTTTTCCTGCATTTTTATTAAATCCAATTTATGACTTAATATGACCGAGATCATTCTTAATATATTTGTCACTACTTTCTGTAATTCACACCACAAATTACTTACTGTCCTGTCATGTATTTTGGGATAGGCCTCTTAAGAAGAAAGCACTGTAACTGTTTATGTGGGCAATTTTGTTTGCATAAAGGTGGTCTAGAGAATAATAGAAAAATGACTGCTCAAAAGTTGTACGCAAGACATATCATTGTAATGTTACACAGAACAGAATACAGCTTTGATGCACATATGATAGAGAAAGTGCAAGATTTTACTGTCTACAGAAATTCACTGCTGGGGCAAATCCCTCAATACTTGGAGATCTTTTGACAGCTATGAAAAAATTAAAAATAATTTCTAAAATATGTTTAATACCTTTTTAGTTATAATTATTCATTATTTTTAATTTATAACCTGCCCTTCCTCTCCAAAAGGAGCTCAGGGCAGCTCACAATAATGTAAGTGCATAAACCACAATTTAAAGCAGCACAATAACTTACTGCACAAAAGAGTTACAAACAGCAGCATAAAATCTTCATAAAACTATTAGCCAAAAGCCTGTTTTTTTAAAAAAAAGCATTTATGCATTTCCGAAATGCAGGAAAAAAGAGGGACAGCCTGATTTCCTTTGGAAGGGGAAAAATTATGTTTGACCCCAGATCTGCTTAACACACAGATCAGCCACAAAAGTAAAATATATGTAAGGCAGCAGACTACTGAGTATAATCATGCCAGCTGGGATTTGTGCTACGAATGAACAAAAAAAAAAAGATTTATTATTTGGGAAATGTCCCAAATTAACAAGGGTGCATCAGAAGTATTGTTATTGTTGTTTTCCTAGTTTTGTAAATCAATTAAAACAAAAAACAAAAAAATCCAGCTTCCTGGTTTATGTTCTTGATATCAACAAATTTTTCATGTGTTTCAGTTTGATCAAAGCAAAACCTGTGCAGGGTTCTATGGCTTCAAAGAATGCAAAATATATGTTTCAACATATTTCACAAACAAAAACAAATGTTAGCTATCTCCTGTTCATTGTATAACAAAACTTTAAAAGCTAAATTTTACTTTTACTCAGAAGTTGTACTGAATTCAGAACAAACTGAAGGTCAACTCCTCCAGTCCTCTTTCCACTGCAGTCCCTTGCACCTCCCAAAAACCATCTGCAGTTTCCTCTGTTCAAGTTTTCCCCAATTCCTCAGGAGAAGCTTGAGGCAGGTGCAGGGGGCTGCACTGGAGAGAAGAGAGCAAAACATCCATTTTCTGAGCACGATCCTTATGGTCACAGCACATAATTTATACTTGAAAGTTAAAACTTCCACTTCCATCGTTTTTAGTTTACCTGTGAGGATCCTTTGAACTTGGTATAATGTAGACACATTCCCGTTTGGTAAAAGTATTTTCTATCCAAGATTTCTGGGACTGTAAAACAAGGTATTTTCAGGATCATGCAAAAATAATGTCAGATATTATACAGTATTGCAGAGAGCTATTTCTCATGGGAACTACCACCCATGTTTAACAGTAAACAACGCCTCCCCGACTCCCTTTCCCCTCTCCAATATATTTTCAAACACACATAGATTCTATCCATTATGCAGGCCTGTCTTTGGGATAACAGAAATCAAACCCCATCAAATCACCTTTTCATGTTTGTTATGGCAATACCTGTACAGTCAAAATGTTAATTAACTCATTGCTCTTATAGTGTTAAATTGCTATAAGGTTTTGAAGCTGGGTTGATCCATAAGAAGCGTGAGAAGAGAGCTCTGCTTGCTTTGATTACAGAACCCACCAACTTTATAACCACAGCTGTAAGGTATAAGGGAAAAACACAATTAAAGGACAATCTCATTGTAGAGGAGAGGCAAAGAACTGAGATTTGAGTTTATCAAAGAGTCTCCCAGCCTAGTGATAAAGTAATTGAACCTCCAGGTGTGAGTGCTTTCATTAGGAAGCTGGCGTGATTTCTTTATTTTGGAAGAAGTCTACTGAATTGTTTGGGAGACTGCCTGCAAGCAAAGGATTTATAATATACACAAATGACTAAGCTTTACTTCAGAAAGGAAGAGTGCAATTGCACAGCTTTCCAATAAATATTTAGTAAGTATTCTTGAAAATATTATTCATTTTGAATTTTCAGACTAAATCTTTTCAGTGATAATACATAATATGAATATTAGGACAACAAACATAACAGAGCAGTACACATCACACTGGTATACTGTGAAGAACCTAGTGCTAAAGTTGCTAAGGACAATACTTCAAAATTATTCCACGCTGATACATTTGTCTAAAGAAAGAAATAACTTATTTGTTTTCAAATCCTCTATGAAATGCATGTTCCATTAATCTCTTTCAATATCCTATGTGAGTGAGTACAGGATTACAGCATTAACTCTAGACAACACCCCCATAAAATGTATAAACAAATAGTTTAGATTAAGCTGTTTATGAGTTGGAATAAACCAAAGGACAACAAAAAACACTATTTAGCTGCTATGACCATGTGAAAAAATAGTTTTTTGGAATACCTATCAAAGAATAAGGTCCATAAATATCTATTTTAGAGTTGTTACCAATAACTGAGCAGAGAAACATGTGGATGCCCATCCACATATAAAATCTCCTGAGCTTACTTTAGAACTGCAATTTAAAATAAATAATAATAATCTGCATCACTGAATTTATCAACTTTACATCAGGATAGATAAAAGCTGCCCTGAAAGTCTTGCGCTGAGGAGTGTATAATGAACAGCTGTACGATCAAATGAATTCTAAGAGTTCGTGCAATATTATAATAAGCAAGCTCTAGAACAGTTCTCATTATTCTGCTTCTGTAAGCTCTTGCACATGCAAAAGAAAATCTGTGGATTTAGTTTCATGCCCCTCCATACTCCAACACAAGATGTAAAACAAGTCTTCCATGAGATGTTTTTGGACCCAAGTACTGTAATGCTAAAACTGGTTTCAAGCCAGTAACACTGCAGTTTTATTCAAGAACCTTATTCTTCATATCTATGCTTTTCTTTTTGATCTATGCTTTGGATAGGTTCCTTTCTCTTCTGCCAAACTTTCAAAGCAATATATTATTAATTAGGTAATACAAGACAAGTAATAAGTATATACCATATAGACTTTTCAAACTATCTTTATAGATACAGAAAATAAGACA
The DNA here is from genome assembly GCF_009819535.1 of Lacerta agilis. Taxonomy (NCBI): domain Eukaryota; kingdom Metazoa; phylum Chordata; class Lepidosauria; order Squamata; family Lacertidae; genus Lacerta; species Lacerta agilis. Next base: position 13,512,663 of record NC_046324.1, on the reverse strand, counting down.
ACTTGTCACATGCCTGCTGACTTCAAGCATTTGAAGGTGACAAACAAAAGTATAAGCATTAAATGGACTTCAGTGCCTTTGATTCATTTAAAGTAAGAGGTAATGTAATACAATACTAGAGAACATATGGTAGATCAGCAATTGAAGATATGTTTGTACACAGTAGTTTATTTTCCTCAAGACTAAAATTTAGAATGGTGATTTAAATACTGAGCATAATTTCTGAGCATAATTTCTGATATTTCAAACTAAGCTAACAAAGGTCTATAAAACTGTAAAACTGCATACTTTATTATTATTATTTTGTTCAATGTAAAGACATTTTATTTGTTTAAACTGTATTAAGCTTAAATATTAAAAATTTTAAAACCAGTTAGCGATTTTTTAAAAAAGTACCTGCTCAAGATACAAGGTCCATCTTATTTTTTCTTTGCAGAAATTCATGGTGAACAACTACTAGCAGTCTCCTTTGAGAAGCAATCTTATACCGCTCAGTTCACTTTAATTTAAGGTTTTGCAGATGACAGGTTATATGCCGCTAAAGTGCCGGATGAGATCAGCCCTTAAAATAATTCAACATAGCATTACAGGTACCATCCTATTATCACATTTGAATAAAGTGAATGTTTTCAGGTGTTTTCCCTCTAAGCAAGTATTCTATTCTCCTCAAAAACTTTTAGAAATTTAAAAGCCTTCTGTAAGAGAAAATGGAATTCTTCAGAATCCATCAAAATTAATATGCACATTCTGCCATAATTAACCAAAGTATTATGTTCTGGTGATCCATGTTTGAATATTTAATATACAACCACTCCAAAATATTCACTATTCATGAATCATGGTAGACACTTAATGAGTCTGTAAAGTGGCTGCCAAGAACAGCAACTGAAGATTTGTCATGGCTGGCTAGCCAGCTAGAGCCCACCTAGTAGGATAATAATTGAATTGTGCAATCTGAGTAGCTGTTTGATCCAGAAGCATTTAGGTGAAGCTATTCCCATAAGTCTAGTGCCCTTTCCACTTTCTGTAACAAAGTGGCATATTAAGCACTGTTGTGCGATGGCAACTGCTTTTGTGTGTTAAGAGAGCAACAATGACTACTGCTATATACCTGTAGCGAAACAGTGGGCAATTCAGCAACAGAAGCAGAAGTAACTGCAAGAGGTTTCCAGTAGCCAGATTATGTTTAAGAAAAAGAACCAAAAGGGCATCACTGGGCAAAGTAGGTCCTCTCTCCTCCTGCAGTCAGTGAAATCCTATCATGTTTATGCAGAAATAAATCCCACTGAGTAAGTAAATCTTTCATGTACTTACTTGGTAAGTACCACTGAAGACTGTGGCCAGCATTACTGATCCCCATACTAGCGTTCATCAAGCGCAAAAGAGAACTTATTACAGTACTCCCAAGAACCCATGAATAGAAGCTGTGATTGCAGGAAAACAAGGCCCCAAAGTATTGCAAAAGAAACAAAACACTATCTGGATTTCCTTTTCTCACCACGGATTCAAAGCAGGGGTGAGGCACTAATTTCCATCCACACAGAGCCCCACCCAAACCTCTACACATGACAAGACAGGATCAGGCCTCAAGCTCACACTGCCTTCCCAATTCTTCTCCTCCCAATAGGGAGAAGACTGTGAGTTCACTGAGGGAATGTCATGTTTATGTGAATTTAGGTTTCCTTGACCCTGCAATCCAGAATCTACAAGGCACTGTAGTACAACATCTGTATTCACCAGTTCCTCTGAATGCAATAGCTCCTTCCAATTTCTCCCCCACATAACCCTGGTTTCTGGTGCTAATTAACAGGATTGTGACCTCAGAGGTCGTTGTCCAGAAACCCAGAGGGGAAAGGGTTTAGGGGTGCATTGTGGGATTAAAATTGGGCTTGCATAATGACGCAGACTGAGCAGACACTTCACAGCTGAGTTTCAATCATGTATTGTATTTCAAACAAACAACAGTAAATTACTCCAGTTCCACACCAACTTGCACCTTAAAAAGTATGATGTGAACGTACAGATCCCAAACATGCTAGAAAATATTCCCAGTTATTGGGGGGAATGCACATGCATAAATATGATATGCACATAAAATTATGTTTTAACTTTGTTTCCTATGTGTACTATAGGCAAAAAACATACGGTATATCCCAAACCCAACCAGTAAGTACATCTAAAAGAGAAATTTAAAATACAAAACACCGCAACGCAAGTGTGACACAATCTTTTGTTAATTTTCCTAATTTAAAGCTTACTATGGCATGACAATATGTAACAGCTCTGCCTGCAGTGTTTTAAAACAAACTACAAAAGTTATCATGATATACTGATCTCTACAACAGACTGTTACTAAGCATTTACTATAAATCCACAAATTTCCATTATTTATAAGAAATTGCTCACTTGAAAGAAATGCTTTTATTAACCAAGCACATGGTGATCATGGGACTAAGCTGTGACCCATGCCTAGTTGACTGTAACACCTCAAAGTACAATAGCAATAGCTGGAAGGCCAAAATTCCAAGCATAGCTCTCCTTATCTTCCTATCATCACTTACAGCCAATGAATCTCATTTTAGAAATTGTGCACCTGAGGTAGACATTATAGCACACTAAGTTCACACATACAAATTAGTCCACCAGCTGCATTTCTTTCTTTCTTTCCTGTCCATACATAAATTTACAACACTGATTCCAAGTTACTTTTGTTCTCAACTAGATCTAAATAATATGTAAAAAGGCACACTTAAAACATCTATGAGGATGCTTCAAAAGTGCATTATGTTTATCAGGCATATTTCTCCCGGTGAGTTGTGCTTCTGATTCAAAGTGCACCTTTCTCCTGAAAGCTACCGGTATTCTTCTGAAAATAAAATGTATGTATCATATATCAGTGTAAAAACTACTGTAGCAACTGACTTGGTTATGTCAGGGCACATGAATTGCTTTTAGCCAGAGTTCTGGAACAAGCTTCGTGGTTAATAGGGAACTCCAGTCCACATTAAGCCTAGCTAACCATAAAGCTAAGGTTTGGCTTAGAATTATATGTGAACTAAGCTTATGCCTTATTGGCTTGGGTCCCAATGGTCATAAGAAGAGTTCTGCTCACAGAATGGAGTTTTTCTACCTCATTGTGCATCCTCCCCAAAAAGCAACATAGAGAGGTTTGGGGCTGGGACCATATAGAACAGCGTAACATGTGGTGGTGGCTGCTACAGCAAGGATTAGGAATCGGCAAACTTTTGAGATACCAGTCTTGGTGCAAGTGGATATTTCCTTCATTTATGCACCTCCATTTCTGAATTCAAACCACTGCCTCTAAACTCCTATTCTGCAATGGCAAAAGGAATGGATGAATGCTGTTTCATAATTCAAATTCAGCTGCAAAAGAATTCTCTAATATAAAATCTACTTCATTTTTTTAGATACCCCTCAATGCAGGTGAACTTATCTGAGAGGTTATCTTATGAAAAGTTGCATGTACAAGCTTCCCATGAATAACTCACGTTTTTAGAAATATGTTTCCTAAGAAAATCCCAGTTTCATTTAAAAACTAAAACAGACACATTTAGGAGGAGTACTGAAGATTGCTCCTGTTTTCAAAACAGTTTTACTTCATTTTGTAATACAAAAAATGATGGAAGGATAAAGGTACGTTATATTTTCTCCTAGAGTTGTTTAAACATTTAGGCTCCAACAAACCCCAACAGACGTCTCACTCCCTTGCTCATTGCAATTTTAAAGTTACCTATTTCTATAATTACTGAGTCTTAAACAGAACAAAGAAGGACTAGCTAGCCAGCTCATGTAGCATGCTATATTTAAAGCTCTTCTCCAAACAGTAAGATCTAAGACATTGTGAAGCACAATAGGAGGCAGGGGGAATGTGGGCTTTATATCAGTTAAACTTTTTTCACAAAATTGACAATACTGTAATAATAAGTCAGCTTATTTTTATAACTATAACCCCCCACCCACCCCAGAAAAATTTCATTGGTCTTTCCCATTATTTCCTGTGGTTAGCTGAAACAGCAGGTCTGGCAAGTTTATCTCAGAACCATTACCCATAAACAGCTAGCTAAAAGGATACAATGAGTTAATAATCCAAAACTGATACACACCGTATCAAATTAAGCATTCCATCCTGACAGTATGCTTTTTGTTTACAAGGACCTGTTTGGGTGATTCTTCTCACCCCTCACATCTATTTCTGGCAAAATTGGAAATGGGTGCACTTCTCCCTCACTGGGTGTAATGTTCAAACAAGGGAAGTCCTATTTTTATTAGTATGAATGTTCTCCCTCACCCTACCATAAAGAACCAACAATGGGGGCAGAGGGAAAGAATCCTCTTAACCACAACTCCTCTGTGCAGGACTTCATTTTTTTTCATTTTATGAATGGAAATTGAGGAGGATGAGAAAAAATACGACACAACATATAAGCAAAACATATTACTGTGAGTCCATAACAAAGTTGGACTTTGAGCTTAAATATGTCAGGCTCAAGAGGTAACCCGAGGTACCACTGTAAAGGTATAATTTTATTGATTTTAGAAAATAAACTCTGGTTCGCTAGAAGCGGCTTTGTCATGCTGGCCACATGACCCAGAAGCTGTATGCCGGCTCCCTTGGCCAGTAAAGCGAGATGAGCGCCGCAACCCCAGAGTCGTCCGCAACTGGACCTAATGGTCAGGGGTCCCTTTACCTTTACCTAAAATAATCCTCATTTGTGTCAGTTTTAGAAATACTACTACTCCTGCTTACTGTTGCTCACTGCTATGGCAACTGTAAAAATTCCTATGGCAAGTAGTGAATTCTCATCTCAAAGAATACAAACCCTCTTTCAAAGGCCTAAAATGGTGTTTTAAAATCTTCCTGATTCACTGAATGAGCCATGACCAGCTTTAAAAGCCTGAGTCATACCTTTGCTTCCTCCTCACCTCTGAATCATTTTGTCTGACACAGGAATTAAAATGAATATGCAACCAACGAAAAGCATGTATTTTTAAAGTAGCATATTCATTTTATTGAACTCTTGTTTATCTGAAACAAATCAGCTTCACACAAAGCTACATGTTCATTTGCTGAAGACACAAAGCAGCTGAAGTACCGTAACTCTGCTTGGGCAAATACTTTTAACTATCATTCTATATCACCTATACCAAGACTGACTTATCATCCAGCTAAATGGACAGCAAAAGAAACTTCAAATATTTCTGCACATTTCCCAGATTACCATACCATACCATACCATACCATACCATACCACATATCTTGGCAGGTGTCAAATTTGAAAGCAAGGGTCACTACATTTCTTTCCCATCTCCAGACAGCTTCAACTGTTGTCTCCTAAGCTCTTACGTACAACAAACAGGTAAGTGGCTAAGGTGGAATCTAGACACATATAAAAAACACTGTGAAAATGCTTTTTTTAAAAAATGTTTTAGAATATACCGTAGATTGAATTTGCCATAGTTCACCATCACCATCTAGTATCACATTTGTAAAATGCACTTTTCAACACAATATTAGGACTACTCAGAGTAGACCCACTGAAATTGATGAACACGACGAACTTAGGTTTATTCCAATATCCAATAAGCTCACTCTCTATAGTAATTAGCTGGATGCCACCCATTGCAAGTGGGAAGCCCAAAAGGCTTGAGCCCCACGAGCCCAGATCACCAGCCCTTTATTAATAAACATCATACTTTTCCCAGCAGCACCATCCACTCTGTAAGTGAAGTAGGGGGGGCCCTCTCAGCCCATACTTGTTAAGCCACTGGGGGGGGGTGAGGAAGTTGAGTGACTGCAGAGATGGGGAGGGCAATACAGTGGTGATGGTGAATCTTACTGTGGGACCATGAAACTTAGTGAGCGATCATGGGTCAGGTAGTTTCACCCCTTGGGTTTTAACAAAGTTGACAAAATGAGCATGAGGGGGTGGGGAGGACATGAACACTACCCAGAACTTGGAGTAATGGTCCGGATAAAAGAGAATCCAGCTGCCCTATATGGGAAATTTACATGTGTGATATAAAGATAATAGCATTCCCCTGGTGTTTGTCACCACCATATGGAATTCAAAAAGGCGAGGTGTAGATTTTTTAATTTTTACATTACTCATCTCTCAGGCTTAAGTGTTATGTTCCCAGCTCTGAAATGGTAGGATTTTTCTGGAAAGCTTTTTGCATGCTTAATTGCTCAATTATATAATATGCATGTGTAACTTGTCTAACTTGCTTGAATTATCAACTCTGCACATAGGACATTTTCCTGCTTTCCAGTTTTGTTGATCTGTAGTTGCTGCATATCAAGCGTGGATAACAGAGGACTTTAAGTACACACAACAGATAGCTTGGGTGAGAAAGGACTGTGTAAGAAAGAGTTAGAGTTACTTTTACTATGTACTTAAGCATCAGTTCTTGCAAACAGATTGGGGGGCTACAATCCACATACAGCACACCGGGTCCAGAAAATCCTGCTAGTACCATACCTCAAAACTCTCAGAAAAACTCTGTTTTCTCCCTCTGAAAGTTTGCCTAAATTTGAATCCAGGCCCACAAATTAGCATATTCAAATAGATGCAAATTTTGGTGATGGGCCTGTGCCCTGGGGTTTTTTATTCCTGGCAATGCCTCATTTAGAAAATATCATGGACAGGGAACTGACAGCCTTTGGGCCTGATATGGCCCATGGGGTCTCCCATTCAAGCCTAAAATCTCCCCTTCTTGTCCCTTGCCCCTGAGCTGTAATTAGCTCAGGCTATGGGCTTTTCCAAGCCTGATTGCAATGAGTGAGTGGTTACAGTGAGAGACTGTGTGTGTCTACATTAGAGACAGAACGAAACAGTTGGTGCAAATGAATGGATGTGTATGTATAAGCATATGTATGTTTGTAAGTTCAGTTTTTGTGGGACGTGCCTGAGAAGAGGAGTACTGGGGAGAGCGGTTGTGGGGGGCAAACACAGTGGTTCAGGGTAGGGGGAGGTGTGAGATGGGGCAGGCCAAGTAAGGGGCACATGGCACAGGCAGTTGGTGACTGTGCTGTGTGCCAACCCCTCCTTCAACCTGGGGAATTGAGGTTGGCCTATCAGCCAGCACTCCGGTCTGTGGATGCTGCTGCTAAATACCCAGTTGGCTCGGAGTAAGACCTCGCTCATCCATGACTTGATTGTGGATGAGGAGGCAGATCTGACATGTATCACTAAGACTTGACAATGACTTTCTCAAATTGAGTGTAATTCATATATATTCATAGATAGATAGATAGATAGATAGATAGATAGATATAGATAGATAGATATCCTGTTCTGCTGACACAACTAATACAAAATGTATATATTATTATTCTGGCATTGTTTTTATTGTTAGCTTCACAGTGCCAGTATGTTTGGGGACATAAATTTAAAAATAAAAGGATAAAAACAGACAATGAAGATGATAAATACCATGAAACCCTACCCTTAGGCTATAAGGTAGGTGAAAAGTATGTAGTATTTTTCCTAGTAAATTACCAGCCAGACTAAAATAGTTTGACTAACTGCACTGGCTGTTTTGAAAGTCCTCCAAAGTGTTTTTTAAAAGCTGTTTTCACATTAGCACACATTTGTAATTATTGTCTCACTGTGGTCACACCCGCCCACCCACATACTGTATATATCATGTTATATAATATTGTATAATATATAGTGTGCATATTATACAATTTTCAGCCTTATTCTTTGCGAATTTACTCACCAGAAAGCTGCATGCAATTCAACAGGACTTACTCCCAGATAAACATGCTTAGGATTACAGTCTAGTAGTACAATATGAAGCATGTTTACTTTGAAGTCAACTACAGTGGTACCTCAGGTTAAGAACTTAATTCGTTCTGGAGGTCCGTTCTTAACCTGAAACTGTTCTTAACCTGAGGTACCACTTTAGCTAATGGGGCCTCCCGCTGCTGCCGCGCCGCCTCCGTGTGATTTCTGTTCTCATCCTGAAGCAAAGTTCTTAACCCGAGGTACTATTTCTGGATTAACGGAATCTGTACCTGAAGCGTCTGTAACCTGAAGCGCCTGTAACCCGTACTACAAAACCCCTCTGTACTACAAAACTGCACATTTCCCAATATAAACATGTTAGATAAGAAAAGTAGTCTCTTGGTTGGAATAGTATAAAATGTGAACTAAACATGAATTCAGCCACCTACTGGACAATCATCATGTGTCAGTTTCTTGAAGTAGAAAAGCACAGCTGACTTTCCAAGAGGATATGTGAATAGTTTATGGATTACTATTTAGATACCACACAAACACACACATACACACCAAACTTTGGAAGATGTCATTACAAAAATAGTGGGGTAAACACAGGTGATTAAAGCTAAAAGGGTTGAAGATGCTAGGTAAGAATAAACTTTTGAGCAGCAATATGATGAGACAACAGACCTTTAACTTTAGGCGCTGATGGGAATATTTGGAATGTTGAGGGTCTGTCATGGGTGCCACCCGGGCTTCCCACACCACTTTGTAAACCAGGATACTAGACCTTCAGCCTGATCTAGCAGGGCTCTTCAAAAACCCCAATGATTTCAATTGAGAAGTCATTAGATTGCACTTGAGGAAATGCAAATTGTGAGCTCACTAGAAAGATTCACTAGGAAAAGAAAGTTGGGCAATTAACTTCCAGAACTGATGTGGAATGAAAAATAAATCCCAGCAGATGCTTTTTAGAAATGAGAGGGAAGAGTGCTACAAACAATGAAGCAAGAGAATAGGCTACAATACTCAAATATGAAATTTTCCATGTTAGGACAGGAGTTTAGTAGTAGTCACTTAAAGGAAATACATGAGATTGCACCAAAGACTGGTTTCACAAGGCAACCAGTGAACACAAAGTCATGACCAATTTAAAGGGACCATATAATATTAATTTTTGCTTGGCGATGGAGCATTCAATTGTGAATTGGGAGGACATTCAGAATAATTAAATGCAGAAGAAGACGGCCTATTCAATATAGGCCCAAATAGAGATGCTAAAGTTGTGACAGAAACAGAGCCATCCACACTCAAACTCTGGGCTACAGGTTACTTACAAAAGTGTAGGATTAGATAAACCAAGTATAAGCCAAACCCTATTCTGCAGCATTTCACAACTACTAGCCCCTAATGTTAAAGCCAGGAAGGGATGCACAAACCTTCCTGACACATTATAGCGCCATGTGATGGTGCAGGACCCGCAGCACTTTAAGACTTACAAGGGCTTTGTTCCAGGCTAAAATCAGATTATTAACTAAATTATTTTATTAACAACAGAAAAATAGCACAGGATTAGATGCCAAAGGCAAACGCCAAAAACAAATGCAAAGTAAAATAAATAGTCCACAAAAGCACTTTTTAAAGCCAAAGTTCAAAGCTTGGATAAAGGAGTATGCATGGTCATTTCAAACAGGACTCTTCAGCAAAAGTCAACTGGCTTGCAAAACTGCTATCGGGCACTCAGTCTGTAGACAGACCAGCCTGTGGACAGACAGTGTAACTGTCCAACTGTTTGACTTTACCCCCAAAGGCAAACTCTCCCATTGTCTCCTGTGACAGACAGATGCCAGCAGCAACAACAATTGTTGTATTTTTCCGTGTATAAGACACCCCCCATGTATAAGATGCCCCCTATTTTTTTAAACCCAAAATTAAGAAATTAAGTTGTTTAGCTTTGGGGGGGAGGTCACTTCCGCCAATCACTCACCTGCCTGCTTGCTACTGCTGATCACTTGCCACAGCCACTGCCAATCACACATCTCACCACAGCCGCCAATCGCCTGCCCGCTCGCCGCCACCAACAGCCCACTTGCCACAGCCGCCAATCGCCTGCCCGCCTCATCACAGCTGCCAATCACCTGCCCAACTGCCGCAGCCAATCGCCAGCAGGCCTTGTTGCAGCCACCAATCACCCACCCAATCACCGCTGCCAATCTCCTGCTTGCTGCTGCCATTAATCGCACATTTCCCCTCTGCATTCACTATCCGTGTATAAGTTGACACCCAATTTTTGCCTAAGTTTTTTTTAGCAAAAAGCATTATCTTATACACGGAAAAATATGGTAGTCAATGGCAAATCAGTCCAATCAAGTCAATGACATGAGCCAACCACACACACACACCCATATTTGTTATGACAACAAATGCAAGGGGAGTGAAAGGCGACATTTCCAAGCAATCCCAGAAGAAAGATCTCAAGTCATCAGTGTTGAAGTAAGATTCCGCTGCCAGTTGAGTTGGCTTTTGTATGTGGAATGAGGAAGGGGTGCCAATTTTATGCTTCTAGTAGCAAAACGTCTTGAGTCAAGACTGGGCCTTGTCCTGACACAAGGTATGCATGGGTATACATGAACTCAGGAAAAAAGTCCGGAAGTTCCTTATGACAGGATAATGCTAGTGTGACAGGATGGACTGTTTGTTTTGTACAATATATCAACAGATAAAACAGTAATCACCATTAAAATGATATCCTATTCATTCATAAATCAACTAATTTACCATGAAGTTAAATATTATTAGAGTTACCTACAACAGGTATGTAGATCATTGTGGAAAAAGGATAGCATGAACAAAGTAAGACAGATCAGCGCATCCGGCATAACTGATACGACCATGTCTTCATGACGGAGCTTACCCACATCCTCTAGAATTTGCATACATTCTAGGCACAACACATTATTCCTTAAAAAAGAGCAATTTGTGTGACTCAAAGAAAAGAAACAAACACTTATTTTAGTCAAAATTTAATGCTTGAAGAAATAAGTTAGAAACTGCTATCATGGAGCACTTTTAAGTGAAAAGCTAATGACACAAAGCACTGACAGACACTAATAAAGTAGGCAACAGTCCAGTAATATTTCTGTTATAAATTGCCCAACTGCATGGAAGAGGGAATGCAGCCAAAAATATGTATGATTTTTGTATTATTTATGAAAAATATTTATTAATTATGATAAAACAAAACCTAATATTAAACTTTGTGTTAAAAATTACTCTGGGTTAAACTTTTGTTGGGTATGAAAGTTGTTGCAGGAAGTGCCTAGGTCAAATTCTTTGGGTATAACCTTACCTGGTAGTTAAGGTGTGGTGCTGAGTGAATTACAGAAACCTTCCAAATAAGTTCTGAGAAACAGTAGAGTGAACTTGATAACCCAGCTTGAGAAGAAAGGAAGAAATAATTACCAGTAGTTCATCTCCTTTTAAGGGCAAGTTCAAAGACTTCTGACAATCTTGGAAAAGATTTTTTTTAAAAAAAATTTCTGAAGAATTTGGTCATTTGTGCAATTATAAATAGGTAACACAGTTGAAGCAGTTTATGTGGGGGGGAAATAGTGTGAACTTCCACTAGTGCAGATGCATCCTGGCACAGGGGGAAATTAGGGAGGGTGGAAGGGGGGTTGGCTTCCTAAAGCATGGTTATAGAACAGAATAATAATAATAATAATAATAAATTTTTATTTATACCCCGCCCTTCTACTGGAAAGAATTTTTTATTTTGTTTTGTTATAGAACAGAGTAAGTCTATGAAAAAATAAACTAGAAATGCTGCACTTCTTGCCCCCAACACACTAATATACAAGTATGGGGAAGGAGGGAGAAGCCAGTGCACAGTAGCTCATCAATTGTAAAGGAAGGAGGAGAGCAACAAATATTAGTTTCTACAGTACTCACATCATTCAAAACATTTTGCTGGGCCAATTCTTTTTCCTGGTATACAGCTATCCATGAGCACGTAGTGTTCTTTGTTTTCTAATGCAGAGCATTTCAACATTCAGTACCCCACCCAATGCACAACACACTAGGAAGTGATACAATTCAGGAACCTTTTGCCATTTCTACATTTGAATCTCCTTGGTTATTCTAAAGTGGATTGTTAAGCTCTGCAGTTAAACTCTAAGTGAATTTACTAAGGTGACATGGCTCAATTTTTATAGCTTGATTCCCCACACCCCACAAAGAGGGCTAAGTAGAAGGACTTTAGGAAACCTGCAAAGACTTGTTTTCAGAATAAGAAAACAGTTTCAAATCCAAACAGTGACTGACAAAACTGTTCAAATGCAATACTAAAGTTTAATTATTCTAGACTATAAACATGCAACAGGCTTCTTAAACTGTGCTACTCACAACTTTACTTCTAACCTAACATCTACTCCTTAGCTCAAGCCTCTTTTGAGAAGGAGTTGTTAAAAGTGATGACTGTTACTTAATCTGCAATGAGTCAATTTCACTGCCTGCTTTCATTATTAAATCTCTTCATCAGGCTAAATATCAGTTCCAGTAAGCCAAAGCAAAATGCATATGCTATAGCCAAAGTAGTTAGAAATGAGGTCCTCCTCCCCCCAAAAAACAAGCAGATGTAGTTTGGTAGATCAAACACAGACAGCAAGTATGATCTAATGGACAGAATAACAGATGCAGACAGGGAGGTAGGTTCTAATCTCTGTTGAATCAAAACCACTGAAGGGTGATAGTGAACATAGCACCATCTCACTGCCCCTATCTGAGGGACAAAGGAAATAACACTGCCCTACCACAGAACTGTTGTGTGGAAGGACAAGTTTGCAAAACACTCTGCACTTCACACTAGGCAATAAATACTACTCACTCTCAGTTTCACATAAACAAAATATTTAAGCTTTCTTATCTCTTGCCACTGCATACAACTGCTCTTGAAAAATAATTCTGATTAACATTCAACATCTCCCTAATGAAAAGCAGGTATCTACATTGGTCCATGGGGGGGGGATCAAAGGGAGTGGAAAATGCCAGTTTTATTAAGATCAAACAAAGTTCGCAGTGTTATATAGGAGTACATGGTTCTCCCCCTCCCCCTTTCAGGTAATCCCTACAACAACCCTGTGAGGTAAGTTAAGAGGCTGTGACTGGCCCAAAGTCACCCATTGAGCAGTGTTAGAAACTGGGATAGAAAAGCTAGGAGCCAAATGGCTTCTGGGACCTGGGTTGTGGGCACCAAAACAGAATATCTAGTTGCCTCTGTGGAGGGTCAGCAGCACTTTTTATTTTTATTTTGATAAGCACGAATCAGTGGGCAATTCACATAAGCGAAACATCTTTAGCAGAAATTGTTAATACGTGTTTAATTTGGTGTTTACAATAAAAATATATTAATGTATTAAAAAACCACTTTTGAGATTTTTTTTTCTTTGAAATATAAAGTGGTATAGAAATGAAACGAACAACAACAACAACAAAATCACTGGGGGGGGTGACACCTAGATATTCTGTTGTGATAACTGTAACCTAGGTTTATGATGCCTTTTGGCGATAACCTCACATATCTGAGTTCCTAACACTGATGAAAGATGGCCTCTGCTAATGCCCTCTGAAAAAGGAGAACCCACCACTTCCCAAGCCAGAAATGTTCACTGCCAAATAGTTCTTCTTATCATTTGGAAGCTTCCATAGTGTTTAACTGAAATCTTCCATGTAACTTCAACCTACTAGTTCTAGTCCTGACCTATAGAACAGAGTTCTGCAACCTTGGGCTCTAGTTGCTGTTCGACTACAACTCCCATTATCCACAACCAACTTAGACAAATATAAGGGATGATGAGAGTTGGTCCAACAATATCTGGGACCCAATAATTAAGAAGGCTGCTTGAGCAATACAGACCAAGTCAGCTTCAACTTCTGAATGGCAACCCTTCAGACAACCCTCTCTCCTCCAGGCTAAGCATACCCAACTTTTTCAACAGTTGCTAGGACTTGGTTTCCAGACCCTTCAGTATGCAGGTCAGTATGCTTTTGACACACTCTGATTTGCCAATGTCATTCTTAAAAGATGGCTTCCAGAAGCAGACATAGACATCAAATGCAGCTTCACCAGCACATAAAATTGTAAAAGTTGAAAATATTACTTCTTGTGATCTGGACACAATGCTTCCAATAATGTAACCTAAGACTGCATTAGCTCTTTTTGCAGTCATATAACTCTGCTGGCTAATGGTTAATTTGTGATCAGCTAAGAGACCCAGATCCTATTCACATGTACTGTTATGAAGCAGGCTTCTCTCATCCTGTACTTTTCCCTTTAATTAACTTATTGATTGATTTGGTACCCAAATGCAATATTTAACATTTATTCCTGTTGAATTTCATCATGTTGGTTTTTGGCCCAGTGTTTCAGTCTGTCAAAATGGTTTTTCATTTAGATTATGTTTTCAATTGTGTTAGCCATTGTTCCCAAAGTCATGTCATCTGAAAATTTGATAAGAAATATTTGAACTGCACAAAACTCTTCTACAGATTGTATCTATAACCATGGGTAAAAGAAAGCACACCCTCTTTGAATTCTATTGTTTTGCATATGAGGGCATAACAATAATTTGTCCCTAAAATTAGGTAAATGCAACCTCAGATGAACAACAATGCATGACATACTACACCATGTCATGATTTATTTAACAAAAATAAAACCAAAATGGGGAAGCCATGGGTGGAAAAAAACTAAGTACACCCCCCTTACTGCTTCCATAGGAATTAAGTGGCTAGGTAGCAGACAGGTGCTGCTAATCAAATGCCCTTGCTTAATTGATCATCAGCAAGTGTGCCCACCTCTATAAAAGCTGAAATTTTAGCGGTTTGCTGGTTTGGAGCTTTCAGGTGTGTTTTAACACAATGCCAAGGAGGAAAGACAGCAGCAATGCTCTTAGATAAGCAACTGTTGCTGCCTATTAAACTGGGAAGGGTTATAAGGTCATCTCCAACCAATTTAAAGTTCATCATTCTACAGTGAGGAAGATTATTCAAAATGGAAAGCATTCAAAACAGTTGCCAATCTTCCCAGGAGTGGACATCCCAGCAAATTCACCCCAAGGTCAGAACGTGCAATGCTCTGAGAAATTGCAAGAAACCCAAGAGTTACATCTCAGGCTCTACGGGCCTCAGTTAGGATGTGGAATGTTAAAGTTCATGACAGTACAATTAGAAAAAGATGGAACAAGTGTGGTTTGTTTGGAAAGTTTGCCAGGAGAAAGCCTCTTCTCTCTAAAAAGAACATGGCAGCATGACTTAGGTTTGCAAAACTGCATCTGAACAAACCACAATACTTCTGGAACAATGTCCTTTGAACAGACAAGACCAAAGTGGAGGTGCTGGTCATAATGCACATCACCATGTTTGGTGAAAACCAAACACAGCTTACCAGCACAAACACCTCATACCAACTGTCAAGCACAGTGGTGATTATTTGGGATTGTTTTGCAGCCACAGGACCTAGGAACCTTTCAGTCATTGGGTCGACCATAAACTCTTCCGTATACCAAAGTATTCTAGAGGCAAATGTGGAGCCATCCACCTGACAGCTAAAGCTTGGCTGAAATTGGATTATGCAACAGGACAATGATCTCAAGCACACCAGCAAATCTATGACAGAGTTGCTAAAAAAGAAAATAATCAAGGTGTTGCAATGGCCTAGTCAAAGTCCAAACCTCGACCCAATTGAAATGCTGTGGCGGGACCTTAAGAGAGCTGTGCATAACCAGCCAGCAAACCTCAATGAACTGAAGCAACTCTATAAAGAAGAGTGGGCCACAATTCCTCCACAACTATGTGAGAGACTGAAAATCATACAGAAAATGATTACTTCAAATTATTGCTGCTAAAGGTGGTTCTACAAGCTACTCAATCGCAAGATGTAGTTGCTTTTTCACACATGGCCTCTCCATTTCAGCTTTATTTCTGTTAAATCAATCATGACACGGTGTAATATGTCAGGTTGTATTTACTACCTAATTTTAAGACCTGCTAAGGAACAGGTGATTTTTATTATGTTCCCATATGTAAAATCACAGAATTCAAAGAATTTCTTTTTCCCACGACTGTATGGGGGGGGGGGGCGTCAGGTGCTGTCTCTCTCTCTCTTTCTCTTGCATTGTCCCCAATACTATTAAGGAAACAGGGGAACATGTTATTTGCCAAGTATAGCAACTTATAAAAAACTGCAAAAAAAGAAGTGGCTTCAGTCCAATTCCCGACTTACAAGTTACCGGTAAACACTTGTAATCACACTGAAGAAACGTGCATGCTCTTAAGATAGTCATGGACTGCTTACTATGGGTTTTGCAGCTCCCTGGATTGATGTCTATTCAGTGCAAACACAACCCATTCATGCAATACAAACTTAATACAAACATAGATATTTTATGCAAACTGCAATCATCAAGTCTGCTGATGCCTTTTAAAACAAACAAAGAAACTACAGTATCAGCTTAGTTATAACTTAAGTGTAACTACTCCAAGGAACACCATTTGGTTTGTTTTAAACCAAACAACCATTTATGTTTGTTTTAGGAATCTGCACTTTTCCCATAACTTATTTCTTTCTACAACATCAGAGTGCAGTACATCTGATGTAAACTAGGAAGAGTTGATATGAGTTACAGTTAAAGCTGTCTGCTACGTAGTCTTTTATCAGACTGTACCAGCAGCAACTGTCTACACAGAGCACAAACAGGTTATTTTTTAAATTGCTTCCAATAACATGAGAACAGAGAACAAAAAATCAACTACAGGCAGTGACTGATTTGCACGGGGGTTACGCTCCAGACCCGCACATATCTTGGGGGGACCCCCGTAAGGCCGCCCCACCCCGTTTTGGGGTCACATCCAGATTTGGCACACTGTGTGTGTGTGTGTGTGTGTGTGTGTGCAGTTGCACACATATTGAATGCACTTAAAACAGCTGCTGCCTATACTAGAGACAGTAAAACTCTAAAAATAGAACAGTAACTTTGTAACTGTTTTGAGAGTCAGAACAAGATACACATCAAAAAATTAAAGAAGCATTATGTAACAGTTGTACTGACTTTGACAGATAGTTGACACAATACAAGTAACTAATCTTAGCATCTGCACAGTAAAAACCAAGATTCATTTTTCTGAAATTCTTAAAGAAACACACCCAAGAAATTCAATTTCCACAGATAAATAAATAAACGTAAATAAAATGTAACATTTTAAAGTCACCTCAAACAATATTTTCAATTTGCCAGTTTTATTGCTGAAATACCTAATTAAAATTATATAATCCACTACCTACTACAGGTCACATATGACTGCAGCAGACATCTATAAGGATATGATTTCTAGTTCTAGGATTGTTGTTTTTTGAGCTACTGGCAATAGGAAGACATACCAGTAATTAATATTTACATAGCTTAAAGGTATGTTTTGAATCACATACCTTAGCATACATTTAAATAAACTCACCTAAATAGAATGAAAACAAACCGTTTTCAAAATGCTTCTTGAGTATCATAGGATTGTAGAATTGAAAGGGATCACAGCGATCATCTAGTCCAACCACCTGTAATGCAGGAATCTTTTTGCCCAACATGGGGCTCAATCCCTGAGATTAAAAGTCTCATTCTTTACCAACTGAGCTATCCAAGTTAACACATGATCATTTAACATAACCAGAAATCTGAATTAAGGAGAGTAATAATTTGCAACTCCTTTTTGCATGGTCACTTAATCTGGAGTATCCTCCCCTACTTAAAATTATTCACTTATTCCAGGCTGCAGTGCAATCACCATGATTTGGAGTAAGGCCTATTGAATTAAGTTTCCCATAAACATGTATAAACATTTACACTCAAGGGGTAAATCAGAGACTGAAGAAAGTAAACCACCCCTGGTAACATCAAGGACTCTTCATTTCATTTCTCTTTCCTCTTAGAGTTAGTGACCATGAAAGCAACAGACGGACTGTTTTTTTTCTAGTGGGGGAGTGATAGCTTCAGAGAGAAGCACAATGACCTATGAATGACCTGACATAAAGGTTACATGGCTAAATGCCCTTTCTGCTGACAATCCTGAGGCAGCCCAACTACCTCTGAACCTTAACCATGTAAACAAGTCCTAGGAGAGTATAAAAAGAGGCCTGAAACTACCAAGGGGTGAATGAAACCTCCAAAATTACTTTCAAGCTCAAATGAGAATAGGTATTTACAAAATATTGCTGGTAATTGCTTGAATGTTTTGCTTAAAGCATGAAGCATTATATTCACATTCAATCTGCTTGGACAGAAACACCACTTCAGCATAAGCTTGGAGCTGTTGTCACAGATATCCAATCCAAATTTTTATTATATTCATAGACCAGCATAAGATAAAAGCACCTCCATACATTAAACAAAACATGCTAGATAGGCAATAGGGCAACACGTACTCATACTTTCAGTTACAGTAGACCAGCATAAGATAAAAACATCTTTAAAATTTACATTAAATCAGTTTTAGACTTGCTGTGTGACACATACCATCCTCTGACGTATGTCAATCATAGCAGCACAGTATCTGGCAACTGAATATGTTATATCAGGATTTATATCTTGGGAGCAGTAAGGAGATATGGAATTGTCCTATGTGCCCTGGAAATTTGTATATTATCGGCAGGATAAACCTAGCACGTATGTTTGTGTAATACTGGATAAAAACATGTTCAATTGTTTCTATGTGCCCAGAGCCACAGGGGAATTTTCTCACCTCATAAGGCGTCTTCCTAAAATGGCCTTCCTGGATGGCTGAAGGGAGAGCCTGGCAATGAGCCGGAGTGAACGCTCTTCACTGTTTTGGTATTTCAAATTCGTTAAATATGCCACTGAGGTGGTGAGATATCTACTGGTTTCACTAATGATGAAATCTAGGAACCTGGCTAGATCTGACTGATGTTCAATCTCAACCACACACTGTTTAATGGTTTTTTGGGCCTGTAAGACCTAGAGTTAGCATTTTGTCTACCACTGCTCGCTTCCATGTTGTTTGAAAGCCATCCTTTAATGTTAGGGAAGCAAGGCCACGTGAGTAAAAGGATAGTCTAAGCCAGAAGTTAAGTGTGGCCATTCACACCCTAGCCTCTGCTCTTACAAAACTTGTTTCAAGACATATTGTAGCATTTGAAACATATTTTGGCACTTGAAGAGCTGATCTTAGGAACTTAAGATTGTACTAGTTCCAGTGATGTGAGATAAGTGAAGGGGCCTAGTTAGGCACCCTATAAAAGCTGTGTGATCGATTTTTATGAATCTCCAAGAGCTGTCCAGTATCCACAGATGCTATTACGGACTCTTCAAAATGCACAATTTTGTGGTGCATTAAGATTCACAACTAATCCCAGTTTGAGTTGTGATGTACAACTAGGAGTGTGTTCAAATCTGGGTGGCCTTGTTTTTAAAAATGTGCCTGTCCCCCCCCCCAACTGTTGTGGATATATCCATCACAGGTGCCAGGAAAAAGGGATGCCAAAGAATCCACCCAACTCCCACACTCCCACTTTATGCACACCTGCTGAAGCCTAGCTGCAGATATGTGAAAGGGAGCAGAAGTGGCAGAATATATGTTTTTAATGAAGCTCTGTACTGCTAAGAGTGTGTCTATGGGCAGCTGTAAGATGCTGCTTATCATTCTCCCCATCCCTTATGTCAGGGGTGGGGAACCTTCAGATTTTGGCAACGCTGGCTATAGTTAATGGGTGTTGGGATCCAACAAAATCTCATTCCACACCCCTGCTTTATATGGTAACTTAAACTGTTATCTGGAGATATCAAAGAGCATTACTGTACATGCAAACAGCAAAGGTGGTCTATTGTCTGCGAGGGGGGAGGGGCTGCAGTACACAATATTGAAGAAGTCCTGCCCAGTGGCCTCCTTTCCTCCTCCCCATATCAGATGCTAGAGGCATCTGAATGGGTAGACTTGTGGGATTGGCAGGCATAGTGATGGTGAAGTGAGATAAAGCTTATCTGCTTTGCATAGTTTTGTGATAGTATCTATGGGGATTACAAAAAAGGCTGCACGCTAGCCTCTTTCTGATTTATTAAGACACCATAGGAGTCACATCCTATGGAAATAGCAAGGAAGGTGTCACTTCCAGGAATTGCTTAACTAAAATCAAACGAAAACCCCAGGAGTAACAGTAGCCTAGACATTGATGTTGCCAGGATTTATGTTAGGGGGTAGGACATCCATGTGTCAACACCCTCTGTCTAGCATATTCCGAATGAATTGTCTCAACAACAGCTGTTTTAAATTACTCTCTTTTGACCCTAAGTGCTCAGAAAAATCTGTCAAAATCTTTCTACAATTTCTACTTTTAGTCAAGTATTTTTATTTATTTACTTGAGGGGGGGCAGCTGTCCCTCCTGCCCACGCCCATTAGCCCGGGGCTCAATATGCTATGCAGATCTTTTTCATGTGGAAAGCGTTCAGTTTGAAAATCTTTTTTTTTTTAAGAGGGGAGGGACATGTTAACATAAGAGACTCTCTGTTGGGTCAGACCAAAGGTCCTTCTCGTCCAGCATCTCGTTCCAAGTGGCAAGCCAAAGAAGCCTAACTCTCCTGCCCTTGCCTCTCAGTAACCGACTTTTTTTTTTAACACAATGTTTTTCTTCTTCCTCCTCCCCATTTTAACTTCACAACAACCCTGTGAGGTACGTTATGCTGAGAGTGGTCAGTAACTGGCATTTAATGGCGTTCTGCCTCTGAACCCAACCAAGGCTATCATGCCTAATGGGCATGATAGACTAACCTATCCTTTTGCACTATTGGGGGGAGGGGGCAGGAAAGAGGAATCCCCAGCCTTGCTACCTTTTGTTATGTCCCTTTGCTACTGTTTTCTGAAGCCTTGGGATGCACAATTTGTCTGAGATTGTGGTAGAATCAGGGAGGCATTTGTGGGTTTCCTTAAGGGCCCTAAGTGCCTTCCATTCATACACTTTGGCACCATCCAGCCAACGAAATTAATATTCTAAACTACAATTCCCATCCTCACCTCGACCACTAGCCATGGAGGCAGGGGCTGACGTCCAATGCTCCTCGGGGCAGAGACCCATAATTTCTTCTCTCCTCTCTCTCTCTCTGTTACCGTTACTCAAGTTAAAAGTGCCGTGAGCGCCACGGATCTCCATAAAAGATCGCCCGCTTTCTAACAGGAGGAAGGTGACGCAGGGCCCCAAGCCACCTGCTTGCGCGGCAACCCCCATTTCGCTCCTTCCAAGGGCTCCCGGCAGATTTATTGGAGCCACGAAGGGGCAGGTTCCGGGGCTAAGCTCGACTCCCAGCCACAAGCCGTCTCGCATGGCCGGGAAGGACGGCTATGGCGCCCTCCTCGGGGGAAACTCTCCTCAGCTCCAGGCGAGAGAGAGAGAGAGAGACACCCAGTCCCCCGCCTCCAGCCCCCATTTCGCTTCCCTTTCTTCTCCCCCACCCTCACCATTCTCCTCAGGGTCGGGCAACGGGGTCTCGGCGCCGGCGGCTCTGGCTCTCCTCACGCCGGGCGGCGTCGGCTCCTGCTCCTGCTCGTGGTTCGGCTTCGGCGGTGGCGGGGCCTGTCTCCATCTATCGGCGCTGAGCTCGGCGGCTGCTGCTGCGCGGGGCCGGGCGGGAAGAAGAAGAAGAAGAAGAAGGAGAGAAGGCCGCCGCGCGAGATGGGCGCTCCGAACTGGCCCCGCGGGGAGTCGCGCCTGAGGGGGCGGCCGGAGCAGCGGCGAAGGCTCGGGGTAGGAGGCTCCGGCTGGGGATCCAGAGCGGAGGGCGGCGGCAGCGGCGGCGAAGGCAGCAACAGCGGCGGCAGCGGCGGCAGGAGCGGCCTGGCGGCTCTTTCTCATAATTGTGCGACTGGCCCGGCTCGAGCGCAGCGGCGTGGCCGCGTCAGCTCGCGCAGCCCCGCCCGGCCTTTCTCCCGCCTTTTCCTGGCTCGGCCTGCGCTTCCCTCAGGAGCTGCGCGTGGGTCGCGCTCGCCTCAGACGGAGCAGGAGGGGTCTGGTGCTGAGGGGAATTTTTTTTGGGGGGGTGGCAAGGGCGAAGCTAGAAGGGCCCTTCGTAGTAGCAGTAGTAGTAGTAATAAAAAATGCTAATAATAATAATAATAAATTAAACAAACTGAGGGGATTTTGGGGGGTGGGATGGCAGGAGCGAAGCTAGAAGGGCCCTTCGTAAATAATAATAATAATAATGAGATTTTTTGGGGGGGTGGCAGGAGCAAAGCTAGAAGTGCCCTTTGTAAATAGTAGTAGTAGTGGTAGTAATTGGCTTAATATATTATTATTCTCATTCTTCTTACATTTCAATTTACATTACTATTCTCCCACTCACCCTAAGGTCCCAGGACCTTAATTAACAGTCATTGTAACAAATGGCGGTTCCCTCATTGTGAGAGGTGAGGTTACAGAGAACCAGGCAGAGGGCCTTCTCGGTAGTGGCGCCCACCCTGTGGAACACCCTTCCATCAGATGTCAAGGAAATAAGCAGCTATCCTATTTTTAAGAGACATCTGAAGGCAGCCCTGTTTAGGGAAGTTTTTAATATTTAATGCTGTATTGTTTTAAGATTCGATTGGGAGCCACCCAGAGTGGCTGGGGAAACTCAGCCAGATGGGCGGGGTACAAATAATAAATTACTATTGAATTATTACAATAATAATAATAATGGGGAAAGTATATAATTTACCTAAAAACTATTGTAAACAACTAAATTCATTAGCAGGGGTGATGTAAAACTTGTAGCTAAAAAAAATGAAATAAGGATTAGTAAAAATTGGAATGATGCAGGAGATACAGGGGGAATAATTATAACACAAGGATCCACAAAAGGGGAGGGAAGCCAAAGGCATATATGTTGTTTTTTTCTTACTTGAAGCTTCTAAAATTTGAAAAAAATCAATTTTTAAAAATGAAATGATGATGATGATATTTATACCCCACCCATCTGACGGGTCTCCCCAGCTACTCTGGGTGGCTTCCAACACATATAAAAATATAATAAAACATCAAACATTTAAAACTTCCCGATACAAGGCTGCCTTCAGATATCTTCTAAAAGTTGTGTAGAATAATACAAACAGCTCAAAGCAACTTCACAGTCACATGTAAAAAATGCATTGTGTGGAATACGTTGTTTGAAATGGTACATGCTCATTCATAGACATGCCAGGAAAAGTTTCACCTAAATGCCTGCCTGTTAGGCAGAGGATAAAGTTGCAGAAGTCTCTGGTGTTTAACATTAACAACATGTACAGAGCAACACACGCACACCCCTAGAACCTTTAAAATGTGATGCTTCACTTTCTCCTGTTGTTTGTCCCTGTTTAGCCTGCTTCAAAAGCAATCCTGTTTAGCCTGCTTCATGCATTATACCAGGGGTCAGCAACCTTTTAAAGCCGTGGGCTGGTCCACCGTCCCTCAGACCATGTGGTGGGCCAGACTATACAGTATTTTGGAAAAAATAATAATGAACAAATCCCTATGCCCCACAAATAACCCAGAGATGCATTTTAAATAAAAGTACACATTCTACTCATGTAAAAACACCAGGCAGGCCCCACAAATAACCCAGAGCCATAGATAAAAGTAATAACCCAGTGCCATCTCTGTTGTCCCAAATCTCAGCCTGGAATATTGGGTCACCAGCTTCTTTAAAGGAGACAAGGAGAGAGAGCATTTTCAGTCAAATTATAACATGATCCTACAGCAACAAAATCAGTGAATCAGTTGCATTTGGTTTATATTCTAATTCAGAATTACTCATCTAAAAAATAAAAAGTAGGTTACTCAAATCCACTTGTAACTCTTCACAGTTCAACAGACAGAATAAATTTGTGCAGTAAAGGCCAGCCAGTGATATTTAAAATAAACACATTTCTACCACCAAATTCATAGAAAACAGAAAGACCAAAAATATTTTTTAAGGTTTGGGGGACTTATTAATTAATTAGAAATATGTATAGACCAGTTCCTGGCATGAACCCATCAAAGTAGATTACAGGGTAAATATGGTGGATGGGGACAAAAACTCAAACTCTAAGAACAATAAAATAAATTCAACGAACTCTAAAACAATAAAACCATCCATTCAAACTATTTAAAAATCATATATAAAATTGATCTTCCATATATGACTTGGTTACACCTCAGGGAAAACCTTGAATGAAAATGTCTTCATTGGGCACCTAAACATCATGTGCTTTAAATGTATGGCCTTAGTTATGAGATTTCTAAAGCCAGTATCTGTACTTGGCTGGAGGAAAGTTGAACAGTGTGCGTCCAGGCAACAAGGAAATTGCTGTAGCAAAAAATTACGCCATTTGATACTAGATATCAAGAGGATGTAAACAATTGCCAGCTAATTATGCAAAATTAGCCTCCCTCTATTCCCTTTGGTGGTTGGTTCCAGGCTGGCTCCATAGTCTCATTGGTAGACCTCAGTAATTTTCAGCCCTGGGGGTAAAATTATTAAGAAACTCACTCTGACAGTCTATTGTTGCTTTTTGCTTTTTATTTGTTTCTACCTTTCAGTGAACTTACATACTTGATATTCTGTTTTATTTGTCGTCTGTGTGGACTGTGTTTGAAAACTATATTTGATCCAACTGCACCATAGCATGCACTCCAGTGGAGGCTGATTGGAAGGAAGCAGGCAAGACCAGGATTTTAATTTATTTATTTCTCACAGCATGTTTGCAGCTAGCAAACAGCTTGGGGATGACTAGTTTAATAAGCAGAATATTTCCATTTTAATATCCTTGAATAATGCAGACTATACACTTGAGATAATGCACTATGCGGGGGGGGGGGGCTGGGGGATCCACATGTTTCAGCCACTCCTCTTGAAAACAAATTTAATGGTTGTCCTCTAGTCTGCCAGCATAGCAGGAAATCTACCTGCATATCAATGATACCAAAAGTGTCATTGACTTTTACCCAGCCCATACAATTTGTGCCTTTGAAAATAAATTATGCATCATTATGCATACCTACTAAATTGTGTTGTATCAGTTCCTGGTGATTAATACTTCCAAACCAATGGACATTTCCCTTCCAGAATAATTAGATGCAGTGTAAGTATGGGAACGTAAAAGTGGAGGTGCCTGTGAGAGGAAAGGGAATCACATGCCCAATACAGCACAAACACCTTTCCTGGAATTTTCCCAGGAGATAAGCCATCAGGTACACTGTAACTGATCTGCTGATTTGAGGAAATTTAAGGCTGTGTGCACATTGCCAGCTTAAAACGCAACTAGGTCATTCTGTTTCTCAATTTGAATATGAATTGTGGCTGTCTGTCGCATGCAAAAAAAAAAAAAAGTTAAAGGACCCCTGGACGGTTAAGTCCAATCAAAGGCGACTATGGGCTTGTGGCACTCATCTCGCTTTCAGGCCAAGGGAGCTGGCGTTTGTCCACAGACAGCCTTCCGGGTCATGTGGCTAGAAGGACTAAACTGCTTCTGGCGTAATGGGACACTGTCACGGAAGCCAGAGCGCACGGGACAGAGCAACGGGGACTCACTCTGTCGCAGGGATTCGAACCGCCAACCTTCCAATCGGCAAGCCCAAGAAGCTCAGTGGGAGAGCACTGGGTGTGGAGTAAATGGGAATATGTACTGTACACAGCTTCTGTCTACAAAGCACAGTAAAACAGTAATGTTCCCCCTCCCTCAGCAGCAAGTTGTGCTAATAAATGATAGCACTGCTGTGACTAATCCCCATGATGGAGACAATGGATTGTGTTAGAATTAGAAACACATTATTTTTACTTTATTTTTTGCTAGGCTAGGAACTAAGAGAACTAACCATACCTGGAGCTGATCCTGCATCCTGTTCATGGAGCCACTTTAGAAATTACATGCCAGCATACCATGTTATCCTGCATTAATTATCAGACACTTTAAAGAACAGTTGTGAATACAGCAAAAGTGTGTGCTTGGCTCTGTTTTGCAGTAGTAGAGTCACCTGCTACTGATGCCACTGGATTAGACTGAGGCATTCCCCACCGCACATACACAATTTACAGCTTCAGATAAAACACCATATGAGAAAGTAAAGCCACAGGGATTTGTGGTAGATCATTTAATTGCTGTTTGCATGCTTGATACAAGGCTGAGACATAGCTGGTAAGGTAGGGGCCCTAACGTAGCAAAACAAGGGTCCAGTGGGGAGGGGTTGAATTCTGTATGCACATAGCTTTATACCTGTCATGTTTTAAGCATCTAGTAGCAATCCAACAGGAAGGAGCTTGAAAGGAAACAGAATAGTTGAATTATGAACACTACATCATTTATTTGCAGCTAATGTGTTTAAAAATCAGCTGTCCTTCACAACAGAACAAGTATTCTACTATATAAACCTACGGCCCTCTGGATGTTATTGGACTCGTAACTCTCATCAGCTCTAGCCAGTATGGCCAGCAGTCAAGGATGATTGGAGTTGTAGCCCAACAACATCTCAAGGGCCATAGGTTCCCCACAGGGCTGGCCCACCTACGAAGCAAGGTGGGGCACCTGCCTTGAGTAGCAGGATCCACAAGGGCAGCAGATCCCAGTGTAGATCTTTATTCCCCGTCTTCATTCACCTATTCTTCCCTAGTGGGAAGGTGTGTGCCATTTTGTGGTTTGCCCCAGGGGCCAAAATGTCTCAGGCTGGGCCTAGTTCCCCTCCCCACATCACCTAAACTAATGGTGTGCGGTTTCTGTGTCCCTCATAGAGGTTACTTCCCTGTTTCAAACTGAATCCTTATTAAATCGTACTCATGCACTGAAGTGCAATCAGGGCCAGCCCGTCCATGAGGTGGACTGAGGCAGCTGCCTCTGGTGGGGAAATCCAAGGCGCGGCACCCACTCAGAAACCCATGAGCTCACTCCCGCTGCCACTGGAGAAGTGAGAAGTGGTGGCAACTTCTGGGTTCTGGTGAGATCTCACAAGAGCTCCACAATATCTCACAGGGCTACTGCAAGACCAGAAGCCACTGCTGCTGCCATGACTTCTCCAGCACCGCCACAAGCAATACACCAACACTGGGGATCTTACTGGAAACCAACACCACTTTTTCTCACTTCTCCAGCACTGCCATGGGCTCCCCCATCCCAGTAGAAGCGAGGAGAAGCAGCTTTGGCTTCTGGCAAGATCTCACAGGACTCTTCCAAGATTTTGCTGGAAGCCACCATGGGCGCCACAGCCTCTTCTCACTTCTCCTGTGGTTGTGGTGCTCGGCACCCTTCTTGCCCCCAATGCTGCCAGAGAAATGAGGAGAAGCAGCTGTGGCTGTGGCTTCCACATCCCAGTGAGATCTTGTGGACCTCTCAAGATCTCACCAGAAGCCACCACCACAGTCACACAATCACAGACAGTGAGGCTTCAAGGGTGGGGTGGGTGTGGAAGCAACGGGAGCAATACCTTCCCATTTTGCCTCAGGCAGCAAAACAGGGCGGGCCGCCGTTGGGTACAATAGGCAAAGCGTTGTGTGGCTGTAAGAACTTGGTAACAAATCTTCCCTTCATCTACAAAATTCACTGAATAACCTTGGGGCAATCTAATGTCCTTTGCAGGTTGCTCTAAGGATAACACTAGACAACGTGGTATAGATTTCCATTAATGGACTTAAATTCATACTTGACAGGGAATCTCACGTAGAGGCATTCGACAAACCATTATCACTCAACTCACTTTAATTCACAAGTCTTGTTATGAGACTAGTAGCTGTTTGTCGTCTTGGAGTTTATGACAAATGATGGGAATACTGGTAGTTTAGTCTTAACATGCTGCTGCAATTTTATCTCAAAAACCATTGTGTGACTTGCAGTACCCTTCTAACAGCTGAAATAGGTTTTCTCAGCAGCATGTTGAGGCTTTCTTATGGAAATAATATTAATGACAGACAAACTTCCCTGAAAGGCACTTTGCTGACCATGATCACCAATCTTCCCATGTTGCAGGAAATAATTGTATTTGTTTTAGAGCAGTAGTCTCCCACCTTTTCAGACCCAGACTTGTTGTTGTTGTTCAGTCATTCAGTCGTGTCCGACTCTTCGTGACCCCATGGACCAGAGCACGCCAGGCACGCCTATCCTTCACTGCCTCTCGCAGTTTGGCCAAACTCATGTTAGTAGCTTCGAGAACACTGTCCAACCATCTCATCCTCTGTCGTCCCCTTCTCCTTGTGCCCTCCATCTTTCCCAACATCAGGGTCTTTTCTAGGGAGTCTTCTCTTCTCATGAGGTGGCCAAAGTACTGGAGCCTCAACTTCAGGATCTGTCCTTCTAGTGAGCACTCAGGGCTGATTTCTTTGAGAATGGATAGGTTTGATCTTCTTGCAGTCCATGGGACCCTCAAGAGTCTCCTCCAGCACCATAATTCAAAAGCATCAATTCTACGGCGAAAAGCATCAATTCTTTATGGTCCAGCTCTCACTTCCGTACATTACTACTGGGAAAACCATAGCTTTAACTATACGGACCTTTGTCGGCAAGGTGACCCAGACTTAGCTTGAACCAAAGCATGCATTTGGAGACCCATATCTTAGATATTTGTGGTGCTGCTGCTGCAGCTATCCCCATTAGATCATGCTGTGACCTGGTAGTGGTTTCTGGCCCATCTGTTGAAGACCAATGTTTAGATCCCATGCTCAGTTGAAATGGGGCAGCCGTGAGCTCAGAGAAGCCTGGCCAGTGGCATATGGATGCCACATATTTTCTGCCTTCACTATTGGAGCTCCCAGTTGCTGAAAATCACATAAGAGGGGAGTGTTTTGTCCAAAGATTTCCCACCCTCTTCTTCATACATACATAGTTTTATTTGTATGCTACCCTTCCATAGTTCAAACAAATGTAGTCATATACAATAAATAAAACATAAAAAACACAACCAAATTGAACAATTTCAACATATATCACAGTAAGATCTAAAATAAAGATACAAAAAACAACAGTATCAATAATGGCAACAACCCCCCCCCAATAAAAAAACCCAAAGCAACACCCCAGTGCAATAGTATATTCAGGTGATCTGCAAGAAATGTCAGTGTGACCTCTTGAACATATAATAACCCAAACCAGTATTATCCTTGCACTCATAAATGTCATAATTACTGTCAACTTGGCCTACTGCTTTTGTAAATACATTTGTCATAAAGTGTCACCATTCCAGCTCCTCCCTTTTTTACGCTGTGTGTGTGTCTGAAGATGAACATTTGCAATCACTAAACCATTCAGCAAGCTGTGATTATAACAAAAACAGGGTCGAACTGTCCTTTACACACTGTCACCTGGGAATATCTTGTTTTCTCTCTGAACTTCTGTTATTGATTTGTGTGCAGTTTGCTCTTCAGAGGGTCCATATGCTCCTGAGGCTGAAATTCCTGCACGTCTATGAGTTAGACCCATTGAACCCACTGGAACAGATGAATGTACAAGCAAGTACAGAGAATCATAAGAAGCTGCCTTATACCGAGTCAGAGTAATGTCCATTGAGCTCAGTATTGTCTACACTGACTGGCAGCAGGTCTCGGGGGTTTCCCAGCCCTACCCGGAGTTGCCAGGGTTTGAACCTTGGACCTTCTATTTTAAAAAGCAGGTGCTCTACCATAGAGCTGCAGCCCTTGCCCCAAAGCCTCAAATGCTATAAAAACACACTTGCACTCTTCTTTTCCTTATGTTCTTACAAAGATGCCTGCTTCTTCAGCATTATGGAAAGCAGTTGTTTTGTACAGAGATGAGATGCTTGCAATCAAAGTTCTCAGTTTGCAATAACTGGATCCAATCACTCACAACAACATAAAGTTTCCAGCATTCCCACCTTTTGTAGTTGTATCAACAGAGATAATTCAGGTGCTGAATAAGTTGAACTCCCTTATAGGTCTCTATTACATATTTTTCCTGCTATTGTTTGTGTTAATGGCAGCCTAACTCTAGACATCTGTGTTTTGTTTCCAGATGTGGCATCTATCAGCTGTGAACGAGGAGGAAGGAAACAAGTTTTACCGGTATTTTAGATAACTCAGCTATATGGACAACCTGAAGGAATATATTATTAGCATGTAACTTTAAAGTTACACAAGTTTGGACTAAATGGTTTTTTGGAGTTCTTCCACCACCATGCCCAGCCCTAACATTCTGGCGCTGTGGACACATTACCGTTTATTCTGCTGTTTGATGCGTTTCCCCTCAAAGCAGCTTCCATCCACTTTCAAAACGTAAGCCACAAATAAGCCAATGTGTGTGCATTCGAGACAGCCATTGTGTATGCACAGATAACAGCTTCATTAATAGGAGATTGGGGAGCGAAGTTGCAGATATAACGTAATGCACAGTGGGCGAAGACATCCTCACTGTGCTATCTGGTGTGTACAGCAATGTGCAAATGCAACTTGATATACAGTGGTGAAAAAAACAATCTCGCCACAATTTAGGCTGCTAATGTGTACAAGGCCCATTTGTAAAAAGAGATTACTAAAGAGCTAAAAGCAGGGGAACAAACCTGAATAGGCAGGATGGAAGAATCTAGTGCTTTCCCCCCCGGGGGGGGGAATGCAGGGGTACGCAAACCCCTAAACCAGGGATCAGCAAAGTTTTTCAGCAGGGGGCTGGTCCACTGTCCCTCAGACCTTGTTGGGGGCCAGACTATATTGGGAGGGGGGTGGGATGAACGAAATTCTTATGCCCCACAAATAACTCAGAGATGCATTTAAAATAAAAGGACACATTGTACTCATGTAAAAACATGCTGATTCCCAGACTGTCTGTGTACCAGATTTAGAAGGCGATTGGGCCAGATCCAGCCCCCGGGCCTTAGTTTGCCTACCCATGCTCTAAACATTTTGTGAATCTAAGTTTGGCCTCATTGAGGGGCAGTATTTCAATATGAGTAGGGAAATGAGAGTACCACTAAACATTTTTTTGGGGAGGGGAAGCACTGGAATAATCCACTGAATATTAATATGAATTTATTTTATTCCTTCTTTTATTTATTACATTATGTTTTATTGTATTGAAAATTTAATTCTATAGAATTACAATTGCTGTAATGTGCAGAAAAATAATGGTGGTCTGTAATATTCAAGTGGTCCATGGTGCGGGGGTGGGGTGAGTATGGGAACATCAGAGGAACCCTATGGTTCAATGAGAACATCAGTAAATGTGAGCAAGCCTTCCTACAAGACTGTTTGTCCCACTGTGACCTAATCATTCCCTGCAATGCGCAGCCGGAAGGTTGTGTTGGGCGAACGACTGTGAGGCTCAGACAACAAAGAGGATGCCACCTTTCTGTCCCAAGATAAGCTTGAAAGGAATGACTGCTTCAAGAAAGCTAGCTCCCCAGGGAAGATTTCTAGAACTTCTTGAGGAACTTGGGAGATTTGAAACACAAAACACTTTACTTAAGGGATGTTCTCTCTCTATCAAAGAATAGGCATCACAAAGGATTCTGGGGCAAAAGGTTTTTCTGTGGGAGAGGCCTGGAGGTTCTCAGCAGAAAAGGCAATAGAGGGTTGATTCCCCAGAAGTAGAAAATTTGAAAAACGTGCTGATTAGGACATAATCTCAGGCAATTGTGTGCACTGCTCTATTCTTGTTACTTGTGAAGGTGATATGCGGTATCAGTTTGATCTCAACCAAATTGGCCTGGGTACCTCTTATCTCATGGGTTGATAGCTCACTGAACCGGTTGTAACTTGATCTCGCTGCAATAAAACTACTGCAGGCAGTGAAAAGCCTCTAAAATAAATGTGTTACAGGGACAAGGGGCAATCTTACCAGAAACACATTCTTTTTTTACATTGGGAAAAGGGGGCTTTATTTTCAGAATAATTCTTATAAAGCATCTGAGCACTTTAGATGCTCAAGTTCAGAGTCATAGAAGTTAATGCCTTTATTTGTCACTTTGTTCCCGGGGGGTTGATGGAGCACCCAAGTCATCAAGAGGATGGAGATGCACTTGGTTCCTGCCATCTGGAATCTGTCAAGGTGTGGTGCAGGAGCACTTTTGAGGTCATGTCACAGCCCTAGTTTTACATCCGAATCACAAGGAACAAGGACAGTGGCTTTGTTATTGCAGCAAATTTCTCCCACTGAAGAAATAATGGAACAAATCCACCATGCCTCGTAAAAAGTTTATTCCTATAGGCCAGGCATGTCCAAAGCCTGTTTCGGGGGCCTAATCCAGGCTGCCGGTCAGTTTAATCTGGCCCCTGTGGCAGTTTATTTCCTGGGGTAAAATCCCAACAACTCCAATCCTAAAAAAGCTCAACAACTTCAATCCTTAAAAAAAGCTCAAAAGTTCACTTCGTCAAATCTGGCCCTCTTTGAAAAAAAGTTTGGGCACCCCTGCTATGGGCCAAACACTTTTAAGCTGAAGTCTCAAACAAGAACTCACAGGGTGTGTGCTTATGAAGTGTAAATCAGACAGTAATCAGGAAGATAGCATGGGCAATTGCAATCACGTAAATTCCTTTCTTGACAACGTCTGCATTTATAGCTTTTCAGCCTCACCTTTTCCAAAACTGGTTTGCACTTTGCAGTGAACCAGATCTTATAAACATATCGCAGGACTGGGAAACCTTCAGCCCTCCAGAAGTGGCAGAACTGGAACTCCTATCATCCCTGCCCACTGGGATTATAAAAACAAAACAAAAAATAAAAAAATTCCTTCCAGTAGCACCTTAGAGACCAACTAAGTTTGTTCTTGGTATGAGCTTTCATGTGCATGCACACTTCTTCAGATACACTGAAACAGAAGTCACCAGACCCTTATATATAGTGAGAGAGTGGGGGGGTATTACTCAGAAGGGTGGTGGGAATGGGTGACTGGCTGATAGGTGTGGAAAACCTGTTGACGACTGTTAACCTGTTAACGACTGCAATTGGTCTTACAGGAAAAGGCAAGGGGTGAGATGGCTAAAGATAGCTTTGTCATGTATAATGAGATAAGAATCCAATGTCTTTGTTCAGACCAGGTCTCTCCATGGTTTTAAGTTTGGGATTGTAGTTCAGCAACATCTGATGGGCCAAAGGTTCCCCTTCTTGACATATTGTAAGATGCTGTCCCACAATTCTGTCCAGCTAAGTCCCCCTTTAACATTTACACTCCTAATTTGTCTTTTTGTTTGGTCATCTCCAAGTACTTTTTGTAGATTTGGATTGTTTGCATTGCCTGATACATTAAATGTTCTACCCAGCAGTAAAATCCATAGTTCACATCTATTACCGGTAACAACCATCCAATTAGGCCTTAAAACTTCCTATGCCTACTGAAATATTCTGTAAAATTTGCAGTAATCGTCATTTATTATATTCTGGAAACATTTTTTTTAAAGCTACACTAATCTTGTCAAGTGTTTCATTTTTCAAGCTTTACAACACTGTTGGCAAAAGAAATACTGGGTTCCTTAATGTAGCCTGCTGGGAGTGTGGGAAAATAACCTTTACGTTGTGTAGCTCTCCAATTTTACTGCCTATTTATGCTTCCATCTTTAAAGCTAATGGGCATCTTTAAAGGAGAACATTTTCAAATTGCAAATTAATTGTGTTTGAGAGATGGTAAAGCATTAATTTCTTGTTTCTTAGTTGACCTTATTGTCCTTAAATTACAGCCCTCAAGACACTATTCCCACCAAAGGCAGACTACTCAAGCATAAATAGCACCTGAATTTTAATCACAAGTTCTTGTTACTGTTAAGTCAGTGCATGTACAAAACCCTGTCTTAATAGCAACATGAAATGTGGTGCACAGGATAACAAGGTCATTGAAACCAATTTTGGTTTTTTTCCATTTTAACTTGTTCCACATTGTTGCTAAAAGCTGGAATGTTTGTAGTTCTGGGTGGAGACAAATAATGAAATGTTCCAAGTTGAATGTACCTTCCACAGCTTCACCTTGTGGAGTTGTTTCATAGCTCAAGATTAAAGGAAGCACTAGAATTGCCATGCTAGCTGAAGAAAATGATGGCAAGCCACACAACCTTGCAGAACATTCAGGACTTCAGGGTGTGGGGTTTTCTGGTCATTTAACTGACATACTTTTTTCCACCTGTGCAGTTAGGCAAGGGTGTGTCCTTGCTGGTTTTATTTATACTTGGCCTATCTTCCCACATATTTGGGCTCAATATCTTCACACCCTCCTAAACTCACCACTACCAAAGTTTACATTTTCTTATGCACAGATGACGCCGTCTTAATCTCACAAGGTCTCTGCTTGCTGGAGATGACTGCAGAAAAGAATTTATAACGTAACTATTAACTTTGTGGAGTCAAAGGTTATGGTGTTTTCAAAAAGGAAGGCCAAGTATTCTTGGACCATGGATAGCCACAGATTAGAACAAGTTGATTTCTGCAGCTATTTCAGGATCTGGTTTCATGACCGTCAACAACTGGACTGTACTTGACAAATTAGCAAAGGCCAAAACAGAACATACGGTGAGAGCGTTACTTTGATTTTGTTTCCCCTTCACAAAAGGAGGTGAATTGGTTCCAGCAGCAATATGAGTGAACACAGCAAAAGCTGTGAAGCAGATTTTATATGGTGCCTCAGTCTGGTTACTCTCAGAATGTGTGCGGAGTTAACCCATAACTTGGAAGCTGAAATGGAAATGGAGGTGATCTGAGTGCAACAGAGAGGTGAGCAAAGTAAGGAGCAAGAGGGAAGAAAAAAATGGGGTGAAGATAAAAATGGGGGTTGCAATAAGGGAATAAAAGGCATAGGAATGGGGGTGAAGATGGGAGGGGATGGTGGCTTCACAACTGGGCAAAAGGTGGACAAAAAGAGATCTTGCTTTGCAGGGGGGTTGGATTAGAGGACCCTTCTATGATTCTAAGGGTGCTGCATAGTCACAATGTGTGGGAGGAAGAAGAGGCAGGAAGTTGCCACGGGGGGGGGGGGGCGACTTGCATGCAAGGGGGGTTGCACAAATGGAGGGGGGATGTACCTAAGAGTGAAGGTGAAAAAACAGGTATTCAAAGCAGGGCTGCAGAACAGAAGAGCGCAGTAGTTTCAGAAGTCCGCTCCCTTTCCCTGGGGGGCGGTGTTGCGGAAGAAGATGATTTTGGATTTGATACCCCGCTTTATCACTACCCTAAGGAGTCTCAAAGCGGCTAACATTCTCCTTTCCCTTCCTCCCCCACAACAAACACTCTGTGAGGTGAGTGGGGCTGAGAGACTTCAAAGAAGTGTGGCTAGCCCAAGGTCACCCAGCAGCTGCATGTGGAGGAGCGGAGACGCGAACCCGGTTCCCCAGATTACGAGTCTACCGCTCTTAACCACTACACCACACTGGCTCTCCGGACTGGCATCCGGGACCTCCAGTGACCCGGATTGGGGGCAGAGGGATGCTGTCCACATCATGGGGATTCCTGGTCGTGTCATGCCCCCCGGCCAACCAATTGGGCGGCTAGGGTTGTGGCCGCAGGCCATTTAAACTGCGGCGCAACCAAGGGGGCAGGTGGCTTCCTTTCATCTCTTCACCGGATATCCCAGCCCACCTGCCCTCTTTTTATGCATTGCCATGACAATGACCTTGCTATGGACATATGTTGGCCGCCATATTGATGGGGCTGGGTAGGAGTTTTTCCACTTGGCAAATTGGCACCAGACGCTTGGTTTCCACCTACCTTGTAGCAATCGTCACAACATTGTGAGGTAAGCCTTTGAGATGGGAGGGGAGGTTGTTGCCTCCACCTGCCCGTCTTCAGTAAGGGTATCCTGTTCAAAGCATCCGGGGGTGTGGATCCTGTCTGAAGCCTGGTCATGGGCTAGGGCCATGCCACGACCCACCGGGGACGTATGTCATAGGGCTCCCCCTGCTGGTAGTTTACCCTTAGTGCGACTCCCTGCAGACAGGCAGGAGTCAGGATAGAACTCTGGTTCCACCCAATGCCTAACTCCTCACATCTGTAACCAATTACCGGTAAGTTGTGGCCTATTTTTGCCCATTAACCTAAATTATCATGTCTGTGTGTGTTTATTATATATTAGGGAACTACGGGGCCCGGGGCCTTGTCACGCAAACAGGGTTGGGAAGGTGAAAAATGAGCTGAGTAGTTGCATGGAGTGGGAAAGGGAAGCTCTAGGGGGTTAATATGGGGGGAATGGTAGGACCCTGTGCAAGCAGTGGCACATCCCTTAGTATAAATCTGTGGAACTGTTCCAGAGAAGGAATTTGCGTTATTGTTGTCACTGGCACTAACCAATTGGTACCCACCGCAGACTGATCTTCTCCGTTCAAGCCTGCAGAACAATTTTTTAAAGAGCATATTGTCTCAGAGCAGATATAGTACATATGTTTATAGAGCAGTTAAAGTGTTTCTGCTGCTTTCAGAATGGTACATTTGTATGCACCTTCTCCAAGGCTTCAGTCTTCCTGGCTGCATGCACACCATACATTTAAAGCACATATAGAGCACTTGGCTTCCCCCCCCCCCCCCCAAAAAAAATGCTGGGAAGTGTAATGTACCTCTCACAGAGCTACAACTCCCAGCACCTATAACAAACTACAGTTCCTAGGATTCTCTGGAGGAAAGCTATGCAGGGTGTATACACAGTCATGCATATACTCCTTGACTGCTGCTGGAATATTAGGCTTGGCTCACACAAACAGGAAATGAAAGGGTATCTCTCACATCTGTTCTGCATTTCAGTAACTCCCAGGTTTTGAACATGCACCGATATTTCTTCCCATATAGGATGCATCTGGCCATGGAATTCCGTATTTGCAGTCTGAATAGTTTTATATCCGATTCTGTTTAGTAGCTTATTTTTAACCATGCTTCTTGGAAGCTGTTTACAAAACACAAGAAAATGCATCGCAACAAAATTAAAACAAATCAATACTGACCAGAATATGTAGTTAGGCACTTAAAAAAGGAAAACATTTTTTTTAAAGTAAACTTTCAAAGCCAGCAGCAGCATATTAAAACAAAACCATATTTTAAAAGTTGACTGGAACAGAAAGGTCCTCAACAACAGCCCAAAAAGCAAATAAATAGGGAGCATGGTACCACTTTATTTGTGTGGTTTATGTGAACCAGGCCTTCATTTAATGTTTAATCCAGGAAATAAATACAAGGATGGTATGGTACTCAACCTGTTTGAAAAGTTTATTAAATACCAAATATTCTAAATTCTAACATTCTTAAAAACATTAATGTACAATGTTTCAGAAGTAAAGCAAGAAAGGTTGTTATCAGAAATGATTGTTATTGTAAATGGCATTGTGATTTAAGCAATATGTTATTGTTATTAAGGCTCATAAAGTGTAGAAAGTCAACCAATTTTTTAAACATTTAATGTTTCTAGTAAAAGCTTCCAACACCAGTCCTGTTTAACTAGATTAATAGCATGCTATTCAGTAGATGATAGCTAAACTATCCTTTTTTAAATAATCCAATCAAATATTGTTAACACCCTGAAATCAATTCCAGCACATGAAAACCCCTTGAATATTAACCATGACTTGAGCAAACAGACCCCTTAAAAAAAGCAAAAGTATATGTTGATAAGCATCCTGCCCAAAAATTAATTTACTGTACGTCTTGCAGAATATAATCCAAGAAATGTTTAGAAATGATTAAATGAGATATTCCTCTACAGAGAAGATTCTCAATCTTAATTTTACAGCTACACAGCATCAAAGTAATGAAAAAAAGACAGATTCTTATATTCCCAATTTTTTAAGGCAGGTTAAGAAAATTTTCATATTCACTGCATGCGTTCATGACTCAAAATAAAACTAGTTAAGTTTTAACTACAATTTAGGCTCGTCCCCTGGAGAAACGCCTTCCGTGGCCACAATGAAGCTGGATGTTTCAGGCTAATTCTGTTGTTCACTACAATCAGCGTAAGATCTTAAATCTGCCGGTGTTTGAATTAGTTGACTAAACAATAACTTAAAACTGACGGCTCATATTTTGGGATGGGATGAGACAGCTCGGCGGCTATCGCTTCAAGTTTCCCAGGCTTGTAAACCTGAATGGCAAATCACCAATCTGAAAGCCACTTTGTGGCCATGGTTACTTCAAATGCATCTCCTGTATCAATTAGTCCTTTTGTGGGCGAGATTCAGATAATGAAAAATGTCCATCATTAAAGATCTCTCTCTACTGGGAATGCCTCGGAGGTAAAGGAAGAATATTACAAAGGTACTTCTGTCAAGCTTCTGTTCGTTGCCGTGGAGCTTATGTAGGAGAAAGGTATTGGTAGATTGTGCCCGCAGTTAAGAAAATCAGATTCTATAATTCTGTAGAGGAGGAACGCAGGGCCGTGGCCCTTATCCTGCAGCTCCACTGGCCACACATAGCAGGCCAAGGCTACAAAAGTGAGGCTAGCTGGTAAGGCTCCATTTTCTTCCTCCATTTGATTACTATGACATGGAGGGAAACACCTGAGAGGGGGGCCTTCTAAGTACTGGATCATATTGAAGAGGGGTAGATGGGACCTTTAAACTGCTTTGCAGAATAAGGCCTTCAAATGTAAGACGTAGCCACGGAATTCTGGTGCATTAACAAGCCACAGCGAGTCTTGGTCCTGAAGACAATTCCTCCCCTTCTCCTCCTCTTGAATGCTCCTGCTTCCGATTTTAGCCAAATCTATTTCCTTAGACATCAGAACTCGAGGAACTGCGCCTTCTTTAAACTATGATTAGTGAAAAGAATCCAGAATCAAACCCTGCTTTCAGATCCTGGCTTGTTCTCACCACGGTTCCTCAAGTTCAGATATCAAAGGAAACCATGATTTGTTTAAAATCACAACATTCCCATCTCCTTTTCTGGTTCATAAAAGAGGATAAGCTCCTCATTAGGTTCATGATTTCTGGCTACTTCTGAACTACAGTGAAGGCATTGCCAACAGTCTGTTGCAGAATCCTTCAAGTATCTTTGGTTTCAAAATGTGTGCCTGTTCAGACTTGGAGCTTTTCCTTCATTACAGCTTTCAAAAAGCAAGATTTTGAAGATGCTGCCATAGTTGTGAAATATTTTCCAAATCCAAAGTGACAATAAGGATGAACACTACATTTGCTTTTCATACATTTGCAGTTAAAATTTTCTTCCTCTAAAGCAGGATAGCCATTTATGAATAACAGCCAATGAACAATCATTATTGGTGACTTACTTCCTTACTGAAACAAGGGGTTAATGGCATTCAAAAAGAATCCTGAATCCCTGGCATGGGAAGTAAGCTTTTAAACATAAATTTAGGTTCTAAAATAAAAGGAGAGCATTTCTGTTTTCTTGGTTCTATGTTTATTATTTTTAAACTGTTTTGCTGTTCACACAACTATGCAGAGAAAATAAACCCGCTTGAAAAGAGAGAATACAAACCGAGTCAAAACTCAGTTGTGATAGAAGTGGAAGAACTGCCCATCTTCAACAAGAACTAAGTTAAAAGGCTATGATGAGACCATCTCATTTTAACCCTCAACCATTCGTATTTCACACTGTGAGTTTGTGGCAATCCATGCCTTATTACAATTGCACTGTTACCTATGGCCCAACCAAATTCCAATTCTTTATTCACTGCTACCGAAAGAATCTGTGCAAGATGCTTCTAGATTCTGCCACTCCGCAGCTAGACACCTTTTAAGAAATATTAAGTCAGAGAGTCTTGTACACAGCAGCAAGTTGGACAATATGTAAAAAAATACTATCTGTTTCATAGGCTTCATCTGTTTTACCTTTTGAAGTAAACAAGGCACAGGGTTTATTGAATCTAGTTTGGCACTTTAAAAAAGAAGAGCTTTATGTGATAGCATCATCAACAGTAAACGTTTCACAAAAATATATGTGCAAGTGTAAAAAAAGGCAATTCTTTTCATAATAAATTGTAAGAAATATTCCAATTTAAAAATTAGACCAGTCTCTTATTATATTTGACTAGAAAATCTTAATACATTATTTTAGGTGCCCTGTTACTGTCTTTCACGTTGTTCGTTGGCTCTCGTCGAGTTTTCTTCATTTGTAGTGAAATCCATGGGATCCATCACCTGACAATAGAT
The DNA here is from genome assembly GCF_009819535.1 of Lacerta agilis. NCBI lineage: Eukaryota > Metazoa > Chordata > Lepidosauria > Squamata > Lacertidae > Lacerta > Lacerta agilis. The sequence goes on along the minus strand of NC_046324.1, from coordinate 13,472,869 downwards.
CAAGTACACTATTAGCAATAAAATCTTTGTGCACTCTTTCGAAGCAACTGTTACAATGATTATGTAATAGAGACAACGGTATTTAACTGAACTAAGCTTGGGCAGCAAACAAAAAAAATAAAAAAATTCTAGCTAAATAATGCCTCCTATGTCCTATTTGGCAGCATAACACCCACAAATGCACATTAGAAATTTTCCTATACGTTTTTGAAAACTTGTTCTTTTTATTGTGTTTTTTATTAAAGGTTTTCTTGATTTACAAAAGTATGTGCAATGTCTCTCTCTCTCTCTCTCGTATTTTTTCCATGTAACATTTTTACAAATCAGTTTCATTTGTTGAGACATTAGAAAGAAAAGGGGGGAAGAGGTAGACGGGTGGGAGGGAGAGATAGGTGGGGTGGGGTTAGGTAAAGGTAAAGGTAAAAAATGGTACCCCTGACTATTAGATCCAGTCGTGTCCGACTCTGGGGTTGCGGTGCTCATCTCGCGTTACTGGCTGAGGGAGCCGGCGTACAGCTTCCAGGTCATGTGGCCAGCATGACAAAGCCGCTTCTGGTGAACCAGAGCAGCGCACAGAAATGCAGTTTACCTTCCCACCAGAGCAGTACCTATTTATCTACTTGCACTTTTTGACGTGCATTCGAACTGCTAGATGGGCAGGAGCAGGGACCAAGCAACAGGAGCTCACCCCATCGCAGGGATTCGAACCGCCAACCTTCTGATCAGCAAGCCCTAGGCTCTGTGGTTTAACCCACAGCGCAACCCGCGTTATATTAAGTGAAAACTTGTTCTGTAGGAGGGTGCTGATGGAAGGTTCTGCAATAAAGATGGAAACTGGCCACTCCCTCTCTCCAAGAAGTACATTTCAGTGAGAGTGTTACTGAGCTGATGGGGATATTCAGCAGAAAATTTGCAGCTCCTTCATCAGACTACAATATTCTAAATGTTTGTGCCAATAAAGGCTGAATGAATGAATGAATGTTCTATAAGAGTGGACTACAGAAGTTAAGATAGTGCAGATAAACCCCCTAAATGTTGGAAGTGTTTGAAAAACCAACTTGGCTAGGCAGCAGAAAGGAAAAGGATATATTGCTCATATGTCTAAAGCCACAGGGTTCCAGTATATAGAATATTAGCAGATAACTGCATAAATTAGAAAAAGTGTGATGCAAATCTTCATACTCCCCTACAACTTCTAAACATCACACAATGTATTCCTAATATATCATCTAAGCTATGAGATATGCATGCTGTTGTCATGCTAACCCCTTACTGTTCCACACTGAATACGAAAGGAGGGAAAGCTGTCCAGTTTAAAAAGTTAGCAAATGATTTAGAGCTTTGGGTTGGAGGGGCAGGGGGTGGAAACAGGAATTGAAATCCATGACTCCCCAGAAAGTAAATAGTTAGCATGGGTCATTATTTTCCTTGCAGTGGGCAAATGTCTGTCTACTGCTAATGGAAAAACAAGAACTAAGAATGATTTCATCAAAAAGGGCTTTTACACTATTAATATATCTGCCAGGAAGTCTGCAATCAAAAAAGGCAAAAAAAGCAAAAACAAAAAACCGAAACCCCACATTTGGGCCAACTTGGTAGCTGGATGTAAAATAAAAGCCATTTAGGTTAGCTATACTTGTGTGACATGAGTGTCATAGGTTGCCATTCACATTGCAAATAAAGAACAGAGACAAGCTTAAGGCAGTATTGCCTTGCATCAATTACTTCTGCAAGCAAAGCATGTGTTTTTAATGAGTCAGGTATTTTCCGATGTGCAGTAATTCATAACACTTTTTTTAAAGGTACGGAAGTGGAGTGAACTTGAGTCATGTTGCCCATTCAGAGCCAGGATTTGCTATTTATTGTACGCTGGGTCAGAGCCAAGTGTGAAGCAGTTTCAGTCTGCAGTTGACCTGCAGCAGAATCGTCTCAGAATCCAGACATGTGCCACTGGGGAGGGATTTTAATATTCACTCCAGTTCATACTTTTGCCTCTTAACAACATATTGTGGGGAAACAAGCATCTGAGGAGCTGCTGGTCCAAAACTAGCTAAGAGGAAACCACAGTTTGTCCCCATTTCAAAAAGGGAGAGTGAAAAACAGCACGGCCATGAGGATGTGTAAATGACATCTCTCCTTGTCCAAAGTATGGTGAATGCTGGAAAGCAGGTAACAGAGGTACAGCTCCTTAGAAACAGAGCCACAACAAGCATATTCTTGAGGAGTTTCTACATGATGCCTTCTTGCGAAGCAAGTTTTAACTATGCCAGTAATTGTGTGGCCTCTCTTGGTCACATATGGATCAAAACAAAATAAAAAATAAAAAAATTCAAAAATTCAAAAATTCCTTCCAGTAGCACCTTAGAGACCAACTAAGTTTGTTCTTGGTATGAGCTGAAGAAGTGTGCATGCACACAAAAGCTCATGCCAAGAACAAACTTAGTTGGTCTCTAAGATGCTACTGGAAGGAATTTTTGAATTTTTTTATTTTTTATTTTGTTTTGACTATGGCAGACCAACACGGCTACCTACCTGTAACTGGACATATGGAACAAGTTGGCTTACCTTTAGTTTTAAGGCAATTAGTTTAAAAACTAAAATCTATCACATTTCCCACATGAAGTAAGACCCACTCAGGAACTCCTAGCTTGGTTTCTACTAACTAAAATTTTGTTATTTTTTTGCAAGCGAGAGACCACACTGCTGTCCCAACCATTGCTGTCATAAAGACTTGGATTCTGCCATTGTCTCCAATGGGCAAGCTGGAGAAAGAAAGACAAATGGCATCGAAAGTAACCAGAAAACCCCATTTCCATAACACAAAATTCTAATTCTATCCCAATCCTTGTGACTTCCCCATGCTGAAGCTAACCATTCAACACGGATCAAAAACTCAATGGGCTTGTCAAAATGAAATTCGAAAGCAAGTGGCTCATGGATTTCGTTCTACCTTTCAAAATTATGCCAATCTGCAAAACTTCAGGGAGTTAGGATCGACAGTGGCAATCTTAATTAACGCTACCAAACGGATGGCCAAGGAGTGTTGTTCAGAAGGAAAACATTTGCTTGCATACCTCAGGGAACAGTGCAGAAAGATCATGCTTGAGAAGCCTGGGTACATGCAGCCCTCTGAACTAATACCATACATATTTGGAAGACAGTGCAAACAGGCCTATGGAGATAAGCACTTCACTGGTCTTATTTGAAGAGCAGATTTTGGCTGCGCAATGACATCTAATCTAATGTCACTGGACTCTCGAACTGGCAGGACTGAAACACAAAGCAGACCGAGAAGTCACGCTGCCAACTCCAGCCAAAAATAAACATAGGTAGGCTGGAGGACGATCAGATGATGGCTAAAACTTAACACATCAACAAAACACACCCAAGTAGTTTGGCAGGTGTGGGGGGGATGTTTTGTTTAATTGAGCTACAGATGTGTATGGATTGCCCAGTTCTGCAGAACCACAGAATGCAGAACTGTACTGAGAACTGAAATCAGCACCCCATGAACCAGCTTTCATGTTCAGTCACAAAATTCCTTCTAGGAATTTCAACACAGGCATGAAAAAATGGGTAATTTGGTTAATTTTCTCAAAGATACCACAGAGGATTGTGGGTAGCATTTCTAGAGGTCATAGTTTCATGGTCTTTTTTTCGTGCCAAGCACAAGTAAATTGTATAAAATAAGGACATGTTAAAGCTGCATAATTGATACATGTTGCAGAACCGAATTCAAGTCTAGCTGAGAGACTGGAGTGTGGCCAACACCTCCACTTCCATTTCAGGATTTTAACCCATTAAGAATATAGATCATTCCCACAAGGCTTTCTGAACAGTTCTATGCTTTCTTGGGCTGATTCACATGATGGTGTCATTGTTAAGGCAGGGCTGAATAGGAGGCAGAACAAAGCAGCGATCTAACCAGTCCACATCTTGAATAGGTTCTGGTTTACATCACTGAAACTGTTCAGAACAGCTATTTTATGCTGTCGAGGCGAGTAACGGGGCACTCTTAACAACTATAGGTGTGCATTCAATCCAAATAAATAAATACAAAAAACAGTGCAAATTAAATACAAGCCTCAAAATGCGGTCATCAACTAGTCCCTTCACTGGCACTTAGGCTGACTTATCAGGCTGCGCTCTCGCCTGGAGACGTTGCTACTACTGCTGGCTCAGTCTAGAATAAAACATAAATCACGCACAATTTAATCTCTTGATTCTCTGAACTGCACTAGTCAGAAGAAGCTGTGCGGTTCCTGGACTGGTGCCTGAATACAGAGGTGGGCTGGATAAGGGTCCGTAAGCTAAGGCTGAGTTCCAACAAAATAGGAGGAAATGTGGACAGGCGGTTCCTTGGACTGGGAACTGAAGACATTACCTGTTCTGGATGGGACCACATTCCGCTACAGGAGGAGGTATAGTTGTTCCTGGTAACCTCAAGACTGGACGGTTGCAAAATATGGCACCTAGGCTGTGGGAGCATGCCGGTGAACTACCTCTAATTGTGACCAAATCTGCACCATACTTTTTAACAGTCATGGCTTCTCCAAAGTCCTGGAGAATGCAATTTGCGAAGGATGGTGAGAGTTATTAGGAGACACCTCCTGTTCCCCTCACAGAGCTGCAATTCCCAGAGTTCCCTGGGAAGAGGAAGTGCTGGTGAAGACACTCTGGGAATTGTAACTTTGTAATGGAAATAGGGGTCTCCTAACAGTGCTCAGCACTCAAACTACAGTTCCCAGGATTCTTGGGGGAGAGGGAGCTGTGTCTGTTAAAGTGGTATAATAGTGCTTTAGATATGGCCTCGAAAGATTTGTATAACGTTGATTTGGAGAAACCCGACAAAAGTCAAGGTCAACAGGCAACTAAGGCTCTGGGCCAGACGTTCATTTCTGTATTCTGTCAGAAAGGAAAGGAAGTCTCAGGCCTCCATATACCTTTGCCCTGATGGAAAAACTGAAATATGCAATGTTTCAGAAGCAACAATACACTTATTTGAACAAGGTCTTCCTGACACAAACCTTTCTACAAAAGTTTCAGGAGAGTATGTCCTAACTACCTCTCTTTATTAAATGTGAGTGAACAGGGCTGCTGTGGGGGAAGAATGGAGAGGGAGAAGAAGCCCAAGTTTTACTCAGGTACAATACTATTGCTTATTATGCCTTGTGACAAGCATATTCTTGAGGAGTTCATTGCCTTGGCAAGAGCCACTTGTTTTTAATACACAAGAAGAACAGTGCAAAACAAGTAAAAAGCTGTCTAGGGAGAGCTGACTCTAGAAAGCTTGTGTCATGTGAGTATTAATTCAAGCACAGTCACATTTTACACTGCACATTTGGGACCTGATCCAACCCTGCAGGGAACTAGCCGAGGAACCTTAAACGAGCCTCAGCTGTGCCACTGCTGGGAGTGTGAATGGCACAGAATGTTTGCCGTGCAGCAGTTCAAGATCTGGGAACTGTTTCCATTCTGTTACTATTTCCATTTGTATTCTCCTTTTCAACCAAAAAATAAATAAAATCTATCATATAACAGTAGTAAATCAATTCACTTTGCTCAGGATCTTTCTTTAGAATGGGGTGGAGAATCTGCTTTGCACCCAGAAGGTGCCAGGTTCAATGCAAGGCATCTCCAAGTAAGACAAAGAAAGACCCCGTCTGAAAAACTTGAGAGCTGCTGCCAGGCAAGCATACACTGTAAGTTGTGAACAAATTTCGCCTGCCAGCTTCTTCATTTGACCTGCAAGGGCTTTCTGATGTCAGACATGGTGCAGGTAAGAGCAGTCCTTGGCAGCATCTGCAAAGCCCCTTTCAGCCAATAGGCAGCACCCGTCACATCCCCTTGTGCAGCTTCCAAAGTGCCCAAGGGCCAGCTGTTTGCCGGGAGCTTCTGAAATTTTGTGCAAAGCAGGACTGTACTCCCATGCACCGGCAGAGATGCGGTTGGTCAATCTTACTCGGTCCAGATGCACAAGAGAGCTGAATCAAGCAGGACTGAGCCTCCCTCGCATCAGCCAACAGGCAGTGAGGTCAGCCCTGCTTAGTGCAATCAGCTGATGCAAGGTTTGGATTTGGATACGCATAACAGCTCCCTGCTGAGAGCTCGCTTGTGCACCCAAACCTAGTGCTGAGCAGGAGTGACATACCTGTGTTAACAGCTGGTGTGAGCAGAGGCCCACCCAGCTTGATTTGGGTGTGCAAGACAGCTCCCTGCAGGGAACTCTCTCATGCACCCAAACCTGTTCAGTTTTGCTGCACTCTGAAGTCAGGACTTCGTAGCACCTCGCAGGTGGCTGAGGTTTCCCCCCTTCGTTTTATCAGCTGGTTCAATGCAAAGTGGTTTTCAAAGCACCAAGCCACATGATGTTAATTGAGCTGCCAGGAGAATAGCAACAAATTAGAGCTGGGAGGCAGATCCTGATATGGATCTGGCCTGTGGAGCCAAAAAAGTCCCCCACTCCTGGTGAGTGAGTGAGATAAACCAGTGGTCAGATTCAGTATAACACTTCCTATATGTCTAATTAAAAAAAAATGGACTAAGTATCTTTACAATCCATCTGGAGAGAGCACAAATAATATTGAAGTGCTGTCTCTCTTCCCCATGACATAATGAAAGCATGTTGAAGCTTGCTGAGCCACACAATCAATATATATACCTCACTACTTTTTTTGAAGGTTAAGATAGATGGAGTACAATATAATGAGAACAATTCTTGAAGCTGCGTGCATCAAGACCGGAGCAACGGTCTCATTAATCTGTGCACAATATTTGAACTGCACTCAGATTCCCAAATTTTAAGCCTGCGTTTTTCATTCCAGGGGAAGTCAAGCTGACACAAAGGTCCAAAGTTCAGAGCAATTTTAATCCTTCAAAAAGGAGCTAGCCGAGAAAAGCATATGAAACAATTGCTATGGCAACATAATACTTCTAAGTAATGAAGCTTCTTATTGAGGTATGAGTGGTCTTTTGTTAGCTAGGAACTAGGGCTGAAGTATTTAGAGCAAACTTTGGTAGCAAACAAAGGCAAAAACATCATTCAAATCCAAAGAATTGTATGCTTGAGTACTCTCTGAAAAGACAGTAACCAGAGCTTCCTTGATGCACACAGACTCTGGGAATCAGAACTCATACGGGATGTCATAAAATCTGTATTTAAAAAGGTCTATAAAGCACACACTGGATGAAGCTGAACTTCTTTGGGTGACATTCTAAATATGGAAAGAAGGATCAGTTTTCACTAGATAGCTATGCAATTTTTCTGCTTCATCAGCCGACTAAACCAATAACCAAACAGATATTCATTCATTCAGAGGCATATTGCCTTTGAACATGGCAGTTGCATAGCCATCATGATTAGTAGCATGTTGTGGTCTTATATTTTAGTACTGTGCATTCCTGGAACATGGCAGCCACCAGTACTGTGACCAAGCCATTAAAAGCAGCAGTGAGAGGTTTAGGAGGAGGCATCTGGATTTAATATCCCCTAGCAAATAGATCTATATCAGGGAAAACCTTCTGGCAATAAGCTGTTCAACAGTGGAACAGACTCCCTTGAAAGGTGGCAGATTCTCCTTCATTTGAGGTTTTAAAACAGAGGTTGGATGGCCACCTGTCATGGATGCTTCAGTTGAGATTCCTGCATTGCAGGGGGTTGGATTAGATGTTTCCCAGGATCCCTTTCAATTCTACAATTCTATGATTCATTGGCTGCGTTTGGACACCACAATAAACCATAGTTTATTGGGATAGGAACGTGCCTAGGTGGGCCCTGGGCTTGAGGTCAAGCAGCAGCAAGGAGTTTGCAAGCTTTTACTCTCAATGTGAATTATCCACAGCTTAGCATGGCAACTAGCTCCTAAATTGCATTTCAACGTATTCTTTGTTGAAATAAGGCAGCTCCACAATCCATGGTTTGTAGTTGGATGGTTTCAAACAAATCATAGTTAAGATAAATCGCACAGCTCAGCTTGGGGTTCAGACTAACTACACTGGCTACCTATTTGCTTTGAAGCCCACCAAGTTCTGGTGCTTACCTAAAGGTAAAGGTAAAGGTACCCCTGACAGTTAAGTCGAGTTGCGAACGACTCTGGGGTTGCGGCGCTCATCTCGCTTTACAGGCCGAGGGGGCCGGTGTTTGTCCGCTTCCGCCGACAGTTTTTCCAGGTCATGTGGCCAGCAGCAGAGCAGCACATGGAAATGCCGTTTACCTTCCTGCCAGAGCGGTACCTATTTATCTACTTGCACTGTGTGCTTTCAAACTGCTAGGTTGGCAGGTGCTGGGACCGAACAACAGCAGCTCACCCCATCGCAGAGCCTCGAACCACCAACTTTCTGATCGGCAAGTCCAAGCGACGCAGTGGTTTAAATCACAGCGCCACCCGCATCCTTGGTGCTTACCTTCACACTCATAAATGGCTTGGAACCAAAATACTTAAGGGAACACCTCTTTCAACACCAACCTGCCTGCACATTATGGTCATCAGCCAACACCTTGCTGCAACTACACTTCAAAACAGAAGGGAGCAATGTTGCAGCCAGAGAAAGGACGTTTGCAGCAATCGTGACCCAACTGTGAAATGCCTTTTCTAGCAAAGTTGGTGCTGGGTAAAACTCCCTGGGTTGAACAGGGTTCATTAATTTTCATGGATCTGCTCCAAGTAGGACTAGCGTTGGATACAGACACACCTTCTAGACAACAGGCAAAAATCTTTTTATCCAAACGAGTCATTTCAAACACCCCGGCTCCTTTAAACTCTTGACTTTTGACTGTGATTTTATTTGCCACTCTAAAACTCTTATTGTATGGCTGTTTTATTTTATGGATTTTGCATTTCAAATTGGCTAGAATCTTTTCAACATGAGGCAGTACAGAACAGAACAAACGAAGAAAAGAAAAAGAAAGTCCTCCACGAAGAAAACTATATAAACCTGAACCCTAACACATTACCTTTCTATCTGGAGGGTACATTTCTGAATGAAGGAGCATTCAAGCCATGTGAGCTCCCACCTGGAGTCTGCAATGGGACGGACACAGGTGCATCATCTCAATAAGAACTAGGCCTTTGTCAATTTCACTATATAGAAGGAAAACACTTACTATTTTCCTTACACCTGGCTATATTACTCCTAAAGAAAGAGACACAAAAGCAAGCTGTTATTGTTACGAAACCATTATTCGTCTTGGGAAGGGCCGGGTGTTCAAATAAATGCAATTTCAAATATCCTAACGTGAACAAAAAGACTGTCTCAATTCTCTATTTTGTATCATGTAACATGCAAGAGCTATGTCTTCCAAAAGCATCCATCTGTTAAAAATGTATGCACCAGAAGTATTTGTGTGATGTCAGCATCTGTGTGCCATCTGTATGGTTTTTTTTTAATGGACAAAGTAAGCGCATAATAACCAAAATGCACTGTGCCTACCTGGTAGCTGTTGCCATTCCAGAACTTTTTCATCTCTTTGCGATACAAAGCAACTAACGTGCACATAAGTAGTGTGCACGGCACTAAATAGAGAAGGGCTGGTTGTGCCATCTGCATTAGCGTCAGGCCCGCGAATGTTACCAACATGCCAATAGCGTAAGCTGTAGAAAGAGAGGAACAAGAGAGCTGTTGAGTAACATACACCTAGTATGTTCATGGCTTCACTGTAGATATAGCCCCATTAAGAGTTAGAGTTGTTTACCTATCGTGGAAGAAATGAAATACACAGAGGAAGAGCTTGTCTGAACATCAAACCTGTGACAATAGGCCACCAGGAGACCTAAAAAAACACAAATTTATAGGTCATAAATATTTGTCAGGAAGTAAACGAAGCCAGCAAAATCACTATCCACTCTTCTTATACTAATGAATAGGAAATCCTAGAACAGGCACCCCCAAAATTGGCCCTCCAGCTGTTTTAGGACTACAATTCCCATCATCCCTGACCACTGGTCCTGTTAGCTAGGGATGATGGGAGTTGTAGTCCCAAAACATCTGGAGGAGCGAGTTTGGGGGTGCCTGTTCTAGGATTACAAAAGGGACTGGGGTGCCTTGCTCCCCTCCCCTTTGCGAAGACACCCTTAGCTACTGTTTTAAAAGGCTACAAGAGGGCATGATTTGCCCCATCTACCTTTATTCAAGCACCCACCATGGAGCTGCAAGCAATATGGATCGATTTAAATCACTGATTTAAATAACAATTATATTTTACTTTTTTATTTATTGAATATATATACCACCCTATTTTAAAATCAGCAAGAAGAAAAGGCCCAACTTAAATCACAAATTTAAATCAAGTTTCCCACTGATATTTCAAAAAATTCCTAAAAATGTGACCACTGAACAACTAAATTTACAACTAAATAGAGTACTGTATTATTATTATCATCATCATCATCATCACCATCCATTCAGAAGGGATACCATGTACTGGTTTTTTTTAGCTGACTTGATTTTTTGAAAATAAATTTTAGAAGATACTGTTTAATGGACACCTTTTTAACCTATAGGGGGAATATCTTCACAATATGCTGATTAAGGGTCTTTCAGCAACCAGCACTATGGTAGTTTTGTGAAATATAGGACCCTGCATTTTGAACCATTTTTCTCCTTTTCTTTTCACTGCTCCTTACTACTTCAGCTCTCCACCTTAGCCCAAGCCTATCCTCACAAAAAGAAAAAGCAGCAAACAAGAATTAAATCCCTACCATCTGCTGATAGTTACTAGGCAGATGAGAGCAGTTGATTTACATCTGTTGAAAATGAAATGCCTGTGTTTGGTAGGAAGAATGTACGTTTGGCGGGTGGGGGACAATGAATTGGTTCTTCATTTACCCTTGAAAAGCTTCCTTCAACTAAATGTATCTGGGCTCGCAGTTTAGCTATCGGTCTGGGCTATTTTATTTATTTTATTAGGCAGTCACTTTATCTTGCCCAGGGCAACCTGAAGCGATTTACAACCAAACAAGTAGACAATAAACCTCACATAGGTACATTAAAACAAAAAAGGAAAGAGAAATACATTAAAAACATCCCACCCACTGTCAGGGGATCCTCCGGAGGCAGTGGAGAGCAGGCTGAGGTGGAGGGAGGCACCCCTGATGTTGAAAGTACCCAGCACCGCCAGAGAAGCCCAGAGACTTCCTGTGGGAGCAATAGGCAGGGAGGGAGTTCTGTGGCGGAAGGGCAGTCAGATGTTGCAGGGTCCCGACACCAACTCAGCAATTCAGGGATGGAGGGGGAATCGGTAGTTCCGTCGCCCCAATTACGTAGGGGGCTCAAACGGAAAGAGGAAAGGAGGAGACTTGGGGTCCCCAGGTTGTTTTGTTGGAGGGGCTCTCGCAAAGCAACACTTCCAAAATCTGAGAGTGACTAAGACGGTCATGGAATTTGAGCTCTGACTTGTACATATCTGTATAATAAACTGATGTAAATATACAGATCCTGCGTCATTGCCTTTTACTCGTGAGGAGCACTACTGGACCACTTCTAAATGGTTGCACGTATTGCTAAACCATAGTATATCACACATGAACCTTAGACTTCCTTCTCCTTCTTGCTTCTTTATATTTGTAAGTCACTTTCTGTTTCCATGGACAGAAAAAAAGGTTAATTTGAAAAAGTAAGAAGTCAAAAGAACACCCATGGAGTAAGAATCCCGTAAAAAAAATGTTTTTAAAATATTTAAAATTAGACAGAATGATTTGGAAGCTTGCAGTTCATGGGGCTAAAGAAGCCTTTGCCAACCTGGTCTTTTGGACCAACTCTCACCAGCCCTTGCCAGCACAGCTAAACATCTGGAGGGCATCATGTTGGCAAAAACTGAGTCTCATGCAGCCATTACATGAAAAGCTTTTCTGCTTACGTTGCCATTAACTCAGTTTGTCACTCTTAAAAATTACAAATATTAGCAATGATATGATTTGATCAAAATATGTTTGCCCACTGTTTGATCAAAATATGTTTGTTATACATTGGTGCTTATCACGTGTAAGCATTTGTTTGTTTACTTTCCATTCATCAAGGTATTTGGGTTTTTAAAAAATTCTTTTGTGGTTATAAAAAATTGGTACATTCAGTTCTACGGTATTTGAGAAGTCTTTTTTACGTAATTATTTCTTAACTTATTTCCTGTTCTTTTGGTTTTTGAGGGTGGGTTATATGCACCTCTCTGTTTTTCCATTTGATCATCCTGCTGAGTTAATCTTAGTTGATTGGGGGGGGGGGAAGACACTTACCTGGTAAAGCAATGTCACCGTACCCAAGTAATGAAAATGGTCTTGAACATAACGTCAGTGCAGAGAATGCCAGCCTTGGCACTCTGATTACCACTGGCAACTGCAAAAGAGTGTTTTCAAAATCCCACATAAGTCAACACCAAATGGCACTGAAGAAAGGAAGCTTTAAAATTCAGCAGAACTATTTACTCATCTAGTTTACATAGAACTTCAGATTATAAAGGACTTGATCTAAGAAAACAGCAACCAAGATACCGAGTGCATAAAAGATGTCCAAGCATCTAAACCAAAAGGACAATGCATATGGATGACAAACAGACACCACACACAAGAATGTTAAGAAAATGCACCATGTGAAGTGAGAGAAACAATGCTGAATTTAAGGATGGTTGGGGAACATTGATATCCAGGCCTTGGATAAATAAATTTGGAAAGGGAGAGACAGAGGGTCGAAATTCCCACCAGTCCCAAATGCTATTCTTTTTCAGAGGATCTTAAATACAATCCTTACTTTCTCATGAGGAGCTGACCGCCCAGCAGAGGCTTCCACCAAGCTTCCATCATTCTAGGATCAAACCCAAGTCAACAAGCATTTAATACTTTAAAAGAAAGTAGGAAAAAATGGCTATATTCTGTGAACATGTTGCACATAAATATTTAGGGCAAAATTCAGGCAAAGTGCAGCACTTTATATTCCCTTTGGTTTGAAAGAGTTAAGCACATCTTTCATTATCCCACGTAACAAAAGTCAAAAGGATAGCAAAGTGCTAAACTTTAACCGGATTGTGCATTAGTGCAAACTCAATGCAGTAGCAGCTATGAAAACACAATATGATAATTCCTAACATAGCTTAAGCATAAATTATGTATTTATCAAATGATTATATGCTTACCTTTTCACCACTATCTGTAGGACCTGTTGCCACTTCAACCATGATACTTTCTCCACTCTGAAATTTTAAACGGAGCATTGTGATACTGAATCATTCACCTAGCAAGTACATGGGTTTAATTGTTTATATTATTAAACATTCAGAATCTAATGTAATCCTCTTACAATGTATTTTGGCAGTACATTCCTCAGCAACTCCATGTGAAACAGAATGCACGAAAAGAAAACAGAATCGGTGTACAGATCAGTATGAAAGAGATCTAATTTTTTGAAAAGCAGAATTAACCAAAGTCAACTTCTGCAGAAGTACTGGGTAAATCCTGCTGCAGGTTTAATTTCCAAATAATCTTGAAATGGTGCAAATTTAATAAAAAATTCACCAGATACAGAAGAATCAAAAGCAGACGCCAACACTGGAAAAGGCCAACTAACAATTTGAACTTCAATGTGTTAAAAGAAGTAGTTTCAAACATGTGGATATTAACTCTGTTTTCTTTTCAAACATTACTCTCTGTGTTTCGGCAATAAGGTCACTAAGGCAATTTGGTTGTTGCTTTAAGGCAATCAGAATTAGGGGTCCTGTAGCCTATCTTGCAGGAGTTATGCAGTACACAACACCGGGAAGTAATTTTAAGTTCGTGGTACAGTATCACAGTGCCACTCAAAGGCTCTAGGCTGCACTCTGCAACAGCCAAGGCTTCATGGCTTACTTTAGAATTGCTCAGAATGAGCTTAGGATTCACTCTCATTAGAATCCAGGTTTTTTAATTTCTGAAATATTAAAATGCAAGTGATTCACAGTTTTTGTCTCCTATTTTGTCAGGTCTCTCTTCAGGTGCATTTAACTGTCACCTGGAGCTCACTACCAAGTGATGCTCAGTTATCCCTCATGTTGGTCTCATTTAAGCACAAGGTAAAAACAATTCTCATTATCCAGATATTTGAAATGGAACCAACCTTCTATGCAGACTCTATACTGCTTCTGATTCTGGTATATATTTGAAGTAGATAATTAAATGAGCAAATTAAATGAATTTGGATATGCAAAAGATATTTTTAAAAATAATTTAAGGAACCACAGAAAGAGAGGAAAGGAAGTCAAACTTTGAAGTGTTAAATTGATTGTAAAACTAATGAAATGTATAAACCTGAAAAGTATAAACAAAAACTTTAAAAAATAAAAAATACACTTTAATACGTACAATATTGGTGTGCTTTAATGAAAAAAATAAGTTATAAACCTGCATACTTACTTTTGTAAGGTATGGTGTGATGAAGACGAAAAATACATCATATACAAGAAGGAGACCAAGGAGAATAACACATGACTAGAGGACGAAAAAAAGTGTTATTTTTATAAAGCTCATGAGCAATCATTAACACTTTCAAAAATAGCACAATCACATCATACTATTTAAATAAAGTGGCAACATTTGCTCGTAACACTAAACCATCATTTAAAGCAATGTGTATCAACCCGAACAAACCTAAGTGAAAGCTGGCTTAGCATTATGTATGAACTGTATGACTAGAACAAACTCATGGCTAGTTGTCAAGAAAGCTCAATAACCCACCATTTCAAAAGTGAAAGGAGAATATTTTAAATCATGTTTGGTTGGTACCCAACAATAGCCAGGATCCAGTGAAAGTAAGATTAAAACACTAGAAGTCCTTTCCTTTCCTTTCCTTCACTCAGGCATGCTAAACTTCTGGATGGAAACACAAATCATTCTTGGCCAATCTCAACATCATGGCAAACAATGGTTAGCACTAAACAAGAAACTGAAAGTGATGGTGCATGAGGAAGAGGATAAACACATGAGCCTACAAGGTCATTTCCAGCCCTCCAAACCATGATTTGAAAAATTGAGCCAGTAGCACATTAAAAAGAAATTGATGTGGTTTGGGAGCTGTATTTGACACATTCTACTTCCATCAGATGCTCTAGCCAACCAAAGCTTAAGCTGCAAAAACTGACTAAACCTTTTCTGCAGTCCAACACAGCATACACTCTCTGAAATTGATGTTCTTTGTGTATTTTAGCTAGATGGAAAGCTTACTGTACCTTAAAGTTGGGCAATTTGAGTGTTTTAATAAAGTTCACGCAGAAAGCAATTCCCAGGATATCTTGCAAAATCCATACCCAGCTAGAACAAACAAACAAAATTGTTGCATTAAAACACAGGGACAAAATATTGCACATAGGTGAAAGCTGCAATCCTCAACTCACTTATTACAGGGTAAACCCCCTTGAAAACAGTGCAATTAATTTTGGTGCAAAAATGTATAGGATTGAGCTGTAAGGCCAAGATTCAAAGAGGCTCATGCAATAGCATCATATGCAGTGCTTGTGGACAGGAGGAGAGCAGAAGGGGAAAAGGAGACATCTAATGGAAATTGAGAATGGAAAAGCCTGCCTGTCTTTGCAGTCTTTGGACCCCGACCTAAATATTTTGAAGGCAACACAGATTTAGAAGGCAACAAAGCTAGCATTTCTCATCATTTCAATTCTGAATCTGAGAACTATTCACATACCTATTTTCATTCCGAAACACTGCCCAAACAACAGATGTCGTTATGCATATTAGAGCGAGAAAAAAGATTCTCACTTCGAGGCATCTGTCCCAGCATGGAAACCTAAAAATAAAGCGGCACAATAATATGTTATAAATACAGCAAATAATACATCTCGTTCTCCAACAGATACCAACAAGGGCAGCTTGCCCCTATTATAGGCATCATCCAGAGCAATTTTCTCTGGGGGTTTTGCATTCCAGTCAAAGTATATTTTGTGTATGAGAAAGGGCCGCAGCTCATGCAGAAAGTCCCAGGTTTGGTCCCCAGCGTCTCTAAGTAGGAATGGGAGGGATTATTGTCCGAAACCCTGGACAATCAGTGAGCTCGCAATACTGAGCAGGCAATACTGATCAATGGACTCAGTCAGTATATTGCAGCTTCCTCTAGTAATAATTTCTAATACTTGCAGGGTGTTCAAAGCACTTCGTGTGTATTATCAAGTTGCAACCCTCACAGCAACCCAATAAATATTGTTATCCCGCCCCCATGTTGCAGGTTTGGGTGGGAGGTGGAGCGGAGGAAGAGAAGCAGCTGACGGAATGAATTGCCTAAGGTCACCTAGTGAACTCATGGCAGAGGTGAAACAGGAACTTCCTGATTCGTAGCTCATCCTCTAGCCAGACTGAGAAGGAAGAGGTGGCGTTATGTAGGTGTTCTGCCAGGCAGATCCAAACATAGAAGATAAGGGGGTGGAGGGCTCTGATGGCAAAGGCAAGCAACTCATGTTGGATCCGGGAGTTGAAAGGAAGCCAATGAAGGGGTTTAAGGAGAGAATCATGTGATCAAAGTGACATGAAAGGTGAATGGTTTGGCAGTAGAGTAGCATAAAGGGACCAAGACGAGACCACAGAAGAAAAGAGAAGGTTGCAGTTGTCTAGCGACAGACAACCAAAAGATGAAGCAGAGTTTCGGCTGAGGGGATAAAGAGAAAAGTGATGAACCTTGGCAATGGAGTGAACAGGGAGAGCAAATGAGAAGAATATAATATAAAGCCTAGGCTGAATGCCTGATCAACAAGGCATATGGTAACACTGGCAATGGATAAGGAGAGAAGGGCTTGGGATGAAAGATGAGAAATCCAGTCTTTGGCATATTGAGTTTTGGACAATGACATCCAAGCAGAAATCTGATAAGACTGAGGTGTAGGATTGGAGTGATGAAGTAGAGAGAGAAAGCTGGGTGTAATGTGCATATAGGAACTACTGGTGTGGATTTTGAGAAAAAAGAGCCAAAACCCAAGAACAGTTCTAGTCACAGTAAAGAGAAGGAAAACAGGAAATGAGCTTCCACCTACATAAACACTGATCTAATGATTAGACAGATAGGAAGAGAACATGGTGAGGACAACATCACAGAGACTTGTGGCTTAAAGGATTCAAGCAGGAGGGGGAGGGGAAGCAGATGATCTGCATCAAGGGCAGAAGAAAGGACAAGAAGAATGAGACTGAACAGAGACTATTAGATTTTGCAGCCAGGAGTGATTTTTCTGGGGGCAACTTCAATAGACTGAAAAGGGTGTAAACTGGATTGGAGGAAGTCATAAGCACAGTTAAAGGAGAGAAAGTCAAGACAGCAGCACACTCCTGGAGTTTGGAGGCAAAGGGGAGAAGAGTGGCAGCTGGAGAGGAAAGGTGAGTTAAGGGATGGACTTTTGAAGAATAGGGAAGACAGGGGCACATTTGCATGCAGGATGAAAGGAGGAAGAGGTGTTGGAGAGGGAGATATAGATATTAATTGTGTGAAAAAGAGGGGAATAACAGCAGGTTGGGAAACAGAAGGATATGGAATCAGGGGAGCAAGTGGAGATGTGAAAGGATGACAACTGGGTAGTCGACTCATCAAGTGAGACACAAGAGGAAAGCTTTCATTTTACAAGCAAAAGCCAGACCATATAACATAATTTTTCTTAGCCGCACAGCTATTTAGGAAAGTCATATGGAGTTATGGACTGTACCTGCATTGCCCATAAGGTATTTTTCTAACTATGGCATGAAGACAGTTGAACAAGCTTGATGCAGATGCGAGGCAGAAAATTGTGATGACAGCATACACTGGACAAAAAAGGAAAATAAGGATACAAACTATCAGAAGCATGCCATCACAAATTATTCAAAGAAAAAAAAAAAGATTGCTCATGCCAAACTGGATGGAATTATTGATGATGCACAATGGAAGACTATGTGGACCACTAGACCAGCAAAGTCTGTATCATGTTTGGGAACATATCCTAAAATAAATATAATGTGGGTGCAGGACACCTGTTCAGATCTCACAAATATCACCCAACTTTACTCCCATGTGCTGGCCAGGTTGCAATAGCAGGGGTGCGTACTGCCCCCCATTGTGGGTGTGTCCATTGGCTAATGCTTTTTGGAATGAAGTGTAAAGAAATGACGGGCATTGTGACAGAACCACTGCAAATTATGTCTGAAGACAAATATGGACATCAGAGCTAAGGCACTTCTAATCTTTTTACCAATGGCTGTGCAGCTTTTGATTGCTCAAAATGGAAAACCTAGAAATTATGGACCTTGCATTGTGGTAACATTGAATTTAAGAGTTATACAGGGCAAAGCCCTCTTTATGTGGCTTGGTGGAATTTCATTAATTATATTAACAATACCAATCCACAACACCGGTTTTCAGCAGTTATCTTTGAAAACCTGGAATTCATGACTGCGCTTTCAAATGTTACTTTTCTTTTATACAGATTGCTTTGCCTCATTTTCTTCACCTCACTCGTATCACTTACTTTTTTTTATTCCTAGTAATATGGAATGTATCATATGAAATGTAACATTGCATCCTCTGGGATGTTATTACACTTTTATGCCCGTCTATTTTGATTTATGCTTCTACCATACACAAACACTCTAGCTAATATCCTGAGCATGTTCACTCAGAAGTAAACACTGCCACTGAGGTCAACAGGGTTCAGTTCCTAGTAAGTATATCTAGGATTGCAGCCACTGTTGTGTTTATGCATTTTCCTGCTTCTCTCTCCTACTGCTATCTCCTTCCTGTTGTCAGTTTGCATTTCTTAGTGCGGACAGCATTGATCTGATGTGGAGAGATCTTTCCTATTCTACTTAGTTTAATAGGGTTCTGGCAGCTTCTCTGTGTGAAAGAAACAAGCAGAAGCTTCGTGATGTTTGGGTTATGCCTTCAGAGAAGCTGAGTAC
The DNA here is from genome assembly GCF_009819535.1 of Lacerta agilis. Taxonomy (NCBI): domain Eukaryota; kingdom Metazoa; phylum Chordata; class Lepidosauria; order Squamata; family Lacertidae; genus Lacerta; species Lacerta agilis. The sequence goes on along the minus strand of NC_046324.1, from coordinate 13,453,991 downwards.
AGCTGGCTTAAACTGGGTCTGTTATCTCTTCTGTCAAGGTCATGCTAACTATAAAAGGAAGGCCAGAAGGAGCCTGGGTACCACTTTCTCTTTCTATCTCTCTTCCTTCTGTTGTGATGTTCTGTATATAGTATGCTTAGTGTTAAGGTTCAGACTTACTATAAGTTATTGTAAGTTTAAGTTAAGTCTGCTGCAACTGGATTTCTTATGGACAGTGCCAATCCTGGATGGATTGGATTTGTGACCATTATGCTCATTTGCCTTCTGTAGCAGCAAAGCTCTGCTGGATTGAATACAATTGACTCTGGTCTATTTTTGGGGAATCCTGCAGTGTGTTTTTTCTCATTGGAATCTACTCTGGATCAATATTGAGTAGAATTACATGACACCTGTTGGCCTGACTTTCACTTATGTCATGCACTCAATTGATAGTCTTAGGTAAGCCACACTCACAGCATAAGTTCCCACCACAGTCTCTAAACAGGAATAATAATAAATTGTCTGTACTACAACATGCAGGATGCATGTGAAGGAAATCTGGACACTTTAACTATATACACGTAATGCTATTACTGCTATACTCAAATGATGGGATTTTTCTTCATTAGAAGCAGAAGCCAAGTCCCGATTAATTTTGGATTTGGGCTCTCCCTGGTTTTTGGACCTGAATTTCAAAAGCCCATTGACTCAGAGAGATGAGCAGAGGCTCGTCAGCAGATTCATAAATATGAACATGACAAAAACAATTCCCATTTCCCCAAGGTGGTCTCAGCTCACCATGGAGAGAAAAAACACTGAATTATTGCTGAGGAAAAATATGGAGTATCACCATATATCTGGATAACTGGGTGACCTTAGGCCTGTCATCATCTCCCATACTATTTTATTTTATTTAACATTTTATTTTTTCTGCTTAATCATAAAAGCCTCTATGCAATCTACATAAAATAGACATTAAAATTATCAATGAAATTTGGAAGTTAAAAACAAGTTGACCTTAAATAAAATTCAAAATATAAATAAAGCCAGCAGCTTTAAAAAGTGTGTTATCAAAGAATATTACAGATTAGCAGGTGCTGAAAAACAGTACAGCTAAGATATTTGGCTAACCTACTTGTTAGGGTTGTTGTGAGGATAAAATATGGAGGAAATGGAGGATGGAGAATTATTACTATTATTATTATTAACTTTTTACCCCAACAGCCCTCAAGGCAACTTACAGAGAAAAGTACCCATGCATCTTGAACTCTTTAGAAGAAAGGTGGGGAGATATAGTTATAGATATATAGATATATAGATATATATACACACACACATATATACACATACACTAGCTGACCCGGCCGCACCCTGCTGTGGCTGATTTTGTGTAATGGAAGGGGTTCTCTCGGCTCCCCGTCCTCGGCTCCTCCTGCATGAGAAGCGGCCGCGCCTCAGCCTCCCTGTGTGGGAACGGGCAGAGCTCCGTAGGGGAGGTGGAGAGGGAAGCTCAGCCTGGACTCCGCAGGGGGAGGTGGGTGGGGAGGAGAAGGGGAAGTGGCTTCTGCCTCCGCCACCCACTGGGCCTATCCTGCCCTCTCAGCCCGGCCCCCCAATGGCCACGGCCCCTTCCCGCCCCTCCAGCCCAGCGACAGAGGTTTTTTTGTCCACGCAGGTTCTGTGATGCTGCCGGGAGATCCAGCTTTCTATTGGATAGTGTTGGAGTCTTCAGCGCTTTTGCTGGTGACGTGTAATGGGGCGCCAATTTTTTTTGCGTTTATTCTTTATTTTAGGTATGTCAGGTGTGGTTTTTTTGAAATTTAATTATCCCATGTTATTCCCATGGAATGCTGTGTCCTAATTTGATACTATTTGGTCCAGCGGTTACGGAGCAAGTTGGTAACCGCCGCGCACGCAATGGGAACATTTATATATATATAGATATATATATACTCTACTTATTTACTTATTTATTTAATCTATCTATCTATCTATCTATCTACTTTTCTATCTACTTATCTATCTATCCCCCCACCCAAGGAAGCTGTAGCTCAGTGGATATTTATTATAAAAAAATCCACTGAGCTACAGCCTCCTTATGGGGAAAAGTAGAGAATATACTTGCATATATAAAACCAAACAGAAGGAGAACAGAAGGAGCATCCTACGTAAAACTAAATAAAGCTACATAAATTCAGTGTTGAATTCAGACAGGGCCCTAGTTTTCACAGAGTCTGTAAGCTTGAAATTGGGGCTGAACCACTCCAGACTCCTCCGGAAACACTAATAAATAATAATAAATCCATCCCTATAAGAAATGAAGCATATCAGGAAAAAGTCTCACTAAAATGTTTTCTTTCTTTTTTTATGGGGCATTCAGTCATCAAGCCCCCACTTGCAACCCGGACCCAAGTCTACCACCTCAGCAGGAATCAGCCTTAAGAAGGCATGGCAAGTTCAGAAAGTCAGACCGTAATAAATCCAAATGTCTCCTTACCTAGATATTTGTAGAAGTAGTACATCAAGACTAGCATAACACAACAGATGGCAACAAAGAAAACAGCGGTCATAGGAGTTAAAACCACGTTTTCTTCACTGTCTGACGAGTCGCTGTTTCCATCATTTGAAGACCGTTTCAGACTCTCACTGTGAGGGTAAACATAAGTAGTTATAGGCTCTCACTGCATCTTGTTACCATTTTCAACATAGATCAATATGCGGACGTTTCTTTCTGCTTTAGTAATGGATTGGTTTTTCTCAACTAAGCAACATTCAGCAAAATTACATCATGATTCATAGAATGAATACAGTATATATTTACAGTACCTTATGGCATATGCGGAGCTTAATATTTATTAGTCCATTCATTAGTATTAATATGAACTTAATACGTTGAAGTCCCAAAAGACACCTGCTCTTAGGACTTCCCTATAGGAATGCTTTCTCTAGTAGTTCTGGTGGAGAAATGCCCATAAGAAGCACCAGACTTGAAATTCTGCACAGATTTCCCAGGCTCATAGATAATTACTTAACAGTCAATGTGGCTTTTCAGTGCCAACAGTATTTTCCAGGCACTGTGCCAAAAGTGTCCCAGTGGAGAAAACACTACAAAATAAAAATCAAGTAATTATCAGTTATAGATATGGTGTATATTTATACTAATTGAACATCACCTTTAGTGAGATACTGAGATTCTGTTCTGTATTCGGATCATTTCTAAGCAGTGCACTTGCCTGGGCTACTAATCTGGTCCAATCAGACTTTGTGGACCATAATGCTTTTTGGAGGCCCTTAACAAAGCTGGACAAGTCTACCATCAAACTGGGCCTTCTCTATGGGAATGCTTTCGGCACAATGAGTTGTATCCAACTGGTTGTCCTGCTCAGTTGGAATTATCCATGAACAGGATACTGGATTTACAGTGGTACCTCTGGTTACGTACTTAATTCGTTCCGGAGGTCTGTTCTTAACCTGAAACTGTTCTTAACCTGAAGCACCACTTTAGCTAATGGGACCTCCTGCTGCTGCTGCGCCGCCAGAGCACGATTTCTGTTCTTATCCTGAAGCAAAGTTCTTAAGCATTATTTCTGGGTTAGTGGAGTATGTAACCTGAAGCGTATGTAACCCGAGATACCACTGTATTGAGAAATCTGTGTGGTCCATCTAGTTCACTGGATGGCAGCAGCTCTCCAGGGTTTCAGACGGAGGTCTCTCTGAGCTCTACCTGAAGATGGTGGGGATTGAACCTTCTGCATACAAGCAGATGCTCTAACTATTGTCTACTGCCCAGTTGCAAATCTATGGATTTCACCATCTTTTGCACTTCCCATACAACTTATAGACCAGGACCTTGATCCCCACAAATTTATTGTTTGAGAGGAAGAGAGATCTCCACTGGAACTGTTTGAGAGAAAGAGAGAACAAACACACAAACAAACAAAGCAAAATTGTCCCCGTAGCAGCAAATGTGTTGTCCCGTAACAGGAACTTTTCATATATTAAGGTTAAACCAAGAAAACTTACAGCTCTGCCATGCCACTCCAGTAGCCTCCCAATGCTACAGAGATCACAGCAATTAGAAAGATAACCACCATGCTGAAGTCAAATTTTGGGGGAGGTGGTGAATATAATGTCACGTTCACATTATTTCCAAGATCCTGGAAATTATAAAAGCATCAGATTAGAGATGTCTGTTGAAAAGAGATGCTTTACATTTCAATATCTGATCATGATTCTGGGATATTCCGAAACATAGCCTTGCAAGGAAATCCACTTTCCTTTATGAACTCACTTGCTTACACGTGTGTATTTTAGTCATTTGCAGCACATCAAACAGCCTGAACAAGAAAAGAGCTAGGGTGGTTCTAGTTTTGAATGAGGAGATGCAGGTTCAAAAACCCCATGAAGATCACTGGATGACTTTGAGCCCTGCTAGCCTAACTTACCTCACAAGGTTGTAGAAAGGACATAGTGGAGAAGCAGGGAGAACATGAAAAAAAAAATTAAGAAAAGAGAACAAACTCTTCTCCAATGTACAAAAACACTGGCCACCGAGAAGCAATTCTCATTCAGGATGTGAATGTAGAAGCCTGCAGCAACAAAACTATTCACAGCTCAATCTTCACCCATTGGCCTGGTTTGCATGTCAGGCTAAGCCAAAGCATGGCTTAACACTGGCATGCAAGCATGCAGCACTAGCACCATCTCTGTGTGGCCGTGGGCATCCACAAAAATGTTAATGAGAGGGCCGGCCCCCCTCAATATTATGCAGCTAGGTGGGCTCTGTCAGGCCCTCTTCATCATAGCAGCAGGAGGGCCCAATGGAGTCTGTCACAGCCTTAGCAGGCCCCACCAGACCTTTCAGGGGGGCATGACTGGCACTCATCCCCAATAACTTTGCTGCTGTGCTGCAGTGAGCTAAGGCACGCTTGGGTTTAGTGTATCATCTGAACCCAGGTTCATGGTTCAGCTCTCCTGGACAAATCTGACAGTTTGCATTTCTTAGTATAGAAAGTATTGATCTGATTTGTAGAGATCTTTCCTGTTCTGCTTAATTCAAGAGGGTTCTTGAAGATTGTGTGTGTGAAAGCAGAAGGTTTCTGATGTTTGGGTTATTCCTTCTGGGAAGGTGAGTACGGCTGGTTTAAACTGGTTATCCTTTCTGACAAGCTCATGCTGACTATAATAGTAAGGCCAGAAGGAGCCTGAACTCACTTTCTGTGTCTTTGTTCTGATGCGGTGTTCTGTTCTGTATGCTACAGTGTTAAGGTTTAGTCTCATAAGTTATTGTTAAGTTTAAGGTAAGTCTGTTGCAACTGGATTTCTTATGGACTGTGTCAATCCTGAATGTATTGGATTTGTGACCATTATGCTCATTTGCCTTCAGTAGCAGTAAAGCTCTGCTGGATGAAATTGTCTTTGGTCTATTCTTTGGGAACTCTGCAACGTGTTTAAGTTTTTTCCTTCACACACAATCATGAGAAATAAATCATAGGAGAAACCTTGTTGCAGCATGTGGTTAGTGTTAAGAGAACTAACTGATGAACCAGGGTTCGGACAACATGCTAAAACTTAGCATGGCTTAGTTTAGCATAAACTTAGCTCAGTGCAGCACAACAGCAAAAAGACTGGGGAGGAGTAGCGACAATCTCCTTTCCAGGGGCCTGTGCTAAACTATGTGTGACTTAGTGCAATGTGCAATACAGACCACTGTATTCTTCTAAGAAACTGCCTCCCACCTTTATCACTATTGAAGGAAAGCAGCAACACAGAATGAATAAAATAAGATGCAAAAAAGAGGATTTTAGCTGCAAGCATAATCTACCACAGCCATTTAATAAACCAAGTACATCATGCTCCTTCATTCTGATTGCAAGTGTTCTAATGAAAAATGAACACACATTGGTAAAAATTAATGCTGACAAAGAAACAAAAAAAAAGGAAATTTGTCAGGTAACTGTCAGAGAAGAAAATGTACAAATATTGTCATTGTATCCAACTAAGTCCTAGAATCCTTGAAATAAAGGAGTGAGTCACGACATCTGACTTCAGTAGGTCTACTCTGTGTAGGAATGAGTTGAATACAGCCCTTGATTAAGGTGCTTTGTTTTGGAGAAAGATGTTTCATCCAGCATCTGCTCTTTTATCAGAGCAGATAAAAAACAAGTTACTGAAGTAAGACAACATTGCAAAGTATTTTCAGAGACTTCAAAGTATCTATGAAATTTCCATCCTAGCAATCAGAAACTGAAAAAAAGAGCAAAGGAGATACAATGAGATGCTGCAAAAAGTGTATTTATCTGATTGGATTTCACCTGACCAAGTACTGAAAGAGGGGAGAAGAGTAAAGAAAGAGGCCCAGAAGTGGCCTCATTTTCAAACCCATTTCAACTCCCATTTTCCGAAGCAATCCAGAGAAGTACTTACCTCTTTCAAATTAATTATATCTTCATTTCTTACAAGTGTAATTGGGATGGTGATGTTTGCAGTCTTGTTACCGTAAGGAGTATCCTAGAAAAAGGACACTCATAATGCATCTGCTTTACTGAACCAATCTCTACTTAAAAGTCTACTAAAACATTCTGTCTTATCCCTAGGTCCATACTACATATTACTGCAGATTAATATGGCAGATCTAGATCATGTTATGCAACCCGAGCCGTAGCTAGGTGATCTTGCGCCCTGGCAGAACAGTCCAGATTGCGTCCCCTAGCCACAGACAAATTAGCTCTTCTTTCTGTCTCTCCTCCAACCCCTCCTCCCCACCCATTCACTTCACCCTCTATTTAAAACCATTTCTTATGAGGCAATATTCAATATTTATATTTATATTTATGGACATATTTTAAAGCTGATTTTGCACCCCCCCCATCACCTGCGCCCCTGGTGGGGGCCCACCTCGCCACCCCCTAACTACCCCTGTATGCAACCAGTCCAGGATGGCACTCACCTGAAAAATCAGGTATGCAGCTTGGGGTCAGTCCTGGACTCATTGCTGTCTGGAGAGGCACAAGTGCCTGGCAGTGCTTTTTATGAGTGCCATTTTGTACACCAGCTTTTTATCTGTTGCCATCACCCATATAATATTTTCCCTCTTCAGTTCTCACCATCAATATCAGCAAAAAGGAAAGGGTATTATGATGATGGCCACCGAAATATAGAACTCCTTTACAACTGACCGAAGCCTTGCTCCTTCAATCCTAACCCTAGATTAAGATTTGGTAGGATCCTCAGGAGCCAAATAAAATTAGGCAAGTTCTCGATTACTGTCAGGTGGCCATCTCAGATTCAAAAAGGGGGAAAACACCACCTTAATGAAACCCACAGTAATGCGACAAAACCAACCGCCACAATTTAAGCAAAACATTTTTCATGCAAAAGCAGCCATGTCTATTAGCACTTACTATGCTAGTTTCACTGGCGATGAGCAGCATTTTCGCACCGAGTTTCTGAGCGATCTCTGCCTTTTCTACAAAAGTGCAGTTTCCTCTTGACACGACGATTGCTTTGTCCTTGACAATTTCACGAGTGGCATCCGAGGGACTGCAAAGCAATTTGGGGGTCAAGATCTCCAGTCTCGTATATGTCTAAGATGCAAAAGAAAAAGATTTTATTAATATTTAAAATTGGAAGCGCAAGAGAATTCTGTAATGCAGCTGAACCAGTTAATCTAACAGCCTTATTATTTACTGAAAACAGATGAAATAAAGATCATGACAATATGAAGTTGAAAAGTCATTAGCAAAGAAAATGTACTTCCAGACACCTTAGTGGTTTAGTTTTTGTTGTTGTTTAGTCGTTTAGTCATTTCCAACTCTTCGTTACCCCATGGACCAGAGTATTTACTGTACCATTGAGACTGTTGGCATGGGGTACTGTTTCTACATGTTTTCCCCACGTTAACATTCCTTACAAGTAGAACTCTAGTCCAGCATCCAGACTAGTCATCTGTCTGCAGCAAGTTTCTTTTACCAGGGGAATATTTGCAACTATTATCTGAAACCATTCTACTATTTCAGGCCTCAAAACCACTTCATTCTCACTACATTTTGTTGCACACATAGATCTAGCCTTACTACAAGGGCATTTTCTGGCACACCCATACCATACATGGCATAGTCTAGATGGAGAGATTGTGCCATTAGGATGTGAAAGATTGTAACATATTTTCCCAAGGAAAAGTCACTTGATTTTTAGGAAATACAAGAGTATAATTACTTACAACGTTCTTTAACGCACTAGGAAGGTAGGTCCACTCAGAGTTATAATATATGCAGTAGTCCTTTGTTAACTGAGGATTATCGATCTGAATTGCATGCACGATTCCTTGCCTGGCGCTGACCTATAATTGAAAAAGAGTTTTCTACATGAACAAATAAAGACAGGAACAAAAGGGTAAAACAATCCAAATCCATATACTTCATAAACTGATACACGTTAATCTCATAGAGTTATTATATTGGTTAGTACAGTCATACCACGGGTTGCGCACGCTCCGTATTGCGTACGTTCAGGTTGCATACTCCGCTAACCCGGAAGTGCAACATGGAGCGCGGATGCTTCTGTGCATGTTCGTGTATGCGCAGAAGCGTTCTGCGCAGAAGTGCGATATCATGCTTTTGTACATGCGCGAAAGTGCCACCCGGGTTGCGAAATGTTCGGGGTGCAAACGGCACCCTGGAACGAATTGAGTGTGCAACCCGAGATACCACTATAGTTTTTCCTCACAGAGTGATCCAAGGTGACTTACATTAAAACCATTTAAGAAAATCCAATGAAAATAAAGAAGCACAATTAAACAGATAAAACACATTGGGGCTTACTGATTCTAATTAATAGCCAAAAGCCTGGGTAAAGAAGAAGAAAAAGAAGAGTTTGGATTTGATATCCCGCTTTATCACTACCCGAAGGAGTCTCAAAGCGGCTAACGTTCTCCTTTCCCTTCCTCCCCCACAACAAACACTCTGTGAGGTGAGTGGGGCTGAGAGACTTCAAAGAAGTGTGACTAGCCCAAGGTCACCCAGCAGCTGGATGTGGAGGAGCGGAGACGCAAACCCGGTTCCCCAGATTACGAGTCTACCGCTCTTAACCACTACACCACACTGGCTCTCCTAGTCCTTTCCTAGTGCCTAAAGAAAGATGGTGCCAGGCATGTCTTCCTGGGGAAAGCACTGGAGTCCTGGGCTGCATAGGCCTTATAGGTCAAATCCAGTACTCTGAATTGAGCACTGGTAGCCCAGCGCATTTGTTCCAGAATCAGTGTTTGAACATATAACAACTGGCCAGCTTCAATTTCTGAGCTGTTTCTACACCAGCTGCGGTTTCTGAACCATTTTCAAAGGCAGCCCAACATATACCTGTAGTAGTGCATTGCAGTAGTTCCTTGTTGAGACCATAAAATCCTGGATTATTAAGCATGATCTTCATGCACCTATGTTCCTGCCTTGGTGTGAGATGGGAAACCAACCAGCAAGACAAGAATAACCAGAGCTTCCTATTATGCATGAACCAGGAACTACTATTAAGGGCTTCCAGACCAAGATAACTTTAAACCATGCTTTGAAATCCTGGCTTGTTTAGAAGCCATTAACCATAGTTTTCTGGTCCAAGCATAACAGGAAACTATGATCAACTGCAGCGTCCAGGCTTGCGCAAAAGTGCCGGAACTTGAACATACTCTTGTTTAAGAAGCAAGGGTTTGATAGGCCAAACACAGCTTGCACAAGAGATGAAATGAAAACAGTACCAACAGTATTAGCCATGGGTAGGCAAACTAAGGCCTGGAGGCCGGATCCGGCCCAATCGCCTTCTAAATCCGGCTCGCGGACGGTCCGGAAATCAGTGTGTTTTTACATGAGTAGAATGTGCCCTTTTATTTAAAATGCATCTCTGGGTTATTTGTGGGGCACAGGAATTCGTTCATTCCCGCCACCCTTCAAAATATAGTCCGGCCCCCCACAAGGTTTGAGGAACAGTAGACCGGCCCCATGCTGAAAAACTTTGCTGACCCCTGATATTAGTGGATGTTCAGATTTCTCATATTGTAACAGTATATTAACAATACTTGCCAAGCATCAATTGCTTCATACAGATTTGCAGAGTATTTAAAAAGCTTCAGCAAACATTTATTTAATACTTCAGAATCAAGTGTGAAAACATTCATATTTCTAGCACTCATCCAAGGACAGAATTACATGTTACAATAAAGAATGTGTGTAATGAAACAGCAACAACTGCTGCTTCTCAGAGAAAGTATTCCTCCCAATGGTACTTTTCACTAGAAGTAGTACTCCTGAAACCTTTCTCCTGCAACTCCCCCCTAACCTCTCACTCCCAAACAAGATTCCAGACATGCATTTGTGAGAATGCACCTAACTGTACAACCCTATAGTGGGGAGGGAGGGATTGTGGGAAAATGAAAGTTGGGGAAAGGGTTAAGCTTCTCCTTCTAACTCTTCTCCGAATTGTCCCTTTGCAGTTATCAAGGATTTTTGACAGAGAAATCTGATGTAGCAGAATTCTTCCTCAATCCCACTCATGGAAGAATGTTAACAGAATTAACTGTGCAGGTCTCTTTACCTCAAACGGAGCCTACATATCTGAGCAGGAAGCACTTAGGTTGATCTAGACAAGTAGATTTTTTTTTAGCAAGCTGCTACTGATGTCTGACACAAGAACTTTTATTGATTGATTGAATTTATATACAGAAAAGATCACAATACAGTCATACCTCGTGTTGCGTTTCGCTCTTCTTACGGACTTTCAGCTTACGAGCACGGCAAACCTGGAAGTGTTTACTTCCGGGTTCACCACCTGCGCATGCGCAGAAGCCATCTGCACGCTTCTTGCATGCGCAGAAGTACTTGATCACGCCATGCACATGCGCAGAAAAGGCACTCTAGTTGCGCAACTCGAGGTACCACTGTATATAAAATTAAAATAAGAACAATAACCCAATAACAACCCTCCAAAAAGAGCCATGTTTTAAAAGGGATGTCAATCAGATCAATCAAAGGCCTGGTTAAAAAGGAAAGTTTTTGCATGGTGCCTAAAGGTGTATAATGAAGGCGCAAGGCGAACTTTTCTGGGGAGGGCATTCCACAGACGGGGAGCCACTGCAGAGAAGGCCTGTTCTCGTGTTGCCAGCCTCTGAACCTCTCGAGGAGGCGGCACACAAAGAAGGGTCTCAGAAGATGATCTCAGGGTTTGGGTAGGTTCATATGGAAAGAGGCGGTCCTTGAGGTATTGCAGTCCCGAGCCATTTAGATATAGGGTACACCACATCCCATAAAGTTGTCACTGTGTTCAGTGCTTTGTTTTCGGTATTGAGTTTGATCGGCCAAACCCCCCCCCAGCAAAATGTACAACTATTTAATATAATTAAATACTTCAAGAGGTTTATTAAGTCCCACAGTATCGCTCTTCCAGGCTGTTTGTTTTGTCCTCCTTCATTACTAAAGACTTTCAAATATATACCAAATCTAAGCAATTTCTCCACAGCATCTTTTCAATATTTCCACCTGAGTGCACCAGGCCCACTGCTTATTAGTTTTCTTTTAGAAGATATAAACTCACTTTCCACCCCAAATTTTTTTTTGGGGGGGGGTGGCATTTGTAGTGGTGTATGAGCACCGCAACCCCAGAGTCGGACACGACTGGACCTGATGGTCAGGGGTCCCTTTACCGTTTATTCACACACAAACCATTTATGCAAAAGTTCAGCATTAATACTTGAACGTCTTAATAAGCCCCCTATATTAGTTTTCTTAATGTTAAGCAGGTGTGAGGAACTTTTAGCCCTCCAGGTGTTGCTGAACGTTGGCCATGCTTGCTAGAACTGATGGGAGCTGGACTAGCAATATCTGCAAAGCCTCAGGTTTCCCATACCTGGGGTAAAGGAACGTAAAAAGGATCCTTGATTATGTGAGGATTTGGGATGCACAACAACATTTATTTTTCAAAAGGTATATGTAGTCTAATCAATATAAAAGGAGGAGAAAGCAAAGGACACCAGTAACAAGAAAACCAACCAACCCTTGGACAGAATGTTATACATTTGAATTTATTATGGGTTGTAATGACAGGACACAAAAAGGTAAACAGGTAAAGGACCCCTGGATGGTTATGTCCAGTCAAAGGTGACTCAGGCTGAGAGAGCTGGCGTTTGTCCACAGACGGCTTTCCAGGTCATGGGACCAGCATGACTAAACCACTTATGGCGCAATAGGACACCATGACGGAAACCAGAGTGCACGGAAACATCATTTACTTGCACAGGCGTACTTTCGAACTGCTAGGTTGGCAGGAGCTGGGACTGACCAATGAGAGCTAACTGCGTCACGGGGATTCGAACTGCCAACCTTCTGATCACAACACAGGAATAGAGGAACCTTCCTTTTATAGTCAGACCACTAGTAAAAAGGTAAAGGACCCCTGGACAGTTAAGTCCAGTCAAAGGCGACTATGGGGTTGCGGTGCTCATCTTGCTTTCATCCTCAGGACAACCTGGAAAGTAGGCTAGGCTAAGAGATAGTCTCCACATTCCTAGTGCAGCTCTCAAACCATTATACTATGCTGGTTCCAGCATGCCTCCTTTAACTATTATACCATACTCCAAATCTGAGCTGTTAAATCTTGATACCCAAAATATCTATTTTTCAATGAGCAATTCAGCAATGAGTGGAATCATCTGAATTTTGGAGTGCATTGTCAGCAGTATGCTGATGACACACAGCGCTACTTAGAATAAAAGAATCTTAGAATTGTAGAGGCTAATCTAGTCCAATCCATCTGCAATGCAGGAATCTCAACTAGAACATACATGACAGGTGGCCATCCAACCTCTTCTCAAAAACCTCCAGGGAAGAAGAATCCACCACCTCTCATGGAAGGCTGTTCCACTGTCAAACAGCTCTTACTAACAAAAAGCTCTTCCTGATGTTTTACTTCTCCTTTATATCTGTATGTGTAGAATGGGAAGTGCTGGACCATTTTCTTGCGTGGACTGGATGAGAGCCAACAAACTGAAGCTCAATCCAGATACGTCAAAGGCACTGTTAGTAGGGGGTTCCCCTGGACCATTTGGATGGGAGGTGGCCTGCTCTTGATTGGTTTACACTCCCTCTGCAGGAGCAAGTACATAGCTTGGGGTTATTTCTGGTTCCCTTGTTGCCCCTTGAGGATCAGGTGACCTCGGTGGCATGGAGTGCCTTCCATCAGCTTTGGCTGGTAGCCCAAGCTGCACTATCCGGAGAGGGATAACCAAACTTCTGTTGTCTATACTCTAGTAATGTCTAGGTTAGATTTCTGTAACTTGTTATATGTGGGACTGCCTCTGAAGATGGTTCTGAAACTTCAGTGGCCAGGTTGCTCTCTGGGACAAGATGGTTTGAGCATAGAACACCAATCCTGGCCCAACTGCACTGGCTTCCAATTTCTGGGCCCAAATCAAAGTGCTACTTTTGACCTAGAAAGACTTAAATGACTCAGGACACAATACACCAAGGACCACTTCTCCCCCATATGAACCAACCTGGACCCTACAATCATCAACTGAGGTCCTTCTTTGTGTGCTGCACAAGAAGTCCAGCTGGTGGCAACATGAGAAGGGGTCTTTTCTGCATTGGCTCCTCACTTGTAGAATGCTCTCCCCAGGGAGATTTGCCTGGCACCTTCATTACATATCTTTAGATGCCAGGTGAATACATTCATCTTCCCCAGGTCTTTGGCTAAGTAAACAATCCTAAAGTGCACGTGGTGTTATTGTCATAACCTTATGAGTTTTTGTGTTTTTACCCTGTAAACCGGTGCGATCCTCAGTTGAAGGGTGCTGCAGAAATCTAACTAACTAACAAATAAATCATTTATTTAAATTAAAACGGCATTAGTGATTGCAAATACAAATCTAGGCCTGGTAACAATCTAAGAGCCATTGCAGCACATTAATAGCACAACCTTGGTTGGGGTGATGCAGATAATTTTCTAAGGGGAGGGGGAATGCTGTACTTGGGAACTTGGGGAGGGCAAGGATAAAACTTGACCTGCATCCTGGACTTGCGGTTATCCCGACAGCCGCTGAATGAGATCATGCCAGGGTGTGTGTACAAACACACACATATATATACACACTTACAGCAAAGGTCTACACAGAGAGAGACCCATCATTACATCCTGGAATCTTTGACATAACCAAGCCCTACCTACTAGAACTGGAGGCATTTTGTGAATTCATAGGAACAGCCAGGTTTTAAAAATAAATAAATAAATCCACACCACCTCCCATCAGATCTCTGTGGTTCCCAAGGTGGGGCACCTGCCCTGCAGGGGGGGCAATTTGATTTTTAAGGGGGGCAATTCCAGAATAAGTTATTAACAGTGAGTGTCCTTCTAGGCTTCCTCCACGTGAACAGGAGCTCGCTTTTTGAATAATAAAAAATAATATTGGGGGGGGGGGTAGGAATCAGGATTTTAGAGATGCTTAGGTGAGGCATGGCCAATAAAAGGCTGGGACCCACTGATTCTAATTCCACATTTAGTTCCCAATCCGATGCCCCCGGAGGAGGGAGGCAAGCCGCGAGCGCCGGCAATGGCCACGGTACCGGTTTGCTTCCTCATCCCGACCTACCAATAGCCATGGAGGTTTCTTTTTTTCTCCCCACCCTCACCCCCCCCACCCCCAGATCTACCCACAGCCATAAGTTTCGTTAGTCCCGGGCCGTGATTCTGTTTACGTGGCAAAGCCTTTTAGAAGAACCCGGTATCGCAAACAGACACACGGGATCGATCCCCTTGCCCCTCAGAAACGCCCCTCCCCAGGAAAGCTTCCCCGGTTTCCCTCAGGAAGCCGCCCAGACCTCCACCCCGGGACATGCCGGAGCAGCACGACGGGCGCCCGGTGCTTCGGAGGCCCGCTTCCGGGCCCAGGCAAACCCCTTACCAGCGGGAGGAGCAGGCCCCAAAGGGCGGCCCGGAGCAGCCGGGCGGCCCCCATCCTCCTTCCTCGCCTCCTCGCCGCCTCCGCCGCCGCTGGAAACGGGTCTTCTTCCCTCGCAGCACCTTCCGGCCCTTCTCCCCCGCGCCTCTCTTTCTCTTAACTCACAAACCGACCCAAGCGAAATCACGCCCCGGTTTCTCTCGTCGTATCCGCGAGGCCAGCCAGCCAGCCTCCTCTTCGCCGCCGAGCTCCTCCGCTTCTCCTTTCGTTTCGCCCGGCCGTCTTGAAGCAGCGAGTCCCAACGGGTCGCCTTTTTCTGGGCGGGATTTCGCCGCGGGGAGAGGCGGCTCGCCTGAGGGGAAGCCCACGATGTCTCAAAGGTCTCTCTTGGGCAGCCCTCGAAGCCTTTGGGCAGCGGGAAAAAAGAGACGGCTGCTTATTTTTAAGGCCCCGGGGGTTGGGGGCTGTCGGGTAGGGAAATGTGGCGAGTTGGAGCGGCCGACGGTTCTCTGAGCATATTCAGAATTCCTCGCGGGGTTCCTGCGCCTGTTCAGTGTTGCCCAAAAGCCAAAACAAAACACGCCTAATACCGAAGTCTTTCTTCCCTTTCGCTTTGTAAAGGAAACAAGGCGGCACTAGGTGTATGGCTCCATATGAAACCTCTCCAGAGCAATTTCACGATTTAAAAACACTTGAAATTCTCTTTTTTTTTCCTCCCCCACCTCCCCGTATTTTCTTACGTTGCAAGCCCAGCTGAGCTTTTTGGGAGAATAAGTGGGGCATAAGATTTTTAAAATTTAAAGAGTTTTTTTTAATTATTCAGAAGGCCCAAGGACAAGTCTTTTGGTCTTTGTTTTAATAGTGTAACATTCCCCGCCCCCTGCCAAATCTTTATATTGGACAGAAAGAATGCATGTTCTGCTGAGGCTAGTAAAACTCATAATATTTGGTAATCATGCGCTCAATGTCGCCCTTTTTGGATGCATGTGACATTCCAGGTTGCCTGTCATTTGCCCCAGGTGTGGTCCTGCCCTACTGGAATCTACTAACATCCAGTGGATTTATATGGTACTCAGGTTACACAGTCAAATGTTATTTGAAATCATTGCTCCAAGCATGAGTTTAGAGACAGGAAGGAGAAGAAATGTTATGATTTACCATCTTTATGCAGGTGATTCTGGGTGTAAAAGTAAAGGACCCCTGGACCATTAAGTCCAATCAAAGGTGACTATGGGGATGCGGCACTCATCTTGCTTTTCAGGCTAAGGGAGCCGGCGTTTGTCCACAGACTGCTTTCTGGGTCATGTGGCCAGCATGACAACTGCTTCTGGCGCAACAGAACACAGTGACGGAAACCAGAGCGCACAGAAACGCTGTTTACCTTCCCGCCACAGTGGTACCTATTTATCTACTTGCATTGGCATGCTTTCAAAATGCTAGGTTGGCAGGAGCTGGGACAGAGCAACGGTAGCTCACCGCGTAGCGGGGATTCAAACCGCCGACCTTCCAATCCACAAGCCCAAGAGGCTCAGTGGTTTAGACCACAGCACCACCTGTGTTCCTTTTTTCTGGGTATATGGGGTGGGGGGACATATTGTGCTCCTTCTAGGGTAGTTTGCCCACCTTGTCCCCATACTGCACTCGGCTCTCACTTATGGCTCCTAGAAGCTGTCAGCATGTGACAGCAACCACACCCTGGGAACTGCTTTGACTAGCTGGCTAAACCTGGGGAGGGTAGCCAGTGGGTCTCAAAGCCTCAGTGAGTTAGGGACTTGTCCATCTCCTGCATGCAAAGACAGGTTCCAACAGACTTGAGTGGATGAGACCAGTAGTGGCTCCAACGGTCAACAAGGCGGTTTCTACACGTTGTAGAGGGAAGTGATGGGCAGATGGGGGTTGTCAACTGGGGAAGGTAGCCCATCTAGGAGGAGGAAAAAACTGATCCTAAACCTCCACTCCTTTGTGGGATATATTTGGAAAAAGAAAAGGCTAAGAAATAAACCCTAAAAGAACCAAGGTCACGACTGACTTTATACCAAACACACAAAGATCGTAACCGGCTGCTAAAGTAATCTCAATTTTCATCAATTGTACATATAAACAGATATAATATAGAACTCAAACATAATAATAGATGGGTACAACTATTCAATTGTAAATATATGACATCAACATGAGATCCACATAATACAGATCAAGGTCCCAAGGCAGACAAAAGTCAAGCATAGATGTAATAATTATAGCCTTGCCAGTCTGCAACATGAACGTTGCCACAGAGGGGTGTGATAGATATTGTGGAGCATGACGCAGGTTGTAGAGGCTGGCGATGACTCTGTAGTTTCGCCACTCCAAAAGATACAGGTGAAGTTGTGTGTAAGGAGTAAACCCTACACAAATCCAGAGTGGAGTCCCTAAGACAGTGGGATGGCACCTTGTATGCCTCCTTCCAGCAGTTCATGCAGCCACGCTGGTGCCATACCTATTGCTCTGCTTTCCTTTGCACCACATGAGCATGGCTGGGGGGGGTGTTTTTTCATCTGGGCAGCCCAGCACCTCTGTACACACAGCCCAGTCTTGCACCCTGGGGGAGGTCACTTCAGTGCTGCTAATGCAGCAGTTTGACTTCATCCCCAGAGACATCCTCCATTGACTCTTGATGCAGATGGATGCCAACAAATGTGATATTTGTACCCCCATCTTAGAATTAAGTATACCTCAGCCTATTTGATTGCATTGGAATTATGGTGCTTAATATCACATGACATCTAACTTAATTTAATCTTCCACTCAGTCTCTTGATTGATGGTTTGTCAATACTGTACTTGCAAATCTTTGATCTCTTTTTGAACCTGTTGGTTTTTAGGGTTGGCTCTAAGCTTTTTCTCTTTCTCCTTCAATTGAGACAGAATCAATTCCCCCCCCCCCCTCATTTTGAGCTTTTTTCCAGAATGAATTTTGCTGGACTAGAAAACCTCTCATGACCTCTTTGCTTGCGTCCCAAGCGACTCTCAAATCAGTTGCAGTGTTCGTATTTCAATAAAAGTAACCCATTAGAGTTTTTTGGGCTTTCTTAACTATCTGTTCTTTCCTAAGCAGCATGTCATTCATTCTCCATCTAAAGGAACCCTGCAGGATTATAAACAAGCAAAGAATTTTAAGTTACACACTTTACTCAATAATACTAAAGATTCTTTTTTGCAACAACCATGCCTTCCATTATATGCATGTTTACCCAGAAGCACATCTCACTGTTTTCATTGGGATTTACTCACAAGTTGATATGCAGATGGCTGCAGTCCAAACTGTGAGCCAACTGAGATCTTCAAGAAGTAATAAATTATCATACCAATATTAGATAATCCAGTTATTAAGACATATTAAAGCACATACTTACTGATGGAAGGGCCCTAGCCATCTCTTTTGTTCCAACGTGGGGGGGGGGGTAATGTGTAGGCTACAAAGTTCATTGGTTTTCCTATCTTGTTTTGTCAAGTCTTGGAGGCCTCTTCTTTGGAGTACCACGAGAAATAAAAACACGTCTCATTCAAAAAGATGGTTTGGATTTATAAAACTGGGACAGTCATAGTTGTTAGCTGTTCTAAACATTACACATAAATGCAGAATTATTGGAACCCAACTTTGCTTCTCAAGTTGATATTGTTTATAATCCACCTATATTGTGAATATCCACTATTTAACTAGGCTCACTTTCCATTTCCTCATAATGAAAACTTTCATGTGCTGTTCGGTACAATTCCCGTGGAAGTAAATTTCCTTTAAAAATATTAATGTCACTAAGCAAGCTTTAATAATTATTCCCCCAATTCTGCTTGCGCTTATAATACAGGTGCTGCCAACGCTTTCTGGATTTGTTTTATTATTCCAGGATCACAAGATCTTCTGTAAATTAAAGTCATTGTATTACTGAAGGGAAACAGCTGGAACTTAATTCACGGTTCAACTCACCACTTTGAGCTAGTCACCAATGCAGCAATTAGAACAAACGAGGAACTCCGTGATGGAAGCACTCAGTGGCCTCAAGAGAGATATTAAAGCAATGTGTTAGGCTTGTCATAGATAAGCACCATACTACTCAAAAATCAACATACTGTACAGTTTACTTCAAGCTTTTAGCAACCTACCTAGGGTGGCAATCCTAAACGCACTTACCTGGAAGTAAGCTCCACTTAATTCAATAGGACTTACTGCTAAGTAGGCATGATTAGGACTGCATGGTTAGAATACTGTATTTTGTTCAGGTTGTTTCCTATCCAGCTGCCCAAATGGAAAAAAATATTCCTGGTTTTGTTTAAAATATCTGAAACTCTATCAAGCAACTTTACTCTTCACCATACCTCTATGCATCTTGCTATGCCATACTAAAAGAGTAGGGCTACTGTAGGGACCATGGTGTTGCCAAGGCATAAAATGTTGAGCTTATATAGCAAGAATAAATGTTTTAACATGAAGGTAGTTCCTGCCACAGTTAGCTTTACAAGGACAGGGAGCAAGTCCTCATGGTTTAAGACATGGGTAGACAAACTAAGGCCCGGGGGCCGGATGCTGCCCAATCACCTTCTCAATCCAGCCTGCAGACAGTCCTGGAATCAGCGTGTTTTGACATGTGTGCTTTTATTTAAAATGCATCTCTGGGTTATTTGTGGGGTATAGGAATTTGTTCATTCCCCCCCCCCTTCAAAATATAGTCCAGCCCCCCAAAAGGTCTGAGGGACAGTGGACCGGCCCTCTGCTGAAAAAGTTTGCTGACTCCTGGTTTAAGACTACAGTCAACCTGATTCCACTCAGCATGCTGTACACTATAGAGAGGATATAATAAAGATAGCAACTCAATGCTATGGTATCATACAAAGAAATACAAAGGGTGTCCTAAAGCTACAAAGTGCCTTTTAAGCCAACTATTCTGTGAGCAATTATTGAAGACAAAGCTCTCCAGTACTAACACTTAACTAGGCAACATAACAGATTAGTTGACATTAAGAGTCATTCTTACAAAATTCCAGAAGCTTTTGTTGATCTTGCAAAACTGTCACCAGAAAGGTCTTAAAGACTTTTACAGGAGTATAAATGTTAACTCCTGTAAGATATTTCATTAGACTATTTCAGAAGTTATAACACAAAACAGCTTCTGAACAATGAATAGCCAGAGTCTATAGTATATGAGGATATTTTGTTTTATCATTCCGTACCAAATAGAGTTGATTTAATGCAAGCTCTTGAGTAAAAGCTATCAGTTGTATTTTAGAGACACAGCATATTTTACCAAATCCATTTTTACTTAGCCCAATGAAATAAATTTGAGCTGCTACAAAACAAAGAACAACATTTAGGAACAAACTCACAACCAAGTCTTCTAAACTAGCCACTCTCTAAACAGTGTAGTTTCCTAAAATGAAGGTTAAAATGTGGTATGCACTCCTTATATAGGCACGAAGATTGCAGTATCCTGTTTTAACCTGTATTTCCTTTGGTTTATCACCACTGCATTGTTTTGTTTTCCTCTGGGTGGAGCCCTTCTCAAATATACCGGTACTTCTCCTGTTAGGGCTCATTCGCTGAGGCATATTTACTTGAAAGTATAAGTGAATTCAGTTGTATGTAATCCCAAGTAAACATGCATTGGTTTGTGGACTTAATTGGGCCTTCATATTTTTCATTAAGGTTTCAAACCTACACGATAGCAGTCACTGAGAGGTCTATAATTATTTTGAGCACCAATATAAATTAGTGTTTACAAGCTTGCATAGTTGCAATATGCCCCCAGTCTTGTGAGGTACTACAAGAGATCCAAATTTTTGTTCATGAGGAATATATAGGGACTGTTTGTGTTCCCATCACCACTCAATATTATGACCTGTGAAAGGAATAAACTCATCAGAATGAAACAGTCCACATCTTGGTTTGCATTGCAGCATTTCATGGGGAGGTAGATTATCTGTGTGTATGAGGATTGCCACTTGTTTCTTTTAACAGAAACTTAATAAAATATAAATGTAATAAAAATAAAATTAATAAATATATAACAGCTATATGACAGGTCAAAATCCAACAGGTCAAGCTGTTCTTTGAACTTTGGTGTCAATCAGTGCAGCCACCAGTCCTGCACATAATAACACTACGGAAGCTCTTCAACAAGGAATCCCAATTAGAAGCAAGCAGCCTAATGTCACTGAAAGTCAGACAGAGCATAAAATAAGACAAAATAATGCCTGTCTACAGTCACTGCTTCACGTAGAATTCCTAGAGCTCCATAGGGGGAAATGGGGAGAAATATAGGCTGGTGTTTTGATGACGACGATCTCATGTAGTTGCTACCAAAAACACATTCATGAGGAATGGGGGTCTCACATAAGTCACTGGATTTCTGCCTTTTCACTGTTTCCATACAAACTGACCAATTAAAAACGGGGCTGCTCTTTATGAAGCAAGATATATACACGGTAATATCCAGCAGATATAGACAGCAACACCAGTTTTGAATCTGCAGACACCTGTTTTCTGTAACGATGGATACGTTACCCTGTGGCAGCAAAAACAATGAGCCATCTTGTGGCATCTGAAAAACACTAGTCCACAAAACTGTACACCATTTTCAGAGTGTAATCCTATACAATGCCTACTCAAAAGTAAGTCCAATGAGTTCAACAGGACTTATTCCCAGGTAAGCATATTGCTGCTTGGCAATACACTCATCCTAACTCAGCCGCACTGAGCACATTGAGACTTACTGTAAACCAAGTAAGTGTATACAGGTATAGGATTGCCTGGCTTGTTTGTTAGCGTTTGAGACACTGTGATTATTATATGAAAGTCCGTTTTTATCATTTTTGAAATTTCCACTGATCCTTTTAATTCCATCTGTGGAATGCTCTCCACAGGGAAGTTTGCCTATACCCTTTTAAAATGTGGCTCTTTTTGGGTTTTTTATTTTGAATACACACACACACATATATAATGGTGATCTTTTCTGTGAACTGCCCTGAGACCTCTGGGTATAGGGCGGTATATAAATTCAATAATTAAAACAAATAAAATAAAACCTTCCACATATGATCAAAAGAGCCTAAAAGATAAATCTTACTATAAGCAGTGCTTTTTTTCTAGGGGTACGCATACCCCTAAACATTTTGTGAATTGTTGTAAAAAACAGGATCTAACGGGAGAAGAAAATATTTTTTCCCTTCAATTTTTCAGTTTCTTATCTAGCATGGTGAATCGTCAGTTCCAATGTCCTTTTACTGTATTTGTTTTTCCCGATTTGAACTATAAAATTGTGATTTTCTTGAGTCAAAATGAGAGTATCCCCTAAACATTTTTTTAAGAAAAAAAACACTGATTATAAGCTACTGTTCATGGTTCCATTTACCCTCCTCAGTGAAAAATAAAATAAAAACAAACACCGCTTGGTGATGCCAGTAACCTTCCCCACCCAAATCTGCTGCCTCCACCCTCCCCGGAAGCTGTAAAGAAAAGGGAAACGTGCGTTGGGCGAGGAGTCATTGCAAGGTTGCACGAGGGGGGAGTGTCCAGGGTTGTCAGTGGGCGGGGACCGAGGACCAGCCAGCGTTTGGCCAATGGGAGTGGAACCCGCCTTCGTGGACATTCTGCCGACGCTCCGGGCCCGTTGGTTGGCTGCGGCGGCTGCGGCGGCGACCCTTCCCGCCCAATGAGCGGGCGTGTCGCCTCGGCGGAGAGGCGAGAAGCGCGCGCAGCCGTTAGCTCGCTCTTCTTTTCGGCGAGCGCTTCGCCGCGGCGCGGACGGCTCTCCCTCTTGCCGCCGTTTCCCGGAGATAATGGCGCCCCTCGGTAGCTGACGTTCGTGGTTCCTCTCTTCCCCCTTCTCTGTCCTCCTCCTCCTCCTCCTCCTGTAGCCGCGGAAGGGACCGACTGTGAGGGAAGCCGACGCCTCCGGGCCTCGCGCGCAGCAGCATCACCATCATGAAAGTCATCGTCGGCATTGGCGGGTGAGGGGGATTTTGGCGCGGGCGCGAGCGAGAAAGGCGCGCGCGGGAGCCAAGCGGCGGGGGGGGGGCATGGCTTTGGACCGACATATATTCGCCATGCTGCTGCTATTTTTATTTTATTTTCACTTGTCTTTATTTTATTATAATTATTACTTTATTATAATTATTACTGTTATTATCAAGCGGGGACACATGGCTTTGGACCGACATATAGGTGCCATGTTGCTGCTGCTAATATTTTATTTTATTTTCACTTTTTTTATTTATTTTTTATTATAATTATTACTTTATTATAATTATTACTGTTACTATCAAGCGGGGACGGGGGCGCATGGCTTTGGACCGACATATTCGCCATGCTGCTGCTGCTATTATTTTATTTTCATTTGTTTTTATTATTTCATTATAATCATTACTTTGTTACAATTATTACTGTTACTATCAAGCGGGGATGGGGGCACATGGCTTTGGACTGACATATGTTCGGCATGCTGCTGCTACTATTATTATTATTATTAATTTATTTTCTCATCTATTCAGATGGCTATTGTTTCTCCCAGAGCGATTCAGTTTTGAACGTTTGTTTCTAGGGGATTGGGGAGAGAAAGAGGAGGGGGCTGAATTTTAGTTTTTTAACTTATTTAATGCTTGCTCTCGTTTGTATTATGATTGACCCCAACAAGTTACATTTCATTTACATAACTGGCTGATTTAAAAACAAGCAGCAGCAACGGGTTACATGAAATAATATAAAATGTTAATTGTGAAACACTTTTTTTGAAAACTAAGGCAGCCTTTAAAACAGATTTTCGGGGAGGGGCTTGCGATGCCATCAGGTAGGCAGAAAACGCGCTCCAAGGGCAAAAGGGGAAGGTGGAGAGATGGGAGGGAAAGAGCCAGAACAAAGTGGCACAGGAATTGCACAGGCGTTTATTTGGAGTATCCAGGCTAGGCTTCCCTGTTGTTGTTACTTTATTTTTATTTTTATTTAGGTAGCAGTTGGCTTAGAGGGCATGTTTCCCCTCCCGCATTATTTCCGGTAGGGAAAGTGATGGGGGCAGAGATAGTGGAGCTGAGTTGCTGTTGCTGCTTGTGGCAGATGATTTGGGGCCCAATTTGGTTTTCTTGGGAAATGGTAATTGCACACACCCTCCTCCATGGCGATGGCCTTCAGCCCTGCTGCCCATGTGCAAGATCTGGCAGCCATTGCAGCAGGAGACTTGCTTCCACATGCCTCGTTTCCATTCTGTGTCGCAGCAGCTGTTGAGGTTATGGTGTAGGATGCCAAAAGTGTGAGGCGGGGCTGGTTGCTGGCCTCATGGGACTTTCATTTTCTCTTCTCTCTTTTTTAATTTTATACATTTTAAAAATCTTTTTATTTTGACAAATTAATAATCATAAATAGATAAGGATAAAAATGTGCACCCCACCACTGAGACCATTCCATTTTAACTATGCAAACTCTCAAAATTTCAGCATCTCTTGCAATGGCTTGGCCCCTTTCAATTTTAACAGTACTGTACAAATTCTACAAACACCCTCCATATCTCCTCAAAATAATTTCTCCTGCATCTTCCCCATCGTACCTTAATGGCACGTGTTAATTTATCGTTAGTAGCTATATCCTACACCTCTTTATACCATTCTTCCATTCTATATTCTGCTTGCCCCTTCCACTTCCTCACTATAATAATTTGTGTCCGACTCTTCGTAACCCCATGGACCAGAGCACGCCAGGCACCCCTATCCTCCACTGCCTCCCGCAGTTTGGCCAAACTCACTTTTTATTGTTTAATAAATGTGTGTATTAAAACCAGTTGGGTGGTCAGAAGCTAGATTCTGTGTCTGGTTGGGGAGGCTGCTTAAGAACCCACGCCAATGATGGCGACGGCACAGCTTTTTAAAAATTATATTTTTATCTTGCCCTTTCTTTCTTCAAGGAAAGGGCTTAAGACAACTTCACAGAAGATTAAGTTAACAGTGGCTCCTATGCCTGCTCCCCCCAGGAACAGTAGCAGCATAGCACTGAATACAGTGGTACCTCGGGTTACATACACTTCAGGTTACTTACTCCGCTAACCCAGAAATAACGCTTCAGGTTAAGAACTTTGCTTCAGGATAAGAACAGAAATCGTGCTCTGGCAGCGCACCGGGAGGTCCCATTAGCTAAAGTGGTGCTTCAGGTTAAGAACGGACCTCCGGAACGAATTAAGCATGTAACCAGAGGTACCACTGTACCAGTTTTGGGACAGTTACAGATAGGTAGCCGTGTTGGTTTGCCATAGTCAAAACAAAATAAAAAATAAAAAAATCCTTCCAGTAGCACCTTAGAAACCAACTAAGTTTGTTCTTTGTATGAGCTTTCGTGTGCATGCACACTTCTTCAGATACCAGTTTTGGGAGAACAACAGTGGGAGAGGACTATTGTCCTTATGTCCTGCTTGTGGGCTACCAGTAGGTATCTGGTTGGCCACTGTGGGAGACAGGATGCTGGCCTAGATGGGACTGTGATTTGCGCCATCAGAACTCTTTTGAGTGCCAAATGGTGCATGTGGTTCTCCCCATGCACATACATGGTTCTACTTTGCATTGGCAACTGTGAGCTAAGCTGAAAGGGTGTGATTGGTCCAGAGCTATCCTATGAATTTTATGGCTGGTTGGGCTGCCCTAAAACTTTTAACTAGTACTTTACTTTGGCTTGTCTATGAATAAAAGCAGTGATAAAACAAGGACTTAATGTATCTGACTAAGCAAATTGTGTGTTTCCAAAGCTACAATAAATTGTGCTTTGCTGTTTTAGCTGCAGTAAACTGACCTGGCTACGCCTTTGAGTCTTAAGTTTTCGTTCTTACTGAGGATGTTTTAAAATGGCAGACACTGTGTGTGTGTGTGTGTGTGTGAGAGAGAGAGAGAGAGAGAGAGAGAGAGAGAGAAGGGAAGAAAGAAGGGAAGCTTATGGGTGGTAATCAGGACATATCGTAGTTTGCAGCCACTATAAGCAGAATCAGGAAGTACAGCTGTCTTTTCTAGCAGCTAGTTTCATATTTCCCCTTCTTTATCTCTTTGGTTCACGCATTTTCCCACACAGAGAAGTTTCTTGTTTCCCACAGATGTGTTTGGAGTCTACATGTTTTCTAATTTAATTCACACCTTTCTTCTTCCATCCTTCCTCCCACATTCTTATTTCAGGATCACCAATGGTGGGAAGACCACTCTGACCAACAAACTTATGCAGGCACTGCCTAATTGCAGTGTTGTGCATCAAGACGACTTCTTTAAGGTGAGGCAGAATTCAGATTGTATACCCTTCTATAACCCCCACTTTCCTTGCATCACCTCCTGCCATATCCAGTTTTGAATACAAGAAATCCTGCAACCTGCATCTGTTGTAAGTAGACCACTTATTACAGACTTGCAGTTTGTAAGGGGTACCTCACTTGACCCTTTCCATATAAGGTGGTTTTGGGAAATGGGTTGAATTCTTTAGATGAGTGTTGTACTATGTGGCAGTGCTAGGGCCATCAGCACCCAGTGTTCTGAATGCCAAGTCCAAAATACATCCTATTTCTGTCTGAGATGTCTGTGGAAGAAGTGGTGTCTGGAGTCTCCCATACAGTCCCACAACAGTCATAGATTGTTGCTGAGTTTCTGCTGCAGCAAGTAAACCACAAAGGATGCTTTAGTATCTAATATCCATAATTGTGTATCCCTGTCAGTGTCTACATGATTGAGAAATTTCTGTTGTACCGTCACCTGCGCACAAACAGAGCTGAACTTCCACATAACATGGGAAGAATGCTGTTCTGACCTTCTAGGGCAGCCATCTGACTACTTCTATGTGTGCTGAATAATGGCCACTGTATGCAGAAGTTAATACTAGTTGATCATATGTTGTCCAGTAAGCTGTTAAAACCAGCGTTATTTATTTAAAGCACTTTTAACTCTTCTCCTTAGTCAAGAAGACTCCCAAAGTGGCTTAACGAGATCAAGTAGCAAGACGGTCCCTGCCCCCCAGCTTAGAATCTAAAATAGGTGACTCACAAAGAAAAAAGAATTATGTAAAAAGCAATCTTAGGCACCAGTTATTAACTTTATGACTCATTTGTATAAGTAATGCCCATAGAAGTTGTTTATCTCTTATAAAAGTGGTATTTTCCCCTTTTGTCCCACAGCCATAGTAATGTTTTGAAGGGCAGGGCAGGGAGGTCATCTTGCAAATGCTAGAATACAAATGGTCCTGCTAAAATGGATTTTTGTACTGGCCACACCTTGGTGTGGCAGATTTCTAGCTGTTATAACTGAGGAGAGTTTTGCAGATGTGTTAGAAAATAACCTATATGCAGAGGTTAGGGAGTGGGGCTTCGGTGATGAGCATAGCTTGTTTTCCTCACGACTGACATGAAAAAATATGCAGAAGAAACATGTTGGTTTGCTGGTGTTACCATACCTAATTGCAAATGTTGGCTACTTTTAGCACAGAATGTTCACCTGAATTCTTAACAATCTGGCCCGCGGATGGTCCAGGAGTCAGTGTGTTTTTACATTAATAGAATGTGTGCTTTTATTTAAAATGTATCTTTGGGTTATTTGTGGGGCATAGGAATTTGTTCATCCCCCCCCCAAAAAAAAATATAGTCTGACCCCTCACAAGGTCTGAGGGACAATGGACTGGCCCCCTGCTGAAAAAGTCTGCTGATCCCTGCTCTAAATATTAAGAGAAATTTGGTTTCAAATATGCAGATCTCCTGTGGTTGTATTTAATTACCTCTACTTTAAACATATGTGATATGAGACATAATTTTGCCCACCTAGACCTTTTCCCCACACTGTGTGCAAATTGCTCCCCTTCTTTCTCTTTCCCTCACCCCCGGCATTGACCACTCAGTTGATAACTTTGGATCCTAGGAGTATAGAATCAACCCACTCTTAGTGAAACTGCTCCATATCCAGTAACATCTGTTTTCTCCAACTTGGTAACTTAATGGGGTTTCATTCTGTTCCTACCTGATGTTTTAAGTCTTCTTTGTCCTCTTGGCCTTGTTTCTGTTTTGGGAGGAATTTATTTTGGGAGGAGGGTTGATGTATGGGAGTTGTTCTGCAGTCAGTGGATAAGACCCCAGTGTGGCCTCTGGATGACATTTCTTTTTTTGAAAGTAGGTTAGGTGTGCTTGTGGTAGTGATTAGATAAAGGGTGAAGTGTCTTGTTTCTGCCTTTTAGATCTGCACTACTTAAATTTATTGAAGGTGCAGCTGTAATACATTTTTAAGGGCAGTGAGTTACCAGAAATCAGTTTCAACGGGCTCTTTTACCCTTCGTGCTCTTCTTAAAATGGATGTTGAGTTTGTGAGAAGTTCTGTAGACGGTTCTTATTCTGTTTCAGCCCCAGGATGAGATAAAGGTTGAAGATGGATTTAAACAGTATGATGGTAAGTTCTGTTTATATCCATGCAATTACTAAAAATAAAAATTCTAGTCCTAGAACTGCACAATAGGGCATGAGTTGGTAGAGTCCCTTGGAATTCATAACTTTGATAATGTGTTTTTCTTGAATCTAATGAATTTACTGCTTTTTTGTCTTAGTTATTAGTGCTTTGGACATGGATGCCATGATGAGTACCATCAATGCTTGGAAGAAAAACCCAGTCAAGTTTGAACGATCTCATGGCATTAACACACTAGATACTAGAACAATAGAGGATTCAGAGGAGAATGATACCATCCATATTCTTATCGTAGAAGGATTCTTGCTTTATACTTACAGGTAACTGAAGCACACGGTTAATGAGTTCTAACTAGGTGATTACTTTATAGAGTCATGACATTTCAATGATCCCTTCTGTTTGTAAGTAAAACTTAATATTCCTAAAGCTGTTCCAGCTGTCTATATCTAATCACATAACTGCTAGAAGCTGCTTGGCAGGTCTTTGATAATGAAACAACTGTTGTGTGATTATTTTTTATTGTATGGGCACATAACAGCAGACTGATAACATAACCATTACTTGTTCTGGTGCATGATAGATAATTGCTGTTTTGATGGGCAGTTCTTTCTGTTAGTTTTGAGAACAACATAACCAAAATGTGATTACCTTTTTGTGGGGCTGACCAGGGCAGAATAGCAGAAATGAAGGACTAGGTTGGCATATTTTCAATGAGGAAACTCAAATCTTAGCAAGCCTTTTTAAAATTTATATTCCTGGTTGCAGCTTGAATATGAACAAGCCCTATAGTAAGGGACTTGGACTTCCAAACAGCTTTGGATAATGTCCCTCGCCAAAATCTCCTGAGTGAACTTAATGATCATGGGTTAGAATTACCAGTTCTTTTATGGGTCATTTGAGTTCAAGAGCAGAAAATGGCAAGAACAGAGAGTTACGTTGTGCTGTCTGCCAAGGATACATATTGGGACTAGTACTATTTAATCTATTCTTAACTATCCGGGTGAGCTGTGAAATAGTTAAAATTGTGAATGTGATACCACAATGTCTGAGATGGTGAAAATCCAAGCTGATTACAGAGAATAAAGCAGGTATCTTCAGCCGTTTTCAGACCCAGACCCACTTTTAACCCAAACATGCATTTAGGGCCCCATTTCTTAATTTTTTAAATCTCATATTGTACATTCGTACCTTGGATCTTGAACACCTTGCGAGTCAAATGTTTTGGCTCCTGAACACCGCAAACCCAAAAGTGAGTGTTTCGGTTTGTGAACGTTCTTTGGAAGCCGAACATCTGACACGGCTTCTGATTGGCTGCAGGGGCTTCCTGCAGCCAGTTGGAAGCTGCACCTTGGTTTCTGAACGTTTTGGAAGTCAAACAGACTTACAGAACGGATTCCGTTCGACTTCCACGGTACCACTGTATGGTGGTAGTGCCTGACCCACCAGTTGAAGACCAGTTCTCTCAAGGACTTGTCCAAGTTGAGTGAACAGGCAACAAAATGGCAAATGGGTTTCAATGGTAATTTAAAATGATGCACATTGTGGCAATAACGTTCACATGCATGCTGCAAGGATATGAACTGGCATCGACTCTTCAGGAAAGATATTTTGTTACAGTGTGTAGTAATATCAAATCTTCAAGCCTCTTTGTGGCAGCCTTGAAAATAAAGGTCCATGCTAGGAATTGAAAGTAAAATGCCACATTGTTGCCCTGATGGAAATTTAATGTGACCACATTCAGAGTACAGGTAATTTGCAACTTAAAAGCATTTAACTTGTGAGCATTCGGCTTTATGTGCTTGGCAATTTAAAAAATAATTAGAAGAGGAGACAGGTATATGGGGAAAAGATTGGGAATCCTACCTGCCGTTGATCCTAGTGAGTTTTGGCTATACACACTGTTGGGTTTAGGTGCTATCTTGTCTTACTTGTATGATGTTAGCCGCTCTGAGCCCAGCTTTGGCCAGGGAGGGCGGGATAGAAATAAAAATTATTATTATTATTATTTTATTATTATTATTATTCCTCCAAACATAACCCCCAGGGTAAGTTGAGAGTCACTGTATTGTGTATACTTCTGGTTGCTCAGTCTTTAATAAAAGTATGGTAGAGCTGTAAAGGTGTAGCAAAGGGAAATATAAAATATCAAAGGGTGGAAAGGCAAAGCATGTGGGCTTTTCAGTTTATAACAACCAGTGCAGGAGAGGGCATGACATATTATTCATGGTTATGGATTTCACATAATGAATTTGATGAGCAGACCATTCGGGACAGAAAAGAAAATATTCTTTCACAGGAGCTTAATGTATTACATTTACTGCTGCCGAACATGGTTGCAGCTTAAATGGCTTTAATAGAGGATTAGACAATTCATGGGGAATATGCCTGTCAATAGTTCTTGGCTATGAGCCACGTAAGAGGCAATGTCCTGGTTGCTGGATGTAACTGTTGTGTTGATGCCTATTGTTGGATAAAGGACACTAGACCATTTGGTATTATTCATGAGGGGTTTTTCTTTGTTTTGTTGTATTTAAAAAAAAAAAACAACCCACCCAGGTCGCCTTTTTTCTTTTCTTTTCAGGCCCTTGATTGATGTATTTGACTACCGGTATTTTCTTTCTATTCCCTATGAAGAATGCAAGAGGAGGAGAAGGTAAGCCAAACACACCCACCCTACAAATAGCATAAGTTGTTTGATAATCTGAAAAGTCATGTTGAGGTGACCAAATAAGTAAATGGGGTTTGCATGAGCAAAGGACTCTCTTAATTTGGCGGATAGCATTCAAGCTGAAACTTATGGTGTGTTTTTCTCCCTCCTCCCCAAATTTTTAGTTCAAGGAATTACACTGTACCAGATCCACCGGGTTTGTTTGATGGTCACGTCTGGCCCATGTACATCAAACATAAGATGCTAATGGAAGACCTTAATGTTGATGTGGGTAAGTTTAAATTGGGACATGGGGTCGGCTTTAAAGATGCTTGTATTCTGTGAGGTAGGTGTTACAAGTTTATTTTAAGATTTTATATGCTGTATTTTCAAAGGCAGTGTTCCCATAGTGATTTTACCAGTGTGAAATATTAGTGTTATTGAAATGATCGATTTGCTCAAGCTGCAATTGTTGCTCATTAAATAACTCTTCATAATTGACTTTCAGTATATGACTGAGTAGGGCAGTGTTGAATTGATAACATATGCGTATCTTCCCATCTTCTCTTGCTGCCCAGATTGTCTCCTTTACACAGCTTCAAATGGCTGGGGCTGCAAAGGATGCTTCCATGCCACATGGAGACTGAACTTTCTGTCCCAAGTTTTCAAATTGGAAACGGGTCGGATATAGCGTGCTCAAAATTACAAATCTGTCTTTGGGCTAGGGCACCTTTGGCCCTCCAGATATTGCTAAACTACAACTCCCATCTCCCTTGCTGGGGCTGAAGAGAGTTATAGTTCAGCAATATCGGGAGGGCTAAAAGGGTAGGTGGTTTGGATGGGCTTGCTTAGTTGTCTGGGGACAATTTTACTCACTGCAGGCACAAAACTTTAATCTGTAATCAGTATCCTAGCTCAGGTTTTCAACCTTTCGGGGTCCACGGCTTCCTTGACTAACTACATTCTTTCTGTGGCACCCTTGTGGGGCTCAGGAGCCCAGTTATGTCACCCCTTGCCTGCAGAGCTGGCAGCCCCTCACTCACCCCACCTTTGTGGAGGGTTCCCTCAGCCTCCTCTCTTCTCCCCTCTCATTGGGAGTCCTCTGGGCAGCTGCTGCACCTGATCTTTGAGCTGCCCACCTTGCCCCAAAGAGAGTTGCCTCCTCATACTGCCCCACAGGTGCCCGGGAAGCAACCCCTGGCCATCCCCAGAGGCACCATTTGCCAGGGGAGCTCAGAGCCAAGGCTGCTGCAACAAACAGCTGTAGAAGCCTTTGGGAGGCAGAGATGTGTTGAGGGCATCAGAGGAGGGAAGGAAAGAGAGACAAGAGGCCAGGGTTGCCCATGGCACCCCATCCATCATTCAAAGCACCCCAGAGTGCCATGTCACACTGGTTGAAAACCACTGTCCTAGCTTGTTAACAAACTGTACTTTGAACTCTC
This sequence comes from Lacerta agilis, assembly GCF_009819535.1. Classification (NCBI taxonomy): domain Eukaryota; kingdom Metazoa; phylum Chordata; class Lepidosauria; order Squamata; family Lacertidae; genus Lacerta; species Lacerta agilis. The sequence goes on along the minus strand of NC_046324.1, from coordinate 13,421,567 downwards.
CTTTATTTCCTGTTTGCTGAATTGCCATGGTTTGTTTCTAGGATCAGAAACATTGTAACAGCAAACCAGTATTTTGTTACATCTGAATCAGGCCTGTAAAGGGTCTGAAAACTTTGAATAATCCAGTATACATTCATGAAAATGAAACTGCATTTCTTCAGGAAGATCTTTGTGAATCTTAAACATCTGCTTTCTTCCTCCCCCTAACTCTTGTTGGCCAGGTTTAAAAATGCATTACATATGCAGATCTGTGCGCCTGCCTGGCATACACAGAAATAGCAATACTTAAAATAACTAGCTTATTTCAGCTTGCTTGCTTGCTTGCTTGCTTCCTTCTTCAAATGGTGGTGTTTTATGTTTCAGTTCAGTTGGATGGAAAAAAATCAAGAGAGGAGCTCTTTAATGAAGTCTACGAACACATTCAGAACAGCTTAGAAGAACTGCTGGTAGGAATTGTTCTTAAGTATGTGGGCAAAACGAATTGCAGATTATTCCATGTAAGATGATTAATTCTCGTTACAGTTCCAAAAAAGTACATCTGTGTGCATGTGCATCAATGCTTTGTTTTTTAATTTGGGCTACTCATTAGGGTTGCTAACAGGTGCTTGATGGTGAGAAATCTCTAAAATATTGATTTTTTAAAAAGATGATTGCAACTATATAAAGGCTGCATCCCATGTCATACAGCTGTTAGAAGCATATAATTAACTATTGGAAAATGTGTTTATGTAAAGTATGTGCAGCAGTCACTCCCTTAACGTTTTTGTTTTTGTTTTTACACAGAGATAGACAAGTGGTTGGAGGATTCTTGTGAAGTAGAAGACACTTGTAACTTATTTTTTTCTCTCCTACATATGCCTGGCTTGGCAGTAAAGTTCCAACTTCTATGAAGATTTTTTCCCCCTTTGCTTTTAATAAATACATTTTTCTTGCTGACAAGTCTCTAAAATGTGGCCTTGATTAAAAAGCATTTACCACCTTCAAAGCTTTTGAGATTTATTTTGTGCTTTTTTATTAACACTAATCTGTATTTGCATAGGAATCCTAGAGGTTGTATTATATTGTCAAGAGTACAGGATGCTTCCTAATACCTGGTCAGACTGCCTAGTCTATTATTATTTATAACCCTCCCTTTTCTCAATGTGGCTTACAGCTAAAAATAAGAACCACTAAAAGAATAAGCTGTAATTAAAGACCAATTAAATACTGATATAATTAAAACTATATTTGCATGGTTTTAACAGATTATATAATTACAATAGAAACAGCACAGCACCAGCCCTTTCATTAGTTCCCCAAAACCCTGTTGAAAGACGGATGTCTTCCTGCCAGCAGGAGGACAACAAAGAGGGAGCCAGTCTAGCTTCTCTAGGAAGGGAGTTCCAAAGTCTGGGAATGAACTCTCCTGAAGAGTTCAAAACCCAGGCAGGTTCACATGAGGGAATACGGTCTTTCAGATAGTTTGGATCTAAGCCATATAGGGCTTAATAGGTTAACCAGCACTTTGAATTGCACCTGGAAAGACAGGTAGGTAGCGGAGCAATTGTGGAACACCCTCTCATCAGATGTCAAGCAACTATTTGACTTTTAGAAGACATCTGAAGGCAGCTCTGTTGAGGGGAGTTTTGAATGGTTGATGTTTTATTGCGTGTTTAATATTTTGTTGGGAGCCACCCAGAGTGGCTGGGGCAACCCAGTCAGATGGGCAGCATACAAATAATAAAATTGTTATTATTAACAAGGGAGTCATATGCACCCTATAACCAGCCCTAGTCAACAATCTGGCTGCAATTATTTGAACCTGTTGAAGTTTCCGAGCACTTTTCAAAGGCAGCTGCACACATATCCTGTTTAGATTATTGTAACATGCTGTAACTGAAGTGTGTGTCACTGATCAAATCGGGAATCTCAAGGAAATGGGTGCAGCTGGCAAACAGCAAATGTGCTCCTGGCCACCCCAGAGCTTCTCTAGCTTAGTATTGCCTACTGGCAACTGCTTTCCAGGCTTTCAGGCAAAAGGGTGTGTTACACCACCCATCTCATTCTTTGAATTGGAGATGTTCGAGATTGTACCTGGGACACTGCCTACAAAACATAGGATCAGTCCTACTGAGCCATGACTCCTCACCAACAGAAGAAAATTATGCAATTGCTGACAAATCACAGGAAACAGTTCCCACTTAGTTGGCTGCTATCTAGGAAATATTTACTTAAGCAGTGTGATACGATATCTTTAACCATGCCAATATTGGCAGTACTGATAGAAAAGGCCACAAAATAAAGCCTGGTTTTCATTGAACAAGTGCAGAATGTTCCATATTTGTTACGTAGTTCTATGTAAGGAGACACTTGGTTGGCATGCTGATAAGGAGTTGGTACAATCGTAATGATAACATGACATTTTATAGAATGCTTTCTGAATTTTCCCTGTAGCCCTTCTGACAGATTTGTAAGGTAGACCATTATCTCTGTATTACAGACGTATAACACTTCTTGAACTGGGATCATTCAAGGTCAACGGTTAGCCACTACACCAGCTGCTAAAGCTGGGAAGAGAGCACATATATAAGCTAACAACTCAGTATATTATCTCATGGGTAGACTCAAAATAGAAAGTCAACAGCTAAAAATGCAGCTGTTGCTACACTATGCTGGATGGTGCATTTACTTGCTGGGTAAAGTTTTCTTTAAAATGTAGATTCGAGACCTTTAAAGACACTGAAAAGTACCAAGTTTATTTGCTTTAAAAAAATAATACATAAAATCCAAGTATAGCATATAAGATATAAATGAGTCTGAAGCTCTAGTCTTTGCTCGGAAACTTTTATTGATAAAAGTGCACAGGATATCTACTGTTTCTGTACCTTGTATACCTTTTAAAGCTGTGGTTGTACTTTTGTGGTTCGTAGCAGGTACAAAAGGACTGGCAGCTACTTCAACCCTAGGTGTAGCAGCTTTCGTATCAGAGCTGGACCTCCCCAGTATCCCCTAGAAGAATTTTTTCAAGGGTTAGAACTGGGATAAAGACCACTTCAAGCTTCATCATCCTATTAACTAAAAAAAATTGCATTTAATGTTCAATTGGCTGCAGCTGCCATGCTTTGGTTTCTGAAGGTTTTGGAAGTCGACCGGACTTCCAGAACGGATTCCTTTCAATTTCCAAGTTACCACTATAAGTATAACTTTGTTTACTATAGAGTTAGCCTGTCTGGTATATTCAAAGTACAGTTTATCCAGATAATTGCAAGTCAGATTTAGTTACAAATGGAGCTACAAGCTGCTGAACTGTAACAGAACACTCCAAACCCCTGAATCGCAGTGCGGAAGGAGTTTTGGATAGGGTGGAGCTGTCTCCGCTCAATCCTGCCTGGTTCTGTCAATAGTTGAGCTCCACTGTCAGGGAGTGCCCTTGGGTGTACCCACCCAAACAGGTAGGCAGAAGCCCCTGAAATTGGGGTGTTCTGGGGCCGGCACAAGAGTTGCTGTCCTGTCACAGCAATGGGCCTCCTGATCTGGGCATCTTTGCTGCACCAGCCTGAGAGATGGCTCAGTAAAGGGGCATTCTTCCCTGCTCCCCTGCCTTGCGTACAAGAGAGATCGACGGCCTCCAACTTGGATCTCTTTCAAAGAGGATAAGACAATTTTTTGGAGGATCTGAATACTAAACTGCTGGAAATTGCAGAAGATCCTTCTCATGTGCTTCTCCTAGGAGGTGCTGCTGCTTGTGGGCTTGCCATGCGCAGCAAGTCCAGATTCTGGATGAGATGGGAACACTGGTGTGATCCAGTGGACTCTTATGACCCTAAACTGGGACGATGGCTGTCAAGCCTCACTATGGCCAACCCAGGTGTTAGGACTGCACTTAAAGCTACCCCTCTGAAAAATGAACTTGGCAAGTCAAAATTTCCCTCTGCAGCTTTGTAAAGTCGAAAGCTGCATCAAACCATTTGGAAAGGCAGATTGCTAAATCATTTCTTAAAATTTATTTAAAGTGGTTGTTTTGTGCACTTTGGCATTAAACTAATAGCACATATAGAACTTCCCTTTATAAAAGCGTCTGAAACACATAATTGCATCTTTAATCCCCCCCATAAGATGTTAAATTTTCTCTACGACTGTCCAAACGGCTTTTTTTTTTTTTTTACATTCACCGTTCAAACGAAAACTTGCCTGTGCAGTTCAGAAATGTGCAGCTGGTTTGCTGCATTGCACAAACCTGTGCCACAAAAAGTGCCCTTGTATTTTGCGTCAGGCGATTTCTCCACGACCCGCGCAAGTTACCGGTAGTTTGGCATATATACACACACACGGGATACTCACTTCAATAGCCCATGCCAGTAAAGGAAAGGCATGAGATCAGCTTTCATGTGAAAACTTGTCAGCCGCTCCTTGCTCTGGTCAAAAGGAAATGTTTCTAAAGGCTGCGCGCTGTAATCAAATTCTGCCAGGATCGCGCGGTTGTAGTTGGTTACCAGGGGACAGGATGTGTATCCATCATACTACAAAACATTTTGTAGTGTGCAATTTACATAATGGAACAAAACAAAACAAAAACTTCACTTGAATATTGCAAAACAATTTCTCAGGTTCCCCCCACCCACCCAGAAGGATCCCTCCAGTCTGCTGATGTCCAAACTTTTTTCAAAGAGGGCCAGATTGATGAAGTGAAGGGCGGTGAGGGCCGACCTAAGTTTTTCCAAGACATTCCCCTCCGAAAATGGCGTCTTTGATTATTTTTCAGAAATCAGTCAAATGTCCTGGAAAACTGGCAATGGGGGTGAAATCGTAGACAAAATGCTTTTGCTGAAAAAGGTCAACAATTTCGGGGTCTTCCTTTAAAAACCTCAACAACTTTTGGGGTGTTCTGGTTTTTACTTTTTGAAATATAGCTAGCGCAGACTTTAGAACACGGGTTATCTGCTGGTGACAGTCTGTCCCTGTCAACTGTTTAGGAACAGCTTTTAGCATCATTTAAAAATTTTTTTTTAATGCAACTTAAATATCCCTGCCCACACAATATTTGAGGACGACCTGTGAACAAGGTGTTTTGAATTTGGGTGAGAACCTTTCCGATCTTTAATAAGATAAAGAATACTGCCTCAAAATATGTTACAAAACTTAATTCATTGCCCATTGATTCATTGATCTTTATTAAAAATATAATTCTTGATTAGAAGTGATAATACTACCCATTTAATGACAAATTAATTGAATTAACCAGCTTACCTTTTTAGTTGGAGGCTTGCCCTTCATTATGCAAGAAATGGTTTTATCAAGCACACCAGACTGGCCAGCTACAGAAGAGATAATGTTTTTTTTTTACATTAGTGCTGCAATGTTTTTCTTCCTGAAATAGGAACACTAGAGTCTAAAAATAAAATTCTATTTTTAAGTACTACCCCCCGAACCATTTCTCTGTGCATTCCTCTTAATTGTTTTCATTTATCATTATTTAAGCTATTCATAGACCACTTAATTGCCAAAGTTTCTAATTGGTGCTGTATTGCAATTACCTTTTCTGTCTCAATTTCCAAACGGACCAACACAGCTTCTTCTGTTAGAATATCCACTAATTTGTACCATAATTTAATCAGTGATAAAATAGATGGACCCTGGTCTAGCTAAAATTAGTTGTAAATAAGTCCTATTAATTCGTTCTAAGGCATGACTAATAAAGACCAATGCTTCCTTTTAATAGGGCAGATTAGAGAGAGCAGTTGTGTAGCTCAGGGGCAGAGCAGAGAAGACCTGAAGAAGACCTGAGATCTAATCTCTAGTATCTTTCAATTTAACAAAACTGGAGCTTCAGATAACAAAGGCTGGAAAGGCTGATATCCGAGGCCTTGAAAAAATTGGGTTGGAGTAGAACAAGTATGGGAAACCTCAGGCTCATGGACTAAATCTATTCTAACTCAGCTACATTAGTCAAAAAACAGTATTTTGAATGCATTATGAACATGCAACACCAGATGGCGCCAGAGAGCAAAAGAATTTCTGTGTGATTTTTCCATAGCGTTTTTTCCCTTTTGTTACAACGATTTAATTTCTGACTTTTAATACCTTTTTCCTGTGTGTAGATGCACCCTTGATAGGTCAAATAAACTTTAAAAAATCATTGCCTATTTCTGATCTTTCTGACATCAGATCCATAAAAGGCTTCTTCTATTTATAGGAAGCTTAAGACTCAATGTTTAAGGCAGGGGTTCCCAAACTAAGGCCCGGGGGCCAGATGCGGCCCAATCGCCTTCTAAATCTGGCCCGAGGACAGTCCAGGAATCAGCATGTTTTTACATGAGTAGAATGTGTCCTTTTATTTAAAATGCATCTCTGGGTTATTTGTGGGGCATAGGAATTCGTTCATATTTTTTTTTCAAAATATAGTCCGGCCCCCCACAAGGCCTGAGGGACAGTGGACCGGCCCCCTGCTGAAAAAGTTTGCTGACCCCTGGTTTAAGGCCAGCTTTGCAGCAAGCATTTATTATTATTTATTTCAGGTGTTTATATCCTGCTTTTCTTCAGATATCAAAAAGGTTGGCAAAGAGCGAAAAAGGCAAATAAAAATTAAATACAGTATTTATGTTAGCATTGAATTAGTTAACTGCAAAAGCCACTCTTACCTACAGCTGCAGCCGTCTTTGAAGTGGGGAGGTTAGTGCAGTCTCCGATCCCAAACACATTTGGGTATTTCTTGTGTTGCAACGTCTCCTTGTCTACATCGACCCAGCCCCCTGCATCTGAAACCGGACTGTTCAGAAGTACGTTTTGGGGTCCCATGGGGGGTGTGACATGAAGCATTTCGTACTGCATCCAGAGAAAGAGAAGAGAGTTCAAGCAGTGCAGGATTTACGTATAAGCTAAACAAGCTATAGCTCAGGGCCCCACTCTCTTGGGCCCCCCCCAAAAAAAAATTAAAGGGAAAAAAACCTGGATGTACATTTCCAAAATATAAGATAAAACCAAATCAAATAAAACCTACATACAGCAAAGGTATTTTGTGTTGTGTAGGCTCCTACTGGTTTTCCCAGCAGTAATGTATGGAAGTGAGAGCTGGACCATAAAGAAGACTGATCGCCGAAGAATTGATGCTTTTGAATTAAGGTGCTGGAGGAGACTCTTGAGAGTCCCATGGACTGCAAAAAGATCAAACTTATCCATCCTTAAAGAAATCAGCCCTGAGTGCTCCCTGGAAGGACAGATCCTGAAGTTGAGGCTCCAGTACTTTGGCCACCTCATGAGAAGAGAAGACTCCCTGGAAAAGACCCTGATGTTGGGAAAGATGGAGGGCACAAGGAGAAGGGGACGACAGAGGATGAGATGGTTGGACAGTGTTCTCGAAGCGACTAGCATGAGTTTGGCCAAACTGCGGGAGGCAGTGAAAGATAGGGGTGCCTGGCGTGCTCTGGTCCATGGGGTCATGAAGAGTCGGACATGACTGAACAACAACAGGCTCCTATGATGTAAGTAATGGGCCCCGCCTGCTAGCCTGCTCCCTAAAATATCACTGGTTTGCTCATTTCTATATATAGGATGCCTACATTCTGCATGTGCAAATGGCTTTAGATACCTATAGCATAAATTACCATATAGCATATATTCAACACAAAAAAGCGACAATTTGTTGTTGACAAAGGACAGCTGGACATATAAAGGGCCCCATTACCTTCAGTAGCTTAGGGCCACATCAAACCTAAATCCGGCCCTGAGTTCAAGCACAACTGTATATCTGATACTATAGATTAGCATGAGAGAGAGAGAATTTTCCCTGGCTAAGATGCATTTACGCGATTACAGCTGCAAGGATGTTGCTTACCCAGCGACGGAAAGAGAATAAGATGCCGACAAAAGCACGATACTTTAAAACTTTCTGTAATTCTTTTGATGTTGTAGAATTATGACCTTTATTAAATCTTATTTAGTGTATGATACTTTAAAATTCTGTTTAAAACCTTGATATAACTCGTTTGATGCTGTTTAATAATGATTTTCGTAAAATCTTAAATATTGAAACTTGACTGGTCTCCCTGGTTTACATCTGACACGCATCGTAGAAGCCCTGACATCAATTTCTAAAAGACTTCTAAAAGACTTTCAAGAAAAATTTCCAATGTGAAACTATTTTATCATTTAAGACTGTAATCCTTAACAGGATTGATATTACATTTGTTTTTACTTAGGAGTAAACGTATGTTTTTTGGTTAAAACTTCTGGCCAGAGTTCTTAATTGGATTCATTTCAGTGTATTTGGCAATAAGAACTCCAACTTCTTTTACGACAAAAGCGGACTGGCAGATGAAATTATTGGAGTAGATTGACTTTGAAAATCAGAAATCAGGAGGATCAAAACTTCAACAGAGAATGGGACAAATATAGATCATATTTAAAAGAACACTGGAAACACTTGAACTCTTTGGCAGGCTTTGAATAACTCTTGCAATGTTACAAAGACTCTGGATATTTTGGAGGACCGTAATTCGAAGGAACTATTAACATGCAGTGGATTAAGATATATAAAGGACCCGTGGAGCCGAGGAGGGAAGTCTCAGGATTCGGAGGAATCTTGTTTTATTTTAAGATGTTGAGGGGGAAAAGGATAATTGTGTGATTTATTTTGTCATACCCATAAAAATTATTTCAAAGAAAAAAGGAATTACCAGAGATGATTGTCGTGTTTTTAATATTTTGTTGGGAGCCACCCAGAGTGGCTGGGGAAACCCAGCCAGATGGGTGGGGTATAAATAAATAAAATAAGAATAGGAATAATTGTTGTTGTAATATTTATTTAGATGATAGATAGATAGATAGATAGATAGATAGATAGATAGATAGATGATAGATAGATAGATAGATAGATAGATAGATAGATAGATAGATAGATAGATAGATAGATAATGTCCTTATAAAGTCTCCCCCCACTTCTTTACCAAAGTGTGCCATAGCTGGAGAGGTCTGTTGCAATCTCATCCACATAGTTTAACCATCCCAGTGCTCAAAATTTGTTTGGTCAGTTTTTCAACTACACTGTATCAACCATTTTCACCTTCTCACATCACATACTTCGATCAACATTTTGATTCACTATTTCCTGCCTTTTCTAACAAACAGGAAACCAATCCAGTTCACAAACAGGAAAATCACGCTAGTCACAGTCATTCGCTTTGTACACAGATGCACCTGAAAATATCTCATTTTGCTGACCTGATAGACCTCCGTCTCCCCACTTTTGTCCAAGTTCTCAAAGACTGCTTCCTGTTTATCAGCTCGAACTTCAACGAGGTTGTACTTGTAGTTGACTGTAATGTCCCTCGATTTGATGATCTCTAGCAGAGCATCAGCATACTTCTGAACACCAAAAATCACTCCAAGGGCAGTATTGAAGATTATTTTGGCTTTTGGTCGTTTCCCAGTCTATCAAGAACGGGGTAAAGGATAATTCAAAAGTAATGGTTCAAAACCATGAGTGTCAAACCAGAAGCAGGAGACAGAATGCTACTTTGACAACACCCATCAAAGTAATCCAACATAATAATAATAATAATAATAATAATAATAATAATAATAATAATAATAATAATAATTTATTTATACCCCGCCCTTCCCCGCCAAACCGGGCTCAGGGCGGCTAACACTAATAAAATCACAGCAAAAACATAAAAAAATCATTAAAATACAGATTAAAATACAATTAAAAATTTAATCTAGACTGCAGCCTCATTTTTAAGTAGCCCACCAATCACACCAAAATAATGAAACATCATTTAGTACAACTTTTGGGGGGAAAGGGTGGAATTCAACATCGCACTATTGCGCACACACCATCTACAAAGCAAAGTGCATGTCTGTCTTCAAAACAATTGCTTTAGTCCTTTGCAAATATACGCAGACACAGCTGGGGAAAAAATGCAACTAATGAATCAACGTAATTGTTATAAAAATTCTAAGGTCTAAAACAGGGGTGTCCAACTTCCAAGAGACTGCGATCCACTCCCAAAGTTAAAAACTGGCAGTGATCTGGGGGGTTTAGGTCAAAGTTGTTGAGCTTTATTTTTAGGAAGGAAAGCCCTGTTTTTTGGGGTTCACATAAAAGTTGTTGAGCTTCTTTAGGGAAGAGGAAAGCGACATTGAGCTTTTTTTTAGGAAGGAAAGCCGTTTTTGGTGGTTCAGGTCATTTTAGGGGTGCAGGGCAAAGATGTTGAGGTTTTTTAAGGAGGGCCAAAGTTTTTTAAGGAGGGCCAAAGTTTTTTTCAGCTTCTTTGTGGGGAGCCACTGATCTGCCAGTGATCTACCACAGACGTCCAGTGATCTACCGGTAGATCACAATCTTCCTGTTGGACAAGCCTGGTCTAAAATATAAAATAAATGTACAAGGCAAACGCATACATAAGTATATAAGCCACCTGTCTGAAATAGTACAGGAGAACAATCCTAAAGCCATTTTGACTCTCCCAAATTGACCTCAAATAGGACCTCTGCAAAGAGGAAGGAAATGGCAAAAGCTTTCCAACCATCTTCTCACTGTAGGGGCTTACACCTCCCTCTTCAAATACAGTTTGGCAAGTATGTGTTAAGCTGAGCACATTATCATTATGTGTAAGAGATTCAGGAACTAAGTATTTACCATCCCAAAGGAATGGCCAGGCTACCCAGATAAAGCAACCAAGTAGGGCATTATCAGGTATCTTGGCAGGCAGGAGAGAAGCAACACTCAATTTTCTGCCTCCTCCTGTGATGTATGTATGATGTTTTGGGGTGGTGGTCTTGGGCTGGAGGGTGGACAATTTCAAAAGTCTATATAAGGGCTTGCGCACCATTGTTTGGGGTTCTCCTCCCTCCTGCGTGTGGTGAGTGGGGACCCTGTTGCAACAGTTCCTTGAATAAATATCAGGCTTACTAGCCGCTTTGCTTCTCAATATACTCTGGTTGGCCTCTGTTATTTCCTCCTACCAATAGGTAACTTACTTAAGGACTCTATAAGGGCTCTGGAATACACCATAAGGGAAAGCGAACAGTTTTTTCTTATAACATAATCAAGGGACACCCTCCCTGCCACCATCTCTCTCAGGAGAGGAGAGAGAAGTCCACCCTAATAGCTAAAAAGCTTTTGTGAACAGAGGCTGAGAGTCCCAGCAGTTTAAAAGAGCGTAATATCTGTGCAGATGAAGATCTGGCCCTTTTGCATTGCAAAGATCTTGCTATCAGCTCAAGCAACAACGCAGATCTATTAATTCTGCTGAGCCTCCAGCAGCAGATAGCGCATACCTTTCTCATGTACGCCTCTGACAAGTACATGATCTTTTGCGGCGCACCGGCACATTTCACGGGTGTGTTTGGAAAGGTGAAGATGGCATTTCCTTCCTGGAAATCTTGCAAAGCCTTCCAAGTTTTCTCCACGGTGTGAACGGAATAATTGGAACCTATTTTAGGAGTGCTGAAAGCTTCAGGCAAGCCCTTGATCTGCAACAAAACAAAATTAGCTGCTTAGTATTTAATTGTGTCAGGCGCGTGGGAAATGCAAATTGAGAGTGGCTTCTTTCCAGCTACGTTATTAAACCCGTTGAATATGGGAGGAAAGTGCCATCGTCAGTAACACAGTAACGCAATTCCTGTGGACTTTCTTGTGACCGAGATCGTGCTCAGAGCTATTACATCAGCATTTATCTTGATTCAGTACAGTGGGACATTGGTTTAAGAACAGCTTAGTTTATGAACAACTTGGATTAAGAACGTTGCAAACCCGGAACAAGGTGTTTTGGTTTGTGAACTTTGCTTTGAAATAAGAACATGTTCCGCTTCCTGTTGAGCGTGTTCCATTTGTAAACTAAGTCCCCCGCTATGGGAAAGCACGCCTTGGTTTAAGAACACTTTGGTTTAAGAACAGACTTCCAGAACAGATTAAGTTCGTAAACCAAGGTACCACTGTAACTGGTAAAATATTCAGATCAAATCTTCGCATAAACAACAAGGCATATTATTGTGTAATATGTCACATAGTGTCTCCTGGTTGGTATAGGCAAGCAATGAGTAACCTGCAGCTCTCTAGAGGTTGATAAACCACAACTCCCACCATCCACTGAGGCAGTGGGGCATTGGGCATCTTTTAACTAGAGGCAATATGAGTTACAGTCCAATAACATCCAGAGGGTCACAGGCTCCTGTTTCGGATATTAACTGGTCCTCAAATTACTGATGCCTCCCTGAATGTATGGAAGGCTATGGGGTCATAATTTGGTAAAAAATGCACATGCGTTGGAGATGCAATAGGGATATTGCTTCTCTAAAACTTGTTTTTTCAATGTCCTATATTGATAGTTTTTGGCAGAAGGTAACTGAAAACATCAACAGAAGTGAATGGAACAACCTTACATTTACAGAGCAAAATATCCTCTCAAATTATATACCCAGCACATGGAACCTTACAAAAGGACAATATGAGTGGACTCCCGGTGCCCTTACCACAGCAAAAAGACTGATCCTGATGAACTGGGAAAATAAAAATGCGGCTCCCTTCTATGACTGGATTGAAGACTTATACAAATTCGCAACATATGAATAACTTGCATATAAACACAGACTTGCCATGGACAAATTCAATGATATTTGGAATCCAATCTTACAAATACTGTAATAGGTTAAGATCTGGTGACGTACAATAGCAACCTCATAAAATATACAATTTCAGGGGTTTCCCCCTCCCCCCTTTGTTTTCCCTTCTGCACGGGTTCTGTTTCTCTTTTTCCTTTTCCCTTTTTTGTTTGTGTCTCACCATATTTGGTGCACATATAGTCATGTACTTTTTGAACTTTCAATAAAGATTTTTTAAAAACCTGCACATGGGTAAGTTAAAGAAGCCTTCCTCCACATAAAATGAGCTGTCTAAAACAGAGAGCAATTGACTTGTTTCTATTTTTTTAAAATAAAAGAGGTTGTATTATTGATGAGGGAAATGAAATTCGATTCTGGATGTATTTCTAAACATGTCCCAAATTCCACCATTAACTGTCATATTCCAACGCACTGCGGTTATTCTCTGATTTGAAGCAAAGCTCATTCATTCTCCCACTGATCCCATGCAGGAAGCGAGTGCTAGACCTTCGGATACATTCAGCTTCTTAAGATAGACCACCAGAGGGCCCCTGCAGGCGTCCTCTGTCAGCCTTCAGGAAATACATGCAACTTGTCTTGTCATGATCACCATCTGGAACAAACAGTCTGCATGCACACACTCCCAATTAAAAATAGTGCCCTCACAGCATCCAGACCCTGAACATCCTGGCCCCAGCCCATCACAGATTCTAGTACACTTTAAACCATTGAAACCGGTGGTATTCAAAGTGCAATAAACTCTGTGTTGGATTGTAGATACTGTAGTTTTCCATGTATAAGATGCTAATTTTTTCTATTATAAAAGAATGTTAAAAATTGGGGGTCATCTTATACACGGATAGTGCAGAGTGGGGACGGGCGACTGGTTTCAGCCACTGTGGCAATTGGGCGGGTGATTGGTGGCTGCTTGTGGTGAGCGGTCAGATGATTAGTGGCTTTGGCACTGCATGCGATTGTCAGTGTTGGAGTGTTGGTTAGGCGGGTCAGCGATTTATGGTAACCCCCCCCCCAAAAGAGTTCAACAACTCTGGGCAACCCCCCCCCCCATTTTCTTAATTTGGAATCCCCCAAAACAGGGGTTGTCTTATACACAGGGGCATGTTAAACACGGAAAAATGCGGTATTCTAAATGCACATTGGTCCCACACCTGCACGCAAATAACCGCAACGTTTTCCAGACTGAAATGCCTTCCGGGGATGAATTTTTTGTCCGCCCACCCCTGCCAGTTTTGGGAAACAATATAATGTCTCAAGGAAAAACCAAAACAATATTTTTCAATGGTGTTAGTTTTTCTAGCAGAAACATTTAGAATCTGGCCAGCGGTGAAGGTCTGGCCTTCTTTTAAGGCAATCTGACTCTCCAGAATCAGGAAGTGGATTTTCAGGGCACCGGAGTGAATTTCAGTGGGGCTTACTCTCTGGTAAGTGGGCACTGGGTAGCAGCAGCTTTCACCAACCTGGTGGACTGTTGATGTTTAACCTGGTGGACTGTTGATGTTTTGGACTTATCGCTTATCGCTTTTTAAATTAAATTTTATTAATATTCTGTTGGGAGCCGTCCAGAGTGGCTGGGGAAACCCACCCAGATGGGTGGGTTATGTATGTATGTATGTATGTATGTATGTATGTATAAACTTGCATACATTACATAAGCTACGGTATGTCATTTCACCGCAGCAGACGGCAAGTTTAATAATGCAATTTGCGGCAGGATTGCAGCAGAATGGAAGCGGCGCTGCATGAGACAAATGCAGGATGGGCAGTAAAATTATGCCCAAAGTAACTCTTTGTATCCTGCTTCACACCAGGGTTTTTTTTACCAGCAGAGAGTTGTTGTTGTTGTTTCTTAAATACCTTTTCAAAATGCAGCTGGAGCCCAAGGGCGATGATCAAATACTTGTAAGATATCTGTAATATAAGAAAGTCATTCATTACATTAAGCATCTTTGCCGATCTATGCTACAAAGCTGTTTTTTCATGAGCTACATTGACCAACCTTGGCCAATAACTTCTCTTTTTTTGTAATCATTTTTATTTGATTTTTCAAGTATAAATTTATAACAAAACCAAATACATTTCCACATACAGAGATTTCTCTGAACCTCGCGACTTCCCCCCATTTCCTCCATGGGTCCTAATGACCAAGAACTTCTCAAAAGCAACTTGACCTGAAGCAGACTTAACTCATAACTCAAGTCAATAAATACCAGCACCTGTGAGCAGGGCTAATATTGGACGCAACTGCTTGTCTCTAGCCCAAGTTTCCAATGTTCTCCATCAAGGTAAAGTACGGAGCTTTAGTTTTTGTAGTAACGAGGATTAAATGAAGAGGCAGCTGAGAGCTTAATACGTGTGTTACCTTTTGGTCGTTCTCCAAATGGACACAGTTCTTGTCTGGATCCAGCTTCTGCACTCTGGATTGGATCCACTTTACACCGGAAGGAATCACACTTGCCGTTGGACGGGAACAGGGTGCCAGTGGTTTTGCTCCTGCCCCGACCAAAGTCCAGAGCGGCTGATAATAGTGCTTCTGAAAGACAACAGCAGAAGCCACACAGCCTGAGCATTGGAGGGACTTCTTTCAAATGTCAGCTAAGTAGGTGTGATAAGAAAGGAGCATCTGTACCTCAGTGCTCAAATTGTAACATCTCCAGTTACCGTAATAATCTTTAGTATGGGGGCTAGTAAACATCTGTCTTTAGCAGCCCACTGCCCATAATAAACAATACAGGGTAACAGTAGGGATGTGGAAATCTGTCAATGTTTGTTTCTCTCTATTTCTCATTTTTCCACATTGCAAATTAATTTTTTAAGTCCTTATGAAAATTCATCAGTATTCAATGTGAATTTATCCTAACATATGCACTTGTATGCAATTTTGCTCATTATATATTTTTGCAAAGCAATTTCCCCTAATGTATTTTTGGATGTTATTTTCACTAACATGGGCATTTTTTATACATGCTTTATTCTAACGTGTGCAGTTTTGTACACAATAGGCGGCTGGAGAACAGCAGAGCAAAATTCAGAGAAGTGCAAATTCTGATGGATCGCTGCGTTTTGGTTCTCACATTGTGCAAGTTACAATGATTTGTCTTTAAGAGTGTACTGAATCAAATGTATCCCTTCTCCCTAGCCTACAGCTGGATGTGTGCTCCGACTCCATATAGGGCAGCTGCGGATTATGTTCACCACCTGGCGACAAATTTTAATATTTCAAAATGCGTACACACAGCCCAAGTCCTGGATGTTCTATTTCTAGATTAGAACAACAACCCACATCCACTTGATCTTTCCAGGTCAAGAAGTATTTGCTGTTCTGGATGCAATGCAAAAAGGCAGGAATGTTGCAGCCCCCAAAGTATCAAAAATGAAGGCCAAAACTGAGGCAATTTATACGTGGGTGAGCAGCATTCAATCCTACCCTGTTAACAGGAGAACGTCTTGTTTCAGGCAGAAATGATTTGAGGGCGACTCTCTCTGACTGATTGCTTAAAATCCTGCCACGGAGTGTTGTTCTTTAATTTTTTTAAATCGTTTTTATTTGATTTTACAAATGAAAATCTGTAAGAATACCAAATAGATATCTGTATATAGAGATTTCTCTGAATCGCAAGACCATCCCCATCCCCTCCATGGGTCCTATTGTCAACATTTCCAACTACATATTATTTCACAGTCTATATTTTGTATCTGTCTGTATTGTCCATCGTATTTGTTACATTACAAGTGTTATTAGACTCCTGCTAATGTTCTCATCTGCTTACAAACTTTGCACAGTAAAATTCTCCCCCAGCAGACCTAGCATCACCTACTGGTAATTGTAATTATGCAAATTGCTTTTATTTAGCAAATTTATATACACCCCACCCCTGCTCAGCCGTGAGAGAGAACCTCTCAAGATTATTCTGTCTGGAATGCCTGTGGGAGAAGACTGTGATGCATGGGAGTTAACTATTAATATTAGGAACTTGCTGCCCACTGAGATGGAGGCAGGAGGAGAAGAGGGAGAGCCACATTTTTACCTCACTGGGCTCAACAACTGCCACATTGCCAGCTCCAACTTTTCGCTTCATCCGTGCGCTCATGGAGACCCCACCGGTGCCACCTCCTAGCACAAGCACCTCGTAGTAATCCTTCGAAGCAGACCTGGCCGTGGTGTGCAACTGAGACGATCTCATTTTCTGAACCCCCTGCCTCAGCAAAGGCACCATGGGACGCACACCGGCACACGAAGACACGAATCCAACTGTTGCCATCTTGGGCCAGCATCAAATCTGCGAAGCGATAAGGAGAGATGTGAGCGTTGAAAAGGAACGTTGGTTTTCGTTACCGTTTGGGTACTGTCAGGGACCGTGCTGAGGAGGGCTGCATTCCTCTTTATCCTGATCCTGAATCTTCCCAGGAGCAGGAAGACAGTATAGATTTGGAGCAGTGGTTTGCAGAGGGGCATAGTTCAGAAGGCAGAAGCTGGGAAACACTGGATGGGGAACAGCTAGCAAAAGAAACACTAGAAGAGAGAGAGAGTTAACAGATTCACGGTCTCTGGATAGCATCCACCCCCCTTCCCCAAAGTCCCAGAGAGCCCAGAAAGTGGCAGAACAGAAAACACAGTGGCTCCAAGGTCAGGTTACAAGACGTAGAAGTTACGTAGGTTAATAGGGACGGAGGGGGGAGTGAACTTAATTGGGAGCACCACCATTTCTAGGAGATGTGTTCTTTGTTCTCTCGCTGTGATTATTAAAGTTTCTAACTGGTAAGAAGACTTCTTTTCCTTTGATCTGCTTATCTACTGCCACAGGGGGGAGATGGCCGATTCCCTGAAGCCTGACAGGTACCGTTCCTATCACAGGTTCTGTGGGTAGAGCCATGAGTGCAAGCTGCCCTAAGGCGATATACAAACAGCTGTTGATAACCCAGAATACTCAGGTGCCGTGTCAAAGGTCACATCTACAACGTTCCTTTAAAGAATCCTTATACCACTTTAAGAGCCAGGGCTTACCCCCCAAAGAATCCTGGGAAGTGTAGTTTGTTAAGCAGGTTGGGCATTTTAACTCTATGAAGGGTGAACTACATTTCCCAGGATTCTTTCAGTGAAAGCAATACATATTTATTTATTTATTTATTTAAGAAATAATTTTTATTTGATTTTACAAGTGTAGAGTTATAACAATACCAAATATATATCCATATTTAGAGATTTCTCTAAATCTCCAGACTTCCCACCCTCCCCTCCATGGGTCCCATTGTTAATATTTTCAACTGCATATTATTTTATAATCTATATTTTGTGTCTGTCCATATTATTTGTTACATTACAAGTGTTATTAAAATCTTGCTAATGTTTTCATCTGCTTACAGTGGTCTCCTGAATAAATTATATATTTCCCTCCATTCTTTCTTGAAGTTTTTGTCTTCTTGGCTCCTGAGCCTTCCGGTCAGTTTTGCCATTTCGGCGTAGTCCAACAGCTTAGTTTGCCATTCTTCTCTACTACCAGAAAGAACTACAGTGGTACCTCTGGTTGGTTTCTCCAATATACATGTGTTTGTATGCAATTTTGCTTAAGATACATTCCCATTTTTGCAAAGCAAATGCCATGAATATAATGCATTTTTAATGTAGTTTTCACTAAGCATTTCAATGCACACTTTATCCCACACATACAAGCATTTGTGTCCACATTACTTGGCTGGAGAACTGCATTCCAAAAGTCAAAGAAGTGTGAAATTGAAAGGATGATTATATTTTTGCTTGTGTGTTTCAGAAAAGTTGGGTTGTGCAGATTTACGGTACTTTTAAATGCAAACAATCAAATTTATCCCCCGTCTATAGTTTGGATGCAGTGCTAAATCATAGCTTACTGTTGCAAGAATGAGGCTCAGCAAGCATTGGGCTGACATGCTCTCCCCTTCCTTCAGCGGAGCAGCTGCAAGGGTGAGTTTAAAAATTGTCCCTTTCATTTTAAGTTCACTGCACTTTGCAGATGAAATAAACAAGTACTTCCTTTTATCTGTCCAGTGTCCAGTTTCGTTGGATGCCCCCAAATTCCAATTTTATGAAAGTGGAGAGAAAATTCTCCATATTCACTTTCACCAACACACACACACACACACACACACACACACCATTTATTTACATTTATACATTTTTAAATTCTTTTTATTTTGACAAAGTAATATAATAAATAAAAATAAAAATGTGCACCCCGCCACCGAGGCCATCCCATCGTAGCTATCCAACCTCCCAAAATTTCAACGCGTCTTGCAATGGTGTGAACCCTTTCCGTTTTAACAGTACAAATTCTAAAAACACCTTCCATATCTCCTCAGAATCATTTCTCCTGCATTTTCCCCATCTTACCTTAATGGCACATGTTAATTTATCGTTAATATCTATATCCCACACCTCTTTATACCATTCTTCCATTTTATATTCTGCTTGCCCCTTCCACTTCCTGGCTATAATACCGGTAATTCGTGCGGCTGTCAATAAATTTGTGAGCAAGTCCTTCCTAGCCTGCGAACCTCCCCCCCCCCCATCGTAAATTGATAATAGTGCTACTGGACTTTGGGTCAGCTTTAACCCAGTGATTTCTGTTATCTCCTTAAACACCCTTTGCCATATATATATATATATATATATATATATATATATATATATATATATATATGTGTGTGTGTGTGTGTGTGTATGTATGTATATATATATATATATATATATATATATATATATATATATAGTATAATATGTATTTCCATCCCCACCACACATGAACATAATTTTATACACTCTGTCGCATTCCCACTCCTTTACTCATCTTTTATTCAACTGAAAAAGTCATGAATGTCAAAACTTTTCCTCCCAGGGGAGTTGCTCGCTATTGTTCTCTTTTCCCTCTGCCACCCGCGCTGCAGAATTCTCCCGACCGGAAGAGGTTGGGGAAAGTGGATGACGTTCAGTGAAATTTCGCAAGGCTGCTATATTTGATATACACAGAGTGTTCATGTTGTATACTCGGGACAAATGACTCAGCTCTTTCGACTGTTTCCTTCTCCTTTCCCGTCGCAGGCTTTGCAAAGTAGGCTAAGAGATCTTTTGCCACCCACCTCGCATCCACCCCCCTGAATTTAATCCCTTAAAAGTTGGTGGCAAAGAGACTATCTGGTGGCTAAAACAAGAGTCTTGTGGCACCTTAAAGGCTATCCCAAATTTATTATGCCCGAAGCTTTTGTGGACTGCAGTCGGCTTCATTAGTCATATCGGATGAAGGAAGTAGATTCTAGTCTGTGTTGTTTTTGCTGCAAAAAGCCAGCACAATGTTTAAGAGGCCATTAGTTCTGCTCAATTCTGGATAAGCCACAAAATAAACAAATTTAGCAGCACTAATGACCCAAACTTAATGGAATGGCAGCAAATCTATGCATTTAAAGCAGGGTTGGGGCTGGGCGAGGGGTCCAATTTTCAGACTGGGAAAGGTAATGGAAAACTGACATACATTTTTCGGCGTGCTGTACGCTGAAAGAAAACAAATGTGAAAATGATGTACCAATAGTATTTGACTCCTAGGAAACTAGCAAAAATGTATAAGACAGGTACCAACATCTGCTGGAAATGTAAAGAAAAAGGCACATTTTATCATATATGGTGGAAGTGTAAGGTAAAAAAAAAAAAAGCATTCTGGGAAATGATATATAATGAGTTGAAAAAATGTTTAAACTAGATTTTATTTTAAAAAACAACAACCAGAGGCATTTCTATTAGGAATTGCAGGTGCCGATATTCCAAAGGAGCAGAAAAGACTTCTTATGTGACGTCAACTGCACAGATGTTACTATCTCAGAAATGGAAAGAAAACAAAGTCCTTACGAGAGAAGAATAGCAAATTAAGCTGTTGGACTAAGCCAAAATGGCAAAAATTGAGTGGAAGGCTCAGGAACCAGGAAGACCAAAACTTTAATCAGGAATTGGGGGGGGGGGAATTATAGTTTATCTTGGAGACCACTGTAAGCAGATGAAAACATTAGCAGGATTGCAATAACACTTGTAATGTAGCAAGTTCTATGGGGATAAAGGAGTGACTTAAAATATAGACTACTGAATAATATACAGTTGAAAAGGATGACAATAGGACCCATGGAGGGGAAGGCTGGAAGTCCAGAGATTCGGAGGAATCTTTAAATGTGGGTGTGTATGGTTGTATTGTTATAATTTTATACTCGTAAAATCAAATATTTTTTTTTAATTCCCGCATTGCAGGGGGCTGGACTAGATGATGCTCAGAGTCCTTTCCAACCCTACAATTCTATGATTCTATGATTCTACGTGACTGAAGCCATTTTGACCAGATTACTGAACAGAGGGGAAATGTCCCTTGGCTGGGTGCTGATTTGAACATGGATGCTGTTTGCCGATGGGGAAAAGAAATATATTTTACTTTTCTTCATCCATCTCATTAGAACCGCAAGGCCATGTTTAGGGGAAACAATGTGTTTTGTATGTGCTTTGATTTGCAGAATGCACACACACACACAAATTATTAGGTGGTCTGCTGAGATTTCCCAGTGATTTTAAAGTGGCACCCTCCAAAAGGAAGACCATTGTGTTAGATGTGGAAATTATAGTTTAGCCAGGCGTTGGCATACCACGCCGCTCTTATCAAGATAGAATAATTAATATACAGTGTTGGCATACCACACTAAATTAGGTAAGCTACAGAGCTTCATTTGGCATACCATTTGGCTCTGTGGGCACCAAGTTGGGAAACACATGTTTAGGCAGAGCAGGAGAACAAAGGAATAGGTGGAAAAGTACTGGAGATCATGAGGTGTTTAGAGGAGGGGGTGAGTGATAGAGCTGTAAGCATGCATCAGGTCACGTACTGGATGAAGGGAGGAAAAGGTGTGTTATTAGGAGGGGCTTTCCATATTAGGTATCAGAAGGCACACCTTTCCTTATTTGGTCTTTGGAGTTCTCTGTGTATGTTAATGGTTAACCTAGCTGTGAGTTTTCAATAAAAGGAGCCCCCTAGAATGCTCTGGGCGGCCTTCCCTTCACATCATCCTGTTCATCGCGTCAGTTAATTTCCCACGATCAACAATATCTAATATTGGCTTTAATATCTAATATTCCATAACAACATCTGGTGACCCCGACGTGATAAGCTGAACACTCACTCAAAGGCAGGGTAAAGCCTTTTGGATCCACAGCTCAAGAGCTCCCGGTGAGTATGCAGACATTAGGAATTCAGGTATAGAAGCATGCAGAAAGTTTAGTCATTAAGATTTTTAGTCAGGCAGGAATTCAGGAAGCAGTTCTCATAGCTAAATCTTTTGTTATGGGATGTTTTCATGCAGGGATGTTATTGAGAAGATGGGTCATTCATCCAGTAGATTTCAAGGCACCCCCATCAGATTTCTCACTCCCAGAAAAAGGGGTCTCTCCCCCTTCGCTCTCAAAACTGCAGTTAGAGCCTCAGAGAGAATTTTTGGTCACAGATCGGAAACCTACCCCTCCTCCTGTGCCATTAGTCTCCGAGGCAACAGTTTTGCCAGCTAATTCTCCAGGAGCAATTAGAATGGGTTTTAGGACAGAGCAATTGATAGGGACGCTTACTGCTGCGGAACTTGTTTCATGGGTTGTAGATGCCCAGGGGCAAATTCAGTATCAGTGGGCTCCTGTATCTTATCAGGTTTTGAGAGAGCAGAAGACTAGCTTAGTGGAAACAGGCTTGAATTCTTCATTTACACAGGGAGATTCTCTGCTCCCAACAGAAGGGGATGTTAACCCTTCGCTCTCAGATTTGCATGTAATAGCATTTCAGAGAGCTAAGTCATCAGTTTCTTTGCCTCTAAAGGAGTCAATGAGAGCTGAGGCACTGAGATTCAGGAAAGGGTTAAAAGCAGAGCTTCAGTCTTTCCCCACTATGCAGGTAGGAGTGTCTTGAAAAGGCAAGGAGGAAGCAGGGCAAGCAGACAGCTGGCAGGAATTGTTTAAGGGAATTCTGTTTGTTGGTTTTGATATTATTGCTTTTGTTATTGTTGCTGCTGCCAGAAGCACATGGTAGCCAATCCCCCTTGCTACCTCTTGTTTTGTAATACCTGGCCTTTTAAGAAAGTTATTTTGAAGAAAGGTTTTTGTTGGGCAATGCAAATGAGGGTGGCTGAGAAACAAAGGCAGCTTCCCCCTCCCCTCCTGTGAGTGGGGGGGGGGGAGGGCTAGTTTTGAAATGGCATGGTTTGGCTTTTCCCACGTGTTTGAATCTCTTTGTTTGAATTTCTCTTAAATTTCTTTTAGACTTCAAGGTTTTTTGATTGTTGCTATTACCGGTAACTGAAAGGCACATTCAGAGAAATTTTCATTTTAGGGGACCCTGAGGCAAGGCAGAATAAGGTTTGGGAAACCTTCCTTTAAAGAGATTGCAGGATAGGTGAGAAGGAGCTTATAGGAATGGTAGTGTAGGAGTAGAATTAATTAGGAAGATAGATTTTCCATGGGGTTGTTATTCTTATGCCATCTCTATTAAAGGGACTCTTGCCAAAACATACTTATTAAATGGCAGGTCTTTTTGAGGTATGCTAATCTCTGCCAAGCAGTGGCCCCCAGATTGGCCCATTAAAGACTCAACTTTAGTCTGGGGTATCTGAGGAACTCAAAAAGCACATTGCAGTACTTCCCATTCATGTTAACTTGTGGGGAAGGGACTTAATGAAGCAGTTCAATGAAAAGTTAGTAATAAGTTAATTGTAGATGACTAGAGTTTAGTAAAAAGTTATTTATAGATAATTAGAGAACAATCATAGGTCTTTCTAAGCTCACTGCCTACCTATAGTGTAATGTTTCACAGACTCTACTTGAGAAAAACAGTTACAATTTATTCAGGAGAAGTAATTAATTCTTAAAGCATTGGTAATTAATGATATTTAGCCTTTCACTAATTTTTTGTAAATATCAGGCAAGTAAAGATTGTTACAATGTGATTTTTCCTAATCCTAATTTGATTACAAGTAAGCTTCCAGGTAATTTTGAGTATTGTTTTTCCCCATTCCATTGTGTAAAAAGTTTTACCACTAGGCATGCTATGGCACAGGCTTTGAAACGCCATCTAGAGGTTTATCTGGTGCATGCTAGAGTTTTGCACCTGGATGGCTGGAATAAATTTTGAACAATTTGGCTTAATTTTAGTTTGCAAATTACTCCTGAAAAAAGTTCAGCTGCAGAAGTCATTCTTATATTTGGACTATAAACATATTCTTATTCACAGATACTACAACTTAAGGTGGCAGATTCTCTTTTCTTATTTTCAGTTATTCTTTTCTTTTGTTTGAAGCTTTGAGATTTACAAGGAATCCAGCAGAACTGGTTTTTAGCAGACCTTGTTGCTTTAACATCAGTAACACAGGCAGTATTTCAAAGGGTTAATGCCAGGATGGCACAGCATTGTCTTTAATCCTCATCTCCATAGCTGGCCAACAACAGGAAATTCTTATCATATTCTATCAGATCCTCATCTGTTTGCTTTTGATCTAATTAAGTTTATTCTATAATTGCACAGCATCCTTTGAAAGATGCTCTTATAATTTTTTATTGATCGAGGTCCAAGGATTAACTGTAGTAACTTTAGCACTTCAAGAATTCCTAATGCAGGATATTAATATTATTTTAGATAGTATATTTGTCAGGTTATTTGCTTTTCTTTCAGGATCTATATCACACCAAGCATAGCTGAAAATCTTTTAAGTTTGTTTCTAACATGGCAACAATTATTACAAACATGCAGTTGCCAGCTTTATATTGCTCATATTAGATCGCATCAGTCCTTTCCTGGACTTTTATGACAAGGCAATGCTAAGGCTGATGTGGCCACAAAAGAACAGATTTGTGCTATCACACCATGGGACAGTCATGCTATGTTTCACCAACATGCAAAAGAGTTGGAAAAAAAAGGTTTTAGCTTCTTTAGAACATGCAACAGCTATCTTAGAGCAGTGTCTTCAATGTTCTCAGACTGCACCATCATCTTCTACTGGTGTAAATCCCAGAGGGTTTACAAGCAAATGTAATTTGGCAACACAATATTTTCCCTTTGTTTTCGTTTTCTGGACGCATTCTCATTATATTTGGACAACTCCTCAAGAAAGGAGAAGCCACAAGGCAAGTTCTCAAAACCTGCTTACTGTAGTCATAATTTTGCAGAGTTTTGTCATCAATTGGAAATTTATTATTAATTTGGAATATATTGAGAGATTTCACAGCACCTTAAAGGCTGATTTGGTTAAAATTAAAAGGAAAAAAGTGGAAATGGTTTCCCCGCAAATCAGGAATGGTAGCTAAAGTTTCTAAGTTCTAAATTTAAACATCACAAATTTATTTAAACATTACAAATTTATTAATTCAAATTTATTAGCTCCAATTGGAAATCATTTTGGCCAATCCCAACCACAGGGGAAATGGGCGGGGGTACGTTTTTGTGCTTACTTTTTCAGATTCAGTTTGGTTCCAGTTCACTGCGTAAACAGCCCGCTGCATGAAACCATGGAAAGATGGATTGGTGTCAGGATCCAATGTTCCACCTGACGCCCAACCTAGCATCACTGCAGATCCAGGATCCAGGACTCGCACTCAGACCTGATGCTCAACCTGGCCGCACTACAAATCCATGACCCCCAGAGGGACCAGAATCGCGTGTCGCTACAGCACTCCAGATTCAAGACCCACAGAGAGCCACTACAGCATCATCATGTCACTTGGGGAGAAATCAAGGCTCTCTCATCACATCATGGCAGCTTTTACTTGTCTACCACTAACTCGTTGCAGACACATGAACATAACATTAATGTGTCAACAACACGTTTATAGAAGACACCACCCCTCCGTTGAGGAACAAGTTTATTTTGTTGAACTTTTGACACAGACATTAAGATATTGAGCCCTCACTTTCTGAGAGACTAAAAAGTATTCTTATTGCTAATTGTTTCATTGTTTGATGCAAAGTGTACATAGGGTTTTCTATAAAGTTTATGTTTGTATAATGTTTCATATGAAAAGGTTTACAAAGTTAATGCAATTGTTGCACAAGTTTTGCCTCATGACATACACATTATGCCCATAAAAGCGGCATTCCTTACCCTCTCACAGAAGTGACTTTCCACACTTGACACAGATATGCTGACACCCTTGCTCATCTAACTGATTTGGCCATTTGCATTTAATAAATTAAAAAGGGGGAGATGTGGAAATTATAGTTTAGCCAGGCGTTGGCATACCACGCCGCTCTTATCAAGATAGAATAATTAATATACAGTGTTGGCATACCACACTAAATTAGGTAAGCTACAGAGCTTCATTTGGCATACCATTTGGCTCTGTGGGCACCAAGTTGGGAAACACATGTTTAGGCAGAGCAGGAGAACAAAGGAATAGGTGGAAAAGTACTGGAGATCATGAGGTGTTTAGAGGAGGGGGTGAGTGATAGAGCTGTAAGCATGCATCAGGTCACGTACTGGATGAAGGGAGGAAAAGGTGTGTTATTAGGAGGGGCTTTCCATATTAGGTATCAGAAGGCACACCTTTCCTTATTTGGTCTTTGGAGTTCTCTGTGTATGTTAATGGTTAACCTAGCTGTGAGTTTTCAATAAAAGGAGCCCCCTAGAATGCTCTGGGCGGCCTTCCCTTCACATCATCCTGTTCATCGCGTCAGTTAATTTCCCACGATCAACAATATCTAATATTGGCTTTAATATCTAATATTCCATAACAACAGTTAGAGGCTATAAAACTATGGCTGGACTCACTGTCCGAAGGTCAAGAATTAAAGTTAATTTTTGCACTAGTTTTATAGTTAGACAGCAATAAAAAGCACAATCCTTTCTCCCCCTTTGGCAGTGGAAGCATAAACATATAACCCAACAGCATATGCTCCATATCTCCATCATTGCCCTGTAAATAAAGCTCTTGCTATCAAACTCGTGATCAATGAAAAGGGGATGACTGCAGTTCCCTTCTCTACCAGGCTCTGTGGCTTAATGATTAAACAGCAGCTTCCTTCAAATTGTGAAAAAGTGGTGCAAAGCACGCAATATAATCCCCACAGTCCTCTGTGTGCAACAGTTCAGTAGACCCAAGAGCAGCTGTCCCAAGAGTGATTGCAACGAAGAAAACGTTTGGTGTCCACCTGTATTTTATAGAGCACAAAATGCTGTCCACGGCCAGCAGCATCTTGTGGACTAGAAACTTGAACGGACTTATTTTACTTGGCTTTTTTTGGTAATAATTTTTATTAGTTTTCAATTACAATAATCTAATAATAGCCTCATTATATCAGTGTCAAATTATAATACAATTCCTTATATCAATCATTCAAATTCCAAATTACATAATTTAGGTGGCCCCCCCCCCAGCGTGCTAGAATTGATGGTTTGATGATTTACTTTATTTCTGCGTTCCAAAATCTTATTGATCTCAATTACATTCCAGTCATCATAGTAATCCCTTATACAACAGCTGCAATATTTGTAACTTCTTTTCGAGGTGACACATTACACTGTAAATAGTTTTTAAGTCTACAAGTGAAGATCTCATACTGTATCCTTGTTCTTCCTGTGTGACATTTTTCAGAGGTGATTTAATTATTGTTCGATTTTATATCAATGTTTATATTTGATATTAACCATCCTGAGCCCGGTCTCGGCCGGGGAGGGTGGGATACAAATAAAAGTTTGTTTGTTTGTTTGTTTTTATTATTCTGTCTATATTGTTTCTTCCTGTCCTTGTAAAATATTGTTGTTGTTCAGTCGTGTCCGACTCTTCGTGACCCCATGGACCAGAGCACGCCAGGCACGCCTATCCTCCACTGCCTCCCGCAGTTTGGCCAAACTCATGTTAGTAGCTTCGAGAACATTGTCCAACCATCTCATCCTCTGTCGTCCCCTTCTCCTTGTGCCCTCCATCTTTCCCAACATCAGGGTCTTTTCCAGGGAGTCTTCCCTTCTCATGAGGTGGCCAAAGTACTGGAGCCTCAACTTCAGGATCTGTCCTTCTAAGTGAGCACTCAGGGCTGATTTCTTTAAGAATGGATAGGTTTGATCTTCTTGCAGTCCATGGGACTCTCAAGAGTCTCCTCCAGCACCATAATTCAAAAGCATCAATTCTTCGGCGATCAGCCTTCTTGATGGTCCAGCTCTCACTTCCGTACATTACTACTGGGAAAACCATAGCTTTAACTATACGGACCTTTGTTGGCAGGGTGATATTATATTATATTATATTATATTATATTATATTATATTATATTATATTATATTATATTATATTATATTATATTATATTATATTATATTATATTATATTATATTATATTATATTACATTATGGCTATCTTTTGCCAGTTGTTGCTGCTATACATCATGCCTTGCACGGAGCTAATGTCCCGATGTTATGCCAAAATTACTTGGCTGCTTTTTGACAAAAATCTACCAGGTACATCTTTTCTCAGCATGAAACTGGAGGACCTATGCTCTGGACTCTGGTACAACATGTGATAGCAGACAGATGGTGAAAATCAGGAAAACGTGGACTTCTATTTCATCCCACCCCTACAGACCATAACGGTGATATGTTTAGTTTGAAAGAATTACGGCTGCAAAAACAGCAGCCAGAGGTCAGGTAAACACACATATAAAAGTGTCTTCTGGATGGCGAAAATGCTTGATATAAAACAGAGACACTGTCCTCCAAGGTCTTGTTTATGCTACATACAGCCCATCCCAATGCCAAGCAAGGAAAGGGCTGAAATTTACTTGGGCTGGAGCTATTTAGCAGGGATTGGGGACCATCTTGGCTGCTTCTTTGTGCAAACCCAGGTCATCGAGCCTGAACTTACATCTTCTTCTTTGGCGATCCCTCGTAGCCAAGTAAGATTGTCTTCCATGAACACGGCTTTAACAGTAAGTGACTGTGGAGGCCAATTCTGGATCCACACGTCCTTCCACAGTGGGGACATAGGTTTCCGGGAAGGAGTTGATCATGGTCAGGGCCGGATTTAGGTTTGATGAGGCCCTAAGCTACTGAAGGTAATGAGGCCCTTTATGTGTCCAGCTGTCCTTTGTCAGCAACAAATTGTCACTGTTTTTGGTGTTGAATATATGCTATATGGTAATTTATGGACCTAATAGGTCTCTAAAGCCATTTGCACATAACAAAATATGTATTTTATCAAAGTAATTGTTGAACTGAAATACAATGAAGAAGTATATTAATAGTGAAATACAATTAAGAAGTAGTATATTTTTTTTGGGGGGGGGGGTCCCAAGAGAGTGGGACCCTAAGCTATAGCTTGTTTAGCTTATATGTAAATCCAGCACTGATCACTGTGAGGGTTTGCCAAATGTGTCTTCCTCTTAGCACGTTTCTCCCTTTCATCCTGAGTTCGAGCATCTTCAAAGCCCGTGACACCTTTGGTAAAGGCTGTTCTCCAATTGGAGCCCTCACAGGCCAGTGTTTTCCAATTGTCGGCGTTTATACTGCATTTTTATTTTTTTTAGATTTGCCTTGAGAGTGTCTTACATAGTCACTGCCTGCCATGAACCACCTTTGGCAGGACTGGCAGCAACCACAGCAGATATATCCTATGCTTATGCTAATATTTTATTCTCCTGCTAATTGTGCTTCTTTAAATGTGCACTCACCTCTCACCTGTGGCTCCTAGGAGCTGTCAGCATGTGACAGCAGTCACACCCTGGGAATGGCTTCGTCTGGCTGGCTAAACCAGGTGGGGGGTAGCCGTTGGGTCTCAAACCATCGGTGAGTTGGGGTTTTCCCCCTCATGCAAAGACAAGTTCTGGCAGATTGAGTGGACAAGACCAATAGGGCAGGGCCAGAAGAAAAAGCGGATGGACCAACAAATGTACATGTTACTTTGTACAGTAGGCTTGTTCTCACACACCCCTCTTTATCCTCCACCAGGCAAGCAGGAGGCGTTTTCACAGTTCAACGACACATTCTGACAGGTAAAAAAGAATTGGGGTACAAGGCAGTGTCAGTGAGGTGTGAGGCCTGGGAAGAGCATCATATAGAGAGGCTATCAGAATTGCATTTGGCTCCAAGGCAGGCATCCCCAACCTGCGGCCCTCCAGATGTTTTGGCCTACAACTCCCATGATCCCTAGCTAACAGGACCAGTGGTCAGGGATGGTGGGAATTGTAGTCCAAAACATCTGGAGGGCCGAAGGTTGGGGATGCCTTTTCCAAGGCCTGGAGTTTCCCTACATCTGGTAAGCATCCTATTTTTGTGCAGATCCCTACTTGTGACACATGCACGGTTAATAGATTAAAATATGTAATAGTTATGATGATAACAAAATAAACAATAGCAATAACAGCAAGAATGCTTTACAGAGCACCAGGGAAAATATACAAGTCCCCTGCCCAAAGGGGTTTGAAGTTTGCACAGCTGTAAAAAGCAGCCAGTTTCTCTTAGGGTACAAAATCCTGGACTGGCAGAACATCCCTTTTGCCTCAGATTCAGTCATCCAGGTGGTTGTCTGTGGGGCTAAGTGGCCAGTACAGCTAATCTGCTTCCCCCAACAAAGGCTCTCTCTAGCCCAGCCTTCGCCAACCTGGTGCCCTCCAGATGTTTTGGATTATAGCTCCCATCAGACCCAGTCGGCGTGGCCAATGGTGTCATGGATGATGGGGGCTGTAGTCCAACATCAATCTGAAAAGGCTCTGGTTTCTTAAGGCTCAAAACTCTGCGGCAGATGGAGCCAGATGCAGCGCCCAAACAATGGAGCATTTCCTTCCTCCATCCAGGCAACTGAGAAGCATTATCAAGGGAGAGACTTTTGGAACAACACTGGGATATATGCTCTGCTCGAGGCATGACGGTATGCAGCAACCACAGGGAATAAGATTGACAGACAAGGACAGGAAGAAACATCATGGACAGAATAAATGTCACACACAGGGAAAGCAATGATACAGCATGAGTTCTTCACTTGCAGTCTTATAAATTTCTTAATGTGTTAACACGAATAGAAGTTATAAATATTGCGGCCGTTGTGTAAGGGATTACTATTATGATGGGAAGGTAATGGAAATCACTAAGATTTTTGGAAGGCAGGAACAAAGTAAACCGTCAAACCATCAATTCTAGCATGCGGGGGGCCACCTAAATAATTTGGTATTTGAATGATTTGTATTAGGAATTGAATTATAATTTGGCATTGTTATAATGAGGATATTATTGGATTAATGTAACTGAAAACTAATAAAAAATATTAATCACAGCTTTACCCTAGTTCAAGGAGGTCACTTTCCACCAAGGCCAAAACACTGGTGGAGGGCTTGGGAGAGTCCTAAGGGCCAAAGAGAGAGAGGCTTGAGGGCCACATTGGACCCCTGGACCTGAGGTTCCCCCACCCCGTCCTAAAAGCTGCCTATATGCCCGTTTCTTGCACAAGAAAAGCTTTTCCTACCAGAGGGAAGGTCAGAACAGAAGTCAATGTAAGCTTATATTTGATTATCCAAGGCCAAAGGTCCTAAGTTTGTTTCTTTAGCTTCCTTGCCACACCCTGGGGTTTCAATAAACCATTCAGCTGCAGTCCTGTACACATTTCCTTACAGAGGAAGTGCCTTGCACCAGGCTCCATCAAGCCCAGCAGTGCCTACTCGGACTGGTAGCAACAATCCTATCACCTGCCACTTTATTCTTTTCACGTCAGGAATTGAACCCAGAACCTTCCCTATACAAAGCACTTGCTCTGCCCCTAAGCCACAGCTCTTTCGAAAGAAGTGCAATGCAATTTGACTGTAAAGGTCAGGAGACACTGACTTCTAGGGTTATCGCCGCTTTCTGAAAGG
Source organism: Lacerta agilis (assembly GCF_009819535.1). NCBI lineage: Eukaryota > Metazoa > Chordata > Lepidosauria > Squamata > Lacertidae > Lacerta > Lacerta agilis. Next base: position 13,390,113 of record NC_046324.1, on the reverse strand, counting down.
AATGCTATGCTTTTTTAAAAAAGGGTAGTAAAGGCAGCAATTCAAGCAGCAGAGCCTTCCTCATTACATCACCTCTATTGGGAGGGGGAGCGCTCCACCTGCTGAATTCCTGCCTGTCATGTAAGTGGGGGGGGGGAATCACACACCCAGCAAACTTAATGACTTCTCAATGCTCTACATAAGGTGGGGGGGGGGGCAAGTACTTCCTCCTTACAGACAAACCAATGGTTCTATGATAGTTTCCACAGACATGACTGAGCAGACCATCAGCCGCACAGACTACCTTGTAGCAATTCCTTAAAAAAAAATCTGTATTTATTTATACAGTGGTACCTCCAGTTGCGCACATGATTCGTTCCGGAGCTCCGGTCGAATCCCGAAGAATTCGTATCCGGAGGTGCCTGTTTTGTGCATGGGCGTGGCGCGTAGAGCGCTTCTGTGCATGCACGTGGCGCGAAACCCAGAAAAATACTTCCGGGTTTGCTGCGTTCGCATCCTGAAGGATACGCAACCAGAAGTGTGCATATCTAGAAGTAGCAATGTATACCGCTTGAGGCCAGTAAGCACTTTGCAAGTCTAAAAACCAATCTCCTTGTTGGCATCCGTTGGTCTCAAAAGACAACAGAGCGCTGCTCCAGGGGCAAAGTCGAACCACTGTGTAGGGAACACCAAACTGATCTCCCCGGGCCACAAGCCTGGGCAGTGCGTGGAGGTCCTGGGCTGCCCAGACAAGACCCCCCCCCCACAGCCTCACTGACGTGGTCCATAGGAAAGCAGAGCAATATATTTGGTACCAGCTTGGCTAAAACGAGTTGCCGGAAGGAGGCGTATAAGGCATCAAGACTCTACTCTGGATTTGTGTAGGGTTGACTCTGTAGCCTTTTCTTCTCCCAAATATATCCCTCAAGGCAGCAAGGGTTTAGGACCAGAGTCTTCCTTCTCCTAGATGGGCTACCTTTCCAGGTTGACAAGTTCTTTCTGCCCTTCCCTTCCCTCAGCAAAAATCGCCTTCTTGACCATTGGACCCACTTGTCTGTTCAATCTGCCGGAGCCTGTCTTTGCATGCAGGGGAAGTCCCTAACTCACCAAGGGTTTGAGACCCATTGGCTATCCTTACCTGCTTTAGCCTGCCAATCAAAGCCATTTCTGGGGTGTGGCCGCTGTCGCATGCTCACAGCTTCTAGCAGCCACAGGTGGGAGCTGAGTGTAGGGTGAGGACCAAAGGTGGACAAACTACCCCAGAAGGAGCATGATGTGTCCCCTTCCCCCAACACCCTATACACCACCCAAATCAACCACACAAACAAATGTAAGTCTAGCTGCGGTACCCTATCTCTAGCAGCCAGCTGTAGATTACAAAACTGCAATACTTTTCATGGAGGAAAGCTCTGTAGCTGTGAAATCCAAAAGGAACCTCAAACTTAGGCTGTATACCTCCCAATACCTGTTTTTTAGAGACAGGTACAAGGCCCATGGCCATCACACCCTGCTGGCAAACTTCTTATGGAAACAGACTAGATGGATTTTGGTTTGACCAGGCAAGTGTGTTTCACCAGCAATTCCAATTCCAATTCCAATTCCAATACCAACAATAGATTTCAAATGATGTGAAACTGCAGGTAAAATGTGGCATCTTAGAAGACACAACCCTTTCCAGTCACCCAGGAAAGAAAGCCTCTCCTAACATGGAGCTTCACTGTGACAAATATACACATTCCCAAAATACAACAAAAATGAAAGGAAACGCCCCCCTCCACCATACATGAGAAATATTTCTCTCATTAACTATTAACCAACAAAATCTTATAAAATTGAAAATGATTTTTTCCCCCGCTCGGTCAACACCGCTTAGTAGCTTACTGGGCTGCAGCCAAATCCACACATGCTCAGAAACACTCCCTTCTGTCCCATTTGCCAGCAACGAAGCCAGTCATTCCGGGGGTGGGGACCCTGTTGGGGCTGAACTCCCATCTCCCCTGACCAGTGCCCCTGCTCCCTGGGCTTAATGGGAGCTGCAGTCCAAGAGCCACGGTTCCCCCCACCTCGGCTGCAGCTGATCCCAAGCCGAAAATCCTCTTGCCCTGCTGTTCCTCGTTTCCCTCCAAACCCATCAAGCTCCCCCGGTGGAGTTTTGCTGGCGGAAAATAAAAGATCTCGCGACGGGCGGAGCTTCACCGGTTGAATTTCCACCTGGCGCAGCTGTTAAAAGCGCAGAGGAAGAAAGGAACGCTGCCAGAAAGAAAGAAAGGAAGAAAGGAAGGAAGGAAGGAAGGAAGGAGCAGGTAACTTCAACCCTGATCCCCCTAGGAAAGGGAACTCACCGGCCAAAGAGAAAGAAACCGACTTCCCAGTTCTGCTCTCCTTCATTTCAGAGCTGCTGCCCGATGGCTGCGCAGCCTCCGCCCGCCTGTTGCGCAAGAGCTGCTCTTTCGCCTATCAGAGGGAAGAGTCCGGAGAGGCCGGGCTGAGGCCGGGGCTGAAGGCAAACAAACGCCGCTCCCTCTCCGGATCAAACTTGCGCCCCGGCATGATGTTTCCCTGCCCAATAAATTCTGGGCGCTCCAGAAACGCCGGTGCGCTTAGGTGATTTTAGACTCTGGACTGCATGGAGTTATCTGTAAACACACGCACCCTCTTTTATTGGCTGGCAATGGGTTGCACCCAACTCAGTTTTACTCAAGAGTAGGCCCATTGGAATTAACACAATTCGCGTAGAATCGTAGAGTTGGAAGGGACCCCGTGCGGTCATCTGGCCCAACCCGGTGCAAGGCAGGAATCGCAGCTAAAGAAGAAGACCGGAAGAATAAGAAATCAAGATAACAATTTTTTTAAAAATAAACAAATGATGGAAATGGTTTGTTGAATGTTTACAGATAAATTCTAAGCGGATGAAAACACTGGCAGGATTATTGTAACAACCTGCAGTTTTTATAAGAGTATATATTTACAGAAGATGAATAAATGAGCAAACTAAGTTAATTTGGATACGCAGAAGATATTAAAAATAAATTTAAGGAACGCAGAAAGAGGGGGAAGGAAGTCAAGTTTTGAAATGTCAAAATGATTGTGAAATCAGTGAAATGTATAAAATTGAAAAGTATAAAGAGATAGATAAATAAATAAATAAGAGTATTTTGTAATGATTTACTTGATTTAGGCCTCCCCACTACACCCATGAGAGGCAGCAGTTAGGAGTTAGAAGTTACCAGTTTCTGCAATCACGGCAAGCACTGTGATTCTGCAGCGGATTGACTTCACCCCTGGAGGTGAACTCCATTGTATTTCTGAGTCAAGCTAGTGGCTTTTGCCCAGAAGAGAATGCAGCCGTGCACCCCAAGCCGGACTTTTGAGCTCTCCAATTTCAGCGGCAAAGGTAAAGGACCCCTGGACGGTTAAGTCCAATCAAAGGCAACTATGGGGTTGTGGCGCTCATCTCGCTTCAGGCTGAGGGAGCTGGCGTTTGTCCACAGGCAGCGTTCCGGGTCATGTGGCCAGCAGGACTAAACCGCTTCTGGCGCAATGGGACACCGTGACGGAAACCAGAGTGCACGGAAACGCCGTTTACCTTCCCGACACAGCAAGACCTATTTATCTACTTGCACTGGTGTGCTTTCGAACTGCTAGGTTGGCAGGAGCTGGGACAGAGCAACAGGAGCTCACCACCGTCAAACGGATTTGAACCACCGAAATTCCGATCGGCGAGCCCAAGAGGCTCGGCGGTTTAGACCACCCTGTGCAAAGCTAAAATTTGGAGGCCCCTCCCACCTCTCATGCTCTGTTCTGCAGCATTGTTTTGGCGCCCTCTGCAGTGTGGCACCCTGTGCGCTGCCCTAAAACTGTCTCTAGTGGCATTGACACAGCAGAGATACCGTAATCGCTCTCAAACACAGGAGTCATGATCTTCCCCACTTCTGTAGGTGCCTTGCACTGCGGAAGCTGGTTGTCATTATTTGCATGCTCAGGGCTTGTTGACCTTTTGAGCGCAGGGGTACGAGCGCTAAATTAATCTGTAAACTCAACATGTTTGTCTGGCAAACCTGCTCAAGGCTCACATACTGTAGTGTTAGGCAGTGATAACATATCAGTCTTGCTACAGCAGCATCTCCCTGAAGCAGTAGCTTATTTGATCCCTGGGTGTCTGTGTACCAAGAAAATTCTCACGCCTGCAGCTCCAGCCATTTGCAGGTGGAGGGGGGGGGTTGTTCTTTCTGAAACCTTGGCAAGCTGCTGCCAGTCAGTGTGGACAGTACCGAGATAGGTCTAAACCACTGAGCCTCTTGGGCTTGCCGATCAGAAAGTTGGCGGTTCGAATCCCCGCGACGGAGTGAGCTTCCGTTGTTCTGTCCCAGCTTCTGCCAACCTAGAAGTAGTAGTGTTTGGATTTGATATCCCGCTTTATCACTGCCCGAAGGAGTCTCAAAGCAGTTAATCTATTTTCCCTTCCTCCCCCACAACAAACACTCTGTGAGGTGAGTGAGGCTGAGACTTCAGAGAAGTGTGACTAGCACAAGGTCAACCAGCAGCTGCATGTGGAGGAGCGGGGAATCAAACGCGGTTCACCAGATTAGGAGTCCACCGCTCGTAACCACTACACCACACTGGCAGTTCGAAAGCAGGTTTAGTCCTGCTGGCCACATGACTCGGGAAGCTGTCTGTGGCCAAACACCGGCTCCCTTGGCCTGAAAGCGAGATGAGTGCCGCAACTCCATAGTCGCCTTTGACTGTACCAGATGGACAAATGGTCGGACCTGGAAAAAGCAGCTCCCTACATGGGATACAAAGCAGGATACAGGAGACACACCGGGGTTGCCCAAGACACTTCAGTGCATGAGCACACAGTGCAGTTTTTAAAAAATCCAAGAATGGCAGCCTAAGATGATGGAATATGCGCACCTTGCAGACTAAGCATATTGAACAAGAACAACATGTTTAGAGAAAGGTGGAAAATATTTATTGAATATATGTGGGGAAACAGTGTACGCTTGAAAACGGTTGGCAGCATTAAGATTAATTCAACAGTGTAAATAAATTTTGATGGATGTAATAATGGAATACTGAATGGTTTAGTTTATGTAAAATATGCAGGGATTTACGTTATGCAAAATGAACCATGGAAAGAGAAGAAGGAAAGTCACTGATATTTTAAGGATGTGAAATGAGTAAATTGTAAAACAGAAAATTTAATAAAAATTACATACACACACAGTGCGCTTTTTTCGGGGGGGGGGGTGCAGGGGTATGCATACCCCTAAACATACATACATACAAACAAACACACACACACACACACACACACACGGCTCTGCTTACTGAGTGTGCACAGAAAAACTGCCTGGGGGGAGGAGGAATTTGAGAAGGAAGTGCTGAAAAGGTTTTCAACAAAACCAAGAAAACCTGTAGTTGAGATGAGAAAAGGCGTGTTCTTTGTGATTTTGCAAAATATACTTGTTAACAGCAAAAAAGAAAAATAAATAAATCTGGGTTTCATTATGACATTTTAACGCTCCAAACTTGAGTATCCATCACCGGGAACCAAATTTATGGGCCCAGAAACCGCACAAGAATTTATAAACACATATACCAATGGTAAGTTTCTTATCTAATCACTTCATAACGGTCCAGAGTAGTGCTTTTCTAATTCTTGGCTGACCAAACTGCGGGAGGCAGTGGAAGACAGGAGTGCCTGGCATGCTCTGGTCCATGGGGTCACGAAGAGTCAGACACGACTAAACAACAACAACAACAACTCTTGGCTACAGTGACTTAAGTGACTAGTTCCTTGTGAATTGTCATTTCCAGACTTCCACAAAAAAATAGATAAGGCCATTTGAAGGTTTGGCATAATAATAGAACCTATAATTCTGTCCATTTCATTTTTAAAATTCCCCAAACCTTGTTTGATAGGGCATGCCCACCACATAGAATAGGGTTTCTTTCTAAAAGCTTAGACTGTAACTAACAATACATTTTCTCTATGCAATATAAGCATTGAAAGGGCCAACTTTTATTATTAAAACAAACTTTTAATTTCTAATACAAAATATGACCTGGCAAGTTGCGGGGTTTTAAAAAAGGGAATTTTAATTGTTGGAAGTCACGCTGGTTTTACAAAGAACAAGCCCTAAACAAATGGGCTAGTATCTGCCCGTTTGGCAATTTTGTAGACAAGTAATCCCTAGATTTAAGGGAAGAGAGAATCACAATGTAATGCATGTGATAACTCTAGCTAGCACAAGTTCCTGCAAGTTTCCTTTCAGAATGTTTGAAAATGCATTATTTCACAAGTCTGATGAAAGTTCTCTTGTTCGCTCTTACAGAAAAGAAGGATGGAACACACTCTTCCCCCTAAAGGGAGAGGGAAGTGAAATAATAGGCATAAAAATTAAAATTAAAACATTATTAAGTTAAAGACAAAGATGTTTGATATACCAGAGTTGGTTGAATTGTTTCTCTTTATTTTTTTCATATTGTGTCTCTTTATTTTTTCCATTTTATTGGAATTAATTAAGCTATATATATCTATATCTATCTGCAATCTAATTTCATTTACATTTGATTACAAATAAGGTGTTTTAACAGGAGATACTCTGTCCCGAAACAAAAATAATAAAACCCTCCTGGACTTAAGTGGAAACCACAGCAACTATCAGGTATTTCCCCCCACTGAGAAGTACACAATTAAATTTATTTTTAAAAGGCAAGCAGAACCTTTTAAAGTATGCTTTTTATTATCTGCAACTAAGTCGGGTAACCCATTTTGGCCCCCCAAGATTGTTTGAAATCCAATTGGCCTTAGTTACAGCAGTCAATTTTTGCTCTTTCCATAATTTGAGTAGTTGAGGACACAGAAACATGGACATAAAAAACACACACGTGAAACTGAAGTGATGCGATAAGGACTCAAAACATGGGAGTTTTCCACTAGCTTTCTAGCGGTTCAGATGTCATCCTATTCTTTTGCCATATCTAGATGTCATTGCAATGCATATTGAACCACAATTCTAAAAGCACTTGCGACGGAGCACCACTATGAAAGCCGGAACCAATGGTTACAATCTACCAGAACTTTCAAGGGGCTCCCTAGATATGTCTCTAATCCTTTCTAACCCTCTAGCCCCCACCCTTAACCCTCCAACCATCATCCTAATCCAGGCATCCCCAACCTGTGGCCCTCCATGTTTTGGCCTACAACTCCCATGATCCCTAGTTAACAGGACCAGTGGTCAGGGATGATGGGAATTGTAGTCCAAAACATTTGGAGGGCCGAAGGTTGGGGATGCCTGCCCCTAACCCTCCAACCCTCTAAACATGGGAGTTTAAATATGGAAGGGATGGGGAACGTTTGGCTCTTGAGATGCTGCTAGACTAGAACTACCATCACCCCTGACTGTTGTTTGTGTTGTGCTGATTAGGGCTTATGGGAGTTGTAGTATTACCACATCTGGAGGGCCCTGTATCATCCACATTTTGCAATTTCAGCAGGAACCTGCAGCGTATGCAGAGCCAAGAGTTTTGCCACGTAAACTTCGCTACTGCCACCACTGAAATCAGTGCTATGCAAGAGCGCACCACTTATTTGCTGTGGGTTTTTACAGACACTTTAATTCTGACATGATCGGAAGACGACATAATTGGATCTAAAAGCCTCACTTCGCCAGCAGTGCCTTATGTTCTCAGAGTTGAAATAAAACGGACAAGGTTGTCATATGGGCTTCTCATTCCTAGTCCGTCTACAGCTGCCATGCTTATTTTGTACATGGCAACAGGGAAGGGAGAATCAACGAGCCAAGAACTGTAAACCAGACTTAAAGATTAAGCCTACAGTTAATGAGGTAGAGGTCAGCTATCAACAAAACATTCATACATGGGACAAGGATGCACCAACCTAAGACCATCTAAGTTGTTGTTAAAGAATGCAAAATTCTATTTGTGGGAAGTAAGGAAAAGGCTGACGCAGCAACGTTAAGCTGTAGCGTTAATCAAAAAAGCATCCTGAGCTGCTGGTAAGCTCCCTGTTCCTGCTTTCCCGATTAGGAAATAGCAACCTGGAAACGCTAATACTGAACTAATAGACTTCTTGGCAAGTAAGAACATCAGGTTCATGAGGTGCGACATGGGCCTCCCCACCAAGTCCAGAGAATAGTGTAATTAGTTCGACAAGCCAATACATGTTCGGCTTTCATGTTCTTTTAGCGGGTTTGGCGGTTAACTGTTTCTCTCTTTCAAGCTCTTTTTCCCGTTGCTGCTCTCGTTCCAGTTCTTCTTTCTGCCTCTTTTGTTGGAGTTTGAGAGCTCTTCTCTGAAATAAAAAGCCAGAAAAGAATGTGACTTTCCTGAAGCTGTAGAATTAGATTTGACAGCACAGCAGCAACATTATCCTGTTATTTCCCCTGAGGTTTTTCAGAGAACTCCCCCCGCCCCCCCAAAAAAACAAGTGGGATTTGCAACATAATGTCACAGTGGATCCTCTCTCCTAACAGAAGCGCTCCTGTTCAGGATTTTAGCCAGCCATTCTCTCTAAGCATAGTATCCTGTCCTCTTCCCCACTCACACATTTTCCCCACTTGCTTTTCCAATTGACACTCAATACTGGATTCCATGGACGCGGGTGGTGCTGTGGTCTAAACCACAGAGCCTAGGGCTTGCCGATCAGAAGGTCAGTGGTTCGAATCCCCGTGATGGGGTGAGCTCCCGTTGCTCGGTCCCAGCTCCTGCCAACCTACCACTTCGAAAGCACGTCAAAGTGCAAGTAGATAAATAGGCACCGCTCCAGCGGGAAGGTAAATGGCGTTTCCGTGCACTGCTCTGGTTCGCCAGAAGTGGCTTTGTCATGCTGGCCACATGACCCGGAAGCTGTACGCCGGCTCCTTCGGCCAATAAAGCAAGATGAGCACCACAACCCGAGTCATCCGCGACTGGACCTAATGGTCAGGGGTCCCTTTACCTTTACTGGATTCCATGGCTATTCAGTGTGCCCAGACAACATCAGGCTTTTTATAGGGGTGTGTGGAATGCTCCCTAAGTTGATATTTAGTCCTTCTGCAACCTCACAGGTCCCTCCCACAGAGCCCGATGACAATAGAGTCGTACCTTGGAAGATGAACAGAATCCGTTCCAGAAGTCTATTCGACTTCCAAAATGTTCGGAAAGCAAAGCACGGCTTATGATTGGCTGCAGGAAGCTCCTCCAGCCAATTGGAAGCCGAGTTGGACGTTTGGCTTCCGAAAATCGTTTGAAAACACTCACTTTCGGGTTTTGATCGTTCGGGAGCCTATTTGTTCAGGAGCCCAGGTGTTTGTTCGAGATCCAAGGTACGACTGTACCTTCTTTTTATTTTCCATCAGCCTTGCTTTTATTCTTTTTCTACCAGCCCTCACCACCTGAGTGTGCTATTACAGGGAGTGCTGTTTGTCTATCTAAGGAAAAATTATGTGCAACACACACAAACAATTCTAAAAAAAATCTGTTAATAGATTCTGTATTTATATTTACATACACTCCTACCCGTACAGCAACTGAAAAACTTATGAGTAGCCAATATACAGTACAGACTGAATATTTAGCTTATGTATGAATAAAAGATAAACTGATCATTAGGTAGCATCTATAGATAATTTTAATATAGCCCATGTATGCTTACTTGTAGGGAAGTTCTGTTTTGTTAAGTGGTGCTTGCTTGCTGGTAAGCAAGCATAGGACTGTCACCTTCATTCATTAGAGACCTAAATCTGAGATGTACAACTGGATATCATGTATATTAACAAAGAAGTACCGGTAAGTCTCACTAAGTATAGATTATTGCAGCCCAAACATACTAACAAGATTGCAATATCATAATATTATGGTAACTACTCTCCGGTAGCCTGATTAATTCTCCTCATGGGTGGCATTAATGGTACTAGGGATTCTGCTGTACACAAGCCTTTCATCAGAAAGATAACTACTTGAAAAACTGGAAAATTAAGAAAATGCTAGTTCCCAATGGAAATATAAAGCAAAAGCAGAGCATGAAGATCAAACTTGATCTGTAAGACCTCAAAGAACAAAGAAATAAGCAGTACTCTATCCTTTGTTAGTCAAAGTGAAACAAAACTCACTTTCAACTTTGATGTTTTCTCATGCAGCAGCAGCATCTCTTTCCTAATGTTTACCAACTTGTTGTGATAGTACTTTGCTTCTGAAAACTTAAGAGAGCGACAACAAAAAAAGCAAGAATTCAGTAGAACATATAACTTCAAAATCAGCAACTCACATAACTGCCTGAAGTTACTGAGGTAAGTGAAAAGTTGTTATATAATGCGTACGACCTTGGAAGTTAAGTTCCACCTTCTCAGTGAGAGTTACTTCCACGTAAACGTGCATAATGATTGGGATGTATGATGCTAGAATATGCTAAAAATCCATCTATTTTAAAAGGTCATACCACATCAAGAGCTACTCCTGAAGACTGACCTGCACTCTCTCTTTTTGTTTTGCTTTTTAATTTTATTAAATTTAATGCAGATGCCAAAAGAAAAATTACAAATAAGTACAAATAAACCTCAGAAAATACATATACAAATACAAAAAATACATAAAAAGATATCACACCAACCCTTCCCCCATCCCACCCACCACCTTATCATAAACTTATAATCTAATTTAACATAAACTAAAATGCGACTTCCTTCCATCTATGCTACTTTGTTTTACAAATGTTGTCTTTGTTGTTGTTGTTGTTATACTTTATTTTATAATATATTTTATATTTATTTTGTTTTATTGTTTCCCCCCCTTACAAGCTTCATTTCTGTCTCTGAACAATGTTTCTTTGTATATTCCTTCACACATTCCCAATTCTTTAACAGACTTTGCTTTGATTGTCCTCTAATAAGTGGTGTCCACTTGCTGTTTCGGTGTATTCAAGAAACTTATTTTGCCACTCAATTATTGTTGGTATTTTATTTTCTTTCCAATTCCTCTCTATGAGCACTCTTGCCGTGGTAGATGCGTATGGGAATATCATTCTCTTATTTGTGGGGATCTCATTTGTAACTAATCCCAGCAAATATGCTTCTGGCTTTTTACGAAATGACTTTTTATAAATCTTTTTTATTTCTTCATGGACCTCATTCCAGAAAGGTCTTATTTCTTTGCACACCCACCAAATATGATACATTGATCCTACCTCTGTGTTACACCTCCAGCACATTTTAGAACTTTGTTTTATAAATTTTAGCCAGTTTTTCAGGCATTAAATGCCAACTCTCATTTATGTATGTTTGCTCAAAAGTAAGTCTCACAGTGTGTGATGGGAAGTACAGTGATACCTTGGTTCTCAAACGCCTTGGTTACCAACCGGCAAAATCCCGGAAGTAAGTGTTCAGGTTCTCGAACGTTTTTCAGAAGCTGAACATCTGATGCGGCAGTTAGTTATTGTTTCAGGGCACCTGAACCAATCAGAAGCTGTGCATTGGTTTCCCAACATTTTGGAAGTCAAACGGACTTCTGGAACGGGCTAAATTTGGCACTTTTGTTTTTGCTACTTATTTTGCGTTTTTGTTTTTGAGGCTTTTTCGGTTCATTTGTTTTTGTGACTGTGTGGAACCCAGTTCAGCTACTGAATGATTTTGTGACTGCGGAAATGGATAAAATCCCCCATCCAAACAATAACTATCATCATTGCAGGTAAGAAAATAAATAAATTTTAATTTTTATAATCTACAGTACTGTATTATTTATTTTATAGTACAGTGCATTGATTATTGCTTTTATTTTATGGATCAATGGTCTCATTAGATAGTAAAATTCATGTTAAATTGCTGTTTTAGGGGTTGTTTTTAAAAGTCTGGAACAGATTAATCCATTTTGCATTACTTTCTATGGGAAAGTGCACCTTGGTTTTGGAACGCTTTGGTTTTGGAACAGACTTCCGGAACGGATTAAGTTTGAGAACCAAGTTACCACTGTACTCCCATGTTACATGTGCAAAGGACTGCAATCTTAGAGGAGAGACAATTGTGAATATAAATATGCAAGATATGAAACTTCAGAATGAGATTTCCCTGGTTGTGGTTAGTTATCCTGTGTTTAGGTTGCCCCACTTAGCATAGATTTTCTCAAAATACAAGATTCCATATGTAGTGTTTTTGTACAAACACATGGTCTTTAAAACTGAGTTGTCTGACAGAACTCACTTACCAGCACATTGATATCAAGAACAGAATTGCATTCTTTAAACTTTGAGATTTCTTGCTGCAGAGTTTCTAGTAGTACTTCTTGGTTCTGTCTGAAAGAAGAACGCAATAGTTTACACATATTTCACAATAAAACCACGTATTCAATTACAGAATTTAGTGAAGAGCAAATGCTGCCTGCCAGAAGAGTCAAATATAAAAGGAGACTTATTCTTTCCTTACAATCTACAGTATTTAGCATTTGAAAGAAAAAAACACACAAATGCATTTTGATTGTTTACATACGTTAGCTCTTTTAAGGATAGTTTTGATCGTTGTAGATCAGGTAAATAATGTGAAATCAGCCCTTCTGTTAGCTGCTCCACAGCTTTCTTGTCTATAACAGTGAAGTCTTCTATTAATCCTTCATCAGGAGAATTATCGTTTGAATCTGTAACAGATGTCATAGATTTTTATCAAATGTGTATACGTGTGCACACAAATACTAATCATGTAAATACAAAATTAAAAACCCCAATGAATAAGCACACAAAATACAACTAAATAACAAGCACTTAAAAACCCTAAACACTAAAGAGCAGAGTAATGCAAGATCCCTGCTAAAATTATTTTATGCTGTGGGTCACCCAGAGAACATTGCTGGGTGATCTGAACAAGCATAAATAAAGGCTGCCTTATTTTCCACATTTATGAAAGGTGAGAAAGCTCATCCCTCAATCTTCAGCCTGCAAATTCACCCACCCATCTCTTCAACTTTTGGCATTTTTCCAGTGAAGTCGCAACATACTCTTTTTGCACTTGCTAGAGTACGGTTGTGACTTTTATTTTATTGTTTCACCTTTTGTAAACTGCTTTTGAGTCTTAAAAAAACCCAAGAACAATCAAGAGGCGTATACACTTTTACCAAACAAACAAAGGTAAGCAGAACCTTTTAAAGTACCGTATGCTTTTTATTATCTGCAACCAAGTCGGGTAACCCATTTTGGCCCTCAAGCATCTCCACCTCCATCGTTCAGCCCGGACACTGAGGTCCAGCTCCGAGGGCTTTCTAGCGATTCCATCACTGAGAGAAGTGAGGTTGCAGGGAACCAGGCAGAGGGCCTTCTCGGTGGTGGCGCCCACCCAGTGGAACGCACTCCCACCAGATGTCAAGGAAATAAACAACTGTCTGACTTTTAGAAGGCATCTGAAGGCAGCCCTGTTTAGGGATGTTTTTAATGTTTGATGTTTTGTCGTGTTTTTAATATTCTGTTGGGAGCCACCCAGAGTGGCTGGGGAAACCCAGCCAGATGGGCGGGTTGTAAACAATAAAATTATTATTTATTATTATTATTATTATTATTATTATTATTATTATATCCAATTGGCCTTAGTTACAGCAGAGTCATTTTTTTGCTCTTTCCCTAATTTGAATAGTTGAGGACATAAAAAAAAACACCCATTACATTTAAGTGAAGCAATAAGGACTCAAAACATGGAGTTTTCCACTAGCTTTCTAGCAGTTTGGATGCTATCTTATTCTTTTGCCATATCTAGAAGATGTCATTGCAATGCAACAAACAAACAAACAAACAAACAAACGAAAACACATCCTTTGGAACCAAACCCAAAACCCCTGTGGCATTTTCCAAGAACTGAGGGGCTGCATCCCAAGTTACAGTTATACTGAAGCACAGACCTGTCGAGATTAATGGAACCCGAGTTAGCCAATAATAAAATACAATTATTTATGATGGTGGTGGTGGTGGTGGTGATTATATTTATACCCGCTCATCGGGCTAATAATAATAATAATAATTTCATTATTTATACCCCGCCCATCTGGCTGGATTTCTCCAGCCATGTCCCACAGTTTTCAACAGGTCTACTCCGAGCAGGGCTAACGCCGGACGCAAACCCCGTGATATTTTATTACGGGCTTCGTAAACATTTCACGGCGTCAGAAGGAAGCGAGCCGTTTTTTGCTGCGGTCCTGGAAGGCTCCTGCCGCATGATCCGCAGCTCTGTGAGCTGTGAGCGGGCTAATGTCTTCCCAATCGGACCAAGAGCGAGCGGATCAAAAACGTTCAGACTTTGAGGGCCCCGCGAGGGGACCCCCGGGGGTCATCTAGCCCAACCCCCCGCAACGGCCGCCGAAGCCAACATACCCAAAGCAGGGTCGTTTCGGGCCTGCAGAGCCGCCTTCACGTCCAGTGGGTCCGCCAGACTCATCGCTTCCTCCCTCACGAAACAAACAGACAAGATATTTATTTTCGAGGGAAAGCGAAGGCAACGCCGGGCCCCGCCAAAGCCGGAAGTAGGAGTAGGCCTTCCGGTCAATAAGGCAGCCAGCCTCGACGTAGGAAGGAAGACGGGCGCCTGAGAACCATGGAGATAATAAAAGAAAAGGCTAGAGGCGAACAGCAATTTAAATAAAAAATTATTGAAAGTTCAAAAAGTACATAATTATATGTGCACCAAACATGGTGAGACGTAAATGAAAGAGAGAAAAGAAAAAAGAGAAACAGCACCATAGCATTCCATAAGTAAAGAATAAGACAACAAAACAAAACCAGGCGACCAGAGTATATAGCTTGGGGTGTGTTTGTGGAAATATCCCCGGATAAATTTAACGGGGCAAACTAGGAGCCACCTCACAATAAAAGCAGAAGCTGCCAATTAAAAAGAAAACTATTCATGGTAACTCTAAAGGGGACCATGAACAGTTGACTTTTGCTCCAAGTTTAATCTTTATTGGTTTTTCAAAATACATCACGGTTATCCTTTTCCATCAAGAATATACACAAAAGAAATACTAAAGTGTTGGAAATGAAGTAAACTTGTATAATTAAGTACTGAGACTTCCCTCCACCCCAACATGGGTCCTCTACATTTCAGTATTAACTGCATATTGAATAATATCTAGCTTATACTTATCCATTATTTCCATAAGTTATATGTTATAAGGGGTTGCCAGCCATCATTTTAAACCATAATCCAAAGAACAGCTCGATATGAACAAACCAGCAAGGCAAGTTATTCAAAGTATAAACATTATCCCCTGACTGTGCATCAGTGTGCAAGAAATGCACTCCACTCCCCACAGTGGACCCATGCTCCCTCGCCCTCTTGAATTTCCCTTCTGCAAGCTGCATCCGTGGATAGAACATCGCACCTAAATATTTCCATTCTGCACAACATGCAGCATTTGCACGACCCCCTCCTGACAGCACCACACACGGAGGGATAATTCCCACACACAGCTTGATGGGCACATGTGTAAACCCACCCTACCCCAGATCTGCATTAGAGGGAATGGCACATGCCTCTTTGTCAATTTGAGCGTAGCCCTGTAAGGGAATAGAAAGAGATAGGCAGGCCGGGCCGTCCTCTTATATACTTGCTGGGATTGACAAGTCATGTGACCCTCTTATATACCTGCTGGGATTGACAAGTCATCTGACCCTCACCTGAATCCTCTCATATACCTGCTGGGATTGACAAGTCATCTGACCCTCTCCTGAATCTCATAGCTCTCCAGTAGCTGTCTCTGATCAGTTATCATTTAACTCTTGGGGGAAATAATTAGCATCACACATCATGTGCCTGGAAGTTGCCAAACCAATTAACCAAACAGAAGGATTACTGTTAATAGCACCAGTTTTCCTATACAGTGGTACCCCGCAAGATGAATGCCTCGCACAACGAAAGGGTTTTGCGATTTTTTAGTTGACTCGCGAGACGAATTCGTCTATGGCTGTGCTTCGCAAGACGAATTCGTCTTGCGCAGTACCACTGTAAGCCGGCTGGAGCCGCGCCGCATTTTAAAGCTGCAGCGAGCGAACAGCAGCGCTGCTGTTCGCTTGCTGAAGCCTTAAAACGCGGCGCGGCTCCGGTGCCGGTCGGAAGGGGTGCCGGCCGATCTCGCCCGCCATCTTGGGTGGACTGCGCATGTCTGTACATGCGCAGTCCACCCAAGATGGCGATCGGCCGGCGCCCCTTCCTTTTTTTTTTTTTTATAAGATTTTATTATTTTCCAATAAAACAAAGAGAAAACAAGGTACAACATCAACACAAAACATAAGAAACAATAAAAAACAAAATCAACATTAAACATAATCAACAATAAACATAATCAACATTCAAAACAATAACAGCAATAAAAACATAAAGATAACATATACAAACCTTAACCAATATCTATCTTTGTATATTTCTTGTTTCTAACTTCTCTGTTTGGGGACTTCCCCCGTTCCCTCCACTGTCTTCAAAAAAAAACAAATACTTCTTCAAGGTAGCTTTATATATTGTTCGATTCACATTTACCCAAATTTTAATATACTTAGCTTTTACTTAGTCAAATATCTCAATAACTATGTATCTTATCTTGACGACCTATCTTAACATAATTTGACACATACATCTTTCACATAACAACAATTCCTCTTACCATTTATATCTGACACATATCTACCAAAGCCGATGTTCTGTCTAATTCTGCTCAAATATTCAGTTTAACTGATTTAACTAAATAGTCTTTAAATTTTTTCCACTCCTGCGACGCCTTCCCCTCCCTCTGGTCCCGGACTCTGACGGTCAGTTCTGCGAGTTCCATGTATTCCATCATCTTCATCTGCCATTCCTCCACCGTTGGTATCTCTTCACCTTTCCATGTTCTTGCCAATAGAATTCTGGCTGCTGTTGTGGCATACATAAAAAACACTCTATCCTGACTGGGTATCTCTTCATTGGTTATGCTCAGAAGAAATGCCTCTGGTTTCTTACAAAAGGTAACTTTCATTACCTTCTTAAGCTCATTGTAAATCTTATCCCAGAAAGCACTTACCGCTGGGCACAACCACCACATATGAAAAAAGGTACCTTTCGCATGTTTGCATTTCCAACATACATCTGACATTTTGGTATTCATCTTAGCAATCTTAACTGGTGTCAAATACCATCTATAAACCATTTTCATTATGTTTTCTCTTAAACCATGACAAGCAGTAAATTTGATACCTTTTTGCCACAATCTCTCCCAGTCATCCATCATAATATTATGTCCTACATCTTTTGCCCAATCTATCATTGAGGATTTAACCAGTTCATCTTTTGTATGCCACTCTAGCAGAAGATTATACATTTTGGAAAGGTTTTTGAAGTTCGATTCTATCAGTTCTGTTTCCAGTTTTGATTTTTCTACTTGAAAACCAACTTTTTTGTCCATTTTAAATATTTCATAAACCTGATAATAGTGCAGCCAGTCGGGGACCTGACTTTTTACTTGATCATAGCTTTTTAGCTTAAAAGAGTCCCCTTCCTGCTGCAATATGTCCATATATCTTAACCAGTTTGCAGACATATTCGGTCTCTTATATGCCTTGGCCTCCACTGGAGAGATCCATCTAGGAGTCTTTCTCTCAAACAAGTCTTTGTATCTAGTCCAAACCTGATATAGGGATTTTCTAACAATATGAGACTTAAAAGTTCTGTGGATTTTAACCTTGTCATACCAAAGGTATGCATGCCAGCCAAACATATTATCATGTCCCTCCAAGTCCAACACATCAACGTTCTCTAGTTTAAACCAATCCTTTAACCAGCAAAAGGCCGCAGCTTCAAAATAAAGCCTTAAGTCCGGCAGGGCAAAGCCTCCTCTGTCTTTAGAGTCTGTTAAAATCTTGAATTTTATTCTTGGCTTTTTGCCCTGCCATATAAATTTCGATAGGTCCTTTTGCCATTTCTTAAAACAGTCTAGTTTGTCCAAAATTGGTATGGCTTGGAATAAAAACAGCATCCTTGGTAGGACATTCATTTTAACCACTGCTATTCTTCCCATTAACGACAATTTAAGTCTTGTCCAGATCTCCATATCTTTTTTTTATCTCCATCCACAATTTTTCATAGTTATCCTTATACAGGTTCAAGTTCTTATTTGTGAGATTGATACCTAGATATTTTACAGATTTAACAAAATTGAGGCCTGTGGCTTCTTGAATTCTTTGGATCTGTTCTGCACTCAAATTTTTACCTAAAACTTTGGTTTTCTGCTTATTTAATTTGAAGCCAGCTACAAGTCCGAATTGTTCAATTAATTCCAAGGCTCTGGGGACACTGCCTTCTGGTTCTT
This sequence comes from Lacerta agilis, assembly GCF_009819535.1. Lineage (NCBI taxonomy): Eukaryota > Metazoa > Chordata > Lepidosauria > Squamata > Lacertidae > Lacerta > Lacerta agilis. Next base: position 13,371,828 of record NC_046324.1, on the reverse strand, counting down.
GCAGGGATAGCATCAAGTCGTCCGCGAAGGCACGTAATTTGTATTCCTTCTCTCCCACTTTAATTCCTTTTGTCTGTTTATCTTTCCGAATCATATTTAGAAGGACTTCCAGGACCGTAATAAAAAGTAAAGGGGAGATAGGGCACCCTTGTCTTGTTCCTTTCTCTACTTCGATCTCCTCCGATATCACACTGTTTACAATGACTTTTGCTCTTTGTTCTGTGTAAATGGCCTTAATGCCATTTAAGAATTTTTCTCCAACTCCCATCTTTTCCAAATTCTTTTTCATAAATATCCAGGATACTTTGTCAAAAGCTTTCTCTGCATCAACAAACAATAGTGCTGCATCTATGTTTATGTCTCTCTCCAGTTTTTCTAAAATGTCCACAATAATTCTCGTATTATTACTTATTTGTCTTCCTGGCAAGAAACCTGCTTGGTCTCTATGTATATGGTCTTTCAACACTCTTTTCAACCTTGTAGCCAAAACATTTGCAAAAATTTTATAGTCCACATTCAAAAGGGATATTGGACGATAATTTTTCATTAGGGTCTTATCAGTATCTGGTTTTAAAATCAGTGTGATAAAGGCTTCTTTCCACGTCTCTGGTGCCCTATCTCCTTCTAGTATTCTATTGCAAATTTCTCTTAACGGCTGTGATAGCCAATCTTTCAATGTCTTATAATATTTTGCTGTTAATCCATCCGGTCCTGGAGCCTTCCCCAATTGCATGTTGTTTATTGCATCTTCTATTTCTTGTGTCGTTATTGGGTGGTTGAGAGTTGTTAATTTTTCCTCTGGGACTTTTTGCAATCCGTTCTTTTCCAGAAATCGGTCTATCTCTACTTCATCTATCTTCTCCTCCTTGTACAGTTGCTTATAGAATCTCTGAAAGCACCATCTGATTTCCTCCGGTTTCTCTACATTTTTTCCATTTACTACTAATTTACTGATGACATTTGCCTTTTGTCTTTTCTTTAATTGCCAAGCTAGTAGTTTTCCACATTTATTTGCAGATTCAAATGTTCTTTGTTTCATCATTTTCACTTTCCATTCGATATCTTGATTCATGATATTCGCATATTGGGATTGCAAGTATTTAATTTCTTTTTGGATTTTGACACATCTGGGATGTCCTCTTAGTTCTTTTTCCTTTCCTTTGATTAGTTTCAACAATCTCTCCATTTCTGCACTTTGTTGTTTCTTCTTTTTTGCCTTTTCACTAATGAGGAATCCTCTCATTACCGCTTTACTTGCATCCCAAGCAATCCTTTTCTCCACTTCTGAGTTCCAATTAATTTGAAAATATTCTTTCATCTTTTTCGCCGCTCTTTCTACTAGCTTGGTATCTCTCATCAATGCATCATCCATTCTCCACCTGAAAGAATCCTTGGAAATCATTTTTAGGTTTACCTGCACCGGATTGTGGTCTGAAAGCGTTTTAGGACCGATTTCTGCTTTTTGTAATTTTGGAGCCAATTCATTCGAGATCCAGATATAATCTATCCTCGACCATGACTTCTGAGATTCGCTGAAGTACGTTGCCTCTGTTTCTGTGGGATTTTTTAATCTCCAAGAGTCCACCAAATTCAAATTGTCCACCATTTCAAAAAAAGTCTTTGGGAGTTTCCCATCATTTGTTAGTTTTGTTCTTTGAGATCTATCCATTAATGTGGAAACTGCCCCATTAAAGTCTCCAAGGCAAACTACCTTATAGTCCAAATAATCCAGCAGCAAATCATGTATTTTTTTGTAAAAAATCGACTTTCCATCATTTGGTGCATAAAGTCCCAGAATCAAAAAATTTTCGCCTTGTACATTAATTTCAATTGCGATGTATCTCCCTTCTTCATCTTTAAATAGCTGTCTTGGGCTATATTTCTCCTTTGCATAAATCACTACTCCTCTCTTCTTGACCTTGTCCGATGATATGAACTCTTGGCCTAATTTTTTATTCTGTAGCAATCTTCTGTGACGCCGGACTATGTGGGTTTCCTGTAGACATATTATATCCAAATTCTTCTTTTCTATGCTATAAAACACTCTGCGTCTCTTTGGTCTCTGATTTAATCCCCGAACATTCCAAGTCATTAACTTGAGCGCCATTTCTTTATTTATTCCTCTCCTCCAGTTGCCTGTCCTTTCTTATCTTGTTCTGGATCTTGGCTTGGTCCTGGTAGTCCCGGCGGTGGTGGGAATACTTCTGGGAACTTGTAGAGCTGTGCTGGGTCCAGTGGAGTTCCTTTGAAATGTTCCAGATGCTTGTCCAAAAACTTTTGCTTTTCTGCCAAGGACCTTATTCTTATCTTTTTCCCTTCAAACGTAAATGCCACGGCCGGCGCCCCTTCCGACCGGAGCCGCGCTGTGCTGCGTTTTAAAGCTGCAGCGAGCGAACAGCAGTGCTGCTGTTTGCTCGCTGCAGCCTTAAAACGCGGCGTGGCGCGGCTCCGGTCGGAAGGGGCGCCGGCCGATCGCGCCAGCCATCATGCAGTCCTGGTGTCCAATGCCAGTGTGGGGTGGGAATCTTCAACTAAGGTTGCCATATGTCTGGAATTTCCCAGACATAGCCGGAATATAGCAGTCGATAGCAGTGTCTGGGAAAATCTGGATGTATAGCAACCCATGTCACAAGAATTTCCTTAACACGGATTTTTTTTTTTTTTAAAGCAAACGCTCCATAACTTTGCAAAAAAACCAAACTTTTTGAAATATGGCAACCCCATATCCAGCGTACGAGAGACTGAGCAAGTGCAAACAGGAACTGAGCAGAACAACAGTCATTTTTTTCATGTATTGTGGGATACTTTCGGAGACATTCTGTGGGTACCATGGTAGGTATTGATTGGTGAGCAGATTGGGGCAAATGGACAAAAAGTCCTATGTGATTTAAGGCAGCTCTATGTTCCAATACACCTAGTGATGTTAGTTTTGTATTCTTTGGCGATCACTCATAGCCGAGTAAGATTGTCTTCCATAAACACAGTTTTAACAATGAGTCCGTAAGTGACTGTGGAGGCCAATTCTGGACCTGCACGTTCTTCCACAGTGGGGACATTGGTTCCAGGGCGGGAGTTGATCACGATGTGGATTTGCCAGGTGTGCCTTCCTCTTAGCACGTTTCCCCCTTGCGTTCTGAGTTTGAGTGTCATATATTCCATGTTCCAAAGTTCAATTGTCTTTTACGACCGCTAGGTGGTGACCCCACTGGGTGCGGTAATCCAGTCAGGGAAAAAGGGAGGCAGACTATGTTTAGGGCACCTTTTCTAGCCCCTCCCCCTTTTTGGGGTGAGCAGAGTGGATCCTAAAAAGGCAGTTTCTGGGTCACTGCAGTAGTCCAAGCGGGAAATAACTAGAGCATGCACTACTCTGGCAAGACAGTCTGCAGGCAGGTAGGGTCTCAGCCTGCGTACCAGATGGAGCTGGTAGACAGCTGCCCTGGATACAGAATTAACCTGTGCCTCCAGGGACAGCTATGAGTCCAAAATGACTCCCAGGCTGCGCACCTGGTCCTTCAGGGGCACAGTTACCCCATTCAGGACCAGGGAGTCCTCCACACCTGCCCGCTTCCTGTCCCCCCAAAACAGTACTTCTGTCTTGTCAGGATTCAACCTCAATCTGTTAGCTGCCACCCATCCTCCAACCGCCTCCTGACACTCACACATAAGGCTTTATGAATTAAAAACAAATTTCTTGAATTGTGCTCAGAAATGTATAGGCTGTCAGAGCAGTGGGGCCAGAACAGGTGTGCTATAAAGTGATGCTCTGACCCTAGCTATTAATCTGGCTCCTAGATGTTACACTAGCTGCAGGTGCAGCTTTTCTCCGCCTACCTAAATCTGTTAATAATCTTCTGCACAACTTTAAAAGATACAGGAGCCCCCTTTCCCCTTTAGCATAAGGATGGGCTGAAGAAGGGAAGGGAAGGGAAGCAACAACCTTGTTTGAATATAAGCAGATTTGGTCAATGCCAAGATGGGAGACCTTGTGTACTGTTTTGAGTTCTGCAGGAAAGGCAAGATAGAAACAGGCATCACCTGTTGATTTTCTGCCTAACATGTAGCTCTTAAAGGTGCAGAATGTCTGCCCATAAGAAGGTGGTAACACTTTGCTAAGCCCAGGAAGCCACAGCATTTAGCAAAGCAAAGAATACAGAGGCAAGCCAGAATGACTGCTGTTAATCACGCTGTGAGCAATTTAAAAGGTATCTACGGCGAGGATTTTGTACTGTTATGTCAGCGCTTTTTCACTGCAGAGTATAGCTTTGTCCAATCTTCTTAAAAGCATTGTAAAATTTGCACTTCTGCTAATGACCAAATGACCACTGCAAGCATTTTGCTATTCTAGTTTTTGTGGTTAAAAGATAAAGCTGTTGGTTATGTACAATGTGACTTTTTTGTGCTCTACGAAGAACAGCACATTTTCCGTTTGCATAGGGTAGTGTCCTTGCTTCTCATGAGAAATTATTAACAGTTTTGTTAAACTTTTGGTGAGAAGCGTCATAGAGCACAACCGAGGTTTCTCGGTGATGGTCTAGTGAGTTGTACTATCAGTGCAGAATGCCAATTGACACATCTTGTAAGAACTATAATTAATATAAGGCAAGATTTACTTCCAAACCCCATTGATTTCAGTGAGAGTAAAGTATATAGATGTTTAAAAGCACATTTAAAAAACAAACAAACAAACCCAGAGTCCTTCTGGTTGGGGATAATTCAGAGGGAAATTCCCAGTTAGCCCCAAAATGGAAAATGAGTCAGGTCCCAACCAAAGAAGAATGGCAACTGAAATTGATGGAATACACACATTTTGCAGTTTTAACATATAGAATAGGCATGTCCAACAGTTTATCATGGGGGTGTCCCAGGTTGATCGCAGTATGAAGTACACAAACACACACACACACAAGGCTCAACAACTTTGGTCAACCTTCCCCTAAAGAAAGCTCAACAACTCCTGGCAATGACAATGGGTTGATCATAGCCGGTCATTTTATGCTGTGAGTAGATCACAGTCTCTTGGGAGTTGGACGTGCCTGGTATAGAATAAGAGAACAAGAAGAACATACGTTTAGAGAAGAGTGGAAAATGTTTACTGAATATATGGGTGAAAACTGTGTGCATTTAAAAACACTGGTAGCATTAGGATAATTTCAACAGTGTAAATAAATTTTGATGGATATAACAATAGATTACTGTACGGTTTAGTTTATGTAAAATATTGGCCAGTAACGCGAGATGAGCGCCGCAACCCCAGAGTCAGACAAGACTGGACCTAATGGTCAGGGGTCCCTTTACCGTTATGGTATGGAAAATGAAACATGGAAAGAGAAGGGAAGTCATTGATTTAAGGTTGTTTAAATGAATATTTTGAAATGTAATTTAGAATACACACACACACATATACATACATACAAACAAATACACACACACACATATATATATATATATATATATATAGAGAGAGAGAGAGATGGAGTTAATGGTTAGAGTAGTAGTTAGTAGGCCAGATTATTGGGTTAGTAATTCTCCTTCAAACATGAAGTTTACAGATTAGACAGTCACTATCACCAGTCTCTCAGCTTGACCTACCTCTCAGGGTTATTGTGAGGATGAAAAATTGGGGGAGATGCGTTTGTACAACTCTTGTAGGGTTACAGTAAACAAACAAACAACAGAATGCAGACAGGAAAGCAACCAAGCAACCTGCGTGCGTGCATTTGCTTTAAGTCTTATTTATTGCGCAGGATGTCATACAACACCCCCCTTCTCTAACTGCCTACAATTCCCAGCCTGCCCCGCGCTCCGACTCCATGTGCACGCTTAACCCTTTCGAATCCTCGGCGCCGTTGCTGCAGCGGTTGAGATTCGGAGCTCAGATGGGTGTCAAGAGAATCCGGGCACGTGAAACGGCAGCTGGCTTTTCTTCGTCTCGGAAAGGCGGTGCGTTTGCGGTGTGTGTGTGTGTATATATATATGCATTGCAACCCCCGCTTTCCCCCTCTTTTTTTCTTGCTGTAACTCCGTGATCCCCAGACCCGCATCGTGAGAACGCGTCTCGCCTTTCTGTAACCGATCAGACAGCCTCCCAAAGAAAACAGCAAATAAAAAATGGTCGGGGACGAATTGAAGGGGGGCACCTGGGCGCCGCAGTCGGGACCCGGACGCTGGGACAGCGGCTTGCACATCCGCCATGGCCCAATCTAAAGCAAAATTATGATTTTTACAAAGGCCTCTCAGAAGCTGTGCGCCTCTGGACTGGCTGGTTTTTTGGTCCCCCCCCCCCTGCTTTGGGAGGTGAATGTGGGGGATGGCGCGATCGGCGGAGAAACCTTCCCTTTCTAGGGGGAGGCGAAGCTGCTTGGATGAATATTCAGGCATGCATATTCTTCCCGATAAACCCACACCCTCTTTTTTTGCTAATCCCCTTGCAAGCTGGCTCTGCCCAGTTGGCTGCCGGCGGGGGAGAAGAGCGCAGGAATCTGTTCTCTCCGACTTGAGGGACGTATCCTGAAGCGCTGGATCGCGCGCAAAGCGCAGGGCGTCTTCTCCACGGGGGCAGCTAGACCGCGCGTCCCTACGCGCTGCTGTTAGTTAGGGACCCTGTTCCTGTGCAGACGTGCCGCGATGTCCCCGCTCCGCATCGGGATAGCGGCTGCGGTTTTCCCTGGCGGTAGGAAACATGCCATTGTCCCCGAGGCATGCCAGATGTGCCACTGCGCGCTATTGTTTTTGTTCCGCGCAGGGAGGCATAGGAATTGCGCTTCCCTCTGTCATTTGCAGGGTCGCCACTCTGTGCTTTTGTACTCAACCTATGGGGGACCCCAGGGTGGATAGGAGGGGTGGGGAGGGAACAATCCTGTTGATTACGTTGCTTTGACTGTATACTTTATATTTGACTTTCTTCAGAAATGTTTTGATTCTGGATTGTTTCATTTATATTTTAATATGCTGTAAACCGCTTTGAGATTTTTCTTAAAAATATAAAGTGGTATAGAAATGAAATGAATAATAAATAATAAGCCACCGGTGCTCCTTGAGGCCCCCCCCCCCCCGTGGCTTTTTAGAAACATTTCCTTCCCTATAACATCGTGATCTGATGATTCACAGGGTGCCACCAACATCCATGGCACTTTTTTGCATAATGGTTAATGGAAGCAGTTCCCTGCCTCGAGGCGCTTACAGTTAAAGGGATTATACAGATGGGAGAGGCATGGGATGAGTACAGTATGAGGAAACTGGGCTACACCTCCTTAGACTTTGTAACCCATCAGGCCGGGCAGCTTATTGCAATCCTGGCACAATATCAACAGGCGGAAGTTTAGCTCGGTTCCTAACCCGCCCTCTTTCCCCCCCCCCCCCGTGTTGCAGTTTTGATCTCTCTGTGAACTTGGAGCATCTGTCTTCTCCCAGGTGAGAGATGACCCGGGTGAATAGCAAAATGAAGCCCTCTGGCCTGCGAGGAGAAGTTGCCTGAGGAGAAAAGGGCCGAGCGGGCCAGCCTCTGGCTGCGGTGCCGGCCGGCAACCTTACCATGGCTCATTCCAGCATCTGGAACAGCCTCAAGTCTGTGCTGAGGAAGAACAATGACCCCTTGTTCTTGAACGACTGCAGTGCCTTTGACTTCTCGGACGAAGTTGGCGAGGAGGACTTCCCCAGGTTCAACAAGCTGCGGGTCGTGGTTTCGGAGGATGCGGCAGACGCTTCGGCCAACGGGGCCCACGTGGGACCCCACTCCGACGACGAGTCCTTGCTGGACAGAGACATGGCTCTGCGGACCGCACAGGCTGGACCCGGCGCAGAACCTTGTAACAATTGCAACAAGCAAAGGGAACTCTCGAAGCAGAAGAAGGTGAAGAGGCGGCTGGTTCTAGCAGCCGTCCTCTATCTCCTCTTTATGACAGGGGAGCTTATAGGTAAGAATCCCTTGATCTCTCCTGAAAAGGCGATCTTTCAATCGCTTTGCTGTGCCTTCGGGGACAGCCTTTTAATTATTTACTCGGTGGGACCTTCGGTTATGAAGAGGCGGCAAGCTCAGAGGACACCTTGAGTAGGTCAGAGCAATGTGCAGGGGAAACAGAGTGTAAAAGGGCATTGCCACCTTTGCAAATTACTGTTACATTCATCGATTCACCTGAATAGTATGTCTCCATTTGCAAAGTGGAGGTTTCGTGTTCCTGTTGGTGATGCTTTTCTGTACCTAAGGGACCGCCTCTCCTGGTATGTCCCGTGTAGGACCTTAAGGTCCTCAAATAATAATCTTTTGGAGGTCCCGAGCAACAAAGATGCTAGGTTGGCCTCAACTAGGGCCAGGGCTTTCTCAGTATTGGCCCCGACTTGGTGGAACAGTCTATCACAAGAGACCAGGGCCCTGCGGGATTTGGCATCTTTCCGCAGGGCCTGCAAGACGGAGCTGTTCCACCTGGCCTTTGGGTTGGTTTCTGTTTGATACTTATGCTTCATTCTTTTATTGGTGGGCTATTTGAAAATGAGACTGCAGTTTTAATTTTGAATTTGTATTTTAATCTGTATTTTAAATTGATTGTTTTTATGTTTTTGCTGTGGTTTTAATTAGTGTTAGCCACCCTGAGCCCGGTTTTTGGCTGGGAAGGGCAGGGTATAAATAAAAATTTATTATTATTATTATAATATTATGAAAGGGATAAAGGAAGTTGAGTAGTAGTCGTAATAATAATCTTAAAAAAAACCCAAACAAACAAACCACTCCTTCATATGCCCCCTCCTCAAGAGGTTCAGAGGGTGGCAACACGAGAACGGGTCTTCTCTGCAGTGGCTCCCCGTCTGTGGAATGCTCTTCCCAGGGAAGTTTGCCTGGCGCCTTCTTTATACAACTTTAGGTGCCAGGCAAAAACGTTCCTCTTTAACCAGGCCTTGGGTTGATCCGATTTACATCCTATGCCCTTTTAAAATGTGGGGTTTTTTTTGGTGGGGGTAATTGGGTTGCTGTTCTTATTTTCATTAGGTATTTTGTGGTTTTATATCTTGATTTTATTCTGTGAACCGCCCTGAGACCCCCGGGTATAGGGCGGTATATAAAGTCAATAAATAACAACAACAACAACAACAACAACAATAATAATGGGGGCTACGTAGCTTGGTTGGTAGTGCATAAGACTCTGAATCCCAGGGTCATGAGTTCAAGTCCCACATTGGGCAGAAAGCTTCCTGCATTGCAGGGGTTAGACTAGATGACTCTTGTGGTCCCTTCCAATTGTACACTTCTATGATTCTGTGATCTGTTAGCTGTATGTCACATGCCTGGAAGTAACGGCCTTGAGGCTTTCTCTTGAACTGTGTGGAATTTACATGGAAACTGTCCCTCTGATGGAGATATTTCCGAAAAAATTAGTTGCAGCTAAATTCCATGGAAATCAATGGGCCTCAGCTTAGTCCCATTCCATTGTTTTAAATGGGATGATCATAATGGATTGTGACCATTGTATTTGTTACATGCATAGTTCAAGCTCTTTATCCGACATTCATCCTGTATAAAATCATGCGGTTATTCTGGATCACATGCTTTTGTTTTCGTTTCGAAACCACAATGTTTTCCCCCACTAGCTACTTCTTATGTTGAATGTTCCATCCACCCCAGTTGGATTTATGCTAACTCTGAACATTATGAGTGTTTGTTTGTGTAATACTTGCATAAATACATGTCAAGATTTAAAGCCAGAATAAAATCACATGGTTAGGTTTTTTCATTTTGAAAAAACAAATTCATAAAAACATCAAGTTACTGGCCGTAATCTAGCATACATAGGCATTCTTAAAACCCATTCATATCAACGGCATTCAAAGTTTGCACAACCATGAACTTTTGCAGGCACAGATATAACAAAAGCCTTAAGTAGCTGCAAATTATAATCTGTAGAATTTGTTCATAGAATTGTAGAGTTGGAAGGGACCGCAAGAGTCATCTAGTCCAACCCCTTGCAATGCAGGAATCTTTTTCCTCAACGTGGGACTCGAACCCATAACCCATGAGATTAAGAGTCTCATGCTGTACCAACTGAGCTATCCCTTCAGTCAGTGTGATTACTTGGACGTATTCTTCCTGCTATAATTTGTATTGCTGGACTTTCCGTTTAGATTACGGTAATATCTCTTGGGTTTATTAATCTGATATTCTGAGTTCTCGCAGCTAGCAGCACCCTTTTTAAGGTGGCCAGTAGGTATCAGTAACTAAGCAATGAAACTTTTCAGATAAATTACCAAAAAGTTAGAGGACTTATTTAAGCAGGGTTTGGATTTTAAAAACCCACCACCTTGTTATTTGCCCCGCAGTCCAGCGACTGGATCTGTGCTGCTTTTCTCCGCATGTTTCTAAAAGTCATGTGAAAAGGTTTGTGTTGCATAAAGTTCCCCGATAAAGTTGCCATTTGGTCAATGATGGCAAATGAGGGTTTTTTCCAGTCAACCCAAACTTGGTTGATATGGTTTCAAAAGCCTGTGTTGTGTTTTCAGCGTGGGAAGTGTCTCCCATTTAGATGCTCAGTGTCATAAATAACTTGGCATATGCTTGGTGTGGCCAAATACGGTTAATAAAACTCTTGGGCTGGACGTTTGCAGCTTCCTTGGACTTACTGGAAATGCAGTTTTCCTGAGACGTAGCTCTTGCATCCTTGAAGGTGGTTTGCGGGACAGGAGTCTTTGTGAACTGCACTGTGGCAGAAATCCACAGTCTGGAAACCCTTAGACAGTCAAGTTAACCAAAGCAAATGCAGTTGTTGTTTTTTTTTTATTTTTTTAATAGTTTTTATTATTTTTTTCTAATTTACATCTCAAGATATTCACTTAGACAACCTTAAATCAATGACTCCCCTTCTTCTCTTTCCGTGGTTCATTTTGCATAGAATACATCCCTGCGTATTTTACATGAACTAAACCATTCAGTAATCCATTGTTTATGGATTACAGGTGGCGCTGTGGGTTAAACCACAGAGCCTAGGGCTTGCCGATCAGAAGGTCGGCGGTTTGAATCTCTGTGATGGGGTGAGCTCCTGTTGCTCGGTCCCTGCCCCTGCCAACCAAGCGGTTCGAAAGCACGTCAAAGTGCAAGTAGATAAATAGGTACCGCTCTGGTGGGAAGATAAACGGTGTTTCCGTGCACTGCTCTGGTTCTCCAGAAGCGGCTTAGTCATGCTGGCCACATGACCTGGAAGCTGTACGCCGGCTCCCTCGGCCAGTAACGCGAGATGAGTGCCTCAACCCCAGAGTCATTCGCGACTGGACCTAATGGTCAGGGGTCCCTTTACCTTTACCTTTAAACCATTCAGTAATCCATTGTTACATACCATCAAAACTTCTTTACACTGCTGAATTTATCTTAATGCTACCAGCTTTTTTAAATGAACACAAATTTCACCCAAATAATCAGTAAACATATATTCTCCTTGTTCTCTTATTCTGTATGTTAAATCTGCAAGCTGTGCATATTCCATCAGTTTAAGTTGCCATTCTTCTTTGGTTGGGACCTCGCTCATTTTCCATTTTTGGGCTAGCAAAATACGGTCCGCAGTAGTAGCATACATAAATAATATTTTTGGATACCTGGGTGCATTGGCTGACTTCTCAATCTCCACAGGAAAAATTGCCACCGGGCCTATTACCCCCCCCCCCACTGCACCAGTTTTCAGCTCTGAACCTCCTAAGCTGCTTGCACAAAGATTTGTGATCAGCCAGCCATGAGACGGGCCTTTGTCCTTTATGGCTCATTGAAGGTGACAATGAGACATCAGGCTCATTATTGACCGGGATGTTAACATGCCCTTTTTAAAATCTCTTCTACAAAGGAGGGTTGCTGCGGACACCCCTCACCCCACCACTTCCATCGGCAGAGAAGTGCCTCTGCCACCGGCACTGATTTTGGGCAAGATCTCACCCAAAATTGGTGCCGATGGCGACGGGGTGCACAGTGGTGGCAAAGCGGGCAGCGGCAGGAGCAGGGAGGTAGTGGTGGCAGCAGTGGCAGGGCGGAGAGGCACTTCCCGGTGGAGGAAGGGAGGACAGGAAGAATAGTGTGTGAGCCAAGCACTTATTTTTGCCCAGATAACATTATGATGGGAGTAGCCAGGGCATCAGGCTCCCCATGGATTACTATCACCTTAGGGAGGAGGCGAAGGCGGTGCAGAGTCAGGAGGCAGTTGTTTTCTATTTCTCTCTCAGCGGTTACTGGAATCTTTTCAAGATGCCAGAGCCTGCGAAGTCCGTTCCCGTGCCTAAGAAGGGGTCGAAGAAGGCTTCACCAAGACCCAGAAGAAGGGCGACAAGAAACGCAAGAAGAGCAGGAAGGAAAGCTACTCCATCTATATCTAAAAACTCCTTCGTCAGCGACATCTTCAAGCGCATCTAGGTCTACAAGGTGCTCAAGCAGGTCCACCCGGACAAGGGCATCTCCTCCAAGTCCATGAGCATCATGCACTCCTTCGTCAGCGACATCTTCGAGCGCATCGCTGCTGAGTCTTTCGGCCTGGCCCATTACAACAAGCAATCCACTATCACTTCCCGGGAGATCCAGACTGTTGTGCTCCTGCTGCTGTGCACCAAGGCCGTCACCAAGTACACCAGCTACAAGTAAACTTGGAAAAGAACTACTCCACTTGTTTTATGGGAGGGCATCCAATTTCATTGTACTTGTACAATGACGATAAAGAAATCTTATATCTTATATCTTATTTAGAGCAGGGCTAAAGACCTGGAGGAGGAGGAGGAGGAGGAACTTTAGGATCTGTACCTCATTTTCATGGTACTGTGCATATGCCCACACTCTTCCTCCACGCCCAGGTTCCGCCATCTAATCACAGGGGCAGGAGAGGCACATTAATCCCACACAATAGATCGGCACATGTGATTATTGTTGGTCCTGGAAAAAAGCCATGGAAAAGGTTTCTCTGTTTTTCAGTGTAGTTCCAAGGCTACAATGGTTGTGTCCCCCCACTGCAAGTAGCGTTTCTTTTTTTTTGAAATAGTTTTTATTTGTTTTTAGAAGTATAACATTATAAAAAGACATCCGTAAAGGTAAAGGGACCCCTGACCATTAGGTCCAGTCGCGTCCGACTCTGGGGTTGCGGCGCTCATCTCACGTTACTGGCCAAGGGAGCCTGCGCACAGTTTCCAGGACATGTGGCCAGCATGACAAGGCCGCTTCTGGCGAACCAGAGCAGCGCACGGAAACGCCGTTTACCTTCCCGCCAGAGCGGTACCTATTTATCTACTTGCACTTTTGACGTGCTTTCGAACTGCTAGGTGGGCAGGAGCTGGGAACGAGCAATGGGGGCCTCACCCCATTGTGGGGATTTGAACCGCCGACCTTCTGATCAGCAAGCCCTAGGCTCTGTGGTTTAACCCACAGCGCTACCCGCGTCCCAACAGACATCCATACACACCCACATTTACAGATTCCTCCGAATTTCTGGACTTCCCACCTCCCCTTCATGGGTCCTTGCTATTAAACTGTTTCTACTGCATCTTTTCCAATAATCTGAGTTTTATATAACTCCATCGTCTCCATAGTACTTGCTACATTACAAGTGTTGATGCAATCCTGCTAATGTTTTCACCTGCTTACAGTGGTCTGCAATATAAATTATGATTTCCCCCCATTCTTTGTTAAAGTTCTGGTCTTCTTGGTTCCTGAGCTTTCCGGTCAGCTTTGCCATTTCGGCATATTCCAATTGTAGCGGAGCAAGGTGATGGTGCCGGCCGCCCTGGGTGTCATCACCAAGGGGAGGGTGTGTGACATTCAGCGCACTGCCCGCCCACGACTCCTGCCTGCTCCAAGCCGTGGGGGGAAGGGGGGTGGTTTCGCCACTTTTTGCCACTTTATTTTGACATCCCCGCGCTCCCGGACTGCTGGAGGTGGCATGCAGGCATACAGGGAGAGGACGGGAAGGAGGCAGGCGAGCAAACAAGCAGAGGGTGGAGGCAAGGAGAGCAGCAGAAGGTCTCTCAACTTAGGACCCAAACCCTGCAAACCGCCCCCCCCCCCCCAAGTTCAACAACTCCTCGCAATGACAATGGGTAGATCACAGCCAGTCTTTTATACTGTGAGTAGATCACAGTCTCTTGGGAGTCCAACTAGATTTCAATGTGGGTGGATGGGGGTGACAAGAATTTTTTTGCACCGGGTACCACCTGACCTTGCTACGCCACTGATTCCAATAGCTTGATTTGCCATTCTTCTCTGGTAGGGACTTTTTCTTCTTTCTACCTCTGGGCTAAAAGCATCCAGGCAGCTGTCGTCGCATACATAAAAAGTCTTTTCTGCTCCATTGGAATATCAGCACCTATAATTCCTAATAAAAAAACCCTCTGGTTTTTTTTTTTAAACAAGTTCATTTAAACATTTTTTCCCCAACTCATTATGTATCATTTCCCAGAATGCTTTTATTACCTTACAAGACCACTACATATAATAAAAGGTGCTTTCTTTTTTCTTTACATTTCCAACAGAAATTTGTACCTTACTGGGAGTATGCAAGTACTGTAGTGTTTCAGTTATTGGAGGTGGGCATGATATAGGAGGACCCTTGATAAAACCCACAAACCTCTTCCCCTTCTCCCAGTTTTAGCAAAACATTTTGGCTTTCCAAAAACAGCGGCTATGTGGGCTAAATTAAGCCGTAACAATAGATAAGGATCCCTTAACTGGAGCATTGCGCCAGTCTCACTAGAAGCTGCCTTAAGTTATGAAAATGGTATTAATCCTTTGAAACAGCATTCACCAGCCTGGTGGCCCCCCCCCCGCATACTTTGGACTCTGATTCCTGTCAGTCCCCAGCCAGCAGTTGCAGCTGATGGGAGCTGTGGTTGAAAACATGGAGGGCGCCAGATTGGGGAAGGCTGCGTTCGGAGATGGCTTGTTTGAATAAAGGTTTCCAGGCAGATGTTGCTGCCTAATAGAGTGGAACCTCGGTTTTCAAATGTAATCCATTCCGGAAGACCGTTCAACTTCTGAAAACCAAGGATCAATGTTCGGTCGGCAAAATCCATTGGAAAAAATGGGAAAACACGCAGTGGAAGCTGTTCGATTATTGAAAACGCATCCGAAAATGGAAGCAATTACTTCTGGGTTTTCAGTGTTCTGGTTCCGAATTGTTTGGCTTCCGAGATGCTTGGAAACCGAGGTTCCACTGTATTAACTTGTATGTGCTTGTTGCTACAGTTCATTTAAAACACACCCTAGCATATAGCATGGGCTATAAACCATGCTATATGATGAGATGGTTGGACAGTGTTCTCGAAGCGACTAGCATGAGTTTGGCCAAACTGCGGGAGGCAGTGAAAGATAGGCGTGCCTGGCGTGCTCTGGTCCATGGGGTCACAAAGAGTTGGCACGACTGAACGACTGAACAACAACAACATAAACCATGTTTAGTATATGTGCATTGTACGAGATTTTTTTTCTTGCTAAGCCCAGTACTTAATATGCTGTAATGGCCTGGAATTATTACGACTCCGGCGCAGCTGCATTTATTCATTTGTTGATACACACTTTAAATTGTAATGTGTGAATATGGCAAATGTTGTGCTTGTGTGTGATTGGCGGCTGCTCCCTTTTGAGGGTACAGTACACTTGGTTTTACTTCTCTCTAGCATAGACCCCTTTATATTATAGACCTAACATATATTTCCCTTTTAAATTTGCACGTCAAGGTGGATACGTTGCCAACAGCCTCGCAATCATGACGGATGCGCTTCATATGTTAACTGACCTCAGTGGCATCATTTTGACCCTGCTTGCTTTGTGGCTATCTGCAAAATCACCGACCAAAAAATTCACCTTCGGATTTCACCGCTTAGGTACGTAATCTTTTAAAATTATTATTATTGTTGTCGTTCTAATAGAGCTGTATGTACCAATGTATGTAAGTGCTGGATCTCGAAACAGTGTGAACTCTTACGTCAGGGGCTAGTAGCCTGAGAGGACTATGTTTAAAAGTTGATTTATGAACTTAAAGTAGGTGGTATGGGGGGGGGGAAGGAATGTAAAGCCCACTTTTACCTGTATATAGGACACACATTTTTGCAAACACTTTTTTTGTGTTCATGCATTTCCCCCCCTTCTTTTTGCTTTCCTGTATATGTTCAAAATATCTTCAGTGTTCAATGTTATTTGCACCGGGACCCTTATTGTAGTGTGAGGTTCCATAGGCAGAAGATCCTTCATCATGTGCACGAAAAAGAGGTCAAGGCCTGTAGCTCAGTGGTTAGACAATCTGCTTTGGATGCAGAAGGTCCCAGGTTCGATCCTCAACATCTCGAGGTAGGGGATGCGTAGGTGGCGCTGTAGTTTAAACCACTGAGCCTCTTGGGCTTGCCGATCAGAAGGTCGGCGGTTCGAATCCCCATGACGGGGTGACCTCCCGTTGCTCTGTCCCAAGCTCCTGCCAACCTAGCAGTTCAAAAGCACACCAGTGCAAGTAGATAAATAGGTACCGCTGTGGCAGGAAGGTAAACGGCATTTCCATGCACTCTGGTTTCCGTCAAGGTGTTCCATTGCCCCAGAAGCGGTTTAGTCCTGCTGGCCACATGACCCGGAAAGCTGTCTGTGGACAAACGCCGGCTCCCTCGGACTGAAAGCGAGATGAGTACCACAGCCTCATGATCGCCATTGACTGGACTAAACTATCCGGGGTCCTTTAACTTTTACGTTTTTTTACCAGGTAGGGCTGGGAGAGAACCCTGTCTGATATCCTGGAAAGCTGCTGCCAGTCATTGTTGAAAATTCTGCGCTCAGTCGATGAAGGGTCTGACTGATGTGGTTTAGGGCAGCTTCCCATGCTCTGAAGATATAAGGCAGCAATCCCATACTGGCTTCCCTGTGAGTAAGCACAGGTCTAAGGCATACCTTCTAAGACAGATGCTGTGGTGCAGTGGTTAGAGCAGGGCTGGGGAACCTGTGGCCCATCAGCTGTTACTGGACTACAAGTCCCATCCTCCTTGACCGTTGGCCATGCTGACTCCCACATCATCTGGAGGGCCACAGGTTTTCCCCATTGCCGGGTCAGAGCATCAGTCTTAGAACTGGATCGCATCCCCACCCAGCCATCAAGCCCACTGGGAGATCTTGGGCCAGTCACACACAACTCCTCCTTCTGACTTGCAACCTAAGAACATAACAGCCCCGCCGTCAGAGACCAAAGGTCTGCCCAGTTTGGCATTCTGTTCCAGTGGCGTAGCGTGGGTTGCCAGAACCTGGGGCTGCATGGAGGGTGGTGGGAGGGAAATGAACAGAGTATGCATGCACGTTCAATTGCCTAATGGCGTCTGTGTCACCCAGGAGATCACAGCCACAGAGATAAGAAAAGAAGAGCTGTTGTTCCGTTGTATGGAGAGGTCACTTCTTGGTTTGGATGGAGAAGCCGTTTTCAGATTTCCACCCCCTAACAAATCTGCGCATGGGGCCTCCTCATGCTACACCACTGTTCTGTTCGCACAGCGACTAACCAAATACCTGTGGGAAGCTATGTGTAGCTTTGTGCTTCTTGGTTAGAATGTCAGATTAGGACTTCAGAGACCAGGGTTCAAATCCTCGCTTGGCCATGAAGCTCACCGAGTGCCCTTGGGCCAGTCACTGCCTCTTAGCCTAGCCTACTTCACAGGGTTGTTGTTGAGATTAAATGCGGAGGGGGAGAATTGTGTCTGCCACCACTTGGAAGAAAAAAAGTGGGATATAAATGAAACAAATGAACAAGCAAACAATATAACGTTCTTAATAATTAATGCTGAATTAGGCCCGTTGATTTCAGAGGACCTGTGTATTGGATTGTGGGTAAATTAACGGACATGTGTTTAGAAACTATTACAGTTTATCTCCTAAAGCTAGGGCAGTACCCACCAAAGGTTTCCTAGAACATTTATCAACTCTTAGAAGAAACGAAAGTTACGAAACAAAAAAGTATGTTGCAATTTAAAAATGCAGACTCAGCTCTGCTTCATGCCTGTGTTAGGTTAGTCTCTGATCAGATTATTCAATTCACTGTTCATTTGACTTCTTTTTTTAAGCTACAATTAGATTCCCCCCCCCCAGTCGTGCTTTTTGTTTTTAGTTCCAAATTGTAATGGGGGCCCCATGGGAATTGTATAATAACCCTAAGCACTGGGTTGTATTTAAATGCCTTTGAAAACGACTCCTGGCCCCGGTGGGTTATATTTCAGTCATAAGGATACTCATGCCACAAAATTAAAAACTATTGAAAGAAAAGGTTCGTTGCTGCCAAACTCCTTATCGCTTGAGCCGGAGGAAGACTTGCTACTGTACAGTATAGTACAGTATGGCTTTATAATGAATTGATGGGCTGATACTGTAAGCTCAGTGTGCAGGGAAATGTCTCTATCTAGGAATAAAAGCTTGGCAAGCTCAGTTATGAAATTCAACCCTCCTCCGACCTAGATGGAGTAAAAGGAGACTTTGGAAACATTTTTTCCCTCACAGGGCCCGTTAATAGTTTCACTCTTCAATTTTTATGCTGCTTTTACGTCCTGTTTGCATGTATTTTTCTTTCTTTCTTTTCCCCATTTTTTTCTTTTTCTTTTTGTTTAGGCATTACAACAACTTTAGAAAAATTATTAAAACCAAACTGAAGACAAATTGCTCTGGGAACACTCAGGCATTATTATATGACAGCATCAGTTACTTTTATCCTAGTCAATCCTAATCAAAGTAACTCCTAAGTATTCAACAGGGCTTTTTCCTGGAAAAGCTACTTGGACTACTGCCTTAATATTTTATTTATTTAAAAGAATTTATAAACCTCTCAGTATTGGAAATGTATTTAAGTGGTGTACAAAAATACAAACGCAGAAACAGCAGAATCAGAAATTGATGAAATACAGTATTATTGTATTTTTAATGTATGCATGTCCTCCGAGTCACCCTGGTTGTTTATTTTTTAAGGTAGTAGGGGAAATAGCTTACATTGGGCTCATAAGACTGGGAAGAAGCTGAACGTTTTTTTAGTTCAGTTTCTCCTAATAAGCTAGCCTATTACTGGTAGTTTTTTTTAAGAATCTGTGACAGCTTTGCAGAGTAGCTGTCTTGCAGCCAGCTAATCTGTGGTGCAGTTTTTGCTAATTAAACGAACTTGTGATGTTGTACGCCATGGACTTTCCAAACTGGGGGTTCCAGGGAATCTTTAGATTCCTCAAAAGCTTAAGTGGGAATGCTCCATAGTTTATCTGGGATTTCTCAACGATCAATAGGGTGGCAGTCCTCAAGAGCTTATCTGGGACTGCTTAACGAGGAATGGGATGGCAAGAAAATAGGGTTGCCTGTTTAATTGGGTTATTTTAATTATTTGCATTGATTGTGTGTTTTTGATTGAATCTTTTTCAATTTATTCCGTGAGCCACTTGGGGGTCCTGCACTAGGAGAAAGGTGGGAATGTAAATAAAGTAAAATAAATAAAAGAGATGGAAAAAGAAAACGGGGCTCTTGCACCTTTGGTAGCTTGTTGTGCAAGTTATAACTAAAGGTGTAAGAGCCCTGCATTTTGCATCTGACCACTTTCCCTTGCTGCCCTAAGCATGTGTTGCTGAATAATCTCCTCTATGAAAAAAGGTTGCAGCATTTTGGGGACTTTATATTTTAGGGAGATGGCAAGTAAAAAGAGACATGATTTTGTAAAATTATATGTGGAGAAGGTGGGTAGAAGGGGGGGGGGATTCCTTTCATAACACTAGAATTCATGGACAACCAATGAAGTTGAGTGTTGGGGAGATTCAGGACAGAAAAAAGGAAGTCCTTTTCCCATACAGTGCACAGTTGAACTATGGAACTCACCGCCACCGGAGGCAACGGAGGGCAACAACCTGGATGGCTTTAAAAGGGGATTTTAAAAGACCTACATTGGTTCCCAGTATGTTTCCGAGCACAATTCAAAGTGTTGGTGCTTACCTTTAAAGCCCTCAACAGCTTTGGCTCAGTATACCTGAAGGAGCGTCTCCACCCCCATCGTTCTGCCTGGACACTGAGGTCCAGCTCCGAGGTTCCCTCCCTGCGAGAAGTGAGGTTACAGCCATACCTCTGGTTGCGTTCGCTGCAGGTTGCGTTTGTCACGGGATACGAACGCGCCGAACCCAGAAGCACCAGAACGGGTTACTTCTGGGTTCGGCGCTTCGCGCCGCGCACATGCGGAAATTCAGCGCTTCAGGTTGCGTTCTTTTCATGATGCGAACGGGCCTCTGGAACGGATCCCGTTCGCAACCAGGGGTACTACTGTACAGGGAACCAGGCAGAGGGCCTTCTCGGTAGTGGCACCCGCCCTGTGGAACGCCCTCCCATCAAATGTCAAGGAAATATACAGCTATCTGACTTTTAGAAGACATCTGAAGGCAGCCCTGTACAGGGAGGTTTTTAATGTCTGATGTTTTATTGTGTTTTTTAATACTCTGTTGGGAGCCTCTCAGAGTGGCTGGGGAAACCCAGTGATATGGGCAGGGTATAAATAAACAAATAATAATAATAATAATAATAATAATAATAATAATAATAATAATAATAATAATAATAATAATAATAAATAGGACAAATTCACAGAGGAGAGGGTTATTGATGGCTATGCTCTGCCTCCACAATTTATGAATGTCAGCTGCTGGAGACTATGGAAGTAAACTAGAAAGGTTGCAAGGACTCAGACCAGGATGGCAATAAACAATGGTTTTCTCTATTTTTGTCGTTGAAAGTATAAAACAAATTCCAGTTACGATCGTTAACTCCAGGACAAGGCCCTGTTTCGTTTATTCTTCATCAGCTATCGTTTCTTAGTTTTATGGTCAAAGTGTACCGAATGAGACACAATCGTAACTGGAATTTTGTTTTATACCTTCAACAACAAAAATAGAGAAAACCATTGTTTATTGCCGTCCTGGCCTGAGTCCTTGCTACCTTTCTACTTTATTTCCTGTATTCTCCCAGGACTCCAATTTTCTAATCAATTTCAACACGGAGACTGTGGAAGGGCAGAGCGCTCTTGAATCGTGCTTGTTGGTTTTCCACAGGCATATGGTCACAACCATTGTGAGAAGAAGATGCTGGAATAGTTGGTGTGTCGGCCTGATCCAGCAGGCTCTTCTTTCATTATTATTTTTTCTCCCCCCCCCCTTTTTTAGATTTAAAAAAATTGGTTTTACAAGTTAAAAATTACACTCATACGACACATCATAATGAAAAATAGAAAAAGATTCCCATGACTCTCTGGACTTCCCTCTGTGGGTTCCATTATTAATCCTTTTCTCCTGCGTCTTTTATGGTACCGGTAGTCCAATTTTTTAATCTCCATTGTATGTATAGTTCTTGTTACATTACAAGTGTTATTGCAGTCCTGCTAATTATTGTAACTGTTTACAGTGGTCTCCAAGGTAAGCTATAAATCCCCCCCCCCCAAATTCCTTATTGAAGTTTTGGTCTTCCTGATTTCTGATCTTTCCAGTCATTTTTGCCATTTCGGCACAATCCATCAGTTTAGTCTGCCATTCTTCTCTGGTAGGGACTTTATCTTCTTTCCATCTCTGGGTTAATAACATCCGCGGCTGTCGTCACATACATAAACAGTCTTTTCTGCTCCCTTGGTATTTCATAATAAAAAAGCTTCTGTTTTTTTTTTAAAACAAAAGTTATTTTAAACATTTTTTCCAACTCATTATATCTTATTTTCTTAACCCAGCCTGGTTTCAGTGTAATGAAAAGTACCGTAGAAATGCTAGACGCTGCAGGGTGTTTGTGCGCAGATGCTCTTGTAACAATGCTGCTGTTTTTCTTTCTCTCTCCCAGAGGTGTTGTCTGCCATGTTCAGCGTCTTGCTGATTTATATCCTCATGGTTTTCCTCTTGTACGAAGCTGTTCAAAGGACCATCCACATGGACTACGAAATCAATGGAGATATTATGCTGATTACAGCAGCCATTGGGGTAGCGGTCAACCTTATGTAAGTGTTCCATTTCCTTCTGTTGAAAGTTTGCCGCCTTCTTAGCAAGAGACTCCTGTGAAGAAAGTCCCAGAACTGCCCCACCGTTTCTCTTTTTTTAATTATTTAAGTTTTTAGTTATACTTTTCAAGTTTTAAATCAAGTTTTACAATCAGTTTATCATTTCAAAATTTGACTTCCTCCCCCCCTTCTGTGGTTCCTTAATTTTTTTGCTTTTTAAAATATCTTCTGCATATCCAGATTCATTTACCGTATTTTTCGCTCCATAAGACACACTTTTTTCCTTCTAAAAAGTAAGGGGAAATATCTGTGCGTCTTATGGAGTGAATGGTGGTCCCTGGAGCTGAATTGCCCAGGGGCCAAAAGAGGGCCATGCTTTTTATTTTACAAAGAGAAAAAGGGGTGTTGAAAGGACCCCGCTCAGCAGCTGATCAGCAAGATATCGGGAGAGAGATAAGAGCCCCCAGCTCCCTTTCAGCCCCGCCCTCTTTTGTTGAATGTGCTGCAGAGGGAGGTTGTTTGTTTCCCCAGCTACATGTGACTGGCTGATTAGATTATCTGCCTGGAAACTGTAGAAAAGGCTCCCTTTCCTTTAGAAGCTGCAGAAATGTGAGTTGAACCCCATAAAAACAGAGCTTTTCCTCTTTGCTTTTCCCCCTTTGCAAAAGGAGCTTTGCTTTTTCCCCCTTTACAAAAAAGCTGCAAAACTTTTAGCTGATCCTCAAAAAACCAGGGCTTTTCCCTTTGCAAAAAAGCTGCAAAACTTTTAGCTGATCCTCAAAAAACCAGGGCTTTTCCCTTTGCAAAAAAGCTGCAAAACTTTTAGCTGATCCTCAAAAAAACAGAGCTTTTAGAGGAAGAAAACCAGAATTTTTTTTTTCTTGTTTCCTCCTCTAAAAACGAGGTGCGCCCTATGGTCTGGTGTGCCCTATGGATCGAAAAATACGGTAATTTGCTCCTTTGCCCCACCGTTTCTTTATGCCGGTCTGTCACATATCTCCTGTCAATCCTCTTCAAACACCAAAAAGGGTACTGTCAGGGAACTGTCCCCGGTGCAGCGCAAGGTGGTGGAAGGGTTCTCGGGATGCTATGGAGAGCCCCGGCCCCACCTGACCAGCAGCACCTCCTCTGGCAGCGGAGGGAGCAGCGAGGTTTCCAGCGGGGAGGGGCATGGGTCTCAGGAGACAGAAGGTCGAGGCTCTGGGGATGTCGGAAAGACCCTGCACTCCCCTAGCCCCAGGGGCGAGGAAGGAGGCACGCAATTTCTGTCACCCAAAAGGCGTCGAGGGGTGAAACGAAAGGATGGTAGGTGGGGTTTTCGTATACCGAAACTCTTTTGTTGGGGTCAGAACCGGAAGGGGCCATTCCCGGATTCTGCCGATGTTTGATACAGACATGAACTTGTTAGCTCTGCAATGTGCATAGTATGCACAATAAAACTACAAAAGGAAAGGTCGGAGTTTTGCCTGGTTACTCATGAGCAACTAACCGAGGACCTTACAGGTACCAACTGGATCTCATTTGTCAGAAAGGGCCAGAAGTCACTCCTTTCAGAAGAGAGGTTCAAAAAACCTCAGCTGCCCTCAATGTTCCTGTGCCACCATCAGGGTTTCAGAATGGACTTTCTATGAAGCTGACTATCCTCACGACTATGGTGTAGTCAGTAGGCTAGAATTAGTCCAGTTTGGAAATTTTAGGGGTCGAAATCTCAAGGGAGCAGAAAAATCAATGTACGCGACCACGGCTGCGTGATTGCTATTAGCCCAGAGATGGAAAGAAGAAAAAGTCCCAACCAGAGAAGAATGGCAGATCAAGTTGATGGACTATGCCAAAATGGCAAAAATGACCGGAAGAATCAGAAATCAGGAAGACCAAAATTTCAATAAGGAATGGGGAAAATTTATAATCTATCTTAAAAACCATTGTAAACAGTTAAAATCATTAGTGGGATTGGAATAACACTTGTAGTTTAATGGTGAACTTTGGACATAATGGGGATGTAAAAGGTTTGGATTGTTATAAAAGATGCAGGAGGAAATGATTAACTATAGGACCCGCAAAGGGCAGGGGGGAAGTCCAGGAGATTCTTTGGAATCTTTTTAGTCCAGTTTGGGAGCCGCGCTGCTCTGGTTTATTTTGTATTCTGGCTCTTGCCTGCTTTCCCTCTATGTTTTGTTTTTAGCGAAGTCTCTTAATTTGACCGCGGCAGTGGATGCGATTGCCAGCTTCGAGGTTCTAGCATCCCCTGAGGCTTAGAATTCCTGCTACTTGAAGTTTTGGATTGGTGCAAAAGCAGGAAGAGCCTTTATCTTGGTGGGATGGTTTGATCTGCCGGCCAATGAGGCAGCGCGAGTGCGACCACCGTTGCTCTCCTGGCTTCACAACCCGGTAGCTTGCTGTCTCTTATCAAGATGCAAGTGTGTCACACCTCTCTCTTCTTGGTAACCACCCGCAACCAGCTTTGTTGGGAAGCCAGGAGAACGAACACGCCCTATCTGTGCCTTGACTGTGGGTGGCGCTGTGGTCTAAACCACTGAGCCTCTTGGGCTTGATGATCAGAAGGCCGGTGGTTCGAATCCCCGCGACATGGTGCCTATTAATGCTTCTGTTTTTGAACACGCCTTGGAAGTCGAATGGCTTCTGAGGTGCGTTTCTCCATTTTTTCAGTGGATTTTGCTGACTGGCAGTTGTGCCTCAGTTGTCGAACGTTTGAGAAGTCGAATGGTCTTCCAGAACAGATTATGTTTGACAACCGAGGTTCCACTGTATATTGTTTTCAGTCTATTTGAGTTTAATCACTTTTCAATATATGTTATGTGTGTTCTTTCTCTCTGTTTACGGTGGCCTAGCAGTGAAAAACACGGTCCATCACCAGCTGTACATTTAATTTAATTGCCAGGTTTATTTTCTTTTAAGAAAATCTTTATTTAAGTTCTAAAATCCTTATTTAGGCTCTATATATTTTTCTGTCAGGCAATTTATGTTGTTGTATTTTCCTTATATTGAACTATATATTATAACTACCTGTTCTAGAGATTTTCACAGCTTTAGTTTACTCTGTCTCTGTAATTTTTTGTCCCCGTCACTGTCTGTTTTATTTATAGGACATTTAATTGTAGTTACATGGGGGGATGCGGGTGGTGCTGTGGTCTAAACCACTGAGCCTCTTGGGCCTGCCGATCAGAAGGTCCCAGGTTCGAATCCCGGTGACGGGGTGAGCTCCCGTTGCTCTGTCCCAGCTCCTACCAACCTAGCAGTTCGAAAGCACACACAAGTGCAAGTAGATAAATAGGTACTGCTGCGGTGGGGAGGTGAACGGCGTTTCCATGCGCTTTGGTTTCCATCACGGTGTTCCGTTGTGCCAGAAGCGGTTTAGTCACACTGGCCGCATGACCCGAAAAGCTGTCTGTGGACAAATGCCAGCTCGCTCAGCCTGAAAAGCGAGATGAGCGCTGCGAGTCCATATTCACCTTTGACTGGACTTAACCGTCCAGTGGTCCTTTATCTTTTTTTACCTTTATCTGTAGTAATAATCATGGATGTAGCTACAGTAATAGCTAGCGATGGAACACCATGTTCATTCTGAGGCAGCCTTAACATTTAAGACAAAAATGAATTTTTAAAAAGGTTTTAATATATGTGTCCAGGGGTCCTTTACCTTACTACCGGTAGCAGCTCGCATTTGTGGTTTGCTCTCTTCATGCTTATGAAAAGGAGGTTAAAATATTGCAACCTTGGGGTGAAACATGTGCTAACATCTGGGGTTGGTTTTCGTTTGGGTCTTCCTCCTTATCTCTGTTTTGTTCTCAACTTCTTTCCTTCTGCTTTCCCTTTCAGCATGGGCTTTCTGCTGAACCAGTCTGGCCACCTGCACTCCCATTCACATTCCCCTGCCCCTGTTCCTCCCTCCAGTTCCTCTTCTGCCGCAACTCCTGGGCACGGTCACGGTCACGGCAGCCTGGCAGTGAGAGCTGCCTTTGTTCATGCCCTGGGAGACCTGGTGCAAAGCATAGGCGTTCTTGTAGCTGCATACATCATTCGTTTCAAGGTAGGGCTTTTCTTTAGACTTGCAAACAAAGACATTTCTCACCTTGGGCTGGTCAGCGCTTGAACTCCACAGGAACCTGTATGTGCTCTCAACTTTTGTGCATGCGAGGGATTTGCGTGCAGAACTGTTGTTCTGCTTAGCTCAGTGGGGAAATTATTGTGGAGCTTCAACCCCTTCCAGGAACTGCAGGGTTGGACAAATTAGCAGTGGCAGAGCTTCATGCTCCGGCACCGGGGGCGGGAAGCAGGCGGGGGCGGGGCTGACGTGTGTTCTGGGGTGGGGGGCGCTGCCCACAGGGCATAGCTGTCGGATTTGAAAATAAGGGATCAGCAGTCTCACCTATCCTGGGGACAGTCACATGTCAGTGGTGGGCGGAGCCAGAAGCAAAAGTGGGCGGAGCAGCAATGTAAACTCCAAGCGGGCTCGGGCTCGGAGCAGAGCAAAGAGGAGGGCAGCCAGCAAAGAGGAGGGCAGCCATGTGCTCCGCGCGATGGAGCCCCATTGTCTTCTTGTCTGATCCCATCAAAACAGGACAGGAAGCAGCAGCTGCTCAAAGGCAGCCAGGCTCCGCCCACCAGCTAACCCTATTGGCCGGCTGAGGGGCTCGGCGGCAACGGACAGGGGCTGATGCAGGGGGAGGAATACACCCCCCTGTAAGCACAGGAAACGGCTCCCACTTGCTTTGAGGGCTGAGGCTTTTCTCTCCAAGTAGGCGAGGTCTTCCCACCCAGTCCCTGGCCAGCAGGGGAGGAGCTGCTTCCATTAAAAACGGGAAATTTAAGGGAAATAAAAAATAAGGGAGAGCAGCGGGAAACTGCTTAAAATAAGGGAGAATCCTGGGGAAAACGGGATACTTGACAGCACTGCCACAGGGGCATGGAGTGCATTCTGGGGGTGTTGCACGCCGACCGCAGGGGCGTGGCGTGCATTCTGGGGGTGGGGCACGCCGAGATGGAACCCTATCGGGATCCCGCTGCCCGGGGCGCCCCGCCCCCTATGCCCCGCCCTTCCTATGGCAGTGTAAATTAGGATCTGGGGGCTAGGTGCTGGAGATGTAATAGGTTATACATTTCAGCAGCATGCTGTTACATATTTAATTTTTGCCAGTGGGGAGGGGGGAGTGTGCTAACAACAACAATTTATTTATACCCCACCCATCTGGCTGGGTTTCCCCATCCACTCTGGGCGGTTCCCAACAGAATACTAAGAACACGACAAAACGTCAAACATTAAAAACAGGGGCCAGCAAACTTTTTCAGCAGGGGGCCGGTCCACTGTCCCTCAGACCTTGTGGGGGGCTGGACTGTATTTTGAAAAAAAAAATATGAATGAATTCTTTTCCCCACAAATAACCCAGAGATGCTTTTTAAATAAAAGGACACATTCTACTCATGTGAAAACACCAGGCAGGCCCCACAAATAACCCAGAGATGCATTTTAAACAAAAGCATACATTCTACTCATGTAAAAACACGCTGATTCCTGAACCTTCCGCGGGCCGCATTTAGAAGGCGATTGGGTTGGATTCGGCCCCTGGGCCATAGCTGTCAACTCTCCCTGCTGTTTCCCAATGCTATAATAAGGGAATTTCCCGCAAAAAAGGGAAAGGTTGACAGCTATGCCCTGTCCTTTAGTTTGCCTACCCATGATTAAAAACTTCCCTAAGCAGGGGTGCCTTCAGATGTCTTCTAAAAGTCAGCTAGTTGTTTATTTCCTTGACATTTCGTGGGAGGGCGTTCCACAGGGCGGGCGCCACTACTGAGAAGACCCTCTGCTTGGTTCCCTGTAACTATGGGATATGGCAAATTTGGACAACTTGCCTTGCTTAAATCAGCCTAACGGCACAAGAAATATCAAATTCTCTGTTCTGTATATAGAATCATAAAATTGTAGAGTTGGAAGGGACCCCACAGATCATCTAGTCCAACCCCCTGCAATGCAGGAATATGCGGCTGTACCATACAGGAATTGAGCCTGCAACCTTGGTGTTATTAGCACTGCACTCTAACCAACTGAGCTGAGCACCCCCCCCCCCCGGCTACATTTTCTTGGTTTAGCATGATGTATGCCCTCTGGGTGCATTGCACTGATGAGAGATTGCCTAGCTTAAAAGTGCTTTGCCCCATACCTGCTTACTGAAATTGGCAAGGAGAGCTCTCCTTTTTGTTTGGGAACCACAGGGAAAGTCCGCAACTAGAGTGCCACTTCTGTGTATGCGCACAACACAATAGAACGCTTCACGTGTGGCGAAACCCAGAAGTATACACTTCCGGATTTGCCGCGTTCACAAGCCGAAAAGACACAACATGAACCTAACGCAACACGAGGTTCACGACTGTATTTATTTCGTATCTTTATGTTGTGAACTGCCCTGAGATCTGTGGATGCAGGGCAGTTCAGTGGTACCTCGGTGTAAGAGCAGTCCTGTTTACGAATGATTCGGTTTATGAACTACGCAAAACCGGAAGTAGTGTTCTGGTTAGCGAACTTTACCTCGGTCTACGAACGGAAGCCGAATGGTGGAAGGGCACTGGCGGCGGGAGGCCTCATTAGGGAAAGCGTGCCTCGGTTTAAGAATGGTTTCGGTTTAAGAACGGACTTCCGGAATGGATTAAGTTCGAAAACCAAGGTATCTCTGTATATGACTTTATTTATTTATTTGAAAAATAAATAATAGTAGATTAAACCATCTTTATCTGCTCCCTGCTGCAAGGCCCATTTCCACCTGGCCTAGGGAGCGGGGCCCACACTCACCCTGAATAGCTAAAAGGCACTGGGACATTGCTGGAACAACTCTTGGGTTGCGGCAACTGACTAAAATGTTTTAAACGGTTCTAATTTTGATTCCTCTGTTTCATTTTTGATAGGTTGGTGTTGGTTAAATGTTTAGTTGGGGTTGACAGTTATTTTAGTTTGGGTATAACTATAAACTGTTTGTTGTTGTTGTTTTATTATTGATTTATTGGTTGGTTTGTTGCTTGTATCGGGTATTTGTTTTTTAATGTTTGATGTTTTGTTGTGTTTTATATGTTGTAAGCAGCCCAGAGTGGCTGGGGAAACCCAGCCAGGTGGGTGGGATATAAATTAAAATTTATTTATTTATTTATTTATTTATTTATTTATTTATTTATTTATGCTGATGTAATCTTACCAGGCTTTTACCTCCTTTGTTTCAGCCAGAATATAAGATTGCTGACCCTATATGCACATATGTATTCTCAGTCCTGGTGGCTTTCACAACATTTCGGATTATACGGGACACCGGAATAATTGTACTTGAAGGTAATGATTGCTCCAACTCCTATATTCGAGGTGCTCCTTCAAGAGCAGATAGAAGCAGTGAGCAAGTGGAAGCAACAATGGCTGTATTACTTACTTTGATTTTCTAAATAACTTTCAAAATCTTGATAAATAGT
Source organism: Lacerta agilis (assembly GCF_009819535.1). Classification (NCBI taxonomy): domain Eukaryota; kingdom Metazoa; phylum Chordata; class Lepidosauria; order Squamata; family Lacertidae; genus Lacerta; species Lacerta agilis. Next base: position 13,342,417 of record NC_046324.1, on the reverse strand, counting down.
TTTGAAAGATTTATACGTTTCACTGTATGTGGTTTTCTTACGAGGTGATTTGGCACTGAATCTCAGCCGGGCATCTGAGATTTACTCAAAATCTTCGTTGATCGTTTCAGTTATGCTCAGGGTTCCCCCCCCCCCCCAGCCAGAACTCAGTGAAACTCAGTTCTGGCACCTCTCAGGTGGGTGCCATTGGCATGCTAAGAGAATGAGGGAGGTGTGGAAAGAAGAAAGACTCCCTACCAGAGAGGAATGGCAAACTAAGCTGTTGGATTGTGCCAAAATGGCAAAATTGACCGGAAAGCTCAGGAAACCAGAAGACAAAAACTTCAAGAAAGAATGGGGAAAAAATTATAATTTATTTAGGAAACTGCTGTAAGCAGATGAAAACATTAGCAGGATTTTAATAACACTTGTAATGTAACAAATAATATGGACAATATGGACAGGTACAAAATATAGATTATAAAATAATATGCAGTTGAAAATGTTGACAATAGGACCCTGGGAGGGGATGATGGGAAGTCTTGAGAGTCAGAGAAATCTCTATACAGTGGTACCTCGGGTTACAAAAGCTTTGGGTTACAAACTCCGCTAACCCGGAAGTAGTTACCTTGGGTTGCAAACTTTGCCGCAGGATGAGAACGGAAAAAGTGCGGCGGCAGCGGGAGACCCCATTAGCGAAAGTGCGCCTCAGGCTAAGAACGATTTCAGGTTAAGAACGGACCTCCAGAACGAATTAAGTTCGTAACCCGAGGTACCACTGTATATGAATATGTATTTCATATTGTTATAACTTGGGTATTTGTAAAATTAAATAAAATCGATTTCAGAGAATGAGGGAGGTGTTCATGGTGAGTTCTGGCACCTCTTTTTTCTAGAAAAACAGCACTGGTTGTACTTCACCCAGAGGACTTAAACTTTTTATTATGCTGTCAACTGAAGCATATGTTTCTCTGGGAGATTCCACAAGTTACCATTTATCAGCCAACAGTGTCAGAAGCTGTGCTAGCTGTTGTTGACGGATAACCCTAATAAGGCAATTCCAAATGGCTCTCCCATTCTGCTTTATTGAATGTTGGTTCCCTTTAATACTGCAGATTTACAATAACTCATCCATCAAATTCCTAGCCAGCTGCCATAAATTGTTTTCGTCTTATGTAACACCTTCATGCAGGTCTTTTGCAATCTCAGCCCAATCCTAGATTTGCTTTCTTGTGTTTACTCAGGTGCAGGGCTGTGGGATAAATCACCATATCATGGTATTGAAATCACATCCTAATAAGGGTTTCAGCAAAGCAATATACCTGTAAACAAAAGGTGGACACTTAACAAATTCCCAGGGCTTTTCTGAAAAAACAATTTTTATTAATTTTTCTGTTTTACAATTTAGAATACTCATTTAAACATCCTTAAAGTATCAGTGACTTTCCTTCTTCTCTTTCCACGGTTCATTTAGCATATCATAAATCTCTGCATATTTTACAAAAACCATACCATGCAGTATTCCATTACTGCATCCATCAAAACTTATTTACACTGTTGAGTTTATCTTAATGCTGCCATTGTTTTCAAGTGTACACAATTTCCCCCCATATATTCAATAAACATTTTCTAATCTTCTATAAACATACCGTATTGGCCCGAATATAAGACGCACCTTTAAAATTAAAGGGGGGGGGGGAGAAAAAAAGACAATACCCAAATATAAGCCGCTCCCTTAAAATTCCACAGGCACTCACACCCGTTACGTTTTACCGTATGTGTGTTTCAGCAGCGACATCGTAAAAGCCAATTTTTGTATGGTCGCGAATTTGGAAAAAAGAAGTGAGGCATATATTCAGGCCAATACTGAATATTGAGAGCCAGTGTGGTGTAGTGGTTAAGAGTGGTAGACTCGCAATCTGGGGAACCGGGTTCGCGTCTCCGCTCCATCACATGCAGCTGCTGGGTGACCTTGGGCTAGTCACACTTCTTTGAAGTCTCTCAGCCCCACTCACCTCACAGAGTGTTTGTTGTGGGGGAGGAAGGGAAAGGAGAATGTTAGCCGCTTTGAGACTCCTTCGGGTAGTAATAAAATGGGATATCAAATCCAAACTCATCTTCTGTATGTTCTTGTTCTCTTATTCCAGGCACATCAACTCCCTATAGAGTATGATCTACTCCCAGTATAAAACAACCCATTGTCATTGGAGGGAGGAGGGAAGCCAAAGTTGTTCAGCTTTTTTAGGGGAGCCCAAAGTTGTTGAGCTTTTTTTTTGGGGGGTGTCATAAGACGCGCAAAACCAACACAGACGATAACAGGCAAATGCAATAATGATTGCCCATTAGCAATAATGATTGCCCATTTCATGTAACAGACGGGCAAAACAAAAATGGAGGGGGCGGAGACTTTAAACACGATGCTTTTTCCAACAAGCAATCGGAAGGAAGCGATCAGAAGGGAGCCCGCGGTTGGAAGGGAGCCCGCAATCGACAGCGATCACTCAGGGATCGACCAGTAGATCGCGATCGACCTCTTGGACATCACTGTTTTATTCTAGATGTTAAGTCTGCAAGCTTCACATATTCTGTCAGCTTAAGTTGCCATTCTTCTTTAGTTGGGACAGCTTCCCAGGGCTTGTTGAGAAAAGCCCGCTTTATAACATAGTTTTAGAAGGAGCCTTACTTCAACAAACTTTAGTTAAGATTAGCCACAGTTTAGTTTTTGAACATGAAGCTAAACTGTGCTTAATCTAAGTGGCACTCCCCACCTCTTTGTTGCGACTATGCCACTGGATGGGAGGGGCAACTGTGGCTTCTTCAGTGCTAAGTGAAAACTGGGCCAATTTGTCATTGGTTCCCCAAACCCCAAAATTGTCAAGAACCAGTGCACTACTATTTCTGAATAAATGTTATCACTTCAAGTTGGACTGATAACATTTCACTTACTAGAAATGCAGAAGATGAAAATGTTTACACAAGTGTTTTCCCTTGAGGCACTTTCACAATGTGACTAAATGACTGCTTTTTTATCCTTTTTTATACTCTGCTCAATATAAAGGCATCAAATAATAATAATAATAAATTAATTCTAAACTTCTAAAACTCATGTCCTCCTTGTAGGAGTTCCAAGGCATCTGAATGTGGATCGCATTAAAGAAGAGCTAATGAAAATTGAAGATGTGTTTTCAGTGGAAAACCTGAATATTTGGTCATTGACTGCAGGAAAAACCATTGCCGTAGTCCACTTGCAATTAGGTAAAACTGGGAAGCATGCACAGCTAACGGCTGTGTTAATGAAGCAGAATCATGTGATTAAATTCAATCAATAAATGAAATTTGGGGGGGGGTCATATTTGTGGTTTGTTAACCATAAATTAATTTATTGTTTCCTGTTTTCTGTAGATCAGGGATGGGAATCGGGGGTCATTTAAATGTTGGTGTACTTCAGCTGCCATCGTCCTTGACAATTGAGCATTATTCCCCCTGCAGAGCTACAATTTCCCTCTCAGCACGTTATAGCTCCCATAATTATTTTAGCGAAGCCGTCACTCTTGCAAGTGGCACCCCAGTCCTTTAGATGTGTGGTGTGAAAGCAGCCTCTCTTCCCACAGCTACTTGCCCAGAAGTGCTTTGGATATCCCTGCCATTTTCCTCCCCCTTGCCCGACCCACTGATACAATCACTCTGCCTATTTTTTGTTGGTACTTACTGTGTCTTCCTTGCTTTTCAGTTCCTGGCAGTTCATCAAAGTGGGAGGAAATCCAGTCGAAGGCCAGGCGGTTGTTGCTGAGCACATTCGGAGTCTATCAATGTTCAATCCAGCTTCAGAGTTACAGGCGAGAAGAGAACAAACCGTGCGCAAACTGTCAGAATTCCAGTGCCTAATTTTTCCACGCTTTTTTTCTTTTTGGGAGGACTCGCTGCCTTATTCTTCTTAACCTTTGCAGCCAAAAGACCACGAAGCAATAAATGCAAATGGAACGGAATCCCTTAGGGCTGGACTAGTATTGGCAATCCTCTTGCAACAAGAAGGGTTTGGAACGGGGTCAGAATTACCCTTTCCGTGAAAAAGAGTTGTAACTTTCTCTCTCGCCGTTCGTTTTGGCCAGGGTTTTCATGCCAATATATATACATATCCAACAAATTGTTTACAGATCACGTTGCAGTTGGCGGATACCTCGTAGAGCACACTTCCTCGTTGCCATTTGTTAACTTCCAACAGTGCTTGCCTGCTTTCCTAAAGGGCGCCAAGAATTAACTACTTGAGTTTAAAAAGAGTTGCCAAGGTTGATCATGTCTGTGATCAAAAAGGTTAATGATCCCTGAACTGGTTACACCATATTTTATCTCTCTCCAACAGCTATGGTTTTTTTACTACCTTGCCTAAAACCAGGTATAGCAGAACATTTTTTTATAAGTTGTCTCTCTTCATTCAAACTTGAATACATATTGAAAAGTATAGCTTTTGCAGTAACCAGTCCTGGAAATTTTAGCTTTAACCTACGATCCAAACCAGAAAAGGTCTTTTCCTGGGACAAGCTATTGGTTGTTTATCTGAAGACTTTGGGGCTGGACCCACTACGTTTGTAAGGAATAGTTTTCTCTTGTATCTTTCGGCATAAGACTTTTACCATAGAAAAGCATATTTAAATTTCTTTTCAAATATATATAATTTACTTTGAGACGATTCTTGTCGGTCATCTTGGATATCTAACGTTTTAACCTGCTTCAAGAGGCTGTTTGGTAAAGCATGAACCTTAATTCTAGTGAGTAAATATGTTGTAGGGGACTTTTTGTGATTGATTTGCCTCTTGCAAGGGGGGCGGTTATAGAAACCACATTTAAAGCAGAGATCCAATCAGTAGATGTACTGTAGAATAGCCTGCACCAACTCTGTGCCCTGCAGATTTTGTACAGCTGCCATCATCCCCAGCCAGCACAGAATTGTGGTCCTTCTGCATCTGGAGGGCACTGGGTTGGTGAAAGTTGTAGACATTCAGGAAATAAAGAGAATGAAGGCTTCAGATACACTGCAGCCACCGAAACTTACAATTGTGAGCATATGGTTTCCATTTCACCTTTACATTTCCTCCCAATAAATATCGATTTTGCATGATAATGTATGCTAACGTGTGCCAGTGAAATGTTAGTGATTTGGTGAACTGTACTGCCTTTTAGTCAAACAGAAGGACACCCACTGCCCATTATTTTTTAGTTGTCATTCTTCTCCTAAGCAGTCTAAAAGTAAAATGTTCCATTTTTTGACCTGTGTTGAATTGCAGGCCTTTGGAACTGTTTTCCAGGCACCAAATTATTACTGGATTCCTCCTAAAACTTTTAAGTATAGAGAAGGTGAAATCAGGAGAAGGAACTGCAAGACAAGAGATGTTGCTTCTGGAGCATAGCTAATCCAAAGCCAGATACCATGTGAATTAGTGGTGTAGAAATTTATATTTTAAAAATGCCAGAGATTTGACCTCCAATTCTTTACATCTAAACAGAACCATCGGTGTGAGTAAGAGTGCGGTATAACATATACATGGTATAATCTCTTGGAAAGGTTTGATCTTCAACTCTGAAATCCGAAGCAATCAATATTTTAAAGCTTAGCTTGCCACATTTTATTTTCCTCCATAGTTTTTGTAAATAGGGCTAAAGAAGCCAAAAAAGAAAATAAGCCCACTTAATCCCAACAAACAACAGAAATAAGTATCAATGTCAACAATTGCCAGCATGTTTTGACTAATTGGATAACTATTTCGCTGTTTGGAGCATAGTAGTTTGAAATCTGTTCTTTTTCCTTCACAGAAGAGATACTTGTTATTGTTTTTAAGGACCAATATCTTCTGATGAAGGGTGACTTTTAAAATTAACTTTTCATGAAAGCAATATGCATAGTTATTTAACTTTAAATTATTATTCAAATGCTTCATGTAAAGGAAGGATGACTTCAGATTTTATTGGACTCTAGTGCCCATTGACAATTGGCTAAAACTGATGGAATCTGGAGTTCAACAAGATCTAGAGAGCAAGCGATTCCTTGAAGAGCAAACTCCAAGTATCTTAGGAGATGGTACACTGATGGATTTATTTTTATGCCCATTTGCTGGATTTTATGTCTCTTGGGACAAGCCAACTTTCCCCCCTTCTGCTCAACCCCAAGACAAAATTTCAGTATTAGAATGAGCAAACTGCACTAAATGATATTGAAATGAAGAACTGGCATATTTGGGACCCTGTTGTTTTGATACACGACAATAGAAACACAAAGCCATATCTCAGTTTGTGAAACTTTTTGTGTATCCCTTCTTTATGACCTTTTCAGAAGTCAGGTATTTTTGCACACAAATGGATATTCATAATGGATATTTCATTAAACTGGGGTTTACAGTACACCTAATTAGAAACTGGGGGTTTGGTAGATCTGTACTGTACTTGGAGTTTTTTTTAAATTGTAATTATATATTATATATTTGTTTAATGAAACAAATGTGTTGCTTTACTGTGGATTTATTAAATTGATTATTATACTGCCCACTTATGAGTTATTCTTATTACTCCTTTGTGAACTCTGAGCTCACTTAGGATTGCAGATGAGTAGATAAGTGATGATTTTTTATTTATTTTATTGCTTGCCTAGCCAAGAGCAGACTTTAAAGTGCCTGGGCAAATAGAATTACCGGTGAATTTTGACCTGGCACCGAAACGGTTGTAGAGTCAGTGCCAGACATAGCTCCATTGGAAGAGCATTCCAAAGGTATCATACCATCACTTGGAAGTATGAGCCCTGTTTCTCCATCTCAGTGGTATGTGTGCATTTCTGCAATGAGAGTTAACTGCTGTTTTCAATGTACGTACAGTATTTCTACATTTTATTCAAAGAACAGGTGAGGCCCTGTGCTTAATCATAGATTGCATTGTGTATACATAGACTAGCGGCCACAACTGTGGAAAACTTTTGGGGAAAGTGTATTTCTGAGGCTTGATGGCTCATAACACCACTTTTTTAAAAAAAATTAATAATACCATAATATTATATATCAAAGGAAAGATAATTTAATGAAGAATGTAATGCAACAAACATTTGTTCAATCATCTGTATTCTATCAAAGGTTATAGGTTGATATGTTGTAGCTTTCCTTCACTTGAATGTAGCCAATGAGCATGAGTGTTTTAGAGAGCCAATCAGGTTTTATGAGCCATCAAACCTCGGAAATACACTTTTCCTGAAAGGTTTCCACAATTTTGGCCACTAGTGTATAGAAGTTTGGGTTCCTCCACAGCAAGGCCAGTAATGACAGGCATGTTTCTCTGAAAGACAGCTTTCCCAGTGCTACTCATCTTTTGCAACATGCATCCAGGGGATATCATTGGGTGACTGTTGCCCAACCAGACCCTCCAAGTGTTCCTATTTTCCATGGATTTACAGAAGCCATCCTGGTTTCTGACTTGATCCCAAAATGTTCTACTTTTCCTTAAAGGTAAAAGGATCCCTGACCATTAGGTCCAGTATCGGACGACTCTGGGATTGCGGCGCTCATCTCACTTTACTGGCCGAGGGAGCCAGCGTACAGCTTCCGGGTCATGTGGCTAGCATGACTAAGCCGCTTCTGGCAAACCAGAGCAGCTCACGGAAACACTGTTTACCTTTGCACCGGAGCGGTACTTATTTATCTACTTGCACTTTGATGTGCTTTTGAACTGCTAGGTTGGCAGGAGCAGGGACCAAGCAACGAGAGCTCACACTGTCACAGGGATTTGAACTGCTGACCTTCTGATCGACAAGCCCTAGGCTCTGTGGTTTAGACTACAGTGCCACCCACCACTTTTCCTTAGGTTGTCTCTATTTTTATACCCTTCAATGATGGAGGGTATGGAGTTATGTGACCCCCCCAAGCCAAGGAGATAAGTAACCATACAACCTTTAGAAGACATCTGAAGGCAGCCCTGTATAGGGAAAGGTGTTAAAAAAAAAGTTTAATGATTTGTTTTTTTTTATATGTTGGAAGCTGCCTAGAGTGGGTGGGATATAAATAATAAAATCATTATTGTTGTTGTTATGGAATAGGACGTCCCTATTTTCATTGGATAAATGTTGGAGCATCCATCAGGGATGCCAACCTCGTATTCTCCAGATGTTTCAAACTACAACTCCTACCATCCTTCTGTCATTGGAATTCTTCTCAATATTGATCCAGAGCAGAACTCTGACATACAGTTAGCAGAGTAAAAACTTAAAACACACTGCAGGATTCCCCAAAAAATAGACCAGAGGCAATTGTATTTCATCCAGCAGAGCTTTACCGCTACTGAAGGCAAATGAGCATAATGGTCACAAATCCAATACATTCAGGATTGACACTGTCCATAAGAAATCCAGTTGCAGCAGACTTAACTTAAACTTACAATAACTTATAATAAGTCTAACCCTTAACACTATATACAGAACACCACACCAGAAGGGAAAGAGAGAGAAGGAGAAAGTGAAACCCAGGCTCCTTTTGGCCTCACTTTTAGTGTCAGCATGACCTTGACAGAAGAGATAACAGACCAAGTTTAAACCAGCTGTACTCATGAACCTTCTGCTTGTTTCTTTCACAGAGAAGCTTCCAGAACCCCTTGAACTAAGTAGAATAGGAAAGATCTCTACACATCAGATCAATATTTCTGTACTAAGAAATGCAAACTGACAGATGGGTGGGATATACAGGTAAATAATAAAATCTTTATTGTTGTTGTTGTGGAATAGGACATCCCTATTTTCATGGGATAAATGTTGGAGCATACAAACAAAAACGCAAAATAAATAACAAAAACATAAGCACCAAACTTAATCTGTTCCGGAAGTCTTTTTGACTTCTGAAATGTTTGAAAACCAAGGTGCAGCTTCTGATTGGCGCAGGCGCCCCAGTAACAATAGACGACAGCTGCATCGGATGTTCAGCTTCCTCAAAAACGTTCGCAAACTGGAACACTTCTGGGTTTTCAGCGTTTGGGAATCAAGGTGTTTGGGAACCAAGGTATTGTCTATACTGACTGGCAACGACTCTCCCAGATTTTAGTCCGCGGTCATGTTGTTAATAGTCTCTCCCAGCCCTACCTAGAGATGCTGGGGATTTGAACCTCAGATATTCTGCCCCCAAGACGGATACTCTTATCATGGAGCCAAGGTCAACAGATTCTTGCAATTTACATCGCTGAGAAAGCTTCCCCCTTCCTGTTCCATTGTTTACGGCAGTAAAAGCCTATACAATGGCAAGCTCAACATGCCAAAACCACCGCACAAAGAACAAGAAGAACAGTCCTTCTGGATAATGTCAGAGGAGGCCTGTCAAGGTGACCTGTAAGCAACAGCACTCTCTCCACTTGCAATTGCCAGCTACTAGTTATATCTTCCTCTTTGGCAACCCCCCGTAGCCGAATAAGATTGTCTTCCATGAACACAGTCTTAACAGTGAGTCTGTAAGTGATTGTGGAAGCCAATTCTGGATCCACACGTCCTTTCACAGTGGGGACATAGGGTTCCAGGCGAGAGTTTATCACGGTGAGGGTTTGCCAAGCGTGCCTTTCTCTTAGCACGTTTCTCCCTTGCATTCTGAGTTCGAGCGTCTTCACAGCCCATGACCCCTTTGGTAATAGCTGTTCTCCAATTGGAAGACTCACAGGCGAGTGTTTCCCAGTTGTTGGTGTTTGTACTACATTTTTAAAGATTTGCCTTGAGAGAGTCTTTAAGCTCTTTTGTTGACCACCAGCATTACGCTTTCCATTTCTAAGTTTGGAATAGAGTAGTTGCTTTGGAAGATGATAATCAGGCATTCGCACAACATAACCAGTCCAAAAAAAGTTGATGTTGAAAAATCAGTGCTTTGACACTGGTGATCTTTGCTTCTTCCAATACACTGGTATTAGTTTGCCTGTCTTCCCAAGTGATGTGTAAAATTATATACAGGCATACTGCCTCTGACGACAATGTGCGATGCTATTGTAATGTGCGATTGCCACTTAACAGTGGCAAAAATATTCCTCTTTGCCTCTCTGTGACTTTGGAGCCACCCAGTGGAAATCCTCTGCTGTTCCTCAAAATAGATAATCCACACCGTCTGAAATGGTGATTTGGCTTTCTTTCTGCTAGGAGAGCTAAAAGGCAAAGCCTTGAGGAAGTTAATAATTTCTTACGGAACTGCTGATCTCAGGAAAACAAGACTGAACTTGTTTTGCAAATGAATTATTTCAAAAACTACATTACAGGATGTTCTTCACAATGCGCTGAGGGCTCATTTTTTGGCCTACCTGGAAACACGGCATTTGCACCGCCAAACATTGCAAGGGGCAATTTGCAGGTGTTTGGCACAGTTTTAGAGTGAATTGGAGGAAGTCAGAATTTTGGCAAAAACCATGACTACTGTAGGGACAGCCGGAGTGCTGCCGAGGGTGCCTGGACAGCTGACCAAGGGAAGGAGGGGGGGCAGAACAATCACCCCTGCCCTGCTGCCCATGCCCACATCACCAATGGCTGCCGATGCTTGCTGCTCCTGCCTGGGCACACGATGGCCTGACCCCTGGCTCGGAAGGACGGGGTCAAGGGGCTGGGGCTAGATGGGCCTGCTCTCCCCCCAGCCCTGTTTTGCTCAGATTGGCACCACAATCTTCTGGCACATGTGGGGAATGGATTCCCCGTGGAATTAACATACCACAACTTCTACGATGCCATTGTTAAACGTGGTAGCCTCCCCTTCTTTCATCTGCTCGTGAAGCCACAATAGCCTTGAGGCCTACCTGTCTTAGGAGCTAGGAGATAGAAAGGAAAATAAAAACAGAGGAAGACATTACAGATGGGAAACGTCTGGGTATCCAAAAGTCTAAACTCAAAGACCTTGGCTTAGTCTCACAGGAGGAGTCAGGATCCACCCTGGACCTCAAACTTCACAGTTGCCTCCCTGTGTCAAATTAAAGATTGTAAGCCCCTCGGGGCAGGAACCCCTTCTCAAGGGTCACACGCAGGCTTGTTTTTAAACTTCTCAGGTTGCTGCCTGATTCTTTCTGAATTGGGTAGGAAGAGGGAAGGTGCAACGACACAACGGCACTCTCTCTCCCTGGCGCCGCTGCGCCACCCCTCTGTTTCCCTTTCCCTCAGGTGCAATCCCCAATGGAGAATGAATCACGAGCGACAGTGGGTTTTTCTTTGGGGGAAACAGGTTGCAAACAAACTTTATTATAACAGATGTAAACAAGGAGTTTTTGGTTCTTCTTCTTCCACAGAAATGTAACAAACAGTGCTGTTGCTTATTATTAATGTATACTGTATCAAGATATATGCTGTATGCTGTTCAGGCTTAAGGTTACTTTCTTTTACACAACTTTCATAGATCAGACTTCTCCACACACACTTCAGGAACTTAGGATTTCAACTGGAATGTTTCCTTACAGACCCCCAAATCCTCCTTGGCCTCGGAATCACTACTGCCCTTTCCTGTCAGAGTATTCCCTCTGAGGACCCTTTTTCCTGTAAAATACCGTGTGGGACTGTGTCTTGTCTATTTTAACAGTGTTTTGCAATTTGGAACCTTAGAGCATATACTGAAAGTCCTTGGCTGTCCTCAGCTCTACCACCTGTCACACTGGAGATGGGAAGGCATGAAACACTCCTGGAAAAATTTACAAAAAAAACAGGGTCCCCCCCCCCCCCTGCAATTTTTCCAGTTTTTTTCCAGGCCTTCCCATCTCTGGTCAGAACAAAATCTCCTGACAGAATCCCCCTCACAGATAGAATGAATGAGTCTCTCACTCCACTCTTAACTGCCTCCCATGGAACTCTGGCCACTCAGAAGCTGTTGCTAGGTAACTGTTTGCTGGCAGGGGAAAAAACAACACTCGGTGACTCAACAAACCTTTCTGTCACAAAAGGCAGCTGATTTCATAGCTGGATTTACTCAAAACAAGGTTTCGCAGCCTAATTCCTAAGCTCTTAGTTTTGCTGTCAAGGAGGGGTTTTTAAAACTCTGTTCAGCTCACATTCGTGGGTATCTGGAGGGATATATTTCAATTAACGTATACCCTCCTTCCTGTTAAAACCCATCCCACACAGTGGCAAGATCGCGAAACTTTGGGAAATTCTCTTGAAAATGATCTAGAACATGTTTAGGAACAAAAACGAGTCCGTAGTTTGACATTTAATGGAAAGACCCTGTGACTTCAAGGTGTGGTGTGTACGTAGCCTTATAGTTAAGGGAATAGAGGCATGGAAAGGCCATATGGTTCAACCTTGTAACCAACCAGATATTGACAGCAGAAAATATCATCTGGGGACCACAGCTGAGGACCTACCAAGTTTCTCAACAGCTGCGGACAAGTCAAGCCAGGGAGTCAAGCCGCATGCACCACTTACAGGTGATAACAACAACAACAACATAATATTTCTATGCCACTCCTCTGGGCATCGGAGCTCCTCCTACCTTCACAGTTATTTCTCATCATGATTTGTTTCAGTAAGTCTCTCACCATCATCTGACAGGGCAATATAGGACTTGCTTGCAAAGTGACACTTTGTGACATCAGCGGTCAAACTGGGGCCAGACTGCTGGGTTGTCAGGCAGCTGAATTAAGAAAAATAAAATCAGGGGGAGTCAAAGTGTGCTAGGATGAAGCCACCGTGGGTCAGGCCAGAGTGTGCTGTTGGGGTGTGTGGTTGTGCCTCTCCTTGTTCTGCATTTTGCTCCCTGGCCCCTTCTTTTAGCTGCTTGATAGAATCATAGCATGGTAGAGTTGGAAGGGATCCCAAGGGTCATGTAGTCCAACCCCTGGCAATGACAGGATCTTGCCCACAGCCAGCCCTGGCTGGGCTCCAAACTCCGAACATCCTCTTACCAACCAGATGCACCGACCCCTTGCAATTCTGAATGGGGTGAAGAAAGGCGGACAGAGAACCGTTTTGCTCTCTCTCTCAGAACATGGATATTAGAGCCACACCATGCAGCCCTGTCAATATCTCAAGGGCCATCTCAGGGAAGGAGGGAGGAAGCTTGTTTTCTTCAGCTCCAAAGGCTGGGACCGGAAGCCATGGCTTCAAGTTACATGAAAGGAGATTCCAACTCAACTTCAGGAAGAACTTTCTGACAGTAAGATCTGTTTGACAGTGGAAAGAAATCCCTCGGAAGGCGGTAGAGTCTCCTTCCTTGGAGGTTTTTCAGGTTTTTTTGGATGGCCATCTGCCATGGATGCTTTAGATGAGATTCCTGCATTGCAGGGGGTTGGACTAGATCAGGGGTAGGCAACCTAAGGCCCATGGGCTGGATGCAGCCCAATCGCCTTCTCAATCCGGCCCACGGACGGTCTGGGAATCAGCATGTTTTTACATGAGTAGAATGTGTCCTTATATTTAAAATGCATCTCTGGATTATTTGTGGGGCCTGCCTGGTGTTTTTACCTCAGTAGAATGTGTGCTTTTATTTAAAATGCATCTCTGGGTTATTTGTGGGGCATAGGAATTCGTTCACCCCCCCCCCCAAAAAAATATAGTCTGGCCCAGCACATGGTCTGAGGAACGGTGAACCGGCCCATGGCTGAAAAAGGTTACTGACCCCTGGACTAGATAACCCTTGGGGCAGAGACGGAGCAAGGTGGGTGTGGTAGGGGGTGGTCCACTCCAGATGTCATCCCTGAGGGGGAGTGACATTGCCTCAGGCGGCACCCTCCGGGACACTCCCTACCACCGGCGCACCCCCCTGGGACGTGCGCTGCTACTAGCTCCGCCTCTGCCAACCCCTATGGACGTGGCATGCCCCGATGTGCCACATCCCTATGGGCAATTCACTCCGCCCCTGGGCACACCGCCCAAGGTGCCTGAGGCTTCCTCCGCCACTGCCTTGGGGTCCCCCCCCAACTGTACAATTCTATCATCCTATGATTTAAAGTGTTTCCCTCACACAGACCTACAGTTACCAGAACTCCTAACAAACCACAATTCCCAGGATCGTTTGATTGAAGACACCTGCTTTTTAGAACAAGGATGAGGAACCTGCAGCTTGCTTTCCCAGGAACCAGAAACGCAAAGCTCAAGTGCTTCTAACAGGATCATTTCAGGCAGCAGGGTGTATAAAATATTGTTCCAAAAGTTGGGTGCCTCTCCTTTCTCTACCGAGTGGTGGCAAGACCCCATGGGGCTTCAGGCTCTCACCTTTAGAGAATTGAGACATGGCAGAGACTGTTGTAGCTTTGAGAAATATGGTTTATTCACATGTTTACACCTTCAGTTTGCATGGAGGGAGTCCAGAACTTACAGCAGAGCCATTGCAAGAGGGACATTGCAAGAGGGACTTGCAACTCTACAGCAGTCAAAACAAAATCGAAAATTCTTTCTAGTAGCACCTTAGAGACCAACTGAGTTTGTTCCTGGTATGAGCTTTCGTGTGCATGCACACTTCTTCAGATACACTGAAACAGAAGTCACCAGATCCTTAAATATAGTGAGGGAGTGGGGAGGGGTATTGCTCAGAAGGGTGGTGGGAATGGGTGATCAGCTGATAGGTGTGGAAAACCTGTTGACGACTCTTAACGGCTGTAATTAGTCTTGCAAGGAAAGGCAAGTGGTGAGATGGCTAAAGATAGCTTTGTTATGTATAATGAGATAAGAATCCAATGTCTTTGTTCAGACCAGGTTTCTCCGTGGTTTTAAGTTTGGTGATTAGATTACTAGTGGTGTTCTGTTATTTTCTTTTTTGGGTCTGTCTTGCAGCAAGTTCTCTCTGGGTATCAGTCTGGCTCTGTTGATCTGTTGTTTAACTTCATCAGGTGGATATTTTAGTTCTAAAAAGGTTTGCTGTAGATCTCTTAGGTGAGAGTCTCTGTCTGTAGAGTTGGAACAGATGCGGCTGTAACGTAGGGCCTGGCTATATACTATGGATTGTTTGGTGTGTTTGGGATGGTAGCTAGAAGCATGTAGATATGTTTGTCGGTCAGTTGGTTTACGGTATAAGGTGGTGTCTATGTGTCCATCCTGTATTTTTATAGTAGTGGACACTATAGTAGTGGACCACTAGTAATTACATACAACTCCCAAATTAAAACAGTACAACGCATCATCAGAGATCTACAACCTCTCCTAGACAATGACAGTTCTCTTTCTCAAGCTCTGGGAGGAAGACCCTACAGACAGCCACCCAATCTCAAACAGCTCCTCACCCACAATAATACTACAACAGGACTCAACATGGACACTGGTACCAGAGCCTGCAATAAACCCAGATGCCAACTTTGCTGCCACATAAACCCGGACAACACGATTACTGGTCCCAACAACATCAAACATACCATCTCAGGACTATTTAATTGCTCATCTTCCAACATTGTGTATGCAATCAAATGCCAACAGTGCCCTTCAGCTCTCTATATTGGACAAACAGGCCAAACCCTACGCCAAAGGATAAATGGACATAAATCTGATATCAGGAATCACAAGACAGAGAAACCAGTAGGAGAACACTTCAATCTCCCAGGACATTCTATAAAAGATCTCAAAGTAGCTGTCTTAATACAAAGAAATTTCAGAAATAGACTGGAAAGAGAAGTGGCTGAATTACAACTAATCACCAAACTTAAAACCACGGAGAAACCTGGTCTGAACAAAGACATTGGATTCTTATCTCATTATACATAACAAAGCTATCTTTAGCCATCTCACCCCTTGCCTTTCCCTGCAAGACTAATTACAGCCGTTAAGAGTCGTCAACAGGTTTTCCACACCTATCAGCTGATCACCCATTCCCACCACCCTTCTGAGCAATACCCCTCCCCACTCCCTCACTATATTTAAGGATCTGGTGACTTCTGTTTCAGTGTATCTGAAGAAGTGTGCATGCACACGAAAGCTCATACCAGGAACAAACTCAGTTGGTCTCTAAGGTGCTACTAGAAAGAATTTTCGATTTTGTTTTGAATATGGCAGACCAACACGGCTACCCAACTCTACAGCAGGGCAGTCAGCCTTCCCAAGTTGGATTCCAGACTCCCCTCCTCCTCCTCCTTCTTCCCGGCACCCCTTGCTCAAAGCCTCTTTTCCTGTCACCTCACACCCATTTATCCTGCCGTCCTTGCAAATCCCCCATCTCTGTTCACACCTCTAGGCAAGGGAGAATTTCCACTTAGTCTCTCAGGGGCCTTGAATTGTTTCTTAGTGGGATCCCCCCCCCCCATAATCTATAACAGTAGTGTGTGTAATAGGGTAATTAAGGTAATTCTAGAATGTCATGCAGGGAGGGAGGGGGAAAGAGAGAGAGAGAGGAATTCTAGTGGTGAGGGAAGATTGGAGGAGGCTTGGAAAGGGAGTTTGAATGCTGGACGGGAGGCAGTTGACGGTTGAGAGCAGTGGATTCTGGAGGTAGGGCACTTGGTGGGGGACCTGAAGCTGAGCTGGGCAGCTATTCAGCATAGGATCAGTAGGACAGTCATCATCGCCCTTGTTTGATGGTGGCTGAAAAGGAACGGAGACACAGAGAGGGACTGTGAGTCTGATGTGGAGGCTGGGGCATGTGTCAGTCCCATGCAGGGCCGGCGCGTCCATTAAGGTGAACTAGGCAATTGCTAGGGTGCCAAAATGGAGGGGGCGCTGGCCAGACTTGGGCGGGGGGGCGGGGCAGGCTAGCAGCAGCTTCTCTGCTGTAGCGGAGAGGTGCTGCTTGCCCCCTACACCACCACCCCGCTCCCGCTAAAGCAGGTTTTGGCAGGGGTGGGCAGCGGGACGGGCGAGCAGCAGCTTCTCCACTACAGCGGAGAAACTGCTGCTTGCCTCTCCACCCCCCCACCTCCGGCTAAAGCAGGCTTTAGCGGGCGGCGGGGGCACCAGAAGGTGGTCTCCCTAGGGCGCAAGAAACCCTAGCACTGGTCCTGGCATGCCCAGTGAAGAGGAGCTCTGCCAGCTGCCAAGGAAACAGATTTCCCTCAATTTAGGAGGGACATGGAGCCAGGGCTTGGCTTGTATTCCTAATACCCACATGCCTTGCACCACCCCCTCCAAGCACCTGGAAAGCAGCTTTACAGACCTGGGCTATGCCTGAATACTATCTTCCCAAGCAACTTAAAAATGGAAAGTGTAATGCTGGTGGTCAACAAAAGAGGTTTAAGGACTCTCTCAAGGCCAGGGGTCAGCAAACAAAGGCCCGGGGTCAGCAAACTAAATCCAACCCATGAACCTTGTGGACCCTACCGCCTGCTCAGTCAGTCCCTGTGCTAAACTGGTGTGACGCGGAGGCCTTGCCGCGTGGGAACTGACATGTTATGCTGCTGCGGCTTTGGATTAGCTGCACAAACCTCCCACAGCCAATCCATAGCCACAGGCGCCTCTGGGCAACGCCCCTTCCTTCCTGCTTAGGCAGCTGCATATGGCCAAGAGCCGAGCGGGAGGAAGCGGTGGTGGCGGGGAGGCTGCCACCACTGGCCAGGCCAGCGGCATGGGCTCTGCCCCACGGATCCCTGGCCGAGGCAGTGGACGATGATGATGCTGCTGAAGACAAGGCAGTGTCAGCGGCTGCGGCATAAGTGGTTGTGGGGGTGTCCTTTTGGGAGTGGGGGGTCCTTTAGGAGTGTGTGTGCTTTTGGGAGGGTGGGTCCAGCCCCCACAAGGTCTGAGGGACAGTGGACCGGCCCCCTCCTGAAAAACTCTGCTGACCCCTGCTCAAGGCAAATCATTTAAAATGTAGTATTACCGGTAACTCCAACAATTGGGAAACACTGGCCTGCAAGTGCTCCAATTGGGGAACAGCCTTTACCAAAGGTGTCATGGGCTTTGAAGATACTCAAACTCAGGACGAAAGGGAGAAACGTGCTAAGAGGAAGGCACACTTGGCAAACCCTCAGTGTGATCGACTCCTGCCTGGAAACCTATGTCCCCACTGTGGAAGGATGTGTGGATCCAGAATTGGCCTCCACAGTCACTTATGGGCTCACTGTTAAGACCGTGTTCCTGGAAGACAATCTTACTCGGCTACAAGTGATCACCAAAGAAGAAGATGATAGATTTGGAGTCTACGGAAAATTTCATGGACATGGACTTTATGGAATGCTCTTGGGAATATGCCTCACATGTGCATGCTCCTCCTCCCCCTGGTTGGTCCAACACTTCCACTGTCTTGCTTCCTGAAAGCCAGCACCCATCTGGCAGGTGGAGGGGCGTCTTGAGGCAGGGAATAGGGTCATGGGGCATGAATCAGCTTCACCTGCTGAACAGCAACCTGAACAGGGAGAAGGTGTAGTGACTTCACCTGCAGCTCCAGGGACTCTGAGGAGAAGGCACTGATGAGAACCAGCTGGCTGCAGCCTTCTTAAGCAGAGCTCAAAGCAGCAGCCAGAGAAGGAAAGAAAACTGCTTATTTTTCCTTTTTAATAATGTTTATTACGAAATATTATTTGATCGCTGGCATATCAAAAACAACCAGTTGCTCCAATTTATTTATTTAGTTTTGACATGTGCTAGTCATGCCGTTCTCCTCTTGTCAGGGACTGGCACATTCAGACAGCCACCGGGACATTCCAGAAGACATGCAAGGCACTGAGTAGCATGGATTCCTTCAATGACTTACTGTACAATCCACAAAGGCTGGACTGGAATACCACGGATGATGGAGTTTCGCTCTTGTCCATCAGCTTGGGGAGTGGCGATGGAGACCATTCTTTTGAAGCGTGGCTCTGTGGAGGAAGAAGGACCTGGTATCCTCCTGGCAGACGTGGGGAATGGATGCCCAGTGCCCCTGCCCTGGCATTGCTCCCAAAGAAAGATTGGCCCACCCACTTCCAGACGAGAGCATCTCCTTTCTGCTCTCATGCAGGAAGGTTCTGTGACCTCTGTAACAACACAGGGCCTCCTCCACCACCGGCTATTCCCAGACTCAGTTCGTGTGCGGCGCTACCATTCCCAGATGGACGCAGAGTACAACTATGAGCATTACAAAACTCAGGAGCCGTCAGAAATTTTATGCCCTGTGAGTTTGCATAGCAGCATGGTGTGGCAATGCGATAATTGGGGAATCCGCGGACAGTTAGAGCCCATTCACATGAGAGCCCATACTATATCCTGCTTCCTCCACAGGAGGAAGGTAGCTGTCTTAATACAAAGAAATTTCAGAAATAGACTGGAAAGAGAAGTGGCTGAATTACAACTAATCACCAAACTTAAAACCACGGAGAAACCTGGTCTGAACAAAGACATTGGATTCTTATCTCATTATACATAACAAAGCTATCTTTAGCCATCTCACCCCTTGCCTTTCCCTGCAAGACTAATTACAGCCGTTAAGAGTCATCAACAGGTTTTCCACACCTATCAGCTGATCACCCATTCCCACCACCCTTCTGAGCAATACCCCTCCCCACTCCCTCACTATATTTAAGGATCTGGTGACTTCTGTTTCAGTGTATCTGAAGAAGTGTGCATGCACACGAAAGCTCATACCAGGAACAAACTCAGTTGGTCTCTAAGGTGCTACTGGAAAGAATTTTCGATTTTGTTTTTCCTCCACAGGGCCATGCCTTCAGGGATCAGGCTCCAGCTCCAGCGATGAAGGACCAGAGAACATCCCAGTGGTTCCCGGCTGCCATCCCGTGTACCTCTTCCCCACTGCCTCTTTGTGCAGGTGTGGCTCAGTCTTGGCCGTCTTTGATGCAGAAGCAGCAGCCAAAGTTTCTTCCAATTAAGAGAGCAGCTCAGAGAAAGAGGAGACTTTGGCTGCTGCTTCTGAGCTAAGCTGGCTGGGACAGAGCCGAGGTGCCTGTATAGAGGCAAAGTGGGGAAACCTTCTAAGATCAGGTAGGAGGAAATGCCAATTGAGTGCCCTATATTATAGGAATGCTTCCTTTCCATGTCCCCCACCCTCATTGCGCCAGTGATGCTAGCATGGCTGGGAGCCAGGCGCCTGCTGATGTCTCTGTTTTCTTTGCAAGGATGGAGCCTTTCCCATGCGTTTAACTTGCTCTGGACAAATCCCTGGAGAGACGTGACAACCCTCAGGTACTGGGGCAGAGGGAAGGAAGGGGTCCTTGTGAAACACGTTTGGGGAGTTGTAGGAACACTCTCCCCACCTGTGGCTTCCAGGAAGTGCTTTTCAGAAGCATTGCTCCCTCCAACTGTGGAGGCTGAGCATAGCGATCATGGATCTTGGATAGGCCTCTCTTCCATGCAATTGTCTCACCCTCTTTGAAAGCCATCTCATCCAAGATGCTCTTGTAGGGCATCTGGTTCTCCTTGGCTTCCTTACTCCTACAAGGAGGTGGCTCTGCTGAGAATGGCTCACAGAAAAAAATACTGCCAGTAATCTACCAATGGGGGGGGGCAAGTCAAAGGTTGTTGACCTTTTTTAGGGGAGCAAGTCAAAGTTGTTGACGGTAGGGCAAACCGCTCAGCAGAACACAGAAAAGGGCAGCTAAAGCTCATGCAAAAATGAAAAACACCACTAGGGGGCGGGGGCGGATAAATTCCTTCTACAGCTCTTCCTCAACAGCAAACGTAAATGAGCCAGCGATCGACTGCTATCACCTGGGATCGATCTGTCGATCCCAATCGACCACTTGGACATCCCGGCACTACAGGATTCCAAGGATTCTCCAAGACTGTGAAAGTGGAGTGAGAAACTGTAAGGGCGCCGAGGGCTTATTTTTTTGCCCTACCTGGAAACGCGGCGTTTGCACCTCTAAACGTTGCAGGGGGCAATTTGCAGGTGATTGGTACCATTTTCGAGTGAATCGGATGACATCATATTTTGGCAAAAACCATGACCCGCAGATAAGGACGCCGATAGCACATTTATTATTATTATTGTTGTTGTTGTTGTTGTTGTTGTTGTTGTTATTTATTTATTTATTTATTCAATAAAAAAGAATACAAAGAACAAAACAAAACCCATATATACAGAAATACAAATGAAAATAAGATAGAAAAAAACTTTTATTTACACCCGTGTGGCTTCCCTCTACCGCAACTCGACATATTTTATGCTGTAAGTTCTTTAACATTGTGGCTTGTATTAATATATAATCATTTATAATTTTGCCTTGGTTTGAATCATCTTTACATACATATTCTATGCATAGCATAGAACAGTGCTTTTTCATATAATCTTCAAAACATTGCCATTCCTTCCTTAAATTCTGGTTGGACTGATTTCTTATGGCTGCTGTTAATTTAGCCAGTTTTATAAATTCACATAATTTACTTATCTAATCTTCTTTGGTGGGGATCTCCCTTTCCAATTTCTAGCAAGTAATAATTTGGCTGTGGCTGTGGTGTATAAAAACAACATTTTCTTATCCTGTGGGATGTCATTTCCTAAAATGCCCAATAGAAACGCCTCAGGTTTCTTTTCTTTTTCTTTTTCTTTTAAATTTATTTATTAACTATCACGTATATTAATACATTATACAATTCCATTTAAGGTTTCTTTTCTATAGAAATTTTGAACATCTTTTTTATTTCTTCGTGGATACACCCCCCCAAAACTCTTAACTTTCTCACAGCCCCACCATGCATGAAACATTGTCCCCTTCTGCTTTATTACATTTCTGACTTAGATTGGATTTTAGTTTATAAATCTTAGCTAGTTTGGAAGGTGTCATGTACCACCTATATAACATTTTCATCAGAATTTCCTTGAGTGTGTAACAAGTGGTAAATCTGGAGGTGCAAACGCCACGTTCCCAGGTAGGCCAAATCCGTTGTCTTCCGATTCACTCGAAAACGGTGCCAATCACCTGCTAATTGCCTCGTTTGGTGGTGGAAATGCCGCATTTCCAGGTAGGCCAAAAAATGAGGCCTTGGCACAATGATCCAACAGGTCACGGTTTTCACCAAATTCTGACGTCATCCAATTCATTCGAAAACCATGCCAATCACTTGCAAATTGCCCCTCTGCAATGTTTGGAGGTGCAAACGTGTTTCCAGGTAAGCCAAAATGTGAGGTCTCGGCCCCCTGACCTGTGCCAAACTACCGGAATGGTGAAAGTTACTGGAAGAATAAGAAATCAAGATAAACTTTTTATAAAAAGGTAAAGGGACCTCTGACCATTAGGTCCAGTCGTGTCCGACTCTGGGGTTGCAGCGCTCATCTCCCGTTACTGGCCGAGGGAGCCGGCGTACAACTTCCGGGTCACGTGGCCAGCATGACTAAGCTGCTTCTGGTGAACCAGAGCAGCGCATGGAAACGCCGTTTACCTTCCTGTTGGAGCGGTACCTATTTATCTACCTGCTAGGTGGGCAGGAGCTGGGACTGAGCAATGGGAGCTCACCCCGTCGCGGGGATTCAAACCGCCGACCTTCTGATCAGCAAGCCCTAGGCTTTGTGGTTTAACCCACTGCGCCACCCATGTCCCTACAAACTTTTTATAAAAGAATGTACTAGTAAATTGCTTATTTACCGATAAATTGTAAAAAGATAAACACATTAGCAGGATTATTGTAATAACCTGCAGCTTTATAAGAGTATTTATTTAAAGTAGATGAATAAATAAGCAACTTAAGTTAATTTGGATATGCAGAAGATATTAAAATAAATTTAAGGAACTGCAGAAAGGGGGAAGGAAGTCAAAATTTGGAAATGTTTAATTGTTTGTAAAACCAATTGTATAAATTTGAAAGATATGAATAAAAAACTAAAAAGTAAATAAAATAGAGTGTTGGGCTAGAACCTGGAAGACCAAGATTCAAATCCCCACTCAGCCATGAGTGGGTGACTTGAGGCCGGTCACAATCTCTCAGCCTAACCTACCTCACAGGGTTGTTGTGTGGAGAAAATGGGGGAAGAGAACGACACATGCTACCTTGAAATCCTTGGAGGAAAAGGGGAATGGAAAATGAATAGTCATAGTAGTAGGAACTATGGGATGTAATCCACTGGAACAGTCAAGTGCAACATTACTTATTTCTCTAGAGTGGGCATAGGCAGGGGGACAGCCAATCAGGGTAACTTCCTGTTCCACTGGTCTGGAGCTTCCTCTCCCTGCATGTGACATGGGAGACAGGTGTGGCCCTGGTTGACCTCCATAAAAGAGCTGAGTCACACAGCCGTTTTCTCTCATCTTGATCTCTCTCTTGCTGATCTCTTGCTTACAGCTCTCTTGCTGCCATTTTGTTCTCTCCATGTAATTTTGCACATGAGCTCAATCTCCATGTGAGATGAACTCACAGTTTGTTATGTAACTGCTAAGTAAAGCCTGCCTTTCGGGGATCAAACCGTGAAAAGATATGTGGGTAAACCTCTTGTTACTTTTTAAAGAAAGACTCTTGTGTCTTTATTCTTTCAGAGGGATGGAAGGGGACACCAGGAATAACCCATCTGGGCAAGCCAGATTGGATTACTTAACTAAAGAGATTCAAACGAATCGGCAAACTAGCTTCCTGCTCTATTGAGGGGAATCTGCTCTGCTACTTCACTCACTAGTGTGAGTGAAGGAAGGATAATAGGACTATTCAATATATCTGTCCCTACTATCCATAACATTCCTACAGAAATAAGGTCCCAGGTTCAATTGCTCACATCAGCCTTGGAGAACCTCAACCTTGGAGAACCACAACCAGCCGGTGTAGTCAATATTGGGTTAGATCAACCAATAGTCTGATGGCTCCATCTTGGCCTCCTTGGAAGAAAAGGCACATGATGCTTCCCAAGGACATTGCCAAATTGGTCCTGAAGACCCACCTCATGTCTGAGGCAGAGTGGCAGAACCTGGGGTTCCAGGAGAGCCAGGGCTGGGTTCATTACATGCTCCACGAGCCAGAGCCCCACATCCTGCTTTTCCAAAGGCCGTTGCCAAAGAAACCAGAAAAACTATGTGCTTGTGCCTTTCCCCATGTTTTAGCCAGTGCTTTTTTCTGGGCGGACGCAGGGGTTCGCATACACCTAAACATTTTGTGAATCGAACTTTGGCCTCGTTGAGGGGCAGTATTTCAATATGGGTAGGAAAATGAGAGTACACCTAAACATTTTTTTTAAGCACTGGTTTTAGCTATAAGCACCTTTAAACAAAAAGCCCTAGCAACTGTGTTTTTGGGTTTTTTGGAAGAGTCTGACAAACGTCGTCAGTGTCACTATATCTGTCAAGAAAAGGCCACTTGACACAACAATGAATGCTGGGCAAGAAAGCTTTGCTTGCTGCAGAAAGTGTGTCAGCTGGAAAGGATTGATTTTAGCTGCTGAAACATGGATTTATTTATTATTTTCACTAGCTGAAGCCTTGCTCCTGCTTTATTCCCGCACTGCAGGGCTGGTTTGGTATTTAAACCCAGGAGAATGCACTGTGTTCCCTGGTTGGATATTTCTAATCTATGTTTTTAAACATAGATTTTTTAAACCCTTGTATTTCATGTCAATCCTTTGGAACTTTTAAAAGTTACGCTTGATGTGGCTGTTCTTAAAGGTCTGTCAATAAAACGCTAAGATTTTAGAAAAAACCAATAGTATGATGGGCATAGGTGCTCTTAATGCTCCGAACTGCCAATTCTCTAAAGCGTAGAGAAATATGACCAATTACATGTTCAGAAACAGCATCTGAATACCAGACTAGGAACCTCTAAAACTGAAGCTTCCTTCCTCTGTCTCATTTCCTCGTTTCAAGTACAAGAACTTGAGCAACCTGGATTTCACCTCGCTGCGGAAATCCAAGACTGTTACAGGAAAAAACACACCTTGCACACAATAATCAAATTGCACAATCTGTGCACTTGGGCTTGACCATGTGAAAACTTGGGTTGTGGTTTCTTTTCCTTGTGATCAGGGCGGAGTAAATATCATTCAGTCTTAAACGACTTGAGTAGGTTTGACATGTTAATATGGCTTCTTCCACATTTGACATTATAATAGCCTTCAGAATTTTATTATTATTATTATTTGTTTGCAAGCAGTAGCAGATCTTGGCATCTGAAATTTCAGATCCGCCTATGTTGCAAGGCTTCCAGAAACTCTTTTGTCAAAATCTAGATGCCACTAGATACCAGAAGGCAAACCTGCGTTGTTCATGAATTGAACTGGAACAACAATACTCCTCTGCCCTAAACCCTTCCTGTTCTTTGCTTGTAGGTTATTTTCACTAATATCTACATTTTTTAATGCACACTCCCCCCTAATATATGCATTTTTTTTGGTGAACATTGTTTGGAGAGCTGTGTTGCAAAATTTGGAAAAGTGTGGATTTCAAAGGAAAACTGTTTTGGTTTACAGTGTTTCAGAAAGGAAACAGATTTGGCTTCAAATGTATACTGAACTGAATTTCTCCTCCATTTCAGTAACTATTATTACAGTCTAATAGCTCATCATTTATATATTGCTGAGCTGTAATTTCTCCCAGGCTTCTTTGCTGTTGCTGTTTTTATCAGGCAAATAATGCAATATTTTCAGAGCCATATGCTCTCTGAGAATTGGCTGTAATACTCATCCTTCTCTAATTTGTTTTAAAAGTACAGATAACGCCACAGGGTGTGGAGCAAAGTAGCAGAAAAAGCAGAGGACTGGACTATAATGCTGAGAGAGTGTAATAGATCCTCCTGAAATGACTTCCTGCATCTGAAGCTAGTATTGCTGTTCTCTTTTTTTCAATAAATTTTTATTGGCTTTACATAATTTTATACATTTTAACTTAACCATTTCAAAACATTAAAATAAAAAGCTATCGAACTTCGGACCTCCCTCCCTCCCTCCATGGGTTCCATTTCAAAGAAAATATATTCTTTTTCTGCATCTTTTACCGTTCTGTCTGTTATTCATAGTTTCCAAAGTTCTTTTCACACTACAAGTGTCATTGTATCCATGCCAATAATTTTAACAGTTACAGTGGTCTTTTAATTATGTTTAAAGTTATTCCAGTCTTTAGAATACTTGATCTTCCTAGTTTCTGATCTTTCCTGTCAGTCTCGCCATTTCTGTTCTTCTCTCTCTTCTCTCTCTCTCTCTCTCTCCTCTCTCTTCTCTCTCTCTCTCTCTCTCTCTCTTAAAAAAACCACAACGCCTCTAAACATTTCCAAAATTGCCCACAGTCATTGGAAAATATGTGGTTGCATTCTTTATCAGTCTTCTTTCTGTTCAAGAGTTGCTACCAACTTTCATTGATTGTACAAAGAGTCATTTGCAACCAAAAACATTGTGATGGGAACATTGTATTGACCATCTGGATATGAAAATATTGCTCCATAATCATGTATTTGTTTGGAACTCAGGGTGTTTCCTTATTAGAAGCTTGGTACACACTTCCATTATTTCTGCACCCAGTGTGTACTCTGACAGTTGGTTTGGGAAGAGAGCAGCATTCAAAACTCCCATTGTTCTGGGCGCATTTTGCGACAGGGAATTTCATTAGCGCGAGCGTTTCTGAGCTCTGGGCTCAGTACTGTGCCTAAGATTTCAGATTAAAACTGCAGAGTGGAAGGAAAGGAGGACCTTTTCTGCCTCCCCATTTCCAGCTACTCTCTGAAGACCCTCTTAAGATATTAGGGGGGTGGGTAGGGGAAGGACTAGACCATGTGATAGATGCACACATAAATATCTCTGCCATTTCGATGCTTTTGCAGATATCCTTCTGGCTCTGATGTGTGCTGTTGCTATGACACGACTGGTGGTATATTAGAAGCTTCTGATTGATCAATGATCCAAACCATCTGAGAGCAGCGAGTAGGGAGAACGTGTATTTATTTAACGTGAAAGCTTTCCTGGGAATTGTCCAAGAGCCACCAGCTACCAGAATCATTAATCATTTCCGAACTGCTATTGGTGCGCTAAAGTTCGTCCGAGGGCAACAAGTGTGCTTTAAGAATAAGACCAGTGGTAGCTGTGTTATAACTGCTCCCTTTACCTTATGGGTTATTCCAGAGTCCGTATAAAGTCCTTGAGGGTAGGAGAAAATAACAGAAGCCAACCAGAGTATATTTGAGAAGCAAAGTGTCCAGTAAGCCTGATCTTTATTCAAAGGACTGTTGCAACAGGGTCTGAAAATAATAATAATAATAATAATAATAATAATAATAATAATAATAATAATAATAATAATTTATACCCTGCCCATCCGGCTGGGTTTCCCCAGTCACGCTGGGTGGCTCCAAGCAGAATATTAAAAAACACGATAAAACATCAAACTTTAAAACTTCCTTAAACAGGACTGCCTTCAGATGTCTTCTAAAATCAGATAGTTGTTTATTTCCTTGACATCTGGTGGGAGGGTATTCCACAAGGTGGGTGCTACTACCGAGTAGGCCCTCTGCCTGCTTCCCTGTAACCTCACTTCTTGCAGAGAGGGAACCACCAGAAGGCCCTTGGAGCTGGACCTCAGTGTCCGGGCTGAACGATGGGGGTGGAGGACACTCCTTCAGGTATACTGGGCTGAGGCTGTTTTGCACGTTAAAGGTCAGCACCAACACTTTGAATTGTGCTTGGAAACATACTGGGAGCCAATGTAGGTCTTTAAGAGAGCAGACCAATGGGTGTGTCCCTTACCTTTGTACAGCAGGTTACCTTCCAGCCCTGAAAAGCCAGAAAAGTCCACAAACACACATGATACCCCTCTCTCCATCCTCTTTCCAGGAAAAGTGCGGCCTGTTGGAAGGGTGTATGGCTTGCAGAGAGTCCTGAGGGCCAAATAGGGTCACATTTGGCCCCCGATCCTGAGGTTCCCCACCCCTGTGGATATAGATATGTATCTCAGCTACATCTTCTCTATATTCTTTTATTGAACTTTGTGTTCAGTAGAAATCTGTGGGTGTTGCTACAACGATGTGTTATCTGTATTTTGTAGTTAATTATTGAACAAGATTTCATTTATCCTAGGTGTATTTGGTTTTACTGATGTTTTTATAGAATTATTGCCTTGGGTGGATACACTGGTAACAACTTACGTCCTCCAGTTTAACCTTTGAAGTTCTCATATTTTTTTGTAACACAAAGATGTTTATTTATTTTTTATTTTTACTGAGAACACAACAAGGAAGCAATCTCATTTCAGCAGGGCTCATTCACAAATCCGTCATCCACATGGAAATTTCAACTATGGAGGTACTGTAAATGGCGATAGGAACCAAAGTGTTTGTTTTGGGTCCCAAGGGGGGGAATCTAGAGGGAATCAGAGCATGAAGCTAGAACCCTAAGCAACAGCTGATATGTATGGGCTTATAAATTTAATATAATAATAATAATATTCTAGGCTACAGTGTTATCCTTTCCATAGTTCACAGCAGCAAATGTTATGAACTGATAGCAATAATAATTGAATGAGGAGTGATTAAGAGCATTTCTACTGAACAAAATTTGGATCAGGTGGGCATGGTTTGGGGAAAATGGCTTCATGAGTCAAATTTGGATCCCAAATAGGCCACGTTTGGCTCATGGGCTAGAAGTACCCCACCCTTGTGCTACCTGGTCCTTTTAGCCAGAGATGACAGAATATGGGTCCTTCCTCATGCAGATCATGTGTTTCCACCACTGAACAATGAGCCCTTTTCAGAAAGGATCAAATTCAGTGAGCTGTTTAGATCCTATGGAAATTGATGGTCCAAAGTTTAACTGGGTGGCGCTGTGTTCTAAACCACTGAACCTAGGGCTTGCCGATCGGAAGGTCGGTGTTCGAATCCCCATGATGGGGTGAGCTCCCATTGCTCGGTCCCATTTCCTGCCAACCTAGCAGTTTGAAAGCACGCCAAGTGCAAGTAGATAAATTGGTACCACTCTGGTGGGAAGGTAAACGGCATTTCCGTGCACTGCTCTGTTTTCAAGAAAACGGCTTTAGTCATGCCAGCCACATACCTGGACAAACTGTCTGTGGACAAACATCGGCTCCCTCTGCCAGTAAAGCCAGATCAGTGCCACAACCCCAGAGATGTTCGCGACTGGACTTGACTGTTAGGGGTCCTTTACCTTTACCTTACAGAAAGGGGACCCATTTAAATTATTATTTTTTGTTTTTTAAATAATATTTTTATTTGGTTTTTCTACTTAGAATTTTACAATCACATATACAACATACAAACAAGATTCCAAAGAATCTCCTGGACTTCCCTCCTCCCCTTTGTGGGTCCTAGTGTTAATCATTTCCTCCTGCATCTTTTTATAATAATCCAAATCTTCTACATCTCCTTATATCCAATTTCCATTAACTACAAGTGTTATTCCAATCCTATTACGATTTAACTGTTTGGAATGGTTTTTAAGATAAATTCATATATTCTTTATTAAAATTTTATATTCTTTCTGATTCTTCCAGTCATTTTGCCATTTCTGCATAATCCATCAACTTCATCTGACATTCTTCTCTGGTCAGGACTTTATCTTCTTTGCATCTCTGGGCCAGTAATATCTGGGCAGCTGTGGTCACATGTATAAATAGTCTTTTCTGCTCCATTGGGATTTCGGCACCTAAAATTCCTAAAAGAAATGCTTTGGTTGTTGTTTTTTTAAAGAAAAAGTTATTTTAAACATTTTTTTTCAATTTAGACCCATTAAATTAAGGAACCTAATTTAGTTAGTCATGTCCATTAACATCAATGGCCTACTTTGAGTAGGACTAGCGCTGAATACCACCCAGAATTCCCACAGCAGAAAGGTCTCCCCCCCCATTTAAATAGCTCCTCCTGCTTTGCCATTTGGACATTATTGTTTCAAAATTAATTACCAGTGTATTTTCTCCATAGCGAAGAAGAGAAATCTATTATGCATGACTATATCTATAGCCCATCCAATTGTTAATGGAGTTGGGCAGACTTGATTTCTTTTTTCCCCAAAAGGTCTCTTGATGGAAAAGTACAAATGCAGCAAGTAATGGCTTGCATTAGTGCCCTCCCAAGGAGACATATCAGAAGTCCCTTTGAAGTTTTGCCAAGGAAGCAAGCCTCAACACTTCTAAAAATGGACCCCATCTAATGTCTGGAGACAGTGTAAGATTTATCTGCAAGAGTCTGGGCACCGAGCGATTGTGGCCTGCAACCCAGTTTTATCCTAGCTAATTGCACCATCATATCTGCATGAAGGAACGGAGACAGCACAGAGGCAAAAAAATAAAAAAATAAAAAGCAAGCTGCTGTTTGGAGTTCTGACAGTCTGCACAACTATCTTCTGCACAAATAAGCCTCCGGGAGTTAGATCAAGACTTGAGTCCACCTCCAACAGGAACGTGAGACTTCCTGAGTGCAACTCTTTGCTGCTTCAAGAGCTACAGTGATGCTGTACATGGACGTGCACATTTCACAGACGGGTGCAACTGTCCAGCAAACTAGGAAAAAGAACAAATGCAGCTTTCCAAGAGTGGGTCCTCCCACCACGATGTGAGCTCTGCTTTGCAACTTGTGTTTTTTTATCATTTGTTAATGTTTATCCCCAGTTTTCAGCCAAGATTGCCTTCTGCAGCAGTTTACAGCAATGTAAAACCATAAAGATACAGAATTAGATCCTAGGGGACCACATGGATATGTGTGTGTACAGCAGTCTCTTTGGTTCTAGACATGTATGTCTAGGCGAACATTTTTTACCACTGTCATCATGCTACAAATGTCCATGCTCAAGGCAATGCAGCCGCAAATATCCATATAATTGGGGTGTTACAACCTGGCCTAACCCTGATGGACCAGGCCAAAGATCTGTTTAATACAGGATTCTGTTCCTCAGACCTTGGTTGGCATCTGTCTGGCTTGGGAGGAGCCAAGAGATTGCAGTGCCTGCTGTGGCTGTAGAGACTGTTAAGGGAGATACATGTTTTGCTGCAGCTGGGGCAGATGAAGGTGTCCGGTTGTGCAGACGTTTCTTCTTTCTGCATTTCTCCCAGTCATTCGTCCTTTGGTCACTGCTATAGTTGCACGATCAGAATGTCTGTCTCCTGGCACTGCAGCCGCCGGGCAAGGGATTCCCGCACAGCGAGCTTAATGTTGCCAGCCTTCATGTCACAATTGCAGACATCTTTGTGACGCAGAGTTGGTCTGCCAACGGGCCTGGCGCCTGGAGCCAGCTCCTTGTACATCCTTGGGGATCCTGCCATCTTCCATTCCATTCCAAGCCAGTGTAGACATCACTGAGACAGGAGTGCAAACATGCAAATGTGTTTCCCAAACCAGCCATATGCCTCTGGGAGGCTCAGAAGCAGGAACATGCAAGCAACAGGTCTCCCCCGGCCTCTTGTCATTGCCACCAGCATTTGTATTCATTCAGAGATAGAACTTCTATCTTCAGGTGCCATCTATTTAGTTTTCATGGCCAGTTGTTGTACCTGCCATTAAGTTATCCTTAAAAAAAAAAAGGAGCCAGCCACATACCACCACATATTGTGGTAGCCATTCTGCAAGTTCATTGTGTGCTGTATAAAGAAGTACTTTCTTATCCGTATCTAGAATCTACTGCCAATCAGTTTATTGGGTAGTCTTCGGATTGGGTGCTATGAGAGAGAGAGTGACAGAAAAACCCAGACCTCTCTCCCATTATTTTCACACGATTCATAATTTTATGGCCATGTATCATCTTCTCCTTTGCATTAGGACATAGTTCAGTTCAGATCCCACTCTTCTATATTTTTTTCACAATATTTTCACCTACAGTGGTACCTGGCTTCTCAAACGCCTTGGTACTCAAACAACTTGGAACCCAAACACTGCAAACCCGGAAGTAAGTCTTCCGGTTTGCCAGCCTTCTTCGGAAGTTGAACGTGCTCCGTTTTGAGTGTTACGCTTCTGATTTGAGTGCCACACTTCTGCTTGGAGTGTTCTGCTGACAATTTGAGGTCTGTATGTTTTTGCTATTTATTTGCATTTTTCTGTTTGCGGCTTGTTTTGTTTTTGTGACTGTGTGGAAACCCAGTTCAGCTACTGACTGACTGACTGTGTGACTGCAGTACATTGTTTATTGCTTTATTTATGGATCAATGGTCTTGTTAGATAGCAAAATTCATGTTAAATGGCTGTTTTAGGGGTTGTTTTTAAAAGTCTGGAACGGGTTAATCCATTTTGCATTACTTTCTCTGGGAAAGCGCACCTTAGTTTTGGGAACGCTTTAGTTTTGGAATGGACTTCCGGAACAGATTAAGTTTGAGAACCAAGGCACCATTGTATATTGTTTCCTGTGTAGAGCATTCCCTTCTCTTGCCAATGTCCAGGCTGGGAATGCCATTGCTCGTATGGCCAAAACTGCACCAACTGCACACAAGAGGAAGGTATCACCAGTCTTATGGAAATCCCAAGGTTTTGCAGAACAAAACAAAAACAAAGCAGGGGTGTGGACCTGTCCATGGCCCTGAGTTCATACGAGAGAGTTTCACAGCCACAGAGATAAGAAAAGAAGAGTCGTTCAGTTGTATGGAGAGGTCACTTCCTGCTTCGCATGGATAAGCCGTTTTCAACAAAGCCCAGTGATGGAAGTGTAAAGCTCTATTGATACAGCACCAAGAGTTGAAATCTTGGCCCCCCCTAACAATTTTGCACCGGGGCAACCGCCCCTGGGCCCCCACCCCACGCTACGCCACTGAGGAAATGTAGCTCCAACTATACCGTCCTTCTTTTAAAACGATGCCAAATATTCTAAAGAGGTTGGGTAAGTAAGTACTTATTACGGCGACGACCAGCACACACACACACACACAAAAAAAAGACACATACAGAATCAATAATAAATGCAATTTAAAATTGATCTGAGATTTGATCTAAAAGGGGTTGGCCGTATTAAAATTAAAGTACATTAAAATAATAATTATTGCTTTAAAAGAATAAATTTAGAAATTAATTAAAAAATCAACAATTCCGATTATTATAATACTTAAATCAAAAGAAGGATCAGGAGCCACCTAATTGTGCGGACCGAAGCTTAATAGCGACAGCACAGAACTTTGCCACCGCAGCTGTGACCTTAGGGTTGGCATCTGAGAGGAGCCAATGGGCGTAGTGTTCTTCGGGACAACCAGGAGACTCACATAATAGCGGAGAGATAAGTTCATTCCGTAAAGCCCTATAAAAGCAGCAACGGAGAAGTACGTGGTCTGTAGTCTCTACTTCTCCGGAGTCGCATGGACAGAGTCTGTCGCCCAAAGGAACCCCCCTATACGTCCCAAGAGGTTGGGGTTATTGTTAGACTAGCGGTTCCCAACTTTTTTTGGCCATGCCCCACCTAAGCATCTCTAAAATCCTGATTGCCCCCCCCATGACATATATTTCTTATTATTCAAAAAGGGAAACTCCTATTCACATGGAAGAAGCCTAAAAGGCCACTCACTATTAATAACTCATTCTTGAATTGCCCCCCCCCCAAAAAAAACCAAATTGTCCCTATGAGGCGTGTGCCCCATGTTGGGAAACTGCAGGGTTAGACTGAATGGGCTTTGGGATCTTCTGCAATCCTGTGATTTTATAGCTGTAAAATGGAATTCTGTTGGATAAAGGGGACTGCCAAAACGGTCAAACCAGTTAGTTTGTGAAGGAAGTAGCCTCCTCAGGTTTGTGACACATCTGCTTTGTAATGTAAGCTAGGGGCAAAGTGTTGCCGCAGAAACTCATGATCTTTCTGCAAGGTGAGTGGAAAGGAACATGCCTTTCTCTCCCCTATCTTCCCTAGGTGGAGGTGATGTCAGAAGACAATAGACCTCACCTGGAACAAGCCTCATCTTGAACAGGACTGGGAAGAGAAATACAGAGGCTTTCTGCTATGGCTTTGATGCCCCTCCAGAAACCCTAAAGGGGGAGCAGAAATCTGTGAATGTTTGCAACCCTTTCATCTTATATTCAGCCTGCATAAATGTAAAAATATGTTGTTGTTGTTGTTGTTCAGTCGTTCAGTCGTGTCCGACTCTTCGTGACCCATGGACCAGAGTACGCCAGGCACGCCTGTCCTTCACGCCTCCCGCAGTTTGGCCAAACTCATGTTAGTAGCTTCGAGAACACTGTCCAACCATCTCATCCTCTGTCGTCACCTCCATCTTTCCCAACATCAGGGTCTTTTTCCAGGGAGTCTTCTCTTCTCATGAGGTGGCCAAAGTACTGGAGCCTCAACTTCAGGATCTGTCCTTCTAGTGAGCACTCAGGGCCGATTTCCTTGAGAATGGATAGGTTTGATCTTCTTGCAGTCCATGGGATATACCTTATAATATATACCTTATATTATACTTATAATATATCGTAGAAAGTGCCACCAGTCTCCAGGGACCTCCATGCTAAGAAACCAAACCCAAGGTATGCATTGGCACCCCAAAACTCCTAAATTGATAGATCTCCCCACACACTGTCAATTACAAAATGTTTGCGAGGTTATTTCCTCCCCTGCAGCACGTAGGCAAACGAAACTCTCATGAGTCATTAGGCTAACAGTGTGACAAGGGCACAGTTCCTTTAAGCACGCAGAGGAGGAAATGAAGTCTTGCTGAATTATAGTTGCTTTTACAAAAGCACACAAAAGCAGCTGCAGTCTCAAACACCTGCCCCATAAAAGTGGGGCTGTGCATTCATATGATTACAAGTGTTCCTCGGACCATTGACCAAAGGACATTTTGCCCCATGGCTGCGGCCAGATAGGGGACGATAAGGTGCTGTTTTTCCTGCCTCCCACATTGATCCTGCTTAATAATCCCAGGAGTGAGACAAACCACAAGCAATATGCTGATCCAAACCATGACTTAGCTCATGGCAACATGGAGGGCTGGGGGAAGAAGTGCAGCAACTGCCACTTCTTCTCCAGAAACCAGTCTGCTTGTGAATTCGCAGTGAGCCACGACTTGGCTTAGTGTGACATGCAAAACAGGCCACCGTCTCATATCCATTTATGTCTGTGCATCTTCTGTGACGTTTAGCCAGATCACCTTTATTTACAGCACCGGCATTTCAGTACAAGGAAGCTTTTCAGTCCAATTCTATGCATGGCAACATGAAATTAAGTCTGCATTCAATACGACTCACGCCCAGGTTGCAACCTGATATATTCCCCCCCCCCAAAAAAAGCCTGGAAAAAACCTTTAGACCTTGCATTGAACTGCTCTTGAATTGCAGTAAGAATCCTAAATTTAGCAACAATAAATCCCTTCTCAAACCACTTCTTCAGAAAGTGGTTCACTTTGAGCAGAGAAACCAATTGATTTTAGACTGAAAGGTCAACCAAGGATAATGGATAGTGTCAAGTCACATAGTTGTGATGCTGAGCTAGCTTTTAACGTTTTTTCCTTTTTAAGAAAATGAAGAGTTAGTTCACCTAGCATGCTAGCAATTTAGCAATACCATAAGTGTGTTTACCCACCTGTGGACATAAAAATGTAACATATGAGACAAGATCCCATGTCTATGCCCTTACATGTGATATACCAGGGTATCAACTTGAATAAAATATAGGAGGGGGGAGGTAAGCCCCACCCCACATAATTGATCACATGACACAGTGCACACACCCTATTTGAATGGCAATGTCCATTAACTGGGGGGGGGGCTGGTCCCCTCTAATATTTTATTGGGGGGGGGCTGAAGACCCTTCACCTCCTAGGAATTGGCTCCTATGGCACATACTCAATTCCTGCTTTAGGTCTAACTTACATTGCAGGTATAAATATATGCTTGCATTTCCCCAGTTCCAATCAGGTAATGAAACTTTGTCCTCTTACTTGAGGGAGACTCACAAGGTCATCTGGCTTCGATTATGTCCTTCTTAAAACAGTGGTGCCTTCAGATGAGGGTCTGATGCAGAAGATCAGACACTCTACAACAGGTCTGAGAACCTTGATTTGAAGGACTATACACAAGAAAAAGAATTTATATTTATTGAGAACAAAAATGGTGCTGTGTGTAAAGACATACTGGGCAGCTATGAGAACGGTTTTACATCTAGTGAAGATTTTCAGTGGATTTTAAGAAAAAATGAATGTGGCAGCAACAGGAAGAGATGGACATATATGTTTGTAACAGGAGCGGGAAACCTAATTACTTTTTAAAAATTGTATAAAATGTTAAATAATTTGAATTGATTTGTAAAATTAGGAAACTAATAAAAACTAAATATTAAGAAGATCAGACACTGCAGAGCAGCGGCAAACTTTAGGCTCTCAGATTTCAGCTGCGCCCTGTGCGACGCTAATATTCACCTTCTGCGACTTGCACTCTCAACAGCACTGTTCTGGCTCCCCTTGCAGTGTGGTGCCTAGTTTCTTTGAACCGGTTGCAGTACCCTAAGACCGTCTCTGTCTATGGGCTCCTGCCTGACAGCTTCAGGTCCACACCCTGAATTTGGTCCGTCTCCTGCCTCTGCGCTTCTGGATTCAGGGGTCATGACACAGCTACTGCCATCCTTGACTGATGGGAATTGTAGTGCAGCAACATACGGAGGGGCTCCACGGGGTCCATCCCTGTCTTAACATGTTCTAATGACAGAACTAGCCACATTGGTGCATTCAGGTAATTTTTGACTTTTTGTGCAGGGCTCAGCTGCATCATACGTTTAAAGCATTATCATACCACTTTAAAGAGTCACAGCTTCCCCAGAATAATCCTAGGAACTGCAGCTTCTAAGACGGCTGAGAGTTGTAAGGAGACCCCTATCCCCTTCACAGAAAATAGGATTTCCCCCTGGTTCTTGACGTACTTCTTCACACATCACCTTCTTCCTTGGTGCGGGAGGGATGTACCATTTTGCCTCAGGTGCTAAAAATGTCTTGGGCTGATGTTGCTCTCATCTATTTACCTGTTAGATGAAACACAGAGGTTGGGATCAGGAACAGGTGCAATCCCTCTGAACTCTCCAGTTTAGTCTTGCAAGAAGTGTGCTTTGAAAGGTTCAGGTGATCTATTTTCAATTAAATAAGCACAAAAGAAGAGCCCTATTGGACCAAGCAGTGGCCTGTCTAGACTAGCATCCAGGCAGTTAATGGGCTATACAGTGGTGCCTCGCAAGACGAAATTAATTCGTTCCGCGAGTCGTGTTGTATTGCGAAAAATTCGTCTTGCGAAGCACGGATTACCATAGGAATGCACTGAAATTAATTCCCATAGGAATGCATTGAAATTTCGTCTTGCGAAGCACGCCCAATAGAAAAATTCGTCTTGCGAGTCACCAAAAAAATGCAAAACCCTTTTGTCTATCGAGTTTTTCATTGTGCGAGGCATTCGTCTTGCGAGGTACAACTTTAATGAAGCACACAAGCAGGACCAGAGTGCAACAGCTATCTCCCTCCGGCGGTTTCCAGCAATGAGATTCGGAAGCGTACTGTCTCTGGCAGTGGAGGAAGAACATTGCC
Organism: Lacerta agilis; assembly: GCF_009819535.1. Taxonomy (NCBI): domain Eukaryota; kingdom Metazoa; phylum Chordata; class Lepidosauria; order Squamata; family Lacertidae; genus Lacerta; species Lacerta agilis. The sequence goes on along the minus strand of NC_046324.1, from coordinate 13,305,256 downwards.
ATTATGGCTAGTAGCCACTCATAGCCTTATCGTGCATCGTGCAGAATTAAATGCTCTATTCTGATGGAGTCTGCTCCGTCAATCCAGCTGCAAGCTGATTGCTACGACCTAATTCCACAAAGGTGTCATCTTGTGCTGAGCAACTACCAGGGGACTTTGGGGGTAACTGTCCTGCTCCAACTGTTACAAGTGCGAGCTTGGACTTGCAAACTGACTTTCCAGAAATCAGAATATGAGCCTGGCCTCGTAAACAAACTCATTCAGGATGGTGTGCTATCTACAGCTGTGCAGTGCCTGAATTTTGTTGAGTCATGCTTGCTTGCTTTTTTTAAAAAAATAAAACGAACCCTAATGTTAATGCTGCAGCTGTAGGCGATAAACAGATAACATGTCACCAGCAATGGTGTTTCCCCCCTCCAAATAAAACATTGCAGTGGGGCAGGGAAGTACCTAAATAGAAGCCTGGAGGGGAAGGGAGCAGCACTGTCAGTTTGCAATTTTTAGTACAGAAAGTATTGATCTGATTTGTAGAGATCTTTTCTCTTCTACTTAGTTCAAGAGTGTTCTGGAAGGTTTCTTTCTATATGTAAGAAACAGGCAGAAGGTTTCTGATGTTTGGGTTCTTTCCTCCTGGGAAAAAACAAAATAAAAAATAAAAATACAATCCTTCCAGTAGCACCTTAGAGACCAACTAAGTTAGTTCTTGGTATGAGCTTTCATGTGCATGCACACGAAAACTCATACCAAGAACTAACTTAGTTGGTCTCTAGGGTGCTACTGGAAGGATTTTTTTATTTTTATTTTTTATGTTGTTTTGACTATGGCAGACCAACACGGCTACCTACCTGTAACTGCTTCCTTCTGGGAAGCTGAGTACAGCTGGTTTAAATTGGTTCTGTTATATACAGTGTTTTTCTTCTTCTGGGGGGTACGCAGGGGGTACGCATACCCCTACACATTTTGTGAATCTAAGTTTGGCATCATTGAGGGGCAGTATTTCAATATGAGTAGGAAAATGAGAGTACCCCATAACACTTTTTAAAGAAACAAAAAGCACTGGTTATCCTTTCTGTCAAGGTCATGCTGACTATAATAGCCAGGCCAGGAGGAGGCTGGGTTTCACTCACTTTCTCTTTCTGTCTCTTTGTTCTGATGTGGTGTTCTGTTCTGTATGCTTTAGTGTTAAGGTTTAGCCTTATTATAAGTTTTCATTAAGTTTAAGTCAAGTCTGCTGCAACTGGATTTCTTATGGACTGTGCCAGTCCTGAATGTATTGTATTTGTGACCATTAGGCTCATTTGCCTTCAGTAGCAAGTAAAGCTCAGCTGGATGAAGTACAATTGCCTCTGGTCTATTTTTAATTTATTATATTATTATTTACCCCACCACTCTGGGTTTCTCTCAACAGAGTATTAAAAACACAATAAAACATCAAACATTGAAAACTTCCCTAAACAGGGGTGCCTTCAGATGTCTTCTAAAAGTCAAATAGTTGTTTATTTCCTTGACATCTGATGGGAGGGCGTTTGACAGGGCAGGCGCTACTACCAAGAATGTCCTCTGCCTGGTGCTCTGTAACTTCGCTTCTTGCAGGGAGGGAACTGCCAGAAGGCCCTCAGCGCTGGACCTCAGTGTCCGGGCTGAACAATGGGGGTGGAGACTCTCCTTCAGGTATACTGGGCCGAGGCCGTTTAGGGCTTTCAAGGTCAGCAACAACACTTTGAATGGTTCTCAGAAACATACTGGGAGCCAATGCAGATCTTTCAGGACCAGTGTTAAATAGTCTCGGCGGGAACTCTGCAACATGTTTAAGTTTTTTCCTCCACACACATGACAATAACCTCAGCCAACCAGTCCACAGTTACCTGACTTCTTACTGCTTGCCAGTCCAAAGGGTAGTACTGCCTATCAGCTTCTTCTTCCTCAGTATCTGTTGCCCAGCTTGCTGCCCTTCCAGTCCCAATGGGAGGCTTTTAATGTTTAATAGATTATTGCATTTTAATGTTCTGTTGGAAGCTGCCCAGAGTGGCTGGGGAAACCCAGCCAGATGGGCGGGGTATAAATTATTATTATTATTTATTATTATTATTATTATTATTATTATTATTACCAGTCGCCACCGCAAGCCAGTTCTCTCTACTTCCGAATCAGAACTATTATTTAGTGCCTGCTCTGCTTGTGCTTCAGACATGCAACCTACAGCATGACACAAAGATCATCTCTCAGTGACTTAGGGCTTACGTAATGGTTCTGCCAGACTTCCCCAACCTACATGGAAGCCCCTTTCTTTTGCAAGGCAACGTTCTACCGGGTTATTTATTTATTTATTTTTGCAAACTGGTTTTTTCTTTTGCAAAGCTGGATCTCCTTTGCCATTCTGTGCTAAATGTCCGTTTAAGATGCAATAAAAAGTGGGGGGGGGGGGTTTTCCACAACGTGGAAAGTGGGTGGTGCTTGAGTGGTCACATTATTCTAAAAATCATGTACATGCATATGCAGCTCCACAGCTCTGCAGATAGTTAATGCATTAACTGCCTGCAGGCAGCCACCTCACCATTAACTTTCATAGGAACTTATTTCCACTTATGGTGGGAATGTCAACCAGCGGCAGACTTTTAGAAGATGCCATTCCTAGAAATTACCACATTTTCCCGTGTATAAGACTCGCCCATGTATAAGACGACCCCTATTTTTTTGAACCCCAAATTAAGAAAACAATATTTCAAACATCCAACAGGGCGGCGGGTGGGGGTGGGAGATCGCCAAAGTTTTTTGACTAATTATTTCAGCAAAAAACCACCATCTTATACGCGGAAAAAATAAGGCAATTTAATAACAGAGCAAGAAATTATACCCATCATTTCATTAGCATTAGTGGGTACATGGGGTGAGCCAAATGAATAAGATTTTGATTTTTTAAAAAGGCTGTGTTTAATGTTACCCGCCAGGATGGTTATCACAAGAAAACAGAAATATCCACAAGGAGGGTAAAAAAAGATTGTGGTATATAATTGTTTTAACTGAAAAAAATTAGGTATACCATGGTTTGCTGCTCTTGGGACACATTCTACTGGGAGCCGTGGTGTAGTGGTTAAGAGCGGTGGACTCGTAATCTGGTGAACCGGGTTCGCGTCTCCACATGCAGCTGCTGGGTGACCTTGGGCTAGTCACATTTCTCTGAAGTCTCTCAGCCCCACTCACCTCACAGAGTGTTTGTTTGGGGGGGAGGAAGGGAAAGGAGAATGTTAGCCGCTTTGAGACTCTTTAGAGTAGTGATAAAGCGGGATATCAAATCCAAACTCTTCTTCTTCTTCTCCTCATGTAAAAACATGCTGATTCCCAGACCGTCCACGGGCCGGACACATTAATGGAAAGGGCAAACTCTCTGATGACTTTCATAGGTGGAGGAATAATGAAGATCGCAAGAAATGCCTGGGAGGGGAGGAATTTCACCCTGCTTGCAATAACTCTGTTAGCCCAAGGGACTTTGTTCATGTGCATGTGTGTCATTTGCCTCCCACTGTTTTTCCTAGGGATACAGTCTTCCCCTTCCCATGCAGGTTAATGAAGGGATCGTTTTCTTCCAATGAAAGTTCATTGAAGGAGTTCGAAGAGACTGGATCCAGAGAAATGGCTGTCCCAGAACTCTTGCGGTAAAGAGGTCCTTGCTGGAGGAGAGAATTTTCTCCAGCAGTTTCTAGAGTCCCACCACAAAAGCATTCCCAGCATTGCTGCTCTGATCAAATGGGGGCGCTCCCTATATTTGCTTTGAAGCAAAACCAACTTGTCAGGAGATAAGGAGCATAGATCTCCCGCCCATAACCTGTCGTTTGGCTCCCAAGCGTGTGACTATCCCACTAACATGCTATGAACTGGATTTAAAACAAGCGAATAGAAACAGAATGGAGAAGAATGAGAAATATACTGGGGAGATTACCACCGAAAAAGAATAAAATAAAACAAAAAATCAGGTGCCAATAATTACACCATTCAAAAGGCTGGGTGTTATTGATGCAATCAAAATATTTATTATTAAATTTGTACACTGCCCTTCATCCAAAGATCACAGGGCGCTTCATAACATAAAAATAAAAAAACAAGAACACAAAATACATAATAAAACCAAAAGAAACAACCCCACTCCAACATTTAAAAAGCCGTAGACTGTTAAACAGCCCAATGCCTGGTTGAAGAGAAACGTTTTCGCCTGCTGCCTAATGTAAGGAAGGTGCCAAGCAAGCCTCCCAGGAGAGCATTTCACAAATGGGGAGCCAACACAGAAAAGGCCTGTTATTGTGTTGCCAATTGATTGCAGGCAATGCTTTTTTCTGGGGGGGGGGCCCACAGGGGTACACATACCCCTAAACATTTTGTGAATCTTTGTACTTTTGTCCATTTACTGTATCCCCCCCATTTGAACTATAAAATGATGATTTTCTTGAGTCAAAATGAGAGTACCCCTAAACATTTTTAAAGGAAAAAAAGCACTGATTGCAGGGTCCTGGTTGGTTCAAATGCAGAGAGGCAGTCTTTGAGTACAGGAGTTCCAAATATGAAGCCAAAATATGAAGAAAACATTTATGTTGGAACCAGTGCTTTAAAAATGTTTAGGGGGTACTCTCATTTTGTTTAGGGGTATGCGTACCCCTGTGTCCCCCCAGAAAAAAGCACTGGTTGGAACACATTTTGGGGTAAATGTGCTTAGCTTCCTAGCTCTAGGCTGCGATTGCATGATAATGGAAACAGTGTAAGAGCTACCAGACCACATCGAGGTGAAAGCTGTGTATACCCCTACAAACCAAAAAGGAAATTCCGTTTACTGTACTAACTTCAAATTTCGATTCCAGGTTTATTGAAAATATATATTGCAGTATTATTTCGGAGAAAAATAAGACAACTCTTTTCAAAGTTCACAAGGGCATAGCTTATAGATCGTCGGACACTGTGCTTCAAAGCAAACGTGGCTTTCACAAGTGTGAGCCAACCTCTATTTTTGGACTGTGTGGATGTATACACGGTAACTTACTAAGGTCAACAGTAAAGTCCTTAATCCAGAGTCCAAAAAATTGGAGGGAGACCCTAAAAATGTAGCAGAAGCATTTCCGCACACTGGTTTCGATAATCTAGTTTGTGCAGAAATGATTCCACTAGATTCATAGAGTGTCGTTTGGGGGGATGACACCTCATCGCTTCGTCATTTCTCGAACTGTCTCCAGCTCTTCTATGGGCTTCCATTGCTGGTTGATTGTTAGATGCTACCAGGCATTTTAAGACAAAAAGGGGGGAAAGAGCAAAGTGTTAAAACAAACCCAACCCAAACTCAAAGCTTATCACGTAGCAATTTCTCCCCAAATACTGCTTATGTTGTACATTCTTGATTTTCATTACACGGGCAGCTAACAGTAGAAGCAAGCCATCGTCCTTCTTATCGTATTATTCAGATGAGCAGTTGAGCGTTTTGCATAGTACTCCTTTAAAAATATGGATTTTAATTTATTTCATTTGTTTCTATTTTATCCTGTTGCTAAGTCACTTTGAGACCAACTGCATTTATTTGTCCCTTAATAAAAATCATCATCATCATCATCATCATCATATAAACTATATATTTACTATATGCAAAGCTTTTTTCAGCCATTGCCATTATAAGAGAGCAAGGGAGGTGTTCATGGTGAGTTCCGGCACCTGTTTTTCTAGAAAAACAGCACTGGAATGTAAATCTTTGTCATAATTATTAGCATGATTTATCACACTTTTAAACTGCCCTTCATCAAGAACAATCACGTTGCAGTTCACAAACATTAAAAGTGTAATAGGGTCCAGATCTTTATTATTTAGCCAAAAGCCATCAATTGTACAAAATAAAAGAATAAATTGCTCAGAGCATGATACAAACAAAAGAATCTATTTGGCTGAAGGGTGATTTCCACCTAGGTCATATGAGTAGATCCACTTACATAAATGAATCTATTCTGAGTAACATTAATGTTAGAGAGCATTCTTGCAGTGCAATTCTATCCTTGTCTATGCAGAAGTACCGGTATATCTCCTTGCATTTTAATGAGGTTTATTCTCATGTAAGAGGGATTAGGATTGCAGCCTTAGTAAAATAAAAGAATGGGAAAGAGCAAAGTACATGCTAAGTGGTGCTTGTTTTTTCCTGGATTGTGTCCTCTATATTTTAAAGGAGGAAGGAGTGGGCACCTTGGTCATTTTCTTCATGGAGAAATGATTCCAAAATTTTGGAAGCTGATAGAATACTAAATTATATTACAAAAAATATTATATTACCAGAGCAGTTTAAATTTATGAGAAAAATTGAATAAAAGCAATAAAAAACCCCAATTCCAATCAATTTTAATGTATTTTGTTTTCGGCCAGGTGCAAGATTCCTTTGCTCTAACAAGGCTTATGGAAAAATGATTGCGAGGGTAGTAATTTACAAATTTGCTACTCTTTCCATAAGCAAAATTTCTACTCTAAATAAGTTGCAGAATTTTGAAATACAGGTGCAAATAGTGCCTAATTCTGTCGACAATTTAGCAATGATTAAAAAACAAACAAACACCCTGCTAATAGTTCTGTATAAAACCCCCCATTTATTTAGGGGCTAATTACCCTATAATAATTCATTTCTTGGTCAAGTCTTTTCATTACCTTCTGGGGTTTGGTAGGATCCACATATTGCCACGGTTCTGGGTCAGACTTGCTTAAACTAAAAATGAAATATAATGATAAAAAAATGACATCCTGTAATTAATTGTATTTTTAAAGGGTTTCTTTAAATAAATAAAAAAATCAGTTCAGTTCTACGAAACAGGATCTTATAGCCCCGTTTAAAACACATCTACTTGGAAATAAAACTCCCGAATTAAAATTCAGCTAAGCTGAAGGAAGGATGCGCTTACATCAGGTCGGGTTTTCTCAGCGCGTTCCAGCCAGCGAAGGTGGCTCCGATCCAGCAAAACTCACAAACCCGATCAGAGGAATAAGCTGGAAGACCGAAGAAAGTCAGGGGTGTTTTTCCTCCCCACCTTAGCAAGGTCTGGGCGATGCATAAGCAAATCCTTAAAAGTTAACCTCCTTCTCTGCTCTCCAAAGATGCGCTTGGAAAGGATGGCGAGGGAGGAGGGGCAGTCAGATGCCTGGCCAAAAGCCTCTTTTCCCAGCGCCTCCTCGCAAGGAGAAGGACTTCTCCGTCCATCCTAAGGATGGTCTTGCTTGCTTCTCCTTGGCTGGATGCAGAGGACAACCCAGACTCCATCCGCCTGGCACCACCATCCCTGCATCGGCTCTCAAACTTACTTCCTTCTTCTTCATCAGCAGCTGGAAGAATCCCTTGTTCGCCATGGTGAGAAGCAGGCGCACACCTGGGAGAAAAAAAGCAAGGTCCATCATCAGCATCCTGGGTACCACTCAGGGCGAGAGGGACCCGCCGCCCGCATCCCTTGGCACATCCCCCTTCCCAATTTAATACGTCCGTTCAGGTGCAACACATACACACCCGCAATGAAAACCTGGCTGTCTGGATCCGCACTGAAGTTCAGCAGGACGCAGCTTCCCCTTTATATAGCCCGCTAACGCCCAAAGGGCTGGATGTGTCCCCAAGTCACGTTGTCCGGTCGAGACACCCAGCGCAGGAACCGCACCGGGATCCTGCCAATGGGTTGCGCGTTGCGCAGGGGTGGGGCGCCCCCTGCTGGATTCGCGCAGCTGCGCCACTGGAGGAGGGATCCTCATTCCCACCACGGTAACCGGAGGGAGATGAAGTGCCTCTTGTCGCGGGAAGGGATGAGGCATTTAGATCACCTGCCCTCCCTTAAATTAATAGGCACGTTGGTTTTGGTTTTGTTTATATGTGATTTTACATTTGTGAACCGGCCTGAGATCTAGGGATGCAAAACAATCATAATAATAAATGTGCATTACTTCAACACGTGGGGTTCCTCTTGCTGCTTCCACCCCTAAGTCTTGCAACGCTGGCACCACTCACAACACATTATAAGGATGCAGGTGGCGCTGTGGTCTAAAACACTGAGCCTCTTGGGCTTGCTGATCAGAGGGTCAGTGGTTCGAATCCCTGCGACGGGGTAAGCTCCTGTTGCTCTGTCCCAAAAGTACATAAATAGGTACCACTGTAGTGGGAAGGTAAACGGTGTTTCCTTGCGCTCTGGTTTTCTTCACAGTGTTCCATTGCTCCAGAAGTGGTTTAGTCCTGCTGGCCACATGACCGGAAAACTGTCTGTGGACAGCCGGCTCCTTCGGCCTGAAAGCAAGATGAGCACCACAACCCCATAGTTGCCTTTGACTGGACTTAACCCTCCAGGGGTCCTTTACCTTTTTATTTTTATTTTACCTTTATAAGGGACCATAGTCCCAGCTTTGGGCTTGTCTGCCTGCTAACTGTTAACGCTGAAAGAGGGGTGGAGGCAAAGGATGATGCCTTCTACCTGCTCACTGAGGCTCAAATTTGAAGTACAGGGTTTTCCAGAGAAACCCAGGAACTGTCGTTTACCCATCACAAAGCTACTTCATGAAGCAGTTCCTAGGCCCTGTGCTTTAAAACGCACAGTGTGTATGCCGCCCAAGTCTCAAGTGTAATTATCCTCCCCTGGCAAGGTTTAAAAGCCAGGTTTTTTTTAATTGACTAAAGAGCTATGTCAAAACTTACCAGAAGAATAAGAAATCAAGATAACAAACTTTTTTTAAATAAAGAATGGAAATGGTTTATTGAATATTTACAGATCAATTGTAAACAGATTTGTGAACATTGGCAGGATTATTGTAATAACCTGCCGTTTCATAAGAGTATATATTAAATAAAGTAGATGAAAAACTGAGCAAATTAAGTTAATTTGGATATGCAGAAGATATTAAAAATAAATTTAAGGAACCACAGAAAGAGGGGGAAGGAAGTCAAGTTTGGACATGTTTATAAAATGATTGTAAAATTAGTGAAAGGTATAAACCTGAAAAGCAGAAATAAAATTTTAAAAAAATGTCTGGAAAGAGTTCTGCCTAGTGGAGAAATTGCCTGGAGATCATTAGATTGCCTGGAGATCTTTTATATTAACATCTTTATTGAAAGTTCAAAAACATAATTACCGGTATATGTGCACTAAATGTTGTGAGACGTAAATCAAAGAAAGAAAAAGAGAAACAGAACCCGTGTAGAAGGAAAAATATAAAGGGGGGAGGGGGAAAAACCCAGAGACTCCCTTGTTTTAGCAGTTAAAACAGTTTCCCACTGAGCACACAAGCAGGACTTGAGCGTGACAGTTATCTCCCCTAATGCGGTTTTCAGCAATTGTTGTTCAGAGGCTTCCTACCTCTGACTACGGAGGCAGAGCATAGCCACGAGAAAGAAGTTATTGATAGCCTTGCCCTCCATGAATCTGCGCCGTGCAAAAGGGGCCATTGTCTCATACCCATTTTGGTCTGTGAACCTGCATGCTGGAGTTTCCCCTACTTCAGAAGTATAACTTTATGATTTAGTGCCTGTTTTGCTTGTGCTTCAGACATTCATCATAAAGCATGACACAATCGCATGATGAAACTTTTATTTTTATTTTTTTTAGGTCTCTTAGTGACAGTCATTCTGTCCTGGCGCTTAGGTAATGGCTCTGCCAGATTTCCCCAATCTACACTGAGGTCATTTTCTGTTGCAAGGCTGTACTCTACTGGTATTTTCTACAAACACAATAGCTGCTCTTGGGGCATACTGTACAGAATACGCGGGTGGCGCTGTGGTCTAAACCACTGAGCCTTTTGGGCTTGCTGATAGGAAGGTCGGTGGTTTCAAATCTCCACAACAGAGTGAGCTCCTGTTGCTCTGTCCCAGCTCCTGCCCAACCTAGCAGTTCGAAAGCACACCAATGCAAGTAGATAAATAGGTACCACTGCGGTGGGAAGGTAAACGGTGTTTCCGTGCGCTCTGGTTTCTGTCACGTTGTGCCAGACGAGGTTTAGTCCTGCTGGCCACATGACCCGGAAAGCTGTCTGTGGACAAACATCAGCTTGCCCAGCCTGAAAGCGAGATGATCGCCGCAAACCCCATAATTGATTTTGACTGGACTTAGCTGTCCAGGGGTCCTTTACCTTTTACCTACAAAATACAATGCCGTATCTCCTTTGTTTATAATGCCATTCTGTTAAATGCCTCTGCAAGGTTCGGTAAAAGGTGGGGTCACACAATGTGGAAAGTGGGTGGTGCGTGCGTGAGAGGTTACATTATTTTCTAAGCTCATGTATGTCATGGGTAGGCAAACTATGGCCCATGGCCCGGATGCAGCCCAATCGCCTTCCCAACCAGGCCCACGGACAGTCTGGGAATCAGCGTGTTTTTACATGAGTAGAATATGTTATGTTATTTAAAATGCATCTGTGGGTTATTTGTGGGGCCTGCCTGGTGTTTTTACATGAGTAGAATGTGTGCTTTTATTAAAATGCATCTTGCAGTCCTGACAAAAATTGTCCCCATCTCTCATGGCTGTTATTAAACCCCTCAAGGAAAGTTTCCATGGTTGAAATAGAAAGCTCCTTCCAGGGACTAGAAGCAGTTTTGGGGTAAATTGATTTTTGTGCATTTTGTGATTGTGCATTTTCTTATCCTTACGTGGGGGGAAAAACTGGGAGAATGAAATTTGTTCTTTTGAGTATTTTCCAAAAATGAAAGTGTATCAACACAAAGGCAGGAGGAAAGAAACCCAGATATTTCTCAGAAGAAAAGATTAAAGACACTCAATTAGCTGAAGTTACAGGTAGGTAGCTGTTTTGGTCTGCCATAGTCAAAACGAAATAAAAAATAAAAAATTCCTTCCAGTAGCACCTTAGAGACCAACTAAGTTTGTTCTTGGTATGAGCTTTCGTGTGCATGCACCAAGAACAACTTAGTTGGTCTCTAAGGTGCTACTGGAAGAATTTTTTTAAATTTTTGATTATTGATTATTTTTGATTTTGTTTCCATCAGCTGAAGTTAGAGAACTAATTTAAGAGCTCCTGCTCCACAGTATAATAATAATAATAATAATAATAATAATAATAATAATAATAATAGATTGCAACCATGCTAGGATTGATCTTTGCCCCTATTAGCCAAAAAGGAAATTCTGTTTGCTGACCTACCTTTAAGCTGAAACTCCAAGTTTATTGAAAATGTAAATTACAGTATTATTTCAGAGAAAATAAGCCAACTCTTTTAAAGTTCACAAATGGATAGAATACAGCTCACTGAACTCCATGCTTCAAAGCAATGACATCTCATCCCCTTGTTATTTTTCTGACTTTCTCCAGCTCTTCTATGGGCTTCCATTGCTGGTTTAATGTTATATGCTACCAGGTATGTCAAGACAAAGAGACAAAAGAGCAACATGTCAAAAAATGCAAACAACCCCCGCCCCCAAGATTTATCTAGTAGCAATCTCCCCCAAAATATTGGGTAATTTGTACATTCATTACACATGAAGCTATATATGGAGTAAGCCATTGACCTTCACACTGTATTGCTGGATGAGCAATTTAGGAATTTTGTAATGTATAGTTTGTTTGTTTGTTTGTTTTTAAATAATTTGGCTTTTAATACATTTTTCCTGTTTGCATTTTACCTTCTTATTAAGTCGCTTGGAGATGTTTTTATATATACACTGTATTTTTCGCTCCATAGGACGCTCCGGACCATAGGGCGCACCTCGTTTTTAGAAGAGGAACAAGGGAAAAAATATTTTTCTGGTTTTCCTCCTCTAAAACCCATGTTTTTTTAAGAATCAGCTCAAAGCTTTGCAGCTTTTCTTGCAAAGGGAAAAGCCCTGCTTTTTGAGGATCAGTTCAGATTTGTGCAGGTTTTGCAAAGGGGGAAAAGCATTGCTTACAAACCAGTAAGCACCAGTACAAACCAGTACAGACCAGTAAGCATCAGCAGGTAATAGGAAGCAAGAGGAAAGCAAACCAGTACAAACCAGTAAGCACCAGTACAAACCAGTACAGACCAGTAAGCACCAGTAGGAACCAGTACAGACCAGTAAGCACCAGTACAAACCAGTACGCACCAGCAAGTAATAGGAAGCAAGAGGAAAGCCAACCAGTACAAACCAGTAAGCACCAGTACAAACCAGTACAGACCAGTAAGCACCAGCAGGTAATAGGAAGCAAGAGGAAAGCAAACCAGTACAAACCAGTAAGCACCAGTACAAACCAGTACAGACCAGTAAGCACCAGTAGAAACCAGTACGCACCAGCAAGTAATAGGAAGCAAGAGGAAAGCGAACCAGTACAAACCAGTAAGCACCAGTACAGACCAGTAAGCACGAGCAGGTAATAGGAAGCAAGAGGAAAGCCAACCAGTACAAACCAGTAAGCACCAGTACAAACCAGTACAGACCAGTAAGCACCAGTAGAAACCAGTACGCACCAGCAAGTAATAGGAAGCAAGAGGAAAGCGAACCAGTACAAACCAGTAAGCACCAGTACAAACCAGTACAGACCAGTAAGCACGAGCAGGTAATAGGAAGCAAGAGGAAAGCCAACCAGTACAAACAGTAAGCACCAGTACAAACCAGTACAGACCAGTAAGCACCAGTAGAAACCAGTACGCACCAGCAAGTAATAGGAAGCAAGAGGAAAGCGAACCAGTACAAACCAGTAAGCTTACTAACTTACTCAAACTTACTAGCTTACTCAAACTTACTAACTTACGCAAACTTACTAACTTATGCAAACTTACAAACTTACTCAATCTTACTAACTTACGCAAACTTACTAACTTACGCAAACATACTAACTTATGCAAACTTACTAACTTACGCAAACATACTAACCGTCACCGTTACAGCTTAAAAGCCTGCAGAGAGGCCTGGGACATTGCTGCTGCCGCTTGCTGCGTGAGTGTTGGGAAGGCCGCTCCCTTCCTGCTAATTCCAACTGGTTTGGGGGGCGAGGCCTGCACTCACTGCTGCACTTTTAATTTGTTTTAATGGTGGTTTTTATATCATTTTATTATTTTTTGTTGGGGGTGGGGCAAATGTTTAGTTTAATTTTAGCGTTGTTCTCTGTTTTTTATTTGTATTATTTTGTTAATTTAGTGTATGGTCTTTATTTGTTTTTTAAGGGGATAGGGGTAGGGCTGCCTGGGATTGGGCCTCAGCCAACAGGATGGCTGGGGCAGGTTCCACAGGGGGGGGTAGTCTTGGAAAGACACCCGATCTCAGTGATCATGGGCAGGAGGAGGAGTCACGCTAAGACCAGATCATGTCATTACCGAGGAGGCAGGTTTAGTCGTTGTCTGAGGACTATCCCTGCCTCCAGGTCTGGTCCTGACCGGATGGATACTGGAATCAGCAGGGGATACCCACATGACCTGAAAGTGTTGCTGTGTAATGCCAGGTCAATGATTAACAAAACCACTGCCATCCACGACTTGATTGTGGATGGAGGATTTGACCTGGCATGTGTAACAGAGACTTGGTTGGATGAAGCAGATGGGCCTGTCCTTGCCGCTGCTTGTCCACCAGGTTTCTCTTACGCACAGCAACCCAGGCCATCTGGGCGGGGAGGGGGGGTTGCAGTGATTTTTAGGAAGTCATTAGTTTGCACCAGGCGTCCTATTGGGAAGACCCAGTTTTCTGAGTGCATGTTCTGGAAGTTGGGCAATAGGGGCAGTACAGGATTCCTTTTGGTGTACCGACCTCCCCGCTGCACCAAGGATTCCCTGCCCGAGCTGCTTCAGGTCGTGGCGGATGTTCTCCTGGAGTCACCTAGTTTGGTCGTCCTAGGGGATTTTAACATCCATGCCGACACGACCTTACAAGGGGCCGCTCGGGACTTCGTGGAAAGCATGGCCTCCATGGGGCTGTCCCTGAATAAGTCTGGTCCAACTCATAGCCGCGGACATGCCTTAGACCTGGTGTTTACCTCTATGGATGTTGGTGATCTGACACTAAGTAAAAGTGAAACAAAAGAAGTGCCATGGTCAGATCACTTCCTGGTGCAACTGGACTTCTCTGCGACCCTTCCCCTCTGCAGGGAGGTGGAACCGATTCAGATGGTCCGCCCCCGCTACTTAATGGATCCAATTGGCTTCCAGAGAGTGGTAGGGGATGCATTATCCCAAGTTGATGGCCTTTCAGTTGATTCCCTGGTGGCCCGCTGGAATGCGGAGTTAACCAGGGCTATTGACTGTCTGGCTCCGAAGCGTCCTCTCCGATTGCATGGAGCCTGGACAGCTCCGTGGTTTTCCCCGGAGCTGAGGGCGATGAAACAGTCGCTGAGACGGCTAGAGCGCCGGTGGCGGAAAACTCATTCTGAATCAGACCGGACACGGGTTAGAGCTCAACTTCGAGCCTACCAAGTGGCAATGGCGACAGCGAAGAGGACCTTCTTCGCTGTTTCTATTGCATCTGCAGAAAACAGCAGCAGGAGACTCTTCCAGGTGGTTCGCAACCTAGCAGAACCACCTTTGTCACCGGGGTCTGGTAGGGACCCCAAGATCTCCTGCAATGCTTTTGCAAAGTTTTTTGCAGATAAAGTCGCTCAGATTCAGAAGGAGGTAGACTCCACCGTGGGAGCAGGGCCGGGGCGGGAGAGTGCTAGAGCCCTGTCTAGTCATGTTTCATGGGATCAATTCCAATCTGTTACCTCCGAGGATGTGGACAGGCTGCTTGGACGAGTGAAACCGACCACCTGTCTCCTAGATCCTTGCCCATCCTGGCTTATAAAAGCTAGCCGGGAAGGGCTGGGCGATGGGCTCTGCGCGGTGGTGAATGCTTCCCTCTGCGAGGGAATCTTTCCAGACCCGCTGAAAGAGGCGGTCATTAAACCGCTTCTTAAAAAAACATCTCTAGACCCGGCCAATATGGCCAACTATCGCCCAGTCTCAAATTTACCATTCTTGGGCAAGGTGATTGAGCGGGTGGTTGCTGAACAACTCCAAGCACGCCTGGAAGATGCGGACCATTTGGATCCCTTCCAATCAGGATTCAGGCCTCATCATGGGACTGAAACTGCCTTGGTCGCGCTGGTTGATGATCTCCGGCGGGCTAGGGACAAAGGTGAGAGCTGTTTCCTGGTTCTGCTGGATCTCTCAGCGGCCTTTGACACCATCGACCATAACATCCTTCTGGACCGGCTAGAGGGGTTGGGAGCTGGGGGCACTGTTATACAGTGGTTCCGCTCTTTCCTCCTGGGCCGTGTTCAGAAAGTGGTGGTGGGGGATGAGTGTTCAGACCCCTGGGCTCTCACTTGTGGGGTGCCTCAGGGTTCTGTCCTCTCCCCCATGCTTTTTAATATCTATATGAAGCCGCTGGGAGAGATCATCAGGGGGTTTGGGTTGGGTGTTCATCAATATGCAGATGACACCCAGCTCTACCTCTCTTTTAAATCAGAACCAGTGAAGGCGGTGAAGGTCCTGTGTGAGTGCCTGGAGGATGTTGGAGGATGGATGGCGGCTAACAGATTGAGGTTGAATCCTGACAAGACAGAAGTACTGTTTTTGGGGGACAGGAGGCGGGCGGGTGTGGGGGACTCCCTGGTCCTGAATGGGGTAACTGTGCCCCTGAAGGACCAGGTGCGCAGCCTGGGAGTCATTTTGGACTCACAGCTGTCCATGGAAGCGCAGGTTAATTCTGTGTCCAGGGCGGCTGTCTACCAGCTCCATCTGGTACGCAGGCTGAGACCCTACCTGCCCGCAGACTGTCTTGTCAGAGTGGTGCATGCTCTGGTTATCTCCCGCTTGGACTACTGCAATGCGCTCTACGTGGGGCTACCTTTGAAGGTGACCCGGAAACTGCAATTAATCCAGAATGCGGCAGCTAGACTGGTGACTGGGAGTGGCCGCCGGGACCACATAACACCGGTCCTGAGAGATCTGCATTGGCTCCCAGTACGTTTCCGAGCACAATTCAAAGTGTTGGTGTTGACCTTTAAAGCCCTAAACGGCCTCGGTCCTGTATACCTGAAGGAGCGTCTCCACCCCCATCATTCAGCCCGGACACTGAGATCCAGTGCCGAGGGCCTTCTGGCGGTTCCCTCACTGCGAGAAGCAAAACTACAGGGAACCAGGCAGAGGGCCTTCTCGGTAGTGGCGCCCGCCCTGTGGAACGCCCTCCCGTCAGAAGTCAAGGGAATAAACAACTACCTGACATTCAGAAAACACCTAAAGGCAGCCCTGTTTAGGGAAGTTTTTAATTTGTGACTCTGTATTGTATTTTGATATTTGTTGGAGGCCGCCCAGAGTGGCTGGGGAGACCCGGCCAGATGGGCGGGGTATAAATAATAAATTATTATTATTATTATATTATTAACTTACGCAAACTTACTAACTTACGCAAACATACTAACTTACGCAAACTTACTAACTTACGCAAACTTACTCAAACTTACTAACTTACTCAAACTTACTAACTTACGCAAACTTACTAACTTACGCAAACATACTAACTTACGCAAACTTGCTAACTTACGCAAACATACTAACTTACGTAAAGTTACTAACTTACTCAAACTTACTAACTTACGCAAACTTACTAACTTACGCAAACTTACTCAAACTTACTAGCTTACGCAAAATTACTAACTTACGCAAACATACTAACTTACGCAAACTTACGCAAACTTACTAAGTTACTAAAACTTACTAACTTATGCAAACTTACTAACTTACTCAAATTTACTAACTTACGCAAACATACTAACTTACGCAAACTTACTAAAACTTACTAACTTACGCAAACTTACTAACTTACGCAAACTTACTAACTTACTCAAACTTACTAACTTACGCTAACTTACTCAAACATACTAACTTACTCAAACATACTAACTTATGCAAACTTGCTAACTTACGCAAACATACTAACTTACGTAAAGTTACTAACTTACGCAAACTTACTAACTTACGCAAACATACTAACTTACGTAAAATTACTAACTTACGCAAACATACTAACTTACAAAGTTACTAACTTACGCAAAGTTACTAACTTACTCATACTTACTAACTTACTCAAACTTACTAACTTACGTAAAGTTACTAACTTACGCAAACATACTAACTTACAAAGTTACTAACTTACGTAAAGTTACTAAATTACGCAAACTTACTAACTTACTCAAACTTACTAACTTACTCAAACTTACTAACTTACGCAAACTTACTAACTTACTCAAACTTGCCGCATTTTTCGCTCCATAGGACGCTCCGGACCATAGGGCGCACCTCGTTTTCAGAGGAGGAAACAAGAAAAAAAAAATATTTTCTGGTTTTCCTCCTCTAAAACCCATGTGTTTTTTTTTAGAATCAGCTCAAAGTTTTGCAGCTTTTTTTTACAAAGGGAAAAGCCCTGCTTTTTTGAGGATCAGTTCAGATTTGTGCAGGTTTTGCAAAGGGGGAAAAGCATTGCTTACAAACCAGTAAGCACCAGTACAAACCAGTACAGACCAGTAAGCACCAGCAGGTAATAGGAAGCAAAAGGAAAGCAAACCAGTACAAACCAGTAAGCACCAGTACAAACCAGTACAGACCAGTAAGCACCAGTAGAAACCAGTACAGACCAGTTAGCACCAGTAGAAACCAGTACGCACCAGCAAGTAATAGGAAGCAAGAGGAAAGCCAACCAGTACAAACCAGTAAGCACCAGTACAAACCAGTACGCACCAGCAAGTAATAGGAAGCAAGAGGAAAGCAAACCAGTACAAACCAGTAAGCACCAGTACAAACCAGTACAGACCAGTAAGCACCAGCAAGAGGAAAGCAAACCAGTAAGCACCAGCAAGTAATAGAAAGCGAGAGGAAAAGTAACAGAAAGCCCCAAATGGCTGAAAAACTCAATTTCCCAGGATCCTCAGCGCTCGCAAAGGAACTACTGTGCAAGGGGCCTGGGCGGGGCAGGAAGGGAGCTAGCTCCCTTATCTCCCTCCCAGATCTCTTGCAATCAGCTGTTGAGCGGGTTCCTTTCAACACTCTCTTTCCCTCTTGTTAGCCTTTAGCTCTTTCTAAAACAGAAAAAGCAGGATCTGCCTTTAGCCCCTGGGCAATTTGGCTCCAGGGACCATGCACTCGCTCCATAAGACGCACAGACGGTTCCCCTTACTTTTTAGGAGGAAAAAGTGCGTCTTATGGAGCAAAAAATACGGTATATAATGACCAACAAACGCAGTAATTAAAACATTATAAACTAGATCTTTACTATGTAGACAATTCAAATAATATTGGCCATGAGATAGCCAAATTCAAGCCCTTCTTCACTTTATCACACAAAAACCACCCTTCGTCAAGAGAGATCGCACTGCAGTTTACAAACATTAAAGGTGCCATTGTGTCCAAATCTCTATTATTTAGCAAAAGTTCATCAATTGTACAACCACTCTGTTAACACATTAGCCTATATCAGGCATTTCCAACTTTTAAGAGACAGAGATCTACTCCCACTATAAAAAACTGGCAGTGATCTACCAAAGCTGTTGAGCTTTTTGGGGGGCAGGTCCAATGATCTACCACAATCTACCGTGTACACCTCACGATCAACCAGTAGATTGTTGTTGGACACCCCTGGCCTATATGAAAAATCGCTAAGATTTCTGAATGAAAACCCACAATATACTTAGGAACTATAACAATTTGTTTCTGGGTCATTACCTTCTGGGGCTTGGTAAAATCCACATCTTGCCATGGTTCTGGGTTGCCAGACTTATTAAAACTACAAATGAAATGTATTGATGATCAGATATGTATTTAACTATATTATTATAGGTCCCCCCTTTAATCACTTAAAAAAAAAAACACTGCTTCTTATAGCCCAGTTTAAAATACATCTACTTGGAAATAAGCTCCCAGCCCCACATTTAAAAAATCCTGTAGCTGATTTAAGATGTTGCTTACACTACATCAGGTTTTCTCAGAGCGTGCCAGCTCTGATAGACTGCGAAGCCTCCAGCCATCCCCACAAATGTAATCAGAGGAATCAGCTGGAAGACAGAAGGAAGACAGGGATTTCTCTTAGCAACATCAAGGTGATGTATGGGTCTTACTTAAATTAAGCGCCATCCCTCCTCTAAAGACGAGTTTGAAAGGATGACAAGTGAGGAGGAGATGACTCAGTAAATCTCTCTCCCCAGTGCTTCCGTTCTCCTTGCTTGGCTCAATGAAGAACCTCATACAGTGGTACCTTGGTTCTCAAACTTAATCCGTTCCGGAAGTCCGTTCCAAAACCAAGGCATGCTTTTCCATAGAAAGTAATGCAAAATGGGTTAATCCGTTCCAGACTTTTAAAAACAACCCCTAAAACAGAAGTTTAACATGGATTTTACTATCTAATGAGACCACTGATCCATAAAATGAAAGCAATAATCAACGTACTGTACTATAAAATAAATAAGACAGTATTGTAGAAGATAAAAATTAAAATAATTATTTTTTCTTACCTGCACTGATGATAGTCATTGTTTGGATGGGGGGCTTTTATCCATTTCCACAGTCACACAATCAATCAATCAATCAATCAATCGCTGAACTGGGTTCCACACAGTCACAAAAACAAATGAACCAAAAAAGCCTCAAAAACCAAAACGCAAAATAAATAGCAAAAACAAAAGCACCAAACTTAATCCGTTCTGGAAGTCCTTCTGACTTCCGAAATGTTTGAAAACCAAGGCGCAGCTTCTGATTGGTGCAGGTGCCCCAGAAACAATAGCCGACAGCCAGATCTGACATTCAGCTTCTGAAAAACGTTCGCATATCGGAACACTTACTTTTGGGTTTTTGCTGTTTGGGAACCAAGGTACCACTGTATGCATATATGCAGAGGAATGGATGATAACCCAGACTCCATCCATCTGGCTCTAAGACGTACCTCCTGCACGTGCTCTAAAACTTACCTCCTTCTTCTTCATCAGCAGTGTGAAGAATCCCGTATTCCTCATGGTAACAAGCAGGGGCAGGCCTGGGGAGAAAACCAAATTCCAGAGATACCATCAGTAAGCATCCTTGGGTACCACCCAGGGAAGAGGGATGCACCGCTTGACACTTCAGCTTTTTTATATACACTTCTCCGTCCCAACATTTTAATATGTCAGTTGTAGTGCTTCCCCAAGGACAAACTGGCTGTTTGGATCTGCTCTGAAATTCAGCAGGAGGCAGTTTCCCCTTTATATAGCCTGCTAGCACCCGACAGCTGGGTGTGTCCCAAGTCACATAGCCTGGAGGAGACATACAGTAGAGCAGGCATGTCCAACAGGTAGATCGTGATCTACCGGTAGATCACTGGACGTCTGTGGTAGATCACTGGCTCCCCCCCCCAAGAAGCTCAATAACTTTGGCTCCCCTAAAAAATGCTCAACATTTTAGCCCTTCACCCCCCCAAAACAGAACTTTCCTCCCGCCTCAGAAAATCTCAACAACTCTGACCTGAACCCCTAAAAATGGGCCTTGGGCCTTCCTACTTCCTAAAAAAAATCCCAACAACTTTAACCTGAACCCCTAAAAAACGGGGCTTTCCTCCTCCCTAAAAACGCTTAACAACTTTGACCTGAACCCCCCAAAAGGGGGTAGATCACTGTCAGTTTTTAACTCTGTGAGTAGATCGCAGTCTCTTTGGAGTTGGCCAACCCTGCAGTAGAGGAACTGCACCCACAACATGCCAATGTGTCCTGCATTATGCAGGGGTGAGGTGCCCCCTGCTGGATTTACACAGCTTCTGGAAAAGGCAGTCCAGCCTGGATTATTGGGGGGGGGGATAAGTGCCATGTGTGTCTTGTTAGAGGAAGGGGTTAGAGGAAGGGGTTGTTGAACGTAATCTGTTCCGGAAGACCATTCGAGTTCCGAAGCATTTGACAACAGAGGCACAAAGTGTAGTCTCCAAAGTCAATGGAGAAAAGTGGAAAACACGCAGCAGAAGCCGTTCGACTTCCAAGGCGCGTCCGAAAACGGAAGCAATTACACCCGGGTTTTCGGCGTTCGAAAACCAAAACGTTCGGCTTCCGAGACACTCAAAAACCGAGGTACCACTGTATTTTTGCTCAATGGTTTAGATGAGTACTTGTGGTTTTGTTTTGTTTTTAAAGGCTTAAGTGTCACCTCTCCATAATCTACCCCCCCCCCCCGGAATACTGGGAACTGTAGTTTGCCCTTCATAAAGCTAAAATTCCCAGCACTGTTAAAACTACAAAGGAAAGCCGTGGACTTTAACTGCATGGTGTGGCTGTGTCATTGTCGAAGACAATCCACCTCTTGCACATTTGCGATTAGGCGGTTTCGGGGACAGTGATAGGCATCCCATAACAGACCATTGGAAAAGGATGCTGGACCAGATGGACATACCCTGCAACATTTCTCCGATGAAAATAGGGATGTCATATTCCATAATAATAAAAGTAATAAATAAATAAATAGCTTTTTATTTGTACCACACCCATCTGACTGGGTTGCCCCAGCCAGTCTGGGTGGCTTCCAACATATATAAAAACATAATAAAACATCAAACATTAAAAAGCTTCCCGATAAAATTTCCCTGTATAGCTCCTTATCTCCTTGGTTCAGGGGTCACATAACTGCATACCCTCCAACATCTGTCCAATGAAAATAAGGGCGTCCTAAGGAAAAGCGGGACATTTGGGGATCAAATCAGAAACCGGGATGGATTCTGTAAATCCGGGACTGTCCCTGGAAAATAGGGACATTTGGAGGGTCTTGACGGGCCCTGATCCAGCAGGGCTCTTCTTATGTCCAAGGCAATTAATCCAAAACAATATCTGAGGCCTTCATTATACACCTTTTAATTTTTATTTTATATATTGTGGTTTTTATGTTGATCTTTTCTGTGAACCGCCCTGAGACCTCTGGATATAGGGCGATATATAAAACAACAACAACAACAACATAGCTGTCAACTTTTCCATTTTCTAGCGAGGAATCCTATTCAGAATAAGGGAATTTCCCTTAAAAAAAAGGGAAACGTTGACAGCTATGAATAATAATAATAATAATAATAATAATAATAATAATAATAATAAAAATATCAAGTTCATGAAATAGTAAGTAGCCTAAAGTCAAGTAATTGTGAGCATGCCTTGGGCACTGAGGATGAAAAGGTTTGCAGAAAAGGCTGCTTTAGGAAGGGGAATGTAGGACAATGAGTGAGTAACCCCCCCTTTCTTCAACAAAGGTTTCTTGGCATAAAACAGACCCCCCCCCACAAGACCTGGAAGGGCAGAGCAACTACTCAGCCAGACCCCACCCTAGTGCCATCCCAGCGATGCCAGGCTCCACCTTCCACTAGGCCAGTGGTTCCCAACCTTTTGGGTTTTTTTTGGCCATGCCCAACCTAAGCATCTCTAAAATCCTGATGCCTCCCCCCCCCCCCCCGCCATGACATCTAATTCTTATTATTCAAAAAGCAAACTCCTATCCACGTGGAGGAAGCCTAAAAGGCCGTTCACTTGGTCTAACTCGTCCTCGAATTGTCCCCCTTAAAAATCAAATTGTGCGCCCCACGTTGGGAACCACGGCGCTAGGCCCAAAGCAGGCTGGGAATAACTGACGCCTGGCGTCTCTTTGCTTCTTTAGCTCCACCAGGATTATGGCACGCCAGGCTTTTGAACCCGGATGCGTGGCGAGCCATTGAGTAGGACTAGGCCCGGAGCCCTAAACACACGGCTGTTGTTGGTGCCCCCTCTTGCCATGTTTTATTCCTGTCTCCTTCCTCCCATTTTGCAGCCGCCATCCACTCTCTGTGCCCCCAAGCAGACTAGGCCTGCCAGGCAGCCTTTTATGCTCAATTCCTCCCCCCCCCCCCCGTTCTCCTCACTTATCTCACTGGAACCGGTGGTTTATTTTTATGACCCTTGACAACCAGGAGTGGTGGAAAGTGATGGTGGAATGTGGGATGGTCTGTCTCTCTTTTTCGCCTGCAACGCAAAGGGCAATACACAAAGGTGGGCAAAGCTGCTTGTCCCAAGGTAGGTCTCTGATGTTGCAAGCAATAACTGCAGAGGCAGCGTTCCATAGGCTGAAAGGAAGCCAACCAGTTGCTGGGGGAGGATAATATTTTAAGAGATGGGGGCTGCAGAGTATGGGATGCCCGTTTTCGAGTGGTTTCGCAAAGCACGACCTTTTTCTAATTTTATCATCATCATCATCATCATCATCATCACCGTTCCACTTCCCGTCCAAAAGCAATTTACAGTATAATAAAACCAACAACAACAACAACAACAACTTTTATTTGTATCCCGCCCTCCTCGGTCGAAACCGGGCTCAGGGCGGCTAACATCAGATATATAACATTGGTATAAAATCAAGCAAGAATTAAATCACCTCCTAAAAACAAGTCTGGATCAAATTAAAATGAGAGCAGTTTTATATACAAATCAGTTACACGTACAAAAACATTTTGGCATATATCAGTACACGATTTACATCTGTATATAAACATATACATGCACTACCTCCCCGCCCCCCTGCAAAAAAATAAAAACACTTTTAAATAGCAGCAGTCCATACATAAAATTAATTGCGGCCTCCCTGTGGAACGCCCTCCCAACTCATTTTATTATGTCAACTTTATTGCATCTGAGGTGACAGTATGTCCATAGAATAAGATAATTTAAGATAATTAAAAACAGTTAAACATAAAAACCAGGCAGAGGGCCTTCTTGGTAGTGGCGCCTAACCTGTGGAACGCCCTCCCATCATATTTCAAGGAAATAAACAACTATCTGACTTTTAGAAGACATCTGAAGGCAGCCCTGTTTAGGGAAGTTTTTAATGTTTAATCGCTTTATTATTATTATTATTATTATTATTATTATTATTATTATTATTCTGTTGAGAGCCGCCCAGAGTGGCTGAGGAAACCCAGGCAGATGGGCAGGGCATAAATAATGAATTGTTGTTGTTAATCAATTGTTGTTGTTGCTATTATTATAATTCAAATGCAATAAAGATGGCAGCTGAGAAAAATATATCCGTTTATATAGGTTTGTCTTTAGCGGGCACAGAAAATACAAGAATGTGCTTGTCTGAGATGTAACTGAAGGGAGTTCCACAGGTTATGCACTACCACAATAAAGTCCCAATTCTGACCTCGGGATGGTATTTGCAGGACGCCTTCTGCTGCAGGATGCAGTAATCTGTTGGGTACATAGTGAGACAATCCTTCGGGTATTCTGGTCCCAAGCAGTATAGGGCTTTGTATCCCAGCACCAGCACTTTTGAGATTCACTTTGGCCATGGTAAAAGTCCATACACATAATGCACCAATCTTAATATTGTAACCCAGTATTTGTACCATTATATACTTTTTATTCCCAACCCGCAAATCTCTGTTAGTGATAATAAAATAAATAATAACAATAATTTTATTATTTATACCCCGCCCAACTGGCTGGGTTTCGCCAGCCACACAGCATATATGAAAAATTGTAAAACATTGGACATTAAAAATTTCCCGATACATACCTAATGAAATCAAACCCCAAACCTCCCTTACAATTACATTTCCAGCAAAAGGGATTATAATTATTGTTTCCTTTGCTCAAAATAAATGAAGTTCTCCAAAATCAAATTGAAGAACACCCCCAGAAATCCACCCCAAACTGATTAAGTCCTATGTCTCCTATGTGCTAAGTGCACCTAATCATATACTGGTACTGTACTCCAATATAATCCAAAAGTCCAATATAATCTTATAGATCTTCAACAGTTATCAGAGACAAGGGGAAATTATATCAGATTAATTCATGGTTGTTTTTTCAAAGTCTTTATTTAATACTTTTCAAATTATACATTTCATTAATTTTACAATCGTTTTAACATTTCAAAGTTTGACTTCCTTCCCCCTTTCTGCAGTTCCTTAAAATTATTATTTTTATTATCTTCTGCATATCCAAATTCATTTAACTTGCTCATTTAATTATCTACTTTAAACTCTTATGAAACTGCAGGTTATTAAAATAATCCTGCCGATGTTTTTATCTGTTTTCAATTTATCTGTAAATATTCAATAAGCCATTTCCATTCTTTTATAAAAAAAGTTTGTTATCTTGATTTCTTATTCCTCCAGTGATTTTCGCCATTTCTCCATATTCCGAAAGTTTTTGTATCCATTCTTCCTTTGCTGGGACAGGCTAATTAATGGTTTAAGATAGGGGACCGTATCAAGAGTGGCTCAGCCGATAAGCAATGAAAGAATGAAAAAGGTAATATCCACACTTCATTACAAAATTGGATACCTTTATTGAATATTACAATACAAATCAGCTATAGCCTATTCAGTTATAAAACACATTTTACCTTATTATGAGATAATTAAATTGTTTATGTAAAAAAAGAGGAGAAATGCGACTGTCATTGACTCTTGGAAGAATTTTTCATTTTACAAACATGTAGAATTTAACAGCACGGTGGTATGTATTCCAGAGCAGTTTGACAGCACTTCAAATTCTGGGCACCACTCAGAATTAAGTCACTCAGCGTTAAGCCAATCTCCATGGCTACAATCTTTATTGGAACTGGAAAAGCTGATCGAATAGGCATAAGGTAGGCACATTTAAAAAAACACAATCTTGGGACCACTCTGAAAAATATACTCACAGCATTTTCTTTATATGCACAAGAGGAAACTGGTCCCGCCAGTTTGATTGGCTGCTGCCCATAATGTCACCAAGAAACCTCTCCCCACAGCATAGGATCTAAAAATTTTTTTTATTCAGTTTCACAATTAAGATTTTGACTTGTATGTGAATGTAAATGTAGGATTCCTTGAATCCTTGGACTTCATTCCATGGGTTCCATTATTAATCCGTTTTGCACTGCATCTCATATTATCCTCCATTTCCCCCTCAAAATCCTCATTATACCCTAGTTCTTATTAAATTTCATATGTTATTCCAATCCTGCCAAGGTTTTTTAATTGTTTGCAGTGTTCTCCTAAGTAGCTTATAAATGTCCCCCACTCTGTATTAAAGCTTTTGTCTTCTTGGTTTTAATTCTTCCAGTCATTTCGGCGTTTTGGCATAGTCCATCATCTTTATCAGCCAACCTTCTCTGGTAGGGACTTTGACTTCCTTCCATCCACAGGATCTAAATTTCACTGTAATCCCAAGAGAAACCCCTGTGATGCATATTAGCTGCCTTGAAAAAGTCTGAAGAGGCAATGGAGAAATTTACACTCTAAATAAATGAATAAACAACCACACACCCCCTCTGTTCTCTTTACGGATGTGTTGAATTCATTACCAAGATGTGTTGGTTATGTCAATGTGGATAATAGTCCCCCCCCTACTGTTTTCACAAGAATCATTCTCGATTTCTAAACATTTTTTCATAAAATTCCAACTCTTCGTTGGTTAGCGACGGTTTGACGATCTCCAAGGATTTTTCAAAATGTTTCTGCTTCACGGGTGTTGCTTCAACTTTGTTCTCTTGCAATGCCAATAAAGCAGCCTAAGGGGAAGGGGAGGAGAAACCGACATGAACAAAGTTTAATTAACGAACACGACTAAGTTAGGGCTAATCATTTCCATAAGCCGACTCTGAGAATAAAACTTAATTGACTAAACGCCCAACCTCCACAAGGTTGTTGTGAGAATAAAGTGTGTGTTGGGGAAGAAGACCCATAAGGTACACTGAACTTCTTGGTGGAAGAACGCAATCAAAATGTAGACGAGTCCAACACAATGGGTCTACTCCAAATACAATCCAGTTGGATTTCACCACTATATCTGCCTCTTTTGAGTTAGCTGACATACTGCCTTCTTAATTTGTACCAGATACTAAATTAAATTAAGAAGCCATTTGCCTTTCCCAGTTGAGATCTTCCAAAGCAAAATAGCATGTAATTATTCGCAATGCTAGATTTGGTCTCTTCCTTACAAACACAAACTTCATTTCAAGTTGAGATTTTACTTCTCTCTCAAGCTTACATGAAGCCTTTCCCCCTCGATTAGGAAAAATTAGAACATTTCAGAAAACTCTCCCAAGACTAATTAGGACTAATTAGGAAAAGTAAAAGCCTTACCCTCCTTGCAAGATTCTCAAGGTCAGCTCCAGAGAACAGATTAGCACGAGCTGCTATATCCTCTAGAGAAACATCAGGATCAACGGGAATTTTTTCAGTGCAGATTTTCAAAATAGAAATCTTTCCCTAATACAAAATAGAAAAGAAAGGGTCAGAGTTATTTGTAAGTAAGAAGGCAGCCAGTTGGGGAGGCTAGCTGAGGGCAGAATGATGTTTTCCTTAATAGATCGCTACACATCAGATCTCAGGAATGGCATAAAATAAATAGACCCTCCCAAAACAGATAAACCATTTACTCATTTTAGGCAACTTCCAAAATTCCCTTATAGTGGCACACTGCTAGGCAAAAACAGCAATGGCAAACAAACTAACTATAAGGGACATTTATTCCCTGTTATTGATCTTTTCACCATGAAACCTCTGAAAGGTTTCTAAGGAACCCCAGGCCAACCTGGAACATAGTTTGAAAGCCAGTATTTTACAGCATTAAAGTACAAGTCCACAGTCTACTCAGAAATAGATTTAAAACTTTTTTATTTAAAAAAAAACCAATTATGATATACACTGCTGCATTCAGACACAGCACCGAACCATTGATTAACATTAAATCTAAACCTAGGTCAACTTACAAACTATGGTTTGCAAAGGGCTGCCAAATTGGGAACTCACAGCTATTATTTTATTATTTATTTCACAAAATTTATACACCACTTAACTGATATTTTTTTTACAAAGTAGCATACTAACTGCAGCCTGCTGTTGTTGTGTGTCTCAATTTATAAGCCACTGACAAACCAGTTAGGGCCACAGCTATGCCTTAAAAGGCAGATGCACAAACTTAGGAGGCTGAGTTCTAAGCGGATGGAATACAAAAGCAGACAATCAGCTCTAAACCATGGCTTGCCTGCTATATAACTGGAAGTTTAAACCAAAGTCTCAACTGACTTCATATACCTTTCTTTGCAAAAAAATGCAATGCTTGTAATTAATTACCTGTCCCTGTGGTTTAAAATTCACCTCTGGATTTGTGCCCTACCTTCTGATCTGGAGGTGGAATATAGATGATCTTGTCAAACCGCCCAGGACGCAACAAGGCATCGTCCAACATGTCTGGTCTGTTGGTTGCAGCGACGACAATGACATCTTTGTTAAAAACCTCCAGAAATTCCAGCTAGAAAGTTGGCAAAAAATTAAACGCTTGAAAAATAAGCATTTGCACATTAACTGTCTGTCTGTCTATCTATCTATCTATCTATCTATCTATCTAAATAATTGTTATTAAATTTTCTGTTTTACAATTTAAAATATTCATTTTACATCCTTAAGATATCAATGACTTCCCTTCTTCTCTTTCCATGGTTCATTTTACGTATCATAAATGCCTGCATATTTTACAAAAACTACACCATTCAGTATTCCATTATTGCATCCATCAAAACTTATTTACACTGTTGAATTTATCTTAATGCTGCCAACGTTTTCAGCTGTACACAATTATTTCCTATATATTCAATAAATGTTTTCCAATCTTCTTTAAACGTATGTTCTTCTTGTTCTCTTAGTCTATATGTTAAGTCTGCAAGTTGTGCATATTCTGTCAACTTAAGCTGCCATTCTTCATTGGTTTGGGACCTCGCTTGTTTTCCATTTTGGGCTAACAAAACACGGGCTGCAGCACTACCATACATAATAACCTCTTTTGACATGTGGGAAATTCATGCTGAATTATCCCCAACAGGAAAGACTCTGGGTATTTTGGGGAAGTACTTTAAAACATTTTTTTCCAATTCATTATTGGGGGGAAAATATTTAATTCATATTAACTGTACATCCTGCTTATTTACCCGAAATTAAAGGTGGCTTTAGATTACCCACCAACTTGCTTTAGACAACAAGTCAACTAAGAAAATAATTAGGCTGCAATCCTATAAATAAATACTAGGAATAAGCCTCACTGAACTCAATGGAACATACTTCAGAGTAGACCAGGCTACCTCAATCTCAGCCCTCCAGATGTTTTTGGCCTACAACTCCCATGAACCCTAGCTAGCAGAACCAGTGGTCAGGGATGATGGGAATTGTAGTCTCAAAACATCTGGAGGGCCGAGGTTGAGGAAGCCTGGAGTAGACATATATAAGATTGTACTGATGGAGATTTATAATTTGGCATAAAATTTGAACTGTTAGATTGCATTACAATTTGGAATGTTTTTTAATGTGGCTTTTATTGGATTGTTAAAATGGAAAATTTAATAAATATTATTCTTTTTTTAAAAAAAGATTGTACTGATGGTAACAAAAAGTTTCACTAACTCTTTTCATGTACAGGATTGTCCAGGGTTATAAAACTGGAAATCCTGTGGTCTTAAAGATGTTAAACTACAACTCCCATTGCCCTTGACTGCTGGCCAAGCTGGCTGGGACTAGCTATAGGTTTCCCATCCCTGTACGTAGTATTAGAAGAAAGCCAACTAGTTCTTTATTCAGGATTTATCAGAATTAAAGCCCAATCTGAGATAATCATTGTCGTATGTAGCTTATACCCATTACAACCTTTGTACACATAAAATGCAAAGTAAGCAAACTTATGGAAAAGGTTCCAAAGAAACCCATTTGCAAAGAAACCCAGTGTGTTGTCCTATTTATTTGTTTATATCTGACATGTTTCATTTTGCCAGTGGTGGTATTTATCAATTTAAGGGAAAATGCATTAAAAGGTAAGAGTGCAGAAAACCAAACAAAACGATTTAATACAGTAGCTGGAGAAACCCAGCCAGATGGGCGGGGTATAAATTAACAACAACAACAACAACAACAACAACTTAAGAACTGACTACTGACAGAGTTCCCTGGGGAAATGGACTGATTATTAAACCACTCTGGGAATGGTATCTCTGTGAGAGGATTAAGCGTTTCCTAACAACTCTCAGGACCCTTAGCAAACTACAGTTCCCAGAATTCCTTGCAGGAAGCCATGACTGTTTAAAGTGGTATGATACTGCTTTAATTGTACAGTGCGTAAGGGGCCTGTGTCTGTTGTTGCAACCTAAGTTTCTGTGTTTATGTCATAACAGATTCAGCAGATAGAGATGAACTCATCTACGAAAGCAAAAGGATTGGAAATATCTCGTTATGAGAATCAGATACCTCTCTATCATTTTCTGTTTGTTCTTGACTGTCGTTTTCCAACTCGGCTTTATTTCCTCTCCTCTCCGTTAACTTCAGCCCAACACCATCCAATTCATTAAGGAGGACAGAAAGAACTCTCTCCTGGACACCATGCCCTGTTTTACTGACTGACCGAGATCCCAGGATGGAGTCGATCTCATCAAGGAACACAATTGCAGGCGTATTGGCTCTTGCTTGATGAAATACCTTAAATAAGTAAAATTAAGCGGGGGGGGGGGGGAGAGGGGGAGATAGGTAGAAAAAGTGATAAAAGATAAAACATTTAAAACTTCCCTAAACAGGGCTGCCTTCAGGTATCTTCTAAAATTCAGACAGTTGTTTATTTCCTTGACATCTGATGGGAGGGCGTTCCACAGGGCGGGTGCTACTACCGAGAAGGCCCTCTGCCTGGTTTTTATGTTTAACTGTTTTTAATTACAGTGGTACCTCAGGTTAAGAACTTAATTCATTCTGAAGGTCCGTTCTTAACCTGAAACTGTTCTTAACCTGAGGTAACACTTTAGCTAATGGGGCCTCCTGCTGCCGCCACGTGATTTCTGTTCTCATCCTGAAGCAAAGTTCTTAACCCGAGGTACTATTTCTGAGTTAGTGGAGTATGTAACCTGAAGCATCTGTTATCTTATTCTATGGACATACTGTCACCTCAGATGCAATAAAGTTGGCATTATAAAATGAGTTTTGTGCCTGTGTGCTCTTTCCTCCTTTCTCTAGCACACTGTAACAGAAAACTTACCGGTAAACCATTTCTGAAACCACCATTTCTTCTTGTACCCAAACCAGGAAACCGTAATTTAATCTCAGTCTACCAGCCAACAATATAAAACTAGAATCTAGCTATGGGTTATTAAAGCAGGGTGGCTAGGTCTGAACCGGTCAACTATTAACGTGGTCTATTTTCCACCCAAGGACTATAGTCTACGAGGAGAATAAAAACAAACCTGAGACAAAATCTTCTCCGAATCTCCAACGTAAGGCGAGAAAAGGTCGGCGCCGCTCACAGACAGAAAGGAACAGTGACAGCTTGTGGCTGCTGCTTTACAAGCGTAGTTTTGGCGCAACCTGACGGTCCGTACAAAAGGATGCCCTTCGGGCGGGCAAGCCCCATTCTCACAAAAGCCTCTGGGAATTTTATAGGCCATTCAATGCTCTGCAAATACAAAAAAGTCGTAGAAACTTCCATTAATTCCTTATAACATTAGATCATACAAGGCAACACTGAATGGGGCAACTGCGCCCCTGAATGATCGGAGTGCAGTCTGGGTGCCATTTTGGACTCACAGCTCTCCATGGAGGCGCAGGCCAATTCTGTCTCCAGGGCAGCTGTCTGCCAGCTCCATCTGGTACGCAGGCTGAGACCCTACCTGCCCACAGACTGTCTCGCCAGAGTGGTGCATGCTCTGGTTATCTCCCGCTTGGACTTCTGCAATGCGCTCTACATGGGGCTACCTTTGAAGGTGACTCAGAAACTGCAACTCATCCAGAATGTGGCAGCTAGACTGGTGACTGGGAATGGCCACCGAGACTGTATAACACCAGTCCTGAAAGACCTACATTGGCTCCCAGTACGTTTCCAAGCACAATTCAAAGTGTTGGTGCTGACCTTTAAAGCCCTAAATGGCTTCGGCCTGGTTTAGATGGGAAACCCAGCCAAATGGACAGGGTAGAAATGATAAATTATTATTACACCTGAAGGAGCGTCTCCACCCCTATCGTTCAGTCTGGACACTGAGGTCCAGCTCTGAGGGCCTTCTGGTGGTTCCCTCCCTGCGAGAAGTGAGGTTACAGGGAACCAGGCAGAGGGCTTTCTCAGTAGAAACGCCCTCCCATAAGATGTCAAGGAAATATACAACTATCTGACTTTCAGAAGACATCTGAAGGCAGCCCTGTTTTGGGAAGTTTTTAACATTTGATGTTTTATTGTGTTTTTAATATTCTGTTGGGAGCTGCCCAGAGTGGCTGGTGAAACCCAGCCAGATGGGAGGGGTATAAATAATAAATTATTTTATTATTATTTATTATCAGCATCATCATCATCATCACAACTTCAGATCAGTGTACTTGTCACCCCATAGTGCTACACTGGTAACAGAGATGGACCCACAACCCAGAGAGAAATAGCTTTCTGCTAAACAAACATCATTCCTGGTTTTGAATTTCCTTTAAGACTTTGAGTTGATAACTTTCTCTGCATTCTACACTCAACTGCACTGAGCGTAGGGGCCTTCCCTGCAGTGGCTCCCCATCTGTGGAATGCTCTTCCCAGGGAAGTTCGCCTGGTGCCTTCATTATACACCTTTAGGCACCAGGCAGAAACGTTCCTCTTTAACCAGGCCTTTGGCTGATTGATATCTGATGCCCTTTTAAAATGTGTTGGGGTATGTGTTATTGGGTTGTTTTTGTTTTTATTATGCATTTTGTGTTTTTATATTGTGGTTTTATGTTGTAACCACCGAGACCTGTGTGTATTGGGCAGTATAGTTTTTTAAATAAATAAATAAATAAAAATAATAGTTGCTCCTTATGATAATAATAACAATAATAATAATAATAATAATAGTTGCTCCTTATGACATTTCTAGTCTGCTCCCAGGTTATGGTCTGAAGGCAGTAAACCAGCTTGCAGAGCAAAGTCCCCCTCCGCCCCATTCTCTCTGCCATGTAGAGAAATAATTCCCACAAAACTAACAAAGCATTTTAAACCCTCTAAATAAGCACAAGGAACATGTGGTCCTCTGGATACTGGTGGATTCGAACTCCCACCAGCCCCTACCAGCATCAACAATGGTCAGGATCTAACCACCTCTTGGAGGGCCACCGTTTCCTGATTCCTGGTTTAAGTGGTCATCTAAATCTGGCTACCATCTTACATGTTATTTTGTCTTACGGGGCTAACATCAGTAGTGCTATAAACATTTCCCCAAGCTCCATACAGGTAGAGAGCTGAAAATGTGATAAATAAAGTAATAATTGCAGAATCGAAGACCTGTGAAAGCACACCCTTGACATCTATCTCTGTAACGCTACCTGTTTTAACTTGAGTTTCACGTCTTCAAGGCCACCAATCTGATCCCAGGTGACGGGCCTGAAGTCTGCCAGCCCAACTCCACTTCGAACTGAGGACGGCCGAATCTTTTTCAACGCTTCACGGAAGTCCGACATGTGCACTGTGTCAATTGAATCCTGAAGAAATGTATGTACAAGCAGAGAAAATAAAGGCCTGTTTGCTTTTAATGCCCCAAACCCTGAAGTCACTCACTCATGAGAAGTCTTAGCACTCCTGCCAATGAACAATCAGTCCATATATCTGGGTCCACAACTTAACATTTATATACTGCTTTCTGACACGGCACCTAAAGCAGTTTACAGTGGCAAAATACTAAAGCAAATAAATGATATAAATTGTAAGTAAAAAGGTAAAGGTAAAGGACCTCTGGACGGTTAAGTCCAGTCAAAGGCGACTATGGCGTTGCAGCGCTCATCTTGTTTTCAGGCCGTGGGACCTGGCGTTTGTCTGCAGACAGCTTTCTGGGTTATGTGGCCAGCAGGACTAAACTGCTTTGGCGCAATGGGACACTGTGACAGAAGCCAGAGATGGCTGGTGCGAAGCAGGCACCTAAATCCATATACAGTGGTACCTCGGTTCTTGAACGTCTCCGTTGACAAATGTTTTGGAATCCCAACACCAAAAACATGGAAGTAAATGCTTCCACTGTGCGTTTTTTAATTTTCTCAATTGAATTTGCGAATTTGTGCCTCAGTTTTTGAATGTTTTGGAACTCAAACGGTCTTCCGGAAGGGATTACGTTGGATAACCGAGGTACCACTTTATTGCTAATCTCAATGTAGCAAGCATTCTTCAACCCCTGATAGCAGCTCATTTTACTTTGTGCTCTAGAATGTAATGAGGATCACTGAGAAATGAGCTTGACTGTAAATGTCACAGCCTAGGTTACAGGTGGGTAGCCGTGTTGGTCTGCCATAGTCAAAACAAAATAAAAAATTCTTTCCAGTAGCACCTTAGAGACCAACTAAGTTTGTTCTGCTTCTTGGGAGAAAAGCAATGACAAACCTAGACAGCATCTTAAAAAGCAAAGACATCACCTTGCCGACAAAGGTCCGTATAGTTAAAGCTATGGTTTTCTCACTAGAAGGACAGATCCTGAAGTTGAGGCTCCAGTACTTTGGCCACCTCATGAGAAGAGAAGAATCCCTAGAAAAGACCCTGATGTTGGGAAAGATGGAGGGCACAAGGAGAAGGGGACGACAGAGGATGAGATGGTTGGACAGTGTTCTCGAAGCTACTAACATGTGTTTGGCCAAACTGCGGGAGGCAGTGAAGGATAGGCGTGCCTGGCGTGCTCTGGTCCATGGGGTCACGAAGAGTCGGACACGACTGAACGTCTGAACAACAACAAAGTTTGTTCTTGGTATGAGCTTTCGTGTGCATGCATACTTCTTCAGCCTAGGTTGCGTTCCTTGGCCATATTACAGTGTGTGAAAAGGCACGGATTCCAGAAATAGGCAAACAGAAGAGATACCACCCCACCCAGAGTGGATTTGCAACAAGACATCGCAGTGCAGAGTATTGCTTCTCATGATCCCAGTTGCTCCCTCATCTGCCACATCAAACAGAAAGTTGGTACAGTATTCCATGGCCACTGTGCAAAGTTTGGAGAGTCCCCTTCTTGGAGTTTTCCCACGCCAGATATCTTGTACTTCTGCAAAGCACAACAATTTTGGGGTCTTCCTAAAAAAAGCTCATCAACTTTTGGGGGGTCCTGGTTGTTACTTTTTGAAATATGGTAACCCCTTCCTGAGTTTGGGTTGTTGTAATTTCCATTCCACCTTAACAGCAGACTGAGGATGGGAGCTTATCACATGTCTGTATAGTGTTCCAGTGTGCTGCTGGGAACTTCCGTTCCTCAGTCTGTACTTTCTGTTTCGTTTTCCGAACATGAAGGAGACTGCACGTATGTTTTTTTGTCCTCATGTTCGCCTAATAAATGCTTAATTATAACGCTCATGCCAGCCTCTGTGGTGCATCTTCTGCTGCTAAGTGAACAGAAAGAGTGCCTGGCTTTCTGAAGCTAGGTCTCTGGTTTCTGCTGCTGTTCCAGGGCTTTGAAGTTCGACCGGCAGTTCGGCCGGGGGTGTTTGGGCCAGCAGGGAGCATGCCCGTTGTTCCCGTTTCCCTGGACAAATTACAACATGGGTGGTGTCAGTTAATGGTACCCACTGCCTGAACATCAGAAATAGAGGGAATGGTACATATCAGGCATGCATAGTTCAACCACTGTTGCCGACTCTGTGATGGCCAAACAAGTTTATTTCCAGTGTTATCATCTCAGTCTCTTCTGAGTGAATCATTGCTATCTAGTAAATGTGGGTAACACACTGACACAGACACTCAATTGCACCTGTATAACTGACACAAGTCCCCCCCCCCCAAGCTGGTTCCCCACCCCACACTAGATGTTGTGCTATGTCTATTTGCAGCCACAATGTCACACAGGATAAAGCTGCTGAGCATTTAGCACAAAACAGGGGCAGGGGGAAGAGTGCATTGGGGGGGGGAACCCCACAATGCACAAAAAGATTATGGGCTGACATCTGAAATAGTTCCTTACCAAAGAGGCACGAAACACAGCTTGCATCGCCGCCTCTCTGCAGAGCGCCGTAAGGTCAGCTCCAACATAACCGGCGGTTATTTCTGCAAGTTCAAACAAATTAACATCGTTCGACACAGGCATGCCAGCAGTAATCAGCTGCAGAATAGACCTCCTTTGCTTCACGGTCGGCGTCCCGATTATAACCTAAGAAAAGAGCAAATGTAAAGAAATGTGTTGCTATCTTGGTGTATCCCGGCAATTCTCAACCGGCTGTATTAACCACCAGCAACACAGGGCTTATCCGAAGCAAATCTCAGGCCAATTTTGAGTGCAAAGGTTTCGATCAGGAATGGACAATCTCTAGCCTGACAGGTGCTGTGGGACTCCAACTCCCATCATCCCTCCTCGCTGCACAGACCGACTGGGGCAGATGGGAATTGTAGTCTAGCAAAATATGGTTCTGCAACCCCCGGGTTAGATGGGCTGAACTAAACCCCTGTCCTGAGCTTCTTCAGAATGTTCTTCTCCAACCAACTCAGATGGCTTTGAAAGGGAATTGGGACAAATTCATTGTCCCACCCTCCAATGTCCACATGATGAACAAATTCTACAAAGGAACCCCATTGTGTGAGCATCAGCGTAAAATTATGTACCACCCTGTTTTCCATTATTCCAACTACGGGGCAGGACTGGAATTTCTAAATATTACCACTTAGAACAAAAGAAGTCTGTGAAATGTATTTCTGCAAATGGGCCAGGTGATAAAAGAGTTTTCTCACAGGAACGACAACTCTACAGTCCTTTGAGGAGAGCCATAGCACCCCAAGTTCATTAACAGGGCTCCCCCTTCCTTTTTTTCATAATTTTTATCAATTTTTTTTGTTTTACCTTTTAGAATATAGTGGTACCTCGGTTTTCGAGCATCTCGGAAGCCTAACATTTCAGTTTCCGAACGCCAAAAACCCGGAAGGAAATGCTTCCGTTTTTGAACGCACCTCGGAAGTCGAACGGCTTCCACTGAGTTTTTTTCCATTTTCTCCACTGAATTTGCAGGCTGCCCTTTGCGCCTCGGTTTTCAAACGTTTTGGAAGTCGAACGGTCTTCCAGAACGGATTACGTTCACAAACCGAGGTACCACTGTATTCATTCAAACAACCTTAAAATATCAATGACTTCCCTTCTTCTCTTTCCATGGTTCATTTTGCCTAACATAAATCCCTGCAAATTTACATAAACTAAAACAATCAGTATTCCATTATTACATCCATCAAAACTTATTTTCACTGTTGAATTTATCTTAATGTTGCCAACGTTTTCAAGTGTACACAATTCCCCCCCCCATATAATCAATAAACATTTTCCAATCTTCTTTAAACATATGTTCTTCTTGTTCTCTTATTCTATATGTTAGGTCCGCAAGCTGCGCATATTCCATCCGTTTAAGTTGCCATTCTTCTTTAGTTGGGACCTCGCTCATTTTCCATTTTTGGGCTCAGAAAACACGGGCCGCAGTAGTAGCAAAAAACAAAAAAACAAAACAAAAAAGGGCTCCCCCTTCCCAAATGAAGCAGTTAGCAGCAATCAGAAGCAACAAATAAGATATAATTTACAATCACCTCTCGGTCCAGTCTGCCTGGCCTCCTAAGTGCAGGGTCCAGAGAATCGGGTCTATTTGTTGCCGCCACGATCACTACGTGATTTTCTCCCCCGATGCCATCTAGAAGAGTTAGCAGTTGAGCCACCAGACGATTTTCCGGGGCATTACTCGAACTTCCCCGTTTAGGACACAACGAGTCGATCTCGTCAATAAAAAGAACAACTGGTCCTTCGTCAGACAATACTCTTGCTTGCTCAAAAACTCGCCGCAAGTTCTCCTCGCTTTCACCGGGCCTCGAACCATAGATAATAGGGCCGTCAATGCAAAGCAGGCTGGCACCAATTCCCCTGGCGACTGATTTCACCAGAAGAGTTTTGCCCACTCCTGGAGGCCCCACCAAAAGCACTCCTCTAGGGACGGATAGGCCCAGCTTCTGGAAGGTTTTCGGAAAGCGCAAGGGCAAGTCGATCATCTCTTTCAAGGAACTGCTGGCGTCGTTCATGCCCGCCACCGGGATTCTTGCACCGTCCTCCGTCGAACGGTTGTGCCAATCTAGTGTGACTGCCTCTTTAACGGTTACACCGGTTTTGAGGGTTACCAAACCGGCTTCTTCTGCAGTGGCAGGCTCCACGGACAATATTTCAACGCATGCCAATGGATTGCCCGGAATTGGCGCAAAGGTAATGACGTGACGGGGAGAAACGTAGGCCTTTCTCAGAAGTTCCTTGACCACGTCCTGCACCATGGTTTTCGGAGTGGATTTTTTCAACGCACGGTTCTTGAAGACGACTTTGACGGTCACCCTCCTTAGCTTGCAAGAAGGCAACAGCTTCAAGTGGTCCATGCTCACTGTGAGATTTTGGGGCTGGCACTCCTTTAAGCCCAAAGTTCTGCACTTGAGATCGACTTGCAAATAGCCATCAGCCAAATCGTGCCTCGGCCAGGCGGTACAGAGACAGCTGCCAGAAGGGAGGGTGATCTTCACTGGGGAGCCCAGTGTGGCACCCAGGGCAGAGAATACAGCAGGCCCCAGCCTGCACCTTTGGGTGCCTTCATCTTCGGGAACCTGCGGCAACAGCTTTAACAAAGCCATCTTCACGACGAGCCGCTGGGTTGCAAATCATACACGCAGATGTTTCTCTGAACAGTTTAGAATGAAGAGGAAAAAATAAAATAAAATTAGCTGATTTTATTCAACAA
The DNA here is from genome assembly GCF_009819535.1 of Lacerta agilis. Classification (NCBI taxonomy): domain Eukaryota; kingdom Metazoa; phylum Chordata; class Lepidosauria; order Squamata; family Lacertidae; genus Lacerta; species Lacerta agilis. Next base: position 13,266,659 of record NC_046324.1, on the reverse strand, counting down.
CTAGCGGACCTAGCCATGCGTTGCCGTGGCTCATTTTGTGAAATGGGGGGAATTTTTTTTTTTGCACACCTGGGAAAGGTGTGATATTTTTGCAATCTAGGTACCTAAGAACCTTGGAATGCTGTGTCCAAATTTGAAGGCAATCGGTCAAGCGGTTATGGAGCAAGGCCTTTGCGTCCACGCACCCATCTTGAAAATTTATATAGATAGATAGATAGATAGATAGATAGATAGTGTGAGCAGGTTTTAGGAACGGGGGAAAATAGATTTCAGGGAGAGGTGCAAGTTTCATAGAAAGGTTCAAAGTTCTTGGATGCATTCAAGAATAAATTACAAGACAGACGTATATCTGAAGAGCCTTTCCATTATCATTCCATATGTAAGATTTGCTTGAAAAAGAAGTACTTTTCTGAATCACAGAATGTGAAGGGGTCTGCCTTCCCTGAATAGTTTATCTGATGGAGAACCTCTAATTGAGATGACCAACATGGCCCCCCAAACCTCTTTATACGGCCCTCAGACAATTCCTAGCCCTACTCCCTCTCCCCAGGCCACATCCTTCACCTGCTTTATATCCTCCCCAAGTTCTTTTGCCTGGCTAGAATATGCCCTTGACCCCAATTATATTTTTTGCTTGCCTGGACGCAGGACAAAGAGGGATCTAAGAATGTATGTAGAAACAGGTCTACTGTAATAAATAATAATAATTATTATTATAATAATAATTTAATTTATATCCCACCCATCTGGCTGGGTCTCTTCAGCCACTCTGGGCAGCTTGTAACATATAAAACAAAAAACATCAAACATTAAAAAAGGTATCCTATACAAGCAACATGCAAACCAATAAAAACCAGTAACAATAATAACAGTTATACCCAAATTAAAGTAACCACCAACCCCAACTCAACATTTAACCAACACCAACCCAACAAAAATGAAACAGAGGAACCAACATTATACACACACTTGGTAAAATAAGATGCTTATACGATCTTCATGCACCTAATGTTGCCTATTTATATATACTGCACTTTTCCTCTACCAACACCATCTGTTTGATTTACTTCCATCTGGACAGGACTTTATACACAAAAATGACCAGGCACAGGAACAGTTTTTTCCCCCTTGTGCCATTAAATTGTTAAATTCGTAGTTGTGTAGCGGAAGGGGAGGCCAGTTATGGGTGGGGTTTCTTTGCTAGGTCATTGTATTGTGAGTGGAACAGTGTTTGTATCAGGTATGTTTACACTGCAATGTAGCTGAAGCAAAATTCCAAGTAAGTTGGAAAATGTACTTGGCCAATAAATTATTCCTATCCTATCCTATAACCAACGTAGAGGCAGCAGTGTTCACTTTGATTCTGTCCTCTGCCCTGAAACCCGTTTTAACTACCAAAAGTCCATTTCTCAAACAAGAAAAGCTGGTCCTTGGATACATGCCTTGTATGTTGTTATGGGCAGCCAGCTGCCACAATATAGGGGGCAAGAGGCCACAATTTCTAGGTAGCCTTGAGCATCAGCAGGCCTTTTGTTGACTAGCTCTCAACCCAGCCAGTAGTTATAGGAAGCCCGTAAAGGCCATTGCTAGAGCCTAGGCTTTTCATACAGAAGGTTACAAGTTCAGTCCCAACTAAAAGCATCAAGTAGCTGGAGAAGCATCAGATGAAGATGCTGCCAGTCAGAGTAGGCAATGCTGGCCTTGATGGAGCAATAGCCCAACAACGGCTTAAGCAGCTTCCTATACACACAAACTCAATTCTGAAAGCAAAATGCTCAAGGACAGGTGCACAATTATTTCATCCAATTTATATCCTGCTTTATTATTTTCTTTTTTAAAAAACCGAGTAAACACAAAGGAACCCATTCCCAGAGACAGGCATCCCAAGCCATACATGAAACACAGTCAAAATAAGCAACATTTCCCAGTTTAATTTCTAAAAGCATGAGCGTCCGCAGGATTTTTCCCCAAGTGGGAGATAAACACACACACACACACCCGTAACTGAACTAAGACTTTCTGGGGAAAAAATTATTATGCATTTTATATTCTCATTTTGTTTTGTTTTTTTCCCCTGTCGTGAGCTGCCCTGTGCTATTCGGATGAAGGGCAGTATACAAATTTAATACCTAATTAAGATACGACCATTGCTGTAGCCGGCATTTTAGGGCAGCATTCGGTTTAATGATAATTATTTTCCATTGTCTTGCTGCCCCATTTTTATCTGATGGGATTTATGGATGCGGCTGAGAAATGTGAATAATTAAGCATTATTTCAGAAAGAGTAAAATAAAGATGAAAGGCATGGCATGCAAGTTTCTGATGAAACGAATGAGAAAAGCACCCGCATATCTCAGGTACACAGGTATAATAAGACTGCAGCCTAAACACTCACCAAGCACCACCAAACGCAAAGGAATTTTCTTCTCCTTCTTTGCAAGAAGCAAAGGAAAAGGGGGGCAATGATACAGTGCAGCCCGCTAATTGGCTAACAGGACTGCCAATCAATTCTCCCCGCAAAAGAAGGCAATCAGACGAACCCTTGGAGCGAGTCGCTTTTCCTCCGGTCCCGTCGAAAGCGGATGTGGAGTGGAAGGTTCCAATCAGAGAACGGGGGTGGTGGTAGTGGGTGGGACAAAGGAAAGAGGAACAGGCTTCTGATTGGACGCTGGGTGGCGCATAGTTGCAAAAAGGGTGGTCTCTATTTTATTGAGAGAGGCGTGGGAGCAGCTGTGTTAGGAAGCTGTGTGAGGTTTGCTTCTGAAGTTTACAAGACACTGTAGTAGAGAGTGTCATTTTAGGGGGTTAAAAGTTAATTTTTGCAACTTTATTCAGTGAGGGTTTTTTTTAATTGGGTGCGAGAAATTAAAATCTGCTATTTTCAGATTGCACAGCATTTAGCTTGGTAAATTCATGTCGGATTAAAAAGCACTTAACTGTTCGCTGAAACCAAAGAATTTTAATTTTATCTTCTGACAATGTCAGGTAATGCTTAATAATAATAATAATAATAATAACAACAATAATAATATACTGTTAATGAAAGTGCAGGTTGTTACAATAATCCTGCCAATGTTCTTATCTGTTTATAATTTATCTGTAAATATTCAACAAACCATTTCCATTTTTTATATATAAAAAAATGTTATCTTGATTTCTTATTCTTCCGGTAAGTTTCGCCATTTCTGCATACTCCATAAGTTTTTGTATCCATTTGCTGGGACTTCTGCTTCTTTCCATTTTTGGGCGAGTAACATTCTTGCCGCTGTAGTATATAAGAGTATATATTTAAAGTAGATGCATAAATGAGCAAATTAAGTTAATTTGGACATGCAGAAGGTATTAAAAATACATTTAAGGAACCGCAGAAAAGGGGGGAAGGAAGTCAAGTTCTGAAATGTTAAAATGTTTGTAAAATCAGTGAAATGTATAAACCTGAAATGTAGAAAAAAAATTAAAATAATAATAATATAAATATAAAAAACTGCAAGTACTTGGCAATCATTTTTAATGATTTCTATGCAATTTTGCACAGATTTTACATACTAAGCAAAATTAATTATATTAATTGCACCAAAATATCTTTTGAATTCCCAAGTCACGTTAAAACGTTTAAGTTACCCCTCATTTTTGGCATTTGAAAAATTCAACACGCCCTATCGAGGGAGCAAGTCCTGTTGGTCTCAGTAGGACTTCTAAATAAATGTCATTAGGATTTTTATACACAAGAGTTAATTTATTTTACAGTGCAATGCTAACCAGACCTGTTCAGAAGAGAGCAAATTCATTGGGGGGTTACTCCAGGTATGCTCAGGTTAGGATTTTAGCTTTATAAATAGAAAAATGTTCACCTTTTCCTCCAAGGAGCTCAAGGTGAATACATAGTTCTCTTCCTTCTCATTTAATCCCCACAACAATCCTGAGGTAGGTTAGGGTGAGAGGCAGTAACTGCCCCAAGGTCACCCAGTGAGCTTCATGGTTGAGCAGGGATTTGAACCCCAAACTCCCAGGTCCTTGTCTTAATACTCTAACCACTATACCACACAGGAGCTCATAATATTTCCTCTCATCTGTCTCTTAGATTATAAAGTGGAGTTATATTGATTTATTATTATCACAGAATATAATGGAAGCGACTGCGAGGGTCATCTGGTCCAATCCTCTGCAATGCAGGAATCTTTTGCCCAACGTGGGTCTTGAACCCACAACCGTGAGATTAAGAGTCTCATGCTCTACTGATTGAACAATCCCAAAAAGACCCAAAGACCAAAACTTTAATAAAGAATGGAAAAAAATTACAATTTACTTGAGATACCACTGTAAGCAGATGAAAACATTAGCAGGATTGCAATAACACTGGCAATGTAGAAACTACTGTGGACCAAATGGAGAGACATCAAACTTGTTGGATGATGAAAGAATATGCAGTTGAAAATGTTGATAATATGACCCATGGAGGGGAAGGTGGGAAGTCTAGAGATTCAGAGAAATCTCTAAATATGGATAATGTATTTGGTATTTGAAATATACTCTGAGTCAAGTGTGAATTTCATGCTCTTTATTCAGCTCATAGTAGCAATGAATGAATATTTCCCCAAAATGTCTGCTATATATACATTATTTACACAATGGGCCCCACGTGATTGGCTAATTCTGGGCTACTCCTGTAGGCCAATCAGGTTGCGGATGCGCTTCCTCCAGGAGCCTGATTGGCTGCTCTTGCAGGCCAATGAGGTCGCTGATTCACTTCCACCTGGAGCTGGATTGGGTGGCTCCTGCGGACCAATCAGACTGCTGCATTCTGGTTCCTATTGTTCTAGGATCTAGAAAACCGGCACACTCACTTCTGGTTTTTGATCGTTCGGGAGCCAAAACATTAGACTCCCAAGGCGTTTGAAAAGCAAGGTATAACTGTACTTTGGAGACCACTGTAAGCAGATGAAAACATTAGCAAGATTTTAATAACACTCGTAAAAATTAGAGTCAAACCTTGGTTCCCAAATGCCTCCGTTTTGGAATGTTTCGGCTCCTGAATGCCGAAAACCCGGAAGTAAGTGTTCTGATTTTTGAGCGTTTTTTGGAAGCCGAATGTCGGACACAGTATCAGCTTGAGTGCAAGGAAACGCCTGCAGCCAGTCGGAAGCCGCGCCTCTGTTGTCGAACATTTTGGAAGCCGAACGGGCTTCCGGAATGGATTACATTGGACAACCGAGGTTTGACTGTACAACATGGACAGTTGCAAAACATAGATTACGAAAAAATATGCAGTTGAAAACGTTTGCAATAAGACCCAAGGGGGATGGGGGGGGGGGAAGTTGGGAGATTCAGAGAAATCTCGATGTGTGGACGTTTATTTGGTATTGTAATGTTAAAACTTTACGCTTGCAAAACCAAACAACAATTATTTTCAAAAAGAAAAGACACTTCTAGGAGCCACAGCCAGGAAATGAGAGAATAACTTCTGGTTTTGGCTGCCAGAGGGCAGGCGTGAGCTTGCTTCATATTCCAAATGCGCAAGTCTGGCTGCAGCCATCTTTGTGTTGAGCTGAGCTTCAGTAACATGGCACATACTGGCATGCACAAGGTGTCCCTTTCACTTAAAAGGATTTCAAGGAGCAAACCTTGGAAAGACCTCACTTTGAGGCCTTGGAGAGCCGCTGTTAGACGGACCAGATAACATGAGACAAAATGGGCCAATAGCCTCAGTGTAAAGCTTTCTTTATACGGAATATTTATAGAATATAAATCCAGTCCAACTTCCTGCGAAAGTAGGAATCTTTTGCCCAATGTGAAGCTCGAACCCAAGACCTTGAGCTTAAGAGTCTCATGCACGTGTAGAGTGCATGGCACGTCCAGGCTTTCGCACATATGTATTTAGAAAGGGGTCGGAGGTAAAGGGTAAAGGGACCCCTGACCGTTAGGTCCAGTCGCGGACGACTCTGGGGTTGCGGCGCTCATCTCGCATTACTGGCCGAGGGAGCTGGTGTACAGCTTCTGTGTCATGTGGCCAGCATGACAAAGCCGCTTCTGGCGAACCAGAGCAGTGCACGGAAACACCGTTTATCTTCCCGCCGGAGTGGTACCTATTTATCTACTTGCACTGTTGTCAGGAGCAGGGACCGAGCAATGGGAGCTCACCCCGTTGTGGGGATTTGAACCGCCAACCTTCTGATCGGCAAGCCCTAGGCTCTGTGGTTTAACCCACAGCACAAAGCAGGCAAGGTTTGGCTTCTTGGCAAGCTTGAATTTATATTGCAAAATTCAGCTCCCTTCTCTCCTGTCTTTTAGAGCAGTAGTAATATTCAACAATTTCAGATCTGGAACCCACCTGTAACTCAAACATGCATTAGGTCCCCAGTTCTTTGCCATATATTTGTTTTTCCCTTAGTAGAATTACGGATTTGGCGTAGGACACTTAACTATTGGCTTCACCTAAACTCAATTCCCCCCCCCCCCCCGGTCTAATATCCCTAGTGCTGCAAGATAGTCACAAGAGCGCCTGGACTAAAATTGTCTATCAAAAACTTCGCTCTTGTGGTTTATCACCACAACAGCAACTCACTTTGGGTTGTAGTAAAGCAAACAGTCTAATTTGTCAGCGCCTAAATGATATCGAGCGTCAGAAGAACTTGGCCACAATAAAGAAATTTTGCCCATGGTATGACTATTTTCCACCTTCCCATTTCGACTCTCTGGCACCCTACCTGCATAACCTAGCAATTCTAAAATATAGATGCGCTTTTACTCTCGCAAGATTGAATTTATTGCCCTCGGCTGTACTTGAGGGACAATTCCAACAGATTCCACACGAAAAACGCTTACGTCCCTGTGGAGATGGCAGTACCGAATCGGTGGCGCATGCCCTTCTGGCTTGTACTCTTTATAAAGACTTGAATGAGGTTATCACCCCTCTTTTATTGTCCATTCTGGGTTGCCCAACCACTGCCACAAGTGCCCCTTCTCTTGGCAGATCAAGATGAGCAAGTGACAGCAAAGGTTGCAAGGTTTTTTAGCTGGGGCAATCAGAATAAGATACACTATTTGACTGTTGATTCAAAACCCTAATATAATTCACTTTTTATTTCTATTATTTGTATATCATATTGTTGTTTTATTGCTATGGTCGATGGCTGATGCAAATGAAGATTCATTCATTCATTCACTTCTCTCCCCCCCCCCATAATTTTTATTTGCTTTTACAAGTGTAGAGTTATGACAATACAAAATACATATCCATATTTACAGATTTCTCCAAATCTCTAGACTTCCCACCTCCCCTTCCATGGGGCCTATTAGCAGCCTTTTCAACTGCGTATTATTTCACCATCCAAATTTTATATCATTCAATTTTATCCATATTATTTTCTAACTTTGCCATATGTTTATAGGGTAGCAGTTTTACTTGGATCAAGCTATGAACCCGTAGGTGATTGTGTTGGATGATACTGGGGATACTCCCATGCTGCTGCCTTGAAAATAAGTCCGCCAAAGTTACTAGCCCATAGAAATCTTTGCTCATCTGTGCGTCCACACATGCCTTAGAAGTTATTTGTGGAATATCTATGATCGGGGGCGGGGGGGGGGAGAGAAGAACCAGCTCTCTTCCAGTTTACAGAACTTCTCTGCGTGGTCAGCTGGAAACAATTCTTACTCATCACATGCTACCAGGCGAGTGGCTATTTGCAAGCCTGCTCTTGTATACATGCAATACCCTTATTCTCATGCATCCACTCTGTTGTTGCACATTGTTGAAAGCTCCTGGCATAGCCCAAAGCTTCCTAACAATTGTGTACTTTGTCTGGATCTTTCCAGCCTGTCTCTTTGTATTTACACGTCACACGTACTTAAGCTGCAATCTTATACACACTTACCTGGCAGACTCATGTAACTCAAAATGGGCCTTACTTCTGAGAAGACATGCATAGGATTATGTGGTTATGCTGGTGGGCATTATCTTTCATAAAGAATAAAATATCTATTTTGGTGTTTTTAATATCCACTAGATGGCAGAGAAACATCAGTGATGAATATTCCTCTCATCAAGAGTGATTTTAAGGGGAGTAGTTTTAAAGGGAGAATAATCAAAATATGATCCAGTATTTCTCTTTGGAGTAGATTGTGCCTCAAATCCACCTATATAATTTGGCAAATGTTTTGATAGCATTAAGGAACTACACCACTAAACCAGCCAGCTCTACTTCTTCATATATTTTTTTTAGCAGAATACTGCAAAATACAGTGCCATTCCAGACCAATCCTATACTCATATTTTGAAAAGAAGAAGAAGAGTTTGGATTTGATATCCCGCTTTTCACTACCCGAAGGAGTCTCAAAGCGGCTAACATTCTCCTTTCCCTTCCTCCCCCACAACAAACACTCTGTGAGGTGAGTGGGGCTGAGAGACTTCAAAGAAGTGTGACTAGCCCAAGGTCACCCAGCAGCTGCATGTGGAGGAGTGGAGACACGAACCCGGTTCACCAGATTACGAGTCTACCGCTCTTAACCACTACACCACAAAGAGCAGAGCTGTAGCACCACTATGCCACCAAAATGTTCACTGTATCCGGTACATAACCAGCCTGGGAAGGAAAGGGGAAAACACACAAGTAGAAAATACAAAAGCTGCAGAACAATTATTACGATCATTATTTGTTAAATTTGTATACCACCCTTGACACGTAGATCTCAGGGTGGTTCGCACCAGAAAACTGCACTATAAAAAACACAAAATACATACTAAAAATAGGAACACAAACAAACCAATAATCTCCCCTCCCACAGCACATTTAAAAGGGCATCAGATGTCAATCAGCCCAAGGCCTGGTTGAAGAGCAATGTTTTTGCCTGGAGCCTGAAGGTGTACAATGAAGGCACCAGGCGAACTTCCCCGGGGAGAGCATTCCACAAACGGGGATCCACTGCAGATATCCCCACAAGATCCCAGGAAATTAATAATAATAATAATAATTTTATTTATACCCCGCCCTTCCCAGCCAGAAAACTGGGCTCAGGGCGGCTAACATCAATTAAAATCACAGCAAGAAACATAACACAACCCACCTGTCAGGAGTGCTTGGCAACAATGCCCACATGCTGCCCACACACAGTTACCAGCTCCATCTGGTATGCCGACTGAGACCCTACCTGCCCACAGACTGTCTCGCCAGAGTGGTCCATGCTCTGGTTATCTCCCGCTTGGACTACTGCAATGCTCTCTATGTGGGGCTACCTTTGAAGGTGACCCGGAAACTGCAACTCATCCACAATGCGGCAGCTAGACTGGTGATTGGGAGTGGCCGCCAACACCATGTAACACCACTCTCGAAAGACCTACATTGGTTCCCAGTATGTTTCCGAGTACAATTCAAAGTGTTGGTGCTGATCTTGAAAGCCCTCAACGGCCTTGGCCCAGTATTCTTGAAGGAGTGTCTCCACCCCCATCGTCCAGCCTGGACAGTGAGGTCCAGCTGCGAGGGCCTTCTGGCGGTTCCCTCCCTGCGAAAAGTGAGGTTACAGGGAACCAGGCAAATGGCCTTCTCGGTGGTGGTGCCCGCCCTTTGGAACGCCCTCCCGTCAGATGTCAAGGAGGTAAACAACGATCTGGCTTGGAAGACATCTGAAGGCAGCCCTGTGTAGGGAAGTTTTTAATGTTTGATGTTTTATTGTATTTTTTATATTTTTTTGGGAGCCGCCCAGAGTGGCTGGGGAAACCCAGCCAATGGGCGGGGTATAAATAAATAAATAAATAAATAAATAAATAAATAATAATAATAATAATTATTATTATTAATCAATTAACTCACCATGATGGGAACATGTTCCTGCATCGTGCACGCAATGATGCTGCAGTGTCTCTATGGAATCAGTACATTTAATAGGTCTATGGGCCAGGGCATCATGTTCTATGGATTTAAAATGGAGGTAGCCATTGCATATGGGAGCTCCTCTGAATTCCACCCCCCCCCCCCGCTGCTGTACAGCATATGGGGTTCTGAGAGGGGGGGGCAGTGAATGGCAGTCTGACCACTTGCCAAATTGTGTCCCTTCTGCATGGCTCCCTCCTATGGGCTTCAAACTCCCCCCCCCCCTTTTTACTTGTTGACTGACTTAACTACCATGCTTGCCAGGAAAGAGGGTGGCAGTCTTAGCAATCACTGCTTTTCCTTCTCTCCCTTTTGTAATTTATTATACTGAGTGCCAGACACATGGTTTCTATAAGCACTACTGTAAAAGCAGAGGGGGTGGTCCTATTTACTTAAACTCAAAGAATGAGCATGCATGGTTAGCATCATAATAATCAGGACAATGTGAAAAAAATTCCAGACTGGATTATTTTATAGTTTGTGTAGGTATTGTGCTTGTGTGAAGCGCGCAAGGGGGGGGGGGGAGCGCGCATGGGTTTAAAAAACAAACAAACATGCGTTCCTGGTCTGCAGAAACGGTAATCTCCAGAATGGAAATGAAGATCCTGATTTTTGAAACTGGGAGATCTTCATCTCGACACCCTGCTTGCACAGCTGCCAAACTTGCTTGTTGCCTCGGTGTTTTGTCACTGGTGGGGGTACCCTGTTGCTCTTGGAGTGGGCTCTCTTACTAGCTTGTCCTAAATTTATACTCCCCACCCCCACCCCGGCTGCCGAAGCCAATTAAATCGGTTCCTTCCATTCATGCAGAAATCCAGCAGGAAAATCTTCAACTGTAAAAGGAGCTGCAAACCCAACAGCACGCTTGTGGCACAAAAATGTAGTTTCCCCTCAGTCAAGAATCATTCATGCTCATCCTCAACATGCTGCTTTCAATCTAGATTGATTGCATTTTATTATTATTATTATTAAAAGTTTTATTAATTTTCCAATTATTTGTTAACATTCTCATCAAGCATAAATAAGAAAAAAACAAAGGAAAAAACCAGATACAAGATTCTTTCAAATCTTTGGACCTCCCTCCACTCTTCCACTGGTTCCATGTTTATCCTTTTCTGCTGCATATGTCCTCCATTTATTCCATTTATCAGTTATATCTTAAGTCTCTGTTAACTCACAAGCGCTACTTAAGTCCTGTTAAAGAGCTCAATTGTTTACAGTGGTCTTCTAAGTACAATATAAATTTCCTCCAGTCTTTATTAGAGTCTTGGTCTTCTTGGTTTCTGATTTTCCCAGTCATTTTCACCTGAATCTAGATTGATTCTAGATTACTTGATGCACATTTGAAATCCTTCCGCCTTGATCAGATTGACCACATCTTTTCCTCCCTGTAGAAGCTCTGGGTGAATGAGGAAGGAAGTGGTGGTTGCGATCTTGGCATACGCCCACCCACAACGACATTGGGCAGGGGTGGATACAGCCCCCTGCCACCAATTGCCTGCATTTATTTTCACCCATTTTCAAATGGATGCACTGTGGCGTAATGCAGTATCAATCAGCAATGACCTTTTATTTCTGGAACAAAACAGTTTATCAAGAAGTGCTTCCCCAGGCCAAAAAATACGCAATAGAACTAGATTGTGTGTGGACTATGCAGAAAAAGAAAAGTACCCACTCTCAATTCTGAAATAAAATGTTGGATGTATGCAGCCAGAGGCAGCCCAGAAATATAATTTCTTCTATTAGTGAATACTCCCAAGTCCCAGCATCGCTTTGTTACAACTGTCCTTCTACTGATAGGAGAAATTTGGGGAAAGATGCTCTGGATTCAGATGGTCTCTGCTGGGAGGGTCCTCATTTTGTTGGCTGGTCTCTGCCTTAGTGCCTTTGTAATACATAAGTTTTACATACATGAAAGCAGGAGGAAAAGGTTTATTTATCTATATAGCTCAGCTTCCAAAAGTGTGAGAAGCAGAGCTGCTTCTGGGTTACTTTGGTTTGCACCAAATTCCAAAAATAATCATCCAAAAGCAGGAGAGTTTCGAAGCCAACTTCTTCTTCTTTCTTCTTCTTCTTCTTCTTCTTCTTCTTCTTCTTCTTCTTCTTCTTCTTCTTCTTCTTCTTCTTCTTCTTCTTCTTCTTCTTCTTCCGCCCTCCCTCCCTCCCCCTAAAAACAACAACAGTCCCCTGTATCACTTCTCCCTTCAACACTTGTTGGATGCTCAGCCAAAACATACATTTTAGCAGATTTGACTCCCTTCGGCTAATAAATCATTCCCTTTCACCACAAAAGCCATCGCTCCTCTCCGAATGGGCTCCAGTTTTTCCATCTCTGATGCTGAATACAATGCAGAGTTCTGACCGTGAGGCCCTTGCCAAAACCACATTTCTTAACAGCAAAAGCAGCCGCCTCCCAGAGTTGCGTTCACAAACCTAAGCTGCACTAGCTTGTGCCGCCCTAAATAAATACCATTTTGGAAACCCCTAGCTAATTTGCAGTCTACTGTTAACCTGAAACAATTCTTGGCACTGTAGCTTTCCCCCCTCTTGTCCTTTCCATACCTCTACTTTGAATTGTTTCTTTACCCCTGTATTATTTTGCATAGATAGAGGCATTTTTTTTAAAAAAAAGAGGGGTAGATTATTAGGAAAATAATGTTTGCTGTGTAGACAGGTAAAAGGTAAAGGGACCCCCAACCATTAGGCCCAGTCACGGACGACTCTGTGGTTGTGGCACTCATCTTGCTTTACTGGCCGACGGAGCCGGCGTACAGCTTCCGGGTCATGTGGCCAGCATGACAAAGCCGCTTCTGGCGAACCAGAGCAGCGCATGGAAACGCCGTTTACCTTCCTGCCAGAATGGTACCTATTTATCTACTTGCACTTTGATGTGCTTTCGAACTGCTAGGTGGGCAGGAGCAGGGACCGAGCAACAGGAGCTCACCCCGTCGTGGGGATTCGAACCGCCGACCTTCTGATTGGCAAGCCCTAGGCTCTGTAGTTTAGACCACAGCGCCACCTGCGTCCCATGTGTGGACAGGTAACAGCTGCAAAAGGAAGGAAGATAAAAGTATTTTACCATGCTGAGTGAGTTGAACATTGTACAGTGGTACCTTGGTTCTCAAACTTAATACGTTCCGGAAGTCCGTTCCAAAACCAAAGTGTTCCAAAACCAAGTCATACTTTCCCATAGAAAGTACAGTCATACCTCAGGTTGTGCTCACTGTGGGTTGCGCGTTTTCAGGATATGAACATGCCAAACCTGGAAGTACTGGAACGGGTTATTTCCGGGTTTCGGCGCTTGCATATGTGCAGTAGCAGTAAATCATGCTTTGCGCATGCGCTGAATTGCGTCACACGCGTGCGCAGACACAGCGGCACGGATTATGTTCGCAACCCGAGCGTCCACTGTAATGCAAAACAGGTTCCAGACTTTTAAAAACAACTCCTAAAACAGAAATATAACATGAATTTTACTATTTAACGAGACCATTGATCCATAAAATGAAAGCAATAAACAATGTACTGCAGTCACACAATCAATCAATCAATCAATCAATCAGTAACTGAACTGGGTTCCACACAGTCACACAAACAAACAAAAAGCCGCAAAAACACAAAATAAATAGCAAAAACAGAGTGTAACACTCAAACCGGAAGTGTAACGCTTAAAACGGAGCATGTTCAGCTTCCGGAAAAAGTTTGCAAACCGGAACACTTACCTTCCATGTTTGGAGTGTTTGGGTTCCAAGTTATTTTGAGTACCAAGGCGTTTGAGAACCAAGGTATCATTGTAGTCACATTGACACATTGGAACCATACCACAATAATCATTGACACTACTCTTATAAACAGTCATGGCTCCCCCAAAGAATCCTGGGAAATCTTCTTTCATGGTTGAATGGGAATTTGGACACTGGTCTCGCAGGTCCAACCCTGACACTCTCACCAGTATACACTGGTTTACAAGAAAAATAACGTAAAAATGAGTAATGAACGAAATCCTTGAGCACCTATTGTGAGTGCATGAATGTGTTTGCGTTTAAAGTTATGCTTTCTCATTTCACATTTTGGATTCTATCCTTTTCAGAAACAAACCCATATCTGTGGTTTACATCAGGCAGTTTGCTTTCACCCATCTAGCACATAGAGTGAGTGGTCTTGCTCTTCGGTGTGGCCTTTGTTCTACAAAACTGGGACCTATGTGCAATTGCTGCCAGATGTAAATGCTCGGATTATTACCTCACTCTATTGGCATAGGCAAAGCCTCATTCCTTCTGCAGTCCATAAAAGTCGCATTAGAATATTGCCGTTATTAAATCTTAATAATAGGAGTTTTCAGAAAGCGTTTAGCAAAGCTGCTCAAATGGTCTCTGCCCTTTTCGTTTGGGAAGGGAGAGGACCGTGTCTCGGAGGGCGAGCAGCTGCTTTACATGGAAAAGGTTGCAGGTTCAAACCCCCCCCCCCAGCATCTCCAGACTCCTGCCTGAAACCCTGGACAGTTGCTGCTGATCAGTGTCTACAATATGGAGCTAGACGAACCAATGGTTTTGGTAGAAGGCAGCTTCCTATATTCCTATGTCAGGAGGTTAGGTTCATATACTTTTTGGCACAGTGTCCTGGTTCCCTCCGTTGGACACTGGACTCCCCACTTGAGGACATCTGAAAGTTTCACTGAAGATGTTGACACATGGTCTAAGCATTAGGATGCAGGTTACAGGTAAAGCAGGTGGCGCTGTGGTCTAAGCCACTGTGTCTCTTGGGCTTGTCGATTGGAAGGTCGGCGGTTTGAGTCCCCATGACTGAGTGAGTTCCCATTGCTCTCTCCCCGCTCCTGCCAACCCAGTGTTCGAAAGCATACCAGTGCAAGTAGATAAATAGGTACCACTGCGGCGGGAAGGTAAACGGCATTTCCGGGTGCTCTGGTTTCTGTCACAATGCCCCGTTGCGCCAAAGCAGTTTAGTCCTGCTGGCCACATGACCCAAATGCCAGCTCCCACGACCTGAAAACAATATGAGCGCCGCAACCCCATAGTTGCCTTTGACTGGACTTAACCGTCCGGGGTCCTTTACCTTTACCTTTTTACAGGTAACACAATTCACAAGTCTATGGCAGAGCATGACTTGAGTACTCTTGAGTACTCCCAGAATAAAATACTGGTTAAGACATTGTCCCAATATCTGCCATGTCCCCCGCTCTACTTTTACAGAGCAGGGTGAGACCAGTCATTTGTATGGTTCCTGACCCAAGTGAGAAGTAGAAGTCTCTCCAAGCCCTACCTGGATGTGCCAGGGATTGAACCTGGGACTTTCTGCATGTAAAACAGATGCTTCACCACTGCACCACACCCTTCCCTCTGTGTCGAGGACATTGTGGCGGAATAAGGCCTGGTTCATCATAGGTTAACCTATCACTCCCATGTTAAGTAGGTGTTCCCTGGGAGGCGGAGCCAGTTGGCATTCTAAAAGGAGGGGGAACAACCTTGAAAGGCAGTTGGGGGTTTGGCAGTTGGGGGTGGAGGTTTAGAAAGAAAAACTGCGAGGTTAGGCTTTGGGGAATGGGAGGAAAGGTCATTACCATTGCTAACGGGATGCAGGAAAGATTATAACTGAGCTGAATTATATAAGAAGATTTGTACCAGTAACAACTCAAGACATCCATGTTTTCAAGTTACCTTAATAAAGTTAAAAGTGTTTAAACGTTCGCTGACTGTGGCAGTGCGTCAGTGCCTCAAGAGGTGTGGTTGAGGGGAAAAGCACTAGAGGTTTCCTGAGGAAAAGGGGGCGGGTGGCTTAATTCCCTAACACACAGAGGACTGGGCAGGGAAGCCAAAGGTGCCACGCAGTTGCCTAAAGGGAAGGCAAGCTGCAGTAGTTTGGGAACCCAGGGCGGGAGAATCCCAAGGTGGCAAGAGTCATTTCGAACGTAAAGCACTGAGGTACCCCAGAGACAACTCCCATATAACCACTGAAGGATTCATCCTAGTGGACAGTGAAACTTAGGGAGAGTCACGGTTGGGGAAGTATCTAAAGGGGAGGGAATAGGATCTCTCACATTAATTGGTGGCAGCGTCGCGATTCGAATTCAACACCCACACGCCTGTTTAGTTGAGAATCAGACAACTGTATTTTTTCTGTCAGAAAAATGGCTCACCTGAGGAAAGCTAGGGAAGCTAAGGGTGATGAGAGACCCGATGAGGCAGAAACCAGAGAGAACCCTAATGTAGAGTTAGAGATGATGAAAATGAAGTTAGAGATGGCCAGAATTGAAGCTGAAAAAGAGAAAAATAAATTAGAAGCTGAGAAAGAGAAGGAGCGTTTAGCTTCAGAAGAACGGGTACAATTAGCGAAAGTAGAGGCAGAAAAAGAGAGGGCTGCTGCTGAGGAACGAATGCAGTCAGAGAAATTTAAATTAGAAGCTGAGAAAGAAAAGGAGAAAAATAAAGTTGATGCCGAAAGAGCAATTCAGTTACGTAGATTGGAGATTGAGGAATTGAGAGTGAGGGCAGAATTGCCTCAAAGTCAAGCCTCAAGTGAAATTTCTTCAGTTAACCAGAAACGCTTTCCTAAGTTTGTGAAAGGAGACGATGTCGAAGCCTTTCTTTTTAGTTTTGAAAGAGTGTGTGCTGAGTTCAAGATTAGTGAAAATAACTGGATGATGTACCTCAGACCACAATTATGTGGGATTCTAAGTGAAATCTACTCTGACATGAGGGAGGATGAGTTATCTGACTATGAGAAGTTTAAGCAATTGGTAAAAGTGAGATGTGGGTTAACGGCCGAACAAAGCCGAAGGGCGTTTCGTGAGGTAAAACGCAACCCTAAGGAAACATTCTCTCAGTTAGCCAGCCGGCTTGATAGATTACTGGACAGATGGATCCAGGGGAGTGGAGTAACAAAGTTTGAGGAGCTAAGGCAGTTAATTGGCTTAGAACAATTTTTTAAACAAGTTCCCGCCAGTTTACATTGGTTTTTGAGGGACAAGAAGTTACGAACAGTCTCTCAAGCTGCCGAGGTTCTAGATGAACTAGAGGTTGATTTTAATGAAATACCTCATACAAAATCACCTCAGAAGTTCAAACCGTGGAAATCTGGTGAAGGCAAAAGTAAACCAGAAAATTTTCCTGTCAGAGAAGTTGGTTTTGACCAGGCAGGGAACAAAAAAATCATTTGCTACCAGTGCAACCGAGAAGGGCACTATCGTTCTCGTTGCCCTCTACTGGCCAAAACGCAAACTACACCGGCTGCAGCTAAAACCATAAAGCTTGTAGCTCAGGCAGATTCAAATAAATCTCCTCAGACACCAGGCTCAGAGCAACCAATTAAGCCAACAGAATGTGCTGCTAAGGTCATGCAGGTCTGGAGAGCTGAGGAAGAGGTTAATAAGGAATTTATGGAGACTGTCAGAGTAAATGGACAAGAGTTAGTGGGACTAAGAGACACTGGGGCTGAAGTTACTCTGATAAGACCTTGTTGTATTCCTAAGGAACAATATCTCCCAAACCAATCTTACAGCCTAAAAGGTATATGGGGACCGGAGTTTGAGGTGCAGGTAGCGGAAGTAAATATTCAGTATCAAGATTTTAATGGCAAGTGGACAGTGGGTATTTGGGATGATCTGGAGGTTCCTGTCCTGATAGGCAACGACCTAGCCAAACGGAGACATCAAATACATGCTATCACAAGAGCGAAATCAAAAGCCCTTGTGGGTTCAAACCCTGCCATTAATGCACAACCCACAGAGCCTGTGGGAGAGGAAGTACTGATTACGCTACCAAATGCACAGGAATCTAGCACCCAGTTTTTAGTAGAACAGAAGGAGGATGAATCTCTGAGAGACTTGTGGGATAAGGTGCAGGGTCCTGACACTGAAGTGACTTTAGAGAATCCCTGCCTGTTTATTACAATAGAAGGGAGACTTCATAGATTAGCAAAAAGGAGAAGAGGTGCAGCCAAGTGGGAAACAAAAAAACAGTTGGTTTTGCCCCGGAAATACCGACTACAAGTTTTACAGTTGGCACATGATTCACCAATTGCTGCTCATCTGGGCATTAATAAAACCAGAGACAGAATACAAAAGCGGTTTTATTGGCCTGGGATGGGAAAGGCTATTCGGGATTATTGCAAGTCCTGTCCGATATGCCAAAGAGTAGGGAAAAGTGGTGACAAGACGCGTGGCTTGCTGCAACCAATTCCAGTGGTAACAGAGCCTTTTTCCCGGATTGGAGTGGATATCATTGGGCCCATTTCTAGAGCCACAAGTCGTGGTCATAAATATGCTCTGACTATTTTAGACCATGCTACGAGGTATCCGGAGGCTATTCCCTTAAGAGACATAGACACAAAGACGGTGGCTAAGGCTCTATTGTCTGTGTTCTCTAGGCTAGGATTCCCGAAGGAGATGATTACGGACTTGGGAGCAGCCTTTACATCTAAATTTATGGAGGAGATGTTAACTCTTTGTAGGATTAAACATCTAAAAACGACCGCTTACCATCCTCAAACCAATGGCTTGACAGAAAAATTTAATGGAACCCTAAACCAAATGTTGAAGACATATTTGATCAATCATCCAAATGACTGGGATGAGCGTTTACAGCATTTTCTATTTGGATACAGAGAGGTACCTCAAGAAAGCACGGGCTTTAGCCCATTTGAACTTTTGTTTGGAAGGCAACCTCGTGGACCATTAGACCTGCTGAAGTCCGCCTGGACCGGAAAGGAACCCGTTGAGAGTGCTGATGTCTTAACCTATCTTCAGGAACTACAAAGTGATTTACAGGAACTCAAGGAACTATCATCCTGTAATTTAAAAAGAGCACAACTACGTCAGAAAAGATGGTACGACGCACACGCCAGAGATCGGAACTTCCAACCTGGTGACCAAGTCCTGGTGTTGAGGCCCAGACGACAGCGGAAGCTCGAGGTTTCCTGGGACGGACCCTTTAGAGTGATAGAGAAGTTATCAGCGGTGAACTATCTAGTTGAATTAAATGTTGAAGAGAGACGATGTAAAGTTTTTCATGTCAATATGTTGAAACCATATTTTGACAGAAACCAGGTAATATTGAAGGTTAATGGGCAGATAATGCATGATGCGGGATTAACTGGATGGGGAAAGTTAAGTAAGGGGACCACAGTGTCTGAAGTGTCCTTAGATCCAAATTTGAACTCAGAACAAGAGGGACAAATAAAAACAATCCTTGCAACCTTCTCCCAAATCTTTTCCAATATCCCTGGCAGAACCAATTTAACTGTACACCGGATAAATACTGGTGAGGCTAAGCCGATTGCTTCCCCACCTTATAGAGTAACTGGAGTGCAAGCAGAATTAATCTCCATTGAGATTAAAGAAATGTTAGACTTGGAGCTGATTGAACCTTCCCATATAGCCCCTGGTCCTCGCCCATAATTTTGGTGGAGAAACCAGACAAAACTTATTGACCCTGTGTGGACTTTCGAAAGTTAAACCAGGTGACCGTGGCAGATGTTTATCCAATGCCCCGAGTAGATGAGTTAATAGAGACAATAGGTGCGGCAAATTACATTTCCACCCTAGATTTGACAAAAGGGTATTGGCAAGTGGCAATGGATCCTGTGGATCAACCCAAAACGGCATTTATCACCCGGGATGGTTTATTCGAGTTTAAGGTTTTACCTTTTGGTTTAAAGAATGCTCCATCCACGTTCCAGAGATTAATTGATGAAATGTTAAAGGGATTGAAAACATATGCTTTGGCTTATATTGACGATATAGCTGTCTTTAGTCAAACATGGAAAGAACATTTACAGCATCTGAGTGTAGTGTTTCAAAGAGTGAGATCGGCTGGATTGTCGGTGAAGGCGGCTAAATGCCAAATTGGCATGAGGCAAGTACGGTATTTGGGACACATTTTAGGGAGTGGGGTCATCAGGCCTGACACCAGCAAGGTCAAAGCAATTAACGAATGGCCTAGACCTGTCACAAAAAAACAGATCAGAGCTTTCCTTGGGGTAGTGGGATATTATCGACGCTTTATTCCCCAATTCAGCACTCATGCTGCAGCCTTACATGATTGTCTAAAGAAAAGCCAGCCTGATAAAGTTATTTGGACAATACCATGTCAACAGGCGTATGATATGTTGAGGAATACTTTGATGGTGGAGCCTATTTTGAGAGCTCCCGATTTCTCTCGACCATTCACTCTAATGACTGATGCATCAAATGTGGGACTAGGAGCGGTGTTAAGTCAAGAAGGGGAAGACAGTTTTCTGCAGCCTATATTATATATTAGTAGAAAATTGTTAGAAAGAGAACAACATCTTTCCACAATTGAGCGGGAGTGTTTAGCAATAGTGTGGTCGATTGGAAAACTAAAGCCTTATCTGTGGGGAAGAAAATTCACCCTGTGTACAGATCACTCTCCTTTGAGGTGGTTAAACCAAGTAAAAGGCACCAATAATAAATTAATTCGATGGAGTATGCATTTGCAAGATTACAACTTTGACATTAAACATGTAAAAGGGAAAGATAATGTCATAGCTGATGCATTATCAAGATGTTTTAAGGACTGAATGCTAGAGTGAAAAAAAATAGAAAGATAGCAAATGTTATTCCAAATTAGAAATGTGTATAAGTGCCAAATTAGTTGTTATGGTGAAAATAAGATACAGGAAAAGGTAAATTATTTGTTAAGTTATGTTGCAACATAGAAGTTGTGTACAAAAGGGAAATACTATGTTGTTGGTTTTGATTAAGCTCCAATACATTGCTTCGGCATTGTTTAAAATGTATAACTATGCCTATGCAATGACTTTGGGGGTGGGACGAATGTGGCGGAATAAGGCCTGGTTCATCATAGGTTAACCTATCACTCCCATGTTAAGTAGGTGTTCCCTGGGAGGCGGAGCCAGTTGGCATTCTAAAAGGAGGGGGAACAACCTTGAAAGGCAGTTGGGGGTTTGGCAGTTGGGGGTGGAGGTTTAGAAAGAAAAACTGCGAGGTTAGGCTTTGGGGAATGGGAGGAAAGGTCATTACCATTGCTAACGGGATGCAGGAAAGATTATAACTGAGCTGAATTATATAAGAAGATTTGTACCAGTAACAACTCAAGACATCCATGTTTTCAAGTTACCTTAATAAAGTTAAAAGTGTTTAAACGTTCGCTGACTGTGGCAGTGCGTCAGTGCCTCAAGAGGTGTGGTTGAGGGGAAAAGCACTAGAGGTTTCCTGAGGAAAAGGGGGCGGGTGGCTTAATTCCCTAACACACAGAGGACTGGGCAGGGAAGCCAAAGGTGCCACGCAGTTGCCTAAAGGGAAGGCAAGCTGCAGTAGTTTGGGAACCCAGGGCGGGAGAATCCCAAGGTGGCAAGAGTCATTTCGAACGTAAAGCACTGAGGTACCCCAGAGACAACTCCCATATAACCACTGAAGGATTCATCCTAGTGGACAGTGAAACTTAGGGAGAGTCACGGTTGGGGAAGTATCTAAAGGGGAGGGAATAGGATCTCTCACAGACATCATCATCATTAATAATAATAATAATAATAATAATAATAATAATAATAATTATTATTATAAGCTGCCCTATAGCCCTTTAGCCAGGGGTCTCAGGGCAGTTCACAGAATCAAATCAAGGTATAAAACCACAAAATACCCTATAAAAATAAAAGCAACGACCCAATAGCTCCCTCCCCACAAAAAAACACATTTGAAAGGGGCATAGGATGTAAATTAGATCAGCCAAAGGCCTGGTTAAAAAGGAACGTTTTTGCCTGGCGTCTAAAGGTGTATTATGAAGGCGCCCGGCGAACTTCCCTGAGGAGAGCATTCCACAGACAGGGAGCCACTGCAGAGAAGGCCCTGTTCTCGTGTTGCCACCCTCCGGACCTCTCGAGGAGGGGGGCCTCAGAAGATGATCCAGCACTTTGAACTGGGCCCAGAAACTAATTGGTGGCCAGTGCAGTCGGACCAGGATGGGTGTAACATGCTCAAACTGTCTTGCTCCAGTGAGCAACCTGCCTGCTGAATTCTGCACCAGCTGAAGTTTCTAAACTGTCATCAGAGGCAGCCGTACGTATAACGCATTGCAGTATTCTTTTAGCAGTGAATGAGCCGGGCTGGGAACAGGAGCAGGGCTTATTATTATCACCAACCTGGTGGGCCCAGGTGGACGGCTCTTCTACACTCAATGCAGGCAGCAATTCCTTAATATTTCAGTTGAGCAGTCTCCTTATTGAATGGCTTTCAGCAGAATAAACAGGATTGATAAACCCAGGTCTGAGAGTATTGCTGAAAACGGTGCCAGAGAAAAGGATTAATGCCTCCCTCTGCGAAAGAGTTGGCGTAATTCAATTAGTTTGCTGCACATCATTATTGCCTTTGTTCCTGGTTGCAGTTTCTCCATTTGCTCTGGTAAACACTTTTTTTTGGGTGGGAGGAAGTGGGATTGAAGGAAACATATCTTCCAGCAAACGCTACAAGTTAATTAATTAGCAGGTTGAGGGACACCCACCTGTCTGCCTCCCTGGCTTCTTATCTTCTGGCCGAGTTTCTGCCGGACTCTGTGCAGAAAAGCTGTGCTGAGGGCGATATACCGAGCGCTTGGCGCCGGAACAAAAGAAACTCCCAGGGCATGCTTCCTGAAACACTCTGTGGGTTGTTAGCAGCAGGTGAGGCACTACGAGCAACAGCCGAGTGCCAACCGCAGCTGCGTGGGAAACAGCAGCCGCTCCATGCACGGCACATCTGCCTTTTTCTAATCTCACATCCAGCCTTGTGCTTCCTGCTGTTGCTCTCTCGCAATCGAATCCCTTGGTCTGTTGATAGGTGAGGATGGTTCCTGCACACGCTTCTCCAGTGGTAAGTGGCAAAAACAACCCACACACCTCCTTATAAAAGGTTATTTTAAAGTTTATGCCTTCCAGGCTCAGAATTCGTTTGTGAGAGACAGAAAGACAGAGAGAGAGGGAGAGAGAGAGATGTTTTGTTTTGTTTTATGAAGCCACTTGAATGTGCCTATATATCTATATATTAAAACTGACGCCCATACTTCTTGATAGCAATTAAGACTGATTGTGTAGGAAACTGCCTCATTCCATACCAGATTTGTCCATCTTCTGGACAAATCCGGCCAGTTTTGTGGTCCTCAATTGGCAGTCTCAGGCAAAGGGTCTTTCTTGTAACTTGCAACATGATCTTTTAATTGGAGATGCCACCGTTTCCCCTGGATACAGTAGATGGCACAGACCAGGAGATGCCAGGAGATGAGCTTTCCTACTAAGTTACAATACCTCCCCTTATTAAGTTTCCAGAGGAATTGCTGCATTGTCCTCCATCGAGCTTGGTTTTGATTACAGTTTAAGGGGAAGGGCTAAAACTCAGCGGGAAAGCAACCGCTTCCACATGTAGAAAATCCCAGGTTTGATCCCTGGCAGTTCCAAGTAGAGATTGGAGAGAACCCTGTGTAAAGGCCTTTAGAGAGAGCTGCTGCCAGTCAAAGTTGACAATATTGAAATAGTCGGGCCAGTGGTCGAAGGCAGCTTCCTTTGTTTGTACTATGCCCCCAGTTTTTTAGTTTTATTTTAAGGTGTAGAAAAGTAATTTTAGGTGGGCTAAGTATAAAAGTGGAGAAACAGAGATTTACAGCACACACTTTACTTTGAAAGCACTTTCCCACCCCTCAGAGAATTTGGGCACTGTAAAGGTAAAAAGGAACCCCGGACAGTTGAGTCCAGTCAAAGGTGACTATGGGGTTGCAGCGCTCATCTCGCTTTTCAGGACGAGGGAGCTGGCGTTTGTCCACAGACAGCTTTCCAGGTCATGTGGCCAGCAGGACTAAACCGCTTCTGGCACAACGGGACACCGTGACAGAAGCCAGAGCGCACAGAAACGCCGTTTACCTTCCCGCCGCAGCAGTATCTATTTATCTACTTGCACTGGTATGCTTTTGAACTGCTAGGCTGGCAGGAGCTGGGAAAGAGCAACGGGAGCTCACCCCGCCGCAAGGATTCGAACTGCCGACCTTCTGATCGGCAAGCCCAAGAGGCTCAGTGGTTTAGACCACAGTTACACCCGCGTCCCGGAGCTGAGCACTGTAGTTTGCTTGGAATGGTAACTCTGTGAACTGCATTGCCCAGAATTCTTAAAGGGGGTACATGTGCTTGGAATTTGCTTTAGAGACTCAGTGCGCACACAGCTATTGCCCTAGTGGGAACTCTCAGTAGGGATGAGCAGGGTACCTTTTCGAAACCCTAAAGAGCAGCTGCGAGTCTGTATAGACAATACTGAGCTAGATGGTTTCAGTGTACGGGCAGTTTCATATGCATTCACAAACCACTACCAATCCTGGTTTTCATCATGGAAACTTTTTTGATAGGGGGAGAAATGAAACCTGTGTGTTTGCTGCAAACAACAACGTCTCTGTTTACTTCTTCCAGCTCTTCTAGAAAAACCATGGTCTGCAGGTATATCTACCCTGCAGGCACAAACAGTTTAATAGTTACCAGGGCACCAAGGGAACAGTGCTTCTGTAAATAGTGCTTGAAATGCCTAATCATGGAAAGGTCTTGACATGCTTATTGCTGACCAAACTAAAGTTCCCAGGATTCTTTGAGGAAGGATCTGATGTTAAAGTGGAATTAATCTGATAAAAGGTTCTAAGTGAGGTTACAGGGAACCAGGCAGAGGGCCTTCTTTGTAACGGCGCCCACTTTGTGGAACACCTTCCCATCACAACTACCTGACTTTTAGAAGACATATGAAGGCAGCCCTGTTTAGGGAAGTTTTAAATGTTTTATCGTGTTTTTAATATTCTGTTGTGAGCTGCCCAGAGTGGCTGGGGTAGAAATAATAATATAAAAAATTTATTATTATTATTATTATAGATGATCACATCATCACCATACATTTGAATCCCATTTAAAGCACTCGGCTTCCCCCAGCGAATCCTGGGATCTGTAGTTTCCCCCCACAAAGCTACAATTCCTAGCACCCTTAACAAACCACTGTGGCTGGGTGACATAGTAATACTCAATAAAAAACAATTGTTATTTGGGGACACCTGTAGTTCTGGTTATAATAATTTATTATTTATTAAAAGGTTAGCAAAAGGTGTGAAAATAAGATAAGAAAAAAGTAACCACTCTGAGTTGGAAGCGGGGCGGTGTGTGTGTGTGTGTGGAATTAGTTGGGTGGATGTGATTTAATTCAGATATATAGAGGGGCAGGACTTTGAATCTTGCTTGGGATTCTCCCCTTCCATTTCCTTCCTGGAACCTCTTTGTTTTTTTCAAAATATTTTTTATTTGCTTTTACAAATACAACTTTATATCAAAATCATTTATACATCCATTTACCAAGATTCTCTGAATCTCCAGACTCCCCCCCCATCCCTTACATGAGTCCTAAAGACAGTGTTCGCAACTGCATACCAGTCCATTATCCACATTTTTTATCCTTCTAGATTATCCATAATTTTGGTTACAGTCCAGCTAAGGTTTTGATTGGCTTACAATGGTCTCGTAAGTAAATTATAAACCCCCCCCCATTCTTTTTTTTTTTTTAAAGTTTTTGTCTTCTTGGTTCCTGAGTCTCCCAGTTAGCTTTGCCATTTCGGCAGAATCTAGCACAGGGGTCAGCAAACTTTTTCAGCAGGGGGCCAGTCCACTGTCCCTCAGAACTTGGGGGGGGGCAAACTATATTTTGAAGGGGGGGAAATGAACAAATTCCTATGCCCCACAAATAACCCAGAGATGCATTTTAAATAAAAGGACACATTCTACTCATCATGTAAAAACACCAGGCAGACCCCACAAATAACCCAGAGATGCATTTTAAATAAAAGGACACATTCTACTCATGTAAAAACAAGATAATTCCCGGACCGTCCGTGGTCCGGATTTGGAAGGCGATTGGGCCGGATCCGGCCCCCGGGCTTTAGTTTGCCTACCCATGTTCCAGCATTTTAGCTTGCCATTCTTTCATGGTTGGAATTGTTTCTTACTTCCTGATATCTCTTTGTTGTCCCCTTCCCCAAACCCTGAAATGAAACCTCTGGGTCTAACACCTGCTGCCTTGTAGTCAATTCAAGTTAATTGCTCTGCCTCCAATCCCCATGTCAGCCTAGCTTACAGCTGCTCCTTCTCACCTGTAATTACCTGACTGTATTTGCACAGGACTGTGTCCTCCAGATTGGGTTGATTAATTCTCGGTGAGTTATAATTGTAACGGGCAGCCTTTGTTGGCGTAGGCTTGATGTCCTAGCCCTGTTTACCTGGGAGTAATCCCTAATGTATTCAGTGGGACTTCCTTATGAGTAGGCATGGTTGGTTAAGATTGCACCGTTAGTCACCTGTTGAAAAACAGAAGAGATGTAGGAGTTGTAAAACAGCAACGGAGCTCAGCATATCACAGGATTATTGTAATAACCTGCAGCTTCATAAGAGTTTATATTTGAAGTAGATAATTAAAGGAGCAAATTGAATGAATTTGGATATGCAGAAGATGTTAAAAAATAAATTTAAGGAACCGCAGAAAGAGGGGGAAGGAAGTCAAACTTTGAAATGTTAAAATGACTGTAAAATTGATGCCTGCTCCCTAAAACATCACTGGTTCGCTCATTTCTATATATAGGGTGGAGCTGTGGTCTAAACCACAGAGCCTAGGGCTTGGCGATCAGAAGGTTGGCAGTTCGAATCCCCACGACGGGGTGAGCTCCCATTGCTTGGCCCCACCAACCTAGCAGTTCGAAAGCATGTCAAGGTGCAAGTAGATAAATAGGTACTGCTCCGGCGGGAAGGTGAACGGCGTTTCCGTGTGCTGCTCTGGTTCACCAGAAGCGGCTTAGTCATGCTGGCCACACGACCCAGAGCTGTACACTGGCTCCCTTGGCCAGTAACATGAGATGAGCGCCACAACCCCAGAGTCGGACACGACTGGACCTGATGGTCAGGGGTCCCTTTACCTTTTGAAAGTTTTATGTCATTTTTGTGTGTGTGCATTTTGTGGAAGGACAATTCAGAAATGTTTTATTTTGGAGCATGGCACCACAACATGCTTGGACTCAAGTGCACACGTTGCTCTCTATCTCTGTCTCTCCAGTAGCACTTTCAGTTTTAATACTGCAGAAATGTAAGAAGTAGAAGCAGGGCTTTTACTGAACAGATAACTAACTTTCCTTTCCTCTCCTTGCTTAGGGTGGACCTTTTGGAAACTAGAAGATCTCTGAAAAGTAAAAAAGATGTCCGCATGGCATTGGAGAGCTTTCTTTACAGAGCCCTCTAGATTGCTTTGGTAAGCTGTGTATTTATTATTTACTTATTTTTTATATTTATAGGCCACATTTTTTCTTCCAAGGAGCTCAGGGTACATGGTTGTCCTCCTCCCCATTTCACCCTCCCAACAACCCTGTGAGGTAGGTTAGGCTAAGAGATGATGACTGGCTCCAAGGTCACCCAGTGAGCTTCATGGCTGAGTGGGGATTCGAATCCTGTGCTTTGCCAGGTCCTATTATGCCACACTTGGCTATAGTCACGGGAATTGAAGCGTTCTGTCTCGATCCAAAGAGTGCATGCTGCAAATGAGTTTCCGTCTATGGAATTCAGGAACATAAGAAAGCTCTGCTGGATCAGAACAAAAGCCCTCCGTCTAGCTAGCATCCTGTTCTCACCAACCAGATGTAGTTGGTGAATAATTGGAATGATCAATATATATAAATATTTTGCTATCCTGAAGGAGTAGCAGTGTGCGTGTGGTGTTATGAGATGGGTTAAAAGTTAGCCTGGTGTATATCTAAATGCTAAGTACTTTGCAGCAAATGAACTTACTATCTGAATTGAGGTTTGAATAGAAGCTAACTTTGATCTCGCAGCCAGAAAATTATATTATAAATGTTTCCTAAGAAATAAACTTATTACATGCTAGCCGACCATGATTAAACTCCTAAATGTTGAAGGTTGGCGGGGGGGGGGGGAACTCTCAATGAAAACCCTCACTAATGACCATGAACTGTGAAAAAAATGTTTCAAAGAGGAGTCAAGCTTAACTGTGAAAAATCGGATGAGGTCACCCACGGACCAGGACTGTTTCTTTACCACAATTCTGAGTATCTTCTGATGGAATGACCCATCTTGAAAACACATTAGCTTGCTCTATTAAAAGGATCTCAGTGCACACACACTGAACACTTTTGGTCATCTCTGGTTATTTTCTATAAAATAAAAAACAAGCCAAGCAGCTCATAAACGGGGAACTTTCTTTAGCCCAATGGGCTAATGATTTCAGATTTTACCATTGTACAGTAGGCTAGTTTACACACACACACACACACACACACACACACACACACACACACACACGTACATACCCCCCACTGCCCTCAATCCTAACATGCAAGATGAATAATAATAATAATAATAATAATAATAATAATAATAATAATAAGTTTATTTATACGTTGCCCATCTGGCTGGGTTTCCCCAGCCACGCTGGGCGGCTCCCAACAGAATATTAAAAACACCAATCTAACACCAGAGAAAATGGCCAAAAAAATAAAAAAAATAAAACCAAAACGAATAAATGTTGGAAATGCCAGGAAAAGGTAGGTAGTTATTTTCATTGCTGGTGGGCATGTATAAAGATCAATAGATTCTGGAATGAAATATATGAATATTTTTTTTAAAAAAATGCTGAGAGTCACGTTTGAAAAAAACCCAGAGGCTTTTCTATTAAGTATGATTCCCGAAAATATACATGAGGATAGGAAAAATATATTTTTGTACACTTGTGCAGCAGCCAGGTTACTTATAGCCCAAAATTGGAAAGGGGAGAAAATGCCAACGGTCCAAGAATGGCAGATTAAGTTAGTAGAATTTATGAATTTAGCTAAGATGACGGCAGCAATTAGGAACATACCAAAACAAAAATCTAAAGCCGAGTGGAAATACGTTGAAGATTTTTTTTGAAAAAGGAAGGTATAAAAACAGAGTTGGTGATCTGCTTAGACAGAAATACACACAGGGATAGTTATATTAAAGAGTGAATTATTTGTATACTAAAGAGTGAATTATATATCAATTTATTTTCTTTGTCCCTTTTTCTTTTCTTAATTGTTGTATGAGGTATAGCAAGTTAGGAGCAATTATTAAGGGAAGCAATACAAAACAATTGGAAGTCAATTTTAAATTGTTACTTATAATCCTTTGTCTCTTTTTTACATTTTTGCATCCTTTGTATTTTCTTTTTACTTGTGTGTAAAAAAAAATCCTCTCCTTTTTTCATTTCGTTTGTAATAATTTGCTGTCAATTTGTATGGATTTCAAGATTTTGTTTGTTTGTCTATTTTTAAATGAGAAAAAATATTAAAATATTAAAATTATTAAAAACACGACAAAACATCAAACATTAAAAACTTCCCGAAACAGGGCTGACTTCAGATGTCTTCTAAATATCAGGTAGTTGTTTATTTCCTTGACGTCTGATGGGAGGGCTTTCCACAGGGCAGGCGCCACTACCGAGAAGACCCTCTGCCTGGTTCCCTGTTACCTCACTTCTCGCAGGGAGGGAACCGCCAGAAGGCCCTCGGAGCTGGACCTCAGTGTCCGGGCTGAATGAAGGGGGTGGAGATGCTCCTTCAGGTATACATGCTCAGAGTTTCAATATACATTTCAGCCAGGCAAAAACACCCAAGAAGGGTGCAGTAGAAAGGATACAGTGGGGCCAGTCAGGAGTGTGGCTGGGCAGGGTGTCTGGCTTGGGGAGAGTCCCAGGGACCAGGTAAAGAGGGTCTGAGGGAGTCAAGTTGGTGAGGCTAATTTGACATCAGCACGAAACAGAGCCTTTAAGATCATCAGCCCAGTCCTGTGGAATGCTCTACCAATAGAGAGCCAGTGTGGTGTAGTGGTTAAGAGCGGCAGACTCGTAATCTGGGGAACCGGGTTTGCGTCCCCGCTCCTCCACATGCAGCTGCTGGGTGACCTTGGGCTAGTCACACTTCTTTGAAGTCTCTCAGCCCCACTCACCTCACAGAGTGTTTGTTGTGGGGGAGGAAGGAAAGGAGAATGTTAGCCGCTTTGAGACTCCTTCGGGTAGTGAAAAGCAGGATATCAAATCCAAACTCTTCTTCTTCTTCTTCAATAGAGTGGCACCCAATTTTCTTCTTACATCCCTTCTTCATGCACTGATATTAACATTTGTCAACAGGATTGATTGGTAACTGATTTACCAGTTAACTGCTTGGTTAACTTCCTGGAGAAGTTAAGACTGGTTCCTTCCTTTTTGTTCCTGGAACTGATTGTTTATATGGAAAGGGCTGGGGTTTGTTTGTTTGTTTGTTATTTGTATTTTTAATATATTGCTTTAATTATAGTGGTATTTAATAACATTTTAATTATTATTTTTTCTATGGCTTTAGCTTTTCTATTTTATCTATAAGCCGCCTTGAGTCCCAGTCCGGGAAAGGATATAAATAAATATGAATATTATTAATATAATTATAATTATAAACCCACGCAGGCTGTCTCTTGCCACTGATTCACTGCTTATAGGATTTTGTCAGATTCTAGCCAACTTTTGCTGTTAAGAAACCCCGCAAAAGATCCAGCAGTTACTCCATGCATGCCAAGATAACAGCACTATAAGAACAAAAGCTGGAGATTTTGGGAATCCAATTTAACAGCGCCCATTTAAGAAAACGGGCAAAATTCAAAGTAGCTAATGTGCTATTTTTGATTCTCAAAAGCAAAAAACTTTTCAAGGTACTCTGATTGCACAGAACTCCGGCGCTATAGGTTCCCCACCCCCCACCTCGAATATTGCCAGCCTCTGAAATTGTACTGTTTTCTTCAGGGCAGGTACCGGGACCCTGTGGAAAATAAGCTGGTGTTATAATGCTCTGTAGAAAGAAGAAATTTGTAGGTATGTGATGCGTTCAATGTTTGTTTGTGTGGTGTATGAAACTGTATAGCTGTCAACAGAAGAAATGTGACTTAAATTACATATTGCCAGTGCTTTTTTTCCCTGTGGGTACGCAGGGGTATGCATACCCCTAAACATTTTATGAATCTTTGTACTTTTGTCCATTTACTGTATTTATTTCCCCCGATTTGAACTAAAAAATGGTGATTTCCTTGAGTCAAAATGAGAGCACCCTTAAACATTTTTTTAAGGAAAAAAAGCACTGTATATTGCTAAGATCATGAATAAGAGGACTGTGACCCTCTAACACAGTGTTTTTCAACCACCGTTCCTCGGCACACTAGTGTGCCGCGAGATGTTGCCTGGTGTGCCGTGGGAAAAATTTGTTTATTTGATTCCTATTCAAGAGAATTACTTTATATATAGTCAATATAGGCACAGAGTTAAATTTTTTAACATTTTCTAATGGTGGTGTGCCTCGTGATTTTTTTCATGAAACAAGTGTGCCTTTGCCCAAAAAAGGTTGAAAAACACTGCTCTAACAGTCCATCTCAGAGCACAGGCCTGGGAACTACCGTAAGGGTGTGCTTTTTCAATAAAGAATTAATCTACCAGCTGTTCATCTTCCTTGGGCTGGGTGGGCTCAAGACACCTACTGATGTTCAATATTTTTCTTACGGATCTTTTTGGTCTAAGGAACATAGGAAGCTGCCTTAGACTGAACCAGACCACTGGTCTATCTAAGTCAGTGTTGGTCTACTGTGACTGACAGTGGCTCCCTAGGGTTTCAAACAAAGAGTTTTCCCAGCTCTCCCTAGAGACACCGGGGCTTGAATCTGAGATTGTCTACAGTTAAGGCAAAAGCTTCAGCCCTGGGTCACAAGTGTGTCTTGCCATTGGGTCTAGAGCAGGCATGGGCAAACTCAGCCCTCCAGATGTTTTGGGACTACAGCTCCTATGATCCTTAGCTAACAGGACCAGTGGGCAGGGATAATGGGAATTGTAGTCCCAAAACATCTGAAGGGCTGTGTTTGCCTATGCCTGATCTAGAGTCTTCAATCTGCAGCCTGTAGGTCAAGCTAGACTTGAGACTGACTGCATAAATGCGGTTAACATGCAAGTTTGAGGTTATGCAAGTATTATTATTTTTATTGAATTTATATAGCGCCCTATACCCAGGGGGGTCCCAGGGTGGTTCACACACAATAAAATCAAGATATAAAACCACAAAATACCCTATAAAAATAAAAGCAATGACCCAATAGGCTCCCCCATTTTTTAAAAAAGGGTATCGGATGTGAATTGGATCAACCAAAGGCCTGGTTAAAAAGGAACGTTTTTGCCTGGTGCCTAAAGCTGTATAGTGAAGGCGCCTGGCGAACTTCCCTGGGGAGAGCATTCCACAGACGGGGAGCCACTGCGGAGAAGGCCCCGTTCTTGTGTTGCCACCCTCCGGCCCTCTCGAGGAAGGAGGCACATGAAGGAGGGCCTAAGAAGATGATCTCAGAGTCCAAGTTGGTTCATATGGAAAGAGGCGGTCCTTGAGGTATTGTAGTCCTGAGCCATTTAAGGCATTGTAGGTCAATACCAGCACTTTGAATTGGGCCCGGAAACTAATTGGTAGCCAGTGCAGTTGGACCAGGATCGGTGCAATATGCCCAAACCGTCTTGCTCTGGTAAGCAACCTGGCCGCTGAATTCTGCACCAATTGAAGTTTCCAAACGCTTTTCAGAGTAGCAGCCGAGGGGAGTCCAAGCTTATCTTAAAATGCAAATGGAAACTTCCGGGCCCATGGCAAGGAGAGGGAGAGTTAAAACTCCGCTCCCCAAAGACCAATGGCTGATTAGGCTTCTTCCAGCTATTCTCTACATAACAAAAATTACAATGTTAATTGCATTAGCACAATTTGCCGCAGGATCCCTGTCCGTTCAGCACCTCCTGTGGGCATGTTGTATTATATAGTCTTATGCTAGAGGGACCTTTAAAGGGACGCGGGTGGCGCTGTGGG
Source organism: Lacerta agilis (assembly GCF_009819535.1). Lineage (NCBI taxonomy): Eukaryota > Metazoa > Chordata > Lepidosauria > Squamata > Lacertidae > Lacerta > Lacerta agilis. The sequence continues at coordinate 13,233,895 of NC_046324.1, read as the reverse complement.
TTAAACCACAGAGCCTAGGGCTTGCCGATCAGAAAGTCGACGGTTTGAATCCCCATGATGGGGTGAGCTCCCGTTGCTCGGTCCCTGCTCCTGACAACCTAGCAGTTCGAAAGCACATCAAAGTGCAAGTAGATAAATAGGTACCACTCCGGCGGGAAGGTAAACGGCATTTCCGTGTGCTGCTCTGGTTCGCCAGAAGCGGATTAGTCATGCTGGCCCCATGACCCGGAAGCTGTACGCCGGCTCCCTTGGCCAGTAAAGCTAGATGAGCGCCACAACCCCAGAGTCGTCCGTGACTAGACCTAATGGTCAGGGGTCCCTTTACCCTTTACCTAGAGGGACCTTTTGTCTCAAGAAGACACAGCAGTGCTTAAGGAGGTAAGCACTCATGTGTAGGAAACTCCAAATACACAAACACAAGTAAAACGTGTGGCTCTAATAATGTCAGTTTAAAATGGAAGGTGTTTGGATAAGTAAGGTCCCCGAGGTTGATCTTGAAAGTGCAGAATGTTGCCGCTGAGAGGAGTTCCCTAACGTGAGCATGCAACAATGTTGTTACTAAACTGCCATGGGAGCCAGTTTGGAACTGGACTGGGTTTAAGGTTTTGGTATGAAACTGCAAAGTCCCAAACGTCTTGGGATCAGGTTATCCGAAGGAATCTATCTTCTCCTTTATAGATCTGCCCAGTCACTAATATCTGCTACTAAGTTCCTCCTGTTTGCACTGCAGCCTGTGAAAACCCCACTTCTTCTTTTTTAATGGTCAATCTTTTATTTATATTTTACGCATTTATTTACATTTTATGCATTTTTATTTTGACAAACTAATAAGAATAAATAAATAAGAATAAAAATTTGTACCCAGCGGCGGAGGAAGCCTCTTCGCCGCCTGGGGCTGCGGTGCGGAGGCACCCCCCTGGGGGCGGGGCGTAACGGTGCGTGTGTTGTGATGCCACGGTGCGTCTGATGCACTGCGCATGCCTGGAATTTCCGGGCATGTGTAGTGGATCCGGCTGCCGCTGCTGCGAGCTGGCGAGCGAGCGGCGGGTCGGGCAGCCCCGCCCGTAAAAAAGCACGGACGGGGGGGCCGGATGGTGGGGGAGAGGCCGGGTAGTGTCACCCCCCTTCCCCTGGAACCGGGGACGGAGCGCCCCCGCCCCGCCCTCCCTACACCACTGTGTGCACCCCACCACCGACACCATTCCATTGTAACTATCCAACCTCCCAAAATTTCAACACCTCTTGCGATGGTTTGACCCCTTTCCATTTTAACAGTACAAATTCTACAAATTCTCCTCAAAATCATTTCTCCTGCGTATTTCCCGTCTTACCTTAATAGCACATGTTAATTTATCATTAATAGCTATGTCCCACACCTCTTTATACCATTCTTCCATTTTACATTCTGCTTGCCCCTTCCAATTCCTAGCTATAATAGTTCGTGCAGCTGTCAATAAATTTGTGAGCAAGTCCTTCATAGCCTGCGAACCTTCCACCCTGTCAAAACCCCACTTCCGGGGACAAGGAGAAGGTCCGTTTCTGTAGTGGTGCCCAGTCTGTAGGATGCTCTCCCACATCCCACAACAAGGCAGGTACTGACAGTGATGTTGCCCCAGCGCCAACTAAAAACATGGAGGCAGCATCATTGCCAACACCTGCCTTCTAGCGAGACCATCAATCCTGAGCATTGGGACTGATAGGTACTGTAGTCCAATGAATATAAAGGGCCACAGGTTCCCATCTCCGCTTCTGTCTCTGACAGTGGAAGGCAGGAATGGTGGGCAAAACTACAAGTAAAGAAACACTGACCAGGGTTGATGGCAACCACATGGCTCCCTTGAGCAACAGACTATTACAGCCCAAGGCTAATGCTTTCCTTTGGCCTCAAAGCATGTTGAAGCCAGAACATCTTAAACATGGAAAAAGGGTTGATGGGAGTTTTAGTCCAACCACATCTGGAGGGCCACAGGTTAAAAGCGGTGATCATTTTGTTATAAAATTCAATATTTATTATAACATCTAATACAATTAAATGTTTCAAAAATTATACGACTACCGCTGTTTATATATTCTGGCTGCGCTGAAATTATCAGCCACAAACCCAGTCTCTCAGGGGTTATTTCATCTAGACATCCATTTTTTTTCAACTTGTGAAATTATCTCCCATGTCCTTCAGACCTTTCACCGCAATGTTTCTTGCCGCAAGTTTGGCAAGATGTGTGGGGTTTTTTTTTCTTCTTCCCCCACTCATAGTTTTAGGTTTCATTTCTTTACATTCCCCTTTATCATCTTTACTGCAGATCTCCTGGTGCACATGAGAAATGAAAACAGAAACTATTTTTGCGGAGCAATTTGAGCTTTTAAATCAGCCTTCCCAAGCCAGGTGCCTTACAGTCGCAGTGGACTACAACTCCCATCAGTGCCAGCCAGCATGGAACTGGATGAGCTTGATGGAAGTGGCAGCCCAGCAACCGGCAGAGTTATTTAAAAGGCAGGAAGGAAGAATAGGAAACAATAAAGAAAACTGGTCTTTACAGAAACGAATCTGGTTTGCCTTATTATGCTTTTATGGGTTTTAATTTTTCAGAGGAGAAGCGGAGAGTGAAAGCCAATAATCGTGAATATAATGAAAAATTTCAATACGCAGTGAGTACAGTGTGTTTTGATAGTGGAAACATCCACCAATCAGTGGTTTCCAATGAGCTAAGTATTGCAGACCCCCTGTTTTCCAAGCTACTTTTGAAAATGTTCATATCTTTATGGTAGCTTTTGTTATGTGCAGTGCTTTTTTTCCTGGAGGTATGCAGGTGTATGCACACCCCTAAACATTTTGTGAATCTTTGTACTTTTGTCCATTTACTATATTTATTTCCCCTGATTTGAACTATAAAATGGTGATTTTCATGAGTCAAAATGAGAGTATCCCTAAACTTTTTTTTTTTTTTTTTAAAGGAAAAAAGCACTGGTTATGTGCATGATGCCACGGACCACCGGTTGGGAACTGCTGCTTTAATGGTTCTCTTTTTATTGGGTTTTGTGACTGGACTGGCCAGACATTTTAAGAATCAAGGAGTTTTTAAAGATTTATTCTAATGTTTCTTATTTGATTGACGCGGGTGGCGCTGTGGGTTAAAACCACAGAGTCTAGGGCTTGCCAGTCAGAAGGTTGGTGGTTCGAATCCCTGTGACGGGATGAGCTCCCGTTGCTCGGTCCCTGCTCCTGCCAACCTAGCAGTTCAAAAGCACATCACAGTGCAAGTAGATAAATAGGTACCGCTCCAGCGGGAAGGTAAATGGCGTTTCCGTGCGCTGCTCTGGTTCGCCAGAAGTGGCATAGTCATGCTGGCCACATGACCCGGAAGCTGTACGCCGGCTCCCTTAGCCAGTAAAGCGAGATGAGCGCCGCAAACCCAGAGTTATCCGAGACTGGATCTAATGGTCAGGGGCCCCTTTACCTTTACCTAATGTTTCTTATTTTATTGAAAATCTTGTAGACTGAAGGTGAACCGCTAAGGTCAGCTAGCTTTTCTACCGAAAAAAACCTTCCCCTCCTTTTGCTGATCAAAAGTATCATAGAATTGCAGAGGTGGAAGGTTCATCCAGAACCGTGGTTCCCAACATGGGGCAATTTTATTTTTAAGGGGGGGGGCAGTTTGAGAATGAGTTTCTAACAGTTACAGTGGTACCTCTACTTACAAACATGATCCATTCCGGGGTGCTGTTCGCACCCTGAAAAGTCCATAAGTAGAGAGCCGCTTCTGCGCATGCGTGAAACACTTCCGGGTTTGCCGCGTTCGTAACTGAAAGTTACGTAACCAGAGCGGTACATAACTAGAGGTATGACTGTATATGTCATGGGGGGGGGGGCGAGTGGAGGGACATCAGGATTTTAGAGATGCTTAGGTGAGGCATGGCCAAAAAAAAAGGTTGGGAACCACTGATTTAGAACAACAGGAATATGCAGCTGTCCCATACAGGGATTGAAGCTGCAACCAGCGGGAGATAACCAGGGCATCTACCACTTTCTCCAAGCCATGAATAAATTTATAAACTCCTGTCATCTCACCTCTTACTCACTTTTTCTCTGAAGTCCCAAGTGCTGCAACCTCTTCTCAAAGGGAAGTCGCTTCAAGTTTAGTAAGGCGAATGTTCACAACACTTTCAGGGAAAAACCCCAAACCCAGCCTCTCGGAAGTTATTTCATCTAGACGTTCATTCTCCGGACGAGAATCCTGAAAACGGAATCTATTCCCAGTCACAGTGTATTTTATTTATTCACCACTCTCTTTAAAAGTCAGCTTGGCTGCCTGTGCCTTTTCCCATCAGGGATGTGCAGTCATACTGAGCGAGTGGATGACTGCATGCGTTAAATCCTGCTCTGTTCATCAGGATTCCATGCAGACCCATCCTAATTCAGGAAGAGATTTTCCTTGGAATCCCCTGCTAAAATGAAGGCGGAAGGAACTTTTATCTTAGCAGCACCTTGCAAGACCTCTGGTCCTGGCTTCGTGACCTGACACCACTTTGCCTCTTACGTAGGGACGCGGGTGGCGCTGCGGCCTAAACCACTGAGCCTCTTGGGCTTGCCGATCGGAAGGTCAGTGGTTCGAATGCCCGTGACTGGGTCCAGGGCCGTCTCGTCATAGATGCTGGGTGGCGCGGTGCGCCAGGGCGCCAGGCCCCCCAGGGGTGCCCCCATGTGCCCGCCAGCATACCGGGCGCCCCCTCCCTAACCCGCCCCCGCCCCCACGGGCAGGCGCTCACGCGCCGGCGGGCGAGCTGCAAGCTGGCCGCCCTCTGGAGCCCTAGCTGCAGCGCTGGGAAGGGCGCGCAAAGCCCCGTGCCGCTCCAGCACCACGCCCCTCATTCCCCGCTCGCCCACCTCCCCCTCCCGAAGGGCGGCCAGTGTGGGAGGGAGGCGGGCGGAGAGGCAGCACGCCAGGGGCGCCAAGGGATCATTGCGCCACAGTGGCCGATCCCTTTAAGACAGCCCTGACTGGGTCAGCTCCCGTTGCTCTGTCCCAGCTCCTGCCAACCTAGCAGTTCGAAAGCACATCAGTGCAAGTAGATAAATAGGTACCGCTGTGGCGGGAAGGTAAACGGCGTTTCTGTGCGCTCTGGCTTCCGCCATGGTGTCCTGTTGTGCCAGAAGCAGTTTAGTCATGCTGGCCACATGACCTGGAAAGCTGTCTGTGGGCAAATGCCAGCTCCCTTGGCCTGAAAGTGAGATGAGCGCCACAACCCCAGAGTTGCCTATGACTGGACTTAACCATCCGGGGTCCTTTACCTATTATTCATCACATTTGCACCCCAACTTCCTTTAACGAGCTTGCAGCAACCCAATATACAGCCCCCTCCTGCCCCACTACATGATATAGTTTGTGGCTGAGAGACACCAATGTACCCAGTAAGCTTCATGGCTGAGCAATGATTGGAACCAAGTCCATAGAGTCTGAAGTCTGTTATGCAACACGCCGTACTAGGCAGCTTGTAAAAAACGGTTCAGGCAACACCACTACATTCCCATTAAAAGACCAGATGTCCTAAAGGAAATTAAATCACTCTGCTGACTCTGGAGACAGGGGCTACCCTGAGCACGTATAACATGTGCAGATTTCTTTGTACTATCGCTTGAGCCAACGCCAGATTTCTGTGTTTGTTCTTGACAAATCCCGAAGTGAGTCTGTAAGGCCAATTATCTGTGCACTTTGCTAGGTCTAGACATTTATTTCAGCTGCGGAAGCTTTGCGTAACCTTAAGTTGATCATGGATATAGTCTTTTTAATTTGCTAAAAGTGCTTTAGATTATTTAGATGAGAAACAGCATGAAGATAGTATAGTCTGAAACTAGTGGTTGGGTGGATTTATTATGAGCTACCAGGGAGTAGAGGGTGGGTGGGGCACTAGATTTGGCTTTGGGATTGTTTTCCTGATAAAATCTGTTATTGGTTACATTTATATCCCCTTCATTTTTGACAAGAGTGGCTCAAATGAGCGTAGCACATAGGCAAGGCAAGGGATAAAAGTTACAACAGGTGGAATGTGTATGGCTAGGATTGCTAAGACGTTGATGCCACAAGCAATGTGCCTCTGGCCTCTTCAGAGTGAAGAGCTGAGCAGGCTCAGTTTTAGCACATCAAGCGAGAGGAGTCCTTGGACTGGGCAAGCAAACGGCCACTCCTCCAAGTGGTTTGGGTCTAAATCAGGGGTCAGTAACCTTTTTCAGCCATGGGCCGGTCCACCGTCCCTCAGACCATGTGGAGGGCCGGACTATATTTTGAAAAAATAAATAAATGAACAAATTCCTAAGCCCCACAAATAACCCAAAGGTGCATTTTAAATAAAAGGACACATCACCACAGCCAACCACAAAGGAACAAGCACACCCTACGCCAACCGCGACCTCTCACCGCCAAGGAAATACAAGCGAACATCAGAGAACCAACACAAACAATGCTGACACCAAATCCTTCATATACTAAGGAAAAAAGAAACATCGCCCCCCACCCCACCCACCTCCTCCCCCCCTTTCTGTCTAATGTCTCAACAACCAAAATTGATCTGTAAAAATGTTACATGGGAAAATGCAAGAGACATTGTACACTTGTAAACCAAGAAAATCTCTCTCTCTCTAAAAAAAAGGACACATTCTACTCATGTAAAAACACGCTGATTCCCGGACTGTCCGTGGGCCGGATTGAGAAGGCAATTGGTCTGCATCCGGCCCCCAGGCCTTAGGTTGCCTACCCCTGGTCTAAGCGGTCTGTGCTGGCTCAACACACACAAACCCTCCAAGTGTTCCTGCTTTCCTTTCTTCTTCTTTTAAAAATAATTTTTATCTTTAGCAAAGGAAGGGTCCATCTGGAAGGGTCTGGTGAACCATTGTGGCGTAGTGGTTAAGAGTGGTAGACTTGTAATCTGGTGAACCGGGTTCGCGTCCCCACTCCTCCACATGCAGCTGCTGGGTGACCTTGGGCTAGTCACACTTCTTTGAAGTCTCTCAGCCCTGCTCACCTCACAGAGTGTTTGTTGTGGGGGAGGAAGGGAAAGGAGAATATTAGCTGGTTTGAGACTCCTTTGGGTAGTGATAAAGCGGGATATGAAATCCAAACTCTTCTTCTTCTGACAACTGACCTCTGGTATCTGGGGGAAATGATGCTGGACTTGTAATTAGGGATGTTGGAGAGCTCTGTCGGAAACAGAAGCAGAAATTGTCTGAGGTCCGGAATGGAAACCACACAAGAGAATACAAGCAATTTCTGCTGCTGTTCCTAACCCCCCCCCCATTTTTTATCAGAACTACAGCAGAAGGGGGAAATTTAATTCTTCCCTATCTTGCTGCAGTCTTGACACCAGCACCCTGCACTGCATTTACACCTTGGAAAAAAAGCTCTTGACCTTTATATTTAGCTGTTAAGGGGCTTTATAAATGATGATGATTATGATGATTAAAGTTTATATATTATATTATAAATTTTGTATTGCTCAGTGCTTTGGCTTTTTATATGCAAAACAGTATATGCATAAATTAAGAATCACATTTTTAAAAAAATTATGTTTATCGTTAAGTCTATAACCATTAGCCAGTTGCCAAACTTTGGTGCAGTATCATAAAAATTGTAGAGTTGGATGAGGGTCAGTTTTTTGGCTTTTCTGTTCATTGTATACATTTTTTGCTCTCCCATGTTAATACGTTTTAAATCTTTCCCACCCCCATTCTTGCGTATTTTTCAGAACAATCGCATCCAAACATCCAAGTACAACGTTCTGACCTTTTTGCCTATCAACTTGTTTGAGCAGTTCAAGCGGGTTGCGAATGCCTACTTCGTGTTTCTCCTGATTTTACAGGTTATATTCAATATCTGTATTTATTTTAAAGGCAAATTAAATGGCAGTGGTTATAAAAGAGAAAACTGTGTACAGTTGTACCTCGGCTCCCAAACACCTTGGGAGTTGAACATTTCGGCTCCTGAACGATTAAAAACCAGAAGTGAGTGTTCCGGTTTTCTAATGTTCTTTTGGAAGGCTATTGCAACCTAGCTCAGTCTTTTAGATGCTGGTGATCCCCCAAAGGACCCGGGTATTGTAGTTTGTTAAGGGTGCTGGGAATTGTAGCTCTGTGAGGGGTCAATTGTGTGCCAAGGGACACAAGCCACAAAGTTCCCAGGAGAACAATAAATCACACTGACACAGAGTATTTTGGTTTGTGAGTTCAAATAAGCCACAACTTCATTGGTTACAGATGTTGAGTGGTTCGGCTTAGGCATTGGTGTGAAGCCAGGCTATATCTTGACTCCTGCCCATCTACAGGGAGTCCACTTAAGGGTAAACCACCAATACGGGGTGCCCTATGAGTTACATCAAATAGGGGCACCCCGAGGGGTCCCCGTAAGAGCTGTGATATGGCCCTATCCCATGACTAGGCTTCGGATAGTATTCACACCCCAGACCCCTTTAACAGGATACCCTTACTGAGGAGGGGCAGGCGAAGCCACAACCTCCCCTCCAACCAAACAAAGGCTCACCCAATGCCTAACCTCACAAAAGTTGTGACGATTGCTACTAGGTAGGCGAAAACCAAATGGCCGGTGCCAATTTGCCAAGTGGAAACAATTCCTACCCAGCCCCAACAACATGGCGACTGGCAACTGCCATAGCAAAGCACGAAAAGAGGGTGGGTGGGTAGGGTGATCCGGCAAAGGGGTGAGAAAGAGGGGGCCGGCCGGCCGTGCCACCATTAAATGGCCCACGGCCAAACCCACCCAGGCAGCAGATTGGCTGTGGGTGTCCGCAGCACAGATGACGCAGCCGGCTGTGATGTGGGGTGGGGGGAGGCAGTATACCTCCACCCCTATGCTGGAAAACTGTTGAGGCTCGGCTGACTGGGCACAATGCTGCCCACTGTATAAAAGGTGAACGGACCTACTGTACTGTACCCATTATTCTTTTGGGCGTGTGGTGTGTTTTAGTAATAATAACAATAACAATAAAAAATAAATAAAAACACACCACACACCCAAAAGAATAATGGGTATAACAAAAATAACAATTATTATTATTATTATTATTATTATTATTATTATTATTATTATTCCCATTATTATTATTATTATTTATTTATACCCCGCCCATCTGACTGGGCTTCCCCAGCCACGCTGGGCAGCTTCCAACAAAATATGAAAATACAATAATCCATCAAACATTAAAACATTAAAAGCTTCCCTAAACAGTATGTACACAGGATCATTCTCTAGGCGAAACTTGGCATTTCGCATGGGATTTCTATGAAACTGTAGGAGGCTTTCTTAATATTACTTGTCCTCACAAAAAAATATCCTTTAATCGTTCTCTTGCAGTTGATTCCAGATGTATCCTCCTTATCATGGTTTGCTACCATTGTTCCTTTAGCGCTGGTTTTAACCATTACAGCTGCCAAAGATGCCACAGACGACTACGTAAGTCTTTGCAGTAATTTACTGGGGCCCCACCCCCTTTTTTGTACGGCATGCACTATCACAAGATGGCTGCCTAAAAGATATACCGTAGCACCTCTGTATCTGTGCCCTATACTGATTTTGGCAGTGGGATTCACAGCAAGGTTTTAGTTTGCAACGTTATGCGGTCTTTCTCCCCTCCGTATCTTTTTATTTTATTTTTAGAAGAGTTAAAAATCTCAAAAAACTTTCTGCTTTTGCACAAAAAAAGATACTGATGAAGAAATGGTTATGACGTATCATAGAGTATGTTTCCCTCCTGACACCTTTTTTTAAAAATTATGCAGTTGTGATGATTTGTGTGCCTGATGCTATCAGGGTGGTCACACACAAGCCTGCTTTCAATATTGTTTCTGCAAATGTTTTGAGGCTGTCAGACTGCTTCACTTTCAGTCAGTAGGTATCTTGTAACTTCCTGCTGAAATACTGTAACTTCGTGTGTGTGTGTGTGTGTGTTTCAAATTACAATTTTACAATCACATACCCAACATACAACCTTTGTGGGTCCAATTGCTGGTCACTTCCTCCTGCATCTTTTATAATAATCCAAATCTTTTACATCTCCATTATGTCTCAAAATTCACCATTAAACTACAAGTGTTTAATGTAACGTCTTATGCCATAAATGTTGTGGTTTTCTTTTGGCCGGCTTTTGTTGTGCTATAGCACCTCCAGACAACACTAATGTGGCAGCATTGCAGAACAAAGTAAAGCAGGATAAATCTACCACAAACGTACTACTGTTGTGTAAAGAACATGTTGCAGAATACACCCACAATGAAAGACCAGCTTAGTCCTTCCTTCCTTTTTACACAAACCCCCTACCAGGGGTGGGGGTGGGGGTGGCTGTGTTGGTCTTTTTTTTTTAAAAAAAAAAGCAGAATATGTTATTTGTCTCACTGCATGGAAGGCAGTCTGTAAGGGCTTGTTAAGATAAATTCAACAGTTTTGATGGATGTAATAATGGAATACTGAATGGTATAGTCAGGAGCGTAGCAAGGTAAATTGGTACCCGGGGGCAAAAATTTTTTGTCACCCCCCCCCCCGAGGCATGGGAACGTCAGGTGGTACCCGGTGTGGAAAATTTCTTGTCAACCCCCCCATTGATTCCCCCCCGCAAAAATGGTTTTACGTTATTTCATATTTTCTTACAAAGGAATAATAACAAGTAATAATAAAAAAACCTTTTTTATATATCCCACCCTCCCCGGCCGAAGTCGGGCTCAGGGTGGCTAACATCAGATTCATAACATTGGTATAAAATCAAACAAAAATTAAATTACCTCCTAAAAACATCTCAAAATCAAATTAAAGTCTAATTAGATGGCTTTCCACAGGGTTAGGGTTGGGAACAGTAAGTGTTCTCTGAACTGAAATTTCAGCCTTCACGACATAGGAAAACAGCCAAGTGAACAGCTATTTTGGTGGAGGAGGGTCAAGATATTAACCAATATGCATGAAATTTCATATATAGCTATATAATCCCTAGTATAGTAAGATAAGACCTTCGGAGCAGGCATTTTTTTAAAAAAATTGTTCCTTGATAATTTTTCACCCCCTCCATTATGGAACCCGGGGCGGCCCGCCCCCTCGCCGCCCCCTTGCTACGCCCCTGGGTATAGTTTTTGTAAAATATGCAGGGATTTATGATATGTAAAATGAACCACGGAAAGAGAAGAAGGGAAGTCACTGATATCTTAAGGATGCAAAATGAATATTTTAAATTGTAAAACAGAAAATTTAATAAATATTATCTCGCAACTCAGAAAGGCAACTTAGCGTCCCCCCCTATACAATAAACCTTTAGTGGTGCTTTCCCCTCAGTGCAGTGACTATTAAAGACAGTTGCTTATTCCAGCAAAACACCCAGAGACACTGGCGGAGGAAGAGGAGTGCCGGGGCGGGGAGCGCTCTGCCCCCGGCAGCGCGATCCCAGTAGGGTGGCATCGCGGCTGGCCCCCCCTGCACTGGGCGCCACGCCCCTGCAGACAGCGCACCACGCCCCCAGGATGCGCACCAGCCCCACCTCCAGCTGCTCTCCGCCCCCCGGTGCCAGAGCACGAAGCTCGGCCACTGTCCAGAGTCTTGTGGCATCTTTGAGATGAACGCATTTACTGTGGCATAAGCTTTGTAGACTCAAACCTTTGTCAGATGTGTGAAGTGAAATCTTAGCTGGCAAGGGTATAAGGGAGAAAATTATAAGGGGGGGGGGAGTAGAATGGCAAGCAGATGCAGAATTACAGCCAGTGAAAATTAGAGTTTAAAGATGTTAAATAGGCACACCTTTTACCGGAGCAGGCTGGTGATAATTGTGGTGATTATGTATAAACTGGTTATGGATCAATTAAACTGTTTCCCCCCTGTGGCTCCTTCATCTTCTACAATAGCATGAAAGCTGACTACAGGGAAGATGCTCCTAGTACAGGGAAGCACCATGGTTTAGTGGGGGAGCAGATGCTTTGCATGCAGAAGAAAATCCTGGGTTCGATCCTCAGCATCTCCAGACAGGGTTGCTGGAAAGCCCCTATCTGGAAATCTAGAAAGCCTCTGCCAAAGGGTAATAATAAGAATAATATTATAATAAGAATAATTTATACCCTGCCCATCTGGCTGAGCTTCCCCAGCCACTCTGGCAGCTCCCAACAGAATATTATAAACACGATAAAGCATCAAACATTTAAAACTTGTCGAAACAGGGCTGCCTTCAGATGCCTTCTAAAAGTCAAAACAAAATAAAAAATAAAAAAAATCTTTCCAGTAGCACATTAGAGACCAACTAAGTTTGTTCTTGGTATGAGCTTTCGTGTGCATGCACACTTTTTCAGATACATGTGCATGCACACAAAAGCTCATACCAAAAAAAAAACTTAGTTGGTCTCTAAGGTGCTACTGGAAGGATTTTTTATTTTTTATTTTGTTTTTGGTATGAGCTTTCGTGTGCATGCACACTTCTTCAGAAAGTCAGACAGTTGTTTATTTTCTTGACATCTGACGGGAGGGCGTTCCACAGGGCGGGCACCACTACCGAGAAGGCCCTCTGCCTGATTCCCTGTAACCTCACTTCTCGTAAAGAGGGAACCACTAGAAGGCCCTTAGAGCTGGACCTCAGTGTCCGATGGGGGTGGAGACACTCCTTCAGCTATACTGGGCCGAGGCCATTTAGGGCTTTCAAGTTCAGCACCAACACTTTGAATTGTGCTCGGAAACTTGTGCTCGGAAACGTACTGGGAGCCAATGTAGGTCTTTCAGGACTGGTGTTATACAGTCTCAGCGGCCATTCCCAGTCACCAGTCTAGCTGCTGCATTCTGGATGAGTTTCAGTTTCTGGGTCACCTTCAAAGGTAGCCCCATGTAGAGCACATTGCAGTAGTCCAAGCGGGAGATAACTAGAGCATGCACCACTCTGGCGAGACAGTCTGCGGGCAGGTAGCGTCTCAGCTTGCGTACCAGATGGAGCTGGTAGACAGCTGCCCTGGACACAGAATTGGCCTGCATCTCCATGGACAGCTGTGAGTCCAAAATGACTCCCAGGCTGCACACCTGGTCCTTCAGGGGCACAGTTACCCCAGCTCATGGACCTACTCAGGTTTTCAATTTGGCCCATGAGGCTGTTTTCCCCAAACCACACCCATCTGCCCTGCACCTGATGCCATGGGTGAAATCAGGGATGGGAGAGACAGACCTGCAGTTACCAATGCACAATTGGGAGCCTTAAAATGTGCTTCTGATTTTGCATTGGCAAAGGAGCCTTGCTTTCCCCGTGGATCAGCTGAGTGGCGGTCAGAGGAAGCCTGCTGGGATCAGCCAGGAAACTGAGTTCACAGGGAACTCAGTAGTGCAGATGAAGCTCAGATGGAGTCATAGTCTATAGCAGGTGCGGGTAACCTTTGGTCTTCCAATTGTTGCTGAATTACAGCTCTTGGGCCATTGGCCAAGCTTGCTGTGGCTGGTGGGAGCTGTAGTTCAGCAAGTTTCTGGGGTTTTTTGGAGTGTGTTTATGTTTTTTTGCACCAGGGTAGGAGTTCTGCAAAAACAGGCACTTCATTGGGAGATTTCTCTGGGAGTTTTTGGATGTTGTGAAACAGTTCAGTGGGAGATGAAGAAACTTGAATTCTTCAGTGAATCCTCCCCGGGGCTTTGAGGATCCCTTTAATAAACATACATAAAATTGAAGTGAGTTAGAGGAAACCATTAAAAGTAAAAAAATAATAATTGGGGGGGGGGGAATCCTTGTGTCTTTTTCTTTGCCAGGGCATTTCCAGACAACAGTGGGTAGTGGAAGAAACACACGTTTGGTTTGGTTTTTAAGAAAATTCTTAAATGTCTTTCTTTTAAAAAAAGATCTTGCATCATATTCTGATAATATTTAGAAAGGTTCTAGTGCAGATGAGCAACTTGGAGCTAAAACTGAGGAAGGTGGGGTTATTTTTCTTTTGCATCCACTGGCTTGACTCCAGTGGGAAACAGTTCTGTGGTTTTGCGAAATATTCTCTGGCATTGCAACAGGGCAAACCTTTGATCTTGCAAAGCAATAGAAATGAAGGCCTTGGAGTCAACAACTGAACTGGCGGCTGCTTGAGTGATTAGTGTCTCAATGGCTCATCAGCTTGCATCTGTCCATCAATTCTTGCTTCTAAGAAGACTTCACATTGTGCCTGAGTAATTCTTGGTTACCTTGTGGGTCCTTTTCCCCCTTTCCTTTCTGGAGAGGGTGCATATCAGGCACCCACTAAAGGAGTCTTCTTCAGAGGAGAGCCTCATCCTTCCTGAAGGGAACCATATGGAACTGGTGCAGGCAAACTTTGGTCCTCCAGATCGTGCTGGACAACAACTTCCACAACCCTTGGGCCTTGGCCATGCTTGCTGAAGTTGATGGGAGCTGTAGTTAAGCAATATCTGGAGGGCCAAAGATTCCCTACACATGATATAGAGGGACAGGTGAGGTTAGGCAACAGTGAGGCAGAACCAAGACTGTTAGGCATTATGGCACTTCAGCTCCATTTGGCTGTTATTGAGGGCTCAGAGGCAGACATGGAAATTGAGCCACCTTCAAGCCCAAGAGAGCACTGGCACATGAAGGTTTAGCATCAGGCTGTAGAGTGTTTGAGGACCGGGACATTCGCAGGGAAACCAAAATGCTTGTTTACAAAGCTATTGTACTACCAACCTTACTGTATGCTTGTGAAACATGGACCGCTTATAAACATCTGCAACTCCTCGAAAGATTCCATCAACGGTGTCTCCAAAATTTTTTACACATCACTTGGGAAGACAGGGGAACTAATGCCAGTGTACTGGAAGAAGCAAAGATCTCCAGTGTCAAAGCAATGATTCTTCAACATCAACTTTGTCGGACTGGTCATGTTGTGCAGATGCATGATCATTGTCTTCCAAAGCAACTACACTATTCCGAACTTTAAAATGGAAAGCGTAATGCTGCTGTTCAACAAAAGAGGTTTAAAGACTCTCACAAGGCAAATCTTTAAAAATGTAGTATAAACACCGACAGCTTGGAAACACTGGCCTGCAAGCGCTCCAATTGGAGAACAGCCAAAGGTGTCATGGGCTTTCAATACACTCGAACTCAGGACAAAAGGGAGAAACGTGCTAAGAGGAAGGCACGGTTGGCAAACCCTCACCATGATCAACTCTTGCCTGGAAACCTATGTCCCCACTGTGGAAGGACGTGTGGATCCAGAATTAGCCTCCAGTGTCACTTACAGACTCACTGTTAAAACCATGTTTATGGAAGACAATCTTACTCTGCTACGAGGGATCGCCGAAGAAGGAGGAGGAGGAGGAGGAGGCTAGAGTGCTAGAGTGCCTGTCCAAAAGCTAAGACTTCATTCAGAGTAAAAAAAACTACACATGAGGAGTCACACACACCAGGTTCTGCCCAACTTGGGGGGGGGGCAGTGTGTGTGTATGACATCTCATGGCAGGAGGAGGTCCAATGGGACCCTCCACAGCCATGGAGAGGCCTGAGGAGGCCTGCTGTGGCAGTGGGTAGGCCCAGTGGGACTGTCACAGCTACAGGAGGGCCCCCAATGGGGCTGGTCACAGCTGTAGGTAGGTCCAATGGAACCTGCCATGGCTCTGGGATAACGAGAGGTCCCAGCTCCCTCCTTGATTTTTTTTGGGGGGGACTTCATGTCCCCACCTGCTAGATGGTGCCCTTGTGAGGAGTAGTGCCCTCATGAGTAGACCTTACTCCTTAGCTAGCAAAGATGCCTGATTATTACTGTTTTCTGCATTAGGTGCCCAAATACCTTGACCTACTTTGGGTACCATGCTCCATGATAGATGAGGCTGCCAATTTTTGCCTGGCGTCAGGCAGCAAAAAGCCTTGAACTGGCCCTGAGGATTATTGTTGCCGACGGTTGACCACAAGCTGGCCAGCTTGACCTGGCTGTATATGCAATTGTTTTAGCTGTTTTTAACATTTGTAAGTGTTTTGTATGTGTTTTTGTTATATTGCAAATTGCTTTGGGATGCCTCTTGGGAAGTGATTCATAGATGAAATAAAACGTGTCTGAAAGTTCAAGTTTTGAAAAGGGAAGCCGCTAGAGTTCGCCCACTCTGGAAACAGCATGTTGGGGGGCAATTTTCTCCCCGATCTTTTCCCATTTAACTTCTTAAAGCTTTACGTAGCAGCAGCTCTGCAATATATCACGAGGGCAAAAGCCTCTAATTTTCAGGATGCTCCCTAAATTGCGGTACTCCTTCACCACAGAAGTGCATCTACAATCTTCATTGTACAACTTCTGCCATATGCTGAAGACACACCTCTTCACACTTAACGTGTTTTGTGGGTACACCTTTTTTGGGTATGGGGAAGAATTTATATTATTCTGCTTTGTTTGGAAAGGGTTTGTGCATTTTAGAATTGTAATGCTGTGTTATCTGTGTTTTTAATCATATTTTCTATTCCTGTATCCGACCCTGGGATCCTATGGTGAAGTGTGCATAAGAGATATTGTAGATAAACAGATAAAGAACATTCCCATGCAGCTCCTAATTTTGTGCTCCTGATCTATGGGTTTTTCCGGCATTCTTTCCTTGATGTTGCTTCCTCACTTCAACCTTCAGTCTCGCTCATCGCTCAGGAAAGCCTATAAAGAGACATCTGGAAAACTATTTATATTTGTCCTTAGATTTCTGCTCCTGGCTTGCAAAACAGCAATGTGGAAATCTGCAAATGGAACCCCCCAGCTAAGTCCTGTTCCAAGCAACTTGTTTACATTCTGCTGCAAGTCAACTTCATTTTAAAAACGTAGTCTGGCTGGAACCTAATTGCAGAGTGCTGTGTACCACACTTACCTGGGCATTTACAGGCCTGTTTTTTTCCTCTCTCTTCCTTTTAACCCTTTGCAGTTTCGCCACAAAAGTGACAACCAGGTGAACAACCGGCAGGCTGAAGTACTCATTGATGGCAAGTAAGAAGCACGCCTTTATAATTTTCTGCATGCAATATCTCTTGCCAGTATACAGTTACGGAAATTACTAGGCATTTGTCAAAATGCAGAATCCTGATGCTGAAGTATTAAAACAGGGGTTGGGAGCTGCACGTGGCCTTCCAGTCTTTTCTGCCCTCAGCCGTAGCTTCTTTTCCCAGGCACGTGCCAACCTGTTATAACAAAAACTGCTCCCTTTCCTTTATGGGGTATTCCAGAGCCTGTACAGAATCCTTAAGTGGGTTACCTGTTGGTAGGAGAAAATAACAGAGGCCAACCAGAGTATATTGAGAAGCAAAGTGGCTAGTAAGCCTGATATTTATTCAAGGAACTGTTGCAACAGGGAACCCACTCACCACACACAGGAGGGAGGAGAACCCCAAACAATGGTGCACAAGCCCTTATATAGACTTTTGAAATTGCCCACCCTCTAGCCCAAGACCACCAACCCAAAACATCATACATACATCACAGAGGGAGGCGGTCTACAGCAGAAATCCTGCCTGCCAGGATACCTGATAATGGTCACTGATTACATTACCCGGGCAGTCCGGCTATTTTTTTGTGATGGTAAATACTTTAGTTCCTGAATACAGGTCACAGGCTCACCCTATTCATACACAAATACATCCTCAAGACAGGATTTGCAAGCAAAAAGACAGTGGGAAGGCTTTCCTCATTTGCCTCCCTTACCTTAGAGGAATATTTGAGGTCACTGGGAGAGTCAAAATGCCTCCAGGATTGCTCTCCCATACTATTTCAGACACATGGGTCATATATTTATATATGTGTGCATTTATGAATATTTATTCTATATTTGTGACCTTAAAATTCCTATAGCAAACCCATCCTTTAGGGCTGGAGGAAGGGCCATATTTCAATGGCAGAGCATCTATGCTCATGCAGGAGGTCCCAGGTTCAGCCCCCAGCATCTCCAGGTAGGACTGGGAGAGATCTCCTGCCTGAAGCCCTGGAAAGATGCTCCCAGTTAGCAACAAACAATTGATAGGGTAGATGGACCAATGGCCCAACTCAGTATAAAGCAGCTTCCTATGTTCTTATTTTTGCCTGGCTGGAATGTGCCCTTGAACTCTGATAAGTAAGTGCAAGTAGATAAATAGGTACCGCTGTGGTGCAAAGGGAAACGGCATTTCCGTGTGCTCTGGTTTCCGTCACGGTGTCCCGTTGTGCCAGAAGCAGTTTAGTCCTGCTGACCACATGACCCGGAGAGCTGTCCGTGGACAAATGCTGGCTCCCTCGGCCTGAAAGCGAGATGAGTGCCGCAACCCCATAGTTGCTTTTGACTGGACTTAGCTGTCCAGGGGTCCTTTACCTTTACCTTTTACCTACCACTTAGAGATTTTAAAGTATTTAAATGCTTTTAAATAAAATAAAGAAAAGCATGTGCTTTTTCACCTGCATGTGTAGAATTGTACATTTGTAGCTGGTATTCAGGCATTTAGTCCCTACCTGTGCACACCAGGTGGGTGAGAAGGAGCCAGCCAGACACATACACTCTTCCCTCTGTGTACTGGGTTGGATCAGGAGAGTTGTCTCATTCAATCTAACCATGAGAAAAAGGATTGCCACGTGAGTCAGAACTCTTTAGCGATAGAATGGAGGATAGTAATTAGCAGATTGAAACCAAATGTGGTCTTGGGATTGTTGTACAGACTGACTGTGTTTGGAAAGCCCCTGGAAAGTAGGGCCATAAGCCTGTCTACTACAGTTGTACCTTGGAAGCCGAACGGAATCTGTTCCGGGAGTCCGTTCGACTTCCAAAACGTTTGACTTCCAAGGCACAGCTTCCGATTGGTTGCAGGGGCTTCCTGCAGCCAATCGGAAGCCACAGAAGCCCCGCCGGACATTCGGCTTCCAAAAATAGTTCGCAAACCGGAACACTCACTTCTGGGGTTGCAGTGTTCAGGAGCCAAAACATTTGACTGCTAAGGCGTTTGTCAACCAAGGTACAACTGTACACCCATGGCTAAATTGGATGATGGTCTGTAGTGATAGAATTCTGGATTATACCAGTTCAAAATACAGGTGCTTACCTATGTAAAAACAAACACAGATCCCTGAAAGCCAAAGGTAAAAATTACAACATCACTGCGGAGGATATGCTAAAACCTTTTCCCTGATATGCTAGCTTTCTACATGCCTGGAGCTTTTGCTATATGGTAGCATTCTAATATGTGACTCTACACCAGTGGTACAGTGACATCACTTTCAGCCTTCCAGCTTTCAACAAAGACACATTCTCACAATTCATCTGAATGTGGGAATACAACGTTGAGTGTTGAAATCATGAGCGATATACATACACATGTTAATCAGCCTAAAGAATATTAACACCAAATGTGTGGGTAAATGACAAACAGAGGGGCGGCCAAAGATTCCCTTTCAGAACTCTGCTCAAGAACGCCTTGGCAATTGGTGCCACAGTAAATATCATCATGTTTTTATTAGTGACACATGCAAGTCGCACATAGAGCAATAATGAGAAGCAGTTCGTTCGTAGCTTTTTAATGTTGTCATAACTGCAATTATATCTTATGCCTCATACAAGTGAAATTTGAAGTAAATAGGATGCATGCTGGGGAGATCATTATGAACAATCTTCTTTCTTGTACTTTTCCTTTCTTCTTTTGGAATAGAAAATATCTCCCTGCAAGTTGACAAATGACATTATGCACAACTTTTTTTATGAGCAGTGGGCAACTTTATTAGTCTGAGAAATCTGTGAACGCCAAGTGGCTCGACCCACTTTCATTCTGTAGTGAGCTATGAGGATAATTTCCCATTTAGCTTAGCCATGGCGTAGCCTGGCTGGTTCTGTATGTCCACAGTAGGTGTGGAGTATCCTTGGCTCTCTGACTTGTTGAACTACAACTCCCATCATCCCTGGCAATTGGTCATGCTTGCTGTGGCTGATGGGAGTTGTAGTTGAGCAACCTCTGGAGGACCAAAGATTCCCCACACCTGATCTACAGGCGTGTAAATCTCTGTGCATTTGTAAGGTGCTAACGGGTCTCCTTTGCAGTGTGTCGGCTTGTAGATGGTGACACCAAAATTTCTGCACATTTTTTCCTGCTCCTCTATGCTTTGCGAAGCTAACATAGAAGTGAGGAATGTTGATCCCAGCTTTGAATATGACAGAGATGATCTTTCTTTAAACTGAACTCTAAGCTTCTATTTTAGGTTGTTTTGAATAGAATGTTTAGCAATAAACATCATTTTCTGAGATTTCATTTGTTTGAAATGGGATTTAAGATTGTAAATATAGCATTAACATACTGCAGCTGTAATAAACACAGATTCTTTTTTCTTTCTTTTTTTTAAGAATCTGTTAATGGCTGTCATGATCCGCTATATCCACCATTGTGCAATATCTAATATGCTTTCTGACATAGAGTTTTTCAAAGATCGTCAGAGTATGGGTGAATTAAGGCACGGCCTTTTTAAGGTGTACACTTAATTTTATTTTGATTGTACACTTAAAGATGTCGCGTGTAAATAAGAAAATTATGAAAGTGAAATCCCTGATTTCATATATGTATGCTCATAAATGCAGCCATGATTGGCTACAGTCCCCTGTCAACTGTAAACTCAGCTGCAAATCTGCAATTCCTGCCGTGAAATGTGAAAAGATTTCAGATTATGCAAGCGGGGGGGGGGGGATGTATTAGACCTTTCCTGGGTATAGAAAATGGCCCTGTTTTCTCGGTCACTTTTGACACAGCAAGGTAAATGGCAAGGAGAATTGACTCATTGGCATTCTTTCAGACATTCATTTTCTTTTATTTATGTATTATGACACTACCCTCTCAATCATATTCTCAAGATGGTTTGCAAAATGAATAAAACAATTAACATCATTATGAAAAAATAAGCTAAAAGCCACACAATTATAAAAGCAACAAGAAGCAGACATACCAATCTTGTTCTATTGGACTATTACGTTGCTGTGCTCCCTGTCTGTCTGTCGCCATAACATTAAACTACAGTTTCCTGTTATATCTGAACTGGGAAACCATGGTTTAGTACCTCACTACAAACCTGTATATCAATCAAACCAGGATGTGATTTTCGTTTCATATTCTGGGTTGTAGTCAGCAGTTTATTAGGCAGAGATCATTATTCTCTCCCCCCCCTTTAAACACCTTTATTGAAAGTTCAAAAAGTACACAATTATATGTGCACTAAACATGGTGAGACGTAAATAAAAGAGAGAAAAAGAGAAACAGAACCCAAGCGGGGGGAAATAAAGGGGATGGGGTGAACCCAAAACTGTATATTTTACAAGGTTGCTATTGTACTTCACCAGATCTTAACCTATTACAGTATTTGTAAGAAAGGATTCCAAATATCATTGAATTTATCCATGGCAAGTCTGCATTTATATGCAAGTTGTTCATATGTTGCGAGTTTATATACCGGTAAGTCTTCAATCCAATTGTGGAAGGGAGCCACATTTTTAATTTTCCATTTCATCAGGATCAGTCTTTTTGCTGTGGTAAGGGCACCGAGAGTCCACTCGTATTGTCCTTTTGTAAGGTTCCATGTGCTGGGTATATAATTCAAGAGGATATTTTTCTCTGTAAATATAAGGTTGTTCTGTACAGTTCTGTTGATAGTTTCAGTTACCTTCTGCCAAAACTCTTTAAATATAGGCAGAGATCATCACTCTTTGCAATAGGATGAAATATTCTTATGACAGCATCATTGGCAGGTAATAATAAGACTAATAAATAAACAATCTCAAAGTACCCATGGTACCTTGGGTCACTAGAAAACAAGAGTCCCCCAGCTCCACCAGATTACCAAGATGTGTTTTCAAGAATTCAGGACTTCAAAAACACTAGCACAGAACAATATTACTCCCTACGGAAGGGAATTCTCTGACCAGGCCTGGTACCAATACACAAGGCTACATTAGTTTAGCCTTCAGAAATCCCAAGTGAGCCTTTTATCCAATCATCCTGGGCTAGAGAAGGTCAAGCGAGAGCCTACTGTTTGTAGAGTCTCTAAAAAACAACAGCCCTACTGCAGCACACCAACATCATGTTGAGCGTTACTACGAAACAAACTCAAAGGAGAACAGAAGTCTTACCCAAGAGGGATGATTTAGTGTACTTCCAAACATCACTGGAACTTTTTATTTATTTTTTATGCACTTGGTATGCATCCTACGTTTTGGGGTGTGTGGAGGGGTGATTATGTTTTGAGATGATTCCTCCATAACTTGCTTTCCCTCCTAGAAGCATTTCCCCAACGGGAAAGAAACTTATCACCAAACGAACGAATGAATCGATTTATTACGGTAACAGACCAGAGATGTCACCAAATTATTTCACAGGCTGTATTTGGAGAGCCCAGTTTCTTGTATCCAAGCATAAGATGAAAACCTGTTCCTTGATCTGGGAAACCATCGTGCAAAATTTGGTTGCAATAAGTATCGGAAGAAGTGTCAAAATGCAATTAGAAAACAAATAACTTTCAACAATCGATAGTAGATTTAAGCTGCATATACAGTACACGGTACATTTAAAGCACAGTACCCCAAGAATCCTGGGAATTGTAGTCTATTTACAGAGTTACAGTTCCAACGCCCTTAACAAATTATTGTTTCCAGGATTCGTTTCGGGAGCAGTGGGAGCAGAGATGTGCTTTAAAAGTATGTTGTGTGCACATTCACAGTCAATACTGGACGCCTATTTTCTTAAAACTGGTTTGCTTCGTGTTGAACACACAGCTGTTTAGATGCCAGGAACTAGGCTGTGTGTCTGCTGCCACTAATATATTTTTCTGCACCGAGCGAGATAAAATGCAGAAGAGAATAGGCATGGAAGAATAGGGGCATTCTGGCTCTAGATGAAAATGCTACAGCTGAAAACTTTCCAGGACAACATGTACTTGGATTGAAATTAAAGCGAAAGTTGTCCGATGTATAAGCCAAATGACCGGGCCAAATGATAGTGTGGGGCATTTCTCATGGCTGGATAAATATGTATGCTGCTTTTCTATAGAACAAGTGGATTAAAAAAACAAACTAAAAATAAACGACCCTGATCAGCTTTTTATAGAGTAACCCACATCATGAAATTTATTGTTGTCACTTAGCAACACAGTAGTACCTCCAGTTACATAACCCTCTGGTGATGCAAAAGTGGCAAACCCAGAAGTAGTTTACCGGGTTTTGCCACGCACGCTTGCGCAGAAGTGGTCCTCAGGTTGATAAGATGCTGCTACTTATTCATAAAGGATTATGTTTCAGTAAGGAATTTCGAGAGACCCCCCTCCCACAACACATAAATGTTAAAAATGTATAATGCGTATTCTCCTTCACTGTAAGATTGCAGAATGAGAAATGGATGAATGTGAGAGCTGGAGACATCATTAAATTGGAAAATGACCAGTTTGTGGTGGTAAGTGCCTATAAATTTACCTTTATAGGATATGTATCACAGAGAATGATATCTAGTCCTAAACATGGTTAGGAAATAGGAAGCAGGCCACCCCTCTTTTTTGCCTAAAGCACCTGTCCTTTGATTAGCTTTAATTTTGTCTGCATGGGGGCTGGGCAGGGTGTGCAAAACAGCTTCTACCCTGATTTCAAAGTATTCTTCTAGAGGTGAACATGGTGCGTTCATGATTGACACTGCATCATAATTAATTAGCTGAATATCAGCTCTGGATAAATCGGTGGAAAGCATTATTAGAAATAAAATGATCAAATATAGGTGTCCTAGGGTGTTGAGGTTTTTTTTGGGGGGGTGTCCTCTAGGTGTTGTTGGACTCCAGCTCCCATCGCTGCTGGCCATTATAGCCTGTTAAGGGATGATGGGAGTTGCAGTTCAAAAACACCACCACCATACTACTCTTGATAGAGAAGAATGAGTCTTGCTGAAGAAGGATCAGCATGGCTTCTGGAATGGTTAGTCTGGTTTCACTGAGCTTTAAGAGTTGTTTGTGAAGTCTTATCAAGCATATGGATAGGGCTTATCTGAGCAGGTATTATTTACTTGAACGTTCAGAAAGCTTTATATTCCTTCACCAAAAGCTCCTGAGAAAGCTTATCAGTCACAGAAGAAATAGATGGTCCCTTATTACTGAATGGCTAAAGAACATGACAATTCACCAGCTTTTTACTGTGAATTTCACCATACAAACACATTATTGAAAGCAGTGCAATATATACATTTTTGGAAGCAATTTCCCCTATTAAAATGCATTTTTGTATGTTATCTTCACTAATATATGCATCTGGTGCACCTGTCTCGCTAATATATGCATTTTTGTACACACCTTTGGGTTGGAGAACTTCATTGCAGAGAAGTGTGAAGGACAGCTGGGCTTCAGTTCATATATTTATTTAAAAACTACAGATTAGGTGGTTTTTCACAGAAATGCAAACAAAGTCCAGTTTCTCCGCTGCCCTTCCCTGCAACCCACCCCCTATGTCCTAATCATAGGTGTTCACTAACATTTCAAAGGTGATAGGAATATGCAAATAAAATACGGTTGTGCAGTTACTTTAACAGTGCTGAAAATGTTCCTTCCCTTTATAGGCTGATCTGTTACTCCTTTCTAGCAGTGAACCACATGGACTGTGTTACATCGAGACCGCAGAGCTTGATGGGTATGCATGTTTTCAGTCTATTTTGCCTTTAACATAGTAAAGTGCTGGTCCATCCGGCAGTAATTAAATATTAAAAAATAATTTATTATTTATACCCCTCCCATCTGGCTGGGTTTCCCCAGCCACTCTGGACGGCTCCCAACAAAATATTAAAAATACGATAAAACATCAGACATTAAAAACTTCCCTAAACAGGGCTGCCTTCAGATGCCTTCTAAAAGTCAGATAGTTGTTCATTTCCTTGACATCTGATGGGAGGGCATTCCACAGGGCAGGCACCACTGCCGAAAAAGCCCTCTGCCTGGTTTCCTGTAACCTCACTTCTTGCAGGGAGGGAACCACCAGAAGGCCCTTAGAGCTGGACCTCAGTGTCTGGGCTGAATGATGGGGGTGGAGATGCTCCTTCAGGTATACTGGGCCAAGGCCGTTGAGGGTTTTCAAGGTCAGCACCAACACTTTGAATTGTGCTTCGAAACGTACTGGGAGCCAATGTAGTTCTTTCAGGACCGGTGTTATATGGTCTCGGCGGCCGCTCCCAGTCACCAGTCTAGCTGCATTGCATTGCAGTAGTTCAAGCGGGAGATAACTAGAGCATGCACCACTCTGGCGAGACAGTCTGTGGGCCCGTTGATGTTTCTTGCTAAAGAGCAATGAAGTGACTGGGGGACTCTGTTGTCTGAATCCACTCTATGCCTAGAAATCTGAATCACATATGCTTTCAAATGTTAAAGGACATGGCAACATGTACTAAACATGTACTTACTGTTTAAGACAGACATTTGATATTTGGCTCTAAAGAGTTCGTTCAAAGGCCTCTTGGGGGGGGGGCATAACTATTTCAAATTCCCTGTTTCACAGTTTGGTTGCTGCTACTGTAAAATGATATTAATTTCCCTCTGAAGTGCAAAAAAAATAATCCTCAGCATGAACATCTGCATTTGGTGTGAACTCCTTTCAGATGGCAGTGGTTTTGCCCTGTTATACTTAGTAACCTGTGTGTGGGATGTCTAGATGTGGCCTGACTAAATCATATTTGTTGTTTTCTTTCTTCAGAGCCTCAAAACAAATAATTGCTATGCAGATGTTCAATCTTTACAATGCCAGCTTTTTAATCGAAACAAAACCAAGGCCTATAGCTCTTGCATTATAGTGCAATTCCAGTTAGTCTGGTGGGAAGTGAGTTTGCATCCTGCCCTGGGGGGGGGGGGGGAGAGGGGAGCCTGTCCAGCAGACTTGACCCCTTTTCACTGGTCAGTAGCGGCGGCAGTTCGCCCTGGGCTGATGAGTTAATTAGTGTTTCTCCAACTGAAACCAAGGGCCCACCCACAACATACATTTAAACACTGTGCTGCTACAGTACATTAAACAATCTGCTGGATCTCTGCACCACCTGTGGGTGAAAAAGGTAAAGGACCCCTGGACGGTTAAGTCCAGTCAAAGGCGACTATGGGGTTGTGGCGCTCATCTGGCTTTTAGGCCGAGGGAGCCGGTGTTTTGTCCACAGACAGCTTTTCTGGCTCATGTGGCCAGCATGACTAAACTGCTTCCGGCGCAATGGAACACCATGACAGAAATCGAAGCGCACGGAAACACCATTTACCTTCCCGCCACAGCGGCACCTATTTATCTACTTGCGCTGGTGTTCTTTTGAACTGCTAGGTTGGCAGGAGCTGGGACAGAGCAACGGCAGCTCGCCCTGTCATGGGGATTCGAACCGCCGACCTTTCAATCGGCGAGCCCAAGAGGCTCAGTGGTTTAGACCACAGCGAAGCCTCTGGTCACAAACTGCAAGTTAAGATCCAAGCAAGTGTTCCTAAAATGAGCACTCCGAGTAATTGTCAGAGAAACCCACGTTTCAAGGGTTTGAACACCTAGCCCCTCCTAACTACACACTGTTGTTTGCAGAGTAAGATGCAGCAGTCCAATGCAAAATGTCTGATGTGATGTCATTGCATTGCTCAGACATGCCATGCTGTGACATCACATTCTGTTTTGCTGATTGTTACCAGGGAAGAGGGGAAGAGATGCAGCTACAAGTGTGTCATTATGGGTGGTATTCGACCAGTCTATTTTTAAAATATATATATATATACTTATGCTTTTCAGGTTTATACATTTCACTGATTTTACAGCCATTTTAACATTTCAAAACTTGACTTCCTTCCTCCTCTTTCTGCGGTTCCTTAAATTTATTTTTAATATCCTCTGCATATCCAAATTAACTTAATTTGCTCATTTATTCATCTACTTTAAATATATACTCATAAAACTGCACGTTGTTACAATAATACTGCCAATCTTGTCTGTTTACAGTTTATCTATAAGTATCCAATAAACCATTTCCATTCTTTTATAAAAAGTTTGTTATCTTGATTTCTTATTCTTCCAGTAAGTTTCGCCATTTCTGCATATTCTATAAGTTTTTGTATCCATTTTTCTTTTGCTGGGACTTCTGCTGCTTTCCATTTTTGAGCGAGTAACGTTCTTGCTGCTGTAGTAGCAAACATGAATAAGTTTCTATACAGTTTAGGTAGTTCTGTCCCTAAATTCGACTAGAGACTCAGCTATACAGCTGCAAATACAGTGTTTTAAGAGCGTTTTAAGTGCATTATACAAATGTGACCCTAGGTGGCGATGGTGAGCTAACGGCAAATTCAATATATATTTTTAAACTTTTTGTATTAAAAAAAAAGCATTTTCACAGTGGTCACCACTGATCTAGTTCAAGCCTGGGTTACTTAAACTAGGGAACCTCCTGTAATTTTTAAGAGTGGTTGAAGGTGGTAAACTGGAGACACCCTGAGCACATTAATTTCTTTTGCTTTTCTATAACCTTTTTGCTCTGCTATTGCAAAAACAATTTCACCAGGAGTTACAATGGAGCAGGGGAGAAAATACATATCTGTGTTAGCACTCTTGTTTCTTGCGGGGACACACACCCTTATTTACTTCCAGTCAATATACAAGATCATGGGATTAAGTTCCAGAGAGGTGTGTAAATAGTGTATTATGAATTTTGCAGCGAAACCAACCTAAAGGTGCGACAGGCTTTACCTGTGACCTCAGAACTTGGAGATGACATCACCAGGCTTGCAGAATTTGATGGTAAGTAACTGAAGCAATAGCCAAAGTTAATTTTTGGAAACTTAATTGGTTAAAGTTTTTTGTTGTTGTTTATTTTGCTGTGTCATAAATTCCCGGTGTAAATTCCTGTGTATGAAATCAAATAAATGAATACTACCTGAAAAGTAACTGTGTTATTGTCGCCACGCCACATGATTCGTGTTTTCATGCATTACCAGACTAGTCTGTCAGACTAGATCACAAAAAAATCAGCTGCTGTCATGTTTACTGTTTGATCCTGATGTCTCTTTGATCCTTTTTCCTGGCTTGTTTTCTGGTCCCAATTGCTCACTGGTCTTGACTTGGGACTTGATCTCCAATCCTGCCTTTGGGTTGCCTTCAGATCCAGATTTACCTTGATCTAGGCTCCCGGTTCCTGTTTCTCTCCAGACTGCTGTTTGAGGCCCAGCCCTAACACAGAGCAAGAAGCATCCAGCTCCCAATTCAGGAAAGTCAGATTATTTCCCGTTCAAATGAATTGCTGCGTGTCACCCTGATATTTTGTGGGAGAGTGGTGTATAAACATTATATATACCTGTATATAAACTGGTTTTTTTTTTTTTTTTAAATCTGCTTGGTAATTTGAATACATTTTTATGTGTATAGTCGTACCTTGGAAGTCGAACAGAATCCATTCCGGAAGTCCGATTGACTTCCAAAATGTTCAGAAACCAAAGTGCGGCTTCTGATTGGCTGCAGGAAGCTCCTGCAGCCAATCGGAAGCCACGGAAGCCCCGCCGGATGTTCGGCTTCCAAAAATAGTTCGCAAACCGGAACAGTCACTTCTGGGTTTGCAGCTTTCGGGAGCCAAAATGTTCGAGAATTAAGCTCTTCGAAAACCAAGGTATGACTGTATTTTGTTTCAAAGCATGCCTCTATAAATGTCTTTTGATGTGTTATTTCAGCTGAGAAGTGCACCTCAGTGTGAAAGCCAGTGGATAGCTTCATTCTGATACATATATTAGTCTTTGAGGTGCAGATCTGGTCAGTTCGTAATGGAACCTGCAGAGGTCACATTCCTCCTGTCAGTTTGCATTTCTTAGTGCAGAAAGTATTGATCTGATGTGTAGAGATCTTTCCTATTCCACTTAATTCAAGAGGGTTCTGGAAGCTTCTCTGTGTGAAAGAAGCAAGCAGAAGGTTCATGGTGTTTGGATTATTCCTTCAGAGAAGCTGAGTACAGCTGGCTTAAACTCGGTCTCTTATCTCTTCTGTCAAGGTCATGCTGACTACAAATGTAGGGCCAGAAGGAGTCTGGGTTTCACTTTCTCTTTCTATCTCTCTTCCTTCTGTTGTGGTGTTCTGTATATAATGTTAAGGTTTAGTCTTATTATAAGTTATGGTAAGTTTAAGTTAATTCTGCTGCAAATGGATTTCTTATGGACAGTGTCAATCCTGAAGGTACAGTGGTGCCCTGCTAGACGAATGCCTCGCTAGACGAATAACTCGCTAGACGAATGGCATTCGCTAGCAGAAGGCTGCCCCGCAAGATGAAAATGTCAATGGGGCTGCCTCGCAAGACGGAAAAAAAATGTTTTCGTCGCGAAAACCTCCGTGCTGCATTGCCGCTTTGCTAGACGAAAAATTCGCTCTACGAAGACACTCGTCGAACAAATTATTTTCGTCTAGCGGGGCACCACTGTATTGGATTTGTGACCATTATGCTCATTTGCCTTCAGTAGCAGTAATGCTCTGCTGGATGAAATACAATTGCCTCTGGTCTATTTTGGGGGAATCCTGCAATGAGTTTAAGTTTTTACTCAGCTAACTATACATCAGAGTTCTGCTGTGGCTCAATATTGAGTAGAATTTCAATGACAGTCATCACTGTCTCCACCACACTGGGCACATATCTGCAACCTGCTCCCTCTTCTGCCCAGTGCATGCTTAATGCTTACCATATTCCTCCCTCTGATACCTTTGGCCAGACCTTTGTGTCAAAGCAGCAGATTTGTTTGATCAGTGGACATAAGAACATCAGAAGAGCCTTGCTGGATCATGCCAAAGACTCATCTAGTCTAGCATCCTGTTAGGACCGGGACGTTCGCAGGGAAACCAAAATGCTTGTTTACAAAGCTATTGTACTACCAACCTTACTGTATGCTTCTGAAGTGTGGACCACTTACAAACGCCATCTGCAACTCCTAAAAAGATTCCATCAAAGGTGTCTCCAAAAATTTTTACACATCGCTTGGGAAGACAGGCAAACTAATGTCAGTATACTGGAAGAAGCAAAGATCACTTGTGTCGAAGTGATGATTCTTCAACATCAACTTGGTTGGACTGGTCATGTTGTGCGGATGCCTTGATTATCGTCTTCCAAAGCAACTGCTCTATTTCGAACTTAAAAATGGAAAGCGTAATGCTGGTGGTCAACAAAAGAGCTTTAAAGACTCTCTCAAGGCAAATCTAAAAAAATGTAGTATAAACACCAGCAACTGGGAAACACTGGCCTGTGAGTGCTCCACAGTGGAGAGCAGCCTTTACCAAAAGTGTGATGGGCTTTGAAGAAGCACAAACTCAGGGTGAAAGGGGGAAACATGCTAAGAGGAAGGCAAGCTTGGCAAACCCTCACCGTGATCAGCTCCCGCCCGGAAACCTATGTCCCCACTGTGGAAGGATGTGTGGATCCAGAATTGGCCTCCACAGTCACTTACGGACTCATTGTTAAGACTGTGTGCAGGGAAGACAATCTTACTTGGCTACGAGCGATCTCCGAAGAAGACGACGACAAGTAGGGCATGAGCACAACAGCACTCTTCCCACTTGCAATTCCTAGGAACTGACATTTGGAGGTGAATCACAGCCTTCATGCCTCCCGAGATTTCTAAAACCTCCAAGGATACAGCATAGACTTCAGCAACGCAAGGAAAAGACAGCAATTTTTCTTGGCTGCTCTCAATATTCCAATCCGGCTGGTGTGCTAATTTTTGTTGTTGACCAAGTTTGTGTGTTATAGTTATAGTTTCATTTATCTTTCTAGGACCTGCTAATAATTTTGGTACTTTTTGTTAACGGGAATACTTAATACAGCTAGCGTTCATGTTCAGAAATTGAATTCTTCCAGATTGAGGAGGATTTAGATTGTTTAGGCCGGAGGAATAGCCAGGAAACTTTAAATGGATGGGCCAAGTGATATTTTGGTTTGGCCGCAACAAACGGCATTTTTTCCACACAATGTAGTTTTTTATATATATAAAAAAGCACATAAATTATCATTTGTAAGTAAATAGTATATGAAGCCAGCAAATGTTTGTTTAAAATAAAGAGTGGAATATTTATAGCGCCAATTTTCCACATGTAATAGAATGGAATGATGAGAAAGCATCAAAGGATTTTGATGTTATTTGCAGTTCACTGTGGCATTTGAATATATTCTGCACATCTTTCCCCATCAGGATATCTTTGGTTTTAAAGGTCACGAGGCAGCATTATGAGGAGGTAACATAAGGTGAGCTGCTTAATTGTTCAATACAATGTGTCTGAAGACACCAAATGCAGCCTAAAACTAAGCAGGCCTGAGTCTTGTCAGTGGTGGGATAGAAAACCACCTTTGGAAACCTGTGTATACAGC
Source organism: Lacerta agilis (assembly GCF_009819535.1). NCBI lineage: Eukaryota > Metazoa > Chordata > Lepidosauria > Squamata > Lacertidae > Lacerta > Lacerta agilis. Next base: position 13,202,608 of record NC_046324.1, on the reverse strand, counting down.
CTTGAGTCCCCTGATGGAGGAAAAGAGAGATTTAAAGGCTTTTTAGACCAGCAGGTGATGCCGGGCCTTTTTAGTGGTGGCTCCTCGCATGATGAACTCCTTCACTACTGAGATGCACCTGACCTCTTATTTTCTTTTAGGTTAGGAGGGAAGAACTTGGGGCCAGTCTTGGCTTGCCAGGGGGTCCAATTCAGCCCATGAGACCGTTTTCCCCAAACCACAGCTGTCAGTCAGCTGATGTCACTGGATTATGTCAGCAGATAGGGTTCAAAACTGCTGGGTGCTGCTTTACCAGTGTGTTTCCTTGCATTCATAGTTTGGCTTAGCATTACTTGTGAATAAAGCCATAGTATTCAGTGCCTTCTCCTCTGTGCATCACGACACATTGCTAGCTTGGACACAGAGTCTTCTCTCTTGCATTTATTTATTGCAGCTGCAGACGTTAGCCTCTTGCGCTAGGAATGGATGAATGTCGGTTTGTTATTTTTCCAGTCTTACATTCAGTTCTCAACATTTCTGCAGCAATTTGCTTTTAAAAACCACACACACACACAAAAACCCTCTCATTGGCATTTTACTGCATATCCCCCCCCCCAAACACACATTTTATGTTTGACTAATACACGCATTTACAACAAGCAATTATAACATTTTGCAGCATAACAACTTAAGTTCTTAATATACCATATGCACCTTTTAAGTTTCCCTGCCATTTTTAGGTAATGATGTATTTATTAACTTTCAGTAATTGTCAAAATAAGTCAATCAACTTATAGACCTTGATCTCTGCCCCCCTGCCAAGAAATGACTGACCCGATTAAAGAGTTTTAGATTTTATATAGGAATTGCTAGCATTGCTTAACTCCTGCAACTCTATATTTGCAACCTGTTTAGATTTAGCTTGCAGTTGTTTTAAATTTGTTATGTAGCCTTTTAAGACATAAAAATGTTTTCCAGAGGGGATAATATATATATATATATATATATATATATATATATATATATATATATATATATATATATATATATATCTCAGCCAGGCAACTCAATCAGCTGCAATTCCAATTATAGTTGATGAAAAAATTGCAGTATATTTTTTCATATTTAATACTATGTTATTTTTGTTGTTGTATCTTCAGTTTTTGACTGTTGCGGTGGTCTGGTTCTTGCTACTTCTGACAAGTTTACATATTTTGCATGACTGTTAAGCCTCAGGGTGGCACAGCGTTTAGTAACAGGAGTCCTTATAGGAAACATCCCGTATCTTGTGGTCATCCTGACAGCACGTCTTGCAACTGAAAAGCAGAAATATAAAACATGAATGGTTAGCAAATGTGGGGGCAAAGGGCTGTTTCGTTGTGTATTTATTTTATGCCTTCCGATAACAGTGCTGTGTTACATTTTGTAGCCCAAGATATATATTTGATCTCTGCATGTCAAATGTTTTACAAAAGTGAAAAGAAAGAAAGAAAGAAACAGAAATATTTGTATTTCCTCAAGTAGCAGCTGGGAATACCAACTTGGTAAAGCCTGTTAGTTAGTATTTTAGTTGTATAGGTGTGGGCAACCTCAGTTTGTGTCTGAGAGACTAAACAGCCAGGCCTGAGTTAGCAGGTGTGTTGTTGTTGTTCAGTCATTCAGTCGTGTCCGACTCTTCGTGACCCCATGGACCAGAGCACGCCAGGCACGCCTATCCTTCACTGCCTCTCGCAGTTTGGCCAAACTCATGTTAGTAGCTTCGAGAACACTGTCCAACCATCTCATCCTCTGTCGTCCCCTTCTCCTTGTGCCCTCCATCTTTCCCAACATCAGGGTCTTTTCCAGGGAGTCTTCTCTTCTCATGAGGTGGCCAAAGTACTGGAGCCTCAACTTCAGGATCTGTCCTTCTATTGAGCACTCAGGGCTGATTTCTTTAAGAATGGAAGAGGGGGGGGGCAAAGATCAAGGTCTGTAAGTTGATTGACTTATTTTAACAATTACTGAAAATTAATAAATACACCATTACCTAAAAATGGCAGGGAATCTTAAAAGGTGCATGTGGTATTAATAACTTGTTTTTATTCAACACTCCCAATTACACCCGAGCATATTACCACCCCACTGGATAGTTCCAGCGCCTCCCAGGGGGCAATATCGCCCATTTTGGGAAACACTGATCTAGGTCATCTTCAGCAATCCTATGCTTTATTCCAGTGGCAGTGGTCTTTAAAATTTCAGTGGCGCCCTGTGTGGAATTCGATGCCCACCTCTGCTCAATTCACTACTCTATGGTTGCAAAACCCTGCAGCGCCCTCTAGTGTTGGCACCCTGTGGGGCAGAACTGATTGCACTGGCCGCCTCTGTTTATTCCAGCATCAGTAACAGTGATCAGTAAACACGGAGCAATTCTCTCCCCCCCCCCCCGCATAGGTTTGATTAGGCTTGGAAAATGCATCTATTTAAAGGGTCTGTGTGCGTCCAACAAAAGCATTAAATACATAGTGCGCAACGCAACGCAACATGTGATCTCTATTAATGGCATCTCGTACATTGGGATAAAGCAAAACAAGTCCCATTGCAGCCAACTGAGATCAGTGTGTTTAGATTGAAAACAGGAATGGCCTATAGCCTCAGACACTAAAGGGACACAGAAGAGGCCATATATATTCAAAAGTAGCACACGCGCCATGCCTTTTAAATCTGTAGTCCATCTGTGCTTAATCTGCATGACCTCAGGGTTGAAAGCTTGGCTGAGCTTGAGTTGCAGAAGCTGAATTCCACAAGACAATGTTAAGATTGCTAAACTTTAGCAAGGTTAACACATAAAGAAAGCAGTTCTAACGTGCTGCATTATATACTGAGTGCATTTCGCTTCCCCCCACAGTTGTAGATAGCACAGAGCCATTCGATGCCCCAGTTTTTTCCTTGACAATTTCTAGCATTACTTGAACAAAAGTCATACCAGAAAACCTTCTCAACAAACAAAAATGGAAAGTGAGCGTGGTCCCAGCTAAAGAAGAATGGCAACGTCAACTGATGGAATATGCACAGCTTGCAGATCTGACATATAGAATAAGAGAAGAAGAAGAAGAAAGATTGGAAAATGTTTATTGAATATATTGGGGGTGGGGATTGTGTACACTTGAAAACATTGGCAGCTTATGTAAAGGGACCCCTGAGCGTTAGGTCCAGTCATGTCCAACTCTGGGGTTGCAGCGCTCATCTCGCTTTATTGGCCAAGGGAGCTGGCGTACAGCTTCCGGGTCATGTGGCCAGCATGACTAAGCTGCTTCTGGCGAACCAGAGCAGCACACGGAAACGCCGGAGCGGTCCCTATTTATCTACTTGCACTTTGATGTGCTTTCGAACTGCTAGGTGGGCAGGAGCAGGGACCGAGCAACGGGAGTTCACCCTGTCGTGGGGATTCGAACCGCTGACCTTCTGATCAGCAAGCCCTAGGCTCTGTGGTTTAACCCACAGCGCCACCCGCGTCCCGTTATTGGCAGCTTAAGATACTGTAAATTCAACAGTGTGAATAAGTTTTGATGGATGTAATAATGGAATACTGAATGATTTGGTTTACAGTATATAAAATATGCAGGGATTTATGCAAAATGAACCATAGAGGGAGAAGAAGGGATGTCATTGATATGTTAAGGTTGTTTAAATGAATATTCTAAATTGTAAAACAGAAAAATTATATATGTATGTATGTATGTATGTATGTGGGACCCAGGTAGCGCTGTGGGTTAAACCACAGAGCCTAGGGCTTGCCGATCAGAAGGTTGGCGGTTCAAATCCCTGCGACGGGTTGAGCACCCATTGCTCGGTCCCAGCTCCTGCCCACCTAGCAGTTCAAAAGCATGTCAAAGTGCAAGTAGATAAATAGGGACCGCTCCGGCGGGAAGGTAAACGGCGTTTCCGTGCACTGCTCTGGTTCGCCAGAAGCGGCTTTGTCATGCTGGCCACATGACCCGGAAGCTGTCTGCAGACAAACGCCGGCTCCCTTGGCCTATAGAGCGAGATGAGCGCCGCAACCCCAGAGTCGGACACGACTGGACCTAATGGTCAGGGGTCCCTTTACCTTTACCTTTTATGTATGTATGTATGTATGTATGTATGTATGTATGTGTATGTGTATGTGTATATGTATATATGTATTACAACTGGGACTCACAAGATAATGTTGTAGTATATCCTCATTGCCAGCAATTGCCAAACAAACTACGAATAGTAACCAAGCATTGATTTGGGCACACAGTGGTACCTTGGTTCCCGAACAGCTTAGTTGCCGAACAAATCGGCTCCCGAATGGCGCAAACCCAGAAGTAAGTGGTCCAGTTTGAGAATGTTTTTCGGAAGCCAAACATCCGATGTGGCTTCCGATCGAGTGCAGGAAGCTCCTGCAGCCAATCAGAAACCATGCCTTGGTTTTCGAACGGTTCTGGAAGTTGAACGGATTAAGTTCGACAAGCAAAGTACCACTGTATAGCTCATATTATTATTATTATTATTATTATTATTATTATTTATTTATTTATTTTCAGACAACCTGGCAATCTGGATTGTGGGTTATTGTTTTCGCAATGTGGCAGGAGCAGGGGAGGAGTCCCGTGGGAAATAACAGCATGCGCCAGCAACCATAATTTAAAACAAGCTATGGTTTAATGGGAACAAGCAGGCTGCTGGTAACGATCATCACATTGAACCACAGTTTGTTTTAAGCTATGGTTTAATGTGACATGTGAACTGTGCCCAAGCACCACAGCCATGTTTTACCTCATCAAATTAAAACAACAATGAATAACCACGTGAACTGAGGCTTCAGACAGGATCTATAGTAGGTCTAAGCAATATTTGGGCCTCAGAGGCTTGAACATGCTGTTTTTAAAAAGAAGGTCGTTTTACGACACTGTGTCACATTGAACTGAACTGTTAATGTATGTAGACATTTAATGCTGCTTGTTGTACAAGGCGTTTCCCCCTCCAGTGCAGGGGTGGGGTGGGGTGGGGGGAATCAGCCCTAGGAAGTCCTTGTCAATGTTTGAGATGCTTGCAGATAGTATCTAAAACACAATAAAGCAAGCTGTTTGATTTTCATTTTGTAGGAGAAGTTGAGTGTGAACCTCCTAATGGAAAACTGAATAGATACACAGGAGTTCTTTCCTGGGGTGTTAACAAATACTGCCTTAATAATGAAATGCTGCTGTTACGAGGTTGTATGCTGAGAAACACTGAGTGGTGCTTTGGAATGGTTATTTTTGCAGGTAAATATGAACTTTTTATTATTTCTAAGCTTACCAACAAAAACAGTTGCCCCCAGACCTGATATACAGTACCTAATAGAGACAATTTATTCTACCAGAGTTAGGAAAAGAGCAGAGAGAATTGTAGCAGATCCTTTACATCCCGGTCATCATCTGCTTGATTTACTTCCATCTGGACGTCGCTACAGGACTTCATATACAAAATCGGTCAGGCACAAGAATAGTTCCCCCCCCCCTTGTGCCATTAAATTGTTAAATTCGTAGTTGTATAGCTGCAGGGAGGTAAATTATGGGTGGGGTTTCTTTGCTTCTTTGTATTGTGAGGGGAACAGTGTCTGTATGTTTACATTGCAATGTAGCCGAAACAAATTCCAAGTATATTGGAAAATGTACTTGTCCAATAATAAATTATTCCTAATAAAATTATTCCTAATATTGACAGTATGTAAAAATCACCTAATAATAGTGAATGCTAACAACTAAAACACCTAATCCACTACATATTTTGGAGAATTGTCTGTCGGCTATGTATTTGGATACCTTAAGATATTGTAATCAAATTTTGCATGGTGACTCCTCTGATCAAGGAACAGATCTTGCATCCAGAGGGGTGGACCCAACTTTTGAAAGTTGCACACGGAAGCTCATACCAAGAACAAACTTAGTTGGTCTCTTAAGGTGCTACTGGAAGGAATTGTTTTATTTTTTATTTTGTTTTGACTATGGCAGACCAACACAGCTACATACCTGTAACTGATTTTTTGGTTTCCTATAATTCGGTATGAGATTGCAAGTAATATACAGCCTAAGATATGATAAAAATGGAAGAACTGAGTAAAAATAAGATATTGATGGACAGAAAAGTTTGAACCTGATGGGTGAAACCAGTGGCAAAGTAATCTACATGTATAATGTGCTAGAGGTTTAAAAAGAATATTAATTCCTTTTTTTTTAATAGGCCCCGATACCAAGTTAATGCAGAACAGTGGCAAAACTGAACTGAAACGAACAAGCATTGATCGCCTGATGAATACTTTGGTATTGTGGGTAAGTGACTAGGACCACAGAACTTAATCTGGCATCTTAAATACAGTTTCCTTGAACATTATGTATAAAGGTATAATTCCTTAAAATAAGATGAGGGATGCCTGTACTGTCATCAGCACCAGTAGGGATGTTGGAGAATTCTGACGGAAATGAAAACGGAAGTGGAAGTTGTTGATGTTGACTTATTTGTCCCATCCATTGCTTTTTTCAGTCTGCAAAGGATACGTAATTGAATACCCCCCCCCCTTTAAATTGTGTTTCCTTTGCACTGGAACAAAGGATGTGGAAATAATTGTGTTATTAATTACGTTAAATTCATAACTTACCTAAGTAGTTATAAGTCAACTACATTAAACAGAAGGCAGCCAAGCAAATAACTTAATATTTGGTGGAACCTGAACTGCAGCAGAACAGAAACAGTGCCAACTGAGAGCCAATGTGGTATAGTGGTTAAAGTGTTAGACCAGGGAGACCAGGGTTTGAATCCCCACTCAGCCATGAAACTCACTGGGTAGCCTTGGGGTAGTCACTCAATCTCAGTCTAACCCACCTCACAGGGCTGTTGTAAGGAACCTTCTGCACCCAGTCGGAAGCTGCAGAAGCCACATTGGATGTTCGGCTTCTGAAAAATGTTTGCAAACCAGAACACTTACCTCTGGGTTTGCGGTGTTCGGGAGCCGATTTCTTTGACAACTAAGCCGTTTGGGAACCAAGGTACCACTGTACTTCTCTTCAATTGAAAGCCACCCCTTGCATGCTTTTGCGGGGGCAGGATGGTGGGAGTGGGGTGAAACAAGACCGTGGAACATTGCAAGCTTTCACGCAAATCGAATTGAGAAATAGGGCATTGTATGTAGAGAGAGGTCTTAATGAGAGGGAAAGCAAAATAAATTCAACTTGCATTTTCAGAGCTATCTGTAGACTTTCCAGACCATTAGTCCAATCAATAAAGTTAGAAAAATGCAACTTGAACCAGACATTGGTAAGAATATTTGCAATAAGTACTGGCTGTGGTTTTTAATTAGCTACTAAAACAATAGAAAGTTGGGTGGTGTGCGGTCGTTGTTTTGTCAACGTTTGACATATTTGCTTAATATAGGATTACACTGATGTCGGGCCAAATTCTGAAATCTATGCCATGGACTGAGATCTGCCACAAGGCCCATGCCTTTAGTAGGTGGCTACAAGGCGTTGCATCAGCCCAGAGGGAATTTAAGGAGACAGTTTGTCTTAGGAATGTATCCCAGAACATTCTGGCAAGCACAGGGAATATGTAGTGCCAATCCCATATAAGGAACCAGTACAGAAAGAGTGGGAAAGCTTCTATTCGGAGCAAATAACACAGTGACTTTTTCATTCTCTTTTGAACACTGTGCAAAAAATGGTGAGGGGAGGCTCCTTCTTTAGACCCTCCAGATATTTTGGACCACAGCTGGAGGGCGCCAGGTTGACGAAGGCTTTTGTAGGGTCCCTAAGCAGGCGGTGGGAATACCAAGGGGGGCACTAACAGGCAAGGGGAGGCACAGGAGGTGTAAATGTCTTTGAAAAGCTGGTATCACCAGATTGAGTTCATCTGTGTTGTTTTATTGTGGGAATCCTCACCCACAATAATACAACATCAGGACTCAACATGGACACTGGTACCAGAGCCTGCAATATAACCAGATGCCAACTTTGCTGCCACATAAACTCGGACAACACCATTACTGGCCCCAACAACATCAAACATACCATCTCAAGACTATTTAATTGCTCATCTTCCAACATTGTGTATGCAATCAAATGCCAACAGTGCCCTTCAGCTCTCTATATTGGACAAACAGGCCAAACTCTACGCCAAAGGATAAATGGACATAAATCCGATATCAGGAATCACAAGACAGAGAAACCAGTAGGAGAACACTTCAATCTCCCAGGACATTCTATAAAAGATCTCAAAGTAGCTGTCTTAATACAAAGGAATTTCAGAAATAGACTGGAAAGAGAAGTGGCTGAATTGCAACTTCTCACCAAACTTAAAACCATGGAGATACCTGGTCTGAACAAAGACATTGGATTCTTATCTCATTATACATGATCAAGCTATCTTTAGCCATCTCACCCCTTGCCTTTCCCTGCAAGACCAATTGCAGTCGTTAACAGTCATCAACAGGTTTTCCACACCTATCAGCTGATCACCCATTCCCACCACCCTTCTGAGTAATACCCCTCCCCACTCCCTCACTATATTTAAGGGTCTGGTGACTTCCGTTTCGGTGTATTTGAAGAAGTGTGCATGCACACGAAAGCTCATACCAAGAACAAACTTAGTTGGTCTCTAAGGTGCTACTGGAAGGAATTTTTTATTTTATTTTGTCTTAAATAAATGGTTACTGTTTTAAATTTTTTATTGCACTGTTATTTTTTCATAGTGGGTTCTGCAAACCGTGATTCTGAATAATGCTTTTTATAGGGTAAGGGGCACTGGGGATGTGTTTATGGTGGCCCAATAAGGTTTTGCAACTACTGTTTTTGCAATGTTTTATTATGTTTTTGTATATGTTAGAAGCCGCCCGGAGTGGTTGGGGCAACCCAGTAAGATGAGCGGGGTACAATTATTATTATTATTATTATTATCATCATTATTATTATTATTTTAGAATCCACAAAATATTCCCAATATTCATAGTGAATTTTGTGAATTTCAAATATGGTACCTTGGTTTTCGAGCAACTTAGTTCTCGAACTTTTTGGCTCCCAAACGCCGCAAACCCGGAAATGACTGTTTTGGTTTGCAAACTATTTTTGGAAACCAAATGTCTGATGGGGCTTCCGCGGCTTCTGGGGACCCTGTTCCTTGAATAAAGATCAGGCTTAGTAGCCGCTTTGCTTCTCAATATTCTCTGGTTGGGCTCTGTTATTTTCTCCTACCGATAGGGAACCCACTTAACGACTCTATTGTCTCTTGGATACCCCATAAGGGAAAAGGAGCCATTTTTTCTTATAACACTTATAAGAATGTTTATAATGTAATCATACTGTTCTGAAGTTCTGTTAAGCTTAGACAATAGCTCTATTCATAGTAAGGCATGCACAATGTAGAAAGGTGATTTTGTATCCAAGTACTGCACATATAAATTTGAGGCAAAACAGTAGTGTTGAGAGATGATGGGGAACTAATCTACCGGTAACCTCCTTTATTGCTCTGATTTCAGATCTTTGGACTATTGGTGTTCATGGGAATCATTCTGGCAATAGGAAATTCAATTTGGGAGCATCAGATTGGAATCCATTTCAGAATTTACCTGTCTTGGAGTGCAGTGGTGAAAAGTCCTATATTTTCAGGATTTCTGACATTTTGGTCATATGTTATCATACTAAATTCCGTTGTGCCCATTTCCTTATATGTAAGGTAAGGTGTCAGATTCTTTTGCATGATGTATAGCAGGGGTCAGCAAACTTTTTCAGCAGGGGCCGGTCCACTGTCCCTCAGACTTGTGGGGGGTCGGACTATATATATATATTTTTTGGGGGGGGGGGGATGAACGAATTCCTATGCCCCACAAATAACCCAGAGATGCATTTTAAATAAAAGGGACACATTATATGCATGTAAAAACACGCTGATTCCTGGACCGTCTGCTGGCCGGATTTAGAAGGCGATTGGGCCGGACCTTAGTTTGCCTACCCATGATGTATAGCAACCACTAAATGTGTAATACTTGCTTTTTCCAACGTGGAGGGCAATCATGAGGAGATTTCTTTCTTGACAATACAGCCTCACATCCCAAGGTTTTCAGCTGCAACCCTTAACTGTTGAGCATTAATTGTACATAAGTTCAGAGAATTGACATTTGCTCTTCCAAATGCTGATTCCTTTAATTATTTCAGGAAGAGAGTGAATCAGCAATTTGATCACCATTAAAAGAAATGAGCAGGGAAAGTTTCATAAAGTGACTTTTGCAAACCCTTGTATATGGTCTTGAGACAATTGTATAGAAGGTGATTAATAAATGGGTGATGATGATGATGATGATGATACTCTCCACCATTTCACCTATTATAATAGGGACATGCTTCATTATGCATTGGTTGTATTTGGAATATGATTTAATGCTACAGGAATGAACCACGGTGAGCCTCAGGCTTCCAGCCCTTCTCTTCCTCTAGCTTTGCCACAAGGAGGAGATTAGAAGCTTCCACCTTAGTTTAAACAGAGTTTAGTGTGCCATCTGAAACCTAAACTGTGGTTAATCTCAACTATGGTAATAATAATAATGATGATGATGATGATGATGATGATAATAATAATAATTTATTATTTATACCCCGCCCATCTGACTGAGTTCCCCCAGCCACTCTGGGCGGCTCCCAATCGAGTGTTAAAAACAATACAGCATTAAATATTAAAAACTTCCCTAAACAGTGCTGCCTTCAGATGTCTTTTAAAAATAGGATAGCTGCTTATTTCCCTGACATCACATGGTTAGGTGAAACAAGCCAGCTTCATAAAGTAAGACAAAGTTTATGTTTAATTTCAAGATTAACCAAGTTTGAACAGGCCTTATCTGGGGTGGCTCCCTGTCTGTGGAATGCTCTCCCTGGAGAAGTTTGCCTGGCACCTTCATTATACACCATTAGGCGCCAGGCAAACATCAAAATCTCCCCAACAACACAGAGGAGCCCAATCACATTCTTGGCCATCCAAACATATCCGCCCAGCAACAGAGGGATGTCTTGCTAGACCCCACCGCAACACATGCTCTCCATGAAGGAGAACATGCTTTTGAAAGCCAAGATAGCGTTTATTCTTTTATTAAAGACACCCCAGTACTGATGTGTATTCTGCTTGTGTGCGACTGCGTTTGCATCGCATGAATAAATAGATTGACCTTCCCTCACTCGGTGCTGCCGCCTGGAAGTAAGGGAGGGAAGGTGCTGGACCGGGTCGCTGCCTGAGCAAGATAAGGGAAAGAAATACAGTAAATAGACAAAAGTACAAAGATTCACAAAATGTTTAGCTATATGAGTACCCCTGTGTACCCCCGCCCCGAAAAAAGCACCGGGGACACCTGTGCTTGAAAAACAGTTGTCCTACAATGCTATAAACTGATCAAAATTGACCTCAACTGCTAGTGTTAATGTAGCAAGATGCCCATTCTGTGCTGTCTTAGTGTTCATATGAGTGGGACGTGGGTGGCATTGTGGTCTAAACCACTGGGCCTCTTGGGCTTGCCGATCAGAAGGTCGGCAATTTGAATCCCCACAACGGTGTGAGCTCCTGTTGCTCTGTCCCAGCTCCTGCCAATCTAGCAGTTCGAAAGCATGCCAGTGCAAGTAGATAATTAGGTACCGCTGCAGTAGGAAGGTAAACAGCGTTTCCATGCGCTCTGGTTTCTGTCATGGTCCTCCGTTGCGCCGTTTAGTCATGCTGGCCACATGACCCGGAAAGCTGTCTGCTAACAAACGTCAGCTCCCTCGGCCTGAAAGCGAGATGAGCGCCGCAACCCCATAGTCACCTTTGACTGGACTTAACCATCCAGGGGTCCTTTAGCTTTGCCTCCATGTGAGTATATTTATAAGGATGAAATAAGATGCATTGATGCCCCGCTCAAAAGATTTAACATCTCGAGATATCAAGGAGAGAACTGAATCTTGAAGAAAACTTGTAGCATCTCATACTAACCAAAAGCGTAATCCTGCATCCCTGAAGATGCAGCTTGGTAGGTACAGTGAGGTACCAGAAATACCAGCATATGCTCTTAATAAGTGATGAAGTGATGAAGCACATCTTCCCATCTTATTTGGCATAAGAACCAGAATTCATTGAAGTTTGAATTCTGTTTTACCTTGAGGTCTGTGTAACTAGGACAATAATAATGGGTTTACCGAAATTATTACTTATTCATCTGACATTGACTCATGAGCAACGGCATCTTGTTAAGTTAGAATTGCCAGATTATAATATCTAGCACAATGTTATATTTGTTTTATATATTAGATTTGACTTTTAAAATCAGCTGCATGGCAGAATAGACCCCGTATAAGTTTCTCCCCTTTTTTGCCTGTTCAGACTCTGAAAATGTCAAACCAGTGAATAATGCTTTTTTCCTGCAACGGTGTTTGGCATCAGTAATCCCCACCACAAATTGCTATGGGTGTGGTAAGAATAGGATATTTTGAAGCAACTATGTGGATATAGAAGGATCTGGACCAAAAGGAAGGGTGTTGCCAGCTAACATGGCATATTAAGTGCTACACAAGAACCTCCTAATTTTATTCCATTTCTGTATAGTTGAAACATAATGCCTCAGCCTAAAGGCTTATTTATTAATTGCTAGCAGTCCTGTACCTGATGTTGCTCGGAAATTCAAAAAAGAATCCCAAAAAGTCAGTGCAGATTTTCAGAGGCGTAGGAAGGTCAGGTGGTACCCGGTGCGGAAATTTTCTTCTCAACCCCCATTGATTCCCCCCCTGCAAAAATTGTTTTACGTTATTTCATATTTTCTTACAAAGGAATAATAACAAGTAATAATAATAATAAACTTTTATTTATATCCCGCCCTCCCCGGCCGAAGTAGGGCTCAGGGTGGCTAACATCAGATACATAACATTGGTATAAAATCAAACAATAATTAAATTACATCCTAAAAACATCTCAAAATCAAATTAAAGTCTAATTAGATGGCTTTCCACAGGGTTAGGGTTGGGAACAGTAAGTGCTCCACTGAACGGAAATTTCAGCCTTCACGACATAGGAAAACAGCCAAATGAACAGCTATTTTGGTGGAGGAGGGTCAAGATATTAACTGATAGGCATGAAATTTCATATATAGCTATATAATCCCTAGTATAGTAAGATAAGACCTTTGGAGCAGGCATTTTTTTAAAAACAGTTTTTTTTTAATGAACTGCCCTAGTAGGGCAGTAATTGTTCCTTGATAATTTGTCACCCCCTCCATTATGGAACGTGGGGCGGTGCGCCCCCATGCTACGCCCCTGCAGATTTTAATAAGTGGAGAGCCAGCATGGTGTAGTGGTTAAGAGCAGTGGACTCATAATCTGGTGAACCGGGTTCGCTTCCCCGCTCCTCCACATGCAGCTGCTGGGTGACCTTGGGCTAGTCACACTTCTCTGAAGTCTCTCAGCCTCACTCACCTCACAGAGTGTTTGTTGTGGGGGAGGAAGGGAAAAGGAGAATGTTATCCGCTTTGAGACTCCTTAGGGTATACATAAAGCGGGATATCAAATCCAAACACCTCCTCTTCTTAAAATGAGTGCAGTTTTGAATGGTCCAGTCCACCAACTTGATTCAAAATGGTACCCCGTTGTATCTAAACATAGGCAAAAGCTGCTAGGTCGTCTCAGCAATGAGGTGTTCAAATTGCACAGCAAGCAGACAAACAACTTTCCAAAACACACAGCAGATTCTTTTTACCCTGCTTTTTTATTTAGATGTTCAGGGCCGCTAACAAACAACAAACCACAGGATTACAATAAAACAGAATAAAATTACATCTGTCCAACAGCCAAAGAGATAAAATAGTTGTTGGTTAAAAGCTCCCCACCAAAACACTTCAGATATTAGCGATGATGGAAATCAACTGCTTGCTTGACCTTTTTAGTGTTTGTGTATGTTTTATAACCTCCTGAACAGCACTTTCTGTCTGCGTTGTTTTCAAAGTGTGGAAGTGATTCGGCTTGGACATAGCTACTTCGTCAACTGGGATAATAAAATGTATTATTCCAAAGAAAACACACCCGCTGAAGTTCGGACCACAACTCTCAGCGAAGAACTGGGGCAGATTGAATACATTTTTTCAGACAAAACAGGGACCCTCACTCAAAACATAATGACTTTTAATAAGTGCTCTATTAATGGGAAAGTATATGGTAAGTTGGTGTTTCCTGATTCCGGCAACTTTTTGTTTTAATGGCATTTCCATCAAATTCAGGCTCGTTTTATTGAGATTACTTTGAGTTTGATCCAAAGACCACAAATGGAAGGGGAAATAATCACCAGTGCTGTTTCACAAACACTTGTGCAAAGGGTTCATATGGTGCAACAGTAATAAATGACAATGATGATGTTTTACTAAAATTTAAAGGTCAAAATATAAAATTTCTAGACAAACTTTTAATTGGAAAAAGGCTTATGAAAAGAAAGCGTATTTTAAATAAAAATGGGGAAAGATCATTGGTACGCCTCCTGCTTGCTTGTATTATTGTCCTAATACCCAATACAGGGTTGTTTTATATATATGGAGAGAGAGAGAGAGTAGTTCACAACAGGGACAGATTTTTAGCTGCCAAAAGGGGGCTTAATGACAAGACCATCCAAGTATTGACAGGTGCCTCTTTATTGGGGATTTATCAATAATCTAGTACTAGTCTGAGTGCAGTTTTTTTGAATGTGCAACTTTAATCTTGAAGCTCTGTGTGTGATGAGGTGCTTGATCCTGTCTTCTAGTAACCCTCCTGAAATTCATCCCCCAAAGGAAAGCTATTCACAGTGCAATCCTATACATGTATACTCAGAAGTAAGTCCCATTTGGTTTAATGGACCTCACCTCCAAATAAGTACACACAGGATCGCAGCCTTAGGTACCACTCTAACCTCATTTACCTGAGAGCAGATCCCGTTGAATTAAATTAGACTTACTTCTCAGTAGATGTGACTAGGGTTGGGCTTTTAGTTGGCATACTCTTTGAACTTAAATTGAATGTTCTCTGGCTTTTGCTAATTTAATTTTTTTTTTCAGGTGAAGTTGGCCAGAAAACACTAATTGATGAGGTACAGTGGTACAATATTTTATGTGCCTTATCGGATTTTGCTGATTTGTGAAAAGAGCAAGTAAAATATTATTTTGCAAGTTACTTATATAGCATAGTAAAACTGAACTTTCATTTCCATCTGAGCAACAGCAGAAACAGTTGCCCAAATATAGATACAGTATGTCAAGGCTTTGTATTTTTGGTTGCTAAAGCACCAACTTCTGTTTCTCTCCCTGTTGGTCCTGCTGCGTCCCAATATGATTTTTAAAAACCCCCTTTTTGAATGCAGTTTCACTTAATATATACATTTTTGCACAGCAAATTCCCCTAAAATAATGCATCTTTGTTGTTGTTGTTGTTCAGTCGTGTCCGACTCTTCGTGACCCCATGGACCAGAGCACGCCAGGCACGCCTATCCTTCACTGCCTCTCGCAGTTTGGCCAAACTCATGTTAGTAGCTTCGAGAACACTGTCCAACCATCTCATCCTCTGTCGTCCCCTTCTCCTTGTGCCCTCCATCTTTCCCAACATCAGGGTCTTTTCCAGGGAGTCTTCTCTTCTCATGAGGTGGCCAAAGTACTGGAGCCTCAACTTCAGGATCTGTCCTTCTAGTGAGCACTCAGGGCTGACTTCTTTGAGAATGGATAAGTTTGATCTTCTTGCAGTCCATGGGACTCTCAAGAGTCTCCTCCAGCACCATAATTCAAAAGCATCAATTCTTTGGCGATCAGCCTTCTTGATGGTCCAGCTCTCACTTCCGTACAATACTACTGGGAAAACCATAGCTTTAACTATACGGACCTTTGTCGGCAAAGTGATGTCTTTGCTTTTTAAGTGATCCTTCATGGATCACTGCCTTGTCGTGGCGAAGGGGCTTGAATTACTCAGGGAAGCTATGGACAGGTCAAGATGGACAGGTCATAGTGGAGAGTTTGGACCAAACGTGATCCACCTGGAGTAGGAACTGGCAAGCCACTCCAGTATCCCTGCCAAGAAAACTCCATGGACAAAGACAACAGGCATCTTTGTATGTTTTCACAAATACATGCATTTTTATGGACACTTTGCCCTAGTACAGTATATCATTTTGCACACATTACTTGACTGGAGAACTGCATTGCAAAATTCAGAGAAGTGCAAATTTTGAATGGTGCCTGTGTTTTGGTCCTCATATTGTTTCGTGAATAGATTTGGAGTGGAGGACAGGAGTAAAACACGCCATCGTAACTCCCTGAACCCACCAGGCGCCACTATTTGAAGCTCTTTTCCCGTATCCTTCCCACTTATGGGAACACAAGAACGTAAGATATTTTGGCTCAGGCGAATGGCCTGGCTTGCCCAGCATCCTGTTCTCAAAGTGGCCGACCAGATGCCGATGGGAAGCAGGCGAGAAACATTATGGGGAACAATAACTAGAAATTCCGTGGGAGTTTCGTTTCTCTGATGAAACTTACTGTAAAAGATATGCTCCCAGGGCACCCTTTCCCCCTCAACATCCAGGGTGAAATCTGCCAAGTAAAAGAGACTTGTATACTTCTAGGGCTAATGGAATAAGTTATCACTGCTGATGCAATTTGTGCAGGCTTTCAGGCTAAATGTTAAAAGGCAAGACAATAACAAACACTTGATCTTTTTCATCAAGTGAAGTGCAACGACACACATGCCAAGACTCTGCAGCCGGCCACATCACCAATGATTAGTATTCCTGGATTTGTAGACACAGAGGAAAGAAAAACTCCCAAGTCTTGTTTGCATCTTGCAAAATTACTGTAATTTTTCACTTGCTTACTCAGTCATTCCCAAACTGTGTGCTGGGAAAGAACTGCTGGTGCGCAATGTTACCCAGTCACAGCATGTATGAGGCTTTGCTGCATCTCTGTATGATTTGCTGTTCTTCTTTTTCTTATTAATTTTTATTAGTTTCCCAAATTTTAACAAATCAATCCAAATTGTTTAAATTTAATACATTTTTTAAAACAGTAATTAGGTTCCCCACTCCTGTTACAAACATATGTCCATCTCTTCCTGGTGTTGCTACTTCATTCTTCTTCTTTAATCACCGTCTCATCCTTCTATTAATTTTAATCCATTTTCATAGCTAGCCTTTGTTCTCTGTATGATTTACTGTTCTGACCTGGTCTCCTACTAATCATCCCCTGCCAGGGCAAGTTATTCTCCTGTGCAGGCCCAGTAGCAACAGCCAGCGTTCTGCGTTGATTTTATTCGTTCATTTAATGTTTAGTTTTGGTTTTTAAAACCACTTTAATAAAATATAGTAAGGTGGTTTATAACCTGAAAAATGTAATAAAACCAATCCATAAATATCCATAAAACATAACACCAGTAAATACTGGTTGGTTAAATGGAGAATTTCATCCTGTGAAGGCCTGTCTAAGCAGTACAGTTTTCTGAAGACTTCTGAAAGAAGGAAGAGACGGTTCATGTGGAAGGGCTTGTCACATGAAAATACCCAGTGAAGGGAAAATAAACCTTGGGGGCTAGTGTGGGAACCACGAGAAATCCCCCATCTCCGTTATTGAGGTGGACGTGGGTAGCATTGTGATCTAAACCACTGAGCCTCTTGAGCTTGCTGATCGGAAGGTCGGCAGTTTGAATCCCCGCGACGGAGTGAGCTCCCGTTGCTCTGTCCCAGCTCCTGCCAACCTAGCACTTTGAAAGCACACCAGTGCAAGTAGATAAATAGGTACCACTGCAGCAGGAAGGTAAACGACGCTTCCATGCGCTCTGGCATCTATCACGGTGTACTGTTGTGCCAGAAGAGGTTTAGTCCTGCTGGCCACATGACCCAGAAAGCTGTCTGTGGACAAACACTGGCTCCCTCAGCCTGAAAAGCGAGATGAGCGCTGCAACCCCATAGTCGCCTTTGACTGGAGTCAACCATCCAGGGGTCCTTTACCTTTTTTTTACCTACATCTAATGTCATTGTAGTATCAATTAATTGCCCCTCCCAACCTGTCCAATTTGGGTGCTTCTTATAAGGATCTGGACTGCAGAACTGAAAAGGTTCCTCACCCTTGCTGTAGAGCATGGGTAGGCAAACTAAGGCCTGGAGCCGGAGCCGGCCCAATTGCCTTCTCAATCAGGCCCACAGACAGTCCGGGAATCAACATGTTTTTACATGAGTAGAATGTGTCCTTTTATTTAAAATGCATCTCTGGCTTATTTCATAGAATCATAGAATCATAGAGTTGGAAGAGACCACAAGGGCCATCCAGTCCAACCCCCTGCCAAGCAGGAAACACCATCAAAGCATTCCTGACAGATGGCTGTCAAGCCTCCGCTTAAAGACTTCCAAAGAAGGAGACTCCACCACACTCCTTGGCAGCAAATTCCACTGTCAAACAGCTCTTACTGTTAGGAAGTTCTTCCTAATGTTTAGGTGGAATCTTCTTTCTTGTAGTTTGAATCCATTGCCCTGTGTCTGCTTCTCTGGAGCAGCAGAAAACAACCTTTCTCGCTCCTCTATATGACATCCTTTTATATATTTGAACATGGCTATCATATCACCCCTTAACCTTCTCTTCTCCAGGCTAAACATACCCAGCTCCCTAAGCCGTTCCTCATAAGGCATCGTTTCCAGGCCTTTGACCATTTTGGTTGCCCTCCTCTGGACACGTTCCAGCTTGTCAGTATCCTTCTTGAACTGTGGTGCTGACCCCTGCTTTAGAGGATTGCTAAGGACTCTTGGCAAATCAAAATTCGACTCAATTGTCTGTGGACAAACGCTGGCTCCCTCGGCCTGAAAGCGAGATGAGCGCCGCAACCCCATAGTCGCCTTTGACTGGACTTAACTGGCCAGGGGTCCTTTACCTTTACCTTTTTACCTATTGAGGTGGAGCATAAGGAATCAGGTGCTCCTTAAGCTACTCTGGGCACAGTGGAATTTGCTACCAAGGAGTGTGGTGGAGTCTCCTTCTTTGGAGGTCTTTAAGCAGAGGCTTGACAGCCATCTGTCAGGAATGCTTTGATGGTGTTTCCTGCTTGGCAGGGGGTTGGAATGGATGGCCCTTGTGGTTTCTTCCAACTCTATGATTCTATGACTTTGTGAATTAACTCAAGAACGTTGAACCCAACCTCATAGCAAATGGGCAACTAGTGCTGCTCTCTCAGCAGTGGGGTGACATGTTACTAGTAATGCGCTCCTTTGAGCAGTCTGGCCTTTGTATTCTGCACTTATTTCAGCTTCCGGACCAGATACAATAGCAGCCCCACATAAAGTGTTTTACAGTTTCTGGGACTCCTGCTCCACTGTAATGCTGAGGTATTTTAATTTCCTGCAAGAAAGATCCCCAACCTTGCTTTCTTCTTATCGTTTTCGCGTGTGCTTTTCTTTTGCAGAAGAAAACGCCTGTGGATTTCTCATTCAATCGGCTAGCCGACAGAAAATTTCGCTTTTATGACCACAGCCTAGTTGAATCCATTACAATGGGAGACCCAGAAGTCCATGAATTCTTTAGGCTGCTTTCTCTCTGCCATACAGTCATGTCCGAAGAGAAAACCCCAGGTAACCTAGATAAATAGGTATGCTTTAATTTATTTAGGACATTTGTATATCGCTTGGTGATTCAGATTTCGAAAGGGGGCAAATGAGGATTATACCACCAAACTCAGTCTGCCATCAGTCAGCCTCCACCTGTCTTCCACCTTACTTACATCCCGTCCAGGTGATGGTGTTGGCTGTCAGTCACCATCTCCTCCTTTGTTTCTATGTTTCCTTTTCGACAATAATTTTTATTAGTTTTCAATGACAATAATCGCCTCATTATAACAATGCCAAATTAGAATACAATTACTAATCCCAATCATTCAGAAGCTAAATGACATAATATAGGTGGCTAGAATTGATGGTTTGATGATTTACTTTGTTTCTGCATCCCAAAATCTCCCAATTACATTCCATTCAAAATAACAATCTCTTATACAACAACTGCTACATCAACGACATCCATTCGTCTTGACACATTAAACGATTTGTAAAGCTATAGGTGAAACATTCAAACCATATCCTTATTCCTCTTGTGTGTGACAACTATTCTGTCCATGGTGTTCCTTCCTGTCCTTGTAAAATGTTATGTCTATCTTTTCCCAGTTGTTGCTGTTCTCCACCATGCCTTGGGCGGAGCTAATATTCCATTGTTGTTTCAGAAGTTCTCCATTGCTCCATCCTGTGTGTCGTCGTTTTGCAACTTCAACAGCAGCTGCAAAAATCACACTGTCCCAATAAATATCTCTGTGTTACCTTTGTAGAGCTCAGCTAGGAGGAGAATGGAACGAAACCAGAATTAGTTGGCTCTCTGGCGCCACCTAATGTTCACCTCCTAGCCTTCTGCTCCAATAGCCTCAAAGGGCCCCAGCCTCCACTGGCTTACATGATGCTCCTAGGATTCTGTTTTGGGTCCCCCTCAGGCTTCTTGGCTTACCCCATACCTCTCCCACTCCATTAATCATGGAGAGAAGGTACCAAGTGAATGTGGGGAAGCCTGTGCTTGAATGAACACAAAATTTTGCAACCCTGCTAGAAAGTAGGGTTCCTACAGTAGGTCTAGAGAACCTCTGAGCACAAATGAAAAATAATAAGGGAGTTGAAGAGGCAGTATGAAAACTCCAAATCTGCTCTTAACCTGTACCCCAGGTACAAGTGGCACAAAAGCATTTCAGAGAAAGAAGGGGGAAGAGAAAGAGACTCTCAAATGAGTGGGGTACTATAATACGTGTAAGATGGTTACAGATTTTTGTATTCTTTTCAGAACCCATACAATGTCTGCATTACTAATAATTAATCATTAAATTTTTGGACCTTAGTTAGAGGCAGGGCAGTTTACAGTATAAAAACACAAAAAGTGCATAACACAATAACAAAGAAAACACACACACCCTGTTTAAAAGGTCATAAAGGTAAAGGTAAAGGGACACCTGACCATTAGGTCCAGTCGTGTCCGACTCTGGGGTTGCGGCGCTCATCTCGCGTTAATGGCTGAGGGAGCCGGCGTACAGCTTCTGGGTCATGTGGCCAGCATGACAAAGCCACTTCTGGCGGACCAGAGCAGTGCACGGAAATGGCGTTTACCTTCCCGCCAGAGCAGTACCTATTTATCTACTTGCACTTTGATGTGCTTTCGAACTGCTAGGTGGGCAGCAGCTGGGACCAAGCAACGGGAGCTCACCCCGTTGCGGGGATTCGAACCGCTGACCTTCTGGTCAGCAAGCCCTAGGCTCTGTGGTTTAACCCACAGCGCCACCCACGTCCCTTTAAAAGGTCATAGATTGTATAATTAGCCAAAGGCCTGCAAGAAGATGAATGTTTTTGCCTGGTGCCTAAAGTCATTAGTTAAATGCAAACCCTAACATAATTTGGTGTTGAATATGGCTGATATATTTTCATGCGTTGTGGGGTTGTTGCTGGTGGTGGTGATTGAAGCCTGCCTACAAAGGAATATTTTGCTTTTGCTGGATCGTATTGTGCAGTCCGCTGCTATGACAAGATTTGACAAGAAAGAAATGGGCCATACTCTAGTGATTAACTCAGATACAACACGTCTTGGCTTGCCCTTGTCCGTATCTGTTTTGAGACATGATCTCATAATGTGTAATTGTCTTGCTTTGGTTTGTATGGATGCAGATTTTCTAACTTCAAACAGCGCAAAGTCTTCCATTCATGGTTAAAAGCCTTCTTGCCAATTTGAAGTTGATTGAAGTTGATAAATATGTTTGGCTACAACAAAAGTCAGGGTCTTTGAGTTTGAAAAAAACGGAGCTATTATAAATGAGCTGTGCTGGCTAGTAGTAGTTCTTTGGTGTTACATCTCTTTTTAAAACATTCATTGGAGATCAGACTTTTGGAAATCAGACTCATTTTTGGCCCGTGGTAGGTTGGTGCAAATTTCTTCTCTATATTCACTCTTCAAAATGCAGCATGGTCAATATGGTGTAGTGCTTAGACCAGGCATGGCCATACGTGGCCCTCCAGCTGTTTTGGGACTACAATCCCCATCATCCCTGACCACTTGTCCTGTTAGATAGGGATGGTGGGAGTTGTAGTCCCAAAACATTTGGAGGGCCAAGTTTGGCCATGCCTGGCTTAGACCATGGATAGGCAAACTAAGGCCCAGGCACCGGATCCGGCCCAATCACCTTCTAAATCCGGCCCGCAGATGGTCTGGGAATCAGCGTGTTTTTACATGAGTAGAATGTGTCCTTTTATTTAAAATGCATCTCTGGGTTATTTGTGGGGCCTGCCTGGTGTTTTTATATGAGTAGAATGTGTGCTTTTATTTAAAATGCATCTCTGGGTTATATGTGGGGCATAGGAATTCATTCATCCCCCCCAAATATAGTCTGGCCCCCTACAAGGTCCCCTGCTGAAAAAGTTTGCTGACCCCTGTTAGACCAAGGAAACACATTCATGATGCTCATAGGCATAAAATGAGATACGTATTTCCCTGTAAGCAATCTTTGGCATTTTGGAACAAAGGCAGGATATAAATGTAACAAAAGAATGGTAATAATTACCAAAAATAATTGAGCCTTCATGTGAGTTGGTAACAGTAAGATACCTATTCTTTAGAAGGAGACACAGTACTTACACAGGATGCTTCCAGACAACCTGTTTGTTGATAATTCATCCTGACTTGTTTGCAAGAGAGTTTAGGCAAAGTCAGTTATTTAGCGAGCATTCATTCTTATTTGTTTGGGGGAAGTTAGATCATGTTGTGTCAAAGTGTGTGTTCTTACACTTTCCAGTGTATTTTCCTCAGCATTTTGGGGACGCGGGTGGCGCTGTGGTCTAAACCACTGAGCCTCTTGGGCTTGCCGATCGGAAGGTTGGCAGTTCGAATCCCCGCGATGGAGTGAGCTCCCGTTGTTCTGTCTCAACTCCTGCCAACCTAGCAGTTCGAAAGCACACCAGGGCAAGTAGGCTTCGGGAATGCACTTTTGTTTTCTCTTGTGAAACCACATTCTGCCGTCGCAACAAGTATACCACTAAGTGACTTTAAATCAGTAACACAATGGTTCAGGAGGCAGCTGTCCTTCCCTGCTCTGTCTGCCTCTACTGTTAGTGCTCCTACCATTCCAGTAGCCCATTGAGACTCGGAAAGAAAGGGAAATCCAGCTGTGGGTGCCTGCCCTTGTCTCAGCATTGCCAGCATCGCCATGCATCACATCCAAACATGCCTTGGCTTCTCTCGCCCTGTCTTTTAGCAGGAAGAGTGCAGTTGCCATTTGCTGCTTGAGTGCTCGCCTGGGCAACATGTCCTTCTCACCCTAGGCGAACTGTACGAAACCAAAACTCATTTATATTTCATTTGACATGTACCAAGGTTAAATTAAGTCCTGGCAACAAAATTAGTTTCAGGGTTGAGCCCTGGCTTGAATTAATCCCTACTGCCGACCCCGTCACATGAATGTGCTTGAGAACGACATTTTATATTACTATGACTAAGCTTTGATACTGAGGAAATTACTCATTTTTATCTGTTTATTGGCGAGATCTCATACGAAATCTCCTGACCTTTCAACAGATGCAGTTTCTCAGCCATAAAAGGATATCTTTTTATGCTTATTTACTGAATCACTTCAGCAGAATCAGAGTGCGTGGTTTCAAAAATCTTGCTCTGCGTCTTGCAGCAACACATGCCTGGGTTTTTTTTTTACCACATTGCGAGACGCTCACATGTGGGGTTTGGAACTGTCCTAGTTTCCGCACATTGAATATCAGCCAGATACTCTTTTTGTGCTTTGTACTCTTCTGCAACTAAATTTAAATTAAAAGACCACGACTTTGGTCACTTATGCACCATGCATTTAGAACACTATTGTACAGCATTAACAGCCATTTCTTCCTCCAAACTTTGTGTAAACAGATCAGGACGAATGCTTAATGAACAGGTCCTCTGGTCATTTCCAGTCATTTCCCTCAAAGCCTCTGGCTGGAAGCAACTGCAGTTCTCTCATAGTGATGTGCCCTTCAAGTGATTGTAACATGTATATGGAAAAGTCACCATTTGTTGTTGTTGTTGTTTAGTCGTTTAGCCGTGTCCGACTCTTTGTGACCCCATGGACCAGAGCACTCCAGGCCCTCCTATCTTCCACTGCCTCCCGCAGTTTGGTCAAACTTTATGTGACCATCAACACTATTATTATTTTAATGTATATCCTGCCCTTTCTCTTGGAGGGACCCTAAGGTGGCACATCAAACAGTCAAAGCTTCCCTCAAAGAATCCTGGGAACTGTCATTTGTGAAGGGTGCTGAAAGTTGTGAGGAGAACCCCTATTCCCCTTGCAGGGGATTCCCAGAGTGGTTTAATAATTCCCAGAGTGGTTTAATAATCAGTCCCTCAACCCAGGTAACTCTGTCAGTAGTAGGTTATTAAGTCCATTTTTTAATCTATTAAATAGTTTGGTTTTCTTGGGGGGGGGGAATGTTTCGTTTCCTGTATGGTTATTCTTTAATGCATTTTCCCTTAACCAATAAATACCACTACTGGCAAAATGAAATATGTTAGATATAAACAGATAAATAGAACGATAGCCTACAGTGCTACCTCTGGTTACGAATTTAATTCGTTCCGGAGGTCCGTTCTTAACCTGAAACTGTTCTTAACCTGAGGTACCACTTTACCTAATGGGGCCTCCCACTGCCGCCATGCCACCGCCGCGCCATTTCTGTTCTCATCCTGAGGTAAAGTTCTTAACCTGAGGTACTACTTCTGGGTTAGCAGAGTCTGTAACCCGAAGTGTTTGTAACCCAAGGTGTTTGTAACCCGAGGTACCACTGTACATGGAAAAAAAGACTGCAAAAGGATGTCTTTGGAACCTGGCAACTATCATTTGTGAAGGGTGCAGAGAGGACCACTCACCTTCTGTGGTGGGTGGCATTGCGGCCAGGCATCTGGGCCCTGGTGGTGACCCAGTTTGGGGGAGGGGAATTGATGCCTCCACCGTGCCTACCCCGGCTGTGTCAACTCTGCCCGGTCAGTCTGCTGCCGTGGGTATTTTAAACCATGGCACAGCCTTCTCTCACCTCCTCGCTGCTGAAGGGTGCAGAGAGTTGTTAGGAAAGCCCCCTATTCCCCTCGCAAAGTGTCATGGACGTGGTTGAATCAAATGCCTGGGAAGAGTCTGACTCTGGAGATGAAGGATTGCCAGTAGCCTACAGAGGGAACCAGAGTCTGACTCTGGAGACAAGGGAATGCAGCTACAGACAGGGCAGGAGTAGATTAGCTTGGCCCCCCTTCACCAAGAGTTCCCAGATTCAGATAGAGCAGTAGACTCAGACTCAGACAGTGAGCACGCAGGGGGAGGGGAGGAGATAGATGGCATTGAGGGGGTTGTTATGCAACCAGGATAGAAACAGCAATTTAGAGGGCTCTTATTTTGAGGGGGGAATTCCACCCACCTTCTCCCCAAACCAGAAGAGCTGAAAGGGTTAAAATACAAAGGAAATACAAGAGAGGAAGGACTGGACTTTGGCGCCCTTCGTGCTGTGACGGGGCAGAGACTCAGAGTGACCAACTCGTAGCTAAAGGCGGAAGGCTTGGAGCCACTCTCTGTATGTTGCTTGTAAACTGACGTCCATAAAACTGCCAGAGACTCATTAATTCTTATTGGAGCTTGCTTGCCTGCCTGAGATCATCACACAGAGCTACAATTCCCAGGGTTCCGTGGGAAGAAGGACTGACCATTAAACACTCTGAGAATTGTAGCTCTGTGAGGGAAGCAGTGTTCTCCCAAGAAGCCCCAGAGTCACTAGCTAAGGAGACAGAACCAGCTGCTGGAGATCCAGAGACCACCAAGCCTGAGACTGACAGGCAAGAGCCCACATAATATCCCATAGCACCAGGGCCTGTAAATTCAGGATGCTCACAGGTACCTTCTATGAAGCCCGAGGAACCAAACACCTTCCACTGTACCTCACTGGTCCAGCAGTGCATGGAGCTCACCAGGCCAGAGATCATGGGAAGAATAAGGAACGCCTCTCTTCAGGCCAGAGGTTTGACCCTTTAAGAATAAGTTATCCAGAAGGGGGCAGAGCCTGGGACAGGTCATCTAGGAGCAGAGGCTTTGAAAGGCTCAGTTTGCATGTGACTTTTGTTGGAGCATGTGGCTCACTGGGAGCTTTCCATGGTCCTGCAACTCCTGACACTATTACTACTGCTACTGCTACTACTATTATTACGGGAGCTGGTGGCGCTGTGGTCTAAACCACTGAGCCTCTTGGGCTTGCCAATCCGAAGGTCGGCGGTTTGAATCCCCGCAGCAGGGTGAGCTCCCATTGCTCCTGCCAACCTAGCAGTTTGAAAGCACACCAATGCAAGTAGATAAATAGATACAACTGCGGCAGGTAGGTAAATGGCATTTCCGTGGGCTCTGGTTCCCGTCACAGTGTCCCGTTGTGGCAGAAGCGGCTTAGTCATGCTGGCCACATGACCCAGAAAGCTGTCTGTGGACAAACGCCAGCTCCCTTGGCCTGAAAAGTGAGATGAGCGCCGCAACCCCATAGCCGCCTTTGACTGGACTTAACTGTCCAGGAGTCCTTTACCTTTTACCTATTATTATTATTATTATTATTATTCCCTGCCTTTTTCCCTGATGGGACTCAAGGCGGCTTACAGGTAGAAACAAGAATCGGTGAAACCAGAAAGAAAACATAATTGAAAACAATTAAACATTAATAGAATTTAAACTATATACATATAAAAATCTGTTTAAAACATACAAATAATTACAATAAAAACAGCATGGCACCAGCTATGTCTCCTCCCCATTTGGGTACTCAAAATTAATGGCTCTATCAGTATTATCTCCTTCTCCTGGCAACACCCCCTTGCCACTCCCACCTGGTTTTCACAGAATGCATATGAGATGCTAGAGATCAGCTTTCCATGCTTTGTATTCTGACAGACAGAGTACGTTCCAGATAATTTGCAAGTTCTGCATATTCCTTTCCAGAAAGCCAAGGAGCACTGCAGACAGAGAAGAGACACTTTGGCTTTTCCAAACAATTGCTAATCTTAATGCAGAGCTCCTAGACTGGACTGGACAGAACAGGACAGCCTGGTATATCTCCACTGAGTTTTTGCAGCCAGCTGATAGAAATCAGGAACTGCTGTAGGTGACTGTATTCAGGCTGGAATTAATCTACCTGCTTGCCTGAGGGCCCTAGAGTGCTGATGCTTCTGGTAGAAAAGCTCTGGAGAGCCGTGGCAGCACCAGGAAAAAAAATCAGGGGGAGGGTGCAGAAGGGGCATAGTATATTTCTAGTTGGGTGAATTGTGCCCCCACGTGTTAAGATCTCTGAAAGAAACAGAATAGTACAGTGGTACCTCGGTTCTCGAACGTCTCTGTTGACGAACTTTTTGGAATCCGAACGCCGAAAACCCGGAAGTAAATAATAATAATAATAATAATAATAATAATTTAATAATTTATTATTTGTACCCTGCCCATCTGTCACTCTGGGCAGCTTCCAACAAATATTAAAATACATTAAAATATCACAGATTAAAAACTTCCCTAAACAGGGCTGCCTTCAGAACATGCATAAAATCGATTCTGTTACAAGATAGATACCAACTGGGATACATTTTTTAGAAGGCAGGTTGAAAGAGGAATGTCAGCAAAACAGCGAAACAGCCATGTTGATATTTAATGAGATACCAGTATATAAATAATTTTTTAATTTTTTTTTAATTGTCTTTTGTGTTCTTTAACAGTGTCTGGGTTTTCTTTCTTTTTTCTTTTAGATGAACTGATTTACCAAGCACAATCACCAGACGAAGGCGCTCTAGTGACTGCTGCCAGGAACTTTGGCTTCATCTTCAAGTCTCGAACTCCTAAGACCATCACAGTGGAAGAAATGGGGAAAGTTGTCACTTACCAGCTGTTGGCAATTTTGGATTTCAATAACACCAGGAAAAGAATGTCTGTGATAGGTACCAAATGCAAATCCCCCTTCCCCCTTGTTTTATATTTGTATTTTGAAAGCATGTTGGCAGTAACAGAGCATTGACTTTCCTGGGATTGATTCCCCCGCTCAGCACATTGACATGAGAGCTGTGTGATCCTGGTTCGTATGAAAGAGGTTGGGAAGGGCTTGACTTGGTTGGGAACTGTTGGCATCCGTATGTCTCGAGAGTCAAAGGAGTGGGGCTTCCTTTATTGGAGTAGCATTACTTGGTGGCAGCAGAGGCAGGAACAGGACAGGGCCGTGTTGTTGTTATTGTAGATCACTCTCCAACAAGTGTTCTCATAGTAGTCAGCATTTGAATATAAAATAGTGGGTGGCACTGTGGTCAAAACCACTGAGCCTCTTGGGCTTGCCGATCAGAATGTTGGCGGTTCGAATCCCCGCAACGGGGTGTGCTTTTTGCTGTGTCACAGCTTCTGCCAACCTAGCAGTTCGAAAGCATGCCAGTGCAAGTAGATAAATAGGTACCGCTGCAGTAGGAAGGTAAATGGTGTGTCCATGCGCTCTGGTTTCTGTCATGATTCTCCGTTGCGCCATAAGTGGTTTAGTCATGCTGGCCACATGACCTGGAAAGCTGTCTGCTGACAAACGCTGGCTCCCTCGGCCTGAAAGTGAGATGAGCGCTGCAACCCCATAGTCGCCTTTGACTGGACGTAACCGTCCAGGTGTCCTTTCCCTTTTTTACCTTATAAAATACAAAATAAAGCCTCAGGAATTAAACCATGCAGTTGCTGTTTCTGGAGAAGGCCTAGCCAGTTGCCATGCACCTCCATTTTAAATATTTTGATCCCTTTTAATAATATAAGCTATACAGTGGTACCTCAGGTTAAGAACTTAATTTGTTATGGAGGTCCGTTCTTAACCTGAAACTGTTCTTAACCTGAGGTACCACTTTAGCTAATGGGGCCACCTGCTGCCACCACGCGATTTCTGTTCTCATCCTGAAGCAAAGCTCTTAACCCGAGGTACTATTTCTGGGTTAGCAGAGTCTGTAACCTGAAGCATCTGTAACCTGAAGCATCTGTAACCCAAGGTACCACTGTAGTTGGACCCAAAGATGCTCTTGAGGTGCCCTCGATTTTTACTGCTTTCCCTTCAACTGCACAACAGATTGTTGCACACTAGGCATCGCAAAGTTACCAGAAACCTGCTTATGGATTCTCTTGTGCAACGATGTTCTGCTGGTGCAAAAAGTTTGCTGATGGAAGAAGTATACCATTAAGTATACTTTCATTTAGCACCACACTGAATAAAACCCAATGACTTTTTTGGCTACAAAAAGGCAACACATCAGATGTTTCTTATCCCACCATTGGGATTATGGAAGCCTTTAAACATCAGCTGGGCAAACATCATTCACATGGGTTAAATAATAATATAAGGCTTATTACTTTCTTTAGCAATATTCTGGAAGCTTTTCTCTGCTAGCCAAATTGTGATAGCAAAGAAGTGACAGGCATCTCTTATGGCTAATAAATGCACAATAAAAACCCCTCACAGCTTTTGTCGTCGTTGTTTCAATTAAAAAAAGAGAAGAAAAGTTTGGATAATTATCCAAAGGATATAAACTATACAAGGGAACTGTCACGGCTGAGAAATCTTCCTTTCAAATTGATGGCTGATGGTGTTTAAAGAACAAAGTGTAAAAATAGCCTATAGAGTGAAAACTGCCATACTGAGCCAGGCTCTGACTCTTCTGTATAAACCAACCGCTGCTTTGTTTATCCTGACAATGAGGAAGCATATTTGTACACTGCTCCTGGCTCAAAATATACCCCACCCTCGTTTCTTCGTGTCCTCTCTTCCCCCGACATCGAGAAAGTTCCGTTAGCAGCCGTAAATTAGCAACGCATAAAGCTACAACATTGCACCATATCAAATGGCAACGGTGCAGTTAGGTAATTTTAGTTTCTGAACTGAATGGTCTTTTGGGGGGGGGGTGTTGTTCCTTTGGATAGTAGCATACCCACCCCTGCCTTACAGTAACCCCTTGTGGGAATTGATTACTGCTCTAAGAAGGAAAATTAAGAATAGAAAATGGTGACTTTTTAAGAAGACAAGAAGAAGAAGAAGAGTTTGGATTTGATATCCCGCTTTTCACTACCCGAAGGAGTCTCAAAGCGGCTAACATTCACCTTTCCCTTCCTCCCCCACAACAAACACTCTGTGAGGTGAGTGGGGCTGAGAGACTTCAAAGAAGTGTGACTAGCCCAAGGTCACCCAGCAGCTGCATGTGGAGGAGTGGAGACGCGAACCCGGTTCACCAGATTACTAGTCCACCGCTCTTAACCACTACACCACACTGGCTCTCAAGCTGTCTTTATGAACTGATCGATGCAATATTCCACACACCGTGGTAATAATAAAGTCTTCACAGTTGTTTTTGTTGTTCTCTCTTCATTTCCCAGTTCAAAACCCCGATGGACAGATAAGGCTTTATTCAAAGGGAGCAGATACTATTTTATATGAAAGGCTTCATTCATCTAGCAAAGCTCTCATGTCTTTAACGTCAGACCATCTTGCGGTAGGTCCATATTGTTTACAAGCCAATGCAAGGGATTTATTGAGTATAAATGAAAAAAGACTTTGGCATGCTTCACCCAAACTGATGGTAAAATATTTTTGGGTCGTATTACTTCTGACCGAGGTGGGAAGGCACTTGATTGAATGCTGTCCCCTTCAGTCCTACCCTGGCCGTAAAACCTAGCATAGTATGGAGAAGGCTAGCCTAGAATTCTTCTCCCAGAAATCCTTCCTAGGTACAGGATTCCTTTGTGGGAGAACATTAAATCATACAATTATTTGCCTTCAGCTTAAAGTGGCATAGACCAGACTTAGTTTTGCTGCATTCTCAGGTAAAGTAGAGTAAGCCATAAGCACAGTTTTGAATATTTTCTGGAGTAGGATTTTTTCATTTGTAATTATTGCTTTTCAGTACACCCTTCAAAGCACCTATTGCTCAGTTCTTCTGAACTAAAACGACCTTTTAAGGAGAACCTCCCCCGCCGAAAAGTTCTTATTTTCTTAAAGGAAAAAGGATTTTTTTTTTTAAGTGTCTTCATTTAACACGAACCATTCTACAATTCTATAACCAAAATAAGCCTTTGACATTTAGTATACAATATGTGGATTTAGTAATATTGGTTACAAACAGAACCATTTTTTCCTTTGTAATGGAGCTCTTTTGGCTTTATTTTAATCTTCTCCAGGATGTTTTTTTAAATGAAGGTTAAAATCACAAACATTTTGAATCTTGCATTTAAAATACAGAGACCTTGAATTTTCTTACACTGACCCAGCAAAGTTTATGGAATAGATTTATGTGAAAACAGAACAACTCTTCCAGACCTCTCATGTTTTCATAGTCAGCTAAATTGATTCTGTGGCTTTTATATTTTACCTTGTTCAGATTCCTCTTTTCTTATAATTATTAATTTTGAATACTACAAGAAGAAATGCTAAAAATGTTAATAGAGTGTTATAAACCATTCACATTTTCAGCTCGCAAGGTCAAAATCCAATGTGTTTGCAATTTTCATAGCAAAAGCCAAATTTGCTGGGTTTTGAAAGAAATTCATACTGCTTATATATAAATTAACCAAAATATATTTTGGATAATAAAACAAAATGACTTGCTATTTGCAGTTTATAAGATGGCTCCAAGTGAAATTACTGTTGTCAGAACAATAAACCTCAGCATTCGAGGAATGGGTGTTTATGGGAATTCATAATTTTATAATGGAAATACAATAGAAGAAGGTCTAAATTAGCTGGCATGCATCTCTGAGCATTTAGCGCACCAGATGTTCAGATTTTGATATTTGTATGCTTGACTTTGCTTTGTGTGTGTGTGTTTTGCTTCATGTAGTTTTCACATACTATTTGTCAAGTTCAGAGTTGGTTTCTTCTTATGTTTAGGAAATAGTAATAATAGCAATAATGATAATGATAAGTGGTATCCAATGCCATCATTCTGTTAACACAAGGGTTTATGCTTGCACAATGGAAACTTAACTCCCTCTCATTGCCCTGCATGCATTCTGCACCCTCCCCAAATCTGCTCCCAAGGCTTTCTTGATACTTCCCAAACAGATTTAGGGGGCAATGAGAGGTGGAGGAAGGTTTTGTTGCACAAGCAGAAATCATTGCGCTAACAGAATGTGTGAGTCAGCAGAATTCAATGGCCAGGTTGCTCACCGGAGCAAGACGATTTGAGCATATTACACTGATCCTGGTCTGACTGCACTGGCTACCAATTAGTTTCCAGGTCCAATTCGAAGTGCTGCTTTTGACCTATAAAGCCTTAAATGGCTCAGGACTGCCATAACTCAAGGACCGCCTCTTTCCATATGAACCTACCCGGACCATGAGATCATCTTCTGAGGCCCTCCTTCGTGTGCCTCCTCCTCGAGAGGTCCGAAGGGTGGCAACACGAGAACGGGCCTTCTCCGCAGTGGCTCCCCGTCTGTGGAATTCTCTCCCCAGGGAAGTTCATGTGGCCCCTTCATTATTCACCTTTAGGCACCAGGCAAAAAAGTTCCTCTTTAACCAGGCCTTTGGTTGATCTGATTTACATCCTATGCCCTTTTAAAATGTGTTTGGTGGGGGGGGGGGTTATTGGGTTGCTGTTTTTATTTTTATTAGGTGTTTAGTGGTTTTCTATCTTGATTTTATTCTGTGAACTGCCCTGAGACCCCCAGGTATACGGCAGTATATAAATGCAATAAATAAAATAAAATAGAAAATATTTTGGATAGAAATCACTAACTTTACAGTGTGCAGAGCACTCCATGTACATTATCTCACCATAGTCGTTGCAGCCACCCTGCAGTATTATTATATTCATATTGCATATGTGGGGAGAGGCTAAAGGAGAGTGGCTTGCCCAAAGCCACTGAGAGAGTTTGCGGCAGAGGTGATATATGAACTGATAACTTCCTGATTCACAGTTCAGTCTCTGCAATAGCTAACTTTGCAGACCTAGGGCATTGCTTGTGATGCAGCTCCTTTGCTGAAGCTTAGATGGTGTGGGGCTGGTTGTTGCTTTGATGAGTGTGCTTTGTATGTTTCCTCAAGTTCTCTAATTGAAGCAGTGGGGTTTAGTCCACAAGGACAAACAGGAGACAGTTTTGCCCTGGTAGAACTCAGTAGGGAGGAACAAAATAGAAAATTCTTTCCAGTAGCACCTTAGAGACCAGCTGAGTTTGTTCTTGGTATGAGCTTTCATGTGCATGCACACTTCTTCAGATACACTGAAACAGAAGTCACTAGATCCTTAAATATAGTGAGGGAGTGGGGAGGGGTATTACTCAGAAGGGTGGTGGGAATGGGTGATCAGTTGATAGGTGTGGAAAACCTGTTGACGACTCTTAACGGCAGTAGGGAGGGAGATGGAGACAAACCTTGAGTTACCAGTAGTTGGTTTCACTAGTCATTGGTCTCCAGTGTTGGTCTCCATTGACTTCTGGAAAACCCTGAATGGAAGACTGGTAGGGTAGAAATTTATTAAATAAATACATAAATCAGTTTCCACCAATCAAGTTGCTGGGACTTCAGCTTTCCTAAATGACTGCTGAAATCTGGATCCTAGCAGCCCAGATCAGAACTACCATATTTTCCCGTGTATAAGACTAGGTTTTCCCCCTTAAAAATAATGTGCAAATTTGGGGGCGTCTTATACACAAATAGTTCTTTCCCCATTTTCTTAAATTGGAGTCCCCCAAAATAGGGGGCATCTTATACATGGGGGGGGGCGTCTTATAGATGGAAAAATACGGTAACCATAATTTTGCGTGTGCAGTTTTTCACAGAAAACGAGAATCAACTGTTGAAGTTCCGCTTTGAAGGAACTGTAGGTGTAGGAAGGGGGCGGGTCTTTGCAGTTTCACGTCAGAATACAGTGGTACCTCACAAGACGAATGCCTTGCTAGACGAAAAACTCGCTAGACGAAAGGCATTTGCTAACGAAAGGGTGACTCGCAAGACGAATTTCCCTATGGGCGTGACTCACAAGACGAAAAATGTTGCTTTTTTTTTTGTCAAACCGCGCTTCCCCCGTCCGTGCTTCGCAAGACGAAATTTTCGCTAGACGACAGCACTCGCAGAACGAATTAATTTCGTCTTGCGAGGCACCACTGTAACTTACACTAGGATATTGCCTTGAAATTTAGCATCTTTTGTGACTTCATAACTTAAAAGGAGGGGAGGGCAGAGTGTGGAATAAAAGGCTGTTTTAATTAGCACACCTCTTACAACATGTTTGTATTTTTGTTCTGGACAAATAATAGGAGTTTGCTGGAGAAGGCCTTCGGACTTTAGTTCTGGCTTACAAAAATGTGGATGAAGAGCAATTTCAGGAGTGGCTTGAAGTTTATCAGAAGGCCAGCAGTTTGCAAGATAATAGGGATGAACTGCTCGCTTCAGCATATGAAAGCATCGAGAGAGACCTGAAGGTATGCAAATCAACTTGCAGGGGGAAATATTTTGTGTATTTACTTGAGTTAATTATTCTATTCGCCTGGTGCCTTTCCATTAGAAAAATTGATCAAGGTGACATTTCTTTTAGATAAATGAAACAATTAAAATGCATTTTAAAAAATCAAAACAACAATAAACATACAAAACACTGAATCATCACTTTAAAGTCCAGAATGGGCATGACCTACAGGTGAATCTCGAAAAATTAGAATATCGTGGAAAAGTCCCTTTATGTAAGCAATTGTTTTCATTAGCTACTGGAGTTTAATAAATGAGATAGACACATGACATGCAAAGCGAGATATGTCAAGCCTTTGTTTGTTATAACAGCTGATGAAAACCCCAAAGTTGAAATTGTTAATTTGGGGTTCTCATCAGCTGTACGCCATAATCACCACAATTATAACAAATAAAGGCTTCACATATCTCGCTTTGCATGTCATGAGTCTATCTCATATATTAGTTTCACCTTTTAAGTTGAATTACTGAAAGAAATGAACCTTTCCACAATATTCTAATTTTTCGAGTTTCACCTGTATTAGGCAAACCTTGGACTGGAAAATATTTAACAAATAAAAAGGACATCAGATTTACATAGGGCATCACAGGTTATTTCCAAGTTGGGTTAAGACTGTAAGAAGGTAAAGGTAAAAAAAAAGCTCAACAACTTTGACCTGAAACCCCCCAAAAGTCAATAACCTTGACTTTCCTCCCTAAAAAAGCTCAACAACTGTGACCTGAACCTCTGCCAGATTTTTATTCTGTGAGTAGATCGCGGTCTCTTGGGAGTTGGACGTCCCTGGAGTATAGGAAGCTATCTTGCACTGAGTCGAACCTTTGCTCCATCTAGCTCAATATTATCTAAAGCAGGAGGTGGCAGCCTTCTTAGACCCATCAACACATTTGGATTTTTGAGTGAGTGCCATAGGTGTCACCTCCTCTGGTCATTTTTCTCCCCCTCACCCAGAATAGTCCCCACCCCAGCGCATATCGAGACAAGGGACCTGGGTAAAATATCCCTGTAAGACTCAAGGTGTTGTTATGGGAGTTTACATTATGCTGAGAAGTTTGAAATTATATCACCAATGAAAGGCATGTTGCCCAGAGCTCATGCTTATTTGTTAACATTTTTCAACTGATCTATTCTGCTTCCTCACGAAGCTATTGGGAGCCACAGCTATAGAAGATAAATTGCAAGAAGGAGTTTCAGAAACCATTGAACGCTTATCGCTAGCAAACATTAAGATCTGGGTACTAACGGGAGACAAACAAGGTAGGTTTTCATTTTTATGTATCAACTGATTCTCTGTGGAGGGATATCAGAAGGGCTTCAATCCAGTGAACATGTTTATTTTCAAATGTGGTGCAATGGTGAGAGGAGTGGTTCCCAACTTTTTTTTGGCCATACCCCACCTAAGCATCTCTAAAATCCTGATGCCAAATTATAATATAATTACTAATACCAATCATTCAGATGCCAAATTGAAATAACACCCGTCAGGATAAATACATGCACAAGTTCTTCTTGCTTCTTCCTTCATGAGATCCTGCCCATCTCTCTTGCTTTTTTAGAAACGGCTATGAACATTGGTTATTCCTGCAACATGCTTACTGATGCCATGGATGAGATTTTCATAGTAGAGGGTCACACAAAAGCAGAAGTATGTGAAGAACTAAGGTAAAACTATTATAAAGCAATTATTGGGTTGTACTCAAAATATCTTACTTGTTTCTTTGTTCTCCTGTTCCTCACTAGAAAGTCCTAAATGTTCAAGGTGGTGTCAGGTGTTACAATACCTTCAGCTGAAAAGGGGAAATGCATGTCGTCTTCTTCTTTGATGATCACTTGTAGCAGAGTAAGATTGTCTTCCTGACTGTGGAGGCCAATTCTGGATGCACATGTCCTTCCACAGTGGGGCATAGGTTTCCAGGCAGGTCATGGTGAGGGTTTGCCAAGCGTGTCTCCCTCTTAGCTCATTTCTCCCTTTCGTCCTGAGTTCAAGGATCTTCAAAGCCCATGACACCTTTGGTAAAGGCTGTTCTCCAATTGGAGTGCTCGCAGGCCAGTGTTCCCCAGTTGTCGGTGTTTATAGTACATTTTTTAAGATTTGCCTTGAGAGACCCTTTAAACCTCTTTTGTTGACCACCAGCATTACACTTTCCATTTTTAAGTTCGGAATAGAGTAGTTGCTTTGGAAGATGGTAATCAGGCATCCGAACAACATGACCAGTCCAATGAAATTGATGTTGAAGAACAATTGCTTGATCATTGCATGTATCCTTTATGGGGAGATATGCAGGCTTGAAACATTTAGAGAGCCTACACATTTCTCAGCACAAATTCCTTGTTTGAAAAGAACAACATTGGTGGAAACTGAAAATGTGTGTCCACGTGTATATTAAACTTTTGCCACGTGCTGTAATATCTGAAACTACCCTCTCCTTGTGCCAGCAATTGCTGACTTGCTGGTTTCTGGAAAACAGACTTGGGCTTTAAGTGGCCAATGGTTGGGGCTGCAAGCTAGAAAAGAGTTTAGTTTTGCTTTTACTTTGATATACAAGATATTGAGTTTCAATAGTTTAATGGTGGATTTTTCAAACTAATTCTATGGTATTTGATGAAGTTGGCTATACAGGTGAAACTCAAAAAATTAGAATATCATGGAAAAGTCAATTTATGTGAGCAATTGTTTTCATTAGCTACTGGAGTTTAATATATGATATAGACACATGACATGCAAAGTGAGATATGTCAAGCCTTTATTTGTTATAATTGTGATGATTATGGCGTACAGCTGGTGAGAACCCCAAATTAACAATTTCAGTTTGGGGGTTTTCAATCAGTTGTACGCCATAATCATCATAATTATAACCCGGCATTTCTATAGGCCAAGTAGGCCTTCCTTAAAGCTTCCTTCTTTGTACGGCACTCTTGATCAAACCAACAACGCCCTTTAGCAATTTGAGGCTTGCTTGCTGGGTTTATACTAACGGAGACCACATCCTGCAGGGACTCAATAAGATTTTCGTAAGCCGTCAGGGAGGATTCTGTAGATGAATTGTTGATAATAATTGATCTTAACTTAATTACTGTTAGTAGATTCAGTCTATTCTATTATAACAAATAAAGGCTTGACATATCTCGCTTTGCATGTCATGAGTCTATCTCATATATTAGTTTCACCTTTTAAGTTGAATTACTGAAAGAAATGAACCTTTTCACGATATTCAAATTTTTCGAGTTTCACCTGTAGCTGCAAATGTTGAGGCTGTGGCCAACGTTTTTCCTCATACCATATTTTTCTTTGTGTATGCCTTGAGAAAAAAAAATGCTAGTGGAGTAGGACATCTGGGCAGGGTTCTTGTGCCCGTAATTGGTGTTCCGTTTCCAGTTTTGCCGGAAATGGGTTTCTGGTTACAGAGGAACTCAAACTCAATTTCTCATAATCACCCGCAACAGTGTAAGAAAATCAGTGCTTGGGAAGTTCATTTTCAAAAGGAGTCAGCTCCAATTCACCCCCTAGTTCAATTGACAGTTTAGTTCATGATTCATTCACGTGATCCTTGGCATTTTGTCCCCCAGACTCCGCCTTTTGAATTTTACAAGCTGTTCTGCTAAGTATAAAATATACTTAAGAAGGCCAGAGTGGGGGACTCAACACATGCACACACAGAACCACAGTGTAAGGTGAACAATTGTTTCGTTTCAGTTACAGGTGGGTAGCCGTGTTGGTCTGCCATAGTCGAAACAGAATAGAAAATTCTTTCCAGTAGCACCTTAGAGACCAACTGAGTTTGTTCTTGGTATGAGCTTTCGTGTGCATGCACACTTCTTCAGATACACTGAAACAGAAGTCACCAGATCCTTAAATATAGTGAGGGAGTGGGGAGGGGTATTACTCAGAAGGGTGGTGGGAATGGGTGATCAGCTGATAGGTGTGGAAAACCTGTTGACGACTCTTAACGGCTGCAATTAGTCTTGTTTGTTTTCCTCAACAATTATAATCATTAAGCATAAACAGCAGCATCACTTTTCAGATAAGTAAAAATGGCAAATGCCAAAATCAAACACAGAGTTAAATACAATGAAATCGGTGTGTATGTGTGTATAATTGAATTAAAATTAAATTGGAATCAGAATCCCCAAAGTTCCACCGTAAAAGAAACTTTATTCATGTTCAGTGCACCTGGAAATTATGGAAACTGCTTTCAGGTGTAACTGAGATATAATTGATTTGAATTAGTTGATCTGAATTAGTTCATTTCAAGCCCTGTGTTAGAGACATTGGAACAAACAGTGAATGTGCTCATGGAGGATATAAGTAACATAAGAATCTAATTAGTGTAAATATTGTGGGATGTTGTTCATGAGTAGATCCATTGGCAGGCAGAGCCTGTGGCGTAGCGTGGGGGGTGCAGGGGGGCCGGCAGCACCGGGCGCAACATCTGGGGGGGCGCGCGCTCGCAGCTCTCTGTCACAGATGCCAAGGGCTTCAGAACCTGCGAGGCCCCTCGCCTTTGATTTGGGAACTTGGGCTGCTCCTAAGTGGAGGGGGAAGAAGTCCGGTTGCAGCTTCTTTCCCAATAGGAGTGCGATCCCGTTAAAGTGACTGGGAAATGGGCCAACGCGGGGCGAGGGGCGGGGCCGGCAACGTGCTATAAAGGCGCGAAGGCGTGTCTGGTGATGGCGCTTGGTGGCGTGCACGTGCGTGAGATTTCGGTGACGCGAGGAAGGCGAGTTGGTCTCGCTGCCGCCGCCTCCTCCTCCCCAACCGCCTCGCTCGGCTGCGCTGCTCGGCCGGTGCCCTGAGGGGACGTGGTGGGTAAGTAGCGGGCACGAGGCAGCTCTGGTGGTCAAGCGAGGGAAGAGGTTTGAAGGCGGCAAGAGGGAGGCTGGAGCGGCGGCGGCGGTTTTCTGAAGGGAGCCCCGTTGTCCCCGAGTCTGCAGGAGGAAGGAGCAGGCTCGCTTTCTGAGGCCGCCTTAGCGGGGTTTCCCTTCGGGAAGGGCTTGGCCTGGGGCTTCGCGGGAGGGCGGAATGAGGGGCGCTTCTCGCCGGCTGGTTTGCGTTTCTGACCTGCCCTGAAAAGGCAGCCCAGCGCCAGAGGGAGGCCCCATTGCTTCCCTAACAGCACTTCCCTGTTTCCCACTTGGCGTGTGTGTCCCCCCCGGCCACTCCCAGGAACAGAGAGTGTCGGAGGGACACCAGGCTCCAAGGCCTGGAGCCGCAGCTCGAATGGTAGAGTTCCCTGGGAATTCGCCCACCTCCAGCGGAGGTGGCGCTGGGTCCTGTGGGTGCGGATATCCTTGGCTGCTATTGTATTTTTGCTCGGTTTTTGTTTTTGTGTTGATTTTACTTAGTCTTTATTGAACTGTTAACATCGGCACATAGGTGCGTGTGTAAGAGAAGTAATAAACTGATTCAGCGTGTTCACCTACTGCTGGATAAATAGCGCCCATTCACAAGGCAAGCAGATGGTGTACAGGTGGCAGTTTAGGAATTGCGAGATTGCCATGGGTGTGAATTGTGAATATACGATATTGCACAGGTATGTGGACAACCACTGCCGTGAATTGTACACATGGTTTTGGAAGAGGGAATCTGCACTGGACAATGTCAATCTGATCTTGAAGGAAACTGTTAAGAAATAATTTCAGGGCTGGATGGACACCAGTTAAGTCTTCTGAGAAGAACCCGGATTCATGAGACTTGGAACACCATTTCAAAATGGAAGCAGATACATTGATTGTGATTCCTACTGACCCAGACTGGGAGACCATTTAAAGGCTCAGGAACCTGATATTTCACACACTGACCAAATGTCCCAAGGGCCCATGCTAGGTTACTACATTTGTAGATTTGTATTCATAGACCTGATGAAAATGTGGAGAATGTGTAATGCATGTTCGCACTCAATAAAGTGTTTGAAAATAAACTTGTATTTAGATGCATTTTACTTTAATTACATCAGTATTTTCATAACAAACAATATATGTGCTTAGGGGGTAAGGGTTTCTTTAGCTAATCTAGTGGAAGAGACTCAAGTGCTAAAATCCACGGGTTAGGGGGCGCAAATTACTTGCCTTGCCCCGGGTGCTGACAACCCACACTACGCCACTGGGCAGAGCGTCTGCCACTTGACACAAAACCCACCCCCCTTCAGTAGATCTATTCGTGTCACTAGGATGTTTACTTGCATGTATTCCTCTACTGTTTTTGTTTTGAAGACTTTGACCTTGACTAGAATCATTTTTTTAAAGTGAATTTGGGAGAAAGTGGTCTGTCTAGATGTTTGCTAGCTCTTTCTCTCGCCACAGTTCCTAGTGCTAAAAAGGCAAGCCATTTTTAAATTGAGCAAAGGCTTGTCTCTTCCACGATGGAGACTGCTGTGACAAAAATATCAAGCAAATATCTCTGGCTGTCTTCAAGGTTCTCCCATACAACTGAATATCTGTTTGTTGTGTTTCATAGATGCTTTTTCTTTTTTAAAGGAAAGCAAAAGATCTTATTTTGGGGCTGAGCAAGGACATTTCTGATGGACATGCTTATGATGAAAAGCTCCAAGAATCAACACAAAACTTGGAAGAAACTGTCGCTTCTGATTATGCCTTAGTAATAAATGGACATAGCCTTGTAAGTGAATCATTTCTGGACTTTTCCACTTTCTTTCCCGCTGCTAATAATCATGTGCTTTTGGTGTTCTAACCATGACAGATTCCTCTCCAAACTCCAAAATTATTTCACAAGAAAGTTAAACACAAGGGCTGACTGAGCTGTAAGGACCAATTAGATATGACATCTTAACTTTTGGATGGCTTTGTATAATGGAAATAAAATTAGTAACTTGGTCAGCTTTCCCCCCCCCCTTGTTTTAATGGTCTTGATTAGAAATTGACCCAATGGTATTGTTTAAGTACTTCTATGAGGGGAATATCACAAGCCATTGCAAATTACTTTTTTAAAAAAGCAACAGGCCGAGGCAAAATGGCGTTAAGGATGAATATATTCCTGATGTCTGCCGTTTGAGAGCACAGGCTGACCTGAAAGTCATTACTGTACCAAATTAATGTCATTAAGATGCCTCAAGTGGTTTCTCTAAATATCAGCTTTTACAGGGATACCAAAACACTTGGCTTTGATTAAGAAACCTGGTTCTTGTCATAACACGAGAAAAGCTTACTTTTATAGCTCTTCTTGTACGCTGGTAAGCTTCCAGATCTTGGAACAAATATCTGAAATGCTCTTCTGAATTGCAAAGGCCATTAAGAGCTGCAGTTGAACTTTGAATGTAACTTGTTGTATAGGGACATCCCGGGGGGGCGGGACGGGACTTGCTACAAGCACTTTGATCTTTTCGCCCTCCCTTTTACACTTATAAAAGAAATTATAAAGAGAAGCATCTCGTTAAGCACTTTTGAATAACAGAATATGAGGAGAAGGTCTCAACCCAACGAGAAGCACCAAAAAGAAGGAGTTATTACAAAGGCATGGGAGGTGGGAGCCCCAAATATAACTTGCATTTCTGCATCCCAGATGTTGTTAGATTCCATCACCCAGCAGCCGCAGCCATCATGGCCAAAATCTGGAGGCTGTTACATTGGCTACCTCTGGTTTAGAAGTTTGGTACTGTATGCGTTTGTGGCAGGCAAACTGAAGGCCAAACCACACCTGATGAAGGAAATTCGTATCTCAAAATCCTGTTTTGTTTTTAAATTCAAAAAAGGATGGGGAGGGGTGTTATCTGCTCATTCTCTCATGCAATTTCCACAATCTGAATCTGCCCCAGGCCTGCCTGTGCACTCCTTTTAAAAATGAAAAGTGTAACACTGTAAGCAGATGAAAACGTTAGCAGGATTTTAATAACACCTGTAACGCAACAAACACTATGGACAATATGCAATTGAAAAGGTTGACAATAGGACCCATGGAGGGGAGGGTGGGAAGTCTGGCGATTCAGAGAAATCTCTAAATATGGATATGTATTTGGTATTGTTCTAACTTTATACTTGAAAAACCAAATAAAAATTATTTCCAAAAAATAAAAGTGAAAAGTGTGTACAATACACACCAGCCTCTTGCATCAGGCATGACTGCTACCAATATTTTGCTACCTGAAGAAGAACATTGGCTTGAAACATGTGTAGGTTGGCTATTTTATAAACCAAACAGAGTTGCCATTTTTCTCCTCTCTGTGTGTGTTTCTAATGGTCACATACTTGATCAGGAGGTTGGTGGCAGTTGTGGCACTGTGCAGCTGTTGGTCACAATCCCGGGGGGGGGGCGCAAAATGACTTCGCCATGGTGACTTTGCCTCCCTAGCCGGCCACCAACCTGAAGTTTGAATTTGCCTTATCAGGGACAAGCAGGGTGTATGTGGACTGGAGTGGAGAAGTCTTCGCTGTGTGCGTGTGTTTTAACATTGTGTTTTGTTGTCATCTTTTCCATGGATATGCTCAGTATCTAACTTCATTTGCTTAGAAGATTGATTGTAATGTTCACCTTAATGATAGATTGTAATGTTCATGTCTTATTGCATGTTCTATGCTAAAGGTCCTCGACTCTGAAATGTCTTTCTTGGATTTTACTTGGAGAGACATTGCAAGGGATGTGTGCCTGCTAGAGGCTTATATCTCCCCCAAGAGGCTCGGTGGTTTAGACCAGTGTTTTTCAACCTTTTTTGGGCAAAGGCACACTTGTTTCATGAAAAAAATCACAAGGCACACCACCATTAGAAAATGTTAAAAAAATTAACTCTGTGCCTATATTGACTATATATAAAGTAATTTTCCCACGGCACACCAGGCAACATCTCGCGGCACACTAGTGTGCCGCGGAACAGTGGTTGAAAAACACTGGTTTAGACCACAGCGCCACCCATGTCCTGGAAGGTCGGCAGTTCGAATCCCTGAGAAAGAGTGAGTCCCCGTTGCTCTGTCCCAGCTCCTGCTAACCTAGCTGTTCGAAAGCATGCCAGTGCAAGTAGGTAAATACGTACCGCTGCGGCGGGAAGGTAAACAATGTTTCTGTGTGCTCTGGTTTCCGTCACGGTGTTCCGGTACGCCAGACTGGCTACCTCAGCCTGAAAGCAAGATGAGTGCCGCAACCCCATAGTCGCCTTTGACTGGACTTAACCATCCAGGGCTCCTTTACCTTTTTATATCTCCCCCACATAGCCCCAGCAATATATAGCAAAAAACCCAAAGCAACAAAAAAATTATGGGACGGAGTGTCATCAAACCAGTGCTGGATTACCCAATAAGCAGACAAAGCATGTGCTTAGAGCAGGGGCACTATATATATAAAGATGATGATGATGTTGAATAATAATAATAATAATAATAATAATAATAATAATAATAATAATAATAATAAATTGTGTGGCAGCCCTCAATGGGCTCTTGATTTGCAGCTGTTTAATGGATAACCCTTTCTGTTCGCAGGCTCATGCACTTGAGGCTGATCTGGAAAATGAGTTCGTGGAAGCTGCGTGTGCTTGTAAAACTGTGATCTGCTGCAGAGTCACTCCCTTGCAGAAAGCACAGGTTGTGGAGCTGGTTAGAAAGCACAAGAAAGCCATCACCTTGGCCATAGGAGATGGAGCCAACGATATTGGCATGATAAAAAGTAAGATGATAATTCTGTATCCTGGCTGGGAATGGTGAGGAAGTTCAGCTATTTATCACAACAAACTTCTTAAGTATACCCTCATGTGAATAGTGAAACTCTGGGGGAGAAAATCCCTTCCGCTTTGCTTTCAAAGGGAGTGATGCTAGGCACAGGAGGACTTGGGTCTATATGCATCCATTAGGGATGCAGGTGGCGCTGTGGTCTAAACCACTGAGCCTCTTGGACTTGCCGATCAGAAGGTCGGTGGTTCGAATCCCCACAACGGAGTGAGCTTCCATTGCTCTGTCCCAGCTTCTGCCAACCTAGCAGTTTAAAAGCACACCAGTGCAAGTAGATAAATAGGTACTGCTGTGGCGGGAAGGTAAACGGCGTTTATGTGCGCTCTGGCTTCCATCATGGTGTTCCGTTGTGCCAGAAGCAATGTAGTCATGCTAGACAATGTAGTCTGCGGACAAATGTTAGCTCCCTTGGCCTGAAAAGTGAGATGAGCGCCGCAACCCCATAGTCGCCTTTGACTGGACTTAGCCGTCCAGGGGTCCTTTACCTTTACCTATTAGGCCCTAGGACTCGCTTCCAAGTAAATGCATTTGGGATTGGTGTG
Organism: Lacerta agilis; assembly: GCF_009819535.1. Taxonomy (NCBI): domain Eukaryota; kingdom Metazoa; phylum Chordata; class Lepidosauria; order Squamata; family Lacertidae; genus Lacerta; species Lacerta agilis. The sequence continues at coordinate 13,157,869 of NC_046324.1, read as the reverse complement.
CCAGGTGTTAAAGAGGATATGGCAGACTGAGATGCATATTGTGTAAGGAATGAAGGTAGCAGTGGTGCATGTTTGTAGTTTGTTAGTTGACTTTTTTTTTTTGCCTAAAGTGGATTTTGAAATGCATTTTAATTGGGTTTGCCAACTGAGAAATTCTGATGAAACCAAATAATAATAGGCATTTTGTGCAAATAAAGGTATCAAGCAGCCAATTGCGGGGTTCATTTGCAGGACACCCTCAGGATTATTTTTTGTTTATTATTATATGTTTGGCGGGATGTATAGGGCTTGGGATCAGGGCCATCTTACCCATAGGCACTAGGGGTGTGGGGCACCCGGGCTCTCAGAGGCGCCAGGCCAAGAGTCCGGGGCCCAAGAGTTGAGTCCGGGGAAGAGCCCATCCGTCAGTCAGTCAGAGCACCGTGGCAGACTCTTCTTCTGCGGGTGGCTCTGCGCTGCGACTTTGGGGGCGACTGAGCCAGCAAGACGCTGAGGCGGCCAGCTGGCTCTGCCCTCCTGCGTGCCTGGGACTGGGCAACCTGGGGGCGGGACGCTGGGCGGATCTTTGCACCCCAGCGCCGCATATGCTTAAGACAACCCTGCTTGGGATTGTGCCCATTCAGAATGTCCCTCCATGTCAAATGAGTCTTATGGGAGCCAGCGTGGTGTAGTGGTTAAGAACGGTAGTCCCGTAATCTGGTGAACCAGGTTCGCATCTCCGCTCCTCCACATGCAGCTGCTGGGTGACCTTGGGCTAGTCACACTTTTTTGAAGTCTCTCAGCCCCACTCACCTCACAGAGTGTTTGTTGTGAGGGAGGAAGGGAAAGGAGAATGTTAGCCGCTTTGAGACTCCTTTGGGTAGTGAAAAGCGGAATATCAAATCCAAACTCTTCTTCTTCTTCTTCTTCTTCTTCTTCTTCTTCTTCTTCTTCTTCTTCATCTGGGAAGTTAACACCTCAAGGAGAAGACTAAGAACCTCTGGAATTTAGATTTCAGGGTGGATTTGAATGGAGAGGTTGCCACAGGGTATTCTTCTTCTACATGATCTTTCCATTGAATTATCTGCCATGTTAGAATGCTCAGAAAGAAGGTTCATTAAATTCTTGGGCCTCTAAAACAACATTGGCAAGAACTAAAGGAATGTTAGTGAACTATAGGACTTCAAACATCTCTAGCCTCTTGAGTATCATCTAATTGTACACAGGCAATCCAAATTAAACGGGATTAATGTTCCAGTTGGTGAAGTATTCCAAAGTATAATGAGGTACCATGGGAAGTAATCATCATTGGAATAACCCCTAATATGCAGCACTGATAATGCTCCTGAAATATGGTTTGTTCTCTTGCTAAAAAAGAGAGCACCACTTTGCAGTTTTTTTAAATAAAAAAAGCCCGCAGGAAAACCCACCAGCGATTTACTACAAAATTTGACCCAATATGCACATTTGTGTGCAGTTTTTGCAAAGCAACTTTCCTTATGGCATTTTCTATGTTATTTTCACACAAAAAAACCATGCATTTTTATGTACCATTTTCCTCAGTGTATACATTTCCATGCACATTACTTGGCTAGAGAATTGCATAGCAAAATTCAGAGAAGTGAAAATTTTGGATGCCTGTGTTTCAGTCCTTGTATTGTTTCAGAAAGTGCAAATTAGGGAGCTTCACCTTTAAATGTGAACTGAATAGAATTTATCCTCCTTCCCTAAGTGGGTATAAGTTTGCAGGCTGAATTGCAATATTCCGCTTTACTGCTGGTACAAAGATGGGAACATAGAAAGCTGTATTATACTTATCCAGACCACTAGCTCAGTGTTGATTCCTAAATTGACCGGCAACTGTTCTCCATGGTTTCAGATAGGAAGGCTTTGCCCTACCCCACCTGGAGGTAAGGATGGTAGGATCTGTCCGTTTCTCATTTTTCTGATCTTAAATTCAGCTCTCCACATTTTTGTAGCAATCTTTTTTCTTATTTCAGAATCCTCATGAAGATTCACAATCATTGTAGCATGAATTTCTCCTAAGAAACACATTATTGCAGCATGCATATTAGAATTAATACCCACCTTTTTTGCAAGCAATTTCTCCTAACAAAATGCATTTTTGATGAGTTATCTTCCCTAATATATTCATTTTTATTCACACTTCCTTCTAATGTGTGCGTTTCTTGTAAACAATGGTTGAGTGGCTAAACAAAAATGAGTGCGAATTCCGGTGACGTCAGGGGAAGCTTCCAGTTGTATTTGCATCAACAAGCTCCTCCCACTGGTTGTTAACCCTTAAGTGACTCCCCGCCCCGCGGGGTGGAGTCAAGTGTTGTGCTCTTGTCCAATGCCTAAGCCAATACCACTCACACGTTGTAACCAATAAAGTTGTGGCCTTATTTTGCCCATTAACCTAAAATCATGTGCCCTTGTGTTTTATTTACTCCACGCGGGTGGCGGGTCATCGACTCGCAACTGTGTTTCAGTTTGCAAATATGAATTTGGTAAGCCCACATGTAAATTCAAACTGAATCACATTTCTCCCCCTCTCCTACCTGGAGAAGTGGAGGTCTTCTGCAGGAAAAGCAGGTGCAGGTCTACCCCCTGATATATGTTCAGTGGCCGCTGTTTAACTCCTCGCTTTTTTGTTTTTTAAAAAAATTATATTGATTTTGTCAGGAAACCCCCCTCGCCCAGGAAGGTAGTGTTCCCGGGTCATTTGCGATACAGGGAACCACCCTCTCCAGTTCGCAGTTCGTCGTCCTCCTCCCCAAGCGGAGGAAGCGATCGCTCCTCCAGTGGGGAGGGGGAGATGGAAGCAGGAAGTCGGGGAAGGGGCTGTGACAGGATCAAAGAGCCTCAGCACCAAGCAGGAAGCGGGGAACAAGGACCTTTTCCCGCGCCCCGATTTCGCAAGGAGGAAGGACGTGGAAGGGGGAGGCGGGGGTTCAGGATCCCGCGCCTCTTATGTTGGACTAAAAACCAGAAACAGACATTCCCGGACTCTGCAGAGGGATGAGCTGGACGTCTTTACTGTAACTCCACTGTAAATATCTGCACAATAAAGAACTTAGTTTGTAGACGTTCGGAGTCAGCCTGTTTCCTCAGGAGCAACCACTGAGAGTCCTTACAGATTTGTTAACCAAAAAAGGTGCCAGCCTAATATAATAAAAGAAATAAAACAGAATTGACTATTTAAGACGTCACAGCCTGGAAGGACAAAAGTGGAAAGACACAGGATATCAGGTTGTTGGGTTTTGTTTTGTTTTTTAACGCTACACATTTTCATTTATTGTTTGTTTGTTTGCTTGCTTGCAGGTGCCCATATAGGTGTTGGCATCAGTGGCCAGGAAGGCAGTCAGGCCATTCTGAATAGTGATTATTCTTTTGCTCAGTTCAGATACCTTCAAAGGCTCTTGCTTGTTCATGGCAGGTGGTCATACTTCCGGATGTGCAAGTTCTTGTGTTACTTCTTCTACAAAAACGTTGCCTTCACCCTGGTCCATTTCTGGTTTGGCTTCTTCTGTGGCTTTTCAGCCCAGGTAGGTTGGTTTTTTAGTAGATGACAGAAAACAAACACACTTAATTGTTCTCAGGTGCTTCAGTGAAACTCATATAACATTGTAATGTTAAGATAAATAATTCTGCGTGCGTTGACCCCCCCCTTCAATTTTCTCCAAAATGGAGGTTATTTCGTCTGCTGAAAAGTGGATTTTACCTAAAGTTTGTGGAATTATTATCAACTATTTGTTTTTTGAAAAAAAACCAAATAGATCAAAATAAATCAGGGTATAAATTTTTGACTGTTGCTCCCCATACTGCCTCCTAAACCTGGGAGGGGATTTGGGCTACATTGGGGACTGCTACAGGAAAGAGAGGGGTTAAATAGAAGGAAGATAAAGGCTTGGATGGGTGAGGAAAGATAGAATGAGCAGCTGAAGCCTGTGCAATCCTTTTTTTCAGGTACAGTGGTACCTTGGTTCTCAAACTTAATCCGTTCCGGAAGTCCGTTCCAAAACCAAGGCACGCTTTCCCATAGAAAGTAATGCAAAACTGATTAATCCATTCCAGACTTTTAAAAACAACCCCTAAAACAGCAATTTGACATGGATTTTACTATCTAATGAGACCATTGATCCACAAAATGAAAGCAATAACGCACTGTACTATAAGAGAAATAAGACAGTATTGTACATGATAAAAATTAAAATTATTATTTTTTCTTACCTGCACTGATGATAGTCATTGTTTGGATGGGGGGGGGGGCTTTTATCCATTTCCGCAGTCACACAATCAATCAATCAATCGATAGCTGAACTGGGTTCCACACAGTCACAAAAACAAATGAACCGAAAAAGCCTCAAAAACAAAGATGTAAAATAAATAGCAAAAACAAAAGCGCCAAACGTAATCCATTCTAGAAGTCCGTTTGACTTCCGAAATGTTCAAAAACCAAGGCGCAGCTTCTGATTATTGCAGGCGCCCCGGAAACAGTGGCAGACAGCTGAAAAACATTTGAAAACCGGAACACTTACTTCCGGGATTTCGGCGTTTGGAAACCAAGGCGTTTGAGTACCAAGGCATTTGAGAACCAAGGTACCACTGTAATAGTAATGATCTGAGTCTGCTTGTTGCTCAGACTAGGAAGATAGGAAGCTGCCTTAGCCTATCTCACTCAGTGTTGCCTACACGGGCTGGCAGCAGTTCCCATACAGGGGTCTCCTAGCTTTACCTAGAGATGCTGGGAGCACACCTGTCAAACTACAATCCTCTGGTTCGCTGCCGAAGAAGCTGAGATGAGTTAAAACCAGTCAAATACCAGTAGACATGTATAGTGTCAATATGCTCTTGCCTGCCTCCTGTGTTCTTAAACTTAATGAGAGTTTATCAGTTGCCTGGTCCCATACACTTGTCTGCATCTTCAGCAAGTAAGGTCTCAAGCCAATTACAAGTATTTTGTCTCCTAGCTTTATTTATCTTATTTACAACAATATGCCATTGTCAGGCAGGGCTTCAAGGAAAAGTTTCCTTAACAAAATGTGGAAACAATTATCCTGTCCATGAATATATTTTTTAATTTAATTTAATTTATTTGCAATAAAGCCAAACCGTATAAAAACTCATGGTGAAAAGCTTTATTTTATTTTATTTTATTTTATTTTATTTTATTTTTATAGCATGGGGTTTCTTGTCTACTCTCAGAGGTTTGTGATAACCTTCTAGATTATGATTATCTGCGAAAAAGTCTTTTACCCCACCCAGTGTTATTCCCCAAAACCATTGGTTAATGCAGTGGCTGGCTAATGTTTCAGAAAGAATACTTGCTGTTCAACTCTGTTCATTTCTCCAGTGCATTTTTTTGCTAATTGTCCAAATGGGAAACAGATGATTAGGGCACTTCCCATTTATATTGAAATGCTGCTTCTTATGTGTTTATAAATCCCGTTACAAGTTCAGGAATGTCAAAGATATGAGTAACTGTGACTTTTACGAGACCTGTTCCTAGGAGGTCCGTCTCGCAGAATGGAATGTCTAAAGTAGAGAATATCACAAATTGCTATTTGTACAAATTTATCTGCTAGGCTGCCTGCTTACCAAAACGCTAAGAAGACCTAGGCATAAGTCTACACTGAACTTTGTAGGAGAACTCAAAAGCCTGGGGATCTGGGCTCCCTTCTGCTTCTGTGCCTGCAGGAAAAAGAATAAATTATGAAAGGGGGCAGTGCTAAATATGAAACAATGTGTGCAGAATTAGGCATACACACATTGGAATACTGGGCCTGGACCACCGCTATAAAATACTGGCTGCGCTGCCATTTCCGCTGTCCACCATCAAGCCTGCTCTCTGACCTCCTTAAGGACTCCTATAAATCTAGATGGTACCAACTCCTAGAAAATAAAATCAGATCGATAGGCATCGAGCTGGAGCCCTTGTACAATTCAAGCGAGCAACATATCTTTCACAATGTCCAAATTAGACTAAAGGATGTTGAGAGACAAAATATTGTGGCAGCAGTAAATAAAATTTGCTCTCCCATATTCTATGATTTAAATATCCTGGATAGCAGGGTCAACTATGTCACTAAACTAATAATACCAGCCCAATGTAGGGCATTTATGCTGACCCGACTGAATATCTTTCTCTTGGCATTTGTCAGGGGTAGATATCAGAATATTCCCAGAAACAAGAGATACTGCAGATGTTCCCTGAATGTCCCAGACACTGTATTCTCTTTTATTGTCCACTACACAGTACGCTGCGTGAACGCGTGTTGTCCCCCCCTTTGGATGGTTTGAAACCGCAGCATGGTGGAAGTGTTGGATTCTGTCTCTCTGACATTGACCAAGGGGTGACTGCGGGGGTAGCCGAGTTTTTGGCAGCAGTGCTTCAAGGAGTACTTTAACAGGACGAAATTCTAGATTTTACTAATACACACATACAATCAGCCTATGAGTTTAATTGTTGTTTCTTTGTGTATATATATTTTAAAGTTCCTGTATGTGATTCTTTCTCTCGTGATTTTACATGTAAATGCCTAATAAAGGTTTGATAAGTGCTATTTATTTATTTATTTGAAAGGTGACATTTCTGAGCATACTTTTAACTTGCTATTTGGGTTATCTTTTCAGACTGTTTATGACCAGTGGTTTATCACCCTCTTCAACATTGTATATACTTCTCTGCCTGTACTAGCGATGGGATTGTTTGATCAGGTACACATTTTGGCATATTCTAGATTAATCTGCCTTCAGCACAGTCCATCCAGCAACTTCTCTGCCCAGGAATATATACTGTATAGCAATCACTCTGGAAGGGGAAGAAGCCAGATTTGATTTGAATCTGGGGTCAACACTCTGGTGTTACAGTCCCAGTTTATGCCTAACCTACAAACGAAGACAAAAATCTGCCCTGGTGGAAGGCTTCAGATATTAAGGCTACAGCATGCAGCCAGTTTGTTAAAGGTGTCTGGGATCCAGAGGAACAGAAGGTTCTTGGCATATGGCAATTGCAAGTCTAATTGCAAGAATTTGTGCCTCATAAGATCTGTATAGCAGTTATGAAATCGGCTGTGCTCCCCTAAATCCGCCTTTGCTGATGGCAACTGCTTTGGGTAGCATCAGATTCCATCCCTCACTGTAGATGCGTCTCCTTACTTAACAGTATTGACTCAAGTGGGGTCTGTTCCCCAAATCCTTCAAGCACACTGAAATATACTCCGAGCCGAGTAATGATTTCATGCTCTTTATTTCAGCTCATAGGAACAGTGATTGAATTCCCAAACCCCCCCCCCCCAAAAAAACCTCTGGCTTTATATACACTATTTTCATAATGGGTCCCACATGATTGGTTAGTTCTGCTCTCCTGGAGCCTGATTGGGCTGTTCCTGCAGGCCAATTGGATGCAGCATTCTAGAATCCTACCTGCCTATGTTCTAGTGATAGGCTGATTCACTTCCTCTTGTGGCCTGATTGGGCTGCTCCTGCAGGCCAATCAGGTTTCTGCCTTCTAGGATCCTACTAGCCTATTGTTTTAGGAACCAAGCTCAGTACATAATGCACACATTTAATGTAATCTCTAATTTGGATGTGCACATTGATATTAAAAAGAGTATGCTGAGATGGCTAAAATGACTGGAAAAACCGGAAACCAGGATGATAATTTTTTTTAGCAAGGACTGGAGGGGAAATTGTAATTTACTTGAGGAAACACTGTAAACAGTTAAAAACATTAGCAGGATTGAAATAACACTTGCAATGTGAGAAGAACTATGGATATAAATCAAATTTTATGGACAAATAGAGGATAATATGATATGCAGTGGAAAATGGGGAGGGAGGAAGTCTGAGAAGTCTGTAAAATTAAATTGTAAATCCAATAAAAATTATAGATGATAGATAGATAGATAGATAGATAGATAGATAGATAGATAGATAGATATTAAAAAGAGTAAATAAAAAGGTACTGGGGTTTGCTTCTGGGGTCATGCTGAAACTGAAAGCCCTTTTGCCTCCGATAATGCCCATCCTTTAAGCCAGGCATAGGCAAACTTGGCCCTGCAGATGTTTTGGGACTACAACTCCCATGATCCCTAGCTAACAGGACCAGTGGGCAGGGATGATGGGAATTGTAGTCCCAAAACATCTGGAGGGCTGAGTTTGCCTATGCCTCATTTAAACTACTGGATTTAACAACACACCAATGTTGGCCGTCATGATGCTGTTAAAACTCAAGTGGATTCATATTTTGCAGGATGTGGATGAGCAGAGCTGCCTCCGTTTTCCAAAGTTGTATGAACCTGGGCAATTAAATCTCCTGTTCAACAAGCGCAGATTTTTCATCTGCATAGCACATGGAATCTACACGTCGGTTGTTCTTTTCTTCATCCCCTATGGTGCTTTTTATGATGCAGTTGGGGAAGATGGGAACCATATTGCCGACTACCAGTCTTTCGCAGTCACAGTCGCAACCTCTTTGATCATAGTGGTCAGTGTTCAGGTAAAAAGAAAAAAGGCTGATAAACATTTAATTATTGAGACTCCCCCTCCCTCCAAATTTTTATGTGGTAATACAGTATTGAGACAAATATGTACAACTGATGTCTTCTAAGGACCTTATGTGTTAATACTGTTACCTCCATGCCTAAATGCACACTATTTCTTTTGCAGATTGCACTCGATACCAGTTATTGGACAGGAATTAATCACTTCTTCATCTGGGGTAGCATCGCTGTGTATTTTGCCATTTTGTTTGCGATGCACAGTGATGGCATTTTTTATTTATTTCCCAACCACTTCCCTTTTGTAGGTGAGTAAAGAAGCACTGAGTGGAAAAAAAATGCTTGTGTGGGTAACCATATAAATGTAAAGGACCCCTGGACCAGTCAAAGGAGACTAAGTCCAGTCAAAGGAGACTATGGGGTTGGGGCGCTCATCTCGCTTTCTGGCTGAGGGAGCCGGCATTTGTCCACAGACACCTTTCTGGGTCATGTGGCCAGCAGGTCTAAAGCGCTTCTGGCGCAACGGGACACCGTGACGGAATCCAGAACACACAAAAATGCTGTTTCCCTTTGCGCCGCAGCGGGTACCTATTTATCTACTTGCACTGGTGTGCTTTTGAACTGCTAAGTTGACAGGAGCTGGGACAGAGCAATGCAGGTCCACCCCGTCGCATGGATTCGAACTGCCAACCTTCCGATTGGCAAGCCCAAGAGGCTCAGTGGTTTAGTCTCTATCATATCCTTGGGTGTTGGCACCGGTTTATTTAAATAAATAAAAACATTCCTGGGCTTGTATTTTGGCATGTCCCTGAGGAAAGATAATTTTTCCAGCACTGAGAAGCAGCCACTGAGGAGACTTCTCCAGAGGCCCAGTAAGACTGCATACGGTGCGGTCAGGACCGCATGCTGTTGGAGAATGTCATTCACCCGAAAGCTTTATTGCAAAAGGCACTGCCAGGAATTGCTAAGCCCCAGATGGACTAGTCTGATGTTAGAGGATGACTCTGTTGTTTCACAAAGTAGCTCTGGTAGCCAAAAGTGAGCAACAGGAAGCAAGGATGCTTCCCTTAAAAAGAGGATGCCTGGAACCATCTCCTACCATTTGAAGCCTTGAGATAAACAAGTTTATGTCGCTGAGAACAGCTGGGGCTTGATGGACACCCTCCAGAACAGGGATACCTGTCATTATCTAAACCTTGGATGAAGCTCCCTTAAACAACTTCCTGTCCATCTTTGCTTATGCGTTCTGCCTTTCCCCTTAGATTTTGATCACCAAGGAGGCTAGGAAGCATGTATCTACCACATCCCAACACAAATATAAATAGGCTGATGGGTCCAAACATGTGTCGAAACAGCTTTATTTTCATTGTGCGCTGAAACCATGGTAAAGAGAGGTCACTGTTGGATGGCGTGCCCAGTTCTGTCAAACGGGGGTGCGGGAGGGGCAAAGCCAAGGTGAGGCAGGGCAAGAGAGAAGTGGGGAAGTGAGGGGCAACAGAAACAAAGTTGGACCTAGAAGTGAGTGCAGTGCCAGAGAAGGCAATGCCAGTCTATAGGGGCTGTGGGGACTTCGGCCACCACAATAAAATATTTGAAGGGGCCAGGCCCTCCCCCCCCCCAAGTTGTTGCCCATTCCCAGTCAAATGGTGTGTGTGAGTACTGTGTTATGTTACAATATTTTATTCAAGTTGGCACCTCTGCCAGAGTCCCAGTGGCCACATCTGCCCTTTGCATTTAAAGCTGTACAGTCGTACCTTGGAAGTCAAACGGAATCCATTGTGGAAGTCCGTTCGACTTCCAAAACGTTGGAAACCAAAGCGCAGCTTCTGTTTGACATCCGAGTACCAAGGCGTTCAGGATCCAAGGTACGACTGTATTGTATCATTTTAAACAGTTTTGGCTTCCCTCAAAGAATCCCGGAATTGTACTTACTTAAGGGTACTAAGAGTTGTTATGAAGTCCAAAAAAACCCCCCAGAGTTCCCTTTGAAGAGGGATTGACTCTTAAACCACTCAGGGAATTTATTTCTGTGAGGGAGACCTCTTAAGAGACAATTCTAAGCCCGGTAATATGTGCACCATAAATTCCCAGGTTTCCCTGAAGGAAGCTGTGAATGGTAAACTGGCAAAAACACCACCACCACCCCAATATAAATTTGTAGCCCTTTTCTATGTGTCTTCATAAGTTATAAAAGAAACAGAGAAAATCTGCCCATTCCTACAGTAATTGCAAGCAAGCTGATGAGCAGAGTATACATCATTTTCCCTGTCCTACATATTTCACAATGCCAACTTTAAATCTGTATTATCCTCTAGAATATGTGAGGTATTTTGTATGATGTCACATTTTTAGATGTTGCCAAAATATGTTGTTCTTTTATTCTCTCTCTTTCTCTTTCTCTTTCTGTGTGTGTGGGGTGTGTGTGTGTGTGTGTGTGTGTGTGCATTTTTGTATAGTTCGCGTAATCCAAGCACTTTAGAATTAGAATCATGTGTTAACCCAAGGAATTAAAGATTGCTTAGCATGTCCCATTGTCCCACAACTGCAAACTATCACCACCCAACTGGTATTCCTACCAAAATATTTCTTTCTCCTGTACTGATACAGGAAATGCTTGGAACTCCTTGGGGCAGATAAACATTTGGCTCATCATTCTCTTGACCACTGTGGCTTCTGTTGCACCTGTGATAGCGTTTCGTTTTCTGAAGGTGGATTTGAACCCAACATTGAGTGATCAGGTATGCCACAGCAGTGAAACATTTAAAGCAATTCCAATCCCTTTTATGTAAACCTTTTGGGTTCAAGTTGGCAGATGTTGTATTAAATAATCATACAGTCCTTTTTTAAAAAGAGAGAGAGAGAGAAGTCCCAATCCATTTTTAAGCAGAAAAACTGTCCCAGGAAGATTAGGGAAAGTGCTTTGTGACATCATAGATGCCTAGTTCCTTCTGCTTCAAACTGGGAGAACTTGATGCCCAAGAGAAGATTGCTTTCATGTCAACGGTGTGGTGGACATATTTTCCAGCGTGGAGTAGTTCCTACTTTATGCATGTCCAAGCTCTCCCTTTAATGTCAGTCTGGGGCATAGCTGTCAACCTTTCCATTTTTTTTGCGGGAAATTCCCTTATTATAGCATTGGGAAAGAGCAGGGAGGGTTGACAGTCTGTGGATGTTCCTAAAATAGTTTTGAGAACCCTGATTATATTACAGCTGTGATTTTATGTGTGCACCAGGTCCTCTGTTGCGTATTATTTTGGAGCATACCTATATAACAGAGTGGTGAAAATGCTGCAGAGAATATGCCAACGGCTTTTCCTTTCGCATTTCAAAAGTGTTGTGAAAGCAGTGTATTTGGGGGAAAGGAATCCTTGCAGTAGCGGCAACAACATACATTTAAATTTAGGAATTGTGGTTTGGCAAAGGTGTGGCTGAAATCAGAAGTTGTGCTTCCTAGGCCTTCTCTCAAACAACAAGGTGCCAGCCTTTTCACTGGAAACTGATCTGTCAAGGATTTGCCAATATAATTCAGATCTGAAAACTAGCCAGTGTTTATAAAAGGAAGATAATTTTCCATATTATTGCAAACTGTTTTCTCCCCTCCTTCCTAAAGGTACAGATTTTGAACAGGGCTCGGAAGAAACAGAGTCCATTACCGATCCAGATTCACCAAACGCATAGAGCTAGCTCGCGGAGATCGGCTTATGCCTTTTCTCATCAAGAAGGCTTTGGGGAACTTATAACATCTGGAAAGAATATGCGTGTCAATAATATACATTCAGTATTTGGGATAGGAAAAACTATGCAGAATAGCTGGATTGAGAACTTGCGTAAGAGAACATCGGAGTGTGAAATTCAGCTGAGAAAGAACACTAAGACTATAAATCATTGAGTATGTGGGGGGGGGGAAGGGTGTGCTATTGTTGCACAGAATACTTACACTCTATTTATCTACTTGCATTGGCGTGCTTTCAAACAGCTAGGTTGACAGGAGCTAGGACAGAAGAACAGGAGCTCACTCCGTCGCGGGGATTCAAACCACTGACCTTCTGATCAGCAAGCCCAAGAGGCTCAGTAGCTTAGATCACAGCGCCACCAGCATCCCATTTGAAGTTGGGACCTTCTGCTGGCAAGGCAGGTGCTGTGCCACTGACCTGTGGTTTTCTTTTTCAGAGAGTTGGTGGGGATATGAGAGGCGTATATGGGGATCTACACCCATATTCCTATTACTTCTGATTACTAGATATTACAAGTTTTCATTATGCTTCAAAAAAAAACCCTGCCAAATCTGTTCCATCACAATATGCACATACATTTTCCTTCTTCCGCTGTTGCATCTCCCTATCAGTACCACATTTAACTTGCTTTAAAACAACACTCTGTCTCATCAGCTGCAGGGCAGGTGGGTGTGGTTTGGGGAAAACAGCCTCATGAGCCAAATCAAAACCCTAAGTAGGTCCATGAGCTGGGGTAACTGTGCCCATGAAGGACCAGGTGTGCAGCCTGGGAGTCATTTTGGACTCACAGCTGTCCATGGAGGCGCAGGTTAATTCTGTGTCCAGGGCAGCTGTCTACCAGCTCCATCTGGTACGCAGGCTGAGACCCTGCCTGCCTGCAGACTGTCTCGCCAGAGTGGTGCATGCTCTAGTTATCTCCCGCTTGGACTACTGCAATGTCCTCTATGTGGGGCTACCTTTGCAGATGACCCAGAAACTACAGCTAATCCAGAATGCGGCAGCTAGACTGGTGACTGGAAGTGGCCACCGAGACCATATCACACCGGTCCCAAAAGACCTACATTGGCTCCTAGTACATTTCCAAGCACAATTCAAAGTGTTGGTGCTGACCTTGAAAGCCCTAAATGGCTTTGGCGCAGTATACCTGAAGGAGCGTCTCCACCCCCACTGTTCAGCCCGGACACTGAGGTCCAGCACCGAGGGCCTTCTGGCATTTCCCTCCCTGCGAGAAGTATGGTTACAGGGAACCAGGCAAAGGGCCTTCTCGGTAGGAACACCCTCCCATCAGATGTCAAGGAAATAAACAACTATCTGACTTTTAGAAGACTTCTAAAGGCAACCCTGTTTAGGGAAGTTTTTAATGTTTGGTGTTTTATTGTGTTTTTAATATTCTGATGGGAGCTGCCCAGAGTGGCTGGGGAAACCCAGCCAAATAGGCAGGGTATAAATAAATTATTATTAATATTATTATTATTATTTGAAACCGATTTGTCTTAGCTGAAATAGGCAGAATTAGCTGCCTTTAGGTAATGTGGGAAGCTGCATTCTGCCTGGTCGGCCTCTATTTTTCCATCTAGCCTAGTGATGTCTGTTCTGACTGACAGCAGCTCTCCAAAGAAGGGTTTTACTTTCTGAGCCTGCTACCCGGCACATTAATCTGGAGAACAGTGGGCTTGAACCCGGGCTCTTCTACAGACATGAATATACATAATTTTATTTGTATGCTGCCTTTCTACAGTTGAAACCATGCTCATGCTTTGACTCTATTCTAAACACGTTTATCTATGAAGAATTTGTATATATTGTTATATTTCTACTGCAGTCATGTATATACTCAATATTTTCTACAAATAAATTATTTTAAGTATACAAGCAATCTATGTATGTATTTTTTGGTGTTCTGCTTCGTCTCCAGTGCCCCCTTCCCTACCCTATTTTTTAAAAAAACATTATTCAGAATCGTGGTTTGCGTGACCCACTAAGAAAGATAAAATAAAATTTCAAGACTGTAATAATTAATTGCATATTTATTCAGCATCCACTTAAATATTACACAGTTGCTGAACTTGACCCAGTGATGCCAGCTTCTCAAAGTCCTGATAGTCTGTTACACATCCTATGCCCCCTGCCACCCCCTTGCCTTTTAGCACTCCCCCCAGGTAATCCTACTGCCCCCAGGGAACCACTGGTTTAGTGGCTCTCTAACTCTGCTCTAAAGTTCTTTAGAAACTTTTCAAGGGATTCTCAGTAGGAAATAAAGCTGAGCAAGCTTGGGACTCAGCTACATTAATCAAAAAGCAGTGTTTTGAATGCGTTATAAACATGCAACACCAGATGGTGCTGGAGAGCAAAAAAAAAATTATGCCATTTTCCATTGCATTTTTTCTTTTGCTATAACAATTTAATTTCTGACTTATTTACAGCATTCCCCCACCCCACCCCACCCCGTGTGTATATCCACCCTCACTCTCAACTGCTGATCATCTTCTGAATACAGTGGTACCTCGGGTTACAGACACTTCAGGTTACAGGTGCTTCAGGTTAGACTCCGCTAACCCAGAAATAGTACCTCGGGTTAAGAACTTTGCTTCAGGATGAGAACAGAAATCGTGCGGCGGCAGCGCGGTGGTGGCAGGAGGCCCCATTAGCTAAAGTGGTACCTCAGGTTAAGAACAGTTTCAGGTTAAGAATGGACCTCCAGAACCAATTAAGTTCTTAACCTGAGGTACCACTGTATGCAGTCACTGAGGGAGTGTTGGTTGTCTTCTATGAAAACAGAAATCTTCTTTATTCAAAGTCAGAACATTGGCCCATCTATAATAGTATTTGTCTGCACAATGGCAGTAGCCTTTGTCAGCTTTGTTTAGAGTGATGAAACTCTTTTGCATGCAGGGCATGTGCTCAACCAGTAAGCTGTGCCACAGTCCCGTCCCCCCAAGCTGCTCCAGCATATGCTGTTAGTTTATGCTGGGCTATGATGAGGTCCAATAGGAAACACCAGCTGGAGTCCAACAACATCTGGAGAGCCACAGGTAAGAAGGCATAGTTTCCCATTCCTCTTCTTTCTTCTTTGGCTATCACTCGTAGCTGAGTAAGATTGTCTTCCACAAACAGGGTTTTAGCAGCGAGTCCGTAAGTGACTGTGGAGGCCAATTCTGGATCCACACGTCCTTCCACAGTGGGGACATAGGTTTCCGGGTGAGGGTTGATCATGATGAGGGTTTGCCAAATGTGCTTTCCTCTTAGCAAATTTCTCCCTTTCGTCCTGAGTTCGAGCGTCTTCAAAGCCCATGACACCTTTGGAAAGGGCTGTTCTCCAACTGGAGCGCTCACAGGCCAATATTTCCCAGTTGTCGGTGTTTATACTACATTTCCAGCAGGTATTTGTACTTGCCCTCTCCATTTTTTGCCAGCTTAGTAGAAATCTGTGCTTCTATTTTCTAAGTTTACTGGTTATCACTTAAAACAATACAATTGTGAAATTTCACAATTTCACAATATTAGTTATTTCAGCTCCCTGGCAATGTTTTTTTCCTCCCAAGCTCCTTATAGGGATTTTTACTGCATTCCAAAATTTCTAAGAGGACCATTTTCCTTTTTAACTTCCAAAGATTATCAAACAGCCAATCATCCCTGCCTAGTCTGCCATTCTATACGGATTGGTGCTAAGCCCCTCTCTAAATTCAAACATCAAGAAGACAGGAGGATGCTATTCATCTGCCAACGGGGAGTTGAAATTAACTGAAGCATTTGTGATCTTATCCCATGTAGATTATATTCGAAGATCCTCCTGGACCTTTGAAGTCTGGCTCTAGCACTTCTGTTTTCCATATTTCAAGACATGCAAATAATCTTGCCAGATGAATAACTCCTGCAAGACTGATTTGAACTGCCCGAGCTTACCTTAAAAGCCCTATGTGGCTTGGTCCTGAAGAACTTGATGGCTCACTTGCCTCCGTATCAGCCCATCTGAAGACCCTTCGGAGACCCTCCTCCAGCTGCTACTGCCAACTAAGACACACAGGTAGTGACTGAGACATTGACCTCAGTGGTGGCACCTCATTTGAGGAACACTGTCCCCAGAAGGATTTGCCTGGCACCAAAATTGTGGCCTTTTCAGAGCCAGTCAACCCCACATCTTTTTATTTTGCCAAGCCTTGTGATAGCCTTCCTCCATATGAATTTCTTTCTTTTTTTAATGCCGTTTGTATTTATTGTGTTGTTTTAGTTACCTTTATTCCCTCCCTAGGGGAATTGCTGCAGTGCATACTTGTGACTGATTTGTTTCGCGCATTATGTTTGTCCTTCCGATGTCATGAAATTGGTCGAATTCTTCTTCTGTGTACAATTATATTAATGGTTTTGAGTGTGCACCATCTCTGTAGTTTGGGAAAGCTGGGAGTTGTTAAAGATTCATTTAACAAAGTAAGGAAGGCGCGTTTCACCAGATAGCACAGTTGGATAGAGCGTGGTGCTGATAACACCAAGGTTGCAGGTTCGATCCCCATATGGGACAGCTGCATATTCCTGCATTGCAAGTGGTTGGACTAGATGATCCTCAGGGTCCCTTCCAACTTGATTGTATGATGCTCTCTTCTTGGGGAAGAGTCGTAGCTCAGTGGTAGAGCATCTGTTCTCCATTGTGGTAAGTCCCAGCTTCCATCCAGACATCCCTAGGTAGGGCTGGAAGAGCCCCCGCTGTCTGAAACCCTGAATAAGCTGCTACCAATCAGAGTAGGCAATATTGAGCCAGGTCAGGGGTGTCCCCGGGAGGTTTTGGTCAATTGCGGTCGATCGTGGGCTCTTATTCCTTTGTGTGGGAAAAAAGAGGATCCGGCCCTGCCCCCCGCCCCATCCTCCATTCACACATGATCGCTAGAATGGAAGGTGGAGCTTTCACTGTGATGCTGTTTGTTTCCTGGTCGATCTCTCGGTGAGCGACTTTTTCCTCCCCCCCCCCCCAAAGAAAGCTCAACATTAATGACCTACCCCAAAAAGGGGTAGATCACTGCCAGTTTTTTATACTGTGAGTAGATCGCAGTCTCTCGGGAGTTGGATGTCCCTGAGCTAGGTGAACCAATAACCTGACTCAGCAGAAGGCAATTTTATTTGAGGATTTTTTTTGTAGCTCAGTGGCAGAGCATCAAATAATTTACAGACTCAATCCCTGGCATCTCCAGGGTTTGGAGAGACCACCAAGTCGGAATCCTAGAAAGCTGCTGCCAGTCAGAGTAGATAACACTGAGCTAGACGGACCGATGATCTTACTCAGTATAAGGTAGCTTCCAATGCCTTTCTGAACTTCAATATGGGTATTCATACCTGGAAACCAGGCAGAGGCCCTGCAGTAGTGGAGCTTCATACTCCAGCACCGGGGGGGGGGGGCGAGAGCAGGCGGGGCGGGGCTGGTGTGCATCCGGGGGGGGGGGGTTGTACACGATGGCACCCTACCAGGATCACATTGCTGGGGGCGGTGTGCTCCCCCTGCACTCCTCTTCCTCCGCCAGTGAGGCCCTGCTTGGTAGTGGCACCTGCCCTGTGGAATGCCCTCCCATCAGATGTCAAGGAAATAAACAACTATCTGACTTTTAGAAGACATCTGAAGCAGAGCCATAGCTAGGTGGTCTTGCGCCCCTGGCGCAACCATCCAGATTGCGCTCCCTAGCCACAGACAAATTAGTTCTTCTTTCCACCTCTCCTCCAACCACCCCCCTTCCTTCCACCCATTCAATTCACCATCTATTTAAATTCTTTTCCTATAAGGCAATAATCAATATTTTTATTTATGGATATATATTTTTAGCCGATTTTGCCCCCCCCCCCACCTGCACCCTTGGCAGGGGCCCACTTCACCACCCCCTAGCTACGGCCCTGATCTTAAGGCAGCCCTGTTTAGGAAAGTTTTTAATGTTTGAAGTTTTATTCTGATTTTAGTGTTCTATTGGGAGCTGCCCAGTGTGGCTGGGGAAACCCAGTCAGATGGACAGTGTATTATTATTATTATTATTATTATTATTATTATTATTATTATTATTCATATAGCCAACAGCAAGTGCTAGCACATGTGTAGGGAAACTAAGGCCCAGGGGCCAGATCCGGCCCAATCACCTTCTAAATCCGGCCCACGGATGGTCCGGGAATCAGCGTGTTTTTACAGGAGTAGAATGTGTCCTTTTATTTAAAATGCATCTCTGCGTTATTTCTGAGGCATAGAAATTCGTTCATTCCCCCCCCCCCAAATATATAGTCCAGCTGCCCACAAGGTCTGAGGGACAGTGGACCAGCCCCCTGCTGAAAAAGTTTGCTGACCCCTGGGCTAGCATCTATGTTACATTATGGAATAAATGTTGTGAATGTGTTCAGCTGGAACCTGGGCGTGATTCATAAACAACTTCATGGTCAACTCATCAAGGCGAGTTAAAAGGATGCTAGTTGCCAGGTTTAAACCTGTTGAGGACACTCTATGCAGGCTGGCGGTACAGCGTGTTACTACTTACGCAATTAAATCCCACGATGCAAGGAAAGCCAACCAATAATTGCATTGCTGAACATCCCAGAGACAAAATAACCACAACTTCAAGAAGAGCACCGCAAATGTTCTTTGTACTTTAGCCTTTTGTTCACTGATGTTTTGAATGTACCTGGAAAGGTTTCACCATATTAAGATAAAGTACATTTCCCAGGTGGCGCTGTGGGTTAAACCACAGAGTCTAGGACTTGCTGATCAGAAGGTTGGCGGTTCGAATCCCTGCCACGGGGTGAACTCCCGTTGCTCAGTCCCAGCTCCTGCCCACCTAGCAGTTCGAAAGCACATCAAAGTGCAAGTAGATAAATAGGGACCGCTCCAGCGGGAAGGTAAACGGCATTTCCATGCGCTGCTCTGGTTCGCCAGAAGCGGCTTTGTCATGCTTGCCACGTGACCCGGAAGCTGTCTGCGGACAAACGCCGGCTCCCTTGGCCTATAGAGCGAGATGAGCGCCGCAACCCCAGAGTCGGACACGACTGGACCTGATGGTCAGGGGTCCCTTTACCTTTTTACATTTCGATCGCTATATTTTATTACAGTCTCTCATGTAAATATTCAAGAAGAGGTGGCAAGAATACACAGAGGAATTATACCAGAATGATATGGAGGTCTCATACACCCCAGGTAATGTGGTTGCTGACCTTGAGCCAGACATCCTGGAGAGTGAAGTCAAATGGGCCTTAGAAAGCCTTGCTAACAACAAGGCCAGTGGAAGTGATGATATTCCAGCTGAACTATTCAAAATTTTAAAAGAGGATATGGAACAACTGATTGGTTCAAAATTGGGAAAGGAGTACGACAAGGCTGTATATTGTCTCCCTGCTTATTTAACTTATATGCAGAATTCATCATGCGAAAGGCTGGACTGGATGAATCCCAAGCCGGAATTAAGATTGCCGGGAAAAAGATCAACAACCTCAGATATGCTGATGATACTACCTTGATGGCAGAAAGTGAGGAAGAATTAAAGAACCTTTTAATGAGGGTGAAAGAAGAGAGCGCAAAATATGGTCTGAAGCTCAACATCAAAAAAACTAAGATCATGGCCACTGGTCCCATCACCTCCTGGCAAATAGAAGGGGAAGAAATGGAGGCAGTGAGAGATTTCACTTTCTTGGGTTCCATGATCACTGCAGATGGTGACAGCAGTCACGAAATTAGAAGACGCCTGCTTCTTGGGAGAAAAGCAATGACAAACCTAGACAGCATCTTAAAAAGCAAAGACATCACCTTGCCGACAAAGGTCCGTATAGTTAAAGCTATGGTTTTCCCAGTAGTAATGTACGGAAGTGAGAGCTGGACCATCAAGAAGACTGATCACCGAAGAATTGATGCTTTTGAATTATGGTGCTGGAGGAGACTCTTGAGAGTCCCATGGACTGCAAGAAGATCAAACCTATCCATTCTCAAAGAAATCAGCCCTGAGTGCTCACTAGAAGGACAGATCCTGAAGTTGAGGCTCCAGTACTTTGGCCACCTCATGAGAAGAGAAGACTCCCTAGAAAAGACCCTGATGTTGGGAAAGATGGAGGGCACAAGGAGAAGGGGACGACAGAGGATGAGATGGTTGGACAGCGTTCTCGAAGCTACTAACATGAGTTTGGCCAAACTGCGAGAGGCAGTGAAGGATAGGTGTGCCTGGCGTGCTCTGGTCCATGGGGTCACGAAGAGTCGGACACGACTGAACGACTGAACAACAACATGTAAATATAAATGTACAAATCCATTGTTCAGCAGTTTTTAGTTCTCCACATTTCTGCATCAGTTTACTCGGGGGGGGGGGGATTACCATGAAAATTCCCCAGCGGCCAAACACTACCCTAAAACCACTTCTGCCAGAGGAGAGTCCCTGTGCTTGTAATGTGCATTTTGTAAAGGGATTATGGATCTTATGTATTTATGAAGGCATAATCGCATAAAAGATTTGTGTCCCTAACAGGGCTTTAGCAAACATTTTTGCATCCAAATTTATCTACTGCTTGTTTGCTTTGGCTACTATGAAATAAAGACGGCTAAAGTGAAAAACCTTGCAATAAAGAGCATCCCCATCTACCTCCTTCAGGCTGCTTGTATTAATTATTTCTATGGCCAATTGTTATAGGAAATACTTGATCTTAGCATTAATCACCATCAGGAAAAGTCTAGTCTTGCTTAAGTGTGTTACAGATGTTCTTTTAATACACAAACAATGTTGGTTTCATCCATTTATTATTTTAGAATAAAGTTAATCATCTTGTAAAATTCCATCCTCGAAGCACATAAAAATAAAGTTATATTTCTACCATGAGTTTGTACATCGTTATAATCGGGATGCGGTTGTAGTAAAAGGATTATTCATTTGTCCTTGGCAAAGCCTGCAAGCAAGCCCTTTGGCAGAATGTTAGAAGACGTAATAAAAAAATCTGGTCTTTGTCTTTTACCCACAAAGGTCAGCCTTTCAATTTCCTTTGGTGGCCAGAGTTCATCCTTTTCCTCCTCCAAACACCAGGATAGGGGTTGTTTGCTATAAGGGATCAAGAGATGCAGGAGATTTTAAGCGAGAATTGGTGTTGTGGTGAGACCAATACATAGGAAATACTAATTTTTTATTGCATTGCAAACCACTTTGATATTTTTACCACATTGCAGTGAATAATGATCATAATTTTATAAGAATAGAAATAAAATAGAGACACAGCACAAGGCACCACCCTGTGTTCTTGAGTGAGACCATTGGCCCATCTACCACAGGAATATTGGCACTGGCAGGCTGCAGCTGTCCAGGGATTCTTAGAATCATAAAATCATAGAATTGTAGAGTTGGAAGGCACCACGAGGGTCATCTGGTCCAACCCCCTGCAAAGCAGGAATCAGAAGATGCCGGGGATTAAACCTGTTCTGCAATGAACGCATGTGCTCTGCCCACTTTGCCCAGATTGTACTTCCCGGTCGTGACAAGGAGACTTGGAAATACAAGTCCTGTGGGCAGCCTTCCAGCATGCTCCTGGTGTGTGTTGCTCTGAGAGTCTCCATGCCGTCAGTGCCAAGTGGAATGTGCCTTTGGGGGTCACATGGCGCCTATTTATAGACCACACAGATGCCCTCCCTTCCTCAGCAAGCAAGGCACTGATGTGAAGGTCACTAAACAGGCAGTCCCCCGGGGCTGCCCTTTTGTGTGCCATGGGGGACAAGCACAGAGCAAGCTCCTAAGGACACCAATAATTTCAGGTTAGTCTCTCGCTAGCTTTTCTTCAGCCTGTGTGCCATGCACCTTAGTTGTCCCTCTAACAGCCCCGAAACCCCTTGGCTTAAGAGTACAGAGGAATTTTCTCCCTTGGCTCATTCCCACTGCCCTTGTGGTCAGGAGGCTGGCAGGCCGCTGCAGGGGGGAAGACGAAGGCCAAAGTCATATCTCATTCAAAGTACGCAGCAAAACATCCCTTCCCCGCTTTGGAGGAAAACTAAAGCAGCTTTGAACTAAATCTCTTCCCTAGGGCAAATTGAAGAGGAGAAAATCTTCTTGCCCTTACAAGTGAAACCAGGGCTTAATTTGACTTGGGGACCTGGTTGTAATGCCAGGAAAAGGCTCACCTCTGAAATATGCAGGTATTTGCAATGAAGTGCCTTGCAGAAAGAAAACCTCCCAGTCCCAATAGGTTTGTGTGTGGTGCGTTCAGCATCTTGGAAATTTCATCTTTCTTATGGAAAAAGCCAGTTTCTGCCTCTTATTGCTGTGAACGTTAACTTGAAAGGGTGTGGGCAATGCTGTCGAAGTTTCAAAACACAGATGGGGGCTGAAAGGGATTTCTAGTGAGAGGTGAGCCTAGTTTTTTGTGTTCCTTATAATTAACAGAAACAAACTGAGCCTGCAATCCTATACTCCTCACCTGGGAGTAAGTCCCATTGAATGCCCTAGGGCACATGTATGGTAGTAACTCAATAGGAATTAGGAAACATGTGATAAATTTATTTGCAGCTATTTTAGAATTCAATCTTTCCCGATGCAGAATTTCAGGCACCTTGGCAACATTATTCTATACTTCGCAGGGGCTTCAACGGTCCATGCCCACATTCTCTCTGTGTATGTAAGGTCTGGACTATCACATACAACTTGCTTGTAAGCCTGGATTTTTTTGTTTTATAACCTGTCAAACTAGGCGATACATAATATTTGTATCTGCACCTATACCTACCGTTGTTTAAAAACAAAAAACAAAAAACAGAAATTGGCAAGTTGTCTGTCTGAGTGAGATATAGTTTGGAACCCTGTCTCCACTATGGTCCTGATCTGGGTATCACTTTCCTCCCTCCCCTTGTGGAGCTACAATTCCCAGGGTGGTTTAACAATCAATCCCTCTTCACAGGGAGGGACATGGGTGGCGCAGTGGTCTAAACCACTGATCCTGTTGGGCTTGCCGATCGAAGGCCGGCGGTTTGAATCCCCGCGACAGAGTGAGCTCCTGTTGCTCTATCCCAGCTCCTGCCAACCTAGCAGTTCGAAAGCACACCAGTGCAAGTAGATAAATAGGTACTGCTGCGGCAGGAAGGTAAATGGCGTTTCCGTGTGCTTGGGTTTCCGTCACGGTGTTCCTTTGCGCCAGAAGTGGTTTAACCCCATAGTCGCCTTTGACTGAACTTAACCGTCCAGGGGTCCTTTACCTTTACCTTCACAGGGAACTCTGAAAATTATAGCTCTGTGAGGGGTTTGGGGGGGGATCTCCTACAAGTTTCAGCACCCTTAACAAAGTACAGTTCCCATAATTCTTTAGGGCAAGCCATGACTGTTTAAAGTGGCTTATCAGCACCTTAAATGCATGCTGTGGGTGTGGCTTTTGTCAGTTAGTCTCATGTCATTGCTCCTGTTCTGGAAACTGTGCTTCCCCACATTCCTCCTCTATTACATTACTACCGGTAGATGAGTTTCAGCCTGGCCCTTTGACTCCTGGGCACAATTCCTGGCTTTTGTCTCCTTCCGAAGCTTCCTATGAGTCAGCTGTGACACAAACATGAGTTTTAAAACCCTTTGCACAATGTGCGGGGGTCTCACAGAGAACACCACGAGAAAATGTTTCTGGTGTGCTCCCCTCCCCCTCAAAAAAAAAAAAAAAAAGCTCTCACTCAAGAGATTGCTAAATTCTGTACTCAAAGCCAATCCGACCCCTAATCTCCAGACAGTTAGCCAGAAGAGCATCTTGCCACACAACCTGAATGGGCCTTGTGGAACACACAATAATTAAGTTCATGCATCTCGTGTCTAAATCAATTTGGATCTAAGATTATTAAGGACAGGAGCAAGGGAGCTTCAGAGTGGACATTTCAACAATTCCTTTGTCATTTTGACCTGAAGCAAAACAAACTCCTCTAAAATTTATGTAAGGCTAGCATGATCTTCAGTTTGTCAGGTCTGGCTTCTTGCCCAGCTCCACTGTTCTTCAGCAAAGTTTGCTGACTAGATCCTGAGAAATAAAATGGAGGTTCTTAGCAGCAGCTGAAAATGGCCTCTGTAGAAATGTCATTGTCCAGAGGATGAACATGTG
Organism: Lacerta agilis; assembly: GCF_009819535.1. Classification (NCBI taxonomy): domain Eukaryota; kingdom Metazoa; phylum Chordata; class Lepidosauria; order Squamata; family Lacertidae; genus Lacerta; species Lacerta agilis. The sequence goes on along the minus strand of NC_046324.1, from coordinate 13,133,610 downwards.
TCTCTGTGTGTAATCTGTTTCTGTAACATCAGTACAGTTTAAGTTTCTATTAAAAATAATTTCTCTTCACGGGAACTCACGGGTTCATTTCATTCATGTATCTGCTTGAGAATTAAGACATTTGTCCAAAGCACAGGCAAAGAGTGGAAAGAGTAAACCACAAAACTCTTGTTTGGTATGATTGGATAATTCCTTTTGTATACTAGGGTTTTATTCTGTAAGAGTTTCCACATTTTGATAGCCTAAAGAAAATCCAATAAATTTGCTGACCTTTAAAATTTAAATCATGGCCTGTTTAACTGTAATCCATGTGCCCAATTTGTTTGTTATTAGGAATATCTCTCAATTCAGGCTGCATCTATGGCCTGGAAGAGTCTATGAAACTTGCTAGCTTGTAGTTTTGCATTAATTGCCCTTTTCAGGCAAATTGCTGTAGGAAACTCCTGGGTCTCTTTCCCCAGCCTAGTAGACAGTTGAGGTAAGTTGATTACATGTCAGGCTCCTAGGCTCACCAACATGTCTGTAGCCTCTGATTTTAGAATCAAAAAATCTGGTTTAGCAGCTGATAATTTCACAGATACACATATTTCCAGAATGACTTTCAAGCATTTGCGACTTTGCAGTTCTGCCTCACTGAGGGATAGCATGAACTAAGTGCAAGATAATTAAAAACTTGTATACCTGCAGGACAACTGGACCAACATCAAGTGCAGAGTGCTTTGTTTCTGGAACTGCCAAGATGGCAGGTTTGGTGCGATGTGCTAGCAACTCTTCGTTGCCCTTCCTGCTGACATTAAACACAAGGACGTTCCAGCCATCAACTGGACAACGCTCTTTCAAAACTTTCCCTACTTTATGGAGTGACCAGTCGGCAAAAGGTACAGTGTGTCCTTGAGTGGCCAAAAACACTTGTCTCATACTGATAATATGAAAACGAAAGCCTGTTTTTCTTTTTCCTCATCTTCCTTCGATGGGATCTATAATGAAAAATATTACTTTATTTCCAAAACTGATAGCATCACGCAGGCCATTGCCAGGGACCATGAAAAGCATTGGAAAATTCTTCACTTGAGGGCCTAATATAACATCTGACATTCAACAGTGGGTTTTAGCCTAGACACTGAGGTCCACTTCCGAGGGTCTTCTGGCAGTTCCCTCACTGCGAGAAGTAAAGTTACAGGGAACCAGGCAGGGGGTCTTCTTGGCAGTGGCACCTGCCCCGTGGAATGCTCTCCCATCTGATGTCAAGGAGATACAGAATTACACAACTTTTAGAAAACATCTGAAAGCAGCCCTGTTCAGGAAATTTTTAAATGCCTGACATTTTATTATTTTTCATATTTCTCTGGAAGCCGCCCAGAGTGGCTGGGGAACAAGGAAGGCACAAAGGTCGGCATTGGTGGGTAGGTAAACGGCATTTCTGTGCACTCTGGCTTCTGTCACACAGCGGTTCCTATTTATCTACTTGCACTGGCGTGCTTTCGAACTGCAAGGTTGGGAGGAGCTGGGACAGAGCAACAGGAGCTCACCCCATTGCGGGGATTGGAACCGCCCACCTTCTGATCGGCAAGCCCAAGAGGCTCAGTGGTTTTGACCACAGCGCCACCCATGTACCATACCCATGACCCGCTTCTGTCATGGTATTCCATTGCGCCAGAAGCGGTTTAGTCATACTGGCCACATGACCCAGAAAGCTGTCTGAGGAAAAATGCAGACTCCCTTGGCCCGAAAAGCGAGATGAATGCCGCAACACCATAGTCGCCTTTGACTGGACTTAGCTGTCCAGGGGTCCTTTATCTTTACCTAGTGTCCCATTAGCCCTAAGGGGCTAGCCTCCAGTGTCCCCTACAATCTTTAAGCCTAGTTGTCTCTTCTTTCCTCAAGGATGAAGCCACCTCAGTCCATTTGCCCAGCTGGGGTTTAATCCAGCTTCAGTTTCCCCCCTCTATGTTCTTCGGGTCTCCCTCAGGGATGGGAACATGACCTGTACAAAATGCCAACCGCAAGCAATATTTTCTAGGCAAATAGGTCAAGTCTGTACTACCTTGCGAAAGGGCTGCCTTTAACCCAAAGAAGATGTTTGGAAAATTCAGCAGGGGGTGATGTAAGGGTTCCTTTGAGGACTGGATAAAATATGAGTTGCTAACCTTTGGGGGCTCATTTGGAAAGCTGAAAACTGTTGTCAGCACCAACACAAAATGGCTGCCATGGGGCCATAGCTAGTTATGAAATGGCTGCTGTTTGCTAGTTATAAAGAACAAGCGACTTTCTCAAGAAACAAGGTGGAACTGGGGCCTAAAGCCCAGAACACAAAGCTGCTGTACTGTACCTCACAAACAAAACATGCATTAAATAATTGGTCTTCGGCAGGCAGGTCACGACTGACTACTGGGTTGCGGCCTGATGTATGGTGGGTCACAACATCAGCACTCCACAAAAAAATATGGTTTAAAAAGTGAGAAATGGATGCTCAAATGTGTGTTGAAGGCGGGTCCTGGGTCTTAAAAGTTTGAAAAGAGCTGCATTACGTGCTGTATGATTAGAGAGGCAACTGGAATTTCCCCCCATTATTTATTGGAGAATGTAGGATAGAATGTACATCTCAGTCATCAGGGTTTCAGTAACATTACTCCGTGATTCAGCCAAACTTTGTTCAAAGACACATGACATTTAACAGTTCTCCAGTGTAATCTGAGTTGGGTTTCTTTGCAACATAATCATCAGGTTAGTTTCTGAACTCCACATTCTTCAAATAGCTTCCTAAGTTGTGTTATTGGTCGTGGTTACTTGCTTGGTAGTCATAATTAAAAAAAGAAAACAGATGAAAACAGTTCTGCAACGGCAGATAAGGCATTTGGTTTCTGACAGGGAGGATATTGATTAATGGCTAAGAATGGAATTCTCATCCTTTAGAAAGGAGGGAGGAAAGTCTTCATGGAGTTCAATGGTCAATAGTGATTAATAGATTATGACAGTTGCACTATTTATAAGACTAACCTATTTTCTGAGTGAGTGCTGATATTAAATTTATGCTCTTTTTTATTACCAATATGTACCCCTCATTTTGCATCCTGGAAGGGCTCTCCAGATGTTGCTGGACTCCATCCCATCAGTCCCAAGCAGCATGGTCAGGAATGATGGAAGTTGTAGTCCAACATTGTGTGGGTTAGGGATGTCAGGGAATTCTGAGGAAAACAGAAATGGGAGCAGAAATTGCCAATGTTGACTTATTCGCCCCATGTCTAGAATGGAAATCAATCCAGCGAATAGAATTCACATTCCCTGTAGTTGCTTTCAGTCTGCAAACAATATGTAATTGATTATGCTTCCCTGCAGTTTGCATTGTGTTTCCTTTGCATTCAAGTTAAGGGATAGAATAACACAGTGGCATTGTAATTTCACCACAGCGCATAGCAAAATGAATAATGTAGTTTTTGGCAGAATACCAACTGTAGCAGAACAGAAACAGTGTTGCACGTGATGTGTGCAATGTGGAATGGAAACTAATGAATTCTTACCTCTCTAATCTAGATAAGTCCATAGTAATGAACAGCAAAATTCTCCCACAATATTGCTGAATCCAGAGAGGCTCAACCATGTTTTCACTTTTTATACTAGACTCACTAAAGCAGTGTTGGCAGTGAATCCCTGCCCCTTCCGGTAGCTTCTAAACAATGTTAGGATATTGTTGACTGGATATTAGAGACTTGCTATCTGTAAAACAGGGGACGCGGGTGGCGCTGTGGGTTAAACCACAGAGCCCAGGGCTTGCCGATCAGAAGGTCGGCGGTTTGAATCCCCATGACGGGGTGAGCTCCCGTTGCTCGGTCCCTGTTCCTGCCAACCTAGCAGTTCAAAAGCACGTCAAGTGCAAGTAGATAAATAGGTACCGCTCTGGCCAATAAAGCAAGATGAGCGCCACAACCCCAAAGTCGTCTGTGACTGTACCTAATGGTCAGGGTTCCCTTTTATCCTTTATCTGTAAAACAGATGTTATGTGTTCAAAATCTGCCCATTATCTGTAGCCCTTTACATTGAATGAGCTTTTGTACCATATTCTCACACCAACACAGTATAATCGGTATCAATGGAATATATACAATGGAACCTTGGTTTTTGAACATAATCCGTTCCAGAAGTCCATTCAACTTCCGAAAAGTTCGAAAATCAAAAATAAAAGGGCTGTCGGCAAAGTGAATGGTGAACATGTAAAAACGTGCTGCAGAAGCCGTTCGACTTCCAAAAATCATTTGAAAACGGAAGCATTCACTTCCGGGTTGTTGGCGTTTGGGTTCCGAATTGTTCAGCTTCCGAAGTGTTCAACAGCTGAGGTTCCACTGTATATTTAAAGTTACTTAGCACAGTTTTGTAACATATCTAAATAATAGATATGTCACAAAAGACCTGGGGTATAATCACTATTTTTCTAGAAAAAGAGGTGCTGGAACTCACCATTATCACCTCCCTTGTTCTCTTATAATCACAACGGCGGCTACCAGAGAGGAGCCGGAGCTGAGTTCCAGCGAGTTCCAGATAAAAAAAAAAGCTCTGCTTTTACCATTATAAAACTGAATCGGCAAGGAAAGAAGCCAGCAGTCAGCCGCCTCTGGACATTGTACAGGTTATCAACCCTGGATCTCGTTCAGATGGTATGATGTGCAATGAAACATACAAGAGAGTCATTGCCAAGGTTTACATCAAAGGAAGAATTCATAAGGTTTACTGAAAAGCCGTGCTCTGAGTGTTCTGCTGCCAACTGATATACCAACCTCATGTGAATGGCGGTGTTTTTTTTTCTATAGAAGGAAGATGAACTGAGGGGGCCTCTCATCTGTTCAGTGTGGGGCAGGATGTGTAGAAAAGTAGGGATATTTGTTTCTTATGGCGAAAACTGTGTATTCTCTAGGATTTTTTTTTTTAAAAAAAAACCTTAAGCGTCCAAGAAGAGCTGAATTCTGTGACCAGTGTAAAATTAGGCAAATTTGCATGATTTCTCTTCTGAGTGTGCATTATTTACTATGCAATTTCTCCCAGTTTGCATCACTTGTTCCAGTTTTCAGGGCATTGAAATCCCTTCTTCCAGCTATTGGTCAGCTGGCCCTATTCTGACTTCTGATATTTCATCAGACCTTGCCTGCATACTTTCAGGTGTATATTTTGCAAGCTTTAGAGCTAAGTACTTGCTCATCTTCAAAACAAACAAACAAACAAACAAACAAACAATGTCTCTGTGAAATGTTGGGAGGTATGTTGGTTTGAAAAAAAGGGTCTCTGCAACATGAAAATTTTACAACACCCTGGCCTTCTAGCACAGTTAGAACAATAGCACTGATAGTAACACCAGTATTATTTTGGATCCTATCATTTGCATTTCCTTTACTGTGTACAGTTCAGAAAATGTTTAAGAGAAGTACCATCCACTAACAGCTTGAATAATGGCTTTTCTTTTCCTGAAGTTATCCTTAGCCAAAAATCTCAAGACATTTTGCACTTACAGCATACAGAGGGGTCCAGGTCTTTGGCCAGTTGTTGCAGCTCAGCCTCACAGTTCATTCTTCCCTCATGCTAGGGATGGAAGGTGTGGGGGTAGCCAGCAGATGGGACGGCCAGTAATGCTGGAGTTCCCGCTCCCACTGCGCCGTGAAAAGGGTCCGCTGGCTACGATCTGAAGGTTTAGCTTGTGAGTTCGGAAAGTCGTTGATTGCCTCTGAAGTTTTCTGCGAGCGTCTGTGAGTTACAAAGGTTCCGGAGAAGAAGAAGAACTAAACTAAGCGATGGCCAAAAACTAGACGGCCAAATAAAAGGTTTTAAAATGAAATGAAATAAACACAAAGGAGACTGCAGTCTGGTGAAGAAGCCTTCCGCTACCCTGCATGGTTGGTTTCAGTTTCTCTTTCTCTCTATGCTTGCCACGCAACGATGTTCTTACTCGGCTTGCCTCGCGCTTTCTCCACACCACAACAGGGAGCGGTCGCTATTTATTAAAGGGTCAACCAACGTCATAACAAGCATATCAACCAATTACAATCCTGTTACTGTGCTAAGTTTAAGCGGGAAACAGACTAATGACCGTTACCTTATTTAAAACTAGAGCGCCTTTTTTAACCGCGGAAGGATCCATGCAGCGAGTTGCCTGTCGGATCCTTTTACCCTTCCTTCCAAGGGCGGAAGGATTTCACAAAGTAAACATAAATAAACATAAATAAACAGGTGCAAAGGCACCTATAAAACATATTCCCACAGGAAGGATCTGTCATTTTCAGTTTCCCCCATCTTAAATTCAGTTCTCCACATTTTGCAGTGATTTGCAAAACATCTTTTAAAAAACAACAAAACCTTAATCTAAACATTTTGGCAAGCACTTCTGCCTAATATAATGTATTTGTCAAACTGTTTTCGCCAATACCTTCATTTTTATGCACACTTTCCCCTAAAATACGCATTTTTGTAAACATGCTTACCTGAAGAAATGCATCACTAAATTCGCAGAAGTGTGACTTTTGAAGGATAGCTATGTTTGGGTTTGCATATTGCATCGGAAACTTTTTTAATGCATACTAGATCGAAATTGTCTCTCCCAACTTTGTTTGCTGTGGTTTTTGCTTATGACTTTTTCAGAAAATCATTATTATTATCCTACACTTGGCCAGAAATCAGCAGTTGCTCATCTGCCAATTCAGGTAGCTCGTATAATATTGCAAGGAGTCTTTCTTTAAGGTCCAGCGGTTGTTCTTCACCTGTAGCCTGCTACAGAGATTAATGCTTTTTTATAGTCACTCTTCTCTGTTTCTTATTAGCATCCAGTTTACATATCTTGTGTCAAGCACTGGAAGCCATTACCTTTCAAGGTCAGACCCAAAGGCGTGCCTGCAGATTTTTCAAATTATATTTGCGTCTCAAAAGAAATCAGTTTGCTTCTAGGGAAATGTGATCAAGGAGGTAGTGTTTTAAGGATTCCTTTCTTCATTGTAGGGGGTCTCCCAGGTCCGGTTTAGGACTGCACTGCATTTGCTTATTTTTCACACTGGAGGGCCTGTGTGCTGGAGATGTCGGACTTAGACCCAGGTTCAAAGTCCTGCTTGGTCACAAAGCTTATTAAGCATAACCTCATTCACATGGGGTTATGGTAATGAAATAATGAAGGGGGTCTGTCAGGAGCCAGCCAGCAATAAATCACACAGAGTAAGGGAAGTTAGCTCTTTGTTAGAAGAAACAAAGTCTACTCACGAGCTCCATGCCTAATGAGTCCAGCAATTCTTCTTGGTAGGCCTTACACCTGTGAGGCAGTTGTGGAGGCTAAAGGTCCCTGCCTGCCCACAGCTGCCTAAGTCTCCCCCAAGTCTTTCCCAATCAATCTGAGACTATGCCAGTTGTGCCTGCCTTTGCTCCTTTTGCTTCATACCTCTCTTGGTCCTGGAAGACCAGGGGAGAGGGGAGCTGGTCACAGCAGAAGTGGGAGACTTGCCTTCTATACCATGAAGCTCGTGCCGGAAAATGAGAAAAAAAAATCTTTCTGTAAAAGTTAGTTGATTATCTCCGATTTTAATGTTTCTATTTGGGGTTTTTTTTTATTGTATACAAGATCCCAGGATTCTTTGGGTGAAGCCATGTGCTTCAAAGATATAGTGAGTGCACAGCTTTAGCCATAGCCTTTCCTTTGGCTTTCAGCTTCATTCTGCAATATACTTGCTAAGGTCGGGTAAGGAAACAATGGCATATGAAATATTCTTTAGTTTACAAGAACAGTAGTTTAGCTTTATTTTAGCATGTTCCAGAACATGATTTCCCAATGAGATAAAGTAAACAAAGCAAAAGTCAATTTAAAACAAGAGTTTAATGACTAAGAAGCAGGGTTTGGAAATGTGCGGTGATGGCTTTGTAGTAGAAAAATATTGGACAACACTATGTATACACTAACTGATTTTGGACTTGCAGAAAATGTTACCCCAAATGTCACACTGACATTGTAATTATGCCAAGAAGGGAGAAAGTTGTAAGAATATAACCAGGTTGCTGGTTGGTAAAGGGAGGTGATAGAGCAGAAGCCGATATGCCAAAGCTCTGAGAGCTGTTTTATGTTTTTACTAAGGCTTAATGCACACCATAGGCAGTGAAAGATAGGCGTGCCTGGTGTGCTCTGGTCCATGGGGTCACGAAGAGTCGGGCACGACTGAACGACTGAACAACAACAATGCACACCATACATTTAAAGCATATTGCTCCCCCCAAATATTCCTGAGAACTATAGTTTATACCTTACAGAGTTGTCAACATCATCATCAGTGCTATTTTTGTAGAAAAAGAGGTGCTGGAACTCGCTATGAATGCCTCCTTTGTTCTCTTAGAAAGGCAATGGTGCCCACCATTTGTGGAACTGAGTTACGGATGTGCTGGAACAGAGTCCCGGCGAGTCCCAGCTGTTAAAAAAGCCCTGATTCTTCATATTATTTGGTTGCTTTCTTCATGAAAATCACCCAAAGCGACATACAAATGTAATGTACACACTAAATCTAAATACACAACCAATAAAAAAAAATTAAGCCCTCATCCATACAAATAAAAAAATAGGTCTCACAGATCCTGCCGCACTAAAAGAGGCTACTAGTATTTTAAACGCTTCAAACTAAAGGCCCACATAAAAAAGGAAGTTTTTGCCAAGCACCTAAAAATAGATTAAGATAGCACCAGGTGAACCCCCGCTGAGGAGGGAGACACTCAAAACAGATTTCTCCACAGTGGCACCTTATTTGAAGAATCCCTTTCCCTTAGATTTATGACCAGTGCTGGTATCGCTATCATTTTGATGCAAGATCCAAACATACCTGCTTGCTTTGTTGTTTAAAGACTTTTAATCTGTTGTTTCATCAGCTTGCCCTGTTATTTTAACTGCTTTAATTCTATTTTGTTGCATTTTTATTATGTGTTTTATAGCTGTATGGTGTTTTTGGGGCTGTATGGGCTGTTTGTTATATTTATGCACCCTCCTTTGGTCTCGACAGACGAAGGGCACATTCTTAATATATTTTCAGTAAATAATGAAAAAGAGTTCTAAGGTGGGAACTAGCAAGGAAACCACCCTTTGGAAATGGCTGTTCGCAGCTGTGTTTCTTGAGGGTTTAAGTGAGTTTCAGTGGGTCTGAAAATATCCTTAAATGTGCTACGGCTAGCGAATGGATTTGCATCTGAAACCCCTGTTCCGTTTTCCTGCAGTTTATCTAATAGTGACTGGTATCAATATAGAATTTTAACATGAAGCCCTAAATGACTTAGCCCCAGATAATTTACAGATTCTCTGAGGTCAGGGCCATCTTACCCATAGGTGTTAGGGGTGTGGGGCATCTGGGCGCCAGGCTCTCAGGGGCGCCAGGCCGAAAGTCCGGGGTCCGAGAGTTGAGTCTGGGGAAGAGCCCGCCTTTCAGTCGGAGCGCCACAGCTCTTCTGCTGTGGGCGGCTCAGCGCCGCGAGTTTGGGGGCAACCAAGCCAGTGAGACGTTGAAGCAGCCGGCCAGCTGGCTCTACGCTCCTGCATGCCTGGGACTGGGCAACCTGGGGGTGGGTGCTGGGCGGATCTTTGCACCCCGGCGCCGCATATGTTTAAGACAGCCCTGTCTCACATGTTAAGATCTGCAGATTGTGGTAATTCCTGCCCTTGTGGTAATTCCTGGGGTGGCCCAGGAGAGGACCTTCTCTATGTTGTTGTTGTTGTTCAGTCGTTCAGTCGTGTCCGACTCTTCGTGACCCCATGGACCAGAGCACGCCAGGCACGCCTATCCTTCACTGCCTCTCGTAGTTTGGCCAAACTCATGTTAGTAGCTTCGAGAACACTGTCCAACCATCTCATCCTCTGTCGTCCCCTTCTCCTTGTGCCCTCCATCTTTCCCAACATCAGGGTCTTTTCTAGGGAGTCTTCTCTTCTCATGAGGTGGCCAAAGTACTGGAGCCTCAACTTCAGGATCTGTCCTTCTAGTGAGCACTCAGGGCTGATTTCTTTGAGAATGGATAGGTTTGATCTTCTTGCAGTCCATGGGACTCTCAAGAGTCTCCTCCAGCACCATAATTCAAAAGCATCAATTCTTCAGCGATCAGCCTTCTTGATGGTCCAGCTCTCACTTCCGTACATTACTACTGGGAAAACCATAGCTTTAACTATACGGACCTTTGTCGGCAAGGTGATGTCTTTGCTTTTTAAGATGCTGTCTAGGTTTGTCATTGCTTTTCTCCCAAGAAGCAGGCGTCTTCTAATTTTGTGACTGCTGTCACCATCTGCAGTGAGCATGGAACCCAAGAAAGTGAAACCTTCTCTATAGCAGCCTCTAAATGTGGAAATCCCTCCCCAGAGAGGCACATCTGGCACCTTCATAATAAAGTGCCTTTGACACTTGAGGTCTATATTTTTAGGACCCACCTTATTCTTGTGATTGTGTTTTACACTGGTGGGTAATAAATAAAATTGTTGATGTCGTCGTCATCATCATCATCATCACCATCGTTATCATGTTACTCAAAAGCTACGATGTTGCCGCGTTTAATCTTTAAACCCTGCCCCTTTAAACCTGCATGTTGGGCAGACTCTCCAAGTGTCCCTATTTTCCAGAGACGGTCCTGGATTTTCAGAAGCTGTCCCAGTTTCTGTTGGGATCCCGGAATGTCCCAGTTTCCCTTAGGACATCCCTATTTTCGCTGGAGAAATGTTGGAGGGTATGGAGTTATGACACACACACACACACACACCCAAGCCAAGGAGATAAGTAACTATGCAACTTTTAGAGGACATCTGCAGGCAGCCCTGTATCGGGAAGTTTTTAAAATATTTAATGTTCTATTATATTTCTATGTAAATTGGAAGCTGCTCAGAGTGCCTGGGGCAACCTAATTAGATGAGTGGGGTAACAACAACAACAACAACAACAGACCAGGACGTCCCTGTTTTCATTGGAGAAATGTTGGAGGGTGTGGTTGTCTGCAAAGAAACCCCCAATGCTTCTTTGCAGACAACCGTTACAAATAATGGCAGTTAACTCAAACCAGGGGGTGAGGGTGGGGAAAACTCTTCTTGACACCACTGTCTTTTTATTTTTTATTCCCCCACACACACTTCAGGAGTCTGAACCCTAGACTTGTAGAGTTAAGGTTGTCTCGTCATTCCTTGTGGCCTCCTCTCCCACACCTTTTCCCCGCTCGGAGTAAACAGCATGAAAACTTGTGTAAGCAGCATCCCAGCCAAGGCTTTTATAAACTAAACTTTAATTTGTTATTCTTTTGGCATCCAGCAGAGTGTTCGTGTGACTGTGTGGGTTGGCTGTGGAACTGAGCACTGCAAAAACTTTCAGCGGCGGAATGTCTCATTTGGCGGTGCTCTGTGTCACTAACCAAACACACACGACCCCACCACATGCATGTAACCCCGTGGAGGGCAATCGGTGGAAATGTTTGGTGTGAGTAAAGAGGGCTCACTGTGAGTGAGGTCTTACAGAGTCGGTCACTCAATATTAATAAAGCTTTAGAGGAAGAGGCGAAGATCCACTTGGTTTTTCCGCTATAACTGGGACAATAAACAGTTACTGAAAGCAATGGGAAATGGAGAGGGGGAGATATTTTTCTAGAATTTTCTTCCTAGTACGCTAGAGAGAACAGAGAAATGAGGGGGACTTGTTACAGTAAATACAAACCTAGAACCACAGCTTTCCTTTTGTTTCAAATGTCAGTGTCCCACCTTTCTGCAAATTTGTCTGTCCACCCACATTCTTCCCACCTGAAACTGTTTTCCTGGCAAGGGAAGGAAAGATGCTGGAAGAAATCTGGAATAGATGAGAAGATAAATGATTGTGTCTGGAAAAAACTGTAACATTTCACTTGTGCGTATGAGAGAGCCAGTAAGACAGACAGCTGCTTCTCACTAAACACAACTTTCCCCCCTTTGAATTGTGTAGAGGTATCACAATTTCCCTCTTCTCTAGGGGGGCATGAGTATGGACATAAGAAATGACCTGATGGATCAGAACAAAGGCCTGTCTATTCCAGCATTCTCTGAATCACTAACCAGATGCCGACATGAAGGCCACAAGCAGAATATGGACACAATAGCACTCCCTCACTTGTGTTTCCCTACAACTGGTATTCAGAGGCTTAGTGTTTCTGATACTTGAAGGAACACAAAGCCATCGTAAGTAGCAATCATTGACAGCCTTATCCTCCACAAATTGGTATAATCCCCTTCTAAAAACATCTACGTTGGTGGGCACTACTTCATATTGTGGTACTGGATTCCATTGTTTAACTGTTGTATGAAGTAGTCATATCTATTTTGAAACATCTGGATTGCCTTCTAGTTAGCTTCAGGCTCAGTGCAAAGTGCTGGTTTCAACCTTTGAAAACATAAACAACTCGGGACCCTGATATTTACCATCTTCTCAGATATTTCTCTGGTCACTGAGATCCTCCATTAAGACTCTCTTTTGGGTACCTCACCTCTGAGGTGTCGTAGTATGCTTCTAAGGCAGTGTGTTTCCAAATACCATTTGCTTGAAACTGCAGGATGGGAGAGTGTTTGTGTCCTTCTTTTGGGCTTCCTGTAGGCATCTTGGTTCCACTAGTACAGCTGTTGCACTGGATTTCCTATTGCACCGCCATTATTCTCACTAGCACACAACAGCCCCTTACACTACTAGCACAACAGCCCTTCTGTTGGGGGTCAAAGAATGTTGATTCTGGGCCTTTAACTTTCCTTTTATGTATGTTGTGTTTCTATGTTTGTCTTATTCAGGAATTCGCTACAAGGATCTTATTGTTGGCGTGCCCAAGGAAATATACAAAAACGAGAAGAGAGTAGCTCTTTCTCCCGCTGGCGTCCAAGCTTTAGTGAAGCAAGGCTTTAATGTGCAAGTGGAACATGGAGCTGGTGAAGAAGCGAAGTTCTCCGATGATCTATACAAACACGCTGGAGCAAAAATTGGGGACTTGAAAACGGTGTTTGGATCTGATCTTGTGTTAAAGGCAAGCTTGCTAGTGAAATATATAGACTTACATTTGTGAGAGTATGACATGGCAGCTTCATCTATCCATCTCCAAACTCATATCTCTTGGGCAACCTTATTCAATGTGCCCTAGGGTTGCCATGTGCCCTCTTTTTTCCAGGACATGTCCTCTTCTTCAGGGGTAAGATTTTTGTCCAGGTGGATTTTTTTAATTTGCCAAAATGTCTCTGACTATACTTTCTGGATGAGTCATAGACATAACTGGTGGTTGAAGACTTGCTTTCCTCTTCCCTTCTCCTGCCCCCCTGAGCAATATATCACAGCTTCTATAGATGTCCAGTCTTTCTTGAGCATGCTTTCTGATATGTTTATAGGGTGGTTATACAAATTTGCTCAAAGTGTGGTTATGGCTTCCCATTAATAACTTCTTCATCTTACACTGAAATTTCCCTGACACTAGCTGTAACAAGTCCTTTTTTAAAAAGTGGATTTGTGGCACTAGGGTGTGCTACAATTCACTTTAGGGTGTGCTTTAATTGAACGTTAATTGAACAAACAGAAACTTTCATCATGCGCTTGAAACTCTCCTTCAAAACAGTGACAGAAGGCACCCTTTGTTTACCCACTGTTTAGAGGACTAACACCCCCTGAAGTTGCTTGCTATAAGTCATCAATGTGGGGAGGGGGTGTAGGATGCAGGTATAATAAGAGTAAAGAAGGAAACAAACAAACAAATATCATCTTTGACTGAATTCACAATTACAATCAATGAGCTTTTGCTGGGAGCCATTGTCATAACCTATGTCCTTAATCCTGCTTCACTAGGGTTGCTGTATTTCATATTTCGAAAAGTAAAAACCAGGACACCCCAAAAGTGTTTCAGCATGAACAGAGATGAGTTAAGTCCAGTAGGACTGCAATCGAACATCATCATCATTGCGCAATACATTTTCATAACACTTTACAGAAGTCAACAAAAAGACATAGTATCAGCATCAAACTTTATTTGGGTCACAGACCAGCATAAGACCAGCATATACTCTGGTTTTTCTTCAGATTGTAGAAAAAGACATAGCCTTCACCCAAGAAGCTTACAATCTACATTTCAGCACAGGGGAAGACAAGGAGAGAAGTGGAAAGGGGTGAATATGATTTGTTTCAGTTGTTGTGGGAATAAAGGGTTACAGGCTTCATGGAAAAGGTGAGTTTGGGGGAGGGATTTGATTGAAGAGGTGTCATTCTATACCTTCACAAGCTTGGTTCCCTCCTGATGTATTGGACTATGACTCCCATCAATGCTAGTCAGCACAGCTGAGTCTCATGAAACTTGTAGCCCAAAACATCTGGAAGAAGTGTAGGTGGGTTCCAATGAGGCAAGACATAGTGAAAACAGCAAGAATATTTATTGAATTAACAGAATTGGACAACAGGGGCAAGGCAACTGCTTGTATACATTTCTGAAGGCCAGGGCCACTCCCAATGTGATTGGCTGTCTAAACTTCCAAGCTGCGAATTACAACTCAAGAGTTTAAGGCCAATGGCAGAGGCCCAAATCCTGAAATGCTCTGTGATTGGATATCATGTATCAAATCAGAACACAGGGGCTCAGAATCCTTAGTCCACACTCAAGTTCAGGCAAACACAGACCACTGAATACATAACAGACAGGTGTTCTGGAGGTTGTCTAATTTAGGTACATGGAAATATATTTTGGATTAATATTTTGGATTAAACAAAGCATTTCTTTTGTTTCAGGTCAGAGCTCCAGTCTTTAATGAAGTGTTGGGAGTGCATGAGACAGCCCTACTGAAGGAGAAGGCAACACTTGTCAGCTTCATCTATCCAGCTCAGAATCCAGATCTGCTGGATAAACTTGCTCAGCGCAAGGCCACCGTCTTGGCAATGGACCAAGTTCCTCGAGTCACTATCGCTCAAGGATATGATGCCTTAAGTTCAATGGCCAACATTGCAGGGTGAGGATCCACAATATTCTCTCTACTAATGCTATTTTTTGTAGGGCTGAATTTTCTGTTTCAGCTGTGTCATATATGGCATTGCTTCTTACACTTATCCTACTTGGACAGTTCTCAACTGCGGCCAGTTTTGCAATAGTGAAGGACCAGGGCTACCATTTCAGATTAATCAGTACAATTCCAGCCTCAGCCCCACTACAAATCTTTGCAGCCTCTCCCGCTTTAGTGCCAGAAGGACAGTCAGTGTGTTCAGAAGTGCCTAGATCAGCCTAAATCATAAAGGCACGGGAACGGTGGCCACCCTATCTCTGGGAGGAGGCTTTTGTCACAGGAAGAACCCGTAGCTTGGGGCATCGAATGACTATTAGATTGCATTTGTTCTGCCCTCACAGAGCTACAATTCTCAAGACTGGTTTACCAGTCAATCTCTCTTCCGAGGGAACTTTGGGAATTGCAGCTCTATGAGGAGGATAAGGGTCTCATCACAGCTCTCAGCACCCTTAACAAACAACAGCTCCCAGGAGTCTTTGGGGGAAAGCCATGAATGTTTAAAGTGGTATGATACTGCTTTAAATGTACAGTACCGATGAGACTATAGCTCTGCAGCAGCTGCTGCTTTTTCTACCCACTGCAACTATTTCCTCCTAGCTGCTGCTGGGCAAACCAAGAGCCCTGTTTGCTCCAGGAGGCTGAGGAGCACGAAGGAGCAGAGAAACAGAACTAAGAAAACCACTGTTTCCGGTATATTAAAAAGCCATGTTTGGATAGTAGGCCATGACTGACTTAGCAGGAGTCATTCTACCCCACAACTCAATGGTGGCTGTAAACCATCTGTGCCTGGCTTTGTTTCAGTTTGATACCAGAAGTGTTGATTAAACTGCACCGGGAATGGGTCTCCTTAAAGGGATAGGGATGACCTCCAAATTGCAACCTGGGGATTACCATCATCATTCCTTTTAACAACAAATTCAAGTGGCTGAGCACTTGAGTCAGGAAGCAAAACAGGACCACACAAAAATAAGGAAGTGGTTTCCTCATACTCAAGGGATTTCCTTGGTACACTGAAGAATATATAACAAATAACACCTTAAAAAAACAAACAAGGAAACCCTAAACTGCCTGACAAGAGCTTGTTACAAAATATGATGGCAATTGAGTCAACATGTCTGTGTAGGGGAAGGAGGTGCCTAAAGTAGGCCTAACCAAAAGTCAATTAATTCAGTGGTTTTATTATTATATTATAGTATTTATTATAGTATGGTGATGATGATGATGATGATGATGATGATACGCATAAGAGAGGAAAGCTGTTATGGGAAGAAGGTGAGTTGGAAGAAACTAGCAGTTGGGAGCAGAGAATACAGCATAAGTTGCACGTGAAAGGATAATGGGAGAAGAAACTATAGGGGATGAATAAATACATTTTGAGAGGAATGTTGGCGTGAGAAGCAGAAAACATAAACGAAAAGGCCTTCTTCTCCTAGGGCTTCTGGGTCAGCAAATTTTGTCCTAAATGTGGAGAATGGTTCACACTACTTCCAGAATAAATGTCTTGAGGAAATATGAGCTATGTACTATGGCAAAAATTTTAGCAAATTCCAAAGATGAATTAGGTGACTGTGGGCCTTCAGTAATGATCAGCCATCTCAAAAGGGCCCTGGTGATAGAAAGTTTGAGGACTCCTGTCTTAGATGGGGAGAATATACAGCAACTGTGTGTTGCTGTGGGTCCAACATGCCCTATTATACGTGAATATAGAGGTGGTGTGTAGAATCTTCTAGGAGATATTAAGTGTTTTGTGTGGGAACGCTAATGACACTTAACCTCTCTGTCTTCTGTTCTGGGAGACATTATAATTTGGGGCCTCTTCGGTGGCCATTTATGACACCTCATTTGGGCAGAAGGAAAGTATGTGGGATGTTATTAGATGCCAGCGCTTAGGAAGCAAGTAAGTGTTTAGGAAAACAGCCTGGAAAAATAGTGTTGTCAGATTTAAACCACAGCGTAAAGAGTGTGTAATAGCCCTGTAGCTGGAGAGATTACACCTGACTTAACATCTCCCAGATGCACGGTTCTTAAAAGACGCAAGAGTTTTCTCTGAATACAGCAATGGCAAGTCTGGCTTAGTGTCTTGACCAAAATGAGTCTGATTGAGATGAAGTGGCTTTAATTCTGAACCATTTCAAGATGCAGCATGTGTACATAATTGGTATAGCATTTAAACCAGTTTGTTGGGTTGAAAGAAAAAAATTCCAGCAGCTTTGAAATCAGTTCCAAACGTGAATTGATTCAAAATGTGTTTATTCCTGAATGGCAATGACTGGCCCCAAAGGTTTTGGCTCATAGTACAGTCAATGTGATGTGAAGGGCTTCAAACTCAAGCATACTTAGTTGGAAGTATGGGACTTACTTCTGAATGAATGTGGCTAGGACTGGGTAGCTGCTGCTACCCGGTCATTCAAAAACACCTTGGATGTAAGATCTGATCTGGAGGCAATTTGGATTGACTTTCAAGTTTATCAACTGAAAAGGCCTTGTTCTTTCACAGGCTCTGCTTTTGTTGTGTTAATAGCAGAGTAAGGGCTCCCACATATTTCTGGGGCTGCAGCTGTTTCTGCAATTGGTTCCAGAACAGCTTTGTTTTTGAGCACTTCTAGAAGACAAATTAGGTGTCAGTAGCATATTCTGGACCTGCTTACCTGGATACAATCTCCTGAGAAAACAGTGCCTTGATGTATTCAATGTATTGCTTACACAATGGTTTTCTGGAAAGCAATGATGGTGCTCGACATGCCGCAGGGACGGCTCGTTTGATGTTCCTTTTCTGGCATAATATGGCAACTTTTGCCACTTGCCAAGCCCAAAGATTGCTTGAGCAGGGCTGCGTGCTGTGCTCCTTTGCACAAAACACCCAAGAAGGGCAAAAAAGAGTCCAAACTAGACGTGACAGGAATTGTGTTAATGCCAATTACCTGCATGGTTTTTCTTGTGCAAATAGCTGCCCAAAGAGAAGACTATGTAGCCTCATAATCTGAGAAGTGGAGAGGAGAAGGTTAACTCCTTTTCTTCCTGACTGTAGTAATGGGTAATGATAAGAGTTAAACACTGTGGCCAGTTATTATTGCTGTTATTATGTTATATTTATTAATACCAACCCTTTTCCCTGACGGGATTTAAGGAAGCTTACAGATAAAAAGAAGAACTGCAGAGAGAAAAACAGGAAAAAAACAATACAATAATTAAAAACAATCAAACACTGATAGAATTAAAATGATAGACATATATAAAAAGCATACCAATAATTACAATAAAAACAGCATGACTGCTTTCGTTAAAAGCAGCCAGTTCCCAAATGCCTGTCGGAACAAGAAAGGAGAAAGCCAGTCTAGCTTCTCTAGGGAGGGAATTCTAAAGTCTGGGAGTTGCCACCGAGAAGGCTCTCCCCAAAGTTATTATGGGCTGGAGCTAAGACTCGTTTAGCTTTTTCTAGTGGCTACTTTCATTTTCCTGTCCAGTTGTATGTTAACCTGTTCATCAACAAACAGCCTCTTGCTCTGGCCTTACAAAATGAATAACCCGATATCTTAAATAAGAACTTGACACTGACGTAGGCCCCTGCAAAATAGTCTATCTGAAGCAGTGATTTGCATTTCAAGGAAAAATCCTGTTAGCATCAATGGGATGCTTGAAACGCAACTGTTAGCTTCTGAGGGGTGAAATGGGAGAGAAAGCGTTAAGTTTCCCTTCCCTAGCCCTGCAGCCCTGAGGCTGCTCAAGCATCGCTTTTGATGCTATTGACATAACTAAAGATGGCGGCCTGCTAGACAGAGTCAATTCTGCACCTCTTCCTTAAATACAGATGTATTGACACATCAACATTTGTGTACTGGAGTACTCTTTATCCGTTCCATCCTCCTTCGATCTTCAGTGGTAGCACCACAGTGCAGGTGAGATCATGCCAGTAGCTCCTTTGACCGGCAAAATGGCTATGGTTTTGTATGGCATAAAGCATGCAGGCCTCCCTGCTAGCACCTCAGTTTCAGTAGCCCAACAATCCTAATTTGGGGTCAACGGAGCTAGCACACAACCAAGGGAGATCAAGTATGCACAATGATTTCGAGGGGTCCCTGTGTGCTCTGACAGATGTCTGTGAGCCGACCTCCTGTTGGATCATCTTGTAGGCAGAGTGAATGCAGGCATGGATGCAATTATTCCTCTTTGCATATACAACAGAGGGATTCCCTTGTTAATCAGCGATAATGTAAACCCCGCATGAAGTGAAAAATAAGGCAAACATTGCTGCGACTTTCCAAAGAACGTTTATGTTGGAAGCATTATGTTGGGTAGCATCCACGGATGTGGATTTCCTTAACATGCTTTCAAAATGAATCCTCCCCCCTGCAAAACCAAAACAAAACAAAACAAAACCCTGTTGCTTTAAAAAGAAAGAAATAATCTAAACCTATTGTTTTCTTCTTCAGAGAACTAGAGTGAACCCAGAAAAAGGTTGCCTTTAGCACCAATTGTTTGGAAGTTATGCACCCCTAATGAACCTTAGACATGCCCAGTGCTTTTTTTCTGGGGGGACGCAGGGGTATGCATACCCCTAAACATTTTGTGAATCTTTGTACTTTTGTCCATTTACTGTATTTATTTTTCCTGATTTGAACTATAAAATGGTGATTTTCTTGAGTAAAAATGAGAGTGCCCCAAACGTTTTGGTTGTTTTTTTAAAAAAAGCACTACTAAACATCTTCCAAGATAATAATGCCCACTCACACCACAAAGAGCTCATAACCCACCTACTCTCAGCAGCCAGAGGCATCATAGCCAGACCCTGGAGAGACCTGTCAGGAGTAAGCATGGACCAATGGTATCAAATAGTATGGGAAACAGCCTTATTAGAAAAACTAACCAATAAACTGAAACTGACATGGGGACAAATAGAAGAAGACGCCTTCACCCTGGTTTGGTTCCCCTTTATCACATACACAGCCCAACAAGACAAGAACAAGAATCCCCTGACAGCATACAAATCAATCTGGCTAGCCTGATTCAAAAATACACGCTCACACCCCACTCACACACAAAAACAATTCTCACTACAGCCAACCAAAGACAACCAACCATACCCTAAGCCACACTCAACCTCTCTCGCCACCAAGGAAATACAACAAGCGAATAGTAAGAGAACCCATACAAGTAATGCTGACACAATCCCCACACACACTATGTAGAATAATAGAAGCCCACCCCACTTGCCACTCCTCCTTCCCCCCTCTTCCCCTTCTTCTTCCTAATTGTTTAGACCAATTCATAAACCAAGAACTTATACATTGACCACTCATAATGAAACATAGGTTGTAGAGATTTTTCCACATTTATTATGCTATTTTTGTGATACACAAATGACATGAGAAAACTTGGTATACTTATTTGTATAACATTATTCTTGTTTATAAAAACCCAATTAAAAAAAGGAAAGGGAAAAAGCACTGGGCATGCCTCTACTTAATGTGCAACTGGGCCCTATCCCCATAGCATCAGTGAACCATAGCATCAGGCTGTATAAGAGACAGAGGGGGAAACGATCCCCATTGCCAGTCAAAGTAACTCGGTGCTGGATTTACGTATAAGCTAAACAAGCTATAGCTTAGGGCCCCACTCTCTTGGGTGCCCCCAAAAAAATTAAAGGGGAAAAACCTGGATGTACATTTCCAAAATATAAGACAAAAAACAAATAAAATGAAACCTACATACAGCAGCAGTGTTTTGTGTTGTGTAGGTTCCTACGATGTACCGGTAAGTAATGGGCCCTGCCTGCTAGCCTGCTCCCTAAAATATCACTGGTTTGCTCATTTCTATCTATAGGGTGCCTACATCCTGCATGGATTTTGCATTCTGCATGGACTTTTCAACAATTACTTTGATAAAATACGTATTTTGTTATGTGCAAATGGCTTTAGATACCTATTAGGTCCATAAATTACCATGTGGCGTATATTCAACACAGAAAACATCGGCAGTTTGTTGTAGACAAAGGGCAGCTGGACATATAAAGGGCCCCATTACCTTCAGTAGCTTAGGGCCTCATCAAACCTAAATCCGGCCCCGATACGGGGTGATAATAAAACATTTCACTCTCCACCAGGTGCCTCTCCCAAAGTATCCAAGGTTCCCTTCACAGCAATATTCCTTTGTTGGGCCCTTGAAAGCATGTAACAAGCACTGATATAATTTGTTATGACAGTCAAATGTATTTTTTCACTTAGACAATTTATATCCTGGAGATGCTCTCGAGCTGTTGTTTGTTTTCTTGGGTGGCTTTTATTAATTCTCCTTTTGGTTGCTTTCTGTATATTTGTTAAGTCTGTTGCAATTTATTCACAAAGCCTACTGAAGAGCCAAGAAATATTTTCTTTCTTCTCTCTCTCTCTCTGTCTTGCTTTCTTTCTCTCTAGGTACAAGGCTGTAGTCCTGGCAGCCAATCATTTTGGAAGATTTTTTACTGGGCAAATCACCGCAGCTGGAAAAGTTCCTCCGGCAAAGGTGCGAAGAGTATCTGCTTCAGGGTTTGGGGCCCTTGGCTAACACGCTTCCCCTACATGAGCCCCCTCTCACTCCCGTTATTATTACAGATTGCTCCTCCTGCTCCTCCTCTTACTCATCATTTGCACCACCTGCAATTCTATTCAGTTTGCATTTATAGGCAAATCTATGAAACTCACACTGTCCGAAACAATTTGAGAAGGGAACTATGGCCACCCTTTGAAACCCACACTCATGTGAATTTTGTGGTGCAGTTGTCCAACAAGGCAGTTGTGGTGCAGTTGTCCAATCAAAGCGTGCATCAAAATGAACATGTTGATGAAATAACATCCAAAAATGCATTAAATTGTGGGGGGGAATTGCTTGCAAAAATAGGTACATTCATCAAAACTATGTAAAAGGAATGTCTTTATTAGGAGGCATTCTCTTGATGAATTTTCTTTTTATAAATAAATAATATTTTTATTAATTTTCAATTACAATAATCCAATAAAAGCCACATTATCACAATACCAAATTACAACACAATTTAAAAAGCCAATTATTCCAATACCAAATTAAACAATTTTAGGTGACTTCCCGTGTGCTGGAATTCAGGGTGCAAAGTTCTTATTTCTTTCTCCTTCCATAATCTTGATTAATCGAATTACAACAGTTCTGATCTCGCTCCTTTGTTTAACAGCCACTGATTTCTTGACTTTAGTTCGTGATTGCATATCTAATAAATTTTATTTCTGCAAGAGGATTTTGTATCCTACAAATTTCCTGTGTGAGATGTTCTCTTGACGAATTTTCATGAGGATTTGAAAATAAAAAATCACAAATTGCTGCAGAAATGTGGATAACTCAGTTTAATGAGAAATTGAGAGGACCATAATTGACAGATCCTTCCATTCCAACCTGCTTCCTTGCTAGGCCAATGAGCAAGCAAGCAGTGGCATCTACGGTTGCACCTCCACTGATGCCTGAGACAGAGCAAAAGGCAAAAGTGAACAAGCAGGCTGCAGTGGTGAAGAGGAGAAGCGGGTGCAGAGGGCCCCTTGTCAATGGACCCCCATGTGGAGTGTGGACCCTTGACCCTAACCCAACCATGCTGAACTTTGATGCCAACCCTGGATTAGGTATCACGCCATGGTTTTCTGTCTTGTAAAAGTTTGCAGTGAGGGTTGAGACTAATAAGCAGACAATATGTTTGCTCATGGTCTCATTTCAAAATCTTCCAAAGAGGAAGATCTGGGCCATCACTTTCTTCCTTTATTTTAAAACATTTTATCCTGCTTAAGTGATGTGTGCTTTGTTCCAATCGTGCATCTTTGTTGCTATTTATTGCTGTTGTTTTCCTTTCTAGATATTAATCATTGGTGGTGGTGTAGCTGGCTTAGCTGCAGCCGGAGCAGCTAAATCCATGGGAGCCATTGTTAGGGGATTTGATACCAGGTATAACAACAACAACAACAACAACTATAACTATTTATATGCCGCCCATCTGGCTGGGTTTCCCCAGCCACTCTGGGCAGCTCCCAACAGAATATTAAAAACACAAGAAAACACCAAACATTGAAAACTTCCCTAAACAGGGCTGCCTTCAGATGTCTTCTAAAAGTCAGATAGTTGTTTATTTCCTTGACATCTGATGGGAGGGCATTCCACAGGGTGGGCGCCACTACCGAGAAGGCCGTCTGCCTGGTTCCCTGTTACCTCACTTCTCACAGTGAAGGAACCACTAAAAGACCCTCAGCACTGGACCTCAGTGTCTGGGCTGAACGATGTGGGTGGAGACACACCTTCAGGTATACTGGGCCAAGGCCATTTAGGGCTTTAAATGTCAGCACCAACACTTTTAATTGTGCTCAGAAACGTACTGGGAGCCAATGCAGGTCTTTCAGGACTGGTGTTAAAGGTACCCCTGACCAATAGGTCCTATCGCGGATGACTCTGGGGTTGTGGCGTTCATCTCGCTCTATAGGCCAAGAGAGCCGACGTTTATCTACAGACAGCTTCCGGGCCATGTGGCCAGCATGACTAAGCCACTTCTGGCGAACCAGAGCAGCGCACAGAAATGCTGTTTACCTTCCCGCCAGAGTGGTACTTATTTATCTACTTGCACTTTGCGTGCTTTCGAACTGCTAGGTGGGCAGGAGCTGGGAGCAAACAACGGGAGCTCCCCCCGTCGCAGGGATTCAAATCGCCGACCTTCTGATCAGCAAGCCCTAGGCTCTGTGGTTTAGACCATAGCACCACCCGCATCCCCTTGCGCCACCTGTATCCCCTTAAAGTAACTCAAATCCTCAAACTGTAAGCTGTTGTGAATTTTACAGAAACACTGGGTCTTTAAAGACTGCTTACAGTGTGCTCATATTCCTTTCCTGCTTGCAGCCTCTAGTCTTACCAGTGTACCTAAATCTCTTTGCAAATAAACCAGTAACTGAAATTGAATTTAATCAAAAGCAAAGATGAAACTCTGAAATCCACAGCTGGGTTGCAAAAATGTGGCAAGCTTTTGAGATCTTCCAGAACTCTTCATCTGGCAAGATGTTACACAAAGCAGGGTGTGAGTTCTAGAGAACTTGTCAGCTTACCAAATTTATTTGGTATTGCCCAAATGTGGACTTGGGAGTTCTTCCTTGGTAGACACTCTGCGTTGGCATGGACAGCTACCTGTTTTTAGTGCGTGTTAGGCTTTAAAAAAGATCTGACTGTGAAATTCTCCCCACTTTGCTTGCAGGCCTCCAGCTCTGGAGCAGTTCAAATCTCTTGGCGCGGAAACATTAGAAGTGAGCATTGCTGAAGCGGGAGAAGGCGTCGGAGGGTATGCGAAAGAGATGTCCAAGGAATTTATCGAGGCGGAATTGGCATTATTTGCCAAACAGTGCAAAGAGGTGGATATTGTTATTACCACTGCCCTTATTCCAGGTACTGTACTACTTTATAACGATTCCAGATGCCCTTGGCAGAGTGTGCTCCTAATTAGGAGCCTGCAGATCCAGTCACCAAGGAGGCAGCCAAGAGGAGGGGCTGTCGTTCAGCGGTAGAGCACCCTGGTTTGCATGCTGAAGGTCCCTGGTCCAATCTTTCGCCAAGGGTTTGAGTGTCTTCAAAGTCCATGACACCTTTGGTAATGGCTGTCCTCCAATTGGAGTGTTCACAGCCCAGTGTTTCCCAGTTGTCGGTGTTTATACTACAGTTTTTTTAAGATTTGCCTTGAGAGAGTCTTTAAACCTCTTTTGTTGACCACCAGCATTACGCTTTCCATTTTGAAGTTCGGAATAGAGCAGTTGCTTTGGAAGGTGATAATCAGGCATCCGCGCAACATGACCAGTCCAACGAAGTTGATGTTGAAGAGTCATTGCTTCAACACTGGTGATCTTTGCTTCTTCCAGTACACTGGCATTAGTTTGCCTGTCTTCCCAAGTGATGAGCAATAGAGTTCAGAAAATAACATTGGATAAACACACCCCTCTATCCCTAACGAAAACAGCCTCCTAAAAGCTAAAGACTTCTATCACAGCTTACAAGGGATGGTCTGCTGTTCTCATTGTCCAGCACTGCATGTCCTCTTGTATCATGCTGAGATATGACCTGATCAGATATTCCTTTCAAGAATCTCTCTAATTATACCCTCGGGCTGTGCTACATTATCTTTTCCAGCCCAATCCAAAAACCTTTCAAAAATAAGTACAATTGTCTTTATCCCATCCCCATACTGCACCAAACCTTTTCCCATTAAAATGTAACACCTCTTAATTTGTTTGCCATACTCGGGTCAGGACACAAACTGACCTCTTAATGTCCAGTTCCTTCCCAGGAAAGTTTAAAGGGGCCTCCTCTGAAGTTTTTAATGCATGGGCAGGTTGATAGAGAGAGGGGCATTCCTTCAAATATTCAAAGTCCCACATCGTGTAAAACTGCACTAATCCATTGAATGTGACCTGGAAGTAGTGTGATGAAAAGTTGCTATATGGGGCATGAGCATGGGCTAATATTTATACAGTGTCTGGTAGGACTTTTTTCACTTGGCAAATTGGCACCAGCCACTTGGTTTTCGCCTACCTTGTAGCAATCGTCACAACTTTGTAAGATTTTGTGGTTAGGCATTGGAATAGCGATGTGGGGGGAGGGGAGGTGCGGCCACCAGCTGCCTCTCTACGATTAAGGGTATTCCGTTACAGGAATCCGGGGGGGTGTGGGGGAGGGGAGGGGCGAGGGCCATGCCACGACCCCAGCGGAAACCCAAGAGGGGCTCAAGTTGATCCGCATTGGCGGGGCTCTCCCTACTGGTGGTTTACCCTTCCTGACTTCCTGCAAGGCAGTCAGCAGTCAGATATAGTCTGTTGATGCCAATGCCTAAGCCAGACATGTCCAAAGTCCGTTTCGGGGGCCTAATCCAGCTCACTGGTCAGTTTAATCTGCCCCCTGTGGCAGTTTATTTGCTGGAGTAAAATCCTAAAAAACCCTCCACAACTTCAATCCTAAAAAAGCTCAACAATTTCAACCCTAAAAAAGGTCAAATTTGTTGACCCTTTGGTTACCCTTTGGTTGGCCCTTACAGCCCTTTACTTCATCAAATCTGGCCCTCTTTGAAAAAAGTTTGGACACCACTGGGCCCTAAGCCAATACCACTCACATTCTGTAACCAATAAAGTTGTGGCCTAAATTTGCCCATTAACATTAACCTAAATTCTGTGTCCTTGTCTCTTTATTTCTCCTGGGGGTGTCTTGGGGTGTCTTGAAGCGCAAATGAGTTCCAGCTGAAAAAAAAGCCCTGGATTTAAGAGCTGAATTATACATCCAGAAATATCACAGAATACAGTTCCCCCTGGACTGTATTGCTTCTGGCTACAGTTGGGGAGAATTGTATAATTGAATGCACCACCTTCTTGACAATTATTTAACTGTGGATATTATTATTATTTTTCATTTCATTTCTATATTGCATTGCATTTTAAAAAGCAGTTTACAACCAACATTAAAACAGCAAATAAAACAATTCAGAATAAAACATTACTAAAGAAAGTCGAATATTAAGTATACATTTAAATTCAATTAACATCCATTCAAACATAATTAACAGGAAACGAAAATATTATCCTAAACATTTTTTAAAACAAAACAACAAAAACAACAACAACACTACAGAGGAGGTCAGTTGCAGAATGCACATTTAGCAGAGCCAAGTTACCAATTATCTTAAACATTTCAAAAGAAAGCATTACTAAGTGAAGTCAAATATAAAAGGCACATTTGAAACAGCATAGCTAGCAAGAGAAAAAATATATTCTCATAAGCATAGAACATACCTGCCGCTGCAGCTGCAAATCCTGCCAATGGTGGTTCATGGCGGGGGCTGTGGATGCTCATGTTCAACGAGCTGGGCCTGCACAAAAAGATAACCAAGATGGTCTCTGACCTCTTCAGCAGCCTCAGCTTTTGTAGCTGGAGTCAGTCAGGGCCCTGCCCTCCCAGGCCAGGTAGGAAAAGACCTGCAAGGCATGGACAAGTCTTCCAGGACTCACAGCCAACTTTGATGAGCAGAAGGACTTTCCAGGAAAAGCCATCCTTGGATACTACAACCATGGTATCCCATGCAAGGACTGCTATCAACTCAGGGAGATGGGTTACAGTTTCTGGGCTATGGGACCAGGAGAAGCTCAGGCTGTGAGAACTACATATGAATCCTCTTTTCATGTATGTGTGAGACAGTTAAGGGTCGAGACAGGAGGGTTATGTGGGTTGTGACCTGGAAACCAAGTGCAAATGTACAGAGCCCACCCTTGATCTTCACACTAACTCCACCCCCGTAAAATGCAGGAACAGGCAGAAATCGTATCAAACCAAATCATTCCACTATTGCTTTATTGTATGTGGTTTTGTTGGTACCTGCTCAGGCTTAAAAAAAAAATGCTATGCGCTGTATTAAAACTGTTGAGAATTCCCATATTTCGTTTTTTTTCCTTACAAATTGCAACAGGGAAAAAAGCTCCTACCCTGATTACTAAGAATATGGTGGAGTCGATGAAGGATGGCTCCGTGATTGTAGATCTTGCAGCTGAGGCTGGTGGCAATGTGGAAACCACCCAACCTGGAGAGCTTCACATTCACAAGGTTTGTAGAGGGCCTCTTTGGGGCACTTTGTCCCCCTCTTGATTAATGAGGTGCCTTGCTTTGTTACATATGGATCCTACCCTTCTTCCATGGTGTCCACAGCATTGTACCTTGGGTTCTCAGGTGGCCCCACATCCAGATACAGGCTAAGACCAGATCTTCTTGACCATATTAGATACTTTCAAGGGTCCCTGCTCCTTCAAGAATATAGCTAGGGGAAACTAGAATTGTACTACTGATCTTCCAAGGAAATAAGTTGGCCCTGGGCAAAAAAATTTTCCTCCTTCCCACTGAAACTATTTTGGTCATATTGATCCATCTAGCACAGTACAGTTTCCTTCAACTGCTCTCCAAGATCAGAAGTCAGCTGAGATCCTTTTAACTGGATGTGCTGGCACCTTTGACATGCAAATCCAGCGAAGTACCACTGAACTACAGGCCCTTGCCCATTACCTAAGTCACGCTTGCATTTTATGGTGGGGTGGGGAACCTGGGGCCTTCCCAATGTTGCTGGACTCCAACTTCCGTTATCCTTGAACCTCTTCATCTTTGGCAATCATTCGTAGCCGAGTAAGATTGTCTTCTATGAACACAGTCTTAACAGTGAGTCCGTAAGTGAGTGGTGAGGCCAATTCTGGATCCACATGTCCTTCCACAGTGGGGACATAGGTTTCCGGGTGGGAGTTGATAATGGTGAGGGTTTGTCAAGCGTGCCTTACTCTTAGCACATTTCTCCCTTTCATCCTGAGTTCGAGCATCTCCAAAGCCCATGACACCATTGGAAAAGGCTGTTCTCTAATTGGAGCATTTGCAGGCTAGTGTTTCCCAGTTGTTGGTGTTTATACTACATTTTTAAAGATTTGCCTTGAGAGAGTTTTTAACCCTCTTTTGTTGACCACCAGCATTACACTTTCCATTTTGAAGTTCGGAATAGAGTAGTTGCTTTGGAAGACGATAGTAATGACCATGCTGGCTGGGGCTTATGGGGGCTCCACCCCTATGGCAAATGACTTTCTTCTTTCACCTTCCATCTCATCACATTTTGAATATTACCCGTATAAGGTGATTGGGCATCTTCTCTCTCTTTTTGTTCTTAAAAAAATGCTTCCCATACCATTGTCCATTACAGTAAGGCTAAATGGCATTTCTTATACTGTAGAGTCTTCAAAAACTGGATGGAGAAGTGGTGGGGTGGGTTTATGTTTGTGTGTGTGTGTGTGTGTGTGTAAATAAAATAAATATATTGTATCCACCCTCCATCCTAGGAAATGCAGTGGTTTTCTAGTGATTTATTACTTACCTCTTTACCAGTGTTGTGTAGAGCCGCTAGGAGTTGCTAGGGCTTCATTATAGGGGAGGAACATAGAGTCCATTGTTGGTTCTAAAGCCCTGTAATATTTACCAAGGTGAACAATGGAGTGAGTGACTTAAGTGCAGCAAAATGCTTCAGTGGTGTGTCTAGGGATGAGGGTGGAGGAATTTGATTCAGTTTAAAAGTGAACTTACCTAATTTGCCCTTTCCAAAACAGTGTGCAAACTGAAACACAACCAACCTTTGAAATTCACATGTTTTTTTCTGATTTTTTCAGTGCGGTTCTCCAGTGAAACCATGTATACAAACAATGCATATGCTTGGATAAGTTGTGCATAAAAATGCATGAAAATAATGTGCAGAATACATTATAGTAAGGAAAAATGCCCTTCAGAAATGTGTATATTGCATAAAATGTGTGTGTTTTAATGAGGACTCCCTTTTTTAAAAGTGGTGTTGAATCCAACTAGGTCCCACTCAGAACAGACCCACTGAAGATGTAGGGTCAAGTCAGTCATGTCCATTAATTTAAATAGGTCTACTCTGAGTAGGACTAGCATTGGAAACAACCTATCCATGAGAGTGCACTGCTCTTCAGAGGACCACATGTTCACAGTGACCCATAATTAATAGGCATACATTCCCTTCTTCCATGTCTGGCTGCCAATCCAAACCAGGCAAGCAGAACCATGAAGGGCTAAGGATACCAATCAATATCCAGATTTTCAAACCAAAACAAGGTATTTCATGGGTGGAGGATTTGCAGCACAAGTATGTACCCAGCCCAGCCTACAATGTATGGGCATTTATTTCACAGTACCGTACCCAACATAACTGGTGTTTCGCTAGTGAATAAAAGGCTCTGAACCCACTATGCACTTAAAGTCAAAACTTGCACACTCCTTAAAAAAACAACCCAGAATCAGAATGTTCAGGTTTTCTTTTTCATTTCTTTTCTTTTTGAAACAACGGCAAGGGGATAGTTACGATATTTTCTCACTAAATGTATTTGCTTACAAATTTCTCAGGACTAATTGGAGTGCAATTAATCTGCAAAGTACATCTTGCAACCATGATAGCATCAGGCGACTAAGAGGTGTTTTCAAACCTTTAAAATGCATTTTGCTTCTTCATTCTTGAAATAAGCACCATATGACTGTATAGCTCATTCCCCGAATGGCCTCCCAGCTTGTTCAGTCATTGGCTCCTGGTCAAAAGTAAAGCCATTCCTTTCCCCTAAGCATCAACACAAGCCGTTCGTTTTAGAAAGGAGAAACCACTTAACTTGTAAAATGAAGTGTCGGAAAATCCACAGACATGTGCGAGGTTTGATTTAAACCATTCAAGAAGGCATTTGGGCATATAAGTGGCAGATAGATAGATAGATAGATAGATAGATAGATAGATAGATAGATTAGATAGATTTGATGTTGGTTCTGAAAGGTGCACCAGGTCTGGGCAAACGGCATGAGGAAAGTTTCAAGACAATGCACGAAAAACGCTTTTGGAAAAATAATAATGTTTGTTTGTTTCGTTTCCCCCAGGGCGTGGTGCATATTGGTTACACGGACTTGCCAAGTCGCATGGCCACTCAGGCCAGTAGCCTTTATTCAAACAACATCTTGAAGTTATTAAAAGCTATTTCTCCCGACAAAGAATACTTTTACTTTGAGCCAAAGGATGATTTTGATTATGGGACTATTGATCATGTAATTAGAGGGACTATGGTAATGAAGGTGAGATTCTCCCTTCCCTTCCCCCTCCCAAAATACTTCAATTAACAGTTTAACAAATGCATGCAGCAACCCAGTGAAACCCAGACTCTTAAAGAATAAAGGGGGCGTATGCAAATACATTTAATGGAACACAAGATAAAGATAATTTAAGAGTTGTCACTGCTGATTCTTTACTTAAGGCATGAGTCTGGTTTTGCACCTGCAAGAGCAGCCAATATTGAACCCTCCAAGTGTGGCTGCGCTACAGCCCCCATCAGACCCAGCCTGCAGCGCCAGTGATCTAGGATGATGAGAGTTGTAGTTTAACAACATTCTGTAGAGCACCACTTTGGGACCCAGGTTGTGCTGTGGTCTAAACCACTGAGGCTCTTGGGCTTGCCGATCAGAAGGTTGGTGGTTCAAATCCCCACAACGGGGTGAGCTCCTGTTGCTCTGTCCCAGCTCCTGCCAGCCTAGCAGTTTGAAAGCACACTAATGCAAGTAGATAAATAGGTACCACTGTGGTGGGAAGGTAAATGGCGTTGTTTCCATGCGCTCTGGTTTCCGTCACGGTGTCCCATTGCGCCAGAAGTGTTTTAGTCATGCTGGCCACATGACCTGGAAAGCTGTCTGTGGACAAACGCCGGCTTCCTCTGCCTAAAAGCGAGGTGAGCACTGCAACCCCTGTGCAACAGAGATTTCACCTGTTATCTTGTGACTGTATCCTAATGAGAAACTTTCCCTGCTACAGGAAGGGAAAAAAATATTTCCTGCACCTCTGCCCAAAACCGTACCACCTGCTGCCCCAGCTAAGCAAAAAACTGTCCTGGAACTAGAAGCAGAAAAACAAGCTTCCATCTCGCCATTTAGAAAGACCATGACGTCAGCAGGAGTTTATACGACAGGTATTTCATCTTTAAAAAATTGTATATGCCGCATTCCCTACACATGTCGAGGAAAGTAGCATTGCACCTGCCTTTTCTACCAGCTGTGGGTTACAGCTGTAACATCAGGAACTGGATATAATATTTGCACTGGATTTGCATCTGTAGGCCCAAAGCAGAGGGCAATTTCCCAGATTTTATGTGATTTTAATGTGTGCCAGCCTCACCATTAAGCTGAGTGTAGCAGTCGGCTTCAGGCAGCTGACTTTGGTTGGCATGCAGCGACAGCAAATTATTCATTGATTTATTATTATCATTAGTTGTTTTAGTGCTAGGGAAGGGAAGAGGGGATTGGGTAGTATGTACCTTGACTGTGGGATGCCATTTGCTTTCCCCCCCTCCCCAACACGGCAGCAGTATTTCTTGGTCTGGTCCTCCTGATAGCAACTCATGCACATGTAAAAGTTGCACAGGGCAGACACCTTAATCCCAGAGTGAATTTACTAAACAGCAGGGGTGGGCAGCAGCATGGAGTTTTGCTGCGTAGATAAATAGGTACCACTCCGGCGGGAAGGTAAACAGCTTTTCCGTGTGCTGCTCTAGTTCGCCAGAAGCGGCTTTGTCATGCTGACCACATGACCCGGAAGCTGTACGCCGGCTCCCTCGGTCAGTAATGCGAGATGAGCGCCGCAACCCCAGAGTTGGACACGACTGGACCCAATGGTCAGGGGTCCCTTTACCTTTTTATGGGGACAGTGTGGGGACTAAAGTTTTCCTCGGACTGGGATTTGTCAGGCTGCATATGTAGCTCTGTACGTTTTCCAGTTTCCTCCATAGGGAGGAAAAAACCCACACATTGATGAGCATAGAAAAGTAATGTGTTAAGGAGACGAGTGCTTCCTTCTTCCTGGGATGTGCAGGGACTATTTTAACGGACAGCATTCAGATGTGCAACTCGCTGCTTACTGTGGTTACAGGCCCCAAAAAGCTTCACCATTTTGTCGTAAGTTATGCAACCCCAGTTCTTCTTTGCCCTGAATAACCGGACTATTCACTTAGAATTGGAAAGCAGACAATTGGTTGGTTGGCCAGGTCAGGTTTCCATCATCAGCAAAGGATAAAACAGACAGAGAAGGTCAACACGGTTTCTCTCATCAGGTAATGTTGAAGAGCCTGTGTGGTCTGCTGCATATTTTAACCATTTTCAGATGTTCCAATAGAAACTTTTCTTACGAAGCGAGAAAATAAGTCAATGGAGAAATTAGTGCCATATTTTTTTTTTGCTCATCTGGGTGCTCTATCATTTGATGACTAGTTCAAACAAAATACTTTGCATCTCAAAATATTTGATTTGTTGGCATTTCCGTGCCTGGATGCCAAAGTCTTCTGGAACAGGCAACTTGGCGAAGTGAACTCTATCCCAGGCAGGTCTGGCAAAAGCAGAGAATGCAGGTTATGCCTATAAAACCCTATCTCAGAAGGCTGCTCCTGCCCCCCATTCTTATTGTTGTCAAGGTCAATATGTCAATGAATATGGGTGTGGGCTGATGATCTGGGTTTATTTGAAAGAAAAACGCATTTTTGATTTGGTGCCTTTCTGTTTAGGCCTAACAACGGTTTTAGGGCTGGGCCTCATTTCACCTAATGCCGCTTTTACGCAAATGGTTACCACCTTTGGGCTTGCTGGAATCGTTGGCTACCATACTGTTTGGGGTGTGACGCCTGCTCTTCACTCACCCCTCATGTCAGTAACTAATGCAATTTCTGGTAAGTCTTGACTCTTGTACATTTTGCTTTGTTTCATGTGGTGATTGCCATAGAGCAGGCTCACTTATTAAAAAAAAAAATTCAGAATGAATGCACTTATTCAGATTTGAGGAATGGCCGTCCATGGTGGATTGGCTTCCATATTTTCTCTCGTTGTTGGGAAATTACTTAATACAAAGATACCCAAAGACTGCTCATTGGTTGATGTTATCAAATGCAGCCATCATTTGGGGAGACCCAACCAGATGGCAGGGGTATAAATAATGTATTGTTGTTGTTGTTGTTGTTGTTGTTGTTGTTTGTTGAACATTGTAATGTAGGATTTCATCAGAAGCTATAGGACTTGATTATCCATGTATTACGTCAATCTAAGTGGCCAATCCAAGTGTGGATTAATCTTTCTGTGGAAAGCCAGCAATGTCCATCAGGTGAAGGACACATGTTCTAAATGCTCTTTGAAAACAGTTCCTGCTTCTTCCGCATAGCAGCACATACTGAAGACCTTTTTCCCCTCCCATTCTGCCTTAAGATCTGCAACTGAGGCCCTACTCATGAGTGTGATAGGGCCTTCTCTGCAGTAGCACCCCATCTCTGGAATGACCATCCACACCTTGGAAATGCACCTAGCACTGACATTGCTGACATTTGTCACCATGCATCTCTTTGCTCAGGCCATTGGAAAAGGAATGAGAACTGTAAAAAGCCACTCAGCTTTCTGCTAGTTGATCGTGTGTATTTTAATCATGTTTTATGACGTTTTGACACGGTTTTTGTTTTACAGGTTTGTTGTTTTATTGCTGTATTCCAACCTGGGTCCAGTTGGTAAAGGGCAAGTTAGAACTACCATCCACCCACCCACCCAATATCAACCACAGGGTTCTTTGACATTGCTGAGGGACAGTTTTATATAGCCAGCAAGTTTTCCCTGGACTGTGCTATTTCAGATTGCAGAGTGAAAGGATTGAATGCCCTTTTCCAAATGAAGAAGAACAAGACTCCCTTCGCAGAGAAAACTAGCACACCAGAAAGATTCGTGTGAAGCATTCTTCCAGCTAGTTTTCTAGCAGAAAGTTTTTTTTCACATTTGTGGTCAAGCATTCAAATATGTCATCCCTCACCTGCAGATTTATGGCAAGCGGTCATGGAAAAATGCTGCCATTTGATATTAGACTTGTCTTTTTACTTTGACATAGCAATCTCCTTATGGTCCAGAAACTGAACTTGGCGTGGAAGCCAGTGCAGGTGGTGTTGAATCTGATCCTACTTTGGGATAGTAACTTGGCAATCTTTGCCGTTTTATTTCTCTGTAAGAAGCCAGCCCTTGATAAGCAATTTCTGATAATAATTAACAATGGGCAGTGTGGATTTAGCAATTTCTGTAGCTCGACAAGCTCTGACGTCCTTGCACTGTCAGTAGAAGCTTCTGTCCCTGCCCTTGAAGTGGGGTTTTTTTTTTTAGTCTGCTTGCTCAGAAGATGAGCAGAATGATGTTGACATTTTGAATAATCACCATATTCAACCACAACAGGAAACATCTGCTGTACAATTCAAAGATTTTGAAAAAAAGTTTACTAATTACACATTCCTTAGTTATGTTATAAAGTCTAAACCTGTTCTGTTTTTCTTTTAGGACTTACTGCTGTTGGCGGTTTGGTGCTGATGGGGGGCTCATATTTTCCTTCCAGTGTACCACAGACATTAGCTTTGCTGGCTGCATTTGTTTCATCTGTCAATATCGCAGGTACAAATTTACTAATGTACATAATATTTTTTATTTTTTTATTTATACCCCACCCGTGTGGCTGGGATTTACTAGCCACTCTGGCGGCTCCCAACAGAATATTAAAAACATCAAACATTAAAAACTTCCCTAACCAGGGCTGCCTTCAGATGTCTTCTGATGGTGGGTGGGCGGGCGCCACCACCAAGAAGACCCTCTGCCTGGTTCCCTGTAACCTCACTTCTTGCAGTGAGGGAACCGCCAGAAGGCCCTCAGAGCTGGACCTCAGTGTCCGGGCTGAACAATGGGGGTGAAGACGCTCCTTCAGGGATACTGGGCCGAGGCCGTTTAGGGCTTTAAAGGTCAGCACCAACACTTTGAATCAGAAACGTACTGGGAGCCAATGCCCATCTGGGCTGACTTGCAAGAAGCTACCATCTGTGGGATTATGACTGAACGCCTCTAAGTCAGAATCCCCCCTAAATACGAGAGACATTATATACACTTTGTAAACCAAGAAAATCTTCAATAAAAAAAAAAGAAAAAAAGAAATACCCCATCTGCATTCACCTCCCAGAGCAAGACGACTTGAG
Source organism: Lacerta agilis (assembly GCF_009819535.1). Taxonomy (NCBI): domain Eukaryota; kingdom Metazoa; phylum Chordata; class Lepidosauria; order Squamata; family Lacertidae; genus Lacerta; species Lacerta agilis. The sequence continues at coordinate 13,098,021 of NC_046324.1, read as the reverse complement.
TAGAGAGAAGGCTGTGAAGAGAAGGCTGTCACCACTCTCAGTCAATAATTCAAAACCTACTCATTTAACAGCTCTCAAGACTGCTCCCAAATAGACGCTTGCCCCTTCCCCTGAGTGGGTGGCTGTTGTGGATCCTTGCGCTCAGTCACCATCCCCGGGCAGCTGGAATACACTTTAGTGAATTCCCCATGCTCCCTGGCTAGAGTTCCCGCCAGCTCCTGCACTTTAAATTGGCCAGTGAGAGACCTGCTTTGGAGGGTGTGTGTCATGGAGCCAAGCATGGTTCGGGAAGAGAGCGTAGAAGAAAGAGCAGGGAGAGAAAGTTGGAAAACAGACAGTCAGGGGGAGGAGGCTGCATATAGAGAGCAAGGGCCAATAATCACAACAGATACGTCCTCGTCAAACAGCCCCCCTTTGCAGACATCGCCGGAAGAAAGAGAAAGCACTTACTTCAGTAATAGACAGGGGGAGGAGAGCCAGAGGGGAAGAAAGAGATATACACGGCATTTCAGAGCGACCCGGAAATTCTTATGTTGGAAAGCTCGCAAAGAAGACAGTAGTTATATATTTGCCGCAAGGAGAGCAGACATGATTATCACAGTGTGCCTCGCTGGTTGAAAGGGCATTGGCTGCCAATGAGGCATACTAGGCAGAATCACCTTCGGCCGTCAGTGCAGTTGGCGGAAGGGCTCTACCTACTTATTTAACAGCTCTCAGTACTGCCCCCTTTTTTCTGCCTGAAGCAAAGCAGAAAAAGTTACCCACACAAAAAGCTGCAGAACACCCAGTTATTTTGACACCTGAGGTAGAGGATCCCACCAGCACCTGCCCCCCTCCTTGGCAGTAAAAATGTAATAATAATAAGTTAAATGACTTAAAATTTGATGCAGTCTTAGTCCTTAATCTGGGTAACTTTATCACAGCTAGGGATGGAGGAGAAATCCAGTTCATATTTCAACATGAAGCTACCCACTTTCTGAAACTATCAGAACTGAAACTCAGCCAGCCTTCAAAATTTGCCCTTCCCTGAATTTTGCAATGTAGTTTTTCAGCCAAGAAAGATATACAAAAATGTATACACTAGGGTAAAGTGTGCATCAGAATGCATATATTAATGAAAATTTCATACAAGAATGCATTATATTGTTAAAAACTGCTTTGCAAAAGTGAGTATATTAGACAAAATGTGTATTAGGAGAAATGTACATTAAGATGCTAATGAATTTTCATGAGAGCTTTTTTTTAAAAAAAAAAAATGAAAACTGATGTGGAAATGTAGTGAATTGAATTTAAGACTGGAAAATTAAGAAACAGAGGAAAATGAAATATTGGCCTTTAACTGTTTCTTCGTTTTCATTCTAAAAATCCATGTTCCTTTTTCCCCAACAGGTGGCTTCTTAATTACCCAGCGAATGCTGGATATGTTTAAACGACCAACAGATCCACCAGAATATAATTATCTTTATCTCCTCCCTGGAGGTGTGTTTGTTGGAGGATATGGTGCGTCTCTTCTCAGTGGACAGAGCATTGAGCAGGTCAGAAATCATTTCTAATTTTTTACCATCCGTTTGCATAGATGGTCTTAGCAGAGATGGCAAGCAAGCCAAATCAGTACATATGAGCTACTCTTAAGCAAAGCCAGATCTAGATTAAGGGGATGAGAAGCATGCACTACATATTGTAGCAACATAAATATACCATAAAGTCATCAAAGAAATTAACCAAAATTAAATTAATAAATGCATTGAAATCAAAGGGGAAATCTTCACACACTAATCATTCACTACAGTCATTTTTTCAAACAAATATTTTTCTTTTCCTGGTTTTGACAGTGGTGACATCTACGATGTCTTACCTCTAAGGGGCTCAGGGTGGCATTAATAGTAGTAGTAGTAGTAGTAGTAGTAGTAATATATAACACCGGTCCTGAAAGGCCTACATTGGCTTCCAGTACGTTTCCGAGCACAATTCAAAGTGTTGGTGCTGACTTTGAAAACCCTCAACGGCCTCGGCCCAGTATACCTGAATGAGTGTCTCCAACCCCATCATTCCGCCTGGACACTGAGGTCCAGCGCTGAGGGCCTTCTGGCGGTTCCCTCCCAGCGAGAAGTGAGGTTACAGGGAACCAGACAGAGGACCTTCTTGGTAGTGGCGCGCACCCTGTGGAACACCCTCCCATCAGATGTCAAGGAAATAAACAACTATCTGACTTTTAGAAGACATCTGAAGGCAGCCCTGTTTAGGGAATATTTTAATGTTTGATTCTGTTTTTAATATTCTGTCGGGAGCCACCCATAGTTGCAGCCAAAACCCAGCCAGATGGGTGGGGCATTAATATTTATACCCCTCCCATCTGGCTGGGTTTTCCCATCCAGATGCTCCCAATAGAATATTTAAAAACATCAAAAATTTAAAAATTCCCTAACCAGGGCTGCCTTCAGATGTCTTCTAAAAGTCAGATAGTTGTTTATTTCCTTGACATCTGATGGGAGGGCATTCCATAGGGCGGGTGCCACCACCGAGAAGGCTCTCTGCCTGGTTTTCCCTCTCCCCTGTCTGTACAATGTGGTCCCAGAGGAACAAGAACAGAAAAAATAAACATGGTGTCAGTTTTCAGCCTGCGTTTTCATTTACTTTAAACAAGAATGGGGGCAGATGGGGTGATATGTTTTATTTTTTGGATTGCCTTACGTTCAAAACGAAGCAGGTGAACAAAATCATATTTGAAAAGAAATCTGACAAATGCTTTGGAACATTGGTCACACTACAGGTATAAAACATTGGCTTTTTTACCAACAGCTGTATAGGGGGAATACATTATTTCATAATGGTTAAGAAAATACCTGTACACTTTCATACCTGTTGCTTAGATTATGTGGGGTGGTCCAAAATAGAGCTGTTTAATAAAAAGTATTTTCTTTTATTAAATCTCCAGAAGTGTCTACTGAGCCAAAGCTTAATTGTAGACTACAACAGATGTTGGCAAATTATTTTCAAGATTCAGAGCAGCGAATTGGCATGCAGCCTTTTCCAAAAGTGCATTGTACCTTTCAACAAATACTGGGGAGAAATGTTCAGAATTGAATCTACACTTTACAGCAATATTCTACTGCCAAATTAATATATATCTTATGAATTATCTTACTTCATATGTATCCTGCTCTTCCTCTAAAGAGGTCAGTGCAGAATCCGTAGCAGATTTAAAGATGTTTTGAAAACAAATACTAGGAAAGATCAAGGGAACAGAAAGAATAGAAATAGAAATATTGTTGGATCCTATTTGAATTTTGGGGGTATACTTAGGTGGATCATAAAAAAGAAAAACAGTTAATATATTATTTAATGATAGCAGCAAAGGTGGCCTGGCACTGGAAAAACAGGAATTTACCAACAGCAAGAGACTGGGAGTCAAAATGCTGGACTTAAACTCAATCTGCAAGATTAAGTTAAATCTGCAAATTAACCAAATTGGAGACAATAGAATAAAAGCAGATTTTAACTGCATTAAATTAATGAATAATTCTATTAAACATATTATTAAACTAAAAGTACAGTTGGTTACAAAAGTAAGTTAAAATTGGGCAGTATGAAGATATCAGAGGTGTTGTGTTTTGTACTATTTCATACTGTATAGTTTGATCAGAAAATTTAAAAATCAACATCTTAATCTCTATATACCAAAAGATAAAACATTGACATTGCAGAATCATAAATTGTAGAATCGAAAAGGGTCAACTCATTGCATTGCAAGAATCACAGTTTATAGTTATCATTATTGTTCTTAGACTTCTTAGATGCTTGTTATCCAAAGGTCTCAAAGCAATTTACAGCACATTTGAAAACATAAGCATAAATACATTATACCTTTAAAAAAAAAAGTACGGTATACATCAGTTATTTATTTTAGCTTTTCCTTTTAGGGAGAAGAATGACATATGCTGTACACTATGAGCTAGTCATCTGTTTTTATGATGACACAAAAAACACCTTTCATATTTCTGGAAATGCAGGCAGAATAAAAGGAATCTGTGTTAGCTTTGGTTAAATAAGGGTGGAATGACTAGATTATTCTAATTGGGTTCTGCTGTGTGACTTTAATGAACATTGTTGGGGAACGGGAAATTTGGTAACACTTTTTTTTTTCTTCCCTGAAGATTACATTGAACATTTGTGATTAGGGGGGCGGGGGCGGGGAATAGCATATGCTTTTCAAACATAAGGAGAACACCACATGTTCTATATAAATGCATTGTCATACAGGGATTTCAAAGCATTTTGGTGTATCAAAACACTAAAAAAAAATCAAAGTGAGAGGAAAATCTGACGGAATGATCTCACAAAGCTGGCATCTTTAAAATGTGTTTGAACTAGTGATCTGTAACTCTTCCACACATAAGAACAATGGCTGAAACTTAAAATAAGAAAAACTTGGCATAGAAGAAACTGAATAAATCTAGCAAGGAAGTTTATACCAATAAACCATAATCTTGAGCTACTCAGTTCTTCCCTTGTTATACACCTCTGGAAGAATGTGATAAGAGCTAAGGGTTGTATTCAATGCCAGTCCTACTCAGTGAAGAGCCACGAGGAGGATATGGAGTTAATGGGGGATATGGCCATGTTCTATCACAGTCAGAGGCAGAATGCCTTCAGTTGGTGGGAATTGTGAGAGGCTGTCACACCAGGGTCCTGCTGGCAAACTTCCCAAAGATTGGGCTCTTTGAGATGAGTATGGTGGACCACGTGGCCTTTTGGCCTGACCTAGCAAAGTTCTCCTGTTCTCATTTCTCTGGAAATAATAATAATAATAATAATAATAATAATAATAATAATTATTATTATTATTATTATTATTATTATTATTATTATTATTATTATTATTTATACCCCACCTATCTGGCTGGGTTTCCCCAGCCACTCTGCACAGCTCCCAACAGAATATTAAAAACACGATAAAACATCAAACATTAAAAACTTCCTTATACAGGGCTGCCTTCAGGTGTCTTCTAAAAGTTGGATAGTTCTTTATCTCCTTGACACCTGATGGGAGGGTGTTCCACAAGGGAGGGTGCCACTACCGAGAAAGCCCTCTGCCTGGTTCCCTGTAACCTCACTTCTCGCAGTGAGGGAACCGCCAGAAGGCCCTCGGAGCTGGACCTCAGGGTCCGGGCAGAACGATGGGGGGTGGAGACGCTTCTTCAGGGATACTTGGCTGAGGCCGTTCAGGGCTTTAAAGGTCAGCACCAACACTTTGAATTGTGCTCGGAAATGTACTGGGAGCCAATGTAGGTCTTTCAGGACCGGTGTCATATGGTCTTGGCAGCCACTCCCAATCACCAGTCTGGCTGTTGCATTCTGGATTAGTTGCAGTTTCCGGGTCACCTTCAAAGGTAGCCCCACATAGAGGACATTGCAGTAGTCCAAGCGGGAGATAACTATAGCATGCACCACTCTGGAGAGACAGTCTGCAGGCAGGTAGGGTCTCAGCCTGCATACCAGATGGAGCTGGTAGGCACCAACCTCATTCCTGATGCTCCTTTAGTTAAAAAGCAATATCATACTACAGCTGCCTTTCCTTTTGCTCACACCAAACAAGTCACATACTCGTTTACAGCTTGCTGTTCAGAAGGCTATGTGATTTAAGAACTATCATGGATTTCTTTAAACATGTATATGCACTACTTTGGGTGTTCTCTGTTCTTGTCTCTCTCAGATGATATATCTGGGCTCAGGTCTTTGCTGTGTAGGTGCGCTAGCAGGATTGTCCAGCCAGAGCACCTCTAGACTTGGCAATGCTCTAGGAATGATTGGGGTTGCTGGCGGCTTAGCAGCTACGTTGGGTGCTCTGAAACCATCCCCGGAAGTGCTGGCCCAGATGTCTATGGCCATGGCTATGGGTGGAACCATGGGTGAGTACTGTTCGTTGTACTAACTAAACCATTGAACTTAACCAGGAAGCACCTGGTGCTCCTTGGAAGGGCTCCTGCAATGAGAAAGTCATTTGCAGTGAACAAGCTACCAAAGAACAGCTTTCTGGCCACTGCTGTTCTTCCCCTCCAATGTGCAGATACTAGGGAATATTGTTTTACTATTTGCTGTGTTTTCTAGGTAAAGGTTAAAGGTAAAGGACCCCTGGATGGTTAAGTCCAGTCAAAGGCGACTATGGGGTGCAGAACCACCGAACTTCTGATTGGCAAGCCCAAGAAGCTCTGTGGTTTAGACCACAGCACAGTGTTCTAGGACATGTTTTCATATAATTCAGGGTATTTGCAAGCCCCAACAGGATGGGCTTAATTATGTGCTTCTTACTTAGATCATTCATGGATGGGTGGATAGATGGATGCATGGATGGATGGATGGAATAGAAAGATATTTGCACCAGCCTTTGGAATTTATGTACAAAGCAGTAGATGTTGGTCCATTAGGGTGAATTGGACACTGCCCCACAAATTTCATACCTCTTCCCCAGTGTTCTTTCCTCTGCACCTTTCTGAACACACCCATTATTCTGTCTAAAAGTGCTATTGGGCTGCCATAATAACACACATCTGTATGGAACAAGTAGTTTGGGACTGTGGTTCCTTACCCTGCAACCATCAGCTGCCCAGGAGGCACAGGGGCTTTGTTTACTTATTTATCCCAGAGATTTCTCTATTGCCCTTTATCAATGCATCACAGAGCAGTTTACAAAATTTAAATATCACAAATGCCTAGTATAAGGCTGAAATTCCAGCATCACTCACCTGGTTGGGAGTCAGCTCCACTGAATGCAGTGGGACTTAACTTCAGGATTGCATGGTGAAACATGAAAACACTTTGTGTGCAAAGGAACAACATCTTTGGCCCTGCACATTTGAAGAGGACTGAAGCTACAGAGTTTCTTCCTCACCACTACAGCAGCGTTCATATTGTCCCAAATGAGCTGACCAATGCTGTATATATTTTGAACTAGTTGACAAAAAGTGACTAAGTGCGATTATTTCCAAAGAAAAATCCACGAGTTGATTCTTCTTACTGGTTTATGGGGCCCCTGTATGCTGCTGTAACCTACTGTACCGGCAGACAGTGCCTTTATGAGAATTTGAACTATTGCTACCGCAGGTAAAATGAAGACCTCATTGCAAAGGCATCAGTGATCCATCAGTCAGTGGATTGTTAAGCATCTTTGGGGACTTAAGAGGTATATTTAACTCCGAAAGGTGGCAGTCTTGACTAAGAGGAAAAATGACAAAATAGAGAAGCGAGATATGCATGTTTTAAACATAGGGAGCATTTCCTCCGGAGCCAAATTTGCAGCCAGTTGCTATGAAACAAAGTAGTTTTCGTGACACTGGTGTTTATGAACTTTTGTTATGCTACTCCCCCAAAGTCTGTTTGGCCCCCACAAGGCCAGGCATCACCCAAGCATATCCATTCTAAATTGTAAAATCAGCTTGCATGGTGGTTTGTTTGTTTTAATAATTGTGTGAATTATCCCTCAGTGAACACAAATGGAGGACAAAATAATGAGAACTTATTCTGTACCCACAAAACTCAAGTTCTTGGAAATGTCCTCTGGAATTTTTTGGGTGGAGTTTTGTTGTGTTTTTTGCTCTCTACGAGGACTAAAATCCCTTTCCAACAAATATTGATATATCTTGTGCCATTTTCAAAGGCTGGCTAATATTAGTTTAGAAATCCATCTCAGTCTTAAAAAATTAGCAGAGCAGCATCCCAGTCCAGTTTTTTTATGGGTCCTCTAAGAAGCATATAGAGCATACAGAACTCACTGTCATCCCCACTCTGTGTAGTAGCAAGATTTCAGGGGGTTCCGGGTGCTCACCCAGGGTTTGTATTCCTTTGGAGAATTGAAGACGCAGCAGAGACTGTCATAGCTTTAAGAAACATTATTTATTCACATGATTACACCTTCAGTCTGCATGGAGGGAGTCCAGATCAGCATGGTCATTTCAAGAGGGATTTGTGCAGCACTGGAGTGCAAGGCCTCTCTCCCAGCCAGTCTTCAGCCATCCTGCCCAAGATGGATCTCCCCCTTTGTTCTCCCCTTCTTCTTCCCAACACACCTTGCTCGAAAGACTCTCTTTTCCTGTCATCTCAAGCACACACCCCATCATCATAGCAACCTCTGTCTGCCCAGGCCCAATATTCCTCTTAGATGGGCCATCAACACCTTTCGTCAGGGATGCAGGTGGTGTTGTGGTCTAAACCACTGAGCCTCTTGGGCTTGCCGTTCAGAAAGTCGGCGGTTCGAATCCCCATGACAGAGTGAGCTCCCCTTGCTCTGTCCCAGCTCCTGCCAACCTAGCAGTTTGAAAGCAGACCAGTGCAAGTAGATAAATAGGTACCACTGCGGCAGGAAAGTAAACGGTGTTACTGTGCGCTCTGGCTTCCACCATGGTGTCCTGTTGCGCCAGAAGCAGTTTAGTCATGCAGGCCACATGACCCAGAAAGCTGTCTGTGGACAAAAGCCGGCTCCCTTGGCCTGAAGGCGAGATGAGCGCCACAACCCCATAGTTGCCTTTGACTGGACTTAACCGTCCAGGGGTCCTTTAACTTTACTTTTTTTAGTACAAGAAGATCAAGAGTAAGGAACCCAGCAGTGTGGTTCTCAGTCCCAGAGTATTACGTAAGAAGAGCTCCAGTTTTATCCCAGGATTCCATGATACATTTTCCAAACAGCAGTGTCCCGTGTCTATTCCAAACTTTAAATCATACTTAGGTCCCTGTAGGAACAGGCATTCATTGTAGAAATAGACAATATCGGTAGGAAGTGGGTATGGTTATTTATGTCGTTGGTTTTCAAAATTTCTACCTCCAGAGAGTTCTGTCGATACAGGCATGTCTGCCAAGAAACCCTGGCACGTTGCAGAGGATTCTGGGTGTTCTTCCAAGGCAACCTCTCCCTTTGTAGATCACTTCTGGCTAAGTCTGCTAGATCTCCACATCACCCTGCATGGACTGAGGGTGCCCCAAGACACACCCAACCCTCTATTGCTGAGCACTGCAAGGATATAGTGGACAAACTGACTCTCAGGGTTGTTTGTTTGCCATTATTTATCTGTTCCATGATGATCCCCTGTTATGCTTCTAAGGTAACCCAGGACACCCCAGGAAATTGCTTGAAAATTACTATTTTATGCCATAGTTTGATCTTCCAACTACTCTTCTGACAGCAACTACCGTATTTTTCGCTCCATAGGATGCACCGGACCATAGGGCGCACCTCATTTTTAGAGGAGGAAACAAGAAAAAAAATATTTTTCTGGTTTTCCTCCTCTAAAAGCCCTGGGTTTTTTGGGGGGGGGTTGAGGACCAGCTCAAAGTTTTGCAGCTTTTTTGCAAAGGGAAAAGCCCTGGCTTTTTTGAGGACCAGCTAAAAGTTTTGCAGCTGTTTTTGCAAAGGCAAAAGGTCTTTTTTTGAGGATCAGCTAAAAGTTTTGCAGCTTTTTTTGCAAAGGGGGGAAAGCAAAGAGGAAAAGCCCCATTTTTATGGGGTTTAACTCACATTTCTGAAAAATCTTAAAGGGAGCCGTTTCCACTGTTTCCAGACAGATAATCTAATCAGCCAGTCACATGTCCTGGGGAAACAAACAAACAACCTCCCTCTGCAGCACATTCAACAAAGGTATCTTGCTGATCAGCTGCTGAGCGGTATCTTGCTGATCAGCTGCTGAGCGGGGTCCTTTCAACACTCCCTTTTCTCTTTGTAAAATAAAAAGCACAATCTGCTTTTGGCCCCTGGGCAATTCGGCTCCAGGGACCACCAATTGCTCCATAAGACGCACAGGTATTTCCCCTTACTTTTTAGGAGGAAAAAAGTGCGTCCTATGGAGCGAAAAATAAGGTATCCTTCTATTTACTAAAGTCTGCCAACTTCAGAGCTCTCTCCTACACTCCTCCCCCTGATGGGGTTGTGGCTCTGTCATCCTATATTTGCTCTGTGTTCTATAGATGCTGTTGCCTTGAGAGAGGTCCTAGCGATACCTTCTTTTGGGAAAGGGCTTAAAATAAGGTTGCGATTTCCTATTATTTTGTCTTTGCAGAAAAAAGGGGGGAATAACTTAAGAAAGTAAAGTAAACAGCGTCTTGTTACTTAACTGGCTGTTTATGCTTTCAAGACGGTATGAAATGCAATACAACGTTTTCTTTAACAACAACAACAAAAATATCTTGGATCTAAATTGTTTCCTTTTGCAGGTCTCACCATTGCGAAACGGATTGAAATTTCCGACCTTCCTCAGCTTGTTGCTGCATTTCACAGTCTGGTTGGCTTGGCAGCAGTTCTGACGTGCGTTGCAGAGTACATGATTGAATATCCACACCTTGATGTCCACCCTTCTGCTAATGTTCTCAAAACAGTGGCCTATTTGGGCACCTATATTGGGGGCGTAACATTCAGTGGTTCTTTAGTGGCATATGGAAAACTACAAGGTGCGCTAAATTATTTTAATTTTTATTCCCTGTGGTTTAGACACCCAAAGTTACGACATACAGACTTCTGCTAGGATTTCCAAAGGCTCTTAGAGTTAGGAACTCTGTTCACGCTGAATTTCCATAAGGATTGATGCCAGCCTTTAAAAAGAAAAAGAAAAAAACCTTTGAAAATTTTGTGGCTTGGTCCCAAGATTTTCTGAACAAGTAAATAGTTGCTTCGGACACAGCAATTTATTTCCAGAGTAGCTGTAGTGTCACAATATTACAAATTGGCATTGTGTGAGTTATGCAGTCACAACAAGGGCCAGTAAAGAGTACCAGACCAAGTGCTGCACTTAGACTGGGAAAGACCTGGGTTCAAATCCCTGATTTCCAAACGGCTTTCTCCTTGCAAAGAGACAGGCCATTGAAAGAAATCTCCTTTCAAAGCAGGATAGCGGACCCAACAAACACATATCCAGCAAGGTTCTATTAACCCTCTGCTGACCAAACCTCAGTCTTAAACTTAGGATCAAAAGACTGGAAAGAGAACCTTCGGACAACATCCAGATTAAAAACCCCAAATTGCAATAAAAATATTAACATGCCAAAAGATTAAGCCTCAATATTGTTTCCCCCCCCCCCCACTAGGTATATTAAACTCCGCTCCGCTTCTTCTGCCTGGTCGCCATTACCTGAACGCTGGGCTGTTGACAGCTTCAGTTGGTGGCATGATTCCTTTTATGCTAGACCCCAGCTATACGACTGGCATGGCCTGCCTCCTAGGAGTTTCAGGACTCTCCTCGATCATGGTATGTATAGGCATGGAAGCTTTGGGTTTGAAGAAGGGAAAAGGTGGGGCAAGTCAGGAACCAGAGGTGAGGGCAGAATTGGGTCAAGCGGGAACCTGTCGGGTCGGGGCAGAATCTTCTAGAACAGGTTGGTAATGGTAGGAGGATGGAGTCAGGGACACTGGACTGTGAAACACGATATATTATGGAGTGAGGCTGGCACAAGTCTAGTGAGCTGATAATGTGCAGTTCGAAAAATGGGAGGGGGGTCAGATACATTAGGTGTATTAATTAAGCACTTAAAGATGAAGCAATGTCAGGGACGGCATGTACACAGATTATACAAGGGTAAGATGTACTTTGGCCACCTCATGAGAAGAGAAGACTCCCTGGAAAAGACCCTGATGTTGGGGGAAATGGAGGGCACAAGGAGAAGGGGACAACAGAGGACAAGATGGTTGGACAGTGTTCTCAAAGCAACTGGCATGAGTTTGGCCAAACTGCGGGAGGCAGTGAAGGATAGGGGTGCCTGGCGTGCTCTGGTCCATGGGGTCACGAAGAGTCAGACATGACTGAACGACTGAACAAAAATATGTGCTCAGTCTCCGTACTGAAAACAAACTGCCCAAACTATGTTTTTAAAACCCTTCTTCTTTTTGACTCGAACCTCCTCTTCTTCACCTTCATCTTCAGGCAGGTAACATCCTTGTAAAGTAGCCATTTTGTGTGTGCCTATTACAGTTACTGTACGAAGGCAGAGTAATAAATGAATCATGGCCGTATAGTAGATAAGAACCACAGACTCCTATGAAGAAACCACCACTGGTACGGGATGTGTAAGCAAGGAGCAAAGCATGCTTTGTATTCATTCATCTTCCCCCAACTCCTTTCTATAGTGTCGGTTGTCAAAGAGGGGAATTTGTTTAGCTGGAAAATCTGCTTAAAAAACAACAATCCTCTTGTCATGCTCCTTGCCGAGTCAGACAATGGGGTTGGTAGTAGGTTGGGTTTTCTGTTTGTTTGTTTGTTTTTTAAGTAAGGCCAGCACTGAAATATACTGGGTTTTTAGACCCCAGTACATATTAACTTGCCAGAATGTGGTTTAACTGGTTAGCAGAGTGCAATCATGGAACGTCAGCTACCCTTGGCATGCAAAGATATTCCAGACGAAAAGGCTGGGTATAAATTTAGTAAACAAATAAATAGCAGTGACATAGTCTGTACTGTTGATCACAAACAAGATAATTTAGGGTATATAATTGCTCCTGTACCCTGGGGTGGGATGGAAAGGCAACTATTTTGATGTTGCTGTTGTTCAGCCCAATAAATCATATTGTTTTCCCTATTGCGTGTGTAAGAAATATAAAGACTGTTGTTGTTTTTTTGGAGTGGTGGTTGGGCCGCCAGCAAAGGCTGTGCTGTGCTGCCTATTTTGAATTTCAAGCAAGGTAGCACAAACTTCTCCCACGAATATCCAGCGTCTGCTGAGCAATACAAGATGCAGCTGCGGCTGGAAGGGGGCAGGGAGGGGCTGGCGATGTTCCGAGGACTCCGCAGAGCCCTCTTCAAAATAGTTGTGCGGCTCTATAGAAATTCCATTAAAAAAATCCCGTGCTACCCCTTCAGGATCCCACAAACCACATCTGCAGGGTTCCAAAATCTTCTTAGCTGCGGGCCTTATGGTGAAATAAGCTACTGGTTTAATCAGTCAGATGTTATTGTAATCCTAGATTGGAGAGGGAGAGATAACAGTACGAGCCAAGAACAGGCTTGGGAAAGATATGATGTAGGGTTCCCAAATGTCTGTTTGACATAACCAAGATCTTTAGGTAGGTGCTTGCAATTTTCTTTTTTTTTGGGGGGGGGTTATAATTAATGCCCTTCTTTTCCACCATTCAGACTACTGTAACTGTAGTACACTGGGAAATATAGGGAGCATTGTAGTAACACTGTCATGTGAAGGAGTCAATGGGTTTTGGGGAAGGACAGTAAGATGGGCAGATCAGAAAAGTCCTTATTGGCACTTCTTGTAGCCGAGTAAGATTGTCTTTCATAAACACGGTCTTAACAGTGAGTCCGTAAGTGACTGTGGAGGCCAATTCTGGATCCACACATCCTTCCACAGTGGGGACATAGGTTTCCAGGCAGGAGTTTGCCAAGCGTGCCTTCCTCTTATCACATTTCCCTCTTTCGCCCAAAGTTCGAGTGTCTTCAAAGCCCATGACACCTTTGGTAAAGGCTGTTTTCCAATTGGAGTGCTCACAGGCCATTGTTTCCCAGTTTTCGATGTTTATACTACCGGTACATTTTTTAAGATGTGGCTTGAGAGTTCTTTAAACCTCTTTTGTTGACCACCAGCATTACGCTTTCCATTTTTAAGTTCGAAACAGAGAAGTTGCTTTGGAAGACGATAATCAGGCATCCGCATAACATGACCAGTCCAACGAAGTTAATGTTGAAGAATTATTGCTTTGACACTGGTGATCTTTGCTTCTGGCCATGTGTATGACCGCAGTCTTTGTTTAATCTCTATGCCTCACACATCCTGCTGATTAAATTCCCATTTCTTTCCTCCCCGTTCCTTTTCTTTCTAACGCGAACCTTATACACTCTTGCTGTTACTTAAACCTGACCTACGTTGGGTTCGCCTTCCCTTTTCGGCACGTGAAAATGGCAGGGAGTAACCCTGACGGCAGCTATTGGTGGAGCAGATATGCCTGTGGTGATCACTGTACTCAACAGCTACTCTGGGTGGGCCTTGTGCGCAGAGGGATTTCTTCTGGACAACAACCTGATGACCATTGTTGGAGCCTTGATTGGTTCTTCCGGAGCTATCCTGTCTTACATCATGTGTGTGGTAAGTAGGGGCGGGGGGGGGGGGGCGGAATTTTGAATCAGTTCGCCTTTGAAAGTGAACGTGTCTAATTTGCGCTTTCCAACCAGAGAACTGAAGCACAGCCAAACTGTGAAACAAACACTTCTCCAAATTTTGCCACGCAGTTCTCCAGCCAAGTACAAAAATGCATATCTACTAGGGTGAAATATACATAAGAATGAGCATCATTATATATATATATATATATATATATATATATATATATATATGCATTACAGTAGGGGAATTTGCTTTGTGAAACTTTGTATATTGGGGGAAATTGCATACAAATGTGTATATTAGGAGAAATTTGCAGTAGAATGCTGGCGAATTTTCATGAAAACTTTTTTAAAAAAAATATTGTGAGAAATTTTTTTTCCCTTCAAAAAAATGCAAACTGGTTTGGGAATGCAGAGAACTGAACTTAAGATTGGAAAAGTGAGAAACTGAGAGAAACCAAAATAGACAAGATTCACTGATCCCCAGTAGAAGATAGGTATAGGCACCCTGTGGTTGGTGTGTTTTCATTATTCATTTAGCAAGGCAATAATTTCATGACTACCCCACTTTATCTAGTGTCTGGAGCAACCAAGCCAGATGGGCGGGGTATAAATAATAAAATTATCATCATCACCACCGCCGCCATTAAGTGACTAGGTGTCAGCTGCTACATCATCAGTGTCCTTGTGAGGAAAGAGTACTGAAGATATATGCTGGGTTTGTTTGTCTGTTGTTTTGCAATTTAAAAAAAAAATCATTTACAAATATACACGCTGAGGAGGGAAAACAGGCCAACCTCTCTCCCTGTCATATACACACACAACCTGACAGGACACTTGCCTCAGCCTCCACCTTGGATGATAAAGATGTATCTAGCCTTGCTAGCTCTGCAATGTCAATCAGTCATCGGTACCCATTAAAGGAAAAATGGGGAACCTGTGGCCCTCTGGGTGTTGCTGTACTACAACTCTCCTCATCCCTCACAATTGGCCATGCTGCTGATGAGCTTGATGAGAATTGGAGTCCAACAACACAGGCTTCCCACAGGTTTAGGCAGTGCTTTTTTTCCTAAAAAAAATGTTTAGGGGAACTCTCATTTTCCTATTCATATTGAAATACTGCCCCCCAATGAGGCCTAACTTAGATTCACAAAATGTTTAAGGGTATGCGTACCTGTGCATCCCCCCAGAAAAAAAATGCACTGGGTTTAGGTGTTAACAAAACAGGCTGTGTGCAGTTAAAGTGTGTAACAGTGGCTTGCTTTCCTTATCTATGAATAAGCATTATGACTAAATATCTAACCATAGTTGATCACAAACCAGGATATGAAACCATGAGTTTGAAAGCAGTGGGTTGTATCCAACTAAATTCTACTCAAGAGTAGACCCATTAAAATTAATAGACCTCAGTTAGTCCTGTCCATGCTCTGAGTATGACTAATGTGGATACAATCTAGTGGCTTTAATTAACCAAGTTTAAGCATTCAGTAAAGCAATGGTTAAAGTAGTTTTCCTGCCTCTCCGTTCACCCCAGGTGGCAAGCAGATATCCCAAGTGGTTTTGGTTAGACCTGACATTTGTTAATGTATGTCTAATGGTTTGTCCAGGCCATGAACCGATCTTTGCCAAATGTCATTTTGGGTGGATTTGGTACAACATCTACGGCTGGAGGAAAGCCCATGGAAATAGTTGGAACACACACTGAAGTTGGAATCGATCAAACTGTTGACATGATCAAGGAAGCTAATTCAATCATCATTACACCTGGTAAGAGTTCAACAATGCTATATTCAATTGTTTAGTAGTTATGCACATAGGCTATGAAAAAGATATTTCCCAGGTTCTTGTTCTACTGTTACCTGTACAGTTCCCAAATATCCAAATTTATTTTCCCAATTAACAAATAACTTTTTACTGTATTGAATGCAAAGGTAACCGATCTCTAATTACCTACTTGTTAAGGCAAATGCTGTTAGTCACATCAGGCTCTGCTGACATCTGTGCCTCAGCTGACATGATAGAAGACCATATGAGGTGAGGTTGGTTGGGCCACTTAGTGGTCAAGACTGAGAACTGAACTTCAGTTGTGTCCTGAGACACAACTTGACCTGGAATGAGTCTGTACCTCAGAAAAGTGCGTAATGTCACTGACTGGAAATGTCCTTTTCTAAAACAGTGGGAAGGAGACTTGGAGAAATTTCTGAAACTGAAAGCTGATTCAGGATGTAAGAAGGCTTCATTTTCCTTTCTACCTTTTGCTCATTGCATGCAGCACTGCTTCCATTCCACCGGAGTTCATCTTCTGCTAAAACTGCATTACTTGTCTTGCTGTCCACGCCGGCAAAATTATTTAACTTATGTAATTTATGTAATAAATTATGTTGTCATTATATTATTCCACTCTATTCGTTTCACCGCAAACAAAAAACAATTCAGTTTGGGGGACATGGATGTAATCGATTATGTATTGTTTGCAGACTAAAAACAAGAACAGCATATATCGATGTTATTAGCTGGATTGATTTCTGTTCTGGAGAGGGGACAAATAAGCCAACATTGGCAATTTCTGTTCCCGTTTCTGTTTTTTGTCAGAATTCTCTGGCATCCCTAGAGCTAACTGACAATTCTACCAGATTATAGATGGAGAAGGTTCAGACAGGGGTGGAGGAAGGGGGTGTGGTGGCTGCAATCTGCCCCAGGTGTCACCACTGAGGGGGGTGACAAAATGCTGGGCGGCACTGACCGCGGGGCCTGCAGTGCGCCTGAGCCACATGTCTCTCGGTGGCTTGGGCACGCACAGGCTCCGCGATGGCCAAACGGCCCGCCCGCTGCCTCCCACCCCAGCTGTAGGGAGGCTGAGTGGGAGGAGGCAGGCAGACTCTAGAGGCCCCATGGTGCACCCCGCCCCTATGGGCAGCTCACCCCAAACCTGGGTACGCCACCCCAGGCGCCCAAGTGGCTTCCTCTGCCACTGGGTTCAGAAGCAAACCAGAGTTGAGCTTCTCTTCTTTCTCCAGCTTAGCAAAAAATAAAAGGGGGGGGGGATAAAGGCCCTGCCTTACCAAGTCCTCAGGAGGGTGGTCTCTCTTCCCTGAACAAAGTTCAGGAGCTTGAAGAGGAGAATGGGTTTTTCTGTTTTGTCTTCAAGAAGCCTCCTGTCCTCCTGTCTTTCTCATGTACCATGGACAAGACAGAGTGGGTGGGGGGAAATCAGGACGGTGCTAAAGTCATATTGCACTGTTCTGACGCCTGCTTCTTTTCTGTGTGGCAGAGCTTGAAGGGCATAAATGACACCTGGAGCTAGCTTCATTTTGTGACTTGAACATGCATTCTGTCTGGAATAGACTAATAGCTCTTCTGTGGTGCTTCCTCCTCATTATTACAGGGCTGGGAAGCATAATGACTCCAGGGGGTTAATGCTATTCTAATTTTTTTTGTCCATTTCCAAACTACATTATTTGACCATGAGACACTGTGTACCACATGGTCTTTGAATTCTCCAGAAAAGCATTCCTCCTCTTATTTTTATAGGAAACCAGAAAAATATGTCCTACTGGATGAGCCTGAGTTCACAGCACAAAAAAAATCAAAAACCAAAACCAAAAAAACCAAAAGGAGATGCAAGTCACTGATCTCATTGACAGGGAAAATTCCCCTGCTAGGTGCATTGAGTTGTTTGCAGAAGCATTTAGTTAAACAGGCTGGTGGTCTTGGCAGGACAACTTTAGCCTGGATGCTTGAGCCAGGCCAATTTCTTCTTGGGCTCTCATAGTTAAAACTTCTTGCCCCTTGCAATGTGCTTGGGCAGCCCCATTCACCTGACTTGGGAGTGCGTCTGGCTGGCCCTGCAAGCCAGAAATTTCACTTAGCAAGAGTCTCCAAAGGAAGGGGCAGCAGGAACAGAAAATGAACATGTCTAAGTCCATTATTCCCCATCTAAGCATACTGCTTTTGAGGGAGGTGGGATGAGAGAGAATGAATTTAATACTTCAGAGATGTTTTTTCAGTAATGCTTTAAAATATATGTTTTACATGGTTGGAGTGCTCAGATATTTCCTCCTGGACATAATACCTAAATTCCTCTCCCTCAAGAGACAGGAGAACTTTGTGCAGTGAAAGTTTGTAGGGAAAAACTTCATCTGGAACTAAAGACTGGGTTCTGAATTCAACACTGCAGAGTGTTTGGAGGGTTGGGAATCCTCTGGTTGTTTCCTAGTAGGGTTTTAGCAGGGGGTTGTATTGGTTTTCTTTATGCTACCCCACCTCCATTTGCTCCTAAATGTCTGTCTTAATTTTCATACTGTTGGGTTGATGTTCTACGATTGTTATATAATCTGGTAAGACATTTTGCTTATTTGTGGGCCCTGTGGACTCTTGGTATATATTTGCAGCCAGACAAAAGGGACCCAGAATCTTTGTTTAAATCTAGGGCTGGCAATGGTGGTCAGAGTAGCTGGGGGGTCTGGAACCTCCTAGCACTGTTGCTGCAGTTGCTGGCTCTCACAGCTGTCTTATCTGAGCATGCAAACAGCGACCAGAATGACTAGAGATGGAGCAGCATTTTTCCATTCCCCCCCCCAAAGGGGGACCCAGACTTGGCCCCGTGTCAGTGGAGGCGGTCCCAGCTTTTGCCCAAGGATGGTATGTTCTGGTGCTTGGCCTGCCAGGTGACGAGGGAACACACTGAAACTATATTACCTAGAGTGTTCCAAACCTAAAGCTTTTCACTACTTATTGGGACAGTGCACAGTTAAATTTACTGCCCCTGAATATGACACAGACTGTGCAAGACATGCCAGCTACTCTATTTGACAGAATAGCATAAGCAAAAAAAGGGGGGGCAGTTTTTTGTCCCATGAGTTTTTAAATCTAAAGTTGCACCACAGGAAAAGACAACAAATGAAGAGGAGCTATTGGAAAGATGAGTGTTAAAGGAATGAATGCGAGCACATGTGGGTACATGCACTTTGAGATGTGCTGCATACGCAAACCATACATTTAAAGCACATCTATTTTCCCCAAAGAATCATGGGAACTGTAGTTTATTAAGGGTGCTAGGAACTACAGCTCTGAGGGGGGGGCTACACTACAGTTCCCAAGATTCTTTGTGAGGAAGCCATATGCTTTGAATGTCTATGTGTTGGGAATTAAAACCTGGGAGGTATTAAGCAACTGCTTAAACTCTGATTTCTTCTCTCTCATCATTGTAGGTTGGGGCCTTTGTGCAGCCAAAGCTCAGTATCCTATTGCTGACATGGTAAAGATGCTTAATGAACAAGGGAAGAAAGTCAGGCAAGTGTGATCAATATGCTGGTATAAACAGGTTACATTACTAATAAGAAAATTCGCTTTAGTCGCCGGAGATCTGGTGTGATCCGCAACCATTTACTCTACAGTAACAGCTTTGATGGCACTCTTATGGTGTAGTGGTTAAGAGCGGTAGACTCGTTATCTGGGGAACCGGGTTCGCTTCCCCACTCCTCCACATGCAGCTGCTGGGTGACCTTGGGCTAGTCACACTTCTCTGAAGTCTCTCAGCCCCACTCACCTCACAGAGTGTTTGTTGTGGGGGAGGAAGGGAAAGGAGAATGTTAGCCGCTTTGAGACTCCTTCGGGTAGTGGAAAGCGGGATATCAAATCCAAACTCTTCTTCTTCTTCTTCTTCTTCTTCTTCTTCTTCTTCTTCTTCTTCTTCTTATGAAGTGAGATAAATCTTTAAAAAGATGACCTTGCTTTGTGGAGGCATATCATAAGAACTGTTTGTATCTACCCTTCATCCATGAGAAATGGTTGGCTACTTCTTTTCCTTCTGCCTTCATTTCCCCTCCTTTCATCTCTCTCCTCAATTACTGGGTCCTGCTAACGAGAAACATCATAAAACACAAACTCATAGTTAACAGCAGTGGTTGTTGTTTTTTTGTGGTGGGGAAATGAGTTGCTTGTCCTCATGTCGTGGGTGCCAGCACAAAATGGCTGCCCATGGCGGCGGCGGGGGGGGGGGGGAGGAGAAAAGTGACTGTACTCTGTGAGTACCATAACAAAAGAGCTGAAAGCCCTGTCTTCTTTTGCAATGGACCACTCTTGTCATGCAGCCATGAATGGCACAGAGCATCTACACATTAAAAATAGTGCCACCTTTTGCACATTTACTCCTCTGCACCATATTGTGCTCTGCCACCACAAGAAATAGCAATATGCTCCTTGCTTATTATTTATTTATTAATCGCCTTTATAGACCACCTTTCTGCTAAGGCATTTAATGCTTCCTAGGCTGCCAGAAGTCTACATTTCCCTCCATCTCAGAACACCGCAGTTTCTCCATTAGGAATACAGGAAGCTGCCTTAAACAGAGTCAGACCAAGTTTCGTGATTGCTATCACATCTAGTTTGGCTGTTTGAGTTCTGGACATGGATGAGGGACCTGTGGATATGGAACTCTGCTTAGGTATGAATCTTGGGAGGAGTGATTGAGCTAATAATAATAATAATAATAATTGTATTATTTATACCCCTCCCATCTGGCTGGGTTTCCCCAGCCACTCTGGACGGCTCCCAATAGAATATTAAAAACATGATAAAACATCAAACATTAAAAACTTCCCTAAACAGCGCTGCCTCCAGATGTCTTCTAAAAGTCAGATAGTTGTTTATTTCCTTGACATCTGATGGGAGGGCGTTCCACAGGGCGGGCACCACTGCCGAAAAAGCCCTCTGCCTGGTTCCTTGTAACCTCACTTCTTGCAGGGAGGGAACCACCAGAAGGCCCTCGGCGCTGGACCTCAACAATGGGGGTGGAGACGTTCCTTCAGGTATACTGGGCCAAGGCCATTTAGGGCTTTCAAGGTCAGCACCAACACTTTGAATTGTGCTTGGAAATGTACTGGGAGCCAATGTAGGTCTTTCAGGACCGGTGTTATATGGTCTCGGTGGCCACTCCCAGTTACCAGTCTAGCTGCCGCATTCTGGATTAGTTGTAGTTTCCGGCTCACCTTCAAAGGTAGTCCCACGTAGAGCGCTTTGCAGTAGTCCAAGCAGGAGGTAACCAAAGCATGCACCACTCTGGCAAGACAGTCTGTGGGCAGGTAGGGTCTCAGGCTGCATACCAGATGGAGCTGGTAGACAGCTGCCCTGGACACAGAATTGGCCTGCGCCTCCATGGAGAGCTGTGAGTCCAAAATGACTCCCAGGCTGCACACCTGGTCCTTCAGGGGCACAGTTACCCCATTCAGGACCAGGGACCAATTACACCCTCTTGGCCTAGCGTACCTCACTGATGTTAGCAGAGTGACTGAAATAGACCAGACCAGAGTCCAGAGAGAAAAGAAACTGATCCTAATTTACTCAGTGTGAGCTGAATAAAAGCAGCACATAATATGAGGATAAATAGAGAACTTTTTTATTTCATACGGTACATAGGGTAAAAAATGATTAAGAACTACTTTCCCCTCCTACACTTGCAGTTGTGAAAACTCAGCTGACACTTTCTTTCTTACTGACACTTAACTCCCAACTAACTAGAGCCTCCAGCCGATTGGAGTTGGCTGTCATTCAGACCAATAGCAGACCTCACCCCTTAAGACTCTCACTGAATAGTCCCTGCTATTGCACTTCTCACAATAGGTGAGAACGGTGCTCACCCATTGAAATTGCCTTTCCTGAATGCTGGCTGCCCTTCCTACCCATCACTCTCTTCTTAGTGGTTCAATCAGGAGGCAGTCAAGCCTGGAACTGGCCTGCCGCCACCTGTGTAGCATTGCTAACATTGATTATTTTCTTTTTATTAGTTCAGCGTGTCTTGGATGCAATGCGGCCATTCCTTTTCTCTCTTTGTTTCCAGGTTTGGCATCCATCCGGTGGCAGGCCGTATGCCAGGGCAGCTGAACGTTCTGTTGGCAGAAGCCGGTGTCCCTTATGACGTTGTGCTGGAAATGGACGAGATAAATGAAGATTTCCCAGGTAAAGAATGAGGGTGGAGAGAGGAGAGAGAGAAAAATAAATAACGGCTTATTTTTTATTTAAACCATGCTGAGAAAGTTAGTTGTATTGTGTGCTTTTGCAGTTAGGCCAAAGAATAATCATGCTGTCTCAAGTGGTATTTGCCCTTGTCTGATCTCCCATCCTCTTCTGACTTCTCCCGTAGAAGCTCTCCAGGTACCAACTTCAGCTGAGCCCCATATCGATCTGCGCCAGCTGCACCCCTGAAGCCTACACCCTAGGTGTACTACTATTTGTTCAAACCTCTCTCAGGGGCATTGGGCCATATTGCGAGCATCAGATTTGCAGGGGGCTATTCTGGAAAGCAGCTCTGCTTGTGTAGCATACTTTCTCAGCTGACTTCAGAGGTGGTCTGCTTCCCCAGACTTTCTATTATAGAGTGAGCTGAGAGATGCAAGAGCCTTTTGATGTTTCATTGGGGAGGTCAAGTTTTATAGCGTGATGCTGCTGGACAAGAATTAAATGATCGAGCTAACAATGCATCTATGAATCAGCAGCTTACAGCTGTCAAGCTGGTGCTCCAGCAAGTCTCTTGCATAAAATCTCTTTAAGCAATGAAAGAAGCAGGACGCTTGTGGGAATCAGAAGGCAGCCAAAAAGAGAACGGAAAAGGAGCTCGAAAGTAATCTCAAGCCACCGTCTTAAAAACCTGTGCTTTGAAAGGAAAGTTCCTCCCACCCACCAAATTCCAGGCGCTCATTATTTAATGTTTTCCCTATATAAATTAATCATACTCTTCCTATTTCATTAAAAGGCTGCTACTTTCATATTGCAAAACTGATCTAGAGAAACCATCTGGGCCACCGGCATCATGATTATTTATGAGAAGTAACCTTTCAAATAGAGTTGTGAATATTGAATCTCACGCTTCTCAACACCGTTGTTGGGTTAAGTTAATTGAGAAGATTGCCTGTTGCTTCTTGGGAAGAGGGCATGGCATTAAGTCATGAGTATTCCTTTGTCATAATTTTCAGCTGTCAATCAGAGTTCACTGTTGGTCTTTCAGTGAAAGGGACTTAACCCTGTGAAATTGGCTAGGCCAGTGCGGTAGAGACTACTAGCCCTCCTGCATCATGCAGATAGTGTAATGTATGACCCAGGCACTCAGCAGAAGGAACAATTTCTTCCTGTTTGTTTGAGGAAGAGAAATAACATACATAAGACTCCTGTGCGATTCAGCATCAGCATGGAGTGCCTAAGTCTTCTGTTACAGCTGATGACACACAGCCCTACTTCTCCTTTAGATCTGCAGGTGTTCTAGATTCAGGTAGGTAGCCGTGTTGGTCTGACGCAGTCAAAATAAATTAAAAAATTAAAAAATTGTCCAGTAGCACCTTAGAGACCAACTAAGTTTGTTCTGGGTATAAGCTATTGTGTTCTGGGTATAAGCTATTGGTCTCTAAGGTGCTACTGGACAACTTTTTAATTTATTTCATTGGCAGGTGTGGCAGTGGAACTGCTGGACACTTGTCTTGCCTTGGTAATGGACTGGATAAGAGGCAATAAACTGCAGCTCAATCCAGATAAAACTGAGGCAGTGTTAGGGGGTGGTACCCCGGACTGGATGCATGGAAGATTTCCTGCTTTTGATGGGGTTACACTCCCACTGAAGGAGTGGATATGCAGACTGGAGGTGCTTCTGTTGTTATTGCTTGAGTCTCAGGTAGCCTCATAGTGCACATTTAGATGTGGTGGCATGTGCCCTAGTTGGCTGAGGGAGTTTTCCTTCGGATGTTTGGTTGAATGTCTCCCTGCTATGTACAAGTCCTGAACTAAGAAAGACAAAACCTCTCTGTTCCTTTCTCCTCACTGTTTCTGTTCAATTTCTTTATCAGGTTTTCTTTTCTCTCTGGCCTCCGGACTTATATGTTTATATGATTTATATGCTTAGATGTTTTATCAGTCTCCGCATCCCAAGGGAATTAAGCAGTTGTCTGCCAGCGACTTTGAAAGTCCTGACAAAAGACAGTAGCTTTACAAGTTTCTGAAGTGTTGATGAGTTTTCTTCTGCCTCTCAGACACAGATCTGACTTTGGTAATCGGTGCCAACGACACTGTGAACTCTGCAGCACAAGAAGATCCAAATTCAATTATAGCTGGTATGCCTGTATTGGAGGTCTGGAAATCTAAGCAGGTAAGTGATGGCAAGGGATTGACTCTTTTGTGATAGCCTCCAACAGAATTCCCTTTGCATCTCAACCCATGAGAATCGGGCCAGGGGTGGGGCACAGGTTCCTCATTCTTGATGGATCCTTGGCCGGTTCTGACAGGGCTAGTCTTACGTTGTGAAGAATATGCCTTTAACAAAGGAGGAGGATTTATAAAACTGTATTATGGCATGTGTACCTAATTGGCTCTTCTGCCTACTTCGCTTTGTTACAGGTACTTAATTACACCCAGTTAAAAATGGAAAGGTTTCCACCAAAGTTTAGGGTTGCCATATTTCAAAGAGTAAAAACCAGGACACCCCGAAAGTTGTTGAGCTTACCCAAAAAACGTGATTTTTCAATTGACTTGGTTCCCTCCGGGCGTCAATTCCACCTTTGGAATTGTCTAGACGTATGGCAGCCCTACCAAAGTTATCTTCCTTAACATTTCCATGTCTAAAGCTTTAAGGCACTTCAATTCACAGCTGTATGCGGTAATATTCCAAGGTCTCTTTAAGTGCTTGAATACTCACTTTTATGGAGTTGGGCCATGCTGAATCGATGATTTCAACCATATAATAATTAAACAATCCATGGCCTTTTAAATTGGGGTGGTGGTATTGTTTTTGTTTGTCATTTTGGTATGTATTTTTGTGTTTTTGTATTGTGAACCGCCCTGTGATTTACGGTTGCCAGATGTCCACTATTTGAGTGGACAGTCCACTTTTTCACATTATGTTCACTATTTTTTTCCACAAAATAGTGGACTCTTTTATTCAAAAGCTTTATGATGAAATGGTATTTTAATACATGTTAAAATGTTTGTAAGAAAATATATAATTTAATTTAATTTAACCCACCCCACCCCCCGCTTGTCCGCTATTTTTTGGAAGCAGACCTGGCAACCCTATGTGATCTTCGGATGAAGGGCAGTATAGAAATTTAAGAAATATTGATAATATGGTTTCAGAGTAGGTACACTATGATTGCTTGAGTATCTCTCTATTCATGCCGCCATTTTGTTTCTCCACCAGGTCATTGTCATGAAGCGCACTCTGGGAGTTGGGTATGCTGCAGTTGACAACCCCATTTTTTACAAGCCCAATACCTCAATGCTGCTTGGTGATGCCAAGAAAACCTGCGATGCTTTACAAGCCAAAATTAGGGAATCTATTCCTACCCATTAGTATTAGTATTCCCAGATTTGTGTAAAAACATAGGGCACCAGCCACCCAACAATAAACCTTGTTTAGTACCATTAATTTCATTGGTTGAGTTTATTTATTATAACTTATTTAATACATTTCTATCTTGCTCTTCAGCCACAGAAGGGCTCCCGGAGCAGCTTACAAATATCAGGAATAAGACAGCACAGAAAGTTGAGCATTTTGAAATCAAGGGAACTAAAAAGAGGGCAACTTTGACTGTACTGTGTCCATAATTTGGTATTGTTTAGGAAATAAGTTTGGTGGTGGGTGCAGTCTCTTTTTTATATACAGCTGTGTCCGACAGACAGGTAAAAGAACCTGAGGTATTGGATCATGTTAGTAATTTGTGGCTTCTGTAAAGGTAAAGGACCCCTGGGCGGTTAAGTCCAGTCAAAGGCGACTATGAGGTTGCGGCGCTCATCTTGTTTTCAGGCCGAGGGAGCCGGCGTTTCTCCACAGACAGCTTTCCAGGTCATGTGGCCAGCATGACTAAGCCACTTCTGGCGCAACAGAACACTGTGACGAGTGCCAGGGCACACGTGATGGGGTGAGCTCCCGTTGCTGTGTCCCAGCTCCTGCCAACCTAGCAGTTCAAAACTACGCCAGTTCAAGTAGATAAATAGGTACCGCTGTGGCAGGAAGGTAAACGGCGTTTCCATGTGCTCTGGCTTCTGTCACGGGGTTCTGTTGTGCCAGAAGCGGTTTAGTCCTGCTGGCCATGACCCGGAAAGCTGTCTGTGGACAAACGCCAGCTCCCTCGGCCTGAAAGCGAGATGAGCACCACAACCCCATAGTCGCCTTTGACTGGACTTAACCATCCAGGGCTCCTTTACCTTTTACATTTACCTTTTTGGCCTCTGTGCCTTTGTGGATGAAAATGTAAATCTCTGTAATTAAAAATTCAAATGACATCATTTGCAGCTTATTTCTCAAACTTTGCAATTGTAGTTATGGCACTTTAAGTAATCAGAGGCAGGTGAAAGGGATGGGCAAATTTGGGTCTGGAGAAATGTCAGCTGCCAGACCAAGGAAAGGGTAGAGAAGCAGTGGCGGATAGGCTCTAGGCCTTGTTGCAGCAGCCCATTTCAAGGGAGTGATGACTTGGTTTGCCACCCACCAACTGCTCCTCAAAGTGGCTGGCTATGATGAAATGGACATCTCATATAATGGAAATCATGCCTTCTGTGTTTCTTCCAATGATCCCTCCCCTTCTCATTAGCCTCATTTTTTAAAAAACAAAAAACTACAGCTTCTTAAGTCAGGGAACGCCTCTAAAGCAGCACCAGTTGCAGTGCAAGAGGTTGCAGCTGGTGGAGAAAATGGATAGAAGGACTTTTAAGTGTCCACTAGAGGATGTTTGACTCCTGAAACTCGCAGAGGAGTAAATTGAATTGTAACACACTCTAAAAGTAAACCAACACTTGTTTATATAAGGTTTTATCTGTCTCTACTTTTACACTAAAAATGTTTTCAAAGAAACGTGATTTGGAAGAAAACGAATTAACGTTTTGCCTCTTTAGACTGATTGTTAAGAATACATTGGGTCAGGGGGTCGCTTGGATGTGCATTTCCAGTGGGCGGATTCCTTTCCCTTTCCATTACAGCCCAGTAATGTTCCACAAAGCTGCTTTAGAGACTTTCCTGGGAAAAGTTCAAAGGAGTCCTTGTTTAACATCACACAGAGATGAAAATGTCAGAGAGACAATCAAAAGTCATTCACTGGAAACAGTGTTAATCATTGTGCAAAGGCAAGATGCCCTTTTCTTGACAGCAATTAAAAAACAACACATGGATAGTGAAAGCATTTGCTGTTGCAATTTATTAGAGAGATGACTGTTGAAGATAATTCTCGCTGTAAAAACATGGCACAGTTTTGTATAACATTAGTGGTTTTAGCAACATAGGCTACCATCCAGTGAGCCTTAAGGATGATTCTTCATGTACTGGACTGCAGACTACATGTCTAAATAGGGGTTATTCTACCCTGAGCCTGTGTTCTGCTATATCACCATTAGATGAATATGTTAACACCAGCTGGTCAGCTCTACACATCCATTTTTGCGTGTGCAAATGAAACTAATGATAGGTTTTGCCCATACTGGGGAAATGAACCATCTTCCTACTCTGCCCTCCCCAAACACCTGAATTTTGGGCTCTCCCTACAAAACTGATTGGCGATACATATAGGATAAATGGAAGTACAGTACTTCTTTGCACCATGCACAATAAATTTCATAGGCTAACTACCATAAATTGCTGTGAGGAGGGCCACTTAGCTTACGGGGTTTTAATTGATCAGGGAGAACAACTATCAGTTAAGAAGAAGAAGAAGAAGAGCTTGGATTTGATATCCCGCTTTTCACTACCAGAAGGAGTCTCAAAGCGGCTAACATTCTCCTTTCCCTTCCTCCCCCACAACAAACACTCTGTGAGGTGAGTGGGGCTGGGAGACTTCAAAGAAGTGTGACTAGCCCAAGGTCACCCAGCAGCTGCATGTGGAGGAGTGGAGACACGAACCCTGTTCACCAGATTACGAGTCTACCGCTCTTAACCACTACACCACACTGGCTCTTCTAGCGACAACTGACACCTGGTGGCAGATGGAGAAGAGCCCAGCCCAGGCACTGTGTATAAACTTCCCCAAACCACCTAGCAAGCCACATGATTTGGCCAAAGGACTCTAGCATTGATAGGCCTTCAGTCCAATCTAGCAGGCCTCTCCTTACCTGCTATTTCAACAACACATTTCAGAAGGGTTCCTTTTACCAAAAACCGATACCATAGAAATTCTATCCTTTTTCAGAATGATAAGGCTCTAGTGCAAGCCCTATCAGTGCATGGTAGATCACAACAAGAACTAGGAGTAAGATGCCTTGTACAGCCTGATTATCGTCTTCCAAAGCAACTATTCTATTCTGAACTTCAAAATAGAAAGCGTAATGCTGGTGGTAAAAAAAAAGACGTTTAAAGATCTCTCAAGGCAAATCTTAAAAAAATGTAGTATAAACACCGACAGCTGGGAAACACTGGCCTGTGCGCGCTCCAATTGGAGAACAGCCTTTTCCAAAGGTGTCATGGGCTTTGAAGATGCTCGAACTCAGGACGAAATGTGCTAAGAGGAAGGCACGCTTGGCAAACCCTGATCAACTCCCGCCCGGAGACCTATGCCCCCACTGTGAAAGAACGTGTGCATCCAGAATTGGCCTCCATAGTCACTTCCAGATTCACTGTTAAGACCTTGTTTATGGAAGACAATCTTACTCGGCTACAAATGATCGCCAAAGATGAAGAGGTTCAAGGATAATGGAAGTTGGAGTCCAACAACATTGGGAGGGCCCCAGGTTCCCCACCCCACCATAAAATGCAAGTGTGACTTAAGCAATGGGCAAGGGCCTGTAGTTCAGTGGTACATCACCTGATTCACATGTCAAAGGTGCCAGGATGAATCCCTGGCACCTCCAGTTAAAAGTATCTCAGCTGACATCTGATCTTGGAGAGCAGCTGGCAGTTGAAGGAAACTGTACTGTGCTAGATGGATCAATATGACCAAAATAGTTTCAATGGGAAGGAGGGGGAAATTTTGCCCACGGCCAACTTATTTCCTTGGAAGATCAGTAGCACAATTCTAGTTTCCCCTAGCTATATTCTTGAAGGAGCAGGAACCTTGACAGTATCTAATATGGTCAATCTTATTCAGCTACAAGTGATCTCCAAAGAAGAAGATGACAGCCTAAATAATCAAATGTAGAAATTAATGTGTAAGTTAAATAAAAATCAAATGTTCAATGACTTCATTTATTTCACTATAGTAATTTAGAAACTTTGCTCTGTTTCTCTCCCCACCTGCCTAGGGTTTCTGTACCTCATTGTGAACCTTAAGAAAAAGAGTTAAAGGGCCAAGGAAATGGAAATAATTCTAGGCACTGTCACTGAATGAAACTTAGGCATACTTCTAAACATCACCACTCCTCAGGAACAAACCCACTGGAATTGCTTCTGGAATCATATATTTTGCTTTTAGTGAAAAATCAGATTTTTTTTTTGTATCCCTGCTGCATTTGATCAATGATATCTACTGAAACGAGTTAAGTAACTAGTTGTTAATATGGTTAAGGGTGTGTGCCTTTAAATCACAACTGGTACTTGTATTAAATGAGTTGTTCCAAAGAGGAAAAGAAGAACACAGCTGGTCCTTTGGTAACTGTGAATTTGGCACATCACCTTTAAACAGATTGTTAGGCCAATAGTAACATCTCCTGTATGAAATGTATTGTGTATCAAGCCTGCAAGCTTCTTAATAAACAAGGGCTTTGGGTGGAGGTTAGGAAGCACTTGTAACACACGTACTTAATGCACTATTTGTTGGGGAGTGGGGGGGGGAAACCATTTAAAGGAGTTAATGTCTGTCCTTCTGCTGCTTCCCCCATTGTGTGCAAAAATGGTTTTACGTTATTTCATATTTTCTTACAAAGGAATAATAACAAGTAATAATAATAATATAACTTTTATTTATTTCCCCCCCTCCCCGGACGAAGTCGGGCTCAGGGTGGCTAACATCAGATACATAACATTGGTATAAAATCAAACAATAATTAAATTACCTCCTAAAAACATCTCAAAATCAAATTAAAGTCTAATTAGATGGCTTTCCATAGGGTTAGGGTTGGGAACAGTAAGTGCTCCACTGAACTGAAATTTCAGCCTTCACGACATAGGAAAACAGCCAAGTAAACAGCTATTTTGGTGGAGGAGGGTCAAGGTATTAACCGATATGCATGAAATTTCATATATAGCTATATAATCCCTAGTATAGTAAGATAAGACCTTTGGAGCAAGCATTATGACCTGCTTTTTTATGACCCACCCTAGTAGGGCAGTAATTGTTCCTTGATAATTTGTCACCCCCTCCATTATGGAACCTGGGGGCGATGCACCCCCTTCGCCCCCCCCCTTGCTACACCCCTGGGCAGAGGACCTTTAATTCCTTTGCAAGCCTTCTAACTTCAGTTGGAAGGAAATGCACCTTTCTCTGCAAATGTATGTTTCTCCTGGTAAATTTATTTCAGAATCCAGCAGGAAACTTTTGTTTGGCAGTACCAAAGCTGTCAACCTGAAATGGACATAGAAGTAGTAATTATAGTAAACCTGCTATTATAATATTACCAAAGCAATTTTACAGCTTAATTTAGACCCAAACATGTTTACCATTGGCATCCTACGGAATACATTAGCCTGGATTTTTGTTATTTATTCTTTTGGTCTACTGAGATATTGTTCCAATCATTTTTTAGTAAACAGTTACATCACCAGGATTAAGTCATCCCTGACGGTGAAGGGCACATTCCTATAGAGTGAAACAGCTGAACTAAGTTTTACTATGTTTAAGAAAAGAGACTCCATGTTGGCATCTTCCCTGCTTATTACAGCCTGAAAACATTTCTATTTAGAGGCAATGGGCTCAGTTTTATTTCAGGCAACACTCCCGTAACAGTCCAGCTTTTCTAAAGTGTCAAATTTAGGAAAGAAGGGGGGAAGATAAAAGAGGCAGAAAATCCCCCAACAAAACAATATACACTGTCAGTTCGCATTGAAAACAAAACAGCCATCAGTACTTCTCTCTAAAATATGTAAGTTGATATAAACCCTCCAAACATCCAAATTGGTGCTTATAAAAAAATATGTTCAAATGTAGCAAGAGCAGTAAAGTCCCCAGACCATTTGGAGTCTCTTGGCAACCATAAGAGAGATTTGCCTCAGATGATAAGCCATGGGTTTGGATTTTGCATTCAAACAAACAAACAAACAAACACCCTCTAGCCAACTGTGCAATTTATTTAATTCAATTGTTACTAATAAGTTTAAAAGAATAAAGTACAAAGGGTCATAAGGAATATTTTAGGGGGGTGGTTTTTTGTTATTCACACGAAAAACATATTGCCTTAGTCTTTTCCTGCTGACTTGGCATTTTTTATCAATTTGTACATAAACGAGAAGAAGAAAAGGAGGTTGTCATACTGTCCTTCATATTTTTCTTTCAAGAATTCCTTATGATAGTCGACTAGGAAATAATAAATTGCTTCGATGGTAGACAGGTACGTCTCTGGCTTTCCTTTCTGATGACGCCAAAAGCAGGTTTTCCGCGACTTCAGTTCAATTTGCAGCAATCCTGCATTACGAGAGGAAACGAAACAGAACAAGTATACAGCTCTGGTTATAGGAAGCATGCGACTCCCTCGTTACAACAGCTCCAATGGCTACTGGTTTGTTTCCGGGCACAATCTCAAGTGCTGGTTATGGCCAAGGTTATCTGAAGGAACCTGCCCATACTTTTAAGATCTTTGGTCCCACCACCCTCGCAGAAATGTTTGGTGGGAACACGAAGAGACCTGGTTGGTGGCTGCTCACAGACTTTGAAACCCCCTTTCTAGAAAAGTTAGACAGGCTCCCTTCTAGTTGCTTTTCCACTAGCACAGGCATAGGCAAACTTGGCCTTCCAGATGTTTTGGGACTACAACTCCCATCATCCCTAGCTAACAGGACCTATGGTCAGTCAGGGATGATGGGAATTGTAGTCACAAAAAAATCTGGAGGGCCGAGTTTGCATATGCCTGCACTAGCAGGTAGAAGATTTTTAGTGTTTAATGTTTTATTATGTTTTTATATGGGTGGGGTACAAATAATAATAATAATAATAATAATAATAATAATAATAATAATTTATTTATAGCCCACCCACCTGGAAGGGTTTCCCCAGCCATTCTGGGCAGCTCCCAATATTAATAATAATTTTAAAAAGCAACAAAACATCAAACATTAAAAAATTCCCTAAACAGGGCTGCCTTCAGATGTCTTCTAAAAGTCAGAGAGTTGTTTATTTCCTTAATATCTGATGAGAGGGCATTCCACAGGGCAGGCGCCACTACCGAGAAGGCCCTCTGCCCTCTGATGATGATCATTAATACCAACCAGCCTTTGAGAACTGACTATTTTTTAAGGAAAGGGTTTTAATAGTGCTGTTCTATTTTTATTACCCATATTTCAATAATTTGTTTCTTATTTTTTAAAATTCTACTAGAGTTTAATTACTTTTTAACATTAATCTTTTATCCCTTTTTATCCCTTTGTGTTTTATCTGCATGGTTTTGATTTGTGGAAGCTGCCTTGAGTCCCAGTACAGGAAAAGGGCAGGATATAAATAAATATAACAACAATTTCATTTCTCTAATCAGGAATCCAGTCCACTTAGGGATTGGATGCAAGGGACTGTACCTGGTGTTGGACCACAAGGTACTTAATTGTGACTAGAACCATGCCATGTATAGCTATGGGAATACATTGCTCCATCTGTATGGAATGTTCAATTTGTCCATGCATAGGAGTAATGAGACTGATGTATCAAGCACATCCCTTTGATTTGCACTTTTATTAATCTGCAGCAATGGGCTTTAGAATTTGGTGTTAACCTACCTTGGAGCCGCTCATCTGTGATTATTTTGTTCGTTTGATTCCAGGTGCTATCAATAAACACAATTTTCTTCAACGGAGCATTTTCGCTCATGCTGCGAAACTGGTGTTTGCCCAAGTCGCTTTCACTGTCTGACTCTATTTTCGCACATTTGAGGACTGGTTCTGCTGATGAGTCCTCATCACAGTCAACCTTCTTCTTAGATTTGTTTTGCAAACAGAGGGGAATGTCATTAATTGAAACTGAATTAGGCCCAGGAAAGATAAGTGCAATCTAGAAGGAAAACAGACACAATGTTGGAGTTACTGGGATGGGAGGGATCCGTGCAAGGTACCATGGCGACTAAAAAAAAAACAGAACTACCCCTCAGCACAGCATCTTCATAAACACTAATGTCAACAGGAACCGACAAAAGAGCAAGTGACAGGGCTGTAACATGATCCTCCCTCTCATAAAACATGCAGGAAAAAATGGAGAGATTGCAGGACAGACTCTTTGCCTGCTCGTAAGCTGGACTAACCAATTTCTCTGACACCCAGAAGCAAAAACTGTGGGTGGGCAGGTGTGTGTGTGTGTGTGTGTCACATCCTACCCACCCCTAGAAAAAGTGAACTTGTCGCAGTAAGTTCACCATTCTATTTCCTTGCACATTCAGCCTATAGGTAAAGGCTGTTAGGTCCAGTCAAAGGCGACTCTGGGGTTGCGGCGCTCATCTTGCTTTTCAGGCCAAGGGAGCCGGCGTTCGTCCACAGACAGCTTTCTGGGTCATGTGGCTAGCAGGACTAAACCGCTTCTGGTGCAACGAGACACCATGATGGAAACCAGAGCACACGCAAACACCGTTTACCCTCCTGCCGCAGCAGTACCTATTTATCTACTTGCACTGGTGTGCTTGCGAACTGCTAGGTTGACAGGAGCTGGGACAGAGCAATGGGAGCTCAACCCGTTGCGGGGATTTGAACCGCCGACCTTCTGATTGGCAAGCTTTATATATATAATTACATAGCAGTATATAAATATTTTAATAAGTAAATCTGGAGGGTCACGGGTTAATCGTCCCTGGTGTAGACCTACGTAGGTGTATACATATCCTTCCCTCTGTAGGTAAAGTATCTCCAGAGTAGATATTGTTTACACCAGGTCTTAGAATAGCAAAAAGTATCATTTCTTGCCTGTCAAATCAGGAGGAACCCAATACAAGTGGCAAATGCAATATAAAATATGGTAACTGGCCAATTGTGGTGTATAATTTAGAGGAATGGAGAGTGGGGGAGCAAACAAGCCACTTATTTCCCCCCTTTTTCTATGTGCAGAAGGGATTCTGAACCCCAGGTGAGCCCTGATATTCTCTTTGTGGAGATTTGGAACACTAGCAGCATTGTGGATTTCATAAGCCTCAGCAAGAAGGAAAGAGGAAGGAAAATAAGAAGTATCTCCCCCCCGTGCTACTTCTAGACAACCCCTTACTTCGTCTCTCATTCCTTCGTAGTCTGGAATACAAGGGTATGTGTAGATGGTAACTTCTTCGGGCGCCAGGAGCTTGGCATGTACAGCTGTGCTTTTGCCATCCGTTTCGTTGGGATGCTTAATGATGTCAATTTTCAATGGAAGCTGCAACCAAGAGCACAGCACATACATTGAAGAAAAAGGCACTGCCCATTCTATTTCATAAGAAAAATAAGTAATTGGCTAAACATTTTGCAATTGGGTACAGGCAGCAGTGTACAAGATACACACACTTTGCATCAGTCCATATTAAAATTCACTGCTTTTCTCAGCAGATCTGCTTAAAACAGTGGGAATGCACAATGACTGGACAAATTTCCAGCAAAATAAATTGTTAGCAAAATACTAAACACCGTGAAGTATAGAAAGAAGCACTAGGAACTGTATGTTGTTGTTGTTGTTGTTGCTGCTGCTGCTGCTGCTGTAATTGTGAATTTTTTTACTATCTTTCACCAGCAGGTCCTCGAACGAGCAGGTTAAAACAGTTTAAGATTCAGTATTAAAAACAAATATATATATATATATATAATGTCCAGTAGCACCTTAGAGACCAACTAAGTTTGTTCTTGGTATATGCTATACCTTTGTGTATATAACATTGTGTATGCCATCAAATGCCAGCAGTGCCCTTTAGCTCTCTATATTGGACACACAGGCTAAACCTACACCAAAGGATAAATGGACATAAATGTGACATCAGGAATCACAAGACAGAGAAGCCAGTAGGAGAACACTTCAATCTCCCAGGTCATTCAATACAGGATCTCAAAGCAGCTGTCTTATTACAAAAGAATTTCAGAAACAGACTTGAAAGAGAAGCTGCTGAATGACAACTTATCACTAAACTGAAAACTATGGAGAGACCTGGTCTTAATAGAGATATTGGATTCCTGTCTCATTACATATGCTAATCATCTGCATATTATCCCTTGCTTTTTCCTGTAGGACTAATTGCAGTCGTTAACAGTCGTCAACAGGTTTACCATACCCATTGAGTCAATCACCTATCTCCTACTACCCTCCTGAGAAAAATTCCCACCCCCCACTATATCAGGGGTCGGCAAGGTTTACCAGCCATGGGCCAGATCACTTCCATGGAGATCGTCTGTGGGCCGGACTGGCACAGCGCAATGCCAGAAATCGCGTCTGCGCATGTCTGCGGTTCCGGAAATTGCCTCTGCGCATGCCCAGACACCGAAAATCACATCTGTGCAGAAGCAATTTTTGGCGTCTGGACATGCGCAGATGGCATTTCCGGCACCATTTGGTGAGTCCCTGTGCTGCGCTGTGCTGATTTAGCACAGTGTGTGGAAGACTTGCCAAGCGGGTGGCTCGGTTCGTGGGTGGATCGTGGGCCAGTAAAACGGTCTTCGTGGGTCGCATCCGGCCCATGGGCCACAGGTTGCCGACCCCTGCACTATATATAAGGGTCTAGTGACTTCTGTTTCAGTGTATCTGAAGAAGTGTGCATGCACACAATGGCTTATACCAAGAACAAACTTAGTTGCCACTGGACAATTTATATATATATATATATATATATATATATATATATATATATATTGACTGCATCAGACCAACACAGCTACCTACCTGAACCTAGTATTAAAAACAGTTCAAACAAATTAGTCACAAGAATAGGTGGGTTCTGAAAACACACACCTCAGGAGTCAAAGACCAAGGTTAATAGTTGTCTTCACCAAAGGTGTACAGCAGGGGTCAGCAAACTTTTTCAGCAGGGGGCCGGTCCCTCAGACCTTGTGGGGGGTGGGGCTATATTTCGAAAAAAAATATGAATGCATTCCTATGCCCCACAGATAACCCAGAGATGCATTTTAAATAAAAGCACACATTCTACTCATATAAAAAACATGCTATTTCCTGGACTGTCCGCGGGCCAGATTTAGAAGGCAATTGAGCCGCGTCCGGCCCCCGGGCCTTAGTTTGGGGACCCCTGGTGTACAGCAAAGGCATTGGTCACACCTCTGTGGGAGAAAATTCCACAATTTAGGGGCTCCCACAGAGAAAGCCTTCTTGTGGGCCAACAGCCCCGCCCCAATGTCTGAGGGCAGCAGAACTACTGAGAGAGCCCCCTCTGCTTATCTTGACAGCTGAAAGGGTCTGTAGTGAAGGAAGCTGTCTCTCAGAAAATTGAAGCCTAAGTCATTTAGGACTTAGGACCTCTGTTTACAGAGGAGGAATAGGGGAGGTTGTGGGGGGAGGCAAAGGATGGCACAGTATGGGATGCGTCCCCCCTTCTCCTCCATTTGACGGTGCCACCAGCATGAGACCTCAAGGTATAGGGTGGTATATAAATTCAATTAATAATAATAATAATAATAATAATAATAATAATAATAATAATAATAATGAGAAATAAGACTGATAGCTACCAGTATCAGTCCTTCCACTATTACCATTATTTTTTATTAGAATAAAATGCCAAGAAAGACTCAATAGATCTGCTCCACTGGTCTTTTAAGAAGGTTATTAAAAAAAAGAGATGCTTTTAAAGATGTAAGATCATGTAAAAATTAAAAACCTGCTTGTAAGTATTTTCTGAGCCCTATGGGTCAAAGCAGTAGGGTGCAGATTGACTGAATGAAAGATGTTACTGCCTTTTACACAACCTACTCTAATTGAAAGTCATCTCCAAGGTATCAGAAAGACGTCTTTCCTATTAAAAAGGAACTTGGATGGCAACTGATTTGCAGTACTAGGGATTTAATCTGGAATCAGGACCCCCTCTTCTTTCTTCTTCTTGTACCACTAGAGTTTGGCAAGCCTGCAGCAAGCTCTGAAGAAAAAAAGAGTTTTTGGGTTGCCGCAGCTTGTTTTTAAAACTATATTGCAAAAACATGAGTCTCACTTCATTCTTTCCCAGTCCGTTTATTATAGAATGATTCACTGTGACTAAAACTTGCTAAAATTGACAAATTAGATCAAAAATAAGATATATCTTGCACTAACCTTCACAACAGGAATTTCTCCGGTGGGAACAGTTTCAACTGGAACGTAGCATGTGTAACAATAGAACATCCTTGAACTATTACATCTGGGACATTTTGATCTCCCTTGTTTTGGGGCTCTTTCAAGAACAGTCTGAGGCGCTAGATGCAGGTTTTCAAGTGGTGTTTCCTGCAACATCGACGTAGTCTGTGAATCTAAACTATTCAGGCCTTCAAAATTTATTTTTATTCCCTGGTGGCTCTTTTGGTCTTCTTCTGAAATCACAGATGAATTTAAAGACATCTTACTTTCAAGTTAATATCCTTGGACCTGTTACAGGGAGAATAAAAATCACAACAGCTTTCAACCAGGGCCAATTTCCACAGAAACATTTTGTTAGTCACAGCAGAACTTTTATGATTTTAGATCAACTTAAGTCAATGCCTATTTTGATTTAAAAACAAAAACAAAAAAACTAGTGGCGCTTTTGAAGTTCTTCTATTTTGAAACTCTTTATGGTGGGACATATCTTCTGATGACTGGGTACAAGACTGCTGTCTTAATGTCTTCCCAATGACAGCAAGTTTCACATACACGTATCCTTGGGGGAAAAAACACCATGTATTTAATTTAGTACATTTGTTTAGTGCTGACTGGGTCTGCCAAAAAGCCAGATGCAGCTTCTGATGTGCCACTGCTAGCCTGCATTTAGGTTGGTTTGCAGCGGAGTATGCAAAACACCTAATTCAATGCATGACAGTGGCTTAGGAGAAATATAGGAAGCTGCCTGATACAGAGTCAGGCCACTGGACCATAGCTCAGTACAGTCTGCAATGATTGGCAGAGTCTCTCCCAGCCCTGTCTCGAGACCGTCTGCATTTAAAACAGACACTCTTACCAGTCCTTCTTCCTGACATTTAGCCATAAGGAATGGAAAGCAGGACCTACCTTTTGTCCCACATCTCTCATAGGCAGATTGTGACAATTATGTCTTGCTTAAGCCTTGATCATTTAAACATCTGCTTCTAGAAAGTTTAAATATCTGCTTCTCTAGGGTTTTAATTATAGGATGTAGCTGATGAGTACAACACAGTAGTTTCCTACACTGATATGACAATGTGTTTTTGAAAAAAAAAACAATTTAGCTGTATTTGTAAATGTATTTTGCTGGGCTTCTTATGTTACTGTATTCATATGTTCGAAGTCACTTAGCAGGCCAGGTGGTGGGCAAACAATTATAAACAAATAGGTAACTAGGTAAACAGACACATATGCATAATATGAATACATTAAGGTGCTTATCTTGAATGGCCGAGACAAAATTACAGATAATCAGATTATTTAGCCTCTAACATTGCAATCTTACATATGTTTACTCAGAAATAAGACCCACTGAGTTCAGTGGGGTGGCTTAGCTCCAGGTAAATGCATGTATGACCACAACCCAAACCTTTGGAAAAGTCAAGTAGCCCTACAAATGCAAAAACAATGCAATTATAACATTTTCTCTGTAAACATTGTCCATGGAACATTGCTAGTTTATATATTTTGCCAACCGTCTGGAGTTAACATTTGTAATGGCTGTTTATGTAGTGGTACTTTTTAAAGAAAGCGATAACTTTCCAGCTTCACAAAACTTGGAACCGTCACTTTTCTTGGTGGAAGAACACAGCAACGGTACTAAATTTGTTTTTGTTGTTTTCATGTAACAAACCTCACTTCCAATTTGCAGTTTTAGTGCTTTCTCCTCCTGAATGGGGGAAAAAAATGAGTCAGTTTACTCTGGAAAGCTCACGAAGTGAGTGAAGAAAGCATCTCAGGTTTGGGCTAAAACCTTCTGACCACGCAGATTCCTCAGCAAGAGAGCAGAAAGTTATTTAATTTGTTATGCATTCCCAGCCTACAAATGGAAATGGATTCGCTTTACTATAATGTCTCATGGCAGATTGGTGTTTAAATCTGAAGCTCCAAAGAGCTGTCATTGAGACCATACTGGTGAATGCTGCTAACAAAGGAAAGGCAAAAACTTCCATAGTCTCCTGAAAATGTACCTGCAAAGTTGTCACTCCAAATTTACATTGCCTGAGACGAGTTAACATATGCAGCACCTATGCCACATTATGTGCACAGGATTAAGCGGAGGCTTGACAGCCATCTGTCAGGAATGCTTTGATGGTGTTTCGTGCTTGGCAGGGGGTTGGACTGGATGGCCCTTGTGGTCTCTTCCAACTCTATGATTCTATGATTATGAAACTAGGACCGTGCAGGTTTCTTCCCACGAACCATCTCAGCTGTGTTCAAGCTAGTTCTTTTTTCATTCAAACCACAGAGGTTCTGGCATAATGTATTGTACCTAGGGTGGTCATATGCAAAAGAACACATTTTATGGATCAATGGTCTCGTTAGATAGTGAAATTCATATTAAATTGCTGTTTTAGGGGTTGTTTTTAAAAGTCTGGAACGGATTAATCCATTTTACATTACTTTCTATGGGAGAGCGCACCTTGGTTTTGGAACGCTTTGGTTTTGGAACGGACTTCCGGAACGAATTAAGTTTGAGAACCAAGGTACCACTGTACCTGCAAAGTTGAGCAAATAAATTACATCTTTCACATTTTGTCAGTGGAACTCAGGCACATCTTGTATTAATGAATGCTTCGTTCCAACTGCTGATCACAGTTGCAAATTTCTGGCCAAGAACCTTAAGGCCAAGTTGGATCACTGTTACTTGAACTGCATACTATACCTTTAAAGCACATTTCTCCCCTCAAATAATTCTTGGAACTATAGTTTGTCAACAGGTTGCTGGGAATTTTAACAATGCAAGGGGTAAATACAATGCCCAGAATTCTTTTTTTTTGGGGGGGGGGGTTAGGGTGATGCACTTCAAATGTGTTTTAAAGGTGCAGCATGTATGCAGGCCCACCATAAGATTTCTTAGCTGATATTTAAAACAACAGATTCCACTTCTTAGTCTCCCTTCCCCAATTCCAACACCAGCCCAACTTGTGGATTGCACTAATACCACACACAGGAAATATAAGATCATGTCTTTCTCACAGATGCTGGAAGCACTTGCTGCTTTCTAAGATCAAGCAGTTCAGCAACTAGGAAAGCACAACTGAAGATCTACAACATTTTGAGAAAATGCAGGAAGGGGGAGAAATGACTTCCACATATTCAGGAACCACACTGGTAATTCACTGGAGTGGTACAATAACTGGCATACTGGGTGTTGTTTGCAACCCAAGGAGATCCAAGCAGTTGGAGAACTCTTGATTTCTCCCAGTCCTTATCTTCACTGTATCTTGTTGCCAACTCAAATCATCCCTGATCACTGGTTCTGCTAGCTAGGAATGATGGGAGTTGTAGTCCAACAACAGATGAGGACCTGAAGTAAGAAAGCTTGCTCTAGCCCAGGCATAGGCAACCTCGGCCCTCCAGATGTTTTGGGACTACAACTCCCATGATCCCTAGCTAACAGGACCAGTGGTCAGGGATGATGGGAATTGTAGTCCCAAAACACCTGGAGGGCTGAGGTTGCCTATGCCTGCTCTAGCCAACGTGTGCTCTGTTGTTATAAATATAAACACATCCTTAAGTAACTGGATAGTAAGCAAATACTCTTGCACTTGAGGAGACTCCAGGTTTTCATTTTGCCTCATAACAAAATTTAGACATCACATTGCTTTAAGCTCCAAAACACATCTTTGCTGAACTTTATTAAGAACTAAGGCCTACATACATTTCCTTGAGGGTAAATCCTACAGGGTGATCAACACTCTAAAATCAAACTGTAAACCTGCAAGCCCAGGAGAGGTACATTGTTCTTCACCAAAATTACTGGGGCCTGCTTGCTCTAAAAGCACCGTTTCGATTTTAAGGCCGCAGTCCTATGCATACTTACCTTAGAATAAACCTCAATGAAAACAATGGGTAAACACATGCTTGCTTGAAAGTAAGTTCCATATTGGATCCATCAGAACTTTCGAATGAATGCATTCTATGTTTTGCATCACCACTCTCTCTTTTTTTGTATATAATTTTATTAATTTTTCTGTTTTACAATTTAAAATATTCCTTTTACATCCTTAGGACATCAATGACTTCCCTTCTACTCTTTCCATGGTTCATTTTACATATCATAAATCCCTGCATACAAGAAGTGAGGTTACAGGGAACCAGGCAGAGGGCCTTTTTGGTAGTGGCGCCTGCCCTGTGGAACACCCTCCCATCAGATGTCAAGGAAATAAACAACTACAGTACCTGACTTTTAGACGACATCTGAAGGCAGCCCTGTTTAGGGAAGTTTTTAATGTTTGATATTTTATTGTGTTTTTAATATTCTGTTGGGAGCCGCCTAGAGTGGCTGGGGAAATCCAGCCAGATGGGTGGGGTATAAATAATAATAATAATTTTTATTATTACAAAAACTATACCGTTCAGTATTCCATTATTGCATCCATCAAATCTTGTTTACACTGTGGAATTTATCAGCTCTTAAGCTGATCGCTTACACTGCGTTTTAATTACATTATTATGATTATTGCTGTGCGTTCCTGTTGTAAACTGGTGCGAAAACAAAACAAACAAACAAACAAAAACCTGTAACGATCTCACGCATTACTTTCGCTATTATTAAACCATGCACAGGATCGGGCAAAGAAGCAACTTGGGAGAGGGTACGAGGAAGCATCTCGGGGGGACAAGGAAAACCTCAATTCGCCTCCCATCCTTAATGGGAGATCTTCGGGGCCTCCAACGCCCCCCCCCCATCCCCAAATAAATAGAGGGCAGCACTGCGGTCTCGTTACAACGAGCATCCCTTTCCCGAAGAATAGGGAAACCAACCTACTTTCCTCTGTCCTCCGCTACCACGGTGTTGTTGCAGCAGCAGCAGCAGCAGCCGCACAAACACCCACACCCGGAAACGTGCGTGTATATATATATTTGCGTAGATATATCTATATATATTTGCCTCGACGTCGGAACTCAAGTGCCGAGGCCGGCGGGGAAGGCCGGAAGGATTTGAGGTGGCGGACGGAGGGCGACGGGGGGGCGGTTGCTAAGGCGCCTTAGCAACGCCAATAACGGACTTCCGCCACGGGAGGCGGAAAGAAGCGCTGACTGGGAAAAGGGGGCCGAGCGCAAAGGGATCAATGGCTGTCGCAGGGAGCAGTCCGGCGCCCACAAAGGTCGGAGGGTTAATATAAGCCTTCCTTTGAATTGAAGTTGCCTCCTGAAAGACTTAACAGCGCGCATGTTTACTCAAAAAGTCCCTCTTCCTCTGTGCCCTGGGACTTGCTCCGGGTAAATGCGCACATCTAACTTCTTTAGGACCAAGTGTCCATTGAAAGTGAGAATAGTGAAGGAACTTGCTTAGGATTGGGCCATGGGCCTAGTCAAGGGCGGGGCAGATGCCGCCCTAAATCCTCAAAAATTATTATTATTATTAGTTTTCAGTTACAATCCAATAATAGCCTCATTATAACAGTACCAATTTATAATACAATAACTAGTAACAATCGCTTAAATACCGAATTATATAATTTAGATAACCCCACATGGTAGAATTGATGGTTTGATGATGATTTTCTTTATTTCTGTGTTCCAAAATCTTATGAATTTAAATTTACATTCCAATCATAATAATAAGGACATGACCGGGGAGGGGGGCAGAATAAATCCTCAAAAACTCTTAGCTGAGGTTCTGCCCCCCCCCCCTGCAATGTCTTCTCCCCCCTCCAAAAAAAGCTCAATAGCTTTTGGGGGAATACTCTTCCCAAAAAAGCTCAACAACTTTTTGGGTCCCCCCACTAGCAAAAATCCTGGCTACTCCCATGGATTGGGCTGCTAATGGATGCCTGTTCACATGTGAGAGCTTGATACCTAGTACAGTGTTTTTCAACCTTTTTTGGGCAAAGGCACACTTGTTTCATGAAAAAAATCACGAGGCACACCACCATTAGAAAATGTTAAAAAAAGTAACTCTGTGCCTATATTGACTATATATAAAGTAATTTTTTAATTTTTCCCACGGCACACCAGGCAACATCTCGCGGCACACTAATGTGCCGCGGAACAGTGGTTGAAAAACACTGACCTAGTAAATGAATGCATCCCATAAATACAATGCTTTTTTAATAGAATAAAGGTGGTGGTACTCACCATTAAGTTGTTACGGTCCTTTTAACATGAGTAACACCCCCCGGGAGGCAGTAGAAGACAGGAGTGCCTGGTGTGCTCTGTTCCATGGGGTCACGAAGAGTTGGACACGACTAAACGACTAAACAACAACAACACCCCGGGGGGGGGGGACCCTGCAGAAATACCTATATATGACTTAAGGTTACCAGATTTTTTCCCATGAATCTGGGGACACTTTTCAACTTCAGTAGGAATGATAGGATTTTGTATGGGGACTGTCCCCGGGAAACGGGGACATCTGGTAACCTTAACTTAAGAGCTATTCTGGGATCAGTAGTTGCAGATTTCCTGCTGTGAAAATGAGCAATTTAGTGGTAGCACTTTGGATATGTTTTGTTTGTTAGAAATAATTTTACACATATAGCATCTGCCATATGCGGAATGGGGTGGGGGTATTGTGCACCAGATTGTGAGACCAATAAGTGCACAGC
The DNA here is from genome assembly GCF_009819535.1 of Lacerta agilis. NCBI lineage: Eukaryota > Metazoa > Chordata > Lepidosauria > Squamata > Lacertidae > Lacerta > Lacerta agilis. The sequence goes on along the minus strand of NC_046324.1, from coordinate 13,054,035 downwards.
TCCTTTTAACCATCTCAGCACTCCAGTTTATTTTATTTCTATTGGATTTGTTTACATAAAGTAACTCAAAGTGGCTTACAAAATAATTGGGTACAAACCAGCTCATTTTTGCATTGGGAGGATCTCTAGCTGCTAAATGGAAGAAAGAACCACAGCTAGATGTTTTTGGCTTTTATGGCTTTTGATGGATCGGAACTGCAGCCAGAATGTAAAAGGCAATGTTTCAATCTATGTCTTGTATTTGGTATAATATTTTATGGCCAGTAGCATGTTATACACCCATTTTCCCTCCGGCACAGAGCAGCTTTCTTTCTTATACTAACAACCCATACTTAGGGCCGTTATGGCCCTTGCCTGGCTACTTGAACAATAAAATCTTTCATTAGATTCCACCCACGGCAGAAACAAAACAAAACCACCTCACAACAGTATGTTGGCAGGCTGAAACATGGCTGGCATGACTTCACCTGATTTTTGTCATGATGGGTCCAAACTGTGCCAATTTGGACACCTCTGCATACATCCTCAACCCTTTTGGATGGGGCATTGCCAAATTTGGTGTAATGGGCCCAACCTGCGCCAAGTTGGATGGCTCTGAAGGTATTTTCGCCTAATTTGGTCTGATGGTTCCCAAGGGGGAGCCAGTTGTCTTAGTCTACATTTGGATGCCAGGCATCATTTTGAAACAAGGTGGTGGACTGAAATGTGACTTTGGCATGACATTACCCAGTTGGGTGTGACGGTTACAGGCAAGGCTTTCCAAGGTGGAAAAGATGATTTCTGGCCATATTTGGATGCTGTTGGATGCACAGAACCCTGTGTGTGTGTATGTGTATGTGTGTGTGTGTGTGTGTGTGCGCGCACACACACACACACACACACACACACAAACACACAGCTCCAAAACTCACACTGCCCATTTAAAAATCAGAATTTTCTGGGGGGGTTTAAAAGTAAATTCCTAGGCAGCACCAGGCACTCCCTATTAGTGCATTCATACTTTGTGATTCCCAGCAACTGGTATAGTGAGGCATAGTACCACTGACAGTGGAGGTTAGAAACATAAGCTCTGGGAGTAGCTGATGCATTTGATCCTCAAGTAAGCATACAGGATTCCCAGCCTGGGTGGCTGTGTAAACCAGCCCTGTATCTCTCCTTTCTTGTTGGTCTTCTACATAATTTCTTGTGTTCCTTTATTTTTAGTGTTGTCTATTCAATGTAATGCCTCCCTCTTTCAGATATCAAAACCCAGCAGTAGACATCACAGACTTTTGCTAAATTGAGCACCTAATAATATTTCTTTTACCGGCATGCACCATTTATGGAGGGCTTCTTTTGTAATACAAATGTATCTTTTTTTCTAGGCAGTGCCGCAGCCCCCTCGCACATTTGAAGAATTTTTAGTCTCTCAAAAGTTGGTAGGTAGTTTAAAAAAATAATAATACCCGTATGTGTGTGTGTGTTGGGGGTGGGGTAGGTCTGGGGAGAAGAAAGTTTTGAGCATGGACCTTACGAATGTATACCCTGAGAAACAAGTTTAAATGAGGATTGCATTTCAAGCCCTCAGGCAGTGGAATGTAAGAACAGTGCAGAATTGGAAAAGCTTACATAGAAAGGCACTCCTGTGGTTATTCTACATTTTTCATATGCAAGTTTTGGAAGAAATGTAGATGTTGTTACCCATTTGTTTTTTGGAACTTAAGCTTTAGTGATTTTATTGCCTTATGTTTTGTCTTATTTTACCAGTGTGATATATTGGATAGAGTGCTAGACCTGAACAAGGGAGAACCTGGGTTCAAATCCTCCTCTCTGCCATAAAGGTCATTGAGTATGCAGCTTTGGATAACTCACTTTCTCTCACCTAACCTACATTACACAACACGTTGTTGGGACTTTGAAATTTGCTACTGCAAGATGAAGTGATACCTGTCTGCTTAGATACCTTTAGATGTCCTGGCTCCCACTTAGTGATGAAGTCAGGTGGTTGTTTCTAACAATATCTTGAATACTCATATCGTGTGATACACAGGCAAAATGCTAATCCAAAGCACAGCTGGTGCTACACATGACTACACAAGCAAAGACGTTGATCCAACAACAACACCCCTGGTGTGGGCACAACTTGGCACAGCAAGCAGTTCTGGTCTTTAGACTGGGCAAGCGACGTGGCACTTCTCCAAGAAGGATGCAGCTGCCTCATCTGTTCATGCTGGCGCTGGTGTCTCTGTGACCTAGGCAATGGAGGAAGCAAGCATCACTGCCTCATTGGAGGCAAATGGGACAGGTGCGGCAGTAACCTCCCTTGGAGAGACAAGATTAGATGTGGTTTCTGACAACTCCAGAGGCAGAATTGGTGGCATGAAAGGCAAAGTGGATGAGCTGGAACCAGTCTCTGACAGCTCTGGAGGGGCAGCCCATATCTTGCACTGCGGAGGCTAATGGGAAGATGGAATGGGGCAACAGACCCCACCACCATCACAAGAACCCTCTCCAGCATCCCTTTCCTTGGGCTCTCCTGACCCAGCCAGAGACCTTACCAGCCCACTAGATCCTTACCCAGAGTTTTCTATTTGCTACTCCTCTGTTCTCTGACTCGACTAACCCCCCATTCCCGGGCCCATGACAGAGGCTTAAATAAATTCATGCAATATAAAGATAACAATGGATAATGCTCACAATAGATATGAATCTTGTGCAGTATGCTTCTGAATGCCAGTTGCCAGGGATCAAAAGCAGGAAAGGGCAGTTGTCGTCATGTCCTGCTTGTGGGCTTCCCATAGGCATCTCGTTGGCTACCCTGAGGAACAGAATGTCCTCAGGTCTTTGGGCTGATCTATGCATCAGTACTTTTCTTATGTTTGTTGTGAAGATAAAATGTGATAACTCCATTTAAGTAATCCTGAGCTCTACAGAAGAAGGATCAGATAAAGATGTATTCTGGGATTATGTTCTCTGGATAGCATATGAGAGAAATTACTAAAGACAGACATAGGCAACACTATACTAGAAAAAATATATGATCTATTTGTTTTATTTATTATATATTTACCACCTTAGTTTCTATGCCATCTTTCTACACATTGCATTCAAGGTAGCTAACAACAGTAAATCCATTATTTAGCAAAACTTTCACAAACTTGTTAAACATCACCATATTCTAAAAATCTATTCACATTTGTGAATAAAATTTATTTTAGTGGAAGAGTTAAGCACACACATTAACCTCTGCTATTCAGATAAACGATAAAGAAAGCAAGTGCTTAATTTTAGCGTGATGATTCTCTGTATGTATGCATGTAGGTGTATGGGTGTGTCTGTGTGTATATATAAAGTATTTGTTCCTTAACATTATTGTTTGTCAGATTTTCTATAACTGTTATTATTGCAGGATGATTGGCCACGGTTTCCCTACATGCCAGAAATGGATACTCAGCCTTTGGTTGCCAAGTTAAAAAAAGACTATGCCTTGGAGACTATTACAAAGTTTCTTCATGACAATGCTCCAATATCCACTAAAATTATCTCTGATTTGGAAAAGAGAATGGATGAATGCAAAATGAGAGTCCATGAACATGCTGATGTCGTACTTTATTTGGAATCTAAAGAATCAAAAATAGATGACCAAGAGGGTGTTTTTATAGAGCAAGGTAATAATTATCCATTGAGTTATCTGTTACAGCCAGTATCAAATTAGTGTCCTGCTGAAGACATCCACAGAGAGGGAGACAATTTCAAGTGATTCCTTTTCCTCCCTGCAACCTCTCTACACACTCCCTCTGGAGCAGATTTTTGGTGGCGTGCAGGAGGCTGCAATAATGAGTGAAAATTCCCGAAAATTGCCATCTGCATTCCACCTCGTTATAAGTTTCACACTTTGAAACAAACCCTTATTTTTTCATGTTCACTTGCTTGAAGGAACAGATTTTAACTGTGTAATGTTTATTTATTATTTATTTGCATAGGGGAACTAAATTATCAGCCCAGGTTTAGATGTAATGCCAAGTCAAACCATGGCTTAGCTCAGAGCAGCCCAGGAATGGAGGATGAGCAAAGCAGCTATGGTCTTATATCTGGGAGGTCATTTGTTCATGCTAAGTCATGGTTTGGCTTCATGTTATGTTACAATGAGCTATGTAAATAATATCCAGAGGGGGAGCTGTGTCAGCATTCTCTCTATGGTAGTGTAAGGGGTCTAGTGCTAGTGGACAGGTGAGTTTTAATGTTGTGCAACAGAGGAATCCAATGTGACAGTTGCACAACATATTATACATATTGCACAACAAAGTTAACAGCAACCAGCTTATGCATTCTCTTGTGCAACATTCTGCTGGCAAATTTTGCCAGCAGAACAAGTATACAGCTAAATGACTCACTTAGTGCTACATTGAAAGAACTAAATTGAGTCTTGCAGCACCTTAAAATAAATTTATTATAAGCTTTCATTGACTTCAGTCCACTTCAACAGATGCATGAAGAACTGTTGTAATTCATCAAACTGTTGTTGAAGACACACACATACTGACATTACTGAGCCAATTAACAGAAGCTCCTTATCCTCGTGGGTGGCGCTGTGGTCTAAACCACAGAGCCTAGGGCTTGCCGGTCGGAAGGTCGGCAGTTCGAATCCCCGTGACGGACTGAGCTCCCGTTCGGCCGCTGCTCCTGCCCACCTAGCAGTTCGAAAGCACGTCCAAGTGCAAGTAGATAAATAGGAACCGCTCTGGCGGGAAGGTAAACGGTGTTTCTGTGACCCGGAAGCTGTACGCCGGCTCCCTTGGCCAGTAAAGGGAGATGAGCGCCACAACCCCATAGTTGTCCGCGACTGGACCTAATGGTCAGGGGTCCCTTTACCCTTTACCTTATCCTCTGGTAATATTTAGACAACATTTACTGCCCAGATCATTAGGCTCAAGAAGTGAAGTCTGGCTTACACCAATAGATATATTTTCCTTAATAGCCAAAGTGAGTTTTAAAAGCAAGTTTACATCTCATCTAAAAAAATTTTTTCCAAAATAATTAACTTAGTGAGTGGTGTTTTACTCTAGTCATTAGCATTACTCCCTGAAGTACCCCACCTTCCCTTAAAAACAATTTAGGAGACATTAAAACTTCATTCCAAACACATTTACTAGGGAACACGTTCATTCAGTGGAACTTACTGCTGAGTAAATGTATGTAAGAATTTGAATTTGTGGTTGTGGGAAGTCATCTACAGTTGTGTACTGAGAGTGGTTCTGTGGTCCAGCTGTTAAAAGCTACAGTATACCGTACATATAGGTAAGGCAGTTAGCATAAGTCAGGAATCTAGCTCAGTTCCCAGACCACTGGCTGGTCATTTCAGTGAACCAAGATTTCTATACTACACATATTTGAAAATGCAGTTAAATAGCTATGGCCAAAATCTGTATTTGTTTCATGAAATTGAAAATTAGTGATACGTTCTAAATTCTTCATACTTTCTTCCTTTCAAGACGCTTGTCTTTCTGAATCAACAAGCAGTTTACCAAGGAAGAAGAAGAAGAAAAAGAAGAAAGTGAAGGTATTTTACTCATTGGTTAATACATACACCCCATTTTACACATGGTGGTCTCATTATGAGCTGCCAGCTGATAACTTTCCTGAAATTGAATCACCTCACTAGTATCCCTGAAACAAGTGCAGAAATTATTATGTTTCACTTGCCAGAGAGGGCTCTTTAAACAAAATTCTCAGCAACCTCACCTAACTCAAATTCCATGGATCACTGTGGGACATGACAGTTAAACTGGCGGAAAACTGATGTAACATTTTGGGCTCCAATATAAGCATAATGTGGTAGAATGGACTGTTCCATTTCAGACTTCCACTGGGGGTCTGATACTTCCTGCACATTAAAAAAAGGAACATACTGTATCAGAGGAAGTACTGACTTTTGCTCTTGCTGTGCTAGCTCTTGATTGCAAAGTGCTTTGTTACACAGAGGTGCATTCAGAACTGTGATTTTCTCACCCTCCACCTGCGATGATACACTCCATTCTTTTACCCCAGTATGTTTTCACCATGTTACCACCTTCCACTGCAGATGCAGCAGGTATGTATAACCAGATGTTGCGCTATAACTCCCATCAGCCTTGAACATTGGCTGTGCTGGGTGGGGCTGATGGGAGTTGGAGTCCAGTGACAATTGAAGAGCCACAGTCTCCTCATTCTTAATGTACAGACACTAGTAACTCTGCAGCAGGTAGACATCTTACTTAAAGTATGCCTATGCATACTTTTTTTGCAGTGGCTCCAGAAATGCAGTGGGAAAATTTGCTCGTATTCAAAACTGTACAACTTTAACACAATTAGCACTGTATTCAACATCAGCTCTGATGTGTTTATAGTGTAGATGCTGCCAGATGCTAGTTATGTGTGCTTCTCTGATCATCACTAATTCTCTCACCTGGCTCCAAGTAAAATAAGGCCTCGAGTAATTTTATATGTCCACACAGGTAACAACGCTGCCTAGAGAATCCACCTTTTTTCATAGCAGATAATTTCAAATTTTACAGCATTTCTTTTCATCATATATTTTCAACAATTATTATTTTTGCCACAAAATATTAATAATAATAATAATAATAATAATAATAATAATAATAATAATAATAATAATTTATTTGTATTTCAGATTGCTGCAGATGCCATAGACCACTCAAGTTCTAAAAGAGTTGAGGTAATTGTACCAAATATGCTGCAGGATGGATAAATGAACACCAGTAATTTCCATGCTCTCTCTCTCCTGGATCACAACCTCACAAACTTCTGAGGGCAGTGGAGCTATCAGAAGGGCCCCTGAAGAATAATTGTTTCTCCCTCTTCATCTGTTAAATTTGCATTCTCCTTTTTGACCAGACTGCCTAAAGCAGCCCCCAGCATTCATAAAATGTGACAGATCCATTAAATACATATAAACAGAGCTTTTTTTCAGCCAGAACTTGCAGGAACTCAGTTCTGGCACCTCTCAGGTAGGCGCCTTTGCCATTATAAGGGAACAAGGGAAGTGTTCATTGTGAGTTCCGTCACCTCTTATCCTAGAAAAATTGCACTGCATATAAACAAACATGAAGCTTCTTGCACGAGGAGAAGGTTTAATTCTTCTGAAACTAGGGGAGAGAAGCAGTAGAAGGGACAACTGTGAGCTGACTCAGGATCAGGCATGTGGTGGTGCTTTTGTCTTTCTCCTGGCTCTTTATCATAGGACAGTTTTTTATCAATCACTCCTGATTATTAACTATTACATGGGGGTCAAATTTAACATTATGTTAAACATATACATAACCTTTTAAATAATAATGGTTAGAATTTGCTGCTGTCTTTTTTTCAGAAAAAGCAGCCCACTTGATATTTGGATTAATTCTGCAGCTTCCATTCCATTTCCTTCTTAGCTGTTTTGGGGCAAATTGCTGCTTGGAGAGGATTTTTAGCAGGAAAGTATCACTGGAAGAAGAGGGTTCAACATTTGGGTGCCAGAGTCTCCATATTGATCAGGATCCTGTATAGCTCCTTTTTTTGTTTCTTTTATTTTACAGAAAAATTACATTTATAACATAATGAGAATCATCAACATAGAAGCTATAGCCAAAAAAGTCACAGAACAACAGATTCTCTTATTATTACCTAAAATAAAGAGGTTTCACACAGAAGCCCAAACATAGCTGCTTTTGTCTTAATTTTTTTTCCAAAAAACTAAAATAATGATATTCTCCAATAAAAGGAAAACACTAAGGTGGCAAATAGATAATCAACCTATTGAGCAGGTGACTTGCTTCAAGTATCTAGGCGTAGTCTTTCAATCTTCCAGAAAAAACACGGCGCATATTAAATATGCATCCTTGATAGCTCAAAGGAGTGCGGCCGCGATTGTAAGATATCATCGAACAACCGGGAGAAATTATATCCCGGCAGCCCTTAAGCTTTTTGCGGCCAAACCACTAGCCCAATTACTATATGGCGCACCCTTCTTGATAAATTCCAAATTGGATGCATACAAGAAAGTTCAGTCGGGTTTTCTAAGATCTATAACTCTAACCCCTAAATGTATTCCTAATGCAGCTTTACGACTGGAAGCTGGAGTGCAGGAAGTAGAAACTAAAGTATGGCAATCAGCTCTACAGTATTGGATAAGAGTGAAAACGTCCCCAAATGGTCTTCTCCCCTTAATCAATACTGATAGTTTTCAATCCACTTGGGAACAGACTATTCAAAAGAAATTAGTCTTGTATGGACTGCCGGTGGCGACTACTCTATCTATGGGAAGCGATAGGGCGAAAAAGATTATTAGGGAAAGAATCGCTGATATCGACCGCCAAAACACCTTAACTCGTCTTCCCTCAACGTACAGACAACTGTATGAGCACTGCCCAAACCACCCAGCTATCTACCTAAAGACGTTAGAAAACCCGAGACACCGATGGGCCTTTACTAGGGCTCGTTTTAATGCATTACCCTCGGCGTTACTAACTGGTAGATATCTTCGGATCCCAATAGAACAGAGGCTATGTCCTTGTGATCTCAAGGAAATTGAATCTATTAGCCACGTTCTCCTATACTGCACTCTGTATCGAGATTTGAGGAAGGAGTTAATCGAACCCCTATTAAAAAATCTACCAGGCCGTTCAATTGAAATGCTGACTAGATACTTAATTGAGGACACCAACCCAGAGCGAACTATGACTGTAGCTAAATTTTGCTATCATGCGGCAAGACTGAGACGCGTCATGACATCAACTGACAACAGCGATAAATCCGTCCACCAAGCCATAGCAGATAATACTTAAATGGAATTATCTCCCATTAAATTTTAGCTTAATTTTAATCTAACATGGGATCTGAAATAGTATTGTTAAAAGACGATATTTAAGAAATATTTTATGTACTATCGTTTTATTTTCTCTTTTGCTGGTCTATGACCGTAATAAAGTTTATTATTATTATTGTCTTTAAAAAAAGTGGATAGTTGTGAGCTTGCTTTTTTTTAATGTACACTTCATGTAACTAACTACAGTAGCTCATTTTTCTGAGATAAACAATTGGAAGCACAGTTATTAATGTGGATTTTCTTCTTCATTTTAGAATTACAAGTTCCCTGGTTTCAAGCCAACGAAACTCATGAAACTACCAAACCATCTAGAACCCGCACAACTCTGGGATTCAGTTCTAAAAGTCCAAACCTTCAAGGTATAAACTTTGTATTTCAGTTTAGCTAGCCAAACTTGCTAATGTAAGATATTTTTAGAGTTTAAGGTAGATCAGTTTTGATATGTGGTTTATATCTGAAGCAAAAAAAAAAGTTAACAGTTCTTTTAAGATTGCATGACATGCTTTAGACATATTATACATTCAAGTCAGTAAGAAGCCAATTACATCATATGAAATCCTATTGTCCACTGTTAAAATCCACATAAAATGCATTTGATGTCTCCCACTATTATATTTTGGGTCTTTTGGTGCTATACACCCTTCTGTACCTCCCTTAGCAAAATGTATTCCTTTTTTTTTTTTTTTTTTTTGCAAATAACGATAAATTTCAGATAGCATTAAACATAATATGCAGAGTGATTAATTCACTCCATTTTATTAACAAATGAGGAAAGTGTCATGAATTGATTGTTCAGCAGAGCAGCTATTGTTAATTGAGCCTTGTTAAACAGGAGCACATGACTGGGCTGGCTGGTTTCCAGGTCCATCTCCCAGTTGCTATAAGTATTTTGCTAGCTTGGCCTCCCAAAGAACACAAACTCTTGGTTGGGCCTGCTGTTAGACTTTTTGGTATGCTCTTTTGTATGCTACCTGCTTGGAGAATATAAGTTTGGAGACTGTTCCTGTGATACTTTTGTGACTTCACGACAGAAAGGACATAGCTTTCAGTCCAAGTAACATTTTTGTATATTATTGGAAATGGAAGTGCTCCAACCTCTGATAATGTATTATTCTGTGATTAAAGAAGAAGCAGGGTTTGATGAAACATAAGAATTGATCCTTGGAATATCTTTGTTCTTTTAGTAATTTCATATGTGGTATTTTAAACATTTTATTAGTAGATTGTAAATCTGAAAATGTTGTAGAATTGTAACCTTGGCCCCCTCCCTGGTTGTTTTCCAGCTTTATAAGGAGGGGGAGAATGCTAACAAGCATTTGTTTTTTTGTCAAAAAATATATATTGCTTGATTGTAAGAAAATCTCTAGGTGGTTTACAGGAATATGAAATAAACATTAAAATGGTCAGTAAAACTGGTTAAAACTGGCATTTAAAAATATTGAAAAAAATGATTAAAATCAGCAGTAGCTAAAAATAAAAATAAAACACTTCTATCATCATCCTTTAATTTGGGCTCTACACCTGCAAAAGAAAAGGATACTGCAACATGTTAAACAAACAACAAAACAGCCCTATCCAGTACCTGTAACTATTTATGGAGCTTGGGAGTTGTGCATACACCTACCAGTCGGTTGGATACCATAAACCAGGGGTCGGCAAAGTTTACCAGCCATGGGCCGGATCACTCCTACGAAGATCGTCCGTGGGCCGGACCGGTGCAGCGCAACGCCGAAAATCGCTTCTGCGCATGCCCAGACACCGGAAATCACGCCTGCGCAGAAGTGCTTTTTGGCGTCTGGACACGCACAGATGCGACTTCTGGTATCTGCGCATGCGCAGGCGTGATTTCCAGTGCCACTCGGCAAGTCCCCGCACCACGCTGTGCCAGTTTAGCACAGCACGCGGGGGACTCACCGAGCAGGCGGCTCAGTTCGGGGGCGGCTTGTGGGCCACATTCGGCCCATGGGCCACACATTGCCAACCCCTACCATAAACAGCTTTCAAGCAGCAGTTACTTGTTAAGAGTATGGCAACATTATGTTTGTTCCCCATTCCTCATTGTTCCCAGGGTGGTGATCAGCACCATTGCTTAGGCTCAGCAGTTGTGAGGGCTGCCATCCTTACTGATCTGTGAACTGGAGTCTGTATCTCCAAACCCAGAACAGAAATTGTGCTTTCAAAGGGGACCAGCCCTTCCTGTTTGTCCTTGGTTCAGCACAATTTGAGATCTAATTGCAACCTATTTTGCAGTGCAATCCTATATATACCTGCTCCCAGGAATGTCAGGAATGGAATTGTATCATAAATCTGCATAATATCTGCACTTCCACCTTAAAATTTGCAGATTAGGCTCCTCACTTTTCGGGGGGGGGGTACTTTTGTACAACACTGTATAACATTCAGACTCAAGAAGTATGGAAAATTTTGAAGCCTTCTCAGTACTTTTTGATATTTTTTTGGTCGAAAGAAATATATTACCCTGGCTGTTAATTTCACATTAATACTATTTGAATATATCTAAATTATTTTTGCTGTACAGCTGTTACTTTAAATCATCCCTTCTTCTTTTCTCTATTAATATTTTTGAAGCAGGCAGTAAATGTTAGTTTAAGATAATTACTGCATGTTTATAGCATAATGTCATTTTATGGATTTGCATTTTTCCTTGAATTTACACATTTTGACAAGGTGTCAGGTTTATTTATTGCAGCCATTATTCATTTCTTGTCATTTGTTCAAGGCCAAGTAGTATAAAGTATGAGAAGAACCAGATTTTTTTTTGGTGGGGGTGGGGGTGGATAATGGCATTAACCCATTTGAGCTAATACAGAATTATTATTTTGGTCTAACTAACAGATATTCTTATAGATCTGTGCCAGACTTGTGTTTGCAAATACTGTCTTTAAGAAGCCAACAATTAATTAGGATCTAAAAATCCAAACTGAAGGTTTTAAATTTAATATCAACAATCAAGGCCAATTTTTATAATCCCATAAAAAGTTATATGATTGCAGAGCATAAAATGATTGCTTGCTATTCAGAAAATGAGTACTGACCCAAGCAATTACTTGGGGTCAGTTTTTAAAGGGTTATATAAGGTTGCAGCTGTGGAGTCACAAATAATCTTGTAGATGCATAGCAAAGGACATAATGAACTATAATTTGTTAAGTTCAGTGCTGCAAAAATAATTTTCCAAAGCGTGACTTGAGTATAAATAATGCAGTGACATTTGCCTAGGCCTGCCAGATGCCTTGTTTTTCATCACAAGTCTACCAAGATCCTTTCAAAAGGTTACAGTCGATTTGCATGACCACTTCCTTATTTTTACACCGTGGGACCTAGTTGTAGGATCATGATGCTTCAGACCCCCAGCACCCCAGGCGATTTGGAAGGCATCCTGTTTTGGGCTGCCCTCCATACCAAGTATAGCAATTGTAGCAACACAGGTCAAACGTTGACTCCTTTTTTGAACTTAAAAAAGTGCCCTTGATAAGTGGTGCTTACTTCTGAATAGACATGCATAGGATTGTATGGTTAATTGTTTACAACAGTAGTTGCATTGGGCAAACATATAGATGTATGTTACAAAACCCCTACTTTTTCAAAATCAAAAGCAGCTTTAGGAAGCAGCAATTTGGAGTGGAGCAGAAGAAGCTTCTTAACAACTTCCTTGCCAGCTGTTTTTCTTGTCAAAGTCCTTCCGCCACAGTGTGTTCCCCACCCACCCCACCACATGTGTGGTTCCTGATGCATGTTTATGAAGAGCAACTCAGGGTTCAGTTTGGGTGAGAAGTGGCTGGTGTTGAAAGGATTAAGAAAGTAGTTATACATCCTGCCTTCTTGCTTCTATTCTCACAATTGTAGCCTCCTGGGGATTGCAATTCTCCATTTTAAAAAGGAGTTTGAACTTCATATCTTTAATATATTGTTACACACCACCCCAATCTCTGAGTGGTGCAAGATATCAAGTAAGAATCTCATAGAATGGAAATGCTCAGCTTATGGTCAGCTCCAGGCACTTACCCAGAGTTCGCGTTTCCTTTGGAATGAGGTACAGCAGAGACTGTGGTGTCTATGATACTGTATATGGTTTATTTACACATACAGTATGTAAAACCTGAGCCTACAATGGAGGGGTGTACAGCATTAACACCCCCTAAGTCTTGGTTCTCCCATAGCCACAGCCTTAGATTCAAACAGAAATCAAACATGACTCTTACTCTTTCCAGTTTGCTGATTTTTCCTCTGGCTCACATCACTGCCCAACTCTACTCTCAACCCTGGTTTTTTCTGTTGAGGAAGTGGGGCAGGGATTAGAGGGCTCTCTCTCTCTCTCTCTCTCTCTCTCTCTCTCTCTCTCTCTCACACACACACACACACACACACACCAAACTTACAACAATATCTAATTGATTATCAGTCAAGTCTGCGATGCTCAACACCATATTGGAAAAAACATCATGCTTTAATCAGGGGCACTCCCTTTGAAGTATATATGTTTGGGACTGGATAGAAAAAAATATTGTTCATCACTTTGTTGTAATTATGATTTTTCATTTTTTTAAACAGGGAGTAGATACAAAAATTCTGAAGAAATTGTTTATCTCTGAAGCATCCCTTGCAATTTTACAGGATTGCTTTTGGTGGTGGTTTCTTCACAAGTTCAAGGTATGAAGACACACAGCTTTATTTTCATTCTTATCCAAATTAAAAAAAACATGATGGGAATATATAAAATTTCTTGTTGATCATGAATGAATCTGCTCACATACATGGGCTTCTGTGTTAAATAACTGTTGCCCTTTGACTGATTTGTACTGAAATACAAACAATAAGTCCCACAGAGAGTGATAATAACCCTGAAAGAGTGTTGCATCTGTGGGTTACATAACCCATACTAGAGAGCGTAAATCTGACACCTAAGGTGTGTGCAAATGCTATAACCCTTATGTCATGCCTGGGCTTTTCATACATGAGATGTAAGCCATTTCATACATGAGATGTAAGCCATTGTTTGGATCATCAGTACAACAAAGAGTGAAAGCAAGAGACTTGGGGTAGGTACAACAGTAACTGCAAAAATTCCACTTCTCTCTCTCTCTCTCTCTCTCTCTCTCTCTCTCTCTCTCTAACACACACACACACACACACACACACAGTTTCCTATGTCATGTAACCTTTTTAGCTCCAAGATCACAAGCATGATCACTCTAAAGTTCTTGTTAATTCATACGTTATTTCTACCACCTGTGCTTAAAATCAGTGCTAAGTGAAGCAATGAAATATTAATGCTAATAATACCTTTTCCTGATTTATTTCAAGCCTGATCAAGCTGAACAGGACCACCTTTTTGATAGAATATCAGACAGCTTTGTGGCGCTTCTCTTGAGTACTCCCAATTTCATAAAAGATCCTTTCTTTGAGGTAAAGACACTAATAGGTATTTTTCAATTGTGAGTATTGCCCCAGTCCATTTCCTCCTTGTCTCATTCTCAGAACAAAAGAATGCATCCCTTTGGCATCCTTATACTGTATATACTGGTATATCCTTATTCTGTGCATTATCATGCTGCCTCTTAAACTCTTTTCGGATATGAAGATACCCAGATCCTTTAGCTGCTTCTCCTATGTTTTGACTTCAAGCCCTTTTATGGTCACTCTTTATACTGGTGCCTCAGCCATTGTCTAAGGTCCAACCTACACTTTATGGGATGTGTGAGTACTGTCACCTCACTACCCCCAGGTAACGTTGCTGGAAAAATAATGTATTATATACAGGCTTGGGAAATATGGCGCGTACGTGATAATGTGTAATTATCACAGGTTCTTGCAGAGCTTGTCTGAGGTCTGGTCTGGGCGTCTTGTTAGAATAAAGTTATAAACTCAAACAAAAGCAACTGGTCCCTGGTTGGGGGTCTCCAGCCAGTTTAGTCCTCTGAGGCCGAGGGCAAGTATACCTGGCTGGCCACCCCCGCCCTGCACGGGACTGAAGTATTGTACTGGGGCTACATGCACTTTATTGCATTTTCATTACTTCTGTTTCTTCCTCTGTACAGTACTTCATTGTGATGTATGTGGTTCTTCCACTGCCTTCAAACAGCACTAAAGATTTTGTCCCTTCTGCATTTCAGTTTTAAGTTTTTGGTTCTTTGTTACAATAATGTTTAAGGTAGCTGGTGTCACTTCTGACATGGCGCAACAATACTGTAACAAAAATAAAATAAAATAAATTGTTTACCAAACCATGTATCACAGGTTTGTCTCCTTGGCTGCTGCTTGTGGAGGCAAGGAAACATCACATAATATCCACAATAAAGCTTTTTTGCTCTCCATAGTTTTTGATGAGAAATAGTACAATAATAACCCCCAATTTATTACTTTACCTACAAAGTATTATCTGTACATAGTTGCCATGCTTACTTACTTCGCACATTGGCAGAATTATTCATTTCACTGCAAATAATGATTCAGCTATGTTTAAATGTCTGGGTTTGTTATTAACTATACTTTGCTTATTCTTTATATTACTCACTGCCAACTTTAAATGTTTTAAATTTAGCTTTGTTTGTATTTTGGCAGATGTACCCTGACTGCTTGTCACAAGCCATCTATGTTACTTTTTGTGAAGCCTTTCCTGAATCCCGTCTTCGTTTCACTGACGAATTTAAAGAGGAACTAATGGATTTAGTTTTTCAGTGGATAAGAGGTACCACAATTTGTCTTTGAAATTTATGGTATTAGGACTTTTCAGAAAGATCTTTTCTACATAACTTTATATATTCAGCATTTTATCCCAGTCAACATCAGCACTGCAGAATAGTAAAGAATAACAATGAGTCCTGTTGCACCTTCCAAATTTATTGCGATACATGTTTTTGCGAATGAAAACTTTCAAGTCCATGAAAGCTTATGCCACAACAATTCAGTCTTTAAGTACTGAAGTAGATAGCATGCTAAATGCATCATTCTTAATTAAGGTTTAAGAAAATATAATAGCGGGGTAAGGAACCCAATTTTCATTAGAACAGCAGCACACACAGTGGAGGGGTGGTTTAACTATTCCTTCCTCAGGCCCAATCCTGATAAAATCTGCAGAAACAACACACATACAGTAATGCTGGGAGGATTTTCAGTGGGATTACAGCCGATGAAGGAATGCTTAAACCTCCCTTCTCCAAATACTGTGATCCTGATGAAAAGTGGACCCTTCCTACTTGCTATTAGAAACTTATGATGCCCTGGTGACATTTGAAGTGATGAGCTTCAGTGCTATATATGTAGTCTGGGCTCTTTGTTGCAACCAACTACTACTATTTATTACTATTCTCACTGTCATTATCATTATCATTATCGCTATCATTATCATTATGGCAGGTTTTTGGGTGAGTTGCAATTAAATGAAATACAGTAAAAACATACAGTGGTGCCCCGCTAGACGAAAATAATTCGTTCTACGAATTTTTTCGTCTAGTGGTTTTTTCGTCTAGCGAAGTGGCAATGACAGCCGCGCTCCGCTAAACGAAAAGAAAAAAAAAAGACGAAAATTGTTCGTCTTGCGAAGCAGCCCCATAGACTTTTTCGTCTTGCGGGGCAGCTTCCGCTAGACGAATGCCGTTCGTCTAGCGAGGCATTCGTCTAGCGGGGCACCACTGTACTTCATTCACAAGAATAGGCAAATCAGTATATGGTGGGGTAGCAGCGCTACTGTCTCTTTAGAATTTGTCACAATGTAATCCTACTGGGGAGTACCATTCTTTTGTGCCCAATGGAATTCACATGCTTAGAATTATGCTGTTAAAGTGACACAGCTAAAACTCTCGCTTCATGAGTATAACACATATCAAGGGTTTGTCTTAGGAAGTACCAAATGTAATTTCAGCTATGCTTATAATTTTATGGTACAAGTGTTACTGAATAACTAAAACTTACGCCCCAGTGACTGATATGATGACATCCTCATTGAAATAATGCTTGTCATTCAAAATAATGGCAAGTATGGAATAAAGTAGAACTCAGATATGAACTACTAAATGTGCTTTATATTTCTCAGGGCAGGCAGGCTTTAGAGAGCTGCCCCAGCAACATTTCAGTGTGTATTCCCCCCTCAAATAACAACCATGGTGATCAAATGTATTCTTATGTGGTTATAACACTTGCAAGATAACCTCTCTAGTTCCTATTGCGAACACAAATAATCCACCACCAAAGACAACTAATTTCATGTCTGAATAATTTACAGCGAAAAGTGATAAAATTAACAATACTAGGACAACATAAAGCATTATGCCTCTTCTTTAGAAATATCCATTGAATGTTACTTCTCAGTTTCCAGTAAGAAAATGAAGAATGTTAGAAAGAAAATGAATGAAGAATAAACCCCAGTTTGCTAACAAAGTAGCAGGCTGTTGAAGATACAGTACATACCAAGAAGTAAAAATGTGCCTTTCTTTCTGTCTTTCTTTGGTAACAAAAGAACTAAAAAGCTCTTGTCAGTTCTTTTTTAAAACACACACACATTAATTTATCCTTTGCAGGTTTCAAACCACAAAAATCTGCTTGGAAGAAATGGAATTTATTCTGGTTAGAAGAGCCCCTGACACAAACGCAGAAAACAGATTCCTTACATAAGTTATCTAGTTTCAAACTCGAAAACTCTGTGATTAAAACAAGGTCAATAGCAAAGTCTTGTAAGTACCAGGCAAAGAACTTTAAAAGTTATTGAATGTTTGTTTCAGAATACTGGCATAATATTAGCAACCATATTAGTGAAATAGAGATCAATATTATAAATCTTAAGGATAAATATGAACCCTGTAATTTATTGTTGCTTCAGACAAATCAGAACAAAATGTCAAATACTTACTCCCCAGTCATGGGGTTCAGGATGCAATATCAGCAAGGAATGATTTTGAATGTCATTTTTGTTGAGACAAGGCTGTTGTGATGGGTTCAGCTTAGGACTGGTGTTGAAGACATCTGGGAACTTTGTGGTGCCTGGTGCAAGTTACCCCACTTCTTAAGAAGATGGGACAGTGAATAGATGAGTGTTTGTACTGATTCCCTATTACATTTTTTTACATAACTCAAAGTGTGTTTTTAACCTTTAAAAGCATAAACAACTTAAACCCTGGACTTTGCTAGATTGGTAAAGAAAAAGCAATTTATATGCGTTGTATATGCGATATAACATTGTGCCACCAGATGGCGCAGTGGAGTCCCATTTTTCCTCTGCCTGTTTTCCCTGTTTAAATTTACAACGTGTTTAACTGAAACGCACCTTTGACGTGTCTAAATCCAACCCTGTACCATAGAGACATTGTTGTCCTGTGCCACATCATCATCTCTTAGATGTACTGAGAACACTCTCTTAATTATCCTATACATGTTCTAAGTATAGTAAGGAAGAGCACCCCAAAAATTACAAGACTCTTCTCCCAACAACTTGTCTGGCCCTTTTTCTAAGGTTTTGTAAAGCCAATCTTTTCAGTCTGAGATTTTATAATGACAAGCAACAAACACTTGCTTAGAGTCTGGAAATACCATGTTTGAGAATTTGTTGGGAGCTATAATGTATTCTACACATGTAAGATTTGCTTTGCTGAGCCACTTTATATATAAGGAGGAATTGCTGTAGCTTAGTGAAAACATGCAATATTAGCGTTAATTTGGAGCAGAATGTACATGGCCAATACAAATCCTGCAAGGTGCAGGAATAAAGGATATATAAAGAGTGCCTCCCATAGCTTGTCTGTTTCCAAAAGACTTGAGAATGTTGTTGCTCAGGTGGTAATTCCTAGAAAAAACTTTAGTAGGACTACAGTAATATGCCAAACACTGTAGTTCAGGGATAAAAATATTCTGCCCCTGGCATAAATTATAAATTGTTTCAGTCTCAAGTTTGGATGGAGGAAATGCATGCATCCCAGTTTGAATGTTCTTCACGAAATAAAAAGCTTGTTTCTTTCTGTTATGAAATGGCCACTTACCCCCACATCTGGGTGGGCAGTAGTTGTGGCCTGTCACGCCAGATCCCTGACCTCACAGAACAAAGTCCTCTCCATCGTGAGGCCGGCCACTGGGGGAATTCCCCAGCCAGCCACAAAGATGCCTGGGATAGCCTGCCACTGGTTGAAGTCAGGTGGCTGCTGGGCCCTGCTGTTAGGTCAATCAATAGACCTTACTTGGGTACTTTAATGCATGCCATATTTATCTTGTATGCTGGCCTTTTCTTCCTTGCACCACTTATTGACCTTGCTATGGTTCATTAATGGTTGCTGTATTTGGAGTCGGAAATGAATTTGCCTGCTGACAGATTGGCCCTGTTTGGAGGTTTTGCAAATAGCAAATAGTCACAACTTTTGGCGGATAAGGCATTGGGTAGAATCAAATACTGGGTTGGGGTAAAGTGGTGCAACACCCCTATCCTAAAACAGGTGCAATTGCAGGGTAGCCCATTAGAGGGATCTAGTGGGAAGACTTTGTCCAGAAACCAAGCGTGGGACAGACAGGCAATAGAGCTTTAGACAGCAGTCTCAGAAGCCCACCTATGTAGACCCACATCTTGATGTTCTTCAGTCCCAGGCTCAATCCTGCTCTAGCATCAGCCGGGGACTGAGAATGGATATACACACAATGTACCGGTATATCCATAAAAGATGTGGCTAATTTTAAACCCCAGAATGTTGTCTTGTGCAGTTTACCGGTAGTTACCGCTATCATAGGCTAGACCTTTGTTCCCAGGGGGAGGGATTCACTGCGATTGGGTCTGCAATACTAAGCAATTTATCCTCATTATCTCAGCTCTTTGTTTTCAAGAGTATTGATGATATCTCTACAATGCTTCCATTTCTAACATTTTGAGCAGAATGTTTGTGAAACAGGGTAAACTGACGGTGGGGAGTTAATACTGATGTTCCAAATAAAATTGGAGAGAATCCCCTATTCTAGAACAGGAATGTAAGTGGTTATAAAATTTCAGTACTTGGAATGCCTTATGATTTGCAAGTTAACAACCCTTAGCCAGTGTTTTATTAGATTAACTACAGGGCCAAGGGGTTTAATATTTGACTTTCTTCATATGTAGGTACCGGTAATTTTGTTGCTTGCTTAAGACTTTATTTTTTTGTGGGGGGACGGACCTTAAGACTTATATGTTTTAAAGCATTAGAAATACTTAAGTGGTATGTATGCCTTCATGACTGGATGTCTCATGCCCAAGATTTTATGTAACGCCTTCAAAATGTATGATTAAGAGATTTTTCTATGGGTTTGCTCTGATATGATCCTACTAAGAAACACCATTACTGTTAAATTTATTCTGTATAATATCACTCCAGACCCTCCACGTGTCCCGATTTTCCAGGGACGTCCTTGATTTAGAGAAGCCATCCCGGTTTCTGATTGGATCCTGGAACGTCCTACTTTTCCTTAGGACGTCCCTATTTTCATCAGAGGAAGGTTGGAGGGAATATGATCACTCTAATAGTCAAGCAACTATCATAGAATTGGGGGGGGGGGAAGCTACAAAGATAATCTAGTTCAACTCCCTGCACTGCAG
This sequence comes from Lacerta agilis, assembly GCF_009819535.1. Lineage (NCBI taxonomy): Eukaryota > Metazoa > Chordata > Lepidosauria > Squamata > Lacertidae > Lacerta > Lacerta agilis. The sequence continues at coordinate 13,033,635 of NC_046324.1, read as the reverse complement.
GAATATTTTGCCCAATGTGGGGCTTGAACCCACGACCCTGAGATTAAGAGTCTCATGCTCTACCAACTGAGCTATCCCCCAAGGCTATGAAACATGAACTAGAATATTGATATCCACTATAAAAATAATAGTGTAAAACAGAATAATTATTAAATTGTAGGGAAAACATATTTGTCCCATTGAGCTGAGAAACGTATGGGTCCCACTATTATTCTCCAGCAGCTGGTATTTAGAGGCTAACTAACCCTGATTCTGAATACAGTCATACCTCATGTTGCTCGTGTTGCGCACGTTCGAGTTACGGACCTCCGCGACCCGGAAGTCCACCACAGAGCGCAAAACCCGTGAACTTCCGGGTCCGCCCCCCCGTGCATTCGAGTTACGCACGCCTGTGTTACGTAGCGCAATCCGCAACAGATTGCATGCGTAACATGGGGTACCACTGTATAGTATTTAGACATTGTGACTACTTTCTCTCCCATGAATTTGTCTCTTTAAAGCACTCTGATTGGTGGCCATCACTACCTATTGCTGCAGCGAATTCTATTGAATGCTGTTCTCCTGGTATTTATTTTGGATCATAAGCGAGACAAACTCTTCTTCTTCTTGACTTATGATGATATACAGAGCTTAGTGTTACACCTGCCAAACCAAATGTAGAAGAAATATTTAAAAATACAAAAAGAACTGTCAGTGAGACTTAAGAGCCTTTGGATTGTATAGCTTTTAAATGTAATTTTTTAATAAGGATTTTGTTTTGTGTGTTGTTGTTGTTGTTTTTTAAAAAAAAAATTATGCTTGTGGGTTTAATTTTTTATGTGTTCTGGTATGCATTTTAAGGCTAGCTTCAGTTGATCAGCTAATAATCCCACTGTGGCTGAAACATTTTTCTTTCTTTCTAATGAATGTTGTGTTGACAAATGCAGTGTTCAGTTCTTTCCCAGCTATGTGTGTGTATTTAAATGTGTAAAGGGGAATATTATTGTGTGCGTATACTTACAAATAGAAATGCCCTCATTCTAGGCAATGAGTAACAGAAAGGTAAAAGGCCTTTCCACAAGCCCACCTCTTGACTCCCCCTACTTTTGGCCAATTCAGCTTCTCCAGTAGCAAAGGGGTTGGTTACCCCCTCCCCTGGTGATTCAGGTGGTGCTGAATAGCAAAGGAATTTTGCAACAGAATTTCATGCAATGGAATTTGGTCTTTTGCAGATTATTTCAGATCTAGATTTGAAGTGCTTTTCAGTCAATTTTTTTGGGTCCTCTCCTTAGTATTTCCTGAAAAGAGTACGGTATATTATATTATATTATATTATATTATATTATATTATATTATATTATATTATATTTCCATATTATAACAGAGAACAGCCGGATCATAGCGTAGCAAAAAATGGGAACTGTTGTCGTTTTCTTCCTGGATAAAACCCTATGCCCCATTTCGATTACATCTTTGCGCAGCTGCCAGGTTATGCTCCCAGAGCTCAGTTGTAAAAGCAACAATCATATCACTTAGTTAATTTAGCATGAGGTGGATTCAGTCAGCAAGCAGAGCATTTTCCAAAAAGTTCCTTGTCCAATATTTTAATAGAGCCCTATGGCTTTAGTTTTTTTTTGCATTTGGGGGTTGTTCTATTTGAGACTTCCATCATAAGAACGGCTGCAGGCTGTCATTTTTGTCAGTCATCCAGTGCACATTGGCAAGAGTATTATGTACTAGACTTTGTGTCTGGTCATAGAAAGTGTGTGGGGGGGGGGGAGGTGGCTCAGACAGACTGTTTTGTTACTTCTTTAGAATTAAAAGCATATGAAACAGACGCAGCTTAATAAGTTTTTTTTTTATAAATAACATCAACTTAAATAACTTAATAAAGTTCAACTATAACTTAAAATAAAGTTTAATGCTTTAACAACAGAAGAAGCATGAATAGGTGAAAAAAAAATCAAGCCATATACCCTAACAGAAATTATATAAAAAGATAGGTTATGTTACATAAAAACCCATATGATGTCTGAATTTTTACTTCGTCGTTATAGAAAAGGATATTTTGAGGAAAGTGAGATGAAATACATTTCCCTTATTAATATTATTTCATATACGCTATTTTTGTAGCATCTTTCAGAGCAGCGTTAGGCATTCTTACTAATACATATGAATACATTGCAGTGGTGCAACCTTCATCTTCCATACTAGCTTTATTGTCTGAATACCGCAGAAAATCCAATTTCAAATTACTTTAAAACTTACACATTTTTCCTGGAAAGTATTCCATACTGCTCCACCTCCATGCTTAGTACTGACTTGATCATCTGAAGACTCATTCCAGCAGCCATCAAGTCCGACATATTTTACATAACATTTTCATCTGCTTTATTATCATCATTATTATTATAGCAGCCATGTTTAATTAAGCAGATAGGTTTATTTTAAATAAAATATCATCAGATAATCAAGTCATGACTTAATGCATAAGGGTAAATTTAACTTAACAATCTGCAAAGCTACTCTTATACTAACATGAGGATTGTACAACTCTTTACAATTTTTTACAACTTTTAGTTACTAAATCAGATGTAGTGTATCTTCATTTTTTTTAAAGGCAGTCTCTTAAAAATAAACATAAATGCGCAAGTCCAGCTTGTTCAGTTTTTCAGTAGTATTCCAGCTTCTCTTCCTTGAACTTTCAAACAGTTCCTTTATGAAATTAAACATTTTGCTGGAACTGGTTCTCCATAGATATGTGATTAGGGTGCTGGCCGTGGAAGGAATTGGGAAGATATATCTTCTTTACTTGTTTTCTGACCTCTCTTGGGGGCGCCATTCTGTTTCAATGCAATATACATCTCCTTCCCTTTGTGTGTCCAGTTTGCTGAAGCATATGTATTATAATGGTTTTCTTGAATCCATTCTATGAAGTTGCAGTCCTCATTGCATACTTTCTGTAAAAATAAAAAAAGACAATAGGTCACATGAATGCTGAAATTGTTCATTGTATCGTATAAAAAACCATCAGACCTTGAAACGTGCAGTTTAAACAATTTATGTCTATTAAAATGTATCCGTTTTTGCAAATCTCTTGCATTGTGAAGGGGAATGATTTTCATTAATGCCAAAATGCTCAGACATGTTTGGGTGAAATCCTGATTCATTGTAAAAAAAGAAAGAAAGGTGTAACTGAGTCTATTCAGGATTTCAGTTCTCATCTTAATATTGCATTATGTACATAAAAAAAAAAACCGTGGACCCAGTCTCCGCCATGACTTCTAATGATCTGTTATAAACTGTAATGTACCCCATCTTAGAAACAGATTTCTTTTGATAACTCTGGATACCTGCAAGTTGTAAGGATTGCTGCAGAGCACCACATGCAAGCCTCAGTGCCGTATTATGTATAGGCTAAGTAGGCTGAAGCCTAGGGCCTCTAAATCTAGGGGGCCTCACCAGCCCACCCGCTCCCCAGCGGGCACAGGCGAAGCAACCTGCTCCAGTACCCAGAGCAGCACTCGTCCCAGGGGGCGTGGCGCATGTCCCACAGGGGCTGTGATGTGCATCCCAGGGCCATAGTGTGTGGCCTGCCACCCATGGGGGCGTGGCGCGCTGCCTGGGGGGTGCGGCAAGCAACGTGCGCCCCAGGGGGTGCTGCCAATCGGGGGTCGGCATACTGTCCCCCCCTTTGGAATGGCACCCGGAGAGGACCGCACTTCACCAGCCTGCCCACTCCCCAGTGCTGCAGTCTCCCCTCTTCCCCAAATTGCAAACCCAAGATTTCATGCAAGGGCAGGGCAACTCTGGTCTCTAAATCTAGGGGACCTCCCAAGCCTGCATGCTCCCCAGTGCTTCAGTCTCCTCTCTCCCAAAATTGCAAACCCTAGACTTCATGCAAGGGCAGGGCAACTCAGGCCCAGCAACTATGAGACTCAGGGCTCGCCAGTGGGGCCCAATTTGAATGATTGGGGCCCAACTTGAATTTTTTTTGTAGAGCCCCAGTTCACAGCCAAAGTCTGCAAAATCTTAGAGATATAAATAAAATCCATCTAGATTGCCCTGATGTGGGGGCCTCCTTAGGAGCAGCCCACGGGGCCCAGTTTGGCCAAATTGCTCCAATTGCCTTTAAAAAAATATAGTCCGGCACACCACATGGTCTGAGGGACGGTGGACCGGCCCACGGCTGAAAAAGGTTGCTGACCCCTGATATAGAATGTCCTCCAAATGTGATATTTTATTGTCAAAACCCTTCATTCTTTTGTCTTTCTCAAAAATCACATTTAATTGATGAATTTCTAGCCAATTTAATCCCGTGTTTTTTAATTCTTCAAAATTCCTTAGCTTTGGATAGTTAATTATCTCTTCTACCAACTCCCTATAGGTTTAGCCAGAGGTCTCCAAACGAAGGCCCGCTGGCCGGATACAGCCCGAGGGACTCATTTATCCGGTCCGCGGCGACCCCCGCTGCCTGCTCTTACCTGTACGGTGTGATGCGGCTGCCCACTTCTGGGTTGGAGGAGCACCAGAAATAGCTTGTGTACATGCGCACATCCAGGTCGGAGGAGGCCCATGCACATGCACACAAGCTATTTCCAGTGCTCCTCCGACCTAGAAGTGCGCTGAAAATAGCATGTGCGCACGCTCTCTGGCCCGCCGTGCGATCGGCGCTGGAGACACCAGTCCGAGGCGTGGTAGGTTTGCTGACCCCTGGGTTAAGCAATCATTATTAATATTTTTTTGTGTGAATTGCTGTTGATTCAATGGGAGAGAGCCACCAAGGAGTTCTTGATACCATTATCGGTTTATTTCTCTCCCAAGCATCATATAAAGCCTTCCTCACAATGTGATCTAGAAATCCTTTTACTTTGTTGTGACCTAGATAACTGTGCCATCTGAACACATTGTTCCAGCCTTCTAGATGCAGCACTTCAGTATTTTTTAAAGTTATCCAGTCTTTAATTCAGGTCCAACATGCCGCTTCATAATATAATTGGAGGTCTAGGACTGTAAACCCACCTCTCTCCTTGGTCTCTGTAAATGGTTTAAACTTTTTACGCGGTCAAGGTCTTTTTGCCAGTCCTTAAAGCATTTTCCCCTGCTGATTATTGGTAATGTTTGAAACAAGAAGAGCATCTTTGGTCATTCTCGTATCAACTGCCATTCCTAAGAGTGTGAGCTGCCAGCCCCTAGAAGATCAGGAGGGGGAGGAACCTATGCAACTGGGTGTGACCAGGGCAAGGCATTTTCCTGGAGTTTTGCCACCTGAGAGGGAGAAACATTGAAAGGAGCGGCTGTGTTTTGTTTGCGGCTCAGGGATCCCTGTCAGGGATGAGTGTGGACCCGAAGCCAGAGCGAAAGGATGTGTTGCTGGGAAATGACCAGTCCCAGTCCCTTCTGGAGGTCCAGGGCTAGGAGAAAAGGCAGTAGAAGTGCCTCTGCCAGGACCAGTGATTCCGGGAATTACAGTGTGGGCCACGCTATGACTCCCAGGGGAACAGCGAGCAAGTGTGCATTCACAGACTGGAGCATCTAAAGACTTTATGGACGTGAACTTAGTGGAGAGGTTGGGGTTAGCCACACAGAAGTTAGAACCCCCCGGAAGTGTGAACCATCGATGAACAGCCCTTGTTGTCTGGGTGCGTTGCAAAGAACAAAGCTTTTTTTCCCGGCCAGGCCTTCTTTGTCCCAGCCAGGCCATCTTTGTCCCGGCCAGGCCTCCTTCGTACCGGCCAGGCCTTCTTCTTCCCAGCCAGGCCATCTTCGTCCCGGCCAGGCCTTCGGCGTCCCAGCCAGGCCCTCGGCATCCCAGCCAGGCCTGCGTCCTTCTCTTATCAACTGCCAGTCTTAAGGGCAGGGGAGTTGGCACTATGTTATGCTCATCTTGTTTGGCAGTTAACCCTCTCTCTTCCTGGCTACTTCCTTCACTGGGAGCTGGCTGCAAACCTTCCCTGGCGGCTGGCTCATTCATGACAGGGGCAAGTTGATGAACTTGGGTAACCTCATGACTCCCCTCCCTCCTTGTGACATGATGATGATGTATCAGTGATGTATCAATGGTTCGGGGAATGTATTCTGGGTAGGGAGGGAAAGTCTTCAAAGAACCCCATGTTCTGGGTTCTTACTCTGTGTGGGGACCTGTTGCGCAACAATAAAGATCATGGTCTACTGACCACTGTTTTGCTCCTGTATTTTGCTGGAGCTTCCTCCTTCTGCTAAATTTGAAGATTTATCCAGTTGAAGATTTGTTTTTATTTTTAGATTCTAATCTAAGCATGAGTAAAAGATCTGAAGTTGGTGCTAGCAAGCACAAGAGAGAGAGACTCGAAAATGCTATGATAATGAAGTTAAGGCCACTCATTGAAGCAACAAGAGCCAGCAGGTCACTTTTTAAATCTGGTGGGCCATTCAGCTGTGGATTGCTGCCTTGGTGCAGTGAACTGTTTTGGCATTATCAATAAACTTTATTCCTTCTTTTCATCCTCCACAAAGAGATGGGCAGTTCTAAAATCATTTTGCCACCTCAGTCTAAAGTGCCTAAATATTTGTCAGACACTAGGTGGGACGCACACGCAGAAGCCACAGAAGCTGTTTTGAAAAGTTACAGTGCTATCGCTGATACCCTCAGTCATTTGTACTCTGATGTTAATGGGAAGGGGAAACCAGGCTCCAAGCTAACAATCTTTTGCAGAAAATGGAAGAACTGGAATTTGTGTTTATGCTGCATTTTTGGACCCGTGAGCTAGGTCATTTTCACAAGGTCAGCAAAGCCCTTCAGAAATCAGACCTGTTATTGAGTTCTTGTGCAAGTTTGTACAGTTCACTTCTGAATTTTTTTCTTCTAGTTGTGAGGATTGGGTGGGGCCTCACAAGTGGAATAGCCTAGGGCCTCTCTTCATCTAAATCCGGCCCTGGCAAGCCTGCTGGGGGGGGTGGTGGTAGGAGACTGCATGCAGCAATAGCATAATGCTTCTTCGTGCCTTACCTCAAAAGTATTTCCATGTTTGTCCATCGTTAATCATTATCAGGAAGCAAGTCAAGATGTGGGTGGCATAGCTTATCATGGGGAAAGCCAAGAGCATATATGCAAGGAACAGGCAGACAGATCAGGCCAGAGCAGGGCAAAATAAAGGAATCTAGACATAGGCAAGGAAGGCACTTCAAGCAGGACATGTTGACCAGCCTGTCACATCTTGCTTTCTTTTGTACCGGTATGTCATCTGGGAGGCTGGAGCCAAAGCAGGGAAGCTCAGCTGACTTCAGGTGAGCTTGCATTCCAAGGCAGAACAGGACCAGGGAACTATTTCCACCATTCTGTGAAAGCAGCCCTGCTTCACAATTTTTAATGTGCTCCCACATATTGGGGGCATTATGTAAAATATAACCGGTACATATATTTTTTTCAAAGCAAATATATTGTTTGCCTATTAAATAAAATTTGCTGCTAATAACTATGCCAATACCTTTCCATAGAGTTTTCCGGACTTGTTCATGGCTAGAAAGTAGTCACTTGCCACTCCTTTGATTGCCACTATTCCAATTGCCACTGTTCTTATTTCGAGAATACCTGTAAGGAATAACAGTGAAGTCTGTAATTTGGCTATCTGCTTTTGAAGTGGCATAACAAGACAATTTCTCTTGATTTCACAGTATTTTTTTAAAAAATATATAGGATCAAGTGATAAAGCAGGGATGAAAAAAAACATCAAATTCTTTTAACATAACCATGTATGTAAGTCAGCATTCTTAACTAATTTCTTCATTTGAAAAACAAAGGACAGGATTCTCCTAATTAACCAATCAGCGTACGCCCTCTATAAGGGCTTCTGCTTATGCAAAGGGACTTCCCTCCCCTTTCCTGTGTGCTCCCACACCCCCTGAAATTTGATTGGGGTGTGTGTCAAGGGAACCACAAGAACAGTGAGGAGGGGGGCATTGTTTCATCTGGCAAATTGATCAGCTATTGCAGTTGGAACATTCAACACATCATAACATTGGATTCCACCCAAAGAGTACATACAACCCATTACAAACTCCACTGAAGTATGCTCACACATAAGAACTTCCATGTTTACATGAATTATATATGACCATGCAAACTTTTCACGCTACCAATTCTTCCTGTATTTACAAATTATCCATTTGCCATTATATTTTTGCATTACAAAGAAATTTTGAACGTTTGTTATATTTATTTCTTGTGCACTTTGAAGCATTTGTATTTCTCATTCTAAGAGAATGATTTAGATCAGTTTTAATCAGGATTCGGATAATTGTCCCCCCCCCCCCCAAGATTACATTGACAAAATTTGTAAGAAATTTACCAGTGCCATCTCTGTGCAGGCGCACAAACCTTAGAACTTGTAAATGATAGAAAACAGACCTTGGCAACTACCAGAAGATAAAGTATCTGTCTGACCCTTGTGGCTGTTGAAAACTGACAGGCACTGAAAATATATCTGTGTCACATAACAAGAAACAAGTAAAATTTACTATTGGAGCTTTTTCAGTCAGATGCATTTTACCTGTACACCGGTAATTGGGAAGTTGTTCCTGCATTAATGCTTTATTGGTTACAAAATACTCTTTGATCTAGTAAGGAAGCCTACTTGTAAAAATGGATTTCTGCACACAGTGCAGATCGTCTTCTGAATTGGGCTTGTGTACATACAAGGATTCTGTATAGGAGTGGGATGGAGGATTTGTATCATGTCTCCAGGGGGTACATGTAGAGGGGCTCTTGCTGGATTGGGACCTCAGGTTTTGAAGACTGGGAACTATCCAATTTTTGCTGTTCTGCTGAAAGTCATGTGCTACTGCCGTGGACTTTCCACCCTTTGAATGGTATGTATCATATTATGGCATGACTTAGGGCACATGTAGACTTCCTTTTACACCACGTTTTCCAGCGTAGGCTTGTGAGGGACTCATATGGGAGGCTGGTAATATTTTCTTGTAATTTCTTTTGCAGAGATAGAGCTGTCAGAGGGGGCAAGGAAAGCTGGAGAATGTTCTTATGAATAGATGTGTTTGTAAATAAGTATGTTGGTCTAGCAGTTGAAACATCAGACTAGGCCACTTATTCATTCATGGATCTGGCCCCAAGTTGACCAAGCATGCTGTTTCAAGCAGCAGCCTGGCACCTTCCCAAAGCCATATCTTGTAGCTTAGTTCAACATCCCAGCCTGAGAAGTCCCTCATTGTCTTATTTATTATTTAGTTATTCCTGTGTTGTTTTCTGTGGAAGTGTTCTGACAGTGTGCAAATAGCAGTACAGAAACACATTGGGAAGGATTTGCAATTATGTTTTTAAATATATATAAATAAGTATCCAAATAGCAATTATTTCTTTTTGGTTCTTGGCATTTTCAGGAAATAGCCAACTATCAGTTGAAAATGTGTGGAAGGAATTCCACAGCTTAGCTCCTGCTAGGGAATGTAAAAAGACATCACTTGCATGGCCCAGGTGTATAAGATGTGCTGCATGCCAGTGGGGGTTTGACAGTGAAAATAAGACACATGAGGCCATTGGATGGGTTAAATTAGGCCACAACTTTATTGATTACAGATGCAAGCTGGTTTGGCATAAGGCATTCGCTAAACAGCCGCCTTCAACCAGCCCACCAGCTGGTTGAACCCAGGATGGGTTGGCCCTGACATGAAGGCTGCCCCTTGACATGGATCAAGTGTGATGTTCCTACCAGTGCTGCCTCTCAGAAGGGGTGCTATGACCCATCAGCCCCCATGTGGGCACCCTGACAGTTCTACCCCTTCCAGGACCCTTTTAATGTGCATGTGTATATATTTGTCATGGTTTTTCCACCGGTAAAACATCCCTGACCATTAGCAAGCATCAGCTTTACAAAAGATGGCCAGCTCATGACTTAACACGTGAGGCTGTTGCAATGCAATAGCTATTTCTCAGCGTTCTCTCTCTGTTTGTCATGTTCTTAGCAAGCTCAAAATCATCTCACAGTAGTGTTCCCAAGAACATTCACACTTTCAGAGAGAAACTTGAGTTCCTTGTCCGCATAACAACTTCATGACTGTTTTCTTGAACTTCAAATGACTCAGTAACACCTTTTTCCATCATGGAACCCAAGGTGGTATAATTGTGGTTCCGAATCAGTCACCCACCCAGGTACTGAGCAGACCCACAGCTGCTTAGCTTCAGCAGGGTACTGGTCTCATGTTTCTTTTAATAATCAGTAATAAACAGACAGTTATATTCTAGCCAACAACAGTACAAAGGACACCCTAATTATACCACTCTCCAAACACCCTTCATCATATGGTGAAAACCCATTCATTTGTGCTTTCAAAGGTGCATTTAATCTGACTATTGAAATTAAATATTTAAGGCAGCCAAAAAGATTTACCGCTGGGTCTATAAACTGCCAATGACAAAATAAAGGGTTCTGTGAGAGGAACATGGAGTCCATGTACACACAGTTCAAATAACACATTGCAGTGGCTCTTGCTCTGAATTTTAGTATGTGAGTCTTAGAGTTGGGAAAGAAGGGACTTGGATGGACTACAGCTAACTTGTGTTTCTAATTAATGGGGGTTGGGAGTGCTTGTTTTTTGAGTTCAGATGACCTTTAAAGATGATACAAGGCCAAATCAAATCTCTACATTTTTTATATATAACACTTCTTAAATGTAGTTGATGCTGTTTGCTTTTCATGTTTTAAAATTCAATAATAGGCAATCGAGAAAGTACACATTAGGAACATAAGTGTTGTTTTCTATATGAATAATTTCCAAAGGGCTTTATTAACATTACCAGATGCATGTTGTAATGATGAACTGAATGTGCTGATTAATTGATTTATTGAATATGAATTACTAGAATGCAGTATCATTTGTCAGCTGAAAGTGTTTTGTTTTGTTTTTTGTATATATGTCACCAAATCATCTAGAAATGTACCCCCCCCAATCATCTGTAATTGCATAACCTGAATTTGCTGATATGTGATTGAATTCCACTTGAAAATAGCAACAGTCTGTAAGCACCCTTTCTGTGCTATATTAGCAAAAATAGTGTTAATTTTTCACCCCATGTATATATCTATAGCACAGCCTTAATTGAAAATGATGTACAATAAAGTGCTTTAAACCCATAACAATGAAATCGGTCAGACAGTGATTGTATAAAACAAGATCAGATAACAAATTAATACCAGAAAATATGGAAGTGCCTTTATCTTAACCCTTCAGCTGGAAATGAAAGCCAAGAAGTGTATCACCAGACATATTCCACAAACAGAGCATCAATTCAGAAAAAGCCCATGTTACCACACTACAGATCTCATCACAAAGGGCCTTCCCTGGCAATCTTATCACACAGGCGGGTTGATAGTGAAGGAAACAATCCTTATTTATTTATTTATTTATTTATTTCATAAAAAGGAAACACTACTTGCTTGTAGAAGCAGTTTACAAAAAGCATTTAGGAAGAATATCTGCAGCCAATGCAGGTGTTGCTGGATTGGTGCTTCACTCATAGTGCTGAACAATGGCACAATTAAAGCTTTATCCTAATGAACCTTCCCCGCCCTCCACTTATATGTGAGAAGATTTCCTAGTCAAAGTTCCTTCAGTTACAGAGATCAGAACACACTGAAGAAGGAGCAGAGACTCATTTTCTGTTGCCCAAGGTTTTGGAATACATTCTCTAGAAGTAAATCATTATCTTCCCCCCAAAAAGACACCTTTAAAAGTCTGAGAAAATTTTTGCTGCTAATGTTTTATTGTTGTGGGCATATTTGTGCTTCTAATAATAATGAGGTATGGAGCTAATTTTATTACGTTTTTTGTCATTTCACTTGTTTGGTTTTTTTATTATTATTTGATTGGGGGAGTGTTGGGATTTTTTTTGTTTGTGTAACCTGTAATTTTGACGATACCTCCCTCCATCCCTTCATTTAAGTCATTCATAATCATGTACAGTGGTACCTCTGGTTAAGTACTTAATTCGTTCTGGAGGTCCGTTCTTAACCTGAAACTGTTCTTAACCTGAAGCACCACTTTAGCTAATGGGACCTCCCGCTGCCACTGCACCACCAGAGCACGATTTCTGTTCTTATCCTGAATCAAAATTCTTAACCTGAAGTGTTATTTCTGGGTTAGCGGAGTATGTAACCTGAAGCGTATGTAACCCGAGGTACCACTGTACCAGTCTCAGGACAGCCCTGCAGCATCCGACTTGAAAGCATACTCCCATTTGTTGAGGAGCTATTGATGAGCACCCCTTTATAATTTACCAACCAGTTCTAAATTCACCTGATGGTATAGACAAGTTACAGTTTGTGCTGTTCTGTAACTGTTCCCCCCACCCATTCCCCACCCGTTTTTATTATTATACATCAACTTTCCCCCCTAACTGTTTTATTATTGTACATCAACTTGGGGCATGTGTGTAGGCAGCTTAATTAATAAGAAAAATAATATTATTTAGCCCACATTTAGCCGGTTTGCCAATCAAATACCAGTTTGCTAACCAAACTGCTTTCTCAGACTCAAGATAAAATGTCCACAGCATCCCCACAATCCGTTAAGCTAGCAACTTGATTGGTCTGGTAGGATATATTCTCGACAAATTTAATGATATCAAGATACACACACACACACACACACACACACACACACACACAAACATGAAGGACCAAAAATGCAAAACAGTTGGAATAGTTCAGTTCAACACTATTCAGTGATGATGAAGAAGGGCTTATCCTGTGTCTGAGCGCCCCCCCCTTCTCTTGCTCCAGAGTTTTCCTCGTGAAAACCTCTTTAAAGTTCAGTCAGAGCACACACACAAAAATGCCCGAGCACAGAGTGTTAGTACGTGGATCCCTGCCTGGAAAAGAGCAGGTCAAATGGTAGGCAGAAATATATGCTTAAGTAATCCAGAGAACAACCATAGCAAGCACAGAACAAAACATTAGCATTCCCTTCAAATGGGCATCTCATCATAAATGGAACTATAGCTTTAAAAATTAATAAAACTTCAGTGAAGATATGATACTTTTTGCACTAGCTAAAAAAGAGGTCCTGGTTTACATGGAAGAGAGACAACATAGGTAAAGAAATTAGGAAACCTTTCTTCATCATGTAATCAGGCACCAACATCCCTTGCCTGAAAAGTCCGTAACTAACCACTGAGAGGCAAGAGTTTGGGAACATCTGTTCCTTTCCAAACTGAAAAGCAGTATAAAACAGTCTATTAAATTACATGTAAATTAATGCTGAGAACATAAGCAACAACTTCCTCCAGCCTGGTAACACTGTGCTTCCAGCTGTCAGGATCTATCTGGCACCTCCCGTGCCTCACATTTCCTAACTACTTTGATTTCACTGGCATAGAATTGGTGAGAGGTGACCACATGCTGCTACCTCAGACAACACCAGCTTTCATCACCTTAAAGCTATTAGGAAACCCACAACGTTCACTCTGCCTTTCTAGTTTTCCTGCAAGCGCTTGGTACACTTTCTCTGTCTGACATATGATGTTGATAAAAGGGAGCATGTTCTACAAAGATACTATGTTCAGGAATGCAGTAAGTAAGAGATAGATCAGACATATCGATGAAAATTTAAAGCAAATGATCTTATTTGCCACCTACCTTGTCCGCAGAAGGGGGTACCCATCTTTCTACGCGGCTGCTTGAAATGGCTGGATCAGACCACAGAGTTTAACCCCTTCATCTGCTTCCCCAAACAAATCAGACTAAAGTATGTATAACTGCATTTGCCCTCATTCATCCCTTGCTGTTATTGTCTCTGTTGTATCTCACACCTTCAAATGTTAGGTTGTAATCTCATTGAGGCAGAAATATGTCCTCCTTGCTTATGATACCCTATAGAGCATACATTTATTGTGCTATATAAATCAACATCCTCGCGTGACATGCTGCTAATGTGAACTGGTGCTTCTCAGCCTTTTACAAAGCTACAAATGAATAATAGTGAAAGCTCAGTCTGCCCTCAGCCAGCCTCCACCTGCCTGCCTTCCAGCATACAAGAAGCCCAGGGGGTAGACCTGGCTGTTAGATTCCTCTTACTCCTCCACAGTCTGTCTTGCCTTTGTAAAACACAGCTGGGAGAAGGATGGGGGCAAAACTAGAACTAGTTGGCTCTGCCTGGCATTGGTTTTGGCTCCACCTCTCTGCCTTTTACCCTACCAGTCCCAATGAGCATAGATATGCCCCGAGGCAGGCCATAATTTCCATGGGAAGCTGTGGAGTTGTGTTTAAAATATAAAATGACACCTATAAGGTTATTGTGTCAGTGGATTTCTTGATCAAAATTTGCCAAGGGTTGTACTTGCTATTAATCAGTTGCTGACATATTTAACATTTTAAGTTGGAGAGACAATTCCTGCCTCCTATGTAAAAAGTATTTTATATATCAGCTGTTTTATAACAATAGCATTTGAAATGCCCTATTTGGTTTTCTCATGACAGAATGAGGCTTTTGCGTTTTCCAGCAAGGACAATCATTAGTTTATGTTTTATTACTTTTCTTCATGCTGTCACAATCCCTCAAATACATATATTTTAGAACTACGTGTGGATTGCAAATGTTGAATTCCACAACTATTTCCTCATAAACAGAGATTTTATTTTCTGTCGCATTAAATTAAACTCTGTGACTTTGGAGCTTGGTATATGTATTGCATGAAGCAGTGTGCATTGTCTTCCATGGTTATTGCTTTTTTAAGGAACAAAATACCAAAATTGGCTTGGTTTGAGCAAAGGAAGAATGAGCTGAGTGACGGTGCATTAACCCTTCTCCTTTCAGGTTACTTTTTACCTCAAAATCACCTTTCCCAACAGTTTTTTCACCCACAGAGCTTTCCTCAGAAAATTATTTTGCATTATGTGCCCAGGAGCTAATCATACACCAGAGGTAGGTTTGGGGAAGACAAGGCCGCAACCTCATTGCCATTAGAGTCACAAGAAGGGTTGACATGTCACAAGGCAAAGATCATGTGTTTTGGCTGCCCAGCTGCTAGCCAATATTCCCTGTCCAGCCCACCAGCTGGGGAATTAAAAAATGAGTTCATGGGCATCAGGGGCCTGTTCTGGCACAGGACCCTTCTAGGAAGGCCCCACCTACAACTTTGCCCCCTCTAAGCTGAGGCTATGATCTTCAAGATGGCACCCACACAAGACCCCTTATGAGAGCCCTCCTAGATGACTGTTGATCCTGCACCAGAGTTTATTGGAGGAGGGCAGTGAGCACCACGCATTATCTTTTAGTCTCACAAATGAAACATGGATACATGAGAATGGAAGGACAGTGGTACCTCCAGTTGCAGACTGGAGCTCTGGTTGGATCCCACTTCTGGGTTTGCCGCTTTCGCAATCCGAAATTTACGTTACCCGGGGGTAACATAAGCCGAGGTGCTACTGTATGTTTACATGGCTTTAAAATTATGAAAGCGACTATGTAAAATAAAATTCTTTGGATATGATTCTTACACCCCTCGGTCCCTGTTCCCACTAAAGAAGCAATTGGCATCCAGAAGTCATTCAGAGACACCTGTATGACGCACATTCTATCATCCCCGAAAAAGGTTCTTATGGCCAAAATCCCCACTTTACAGTACAGTGTGTGTGTGTGTGTGTGTTTAAACATCGCTACACCAGTATTAATTAATGCTGTTAAAGAAAAGTACTCTTAATATGTAAAAACAGCAGCAGGAGACTCTTCCAGGTGGTTCGCAACCTAGCAGAACCACCTTTGTCACCAGGGTCTGGTAGGGACCCCAAGATCTCCTGCAATGCTTTTGCAAAGTTTTTTGCAGATAAAGTCGCTCAGATTCAGAAGGAGGTAGACTCCACCGTGGGAGCAGGGCCGGGGCGGGAGAGTGCTAGAGCCCTGTCTAGTCATGTTTCATGGGATCAATTCCAATCTGTTACCTCCGAGGATGTGGACAGGCTGCTTGGACGAGTGAAACCGACCACCTGTCTCCTAGATCCTTGCCCATCCTGGCTTATAAAAGCTAGCCGGGAAGGGCTGGGCGATGGGCTCTGCGCGGTGGTGAATGCTTCCCTCTGCGAGGGAATCTTTCCAGACCCGCTGAAAGAGGCGGTCATTAAACCACTTCTTAAAAAAACATCTCTAGACCCGGCCAATATGGCCAACTATCGCCCAGTCTCAAATTTACCATTCTTGGGCAAGGTGATTGAGCGGGTGGTTGCTGAACAACTCCAAGCACGCCTGGAAGATGCGGACCATTTGGATCCCTTCCAATCAGGATTCAGGCCTCATCATGGGACTGAAACTGCCTTGGTCGCGCTGGTTGATGATCTCCGGCGGGCTAGGGACAAAGGTGAGAGCTGTTTCCTGGTTCTGCTGGATCTCTCAGCGGCCTTTGACACCATCGACCATAACATCCTTCTGGACCGGCTAGAGGGGTTGGGAGCTGGGGGCACTGTTATACAGTGGTTCCGCTCTTTCCTCCTGGGCCGTGTTCAGAAAGTGGTGGTGGGGGATGAGTGTTCAGACCCCTGGGCTCTCACTTGTGGGGTGCCTCAGGGTTCTGTCCTCTCCCCCATGCTTTTTAATATCTACATGAAGCCGCTGGGAGAGATCATCAGGGGGTTTGGGTTGGGTGTTCATCAATATGCAGATGACACCCAGCTCTACCTCTCTTTTAAATCAGAACCAGTGAAGGCGGTGAAGGTCCTGTGTGAGTGCCTGGAGGCTGTTGGAGGATGGATGGCGGCTAACAGATTGAGGTTGAATCCTGACAAGACAGAAGTACTGTTTTTGGGGGACAGGAGGCGGGCGGGTGTGGGGGACTCCCTGGTCCTGAATGGGGTAACTGTGCCCCTGAAGGACCAGGTGCGCAGCCTGGGAGTCATTTTGGACTCACAGCTGTCCATGGAAGCGCAGGTTAATTATGTGTCCAGGGCGGCTGTCTACCAGCTCCATCTGGTACGCAGGCTGAGACCCTACCTGCCCGCAGACTGTCTTGTCAGAGTGGTGCATGCTCTGGTTATCTCCCGCTTGGACTACTGCAATGCGCTCTACGTGGGGCTACCTTTGAAGGTGACCCGGAAACTGCAATTAATCCAGAATGCGGCAGCTAGACTGGTGACTGGGAGTGGCCGCCGGGACCACATAACACCGGTCCTGAGAGATCTGCATTGGCTCCCAGTACGTTTCCGAGCACAATTCAAAGTGTTGGTGTTGACCTTTAAAGCCCTAAACGGCCTCGGTCCTGTATACCTGAAGGAGCGTCTCCACCCCCATCATTCAGCCCGGACACTGAGATCCAGCGCCGAGGGCCTTCTGGCGGTTCCCTCACTGCGAGAAGCAAAACTACAGGGAACCAGGCAGAGGGCCTTCTCGGTAGTGGCGCCCGCCCTGTGGAACGCCCTCCCGTCAGAAGTCAAGGGAATAAACAACTACCTGACATTCAGAAAACACCTAAAGGCAGCCCTGTTTAGGGAAGTTTTTAATTTGTGACTCTGTATTGTATTTTGATATTTGTTGGAGGCCGCCCAGAGTGGCTGGGGAGACCCGGCCAGATGGGCGGGGTATAAATAATAAATTATTATTATTATTATTATTATTATAAAAAGGGCATTTGTTTATATATCACAGAAATCCAGTAATTGGGGGGTAGGGGCAGGGTGGGCAAGCCACTGGTGGTGAGGCAGAGAAGTCATTTACCCAGCATGGTGAAAAATCAGCATGGAAAGGGAGATTTTGAACTGAAAAACTGCTTGCAGCTTGGCACTGATTTTTGTATTTGTCTTTAAAAAGAACTGTGGAGGGATAAAAACCGAAACAGCTCCCTATAATGTAAAGCCTGCTTCTGGCACGGAATAAATATTGGCAGCTCTATAACTAAGCGTTTTAGGTGCTAAAAAGCTTCCGAATACATTACTACATTATATTTCTCAAATGAAAAAGCTGTAAATTGTGACTCCATCAAATTTTTATGTTGTTTAGGTTTGTGAATAATGTTGTTTCTTAGGTTTGTTCACTTTTCTCTGTTATCTGATTAATTCATTCAGGTTGCAATCTACTACTTAGTTAAGGCACTGTAGCTGCTTACCTGATTCCAATGTAACTAATTTGTACAGGGATTTATTTATTTTTACTTGACGAGGAAGGGTCACTTTGCTCTTATTTTACTTATATCTTCACCTGGCCAATTGCTGGGAGCAATTGCAGGCCTTTGTGGCTGCCTAGGATGGAGCAGGCATTTCATAAGCCAAGGCATTTAAGCAAGAATCTCACAATATGGGTATGTGCAGCAGGGAACTGCAGTTCATCAGGAGCTCCCTAGAGCAGGGGTCAGCAAACTTTTTCAGCAGGGGGCCCGGTCCACTGTCCCTCAGACCTTGTGGGGGGCCGGACTATATTTTGAAAAAAAATATGAACGAATTTCTATTCCCCACAAATAACCCAGAGATGCATTTTAAATAAAAGCACACATTCTACTCATGTAAAAACACCAGGCAGGCCCCACAAATAACCCAGAGATGCATTTTAAATTTAAGGACACATTCTACTCATGTAAAAACACACTGATTCCCAGACCGTCCGCGGGCCGCATTTAGAAGGCGATTGGGCTGCATCCAGCCCCCGGGCCTTAGTTTGGGGACCCCTGCCCTAGACCATGAATCAGTGTCAAACATGTTTGTAATTACCTTGTGTCATAAAAAAGCCTATATGGTATGGGTACATTCAATGAATGTCCCATCTGAAGCAATCCTAAGTGCCTAATAAGTTACAGAGCTCATAATTTTAACTTTTCTTATTTTATTGTGAGAGAGAGTATAAAACTCCAAGATAACAACTTTCTTTTCTTTGTGATCATACTTCTACTTGGTGTTTTTTTTTTAAAAACAACGACGACGACAACCATATTAGGTAATTATTTTAAAACAGGATTAAAGAAGAAGAATTTATAGTTTCTATGAGTTTTCACTTCTCCCATCTGATATATACCATTCTCTACTCTACCATTATCCTGGTCTTTGAACTTCTAGCTTATCTTGCTCAAAGATGAGTTACTGGATTAGATAAGTAGTCATCCCCCCCCCCCGCCCCCCGGACAGTAACTTCCAACTTCTCTATGTAAAATAGCTTAGAGATTTCTTAGTTGGTTTTATTCTTGACATGAAGATTTCTTTGGAAGGGTTGAGCTCACCAGACTCCAGTCTTTAAATAGAAACACCGTTCCAACTATAAAATACTTCAGTCATTTAATATAAGTGCTCTGAAAGCAGGACTAGGGGTCTCAAAATGTATCTATTATATTTGATGGTGGGGGAAGGAAGCAACATTTCTAAGGCAATCTGTTGTGAACAGTGTAATGTTGCATAAATAAGTTTGCATGACTGTAGTGCTGAGAAAAAACAAGTTTCAAGTTACTTTGGCTCTATCATTCATTCCTCCAGGATCATTTCTTTTTGTTTGGTATCTAATCACATTGCTTAGCAAAATACAGACAGAGGAAAGAAAGTAAACAACACTAATTGTTACAGCCGAGCAATTACAACATTTTCCTAACTAGACTTTCCAAGTTTCATCTTTCTTTACAGTTCACAGACAAATGGGTGCCTAAGGAGAAAACAATTCAACCTTTTGCTAACTAAGAGGTAGGGGTTGCATTGGCAGGGGCAAGAGGCTGATCTATGATATGGCCACAAGCAAACTGCAAATGTAACATTAGGATCTCTGGGCTTTATCAGACTCAATTGTTTTGTAGTCCAACATTCTGTTTCCAGCTGGCTTTGGAAACTCACAAGCAGGGACATGAAGTTGATAAGCGTAGCCACAATAAATCTGGATCATCATAGCCATGTATAAAACATTTGTCCCATTTGTAACATATCTGTCGCCTTCTCCAAACGGTGAGGCTGTGGTCTAAACCACTGAGCCTCTTGGGCTTGCTGATTGGAAGGTCAGTGGTTCAAATCCATGCGACGGGCTGAGCTCCTGTTGCTCCGTCCCAGCTTCTGCTAACCTAGCAGTTCGAAAGCACACCAGTGCAAGTAGATAAATAGGTACCGCTGCGGCAGGAAGGTAAACAATGTTTCCATGTGCTGTGGCTTCCGTCACGGTGTTCCATTGTGCCAGTAGTGGTTTAGTCATTCTGGCCACATGACCCAGAAAGCTGTCTGTGGACAAATGCCAGGTCTCTTGGCCTGAAAAGCAAGATGAGCGCCACAACCCCATAGCCACCTTTGACTGGACTTAACTGTCCAGGGGTCCTTTACCTTTACCATGGCCAGGCAAAGAAAATAAGCACAACCGTAGCCATGTCCCATTCTATTTTCACTGGAAGTACCTGAGGACATCACCTGTACACACTTGAGTGGTTCTTCTCATGTTCAGGAGTAGACTGGTAGTATGGTGCATGGAGTGGTGAGAAGAAGAAGAAGGATTGTGTGAGGGGAGTTGGCTTTCATGGGTGGAGTTGATGTATCTCATTGCTACATACACCCTTAGTTTTTCTTCCCCCATTCTGTATAAAAACAGATTGGGGGTGCCTCTGCTATTCCTCAAGGACATTAACTGATTTTCATGGCCGAGTTGGGATGTGAACCCTGATCTTCCAGGTCCTAGTCTGACACTCGCCACCCAAACTCTCCTTCTGTTATAAGCTAGAGTTAGGGGGTATCAAGATGGATGTTTATTGTAGGGTGGGTGTTGTTCAAATGTGGAAGGGAAACCACACAAAGCTTTCCTGGTCCAGGAATGGTCATAGGTATTGTACCAACTGCAGTTGGTAAAAGGCAATTCTAGCAACTGAGACTACCTGAGCCTTCAATGACAGACCACCCCCAGACAGCAAACCTGAGCCTTCAGGTGGAGTGCCACCCCGTCTGGGCTAGGCAATTGATCAATTGCTTGGACACGGGAACTGCTTGCCCACAGTGCCTCCATTTTGCCAGTAATCAAGCTCAGCTTGTTTTTCCTTATCTATCTCACAACTGCATCCTCAGGGACCCGACTGTCTCTCCTGTCATCCTGATTCAGATGTTAGGGAGAAATACAGCTGAGTGTCATCAGCGTACAGGTGGCACCTTGCCCCAAAGCTACTAATGGCAATAAAATGTTGCCCTAGAGCATGCCATAACATAGCCACAAGAAGTCATAAAGTCTCTGCACTATTCTCTGGTCCCAGTCCCAAAGGTAGGATTGAAACCACTGTAAAACAGTGCCCCCATGTTCCGTTCCCTGGAGCCTGTCAGTGGTCCATGGTATCAAAAGTTGACAAGCGGTCAGAAAGCAGGAGGAAGGCCACACTCCCTTCTGCTTTTTATGTTTGAGAAAGGAAATATGTTATGAATATGGTTCTCAGCACCAGTTATGCTTCACTTTGCTTCACTAAAACATTGAATTTGGTTGCATTATAATGTGCTGTTACTCTGTTTCTTGACTTGGTTTTTCTTTTATGTTGTCTTGTGATAAATGCTTAACACTGATTTTTTCAGGGGGGAAAGCCAACTGTAATATTTTTCACATCCTAGATATAGCATTAACCATTTTGTTTGTATTATACCTTTTCATACCTGCTTCTCCCTTTTCTTCACTGTTCCTTAACCTTGTTATTTCTTGGGAGTGGGTACGTGCCAGCCATTGGATTCCAGATTTTCACAATGATATTTCTGTTCATTTAAGTTTTACATACCCTGTTATATAAGTCAGTGTTCTCTCTGCATGAGGGAAGAGTGAGAGGGAAGCCTTTCTCTTTTCCTGGCCCTCATATCCTCCTTTGCCAGTGGGGTGGGCAGGGGAAGAAATTAAACTGGTGCTGGCAAAAAGGTTGGGTTTGAGACTCACTTTGAGATGGGGATGCCCTACCTAACATGGAAGGTTGGTGATAACCAAAATTTTGGTGATACCTGCTAACCATTACCATTTTACTGTAAAATACTTTCTAGAATTCCTATTCAGTGGTGCTGTTGTGTGTAATAATTTGCATTGATTCTAAGGCATTTTCTTTTAAATTCTATGAAGAAACTTTACAATTATAATAAAGCCATGCACCCACCTTTGCAAGTTCCCTGTGTGGTTCTAGCCTTATTAAATGCATTGTTGAGGGGAAGCAGACTTTTAAACGTTTTCTCAGCCATTCGAACATCTAAACTATTCCAGTGACACAAATACCAATCAACCAAACAATCGCCTTTATTGGCATAGAAAAAGTGCAATGCACACATTGATCAGAACACAGCACAGTTAATGAAACATAGTAGGAGATACTTTAGGATAAAACTGTCCAGGCATTGTGAGGTACGAAAATGGCTCTTAGGACCTATGGTGACGTAATTTCATGGCGTCACTCAAACATTTTACCACATTATCCACAACGTCATTACTGCAATTGTTCAGCAGATAGGACACCCTTCAGTTAGGGGGATTTTTGCTTAAGATGGGCAATAAAATAAGACGTGTGATGGATTCAACCTGCTTTGTGCCACAAAGGCAGTATCTCTCAGAGTATGGGATTTTTGAAAATCTACCTTGCAAAACTGCAGGTGGTAAGATGTTAAATCTTGCAATTAAATCTTTAAATACCTAGACACAAATGCATTATAAACTTGCCAAATTTCTACAGCTGCAGAGTCTTCAGGGTGAGAGAAACAGAACTACCGTTATTTGATGGATTGATACAGCAGGCTTTTATATTATAGTGGCCACTGTAGGTGCATATCAGGGCATAATAAATACCAGGCCTCAGCTAGCATTTTTATAATGTATTTGAGAGCTTAGCCTGTCTATGGGCCCAGCCTTACTTTCCCTTAAGTCCATACCTCTTCAGCCCATTTTCAATTTGGTTCAGGGGTGTGATTTTTGTATTGAGTTTTAGTAGAGGAAAGAACCCTGAAACCCTATTTTTTCCTGTTCATTCTTCCTATAATCAGTATGTTTGCTTTTTGTGTCTTCTCCACTTTTAGCTCCACTCACCGTGGTAGAGAGTCAGAGAATTTAAAGAATTAGAAATGCAGAGAATCAGAAAATTAGAAACACAGAGAATCAAAAAACCAGAATTTCAGATAATCAGAAAACTAGATAATCAGAAATTCAGATAATCAGAAAATCATTCAACAAAACATGCAACAAAGCATGTCTCTCCCATATCAATCTCTGCAGTCACAGCAGGCACTATAACCTTCAGCAGTTTTGAGTTCACCTACAAAGGCACACTCATCCATTGTCTCCCAAGACAGATGGGTGCCAACCAATTCATCATATACCAAAGGGGCCGCCACCTTTCCAATACGTATTATTATTTATTACTTACTACAATCAAAAGAAACAAGCAGAAACACAAATATGTTTTGCACATACATCATTCAATCACAATTTTTATATGTGAGCTAAATGGGGGAAATAAAATACCGTACGTTAAAAAAATTAAGCACACTCAGGAGTGTGCTTCTTGAAGCTGGAGAAACAACTGAAAAAGTTACCCTGCTGGGGGAGAAGGAAAGGAGGTAGAAAGCATGCAAAATCGAATCCAGGAGGTATTTTAGGACTAGAGGGACAAATTTTTCTTTAGGTTTTCTGCAGATTGACGTTTCTTCCAATTCCATTATATGGTCCCAGTGTGTTAAGCACTCTGTGCAGCAGTATTTTTATCATAACATTAAGAGGGTGACTGTATATGTGCCCAGGCTGCAATTCTATGCAGACAAACTTGGGAGAGAGCACAAATAAATTTAATACAACTTCTTTACAGTAAGCACATATGGGATAGACTCATAGCGATGGGGGAGAAATTCAGTTCAGTTTGCATTTAAAGCCAAATTTATCCAATCCACACTTTCTGAAACAATATAAGAACCAAAACACAGCCATCCTTTAACATGTGCACTTATCCAAACATTGCGATGCAGTTCTCCAGCCCACCAGTGTTACAAACCTGATATATTAGCGGAAAGTATACATAAAAATCCATATATCGTAGAAAACAATATGCAGAGATGCATTACGTATGGGGAAATTGCTAGCCGAAATGTGTACAATAGTCAAAACTGCATACAAAAATGTGCTCATTAGGAGAAGTTTACACTAAAAAGCTGATGAATTTTCATAAGGGTTTTTAAAAATGTAAATTTCTGCATAAATGTGGAGCACAAAATGTAAGATTGGAAAAAATGAGAAACTGAGAGAACCAAAATTGACTGATCCTTCCACCCCTAGGATTGGTTGCCCTAGTTTAATTAGCATTGGTGTGTAGGTTGATCAAATCCTTTGCACTACATATGTAAAGCATGTTCAAGACCATTTAACTGTCATGTTGCCCCCAGAAAAGGATCCCTAGGAATTCAAAGTTTTATGAAGCAGCTAGGTCAAGTATGTTTAGCAGTCTTGAAAAACATTTCACATGGTTCTTTAGGCCAATCAGACCAAATGAACCAGTTCCTTCATACAGTGTAAGTGTGCCCCCTTTTGCCTCATTTAATATGGCAACTGAATATCAATAACAGCATTTTTACTGCTCTGCTTGGCTGAGGATCTCCATGTGTGTTCTGGCTGCTGTAGCCTAGTGTATTTCTTTTACCCGGTCTTCAAAAGCAATCTGCCCTACCCTTCTATTTCAGGTGGGGCTGACCTAAAGTATTGTTGGACTCAAACTTCTATCAGCTCCAGCTAGCTTGGCCAGTGGTTAGAGACGTTGGGAATTCTAAGCCCACCAACATTTACTGCTTAGTCCAATAAATCCCTTTATTCAGGTTCTGCACAAAAATAAATACGTAGAGCAACACAAACCGGTGGAGAGACCACTTTCATGTGGTGCATTTTATTGTCTTAATCATATCTACTCTGAAGTGGGGCGTAGAATTGCAGCCTTAGTCCCGATGAGTTCAATCGGGCTTATGTAGAATCATAAAATCGTAGAACTGTAGAGTTGGAAGGAATCCAAAGGGTCATCTAGTCCAACCCCTTGCAATGGAGGAATCTCAGCTAGATCATGCATAACAGATAGCCATCCAATATCTGCTTAAAAACCTCCGAGGAAAGCCTCTCAAGGGAATCCATTCAATTCCTTCACCCAAATTATTTAGAAATACGTTGAACAACAATGGCCCCAGGACAGAACCCTGCAGCACCCCACTTGTCACTTTTTCCAGGATAATGAGGTAGCATTAGTCCCCCACCCTGCAAAATATCCAAAGGTGTTTATAATACAGTACTAAGTATGCTTTCTCTTAAGCCTGAGAAAGCAAACTTTTTTCTTTTTCTCCCCCCCCCCTTCTTTTTTGGTAACTAAATTATGGGGAAACAGCTGGAGCTGTTTTGCGGGGAAGAAAGCGATATTCTATAAGGTACAGCGCAGTGCCAACTGCCCGTAATAAATCACTGACAGCAGAGCTGAATTTAGATTCAGTCTTTTCTTCTTCTTAGTTTTGAAGAAAGTTACACAGCAAGTGAAAGCACGAGGGGCGTGGGGAAGAGCTACAGGATTTGTGTGAGAGTGAATCATGGAGAAGGTGAAGGGTGTGGGTCAGAGAAGAAAGATTTTCAAGGAAAGGGCAGTGAAGGGGTTTGAGTGAGGAATTTCTGTAGAAAGGGGAAGAGGGATTTGAGCCTGCTTTTGTGAGTAAGGGTATTTTATGGAGATAATTTCGAGAGACTAGAGTGGGACAGGATTAGGTGTGATGTGGGACATAGGAGATTGGTTAAGGCCAAATTTGATGGCACTAGTGAAACTATTGGAAGGGCCTCTAGTAAAGTGGCAGAATACCTCCTTTGTTTTCAGTTCTTGATTCAGTTCCCTGGCATCTCCAGTTAAAGCACCTCAGGTGGCAGAACTGGGAAAGACCTCAGCTGCTGCCAGTCAGAGCAGACAATATTAGCCTAGATGGAGCAGTGGCCTGACTCAGCATAAGGCAGCCCTTTATGTTAATTGAATGTCTTGAGGCACTATCCCCACCAAGATGGTTATTATGGTACAACCAGTTTCCAAATGTGAGGGCTTGTCATTTACCCAGAAAGCTGCAGGCTCCTGCCAGATCTTTCATTATGGAAAACTAGACACAGTGGCAGAACACCAAATCAACCACCTCCACACCATGTAGTATACAGAGTAGCAAAAAATTGCCAATATAGAATCATGAATACGATCAACCAGAACAAATCACCATTCGATACTGTAAAAGCTAAGACTCACCCCAGGTGCAGTTATTTGGGATTGGGTTGGGGAGAACTTATTAGCTTATTGCTTTCCTTCTTTATTAACACCCTACTGCTTCTCACTGCCACTATGTAAATCCTCTGCCCTCTGATACTGGTCCCCATTGCTGCCACCATACCTCTTCCATGACAGCTTCTGTCACTGTCGCCATTCATTTAACAGGTGTGTCATGCGAGCTTGTGAAGGAATGATGAACATTGTACACAATACAAACATGCAAATAAATCTTTATATGGCAATAGGGAGCAGTAAAAGCTGATGTGGCAGCAGAAGGAGGATAGTTTAAAAGATAGTTTAAAAGGTAGGACATTGGGGAATGGAAAGGGCAATGGTACACAGAGCCAGCTTTAAAACTCCAAAACATGTTAAACCCCGGTGATAAAACCGCTTCAATATTCATAATTAGATTTGTGAAATTAGAGTAGATAACATCAGTTCCTCCATTAGGAATGGATGTCTGTCTCTCAGATAATATTGATTCACGCAAGTAGTAATACTGATTCACGTAAACTCTGGTTTTGGAAAGAATGCAGTACTTTCGAGGAGGAAACATGCACTTAGAAGTGGGAAGCACCTTGGCAGGTACAGAACACACCTGGTCCGCCACATCACCGGCAGTTTTCCTTTGCATCAAAGCTTCTGACAGAGGGTGCGTGCAGCTCAAGTTTCTGTTAAAGACTTGTGGCAGAAGCTGCAGAAGGATGGATTGAATTACAACATCCTTTGGCTGCCCTGCCCGCAACTTCTCTTCTGCCAGCACCACCCACATTTTTTATTCTACTGTCTGCCTGTGAAATCAAGAGGAGAAGGGTGGTTTTGGATGCTATCCACTGACAGAATTCTTGCATTCCTCATCATGGTTTATGGTGGTACACAAGTAGATTTCTTCCAAGATGCCAGTAATTTCTGTTCTCTGAATCATCTATATAAATGCTTTGCATTAAAGAGTCAGACTCCCCCCCCCTCCCGCTTGTTGCCGAGCCCCACAATTAAAGATTAATATGTGAGATTTACTACTCCCAACTTACTCTTTAAAGAAATGCGTTGAATAGCCAACAAACAGCATGAGGAGAAGTGGGTTGCCGGGGGTGGGGGTGGGGCAGGGTAGACTGTTAATTCAGGTCAGCACAATTCGTCAGTTTTTATTTGCAAGATTTCTAGGCCACCTTTCAGCAAAACTGAAGGAGGTGGCTTACAAAATCTTAAAAATACAAGTATAAAATAAAACACATCAAAACAATAATGAAAACGTACATTATTTTTTAAAATAATAATAATCATCATCATTATCTAGCTAATTCCTAAATGCCTGTTGACACAAAAAAAGCCGTCACCTGCCTCCAAAGGGAAGAACACAAATCAGTTTCTCAAAACAATGCCTTTCATAACTCATTCACAGAAAATTCTCTCCTTTAGAGCAGGCATGTCCAATTGACCCTTGTCAATTGTGGGATTAAATAAAGTTTACCAAAAGTTAACAAATAAAAGCCGAAGATCTCTGGGCAATCCTACCCCCCAAAAGCTCAACAACTCTGGGCAATCCACCCACCCCACACACACTCTCCTCCCTCCAATGACAGTGGGTAGATCACTGCCAGTTTTTTTTTAAATATATACTGGGAGTAGATCCCAGTCTCTTGGGAGTTGGATGTGCCTGCTTTAGAGGATGGAACAAGGAGCAGGTCCTCAATGGCAACTCTTAAAACTATACAGTGGGGGACGAAATGTCACATGGGAGAAAGTGCTCCCTGGGATTAGGTATTTTTAATTGTTTTATTATTTGTTTGCCAACCTCACACAATGGTTTTAGCAGGGAAATGGGTTTGCTGAGCTGCCCATGTGCCTTTTGGGTCACATTTGACATGGTAGTATGCCTCATGGCTAGAGCTGCCGTGACGTATCCCTTACTTATTTCCTTTAAGTCCTCAAATTCACATCTTCTAGGAAACCTTTGGATCCCATTAGTCCGTATACCAGGGGTCACCAATGCACCACCCACAGGTGCGCAGAGAGTACCCACAAGGTCCCTTTCTCTCACCCTATTCAAACTAGGCTTGAAAGAACCATTCAATAGAACAGGTGCAGTGTGTGTGTGTGTGTGTGTGTGTGTGTGTGTGTGTGTTGCTCAAACAGTTTCTCTAGTTTGCAAATGTGCCCACAGGTCCACAAAAGTTGGTAACCCCCACCCTATGCCACACATTGTAACTACCATAAGTCAAAGTCCACATGACTGAAATAAGCACACATTCTTCCCTCCCTATCCCTGCGCTTGCTTTGCTGTTTCATTGTGTCTATTTTAGTTTGTCTAAAACCGGGCAGGGAAGAGCTTGCCTTAGGGCAGGGAGATGTAATACATGCTCTTTGTGAACCGCAATCTATACATGTATAGACAATTTCAAACAAACAAACAAACAAACAAACAACATGTTCTGTATTACTGTTGAAATCACTTGTGAATAATTTGCTGTTTCTAAACCCAAATTTGCATTTGTCAGTTTAGGCAAAGTTACATAAATCTAATCCTGCTTCCCTCTTCACTCCAGCCTTACCCAAATAAATGGTTCTTAATTTAGTGCTGAACATAAGTGAAGAGCCAAGGTGTTGCTTATCTTCACCCCCCACAATTGCAGTAATAAGAACCATCATCCTTTACTGGTATCAGTAGCAATGTCGGCAAAGCTCCTGCAACAGTTTTTTCCCCTCACCTTTTGTACTGGCTACAATGCTATAACTTTATGGTTTCAATCCATCCAGAGTTCAGTTGTAACTCTTCCTTCAGTATGCACGGGAATAGAAATATCAGTCTTCATTTCAATGGCCAAATCTGATTATCTGAGAAAATGTAAACTACCGGTATTAGGTGATGATTTTGTTTATTAACTTAGGTTTAACAATGTACATCTCACTAAAGATAGTATGGAATTGGGTGTTTTAATATCCTACCATGCTAGATCATTTTGTGGCCATTTTATTATAAAATACTGCAGATTACTAGGCATAACAAAAAGAAATGCAAGGGATTGTGGTGGGAGAGAGCCCCTACTGTGTATTTAAAAATGGGAACATATGCAGTGAATGAACTCTAGGGAACCACTCTGGCGGGGGGGGGGGGGCAGAGATGGCTTCCAACAGTTCTCTTCCCCTAAAACTTGTTTGCTGTTTTATTTTGTTTTAAAGTTGTTGATTTTAGGTAAACTTTGAGTGTAGGAAACATGGCATATAAATGTTTTCAATAAACAACATTGAAGCAGGCAATAGCAATCAACAAATTAAACTAAACGCAACCTCCAGCTAGGCAAAAGCCGAATCAACAAGACACATCAGATGCTCACGGGAATAAAAAGGTCTTGCAGCCTTATCAAAATATGAAAACAGCTCTATGTTCTTCAATCTCAGCAAGGATGTCAGTTTGTAACCTTGGGGCCTCTGCTGTTAAAACCCTGCTCCTAGCAGTAGATGCTCTAATCCCTTATGCAGGGAGTAAACAGAGCAGGGCCTGATCAGATGAACATAAACAGCTGATACAGAGAGAAGCAATCCCTAGGGGAGGGGTCCCCAAACTAAGGCCTGGGGGCTGGATGCGGTCCAGTCACCTTCTAAATGCGGCCTGCGGACGGTCCATGAGTTTTTACATGAGTAGAATGTGTGCTTTTATTTAAAATCCATCTCTGGGTTATTTGTGGGGCATAGGAATTCATTCATATTTTTTTTCAAAATATAGTCCGGCCCCCCACAAGATCTGAGCGACAGTGGACCGGCCCATGGCTGAAAAAGTTTGCTGACCCCTGCTCTAGGGTATGTAAGTCCCATGCCATGAGGGGCTATAAGGGTTAAAACCAGAATTGGGCCCAGGAGCAAATAGTTAGTAGCCAGTGCAAATGACAAACCAGCACTTGAATATGCTCATGTCTCCAAATGCTTATTAGGAGATGTACTCTAGCATTTTGCACCAACCAAAACCAAGTCATCTTTGACAACAGCCCTAGAGTGCATTATACTAGTCTAGCCTTCCCCAACTTTGTGACTTCCAGGTGTTTTGTGCTGAAATTCCCAACATCTCTAGCCAACATAGGGATGATGGGAATAGAAACTACAGGTATGTCAGTCCTGGAGGCTACAAAACCAAGATTTGGCATGGCAGGATCACCTCTTCCTGAGAAGGGGAAGAGCATATGTAACAAATGCAATTGGTGATATACAGCACTGGCAAACCTTATTTCTTGTTTATCCTGGAGCAAAGATGAGCCCATGGAGCATCCCTGGGCTTCAAATAGGAATATTTCAACCCCATCTACCACAACCATACTAACATAGTGCAAGACCTGAGCATTCCCCCCAACCCCCAGTGTAATCGCTGTCTTGCCTGGATTCAGTCTTATTTCATTCCCTCACATCTTATTGACTAAAAGCATCCAAACAGTGGTTCAGGAAAGAGTTGGTAACTCCCATATGATTAGTTAAAGAAATATTGAGCTGGATTTCATTAGCATAATAATGAAACCTACCCCCAAATCAATGCTGATGACTACGTACATGGGCGTAGCCAGGAATTTTCGGGGGGGGGCACGACTTTGTTAGGGGGAAGCAGGACCGATGTGATTGGTCAGTTAGTTAAGTATTTCTTTTGTTTTACTTGATCAGGGGGGCAGCTGTCCCCAACCTTGGCTACGCCCATACCACACCACATATGAAATCTTCCAGCTCATGGGAAGTTGACTGAGTGTTTGGTATCAGAGCCACACCCACAATCAGTGCTAGGGGTGGCTGGGCTCTGATCTTCCGGGGTGCCCAGCATGATCATAGCTCAGCCATTATTACTGTCACCCTTCATCTGTTCTAACTATCACTCCCTCCAGATCAAACCACTTCTAGCAAACTTTAGAAAGGGAAGTAAGAGCTGCGGCTGATTGTCCTTAGAAGAAAGCATGAACAGCAGCTTGAAGAGTGTAAATAGAACCCCTACTGGAGCCTGTTTAACTTTTTTCCCAGATGCACCATCTGTTTAACTTCAGACATTTTTGTGGCTTTTACGATTCGGTCATTTCCCCAATAAGTCTAGAGACTCCTATCACGACAACCTGACGTGTGAGCATTGATTTGAATAGATCTGTATCAGATTACATTAGCTGAAGATCTTGGCACATTATATTTAGAGGCCTCGCCCTATGCAGAATATTAAGCAAATGCCATTGAGCCAAAGCTTCGGGCAATGAAATAAGACAGAAGATAGCTTGACCTCAAATGGAGGAAAACTCCAGGCAAATGCTATCGAGCACTGGTGAGGGCTCATAATCGGGCCTACTCAATGGCTGTGAAATCAGCAAAGAAGGCATATTTACTGCTTCAACCACATCCTTAATATGCTGTCTGGTAGAGCTTTCCCAAGTAGTATGGGGCCTTTTGCATTCTAGCCCAAAGGAGGTGGTAGAACTGATGGTATAATAATAATAATAATAATAATAATAATAATAATAATAATAATAATAATAATAATAATAATATAGGAGTTACAGTGGTACCTCAGGTTAAGAACTTAATTCGTTCTAGAGGGCCGTTCTTAACCTGAAACTGTTCTTAACCTGAGGTAACACTTTAGCTAATGGGGCCTCCCGCTGTCACCGCACGATTTCTGTTCTCATCCTGAAGCAAAGTTCTTAACCCGAGGTATTATTTCTGGGTTAGCAGAGTCTGTAACCTGAAGCATCTGTAACCTGAGGTACCACTGTATATGTAAATCAACCAATCCTGTTATAACTAAGTTAACTTGGGTGGGTTTTTTTCTTTCAAACTTGGAATCATAACAAATTAATAAGGCATATTGATTTCATTATTGTTTTTACTGCCTTTCTTGAATTGTGTGTGCAATTGTCAGCCACATCTGTGAATATCCATTTCCAAGTTTTCAGCACCGTTCGTTACACATAGAAGTTTTTCCAGGCATACAAATGATATCATGTGTTATGAAACCTTCATAGGCTAATAGTACAGCAGCTATAGAAACTGTCCTCTGTTCTCTTTTTAATTTAACAGTGCAATGGGGCTTACTCCCAAACAAGTGAGTACTGGGTTGCAGCCTGCTAGTTTAGGTAGGGTACGTATCATTTTTCCTAAATTAAGATAGTTTTTTAAAATATATTTTAATATTTTAGGAGGGGACCCCTGAAACGGAACAAAGTCCAAAGAGATACTGACATTTATAACTGCCGAAAAATAGTTATATATGCTTGACAATTCTGCAAAAAGAGCAGACAAGTGACAAAAGACTGTTATTTGTCTAAATAAGCTAGTTGCAGTAGTGAAGCAGGTATCCCAGTTCTGGTTACCAACCATCCATTTATTTATTCTATTGATTTTATTGGTGTGGACCAGGTAACAAGAATTAAAAGTAAGAATGCATATAATTCTTCAATTGAATGAAATCTGTGTTTTTATTTGTCCAGACCGCCATATGACAGGTCAAATAAAATTGTTTTACTAAATCATAGAATGCACATGAACACATTGTTATATTATGGATGCAGACTGTAGAAAGTTTGGAGTGTTCCAAATCACAAAGCTGAAAAATTAAATAGTCAAAGTATGCAATAAAGAGAGACCAAATTGATACTGATATGTAGAGAACCCATTTTAAAAGATTTCATCTCATGACTTTGCTATCAATAATATTTACATTTGAAAATAGAAGTTTCTGAGTGTTCAAAAAGCTCCATATAGATTCTCTCAGTAATTCTTAAATCAGCCCTGTAAGTGTTATTATCCCAGTTTTGCAAATAGAGAGCTAAGTCTGAGAAAAAGTGACTTGTCTCACTACTACACACAGAATTAATTTCCAATGATGTGTTAATAGGGGACCTCAAAATCACAGCTCACACTCAAGCAATACACCCATTATATTGCTTGTGCAATATTCAGATTTGTATTAGAAATGATGGAATGTGGGTAGAGAAGGCACCTTCATGCTCTACACTGGCTTGGTTCAGATGCAACAATCTTACAGCAAAGTCTTAACCATCGGGAGCCCTATTTAGTTCAGTGGGGCTTACTCCCAGGAAAGTGGAGTTAGGACTGCAGCCTGATCTGATCCTAGTTTCATATCATAACTTGTAGTCCAATAAGTGCTTCAGATTTAACCGGAAGCTGTGGTTTAACAAGCACTGAAGTTAGGTATAGGAGGAGAAGGTTGCGGACTGAGCATCTGGGCAGTAGGCATAACATTGTTATGTCTGAAACATGCCAGCAGAAAGAAGAGAAAGCACAAAGAAGAGCAACGAAGCATAGGTCTGAGAGGTCAAGGCTTTGTCTCACATCTGTTTCAATCAGCGCTTTTTTCATGGGAGTGTTTTTTTGGCTCTCACTCTGCCCTTCGTTCCCAAGCTGAAGAACAGTTATTTGTGTCAGCTGCAGAGTGATTTCTTCTGGCTGTTGGTGGCCTGCTGTACCATTATTCATCAAGTTTATTCCCTAGTCACCAACTTGATGTCCAAGAAGAAGCTCAGCTAGAAAACGCAGGCATTCCTGTTGGTGCCAGTCCAAGAATTAGGACATCATTGCTATTGAAACGGCTCATCATTTCAAAGCTTAATTTATATCTGCTGCATAATGATGTATGCGCTCTAAATATACACCTGGGAACATCAGTGCTGAAATGTAACTTTAGGGATGTAAAAAATGTTAATCCTTCCAGTGCTAAATGAGAGTTGCCTGAAAGCAATTTCCTATTATGTTTATTTCTACGCTTGCTTTCTACTCTGATAGCTTTTTCGATATTATCCAGTAGGTGAGGGAAAGAGAATTTGCACTGTGCATTTTCAAAAACACCTGTTGTCAAATATTCCAAGGCTAAACCATGTAATAAAGACAGGTTAGAGATTTATTTCAAATGTTATTGAATTCCATGAGATTGTTTAGTATTTTTTCCACCAATGCAAGATACAGTTAACGGGTGCCCTTATCTTATGGATCAAATTGTGGCAAGGCCAGCACCAGAGTGCAATCCATCATATTCTTGGCAACTGGAAAAGAGTACACTTGCCAGGAAAAAAATATGAACCCCATCCTTTAACTACGCTATTTGGCTGAACTACATTATTTATCTATTCATTATTTATACATACAGCCCACCCTTCACAGACTAGTCCCAGGGCGGGTTAGATAAATAACCACAATTTAAACAATATACAATCCATTAAAAATCATTAGATTAAAAACTGCAGAACCAAACAAAATCACAACAATGGTGCAGCAAATACGGACAGAGAAACATCCATTCACCAAAAGAGCTGACTAAAGAGGTATGTTTCAACCTGATGCCAAAAGCTATACCACAATGGTGCAAGATGCATTTTGGAAAAGTGGGCATTCCACAATGGCAATTTTCTTTCATCACACCTTCTGCTTTACTTAACCCAGTGGTTCCCAAACTTTTACAGACAGCCACTTTCCACCCTTTGGTTCCATAAATACATGCCCAGCGCTCTGCCCCCCCCAAAAAAACCTATTATTCAGAACAGTGGCTTGCACAACCCACTAAGGAATATGATATCACAATAAAATTCAAAACAGCAACAATTAATTGCACCTTAATTCGACAAAACTGATGATCCAGTGATACCAGTTTTTCAAAGTCTGATAATCATGGTTGCCGCCATCTTAGCATGGCAACTGCTCTGAACATGGGTTGTTGGAGCAACAGCGTCACCTGCTAGAC
The DNA here is from genome assembly GCF_009819535.1 of Lacerta agilis. Classification (NCBI taxonomy): domain Eukaryota; kingdom Metazoa; phylum Chordata; class Lepidosauria; order Squamata; family Lacertidae; genus Lacerta; species Lacerta agilis. The sequence goes on along the minus strand of NC_046324.1, from coordinate 12,998,764 downwards.
CCACCCCCATTCAGCGAAGGCTGAAACCTTGACAAGCTTTGGGGCACAACCCATTTGACTCATTCCCTGCAATGAACACTGGGAAATGTAGTTTCTTCTGTGAAGGGATAGGAAGTTCAGTTCCCCTCCTCCATCACAAAAGCTAAATAGTGAAAAGGAAACTGAGTAGCTACAAGTAGCCAACCTGCAGCCATATTACTGATAACTGATAACAAGAAGCCAATTTGCTAGCTTTGGCTTACTTATTTCTATTTTCCCGTCGCTACACCTCCGTGTTGGGGAAGGAAGGCATGGCTGCTACACTTTTAATACGAGCCCTACAGGAAGAAATCCAACAGGCAAAGCTCTCGTGACCAGAGGGGCATTTTTGAGGGAGTTTGTGGAGGAGTTTGAGGGGAAAGCCTGGAGTGCTGTCTCATGGTGTACATTGGACCAAGAGACATGAATGGTGAGGGAGCTGCTGCAGTCACCTGCAGCACCTGTGCCGTGTCTGCCTTCCTGCCTGACAGTGTGCAAAACTAACCTGCAGCAAGTTCAAGCTAGTTCCCTTGCTGGAAGAGAAAGGTACTGAAAATTGAGGCCTGCCTAGCCATGCATGGAGCTAGAGGGCTCCAGACTATCTCAAGACAAAGTCCTCCATGATATTCTTGCAGAGATGGTGGTAAAATGTGGGCTGGATGAGGTAACTGGTAGGTGGATTTGTAGCTATCTGGCTGACCAAACCCAAAGAGTGCTCACTAATGGTTTCTCACCATCCTGGAAAAAATGGACAAGTGGAGTATGGTGCCTTGGCATTCCGCCTTAGGCCCATTGTTGTTCAACTTATTTAAGAATGACTTGGATGAGTTACTGAAGGGATGGTTCATTAAATTAGCAGGTGACAGTCATCTGTCATGTATGTTTTAGTTGAAATTCCTGCATTGCAGAGGATTGGACTAGATGACATTTGGATCCCTTCCAATTCTACGATTCTAAATTGAGGGTCAACCCCATTCAAACCACCACAGAAGACTGTAGTATTGTTAATAGGACCTTCTCTGTTAATCATCCCCACAGGTTGATATGAAATGAGTTACCCCTTCAGATACTTGAGGCCCACCTCAATTAGGGCTTTATATGTCAATACCAGAACCTTAAACAGGTGTTGGTAGTGAATGAGCAATCAGGGCAGATCCTTTAGGACCACATGATATGAGTCCAACCAAACATATCAGTAGCCTAGTTGCTGGATTCTGTGCTAGTTGCAGCTTCCAAACCATCTTTAAGGGTAGCCCATACAGGGTGTTACTCCTGTAGCCTAATAAAAACCCAAGTAATGTGGAGCACAGGGACCCAGGTGGCGCTGTGGGTTAAACCACAGAGTCTAGGGCTTGCTGATCAGAAGGTCGGCAGTTTGAATCCCTGCCACGGGGTGAGCTCCCGTTGCTCGGTCCCAGCTCCTGCCCACCTAGCAGTTCAAAAGCACATTAAAGTGCAAGTAGATAAATAGGGACCGCTCCAGCGGGAAGGTAAACGGCGTTTCCGTGCGCTGCTCTGGTTCGCCAGAAGCGGCTTTGTCATGCTGGCCACATGACCCGGAAGCTGTCTGTGGACAAGCGCCGGCTCCCTCGGCCTATAGAGCGAGATGAGCACCGCAACCCCAGAGTCGGACACGACTGGACCTGATGGTCAGGGGTCCCTTTACCTTTACCTTTAATGTGGAGCACAGCTAGAATCAGTACAACAAATCTTGTGCAGGAAGTCAGCAAGAGGAACACACTGGAGCTGCAGCACCAACAGGCAGCTGAAGCTCTGAATCTTTGTTAGCTCTCACAATTTGGGTCACGGTGTGATGGTTCATGAGAATCAGCTGTTATATAGGTAGGGCTGTTATATAGTCCAGTCCCATGGGCTACAAGAAGATCAAACCTACCAATTCTTAAGGAAATCAGCCCTGAGTGCTCACTGGAAGGACAGATCCTGAAGCTGAGGCTCCAATACTTTGGCCACCTCATGAGAAGAGAAGACTCCCTGGAAAAGACCCTGATGTTGGGAAAGATGGAGGGCACAAGGAGAAGGGGATGACAGAGGATGAGATGGTTGGACAGTTTTCTCGAAGCTACCAACATGAGTCTGACCAAACTGCAGGAGACAGTGGAAGACAGAAGTGCCTGGTGTCACTGGCGGAGGAAGAAGGGTGTGGGGAGTGCACTGCCCCCATCAGCGCAATCCCGGTGGGGTGCCATCGCGGCTGCCCCCCACCCATGCTGGGATCCACACCACACCCCCAGGATGCACACCACACCACTGCGGGCGGCATGCCACGCCTCCGGGATGCACGCCAGCCACGCCCACATCTGCTCTCCACCCCCCAGTGCCGGAGCAAGAAGCTCCGCCACTGCCTGGCATGCTCTGGCCCATGGGGTCACAAAGAGTCGGACACGACTAAACAACAACAACAACAACAACAACAACAGGTAGGGCAGATGGTTATATCAAATAAACCAGACTTGCACCACATAAGCTGAATACAGCCACCTGGTCATGTATGTGATTTGCTAATTGCTTGGTAGTTTACTTGTTTTGCATTCTTTGGCATCTTGCAAAAGTAAGCTAGGTATGGTGCCTGTGGGGTTGGTCTACATGACTGGTGTTGTATAGCTTGGTGGGTGTCACAGTTTGCTTTTTTATTTAATTACCAGTTAATTACCAAGGTAGCTTCTTTGTTACTGTTTTAGGCATCAAGTAAACCATGAATTAATGCGGAATCAGAATGAAGTTGCATTGCACAAACATTTTCACCCTCCCCCCCCCCATACCCCTTTGCAAGCGTGTTCAGATATGGGCAGGTGAGAGTGGAAATGGGATTTTGTTTCCTTTGCTGAGTAATCTGGGCTGATGCCCCCTTCCCATGCAAAACAGACATTTCAGAAACATAGGCCTGGTCGCCTGAGAAATGGGGATGTCTTCCTTCTTTCGCCTCTCCCTCATTCAAACAAAATAATGGAGGGGGGCTTTGTTTACCCCCATGGATGTAATTGTTTAGCCAGTTGTTACATGGTATCATCATGTTCACTATGTGATATCTTATTAGCCAGGATCAGCCAGCCCTTTTAAGTTAAATATTGTGAAAACAATGACTTCAGAGAGCTGCAAAATAATCAGTTGGGGGCATATAGGGGTTTTTCATGGACACAAACCAGTATTGACTGTTACATTCACATATTTTTTAAATTTCTGCTCACGATCCCAAAGACTATGGTAATTTAGAACCACATAAGATTAATAAAACAAAGGACACGTCATCAACATGCTGAGTGAAAGTGTCACTTGTTTTCGTCTTTTCTTTTCAGGGGGCTACATTATTTTGTGATTTAAAAAGTTTTGAATAAAAATCCATAAAGAGCACGAGTGCTTTATTCATCTGCATGACATTTTCCTTATTATTTCATTATATTCTTAAGATGGTTGCATACTTACATTGACTAATGTGAAAAGAGGGAAGAACTTTAAGCATCCTTTATTTGGCAGTTTATATTGATGGTTTGGGCATTCAATCTGAGAGAAAGTTGACTTTGCCTACTTTCTGTTTTGTATAGTACCTAGATGAAATATGGATAAGGATGCTCTCTTGATGCACATTTTATATATTAGTGGCTTAAACCATGCACTTTTATGTTGGTGTGAAATCCAAAATACATAGCTTTGTCATGGGTAAATTCCATGCTATTCTGTACTCTTGCAATCTGCTTTATAGAGCACAGATCTAACTGGAAACAGAAATCCCCCACATGTTCCAGCTTTGGAAATCTGTAATGTTAATCATGAGAAAATCCAGACATGCTGATAGAGATGATGTCACACTTTTGCCCCCTATTCGTTTAAAATACAAGGTTGAAGCTGGCAAATCGATTTCTATAAACTGCCCTAGATGACTCGAGTTAACAAAATTTCTAATAGCAGATACTTCTCAGAAGCCTCCAGATTAGCCTAAGAAATTTAAAGTGTGTGTGTGTGTGTGTGTGAGAGAGAGAGAGAGAGAGAGAGAGAGAGAGAGAGAGCTCAAATGGTCAACGTTTGGCTTCTCCAGCATCTGACTCTTTAAGAGGAGGTTCATCTTACATCTTGTAATATTTTCTGGCTATCAGAATAATTTGGTTTGTATATCAGAGCAGGGCTGTCCCTAAGGAGGGGTTAAATAGGGGCAGCTGCCACCAGCCCTGTTCTCATCTAGGCCTGCACAACTTGTAACCAGTTTGCTGAATGAATGCAGCCCACCAGCCATGTACTGTATCCTGATAGGCACAACCCACATGCTTCTGCAGGCTCAAGCAACCAATCAAAATTAGAGTCATCTGTGAGCTGCCATACCTGACCAAGTAGGTGGTTTCCAGCTTAGTGGGTCGCAGACTGTTCATGCCTCTTTTAAGACAAGTGGGGTTTGTGGTGTGCAAATGAGATGATCTGAAGCCATAACCAAAAAATAGAAACTATATGTATAAGGGGTTGTTTTGATGCAACTTAGTGACACATTCAAAATTACTATTTTAAGAATCTGGAAGTCAGGTGCAAATGTTAAATACACTGATAGAACAAGGTGTATTAACAACTGCACCAGCATAACACACACAGTTTATATTTTATTAGACCTGCAGAGATGTTCTACCAGTGCTACCGTCAGACATACCAGAATAAGTCTTTTGAATCAGGCTGTCACAGTGTTTAGCACTGGGGCCTTCACAGTAGGATGGACCTAAATGCAGTTTTACATTTCATATAGTTTTGTAAAGAATTTACTTAAGAATATATTTTGATATGACATAAAACTAGTTAATGCCAGACAGTATTCAATTCCCATAGACCAGGCACGTCCAACTCCCAAGAGACTGTGATCTGCTCACAGTATAAAAAGATCAGCTGTGATCCACCCATTGTCATTGCCAGGAGTTATTGAGCTATTTTTTAGGAGAAGGGAGGCCAAAGTTGAGTTTTTGGGGGGAGAGGGTTGACAGAAATTGAGATTTTTTTAGGGGATGGTTGGCCAATGGTGATCACTAAACTTCATACCATGATCTACCTATTGGACATGCCTGCCATAGACTAATACAGTTGGAAAGGGCGAAAAGACCTTGCACGTTGGCGTGTTTCTTTAAACAGAGTAATATGCATGAACCAGAGTGTTACAAACAAATAAGGAGCATCACACAAAGCAGAAAAGAATATCTAGGTGATTCAAGGAAGCAAGCTACTTAGTACATGGAAATGCAGGAAACCAGCTCTCTAGAAAATGTTGTCAGAGCCCCCAAATTTGTTTAGAATATTATTAATGTAGAACTGTCAGTGTGCATAGGAAAGAAAAGACAGGTCCCTGTTCCTATGAGCCTACAATCTAAATTTCAATGGGAGAGACAGCAAAGGAAGAGGAGGAACATGGAACATGGAGACAGGTGGAACAGGAAATAAATACACAAGTTTAGTTGCATATATTCAGGCTTAGTTTCGCTGGGAACAAGGAAACCAGAAAACCAGAGCATAAGGAAATGTCGTTTACCTTCCCACCGCAGTGGTACCTATTTATCTACTTGCGCTGGTGTGCTTTCGAACTGCTAGGTTGGCAGGAGCTGGGACAGAGCAACAGGAGCTCACCCCGTCGCGGGGATTCAAACCGCTGACCTTCTGATCAGCAAGCCCAAGAGGCTTCAGTGGTTTAGACCACAGCGGCACCCGCTCCTTTAGATCCATGTTAACAGGATTGGAGCACAAGAGCACTTCCTCGTCCTGTGGTTTCCAGCAGCTGGCATTCAGAAGCGTTGCACCTTTAACTGTGGAGACAGAGCATAGCCATCCTAGCTAGTAGCCATCAATAACTCTCTCCTCTGTGAGTTTGCCTAATCTTCTTATACTTTCAAGTTAGTGGGCTTCACTGCCTCCTGTGGGAGCAAGTTTCATAGTTTAACTATGCACAGCATGAAGAAGTGCTTTCTTTTGACTGTCTCAAATCTCCCAACATTCAGCTTTATGGGGTGCCCACAAGTTCTAGTTTTAGGAGAGAGGGAGAACTTTTCTGTATCCACTTTCTCCTTGCCATTCATAATTCTATAAACTTCTATCATGTCACCACTTACTCACCTTTTCTCTAAACTAAAAACGCCTAGATGCTGCAACCTTTCTCCATAGGGGAGTCGCTCCATCCCCTTGATATTTTTGGTTGATCTTACTGGAACCTTTTCTAACACTACAATATCCTCAGGCCGTCCCAATCCTGCGGCTCACAATCTAAAAAGACGTGGCGGACAAGGAAAAATGAATGGAAGAGTACATGTTCCTTCAACCCTACAGGGGGGAAACCATGGGCATAAATTTTGGGTAGAGAAACAGAGGGTGGGGGAAGGATTAGACACTCCTTTTCCTTTCCTTCATCTGATTTCCTTTTAAATGACCAAGGGCTGGGGCACCATGGCACATATTTACAAATATCTAGTTAGTCCCTAAGTGCAATTGCATGGTGTCAGATTAGATAACAAAGACATAGGAGTTGGTTTATAGAGAGAAGTGGAGCAGCATTAAACAGTTCTGCCCCCATTTGTTTCTCACCTACAGCAGAGGAATAATTGTTTATTTAGTAATATCCATTTTCTAGCCATTACCGGTACATATTTTACCTCCCCTCTCTCCTGAAACTGGTCTTATACATGCATATTTCCAGTACTCTCTTTTGTTCTATATTACTTGGAGTCGGCGTAGAAACAAATTAGAATGCAACTGCTCTTCAATGATTTCTGTTCTCTGCTCATTTTAGAGAAGGAAGAATGTAGGCATCTGGGTTTAATAGAATGTGATGGTGTGAATATTCAGTGACATGATTTTGTGGCTTTCACAAGATACATTGGCATAAGGAGAAGTCATCTCAAAAGTATTTGTTTCAGATTAATGTGCCTAAGACCCTCGCCCGCATAAATTGGCAATTTGATTATCCAGTAATTCCAGTTCATATGCAGACCACCACATGTGTAAGGACTTCCCCATTTTTTCCAGCGGACAGGTACAGCTTTATACATTAGTATTATTATTACTACATGCACAGAGATAAAGTGAAAAGCCTCCTTGTATGGGATCTCTCTATGCCTTTTGGTGCACCTGCAGAGTGCTGAAATGAGGATCCTCAATTCAGAACACTAATTCTGGATTGGATATATTGAAATCAATGATTGCTTCAGCATGTTGAAAGAAAGTAAATTCAATCAGTTTAATTGAATATTAAAGTTAGGTGTGATAGAGGCTTCTCCTGATACATGATATGGTTGAGGCATAGATGAAAATTCAGACTTCTTTTTTCCGTTATTTGTGTGTTAACTGAATAGCAGTTTTCAGAAGGATATATAATACAATGCTGTACATGTAAGTACATTTAAATGGAATGTACCTAAGACAGTCAGTCTTAGTTACATGTTATACTGTATTCACAAACTTATGCAAAATGTATATACAATTTTTTTCTAATCCCACATCTAACAAGATTGCTTTACATTTAAAAGCATTAGCTTATATACCAAATTCAAGATTGTGTGAAACAAAGACCTAAAACATATCTTAAATATGATAAAATGAACCATTAGCTAACCTAATAAAAGTTTGTTTCTATCACTGTTGGTCAGTGTGAGGTGCTAGAAACCCATCCAGAAAAGTAGGAGGCAACAAATGAAGAGATAAAACACAAGCATAGCTTCCCCCCCCCCCCAGCATTGCAGAAGTTGGGGAGAAATGTTTCTCTGTTCTCTATGGAACATATCTTGTTGTTTTATTTACTTGAATTTGGCATATCAGTGGGTCCCTGCTTGTACTAGGGTCCAGAAAATACCTCTAGGTTTGGTTTTATGTCCTTACATTGATATTTGGTGTATTCCAACTGCCTGCCTACAAGATTAAAATGGACTAATACAGACATCAACATTAAAAGGTGAATCACAGACCATGATGAATTGTTTCTCATAAGTATTTAGACAGAGAATTGAGTAGATCAATCTCTTATTTCCCAAGACACCATGTGCTACTGTGCTATACCACAATTAAGTACAAGAATTGCTGACCTGCTCTTTACCATTATCATCAGCATTGAAATATATTGTTTATTATTGTTAAATTGTTTTTAATATATATACAGTACTTACCTTTGCACATAAACACATACTATCATAAGATCTATATAATATGCTATTAAAATACTTTTTGGGTGAAAAATATTTTAAGAGATGTGTGTCAACATCAAAATTGTCATTAAACAATCCCCTGCAGGTTTTAAAAATAGGTTGCCTTCCCTATTAAGCTAAATAGATAAAAATCATGGATGGAATGACAGAAGAAAACACTTACATTTTATTATCAACGTGGTGAAAAAGGACTCTGAAACAAATTAGTCTTCAGGTTTGGCAAAGTTTTTTTTTGCAAGGCTAGTACTGCAGGCTAGTTTTTGCAAGGTGTCATTCATCATTGTCTCTGCTTCAATTTGAGGTGTGGGGACGTTTTCCTATGGTGCTAAGACATTATCCTTACAGGTAGGGTGTATACTACAGGCATTCTTGAATGTTTCACAATAATTGTATGAGCATAGAGCTTTGTGGTTTGAGACTTTTAATACTTAACAACCTTAATTCACTTGTTATAATAGTCTTCTTCTGTTAATAGTTGCCAGCTGCCAGTAATACATTAGCAGATCTACAACATATTGGAAACGTATTCTTGAAAATGACGTATTTCAAAATCAGTACCAAATGTCCTGCCACATTATTAAGAAGGCATAGTCAGTATGCTTTAAAAGAACTGGGGCACCATAAGTTACATTAAGGGGGGGGGGGGAAATCTGACAGTACATACAGATACAAAACTATCCATTCATATTGCAGGAGAGAGATTACTTACTGTAGTTGCTGTTACGCTCCAATACTCCTTTTATCTTGCCTCTCTTATCAATCTTGATATACCACTGAGTTCGACAGAAAAGTCTTCTTACTCTTACATTCCCCCCTTCCATATAATCATAACTTCTGGTATGTCGCTCAGGGGAAGAACAGTTTGCATTTGTAGCCATTTGCTCCGGGGTCATGTCATTGCAAGCTAATGATATAGCGCCCACAAGGAAGATAATGTAAAAGTATGATCTGTAGAGCAAAGTTGGCAGGATCCATGTCAATATCCATTTGTGCATTATAGTGCAGTGTTCTGGGTGCTCACGAACAACATAATGAAAAAAATCCGTCTTCAGTAGATCGTCTTTCCTTGGTCATTGACCTGTCCTCTGCCTTTCCCTTGAATTGTAAAGTAATTTAACCAGCGACTGTTCCCTCTTCCAGAATTCCAGTCCTTACTATTTTTAAGATGCAGGTATCGAAGAGAATTGACCCTTAAAAATCCTTTCAGCCAGGGTACCCTTTAAAGAAGCAGGTTGCAATAACCTCGGCTGCTGCGTCCTCCTTTGCTACTTGTATTCTCTGTTCGCACTGAAAGCAAAAGATCTATGAAGAAAAAGGCATGCATAAATTTTTATGGTCGTTACATAAGCAAAGCAACTATCTTTCATGCTATGGGAATAAAACAGTAGGAGGGGGAAGGGTTCATGTGTATGTGAGCTAGAATTTCTGTCTTTAACATGGCATTTTAAATGTTGATATGCAGCCCTGGTTTCTCCTGTTCTGTAGTTTTCTAGTGAGTCTGATGATTCAGTTAAATTGCCAAACTCTTCAGGAGAAAACCGCTATTGCATCCTCTTTCACTTGATTGCTTCATGTATTTGTCTTAGTAGTAATTTCCCTAAAAGCTTGCTCTGGTATCTAAGATTTATCAGGACAAAGTACACTCAGTTCTATTTTTTACATAGTCCATATATATATACAGTTCCATTGCCACTGCTTCATAAGACACTGAGAGCATTGCTTATGATACTACAAAATCATGACAACGGAAAATGCTGTTAGCAGCTAAGAAATCTTTTAAGATGTTTTAAAGAAGACAGATGACTTACTTGCTCCTGTTGATAACAGCTGGACACACAAGTATTCCATTTCTGTTGTCTGCCTTTTGCAACATGAGACGCTCTACTGTAGCTACAAACTTTCAGAGCTCAGAAAGACTGCGACAGAATCATAATTGTTTCCATAAATCAACATGCGCGAGAGAGGGTGTGTGCGAGCATGTGTGCGTGTGCGTGCACACTTGTGTGTGTGTGTGTATGTGTACTGTTAAGTCTGTTCAGGCTTTTTTTAAAAAAAAACACGAAAACCTTTGCTGACCTCTCTTGGAAGCAATTAGGACACAAGCAGTCAGCTGTCAGTTGACTGCATGAACAAAAATAAAATGTTGTGTGGAATTCTATGGTCATCAGAGGGAGCTATCAACATGGCTGGTGCCCTGAATCTCAAACCTGCCACTTTTCTAGAAATACTGGGTTTTCTGACTCCAGTTCATGCACTGCTCGTATTGCCTCCTTATTTAGTGAAGCGCAATTCTTTTCTGAATAATTTTCCAAAGCCTGCTGATTCCTCTCTGATCACTGTTTCCCGCAGATAATGGCACAGAATTGTTATTTATTACAGGCAAGGTAGATTGAGGGCATTAGAAAAAAATCCAAAAAATATATAAGCTAACAAATGCTTGTGTGCATAATCAATCATATCAGTGTCAATCGAAAACTGAGCTAATCTGTGTTCTCTGCTTTCTGCAAGTGCATTTTGTCACCTACAGATACATGGTTCTCATAATGAGAACACAAACATAAATGCAATACACCTTAGAATTAGCTAGTGTTGTATGAATCTGCTCCTATTTGTGTACGAGGATTCCCGCAGAGCCAATGCGAAGGGGGGGGGACCCTTGGACCAACTGCTGACCCCACCCTCAGTAACAGGACAATGGCTGTCAGTGGCTCTGCTAGCTTTAGCTAACATTCCCTCTACTATTTCCAAATGTTGGTGATCTTCCAGTCACCTTTCTGGTAAAAACTTAATCTAAGTGGAAAGCCCTCATTATCTGAAGTAATGAAATGATAGTAACTAAACAAGCTAATTCCACTGATTCCTACAACCTTTCCACCCGCTCCACACATTGTAAAAACTTTTAAATCTTAGTGGCAACTTTCAAAGTCTCTCAGAGAGAGTAGCTCATCCAGTAGTCAGCATTTGTTAAGGAAATCAGCCCTGAGTGCTCACTAGGAGGTCATATCCTGAAGCTGAGGCTCCAATACTTTGGCCACCTCATGAGAAGAGAAGACTCCCTGGAAAAGACCCTGATGCTGGGAAAGATTGAGGGCACAAGGAGAAGGGGACGACAGAGGATGAGATGGTTGGACAGTGTTCTCGAAGCTACCAACATGAGTCTGACTAAACTTAAGGAGGCAGTGGAAGACAGGAGTGCCTGGCGTGCTCTGGTCCATAGGGTCACGAAGAGTCAGATACAACTAAATAACTAAACAACAACAACAGCTCCAAAGGGAAAGTCTCAAGCAATATGGCAGAGAAGCATGCGACTCAAAAGAATTAGATTGCTCAGTTGGTAGAGTTCTTAATCTCTGGGACATGGGTTCAATCCCCACATTGGGTAAAAGATTCCTGCATTGCAGAGGGTTGGACTAGATGACCCTCATGGTCCCTTTCCAACTATTTTTTAAAAATTTAAATAACGTTTATTCAAAAGTTCCAGTTCTACGATTCTATGATTCATAAACATGTCCAGGGGGTTGCTGACTCAATTCCACACAGGAGATTCCCCCAACCCAAGCAAGGAAGTCATCATCCACATTTACCTTTCCTCCACTCTTTGCTTTAAAGCTCCATGCCTGAGCACCTGGTTTGTTTGTTTTTGCTCCAGAGTTTTCCTTATGAAAACCTGTTCTTTAAAGCTCAATCAGAGCAGATGGCAATCTGCAGAAAACCCGAATTGATGTCTGTGCCAATTGAGCATTAAAGAACAGCTTTTCATGGGGAAAGCTCCAGGACAAAAAACAAACCCACATTTGGTCATGGAGCTTATAAATGTGAATCTTTACCTGAAAGATCGGGGCAAAAGGTCAGTGTGGATAAGCCCGTTATTTCAGTCAAAAAGGGGATAAAGTGAGCCAACCTGCACAGGCCAAGTGTGTGGCATCTTGCCAGCTTCCAGTATTTATTTATAAAAATATATTTCACTAATTCATACAGAACATATCAAAGCAGTTAACAGCTGTACATAAAACAATACAATAAATACCATATTAAAAATAAAAGTCCAAAATCAGAAAACCAGTGTGGAGATATGTTTTCTTAAGTACCTGCATAGGCCTAACAGAATAGAACAGTTTTCAGCAGGTGTTTGAAAGTTGGAACAGTATTAATACTTTTCTCATTTACTAACTGGCAATAGTCATTTCATGTGTAAATCCAGTAAACCGGCTGACTATGATAAATATCACTTAGGATATGAAGTTTTGGGTGGGAGAACTGATTCCCAGTTGTGATGTCCCTGCCTCTTATAAATGTTAAATTTGACTCTGCTGTAATACTCCGCTGAATGTATAGATGGGTGTTTAGTGTGTGTAGGAGTGGTAGCTAAGTTGTGTAGAATTATTCTCGAGCATGTGCCCCAGGTGTTCAAAGCAGTTTATTTCTTAAATGTCTCTTATATGGGTCAGTGAAACAGCACATTCTTGGGATTTCAATGGATAAATCTGTGTACTTGAAAACATTTTTTCAAGACACATTTCATAATAAATGTTGCAAAGCAGAGCCCAAAATTTTCACCTGTGTTTGCTTTTCTGGTTTGTTGATGGCGCATACTTGTACCGGCTGGTGATCTATGAATTTTCATACTGAAATAGCAAAAGGAGTATTTAAAATAAGATCAGGCTCCTGTATAATGAACAATTATTTGCTTCAGCCTGTAACCCACAACTGGGATCAACAGCTAAGATTTGGTGTTCAGCAAGCTGTACACTGTACAGAAAAGGTGATTAGAGACCCAACATGATTCAGTGTTGTGGATTTTGATGTTTTTGAATCAATATTTCATTGAAATGTATTTTAAAATATTGCAACATAAAACAATGACAGATAACAAAAATAATACCTGAAAAATATTAAACCCCTAACAAATACATTATACCACTAAAAGCATTCAGATATGTAATATAAGCTCCACTGGTCAGACAGGGAGAATTTTTCTTTCTTCCCATAAACATTTATGAAAGACCAATTTTTTTGGTTTCTTATTGGTCATGCTTTTTTTAATTGCTTGTTTGCCTTGGGGGTCCCTTGGAGGAAGGGTTTGTTAGAATTTCAGTAATTTATTCTGCTTCTTTTGAAATTTTGCAAGAAAAAGAAATATAAAAAAAACAATTTTGGCATTATTTTCATTGTGGCTTACCTAGGAGAGTTTTGCTTTAACCCTTTAACACTTGCTGGTGGCGGTTGTTTTAAAATTAAAGGGTCGAGATTATCTTCTGCCTGACATGTTACATCCTGGATGAAAAAAATTATCAGGTATCTCTTCCTTTTATTTTTTCCATTCAGAAGTAGCAATCATTCCACTTTTTCCTTTAGCTGTGTCCTGGCAGGGAAAAAATAAATAAAGCTACAAATCTCTTTATGCCATGGGGCCAATCTGGCTCAAGCCCTCTGTGCCTCTTGTTTATCAGATATGCCGGGACAGACAAGATGATAAAGATCATGTCCAGTTTGGCCCTTAGAAGTCCAGTTTCCGGCTTGAAGTCAGCCTCAAGCAGGTGCCTGGCCAGTGAGAAGGAGGTTCTGGTGAAGAGTCTCAGTTAAGCAAAGTTAAGCATGAACCAAAAAGGGGGATTTTACCCTGTGAGCAAACACATTTAGAGTAAACTGCATTTGCTGGAAATGTTTATATAGTTCCTTGCTGAATGTTAATACAAAAAATGCTGATAGAATGATCTTCAGTGTGTTTATTTTGTAACAGGGAAAGAGGGTGGATTTGTGGGAATTGAGTAGGAGTAGGGTCAAATAAAACAACTTTTTCATGAATACCTGACATTTTCAACTGTTTAAAATTCTAAGTCCTTGGAATCCTGAAGGATTTTTATGAGTTGTTTCTTGCTGGCACAAATACTAGGTCTATACATCATATACTATTTCAAACTGAGTTATAAGCCTGATGTTTTGTCAGTTGTCTTGAATGGTGTTCTTTGGTGTGGGTCAGAGGGCTAACATACTTTAACCTGTTTTTAAAAACCTGTACAGTGACAATTAAGTTCTCCCGTCTAACATTAGCTGGCATGGGAAAAGACATCAGTACACCGGTACACCGTTTGTGACAAGTTGACTGGGATCTTTCTCTGAAATTCTTTCAGTCACATCATCTTCCCATGCCCACGTCGTGGGCAAAGGGTGTGAAAATCCCATTGTGATATTTTTTCTGGATCCATTCTAAGGGGTAAATGGAGAAATGCCTCTCCATATGTGCAGGTAGGATGAAGTTCGAGAAGAAATGTGAGGAAGTTTCAGGACTCTTAAATTCAAAATTACATTTCAAACAACATGTGTTTACGTGAGCATGGAATCCCTGGGCGTCTATTAAGACTTTTGCTAATAATAATAATAATTAATAATTAATAATAATTAATCACTTATACCCCGCCCATCTGGCTGGGTTTTCCCAGCCACTCAGGGCAGCTTCCAAAAGGAGATTAAAAATACATTAAAACATCAGTCATTTAAAACAAACAAAACAAAACAAAACAAAACAGGGCTTTCCTAAACAGGGCTACCATCTGACATGTTCATAGGTTACTCTAGGCATGCAGCAAAAATTCCCACAATATTGATAGTACTTCATGCAGTGCAGGAGAAGCAGTGCATGGATTAAGTTTAAGGTTCTGTGGCCACAAGCCTTGCACATGTTGCACTGTGAGCACCGCACCCCATAATAGTCGCCTTTGACTGGACTTAACCATCCAGGGGTCCTTTACCTTTTTTACCTTTACGGCCATGTCTCTGCTTTTTTGATGTAGCATACTGATGAACAGATATCCCAGCTTTAGCAGCAAGGTATGAGAAAATATATAAAGGGACGCGGGTGGAGCTGTGGGTTAAACCACAGAGCCTAGGGCTTGCCGATCAGAAGGTCGGTGGTTCCAATCCCTGCAACGGGGTGAGTTCCAGTTGTTCGGTCCCTGCTCCTGCCCACCTAGCAGTTCGAAAGCACATCAAAGTGCAAGTAGATAAATAGGTACCGCTCCAGCAGGAAGGTAAATGGCATTTCCGTGCACTGCTCTGGTTCTCCAGAAGCAGCTTAGTCATGCTGGCCACATGACCCGGAAGCTTACGCCGGCTCCCTCGGCAAGTAAAGCAAGATGAGCGCTGCAACCCCAGAATCGTCCACGACTGGACCTAATGGTCAGGGGTCCCTTTACCTTTACCTATGAGAAAATATACCCATTTGGAAGATACCTTCCAACTCTATGATTCTTTGGCTTGTAATTCCACAATAAGATAAGCCCTGCTAGATGAAGCCAGTGGCCCATCCCATCCAGCGTCCTGTTCTCACCGCAGCTAACCTATGGGAAGAATGCAAGGAGGACCTGAGTGCAGACCACTCTCCCCACTTGTGATGACCACTGCCTTTCTACAGTGGAGGTAGAACACTGTATAGCTAATGTGGCCAGTAGCCACTGATAATCCCAAAGCTAATAAATATCCTATAATATTCATACTTACTTACCTGCTTCATGAAACAGACATAAAGCAAGAGTTCCTAATTATCCAAAGTTCCTATTTCTTGCCTTCAATTTCCTTGAGCCAGATTAGCATTTTGAAGCACTGTTTGAAGACAGTGGCTTGTCTGCATAAAAAGGGAGCTAGCCCCATCTAGCTTGAGATGAGCACAAAATACCGGTAGAGGCTGCACTCCCGCAACCCATCCAGGCAGATCTCCAAATAAAACAGGGAGCAAAGAGTCCAGGAGAAATGTGAGGATCCTAATGTTTGCCTAGCCAGCTGCTAAAACTGTTAGCACAGGCTTCCTCAAACTCGGCCCTCCAGATGTTTTTGGCCTACAACTTCCATGATCCCTAGCTAGCAGGAACAGTGGTCAGGGATGATGGGAATTGTAGTCTCAAAACATCTGGAGGGCCGAGGTTGAGGAAGCCTGTGTTAGCAGCTTCAGCCATGGCAATACCACTTTAGGGGGGTGTGTGTGTGTGTGTGTGTTTACAATCAAGCAGTATATAAATTTTATGAAATAAATAATACAAGCAGAAGAGTAGATTGGGAGTTCTAGATTCAGTCCCACTTCCGATCCCTCATCTTACTGGGTTTACATTTTGTTTTATTGGTCTTTTCAGCAAGATTGTTCTGCCACACCCTTAGCGTGGTTGTCTTTTTACACACACACACACACACACACACACACACCAGTTTACTGTAAAAGTCTAAGGGGTTGCCTGTTTTTCTAGGATGGTCGGGACTGATGGGCAGCCCCTTCTCCTGGGGGGAGGTTGTAGGTTTTCCTATGGACTGCCATCCTGAAAGTGTTGAACATACTATGGAAGATCCCCAGAACAGAAATGCATCATAATACAGTAAATTTGTCTTTTGCTGGTTAGAAGTGATTGAGCTTCTCCACTAACACAATGTTTGGATAGGTGGTATATTTAGAACCCTTTCCATGTTCATCCGGTGTATCTTTGAAGCTCCAAACCTGGAACTTTTATTTTTTTATTTCACAGAGCCTTCATTCTAGTCGTGGCCAAATGTTTTATTTGACCTGATTTGGTTCTTATAGTGGTATAGTATGTTTTTGAGAATCTTGGTGGTCTCAGCAATCCCCCCTTCCCTTTTAAGTCTGGGAGGGATTTTTTATTTTTATTTTATTTTAAGCTATTTCCAGTGCCTGCTCCATTCTTCTGAAATACTTACATAGTCACCACTGCCACCCAAGCCAGTCCGTGTTTCTAGAAATGCCCTTGGGGCCTTCTTTTTATTTCAATTGATTTTCTCTAGTGTAGTTGTTTATCTTTTTTTTCAATCTGGTCATAGAAAGCACATCTGGTTCCTGTTTTAATCAGTATTCCTCTGGGAGCAACATCATATTAGAGAGAACTAGCAGTGCTAAAACAATAATCCATAATGATGCAACTTCTGGAAATCTAAAACGGTTTTATCCATTGTTTTTAGAAGTGTGCTAATGGTGTAGGCCAACTGACTCCTTTGTAGATAAAACTTACAAAAGGTCTTAATAACAGATATGTGGATACATTGACATAAGTGAACAATTAGGGCAATCAGCAGTTTCTGCTTCTTATTGTATATTTAAGTCCTGCTGAAGTTCATGGCTATGGTCTCATATCACTTACTCCAAAGTAGTCCCACTGGGTTTGGAATTACTCCTGAGTAATGTATTTAAGGATGATTAAGGAATCTGGATGCCATTTCTGCTGCTGTAAGGCCATTACCTTTAATGGAACTAAACCAGTTTGAGGAGTAATTTTTAGAATTCCTATGGGTTATTTTACCAACAGATCACATAGCATAGACTTTCTTGCCAATATGCATTGTCTAGTACAGACTTCTATATCTGGATAAAAAAGAATTTTTCGAATAAATAAATTAGAATCAGCAGAACTGTAAAACATCCAATAAAATATCAGTGACAATAAAATCATCAGATTAAGAGCCACCATATCCCGTGATTTTCTTCTAGAAAAATGGTGCTGGTACTGCATACCATTGAGCATGGGTAGGCAAACTAAGGCCTGGGGGTCGTATCCGGCCCTATCGCCTTCTAAATCCAGTCTGCGGGCGGTCCGGGAACCAGCGTGTTTTTACATGAGTAGAATGTGTGCTTTTATTTAAAATGCATCTCTGGTAGGAACATATTGAAAGAGGCATCCAATGTAGATCATACGCTCAAAAACATGTTAAATTAGCACTCCTCTGAGAGCAACATCGTATCAGAGAGAGGGTTGCAGCCAACTAAGTTTTACTCAGCATAGACCCACTGAAATTGTATGTCCATTAATTTCAGTGAGTCTGCTCTGAAGAAACCTTAGTTGGGTGAAATCCAGACTTCACAGTGGTAAATCAATAATCCATAGTGGTGCAACTTCTATTAATATAAAATAGTTTTGCCCCCTGCTTTTAGAAGTACACCGACTGACACTTTTGTAGATAGAAATAACAAGCGAATGAGACAGTCACTGGGAGGTAAGTAATTCTAAGCTGTGCAGGGCTTTAAAGATAAGCACCAGCACTTTGAATCTTGGAAATTGATTAGCAGCCACCAAAGTTGTTTCAAAACGGGCCTCCTGGGGCAGTCCCAGTTAGCAGTTTGACAGCTGTGTTTCAAACCAACTGAAGTTGTCCTCATGTCTTTCTTGGCAGCCCCACATGGAATTCACTGCAGTAATCAAGCCTGGAGGTTATCACTGCGTGGTTCGCTTGGCCAGGCTCTCTCTGGCCAAGAGTGCCAGCAGCTGGCATACAAACCTAAGCTGGTAGAAGGCACAACATGCCACCGTTGCCACTTTGATCTCCAGTGAGAAAGCCGGATCAATCAGCAATTACAGAAACTTAACCTTATGGGATATGTTATGCATCCCCATCCTGGAGAGATTGAACGCTACATCCATGGTCAGACAAGCCACCTCCCAACAGTATTTCCATCTTGACATAATTAAGTTGCAGTTCATTGGTTCTCTTTTAGCCCATCACTAATCCCAGGCACAAATTCTTCACTTCCACTGCCTCACCTGAAACCAAATTCTCACTAAGTTTTTTGCCACCATCTCTGCAGAGGTAAAACACTCACTTTATTTTAAAATTCCGGTCTTCCATTTTATTGGTGAACGTGAAAGACTCCACTTTACAAGCATGTCTGCCACCAACACATCTAGTTTGTTCCTGTGTAGACTTGTATGTACAGCAGTACCTTGGTTTTTGAACAGCTTACCGGTAGTTCTCGAACAACTTGGAACCTGAACGCTACAAGCCTGGAAGTAAGTGTTCCAATTTGTGAACTTTTTTCAAAGCTGATTGTGCTCCGTTTTGAGCGCCATGCTTCTGTTCTGAGTGCTATGCTGAAATGCTATGCTGAGATCTGTCTTTTTTGCTATTTATTTTGTGTTTTTGTGGCTTTTTTGTTTTTGTGACTGTGTGGAACCCAGTTCAGTTCAGGTAATAAAAATTTACATTTTCATTTTTATCATCTACAATACTGTTTTATTGATTTTACAGCACAGTACATTGTTTATTGCTTTCATTTTTATGGATCAATGGTCTCGTTAGAAAGTAAAATTCATGTTAAATTTCTGTTTTAGGGGTTGTTTTTAAAAGTCTGGAACAGATTAATCCATTTTGCATTACTTTCTATGGGAAAGCGCACCTTGGTTTTGGAACGCTTTGGTTTTGGAACAGACTTCCGGAACGGGTTACGTTTGAGAACCAAGGTACCACTGTAATCTCTATGTCTAACTGGAAGAACAGCCACCCTTTGCTTCCAACAGTAGCATCAGGATGCCCAAAATCAGGTCTGAAATGATACTGAAATGGATCTATACAATCAATTTCCATCTAACAGTACCTGGAGTTAAAACAAAATAAAAAAATTCCTTCCAGTAGCACCTTAGAGACCAACTAAGTTTGTTCTTGGTATCTCTATATCCTATGGAAGGACTAGAATTTCACCAGGACTACCAGCCATGTCAACATGGCTCTCCAGAATCCCACAGATTTCATCAGCCTCCCATTGCAAGCCAGTCTAATGGCTTCTGTGTAAACCCACACCTCTACCTCTAAATGGAAGTCTAGTTGAACACCTCTGTTGCTTCTGGTCTTGTCAGGCTGTTTCCATTCCTCATACTTTAAAATGAATTGTCCAACAGTCTTCAGATTAAGTTCTAACAACGTTCCAATATACTCTTAAGCCCCTCTGTTTCTGGAGAGCCAGTTTAGAGATCTTAAAGGGTTTAATGGGAGAGATTTACTGAGATAGCTCAGATTACATAAGCCTTTGATTCATCTCACAAAGATCTTTGGCATTTGAGACCTTTCTCTTTAAAACACGCTTGCCTTATCTTTCAGTAGTTTAGCAAAGTCACTCACTAAAGCAATAAATATCTTTTAAGTGATAGGTCACAGTATGTATCAATTATGTGCCGATCTCTACAAATGTTAGCAAGTATACTTTGAGCTCCAAACATAAGAAAAATCAAAATGCTACAGACCTTAATTCTTCAAATCTCTCTCTCAAAGTGTTCCAGAAAACTCCCCATGATATACACCCAAAACATGTATAGTGGTGAAATGTGGCAATCCTATGGAATTATGCCATTTTCCAAAGTGCGATGGTCGACAAATCCAGGAAAGGTGACTGCTGAAAGCATTCGGTCTTCCACATGTAAATGTAAAATGTCAGACTTCCGGCGGCGACGCCATCGCCGGGTGGTCGAAGGCTGCCTCGGTCTCGAGGCGCCTTGTCCATCCCGGGGGTCAGGAGCCGCGCTACCGCAGCGCGCGGCTCCGTTTGGGGTGCGGGAAGAGCGTCCCGCACCCTGGGCTCCCCGGCTGTGCCCGCGGAGGCTCCGAACCCTTCCCCTGCCCCCCCTGTAAAGGGGGAGTGGGGGTGAAGGGACAACCGGAGCCGGGCTTCAGGGGACATGCCCCAACCGGGATGCAAATGCGGCGACAAAGCCCGCGGTGAGCGTCCAAGTTCTACCTGCGAAGAATGGAGCTAAAAACCCGGTGGTCGTGAGTAAAGATTTGGATTAAAAATCGCGTTTTTGGAACGATCCGGGGGGAAGGGGAAAGGTAGCCTGCCTCCCTCCCTTCGAGCCGAAGAATGTAACCAAATGAGGGTTTACTGCTACAGAACTGGTTTCAATGTAGCTAAAATTGACACATGAGACTGGCAAACTCTTTTTTCGGGCAGTTAATTAGAGGAAAATATCTCCATTTAAAGTTGCGGTGTTTGCGCTTCAGCACAGAAAAATGGCGTTGAACAAAGAGGAGAGCAGAAATACAACACCCACTTCCTCCTCCTCTGCCAGTATGCTGGGTTTTGTCCTTGAACTGGTATTGAACTCTGGACTAACAGATGAACAGAGACTCATTGCCTTGAAGGTGGAACTTGTTTATAGAAAAGTCAAAGTCTTGTGTGGGGATCTGAAAGGGAACCAATTGCCCACAGAGGAGGCTTTTAAAATTTTTGACACTTATGAAGAATGTCTTGCTAATGAGCTGAGAGAGTGGATGGAAAGATGGAGAGAACTGAGTGAGCAACTTCGGAGAAGAAATTCGCTTTTTGGGGGTGGCAGCCCCAAGGCGACGTTAAGATTTGTTATATCCAGTCCCCGGGGTGTGAGCTCGGGGGCCAGGGACAGAGAATTAAGGTATTTACAAGAAGAAAAGGAACGTTACAAAGAACCGAAGAAGCAGGGAGATGATGAGATGGACACCTCTGAACTCGTGGCAAGAAGAGACATGGACTGTGCCTGGATCTGTGGACGTTGGGAGAGAGAAGTTACACGGATGTTCAGTGCCGATGCCACCAGGAGAAGAATAATGGACAGAGGGGGTGTGGGGTGAAGTCTTAAACAAAATTTAAAGTAGTCTAACACGGCAAATCGAAAGTGGAGGGTGAATACTGTCAACAATACTCTGTTATATTTTTGTTTGTATATGAAAGGAGATATTTCAAGTTTTTATGTTATTAGCAGTAATCTTAAGGATAGAAGAATTAGATTTGATGCGAGGAGTAAGATTAAGACTTAGATTAAGTTAAGAAATTGATAAGATTGAATTAAGAAGAACTAGGATGAGGTATTATTATGGTGATGTATTTACTAGTAAGGTGTTGAAAAGATAATTTGATGTAAATATACAATTGAACTAATTTTTTTTTTTTTTTTTTTTTTTTTTTTCAGAAGAAATGGTTATAAAATAGATTAAGGATATAAAATCGAAGGTGAAAAGGCAGGGGAAGTCAATGGTCAAGATATGGAAAAAGAAATTTTTCTTTTTAGAAAGATACTATAAGAATCTTGACACTGTTTGTATTTGTCATATTTGTTTTGTATTTGTGGGTGTGGGTGAGGGTATATGTTGTTTGGAAAAATGCCAATAAATTCTTATAAAAAAAAAAAGTAAATGTAAAATGTCAGAATAACTTGGCAGAGGATAAAGTTGTAGGAATGTATATTCTAGTAGAATAACATCGGGAAAGGGTGCTAACTGTGGTTGAGACCTTGTCTCTTTTGAACAGGAGAGACTTCTATAGATGCATTAATATCCCCACTCACATATTTATAGGATGAGCTCTGGAATCAAAAATAGATGCCATGACTCAAGTAAAAGCTGTCTTTATAATATTAGTTATTGCATAGAATATTTGAATATGTAAGATTGAAGAATTATTGACCATGTGTGTTGCATCTAATTTGATGACTAAAAACAAATGTAAGATACAGAATGATACATTATTCTCCACTGAAGAATGAAACCTTACTAACTAACTTGGAGAAATAGAAGCCTTATGGAATCTGAGAGATACTTTTCATCAGCCAAAACTGCTGCTCAGCTGTTTTGAGCTCAAGCACATACCTTCTCCAAACACTACTGCTTGGATCATAGGGGCAGATCAGATACATTTCCTGATAAAGCTATGCTGCTAAATCCTTTATCCCAACAAATCACAGTCTTCATAATATCACGTGATCCTCAAATTTGGGAGGCTTTTGCTAGACTTTCTCCCCCCCCCCTTTTTTTGGCTCACTATAAAATATTCTGTCAGGAGAACAACCTTCCTTAACTTAAAAAACAACAGTAAGATCCATAGTTGGTTGGTGGGAGGGTGAGGTCCTGAAAGACAACTCTGGTACAGTACAAGCTTTTTTTTCTCTTCAAGAAGTTTATCATGAAAAGACCTTGAAAATCAGACTGGGCAGTCTGGCCGATTTCTGCTTAATATGTCAAAAGGATGCCATTACTACAGCCTTTATATGCTAAGTAGAAGATACTATGTAAAGCATTTTTAAACCTTTACTGCAGTAATATTTATAATGGTTTGACTTTAGTATTGAATAATGCTAGTATTTCAATTATTTTTTTATTTATAATAGTTTGACTTTAGTTTTGAATAATGCTAGTATTTCCAAAAAAAATTAAAGTGGCAATGTGTTAACTTTGTTAAATTTCTATCCCACCTTTCATCTGAGAATCACAGAGGGGTTTAAAATATAAAAAAACAAAAATACATAACATAGTTTCAAAGAAGCAATACCTCCCCCCGCCCCCAGTTTAAAAGGCCAAAGGCCTGGGAGAAGGTTTTTGCCTGGTGCCTAAAGATATGTAATGAAGACGCCAGGCAAGCCTTCCTGAGGAAAGCATTCCGCAAACTGGTAGACACTGCAGAAAAGGCCCCTTCTCATGTTGCCACCCTCTGAACCTTTTGAAGGAGGCACATGAAGAAGGGCTTCAGATTATGATTGCAGGGTCTGGGTCGGTTCATATAGGGCGAGGTGGCCCTTGAGGTATTGAGGTCCTGAGCCATTTACGGCTTTATAGGTCAAAACCAGCATTTTGAATTAGGCACAGAAACTGATGCAATATACCCAAACTGTCTTGCCTTGGTGTAATATGCTCAAACTGTCTTACTTGGCCTCTGTAAGGGACTGGACAGAGGAGGAAAGGTGGGAACCCTTCCAGAGAAGAGGACAGCATGGATTTACAACAGTGGTTTATGGGAGGTCATAGCTCAGAGGCAGATGAGGGGGAAAGCTGGGAAATAATGGGAGAGGAGCAGGAAGAAGAAGCAGCACCAGGGGAGAGACAGCTGACAGACTCATTGTCTTTAGAAAGCATTCCAGACCCCCCCTCCCAGAACCCGGCAGGCTTGGAAAGTAGGAGAGCAAATTGCTCAGAGGCTGAAGGCACAGATCAGCCACCATAAGGATGACATATAATGAGAGAGACGGAGGGGGTGGGATTTCACTCGGAGCAACACCATTACTCCAAGAGGCAGAATTTCTAAACCTCTCTGTGTGAATATTGAATAAAAGACACTGGTAAGCACTCTCCCTGTTTGTCTATTCCTGGTAGCCTACTGGCGGGGGGATCAGATTCCCTGAAGACTGACTGCCACTGAATTCTGCACCAGCTGATGTTTCTGAACCCTCTTCAGAGGCAGCCCCACATATAACACATTGCAGTAAACTAACCTAGACGTTACTAGAGCATAGACAACAGTAGTTAGGCTATCCCTGTCCAGATAAGGGCGTAGCTGGAACACCAGCTGAAGCTGATGGAAGGCACTCCAGGCCACCGAGGCCACCTGAGCCTCAAGCGACAGCAAGGGATTCAGAAGTACCCCCAAGCTATATGGCTGCTCCTTCAGAGGGAGTGTAACCCCATCAAGAGCAGGCAACCTCTCATCCATCTGGTCTAGAGAACCGCCCACTAACATTGGCTCAGTCTTATCTGAATTGAGCTTCGGTTTGTTGGCTCTCATCCAGTCCATAACTGAGGTAAGACAACAGCCCAGCACATCCACTGCCACACCTGCAGATGTAAAGAAGTAGAGTTGTGTGTCATCAGCATATTGCTGACAGCATCCTTCAAAACTCCAGATGACCCTACTTAGCGGTTTCATGCAGATGTTGAACAGCATGGGAGATAATATCAAATCCAGAAGAACTGCACATTGAATGTTCCACAGGGCCAAAAAAAACAACAACCCACCACTCCTCAGGCATCACCCTGAGGAAACAACCATCCAAATAGGACCAGAACAACTGCAAAGCCAGCTACTTCAGAAGGATACCATGGCTGATAAAATCAGGATGAATGCTCATTGGTGTATAACTGTTCTGCAAACAAATCAGAATGAATACTCCATAGCGAACAAACCACTTGTCTAACCGTCATGTAAGCTTTGCACAAGCAAATCGGGATGAATGCTGAATCAACAGGTTGTCTAGAGGAGCCCTCCGGAACCTTAGAGCAAGTTGCAGAACTAAAATAAAACTAAGGTGGTAGGAATCAATTCAGACTTAGTTCAGTGAGGAAATTCTGTGCACCCAGCACAAATCTGTCTTGCTGAAACTGATTAACAGTGGGACCAACATGCTAAAAATATTTTGCTTCCCTCATGGGACTGTGTCATCTTGCAAAAATTGAGGTCACACACTGGGAGATTTGATCTGCTTTTGCTTGACTGTGACAGAGTATGTAAGCCTCTAATTTGAGAGAAATTTGCTTCTATTTACTTGAATAATATTAAATACATAAAAGTTGGGGTCTCAGTAGTTAATCAAATTTTGTCTAGCTGCTTGACACTCTCTAATGTTGTTTCTTCATGGCATTCTATGAAGTTTAGGTCATCATGGTCTGTGAAAGTGGTGTATATGGAACCTCTGTGCTCTGCCTGTTCCTAGTACTGTCAGTTAATGTATGAGATATTTGGCATGAGCAAGTCCCAGGAGGTTAAATTCTTACCCGTGTTCATAGTATTAGCTCTGAATTTCTTATTTACTAAAAAGCAACTGCATATTTTGTGTAATTAAAAACAGTAGAAACTTATGCACATTCAACTTGATTTATGTCCTCTTTTAGCCCTTGGGAAGAAGTCATCATTGACTGAAAATGGGGAGGGGATGGGATAATTTATAAAAACTTGCAATAACAACTAAAGACAAGCTTCTTCTTTTGTATGACAACATTGTTTTGATGACAGAGGGCAAAAGGTAGGGAGTATTGTATCTACAGCATATCCTAATACTATGGTTCCCAGCAAAGAAATGTGGGTTAGCACATTGCCTAAGAGCCAAATACTTAGGGAGTTGTCTGCAAAGATGCACTCCTGGAGAGAGGAAAAAAGATTTAAATAATGGGCCACTGGTGGGTTGGCAACAGTTCTACAATTCCGTGACTTCTGCCAAGGTTGTGTGAGGCTGTTGCTGCAAGTGATTCCTATTGAAAATTAGAATCATGCAGTCCATAGAACGAGGTGCCATGAAGCTTGCTAAGAAAATATGAAAGAACAAGCAAAACTTCATGTAGCTTGTCATCTCTTGAACTGCTTTTAGGAAATGCTCATTCACACCTTGGAAGATGGGAGCATGAAAATTTAAGAGTAGAGCCTGTTTGATCTGTGGTGCAATTAAAATAGAGCAATTTTAACCATGAGCGCAGAGTACTTTCACAAACTGACTTTCAAAATATATTGAATTATGAGTCCCTTCAAAAATAAAGTCCATGGGATCATTTGCATATTCAGTTATCTTTATTTTGCTCAGAGCAGTGTACAAAGTTCTTCTTCATCTGCCTTTTAGACTCACAAGAACTCTCAGTAATGCTGACAGATCAAGACTGGCTCAGGGGCACTGAATGAGCTTCATGGTTGAGTAGGGACTTGAACTCTGCCTCCCTAGTTCTAGCCCAATACTCTTAACTGCTACACCAACCACACCACATCTCCATTTGGATGTCATTAATATTGCTGTATCTTGAAGGCTCAGAGACTTCACAAAAAAAATTTTATTTAATGATACAATAAAAGTAAACTGTTTGTGGCAAAGACCATTGAATTTCAGTAAGATACAGGAGTGCTTTCTTCCAGCTTAGCTGGTTCACCGGCTTCAACTGTTGCTGGACGGGGATGACTTTGTCACAGTGGTGCAGGTCTTGAGAACATCTAATTTGGACCACTGTAATACACTGTGTGGAACCCTTGAGGTTGGTTCAGAAATTGCGAGTAGTATAGAATGCTGCAGCCCAGCTTTTGGCAAGAACAGCTTCATGTCAGCATATTACACTGGTGCTGAAAGCTCTACACTACCTGCCAATACATTACCAAGCCATGTTCAAGGTATTACTATTAGTGAATAAAGCCCTAAACAGCCTAGGACCAGGTTCCCAGAAGAACTGCCTTATCTCTTATACCCTGGTCAGATCACTGTGATCATCTGGAGAAACTCTCCTGACTGCCCCACAGTTATCCCGTATTCATGTGGTTTCTGTCCACAGTAAGGCTTTTAGCATCATGGCACCAGTATTTTGAAACATTATTTTTATGGAAATCAGACAGACCCTACAATTTTTGACATTTCTTTGCTTGCTGGAAACAACTTCTTCTTCTTCTTCTTCTTCTTCTTCTTCTTCTTCTTCTTCTTCTTCCCAAGTCTTTTTAGAGATTTGATTTGATTCAGTGACAGTCATTTGTTCTGTATTTTATAATTTTATGATATTGCAATGCTTTTATTGTATTGTGAATCTAAATTTGGCCTCATTGAGGGGCGGTATTTCAATATGAGTAGAAAAATGAGAGTACCCCTAAACATATTTTTTTTAGAAAAAAGCACCGTGCATACACACACACAAATATTCCCCACCCCGATGTTATTTCCACTGATGCTATGCTATTTATTTATTTATTTATTTATTATATTAGTAACCTTATTTCAGACAGGTGAACTCAAAGTGACTTACACAAACAAGAGTAAAAACAAAGCTCTGTAGCTTGAAGTTTTGTCCTCTGTACTGAAAAAGTACAGTCAGGATCACCACAATTTGGAATGTGAAAGTGGGGCAGTGTCATGATACCTGATGGGAAAAAACCCAGAACTGAAAGCAGAGTTGGTGGAGCATTCCTCCCCCCGACCTCAAGAGTGCCACTTCAGGTGCAGGTCAAGGAGCGACAACACAGTATTCGCCTGTGGCCCCAGAGTTGTCAGTCTGCTAGTGAGTAAGGGGGATGTGCGGGAATATGCAATCCCCAATACTCCTTCATTGCCAGTAGCTGTGGTTAGGGTGTGGTTTAGGAGGCCAGAATTTATAAGGTCTTGAGCCTTCTAGTTGCTGGAAGCAACATAGGTCCCTGACTGCTCGCATCCCCGTCTTGCTGTGTTGTACCTTGCTGAGGCTTCCTGTGATAGGGACCTTTTGAGGTGGCAAGGAATAGGGATTGTCCCAGCTTTGCCCGCCTTCTGTTTTCCAGGATGTAAACATAGCTGTATGGGACAAGCTCATTTTTGCATCCCAGTGGTGGAAGGAATTATTAGACTACCACATCCCCATGAAAATCGTTCTCATTTTTACTCCCACCTCTGATGGTTACTGATTCAGTATAATTTGCTTTCAAAGTTTCAATGCACATATCATTCAGCTAAGCTTTCCCTATTTTGTGTTTTCTAAAGCACCAGCATTGCCTTATAGAGGCATTCTTTTGAACTGGCTTCTCATCTATGTGAAATGTGTTCTACAAATTCCTCTGAAAAGTTATTGTTCAAATAGCAATATTGTTCCCATATGTTTCTCTCCATAACTGATCTTCAAGCCCTACAAGATAAGCGAGACAACCAGATCACTTTCTCTATCAGACTGAATTTAAAGAGAATTAATTACATTCAAAATGCTTGTCAGATTGGAAAAAGGAGAGTTAAGAGATCTGAACCAGCAGCAGATGTTGGGGAATACTGATCCAATTATTACCTAGCACAGAATATACTGGAAAAACGTTCTGGAGGCCAGCAGCGACACAATCTCTCTGGGTGGCCTGCCCATCATCTCTTGCTGACTGATCTTTGCTCCAGAGTTGTCATTCCACAGAAGGCACTTGGGGTCATGATGACACTTGGAAAAATATTATTTAAAGAATGATGTACCATTCCTTAGAGACATACAATAAAAAATGTGCCATCGGTCTAAATCACTTTATCTTTTGGCCTGTCTATTCAGTCCCACCTATGGGACTATGTACAGACCATTGCTCTGCTCCACATGAGTGCTGCACCCGAGGGCTCATACAATATTTTGAATATTTTGGTTTGAGTTTTATTTCATTTCTTTTTCAAACTTTTGCATGCTTGCTTTATTGTGTTCCCAATGCCTAGCAAATCCTGCATCTTTTGGAGATTTTGCTTCTTGTAAGAGAGTAGGAAACTGCCTTATACCATTTGTTCATCTAGCCCAGTATTCTGAGTATCTGTAGCTCTCCAGAGTCTGAGCTGGAGGTTTTTTCTATCACCCACTACCTCCTCCTTTTAACAGGAAGTACCAGGGATTGAGCCTGGGAATTTCTGTATGCAAAACATGTACTCTGGCACTTAGCTATGGCCCCTCCTTTCTCAGATGATTGATTGATTGATTGATAGTATCTGCAGAGTTTTTATTGAAACAGTGATGAAGAATGCAACGGATGTGTAGCTCACTCAAGGCAAATCCCCATAGAAATTGTTTTAGGCTTAAACCAGCTGCAGCTGTGCATGCTGGCACTGGATATTCAGGGCATCATATCACACACACACACACACACACACACACACACACACACATACCACACCTACATTTCACCCAACCACACCAGCTTAGGAAGTTTGTTAAACCCAGTGGAGACCATCACCCCAACAATTGAAGGCACAGCTTGCTACCATGGCTGAAAAGCTATAAACTACTATATTGGAAGGGGGGGGGGGTTGCCAGATGGCTCTCTCATCATTGCAATGTTATAAAGCAACAAAATGTTTTAATTACTGCAGAAGGAAAAGAACTTCTGCTGAGACTGTGGTTTACATCAGAAACAAACATTCTCTGAGGGAGATGGCCCTTCACTTACCTTACATACCTCTGCCTTTAAAAAATTGTGTGTGTGTCTGCATAAACCCTGAAAAGGGGCATGATTTCAAACCCATAGAATTTCTTGTAAAATGGATTTTGCCCTAGGTTGGGGGTAGGATTGACGATAGACTCCATCAATAAGGAGAACATTGGCAGCAGACTACCCAAACACTAGATCAGCTACAACAGGGGTAGGCAACCTAAGGCCCATGGGCCGGATGTGGCCCAATCGCCTTCTCAATGCGTGTTTTTACATGAGTAGAATGTGTCATTTTATTTAAAATGCATCTCTGGGTTATTTGTGGGGCATAGGAATTTGTTCATTTTTCCCTCCAAAATATAGTCCGGCCCACCACATGGTCTGAGGGATGGTGGACCGGCCCACAGCTGAAAAAGGTTGCTGACCCCTGAGCTACAACATGGGTGGTCATTAGGAACTCCATCAAGAAGCAAATTTGACAAGTGGGCAGGGCCACCCACCTGTCAATAAATGTGTGTCAGAAATGACATAAAGTCATTAACATGCTGCTAATAGGACAGCTGAATCAAGCTAGATTGTTCTTCCTTTATATCAGCTGGTGTGGGAGGAAGTCCGTCATGCTTAGCACTGAAAAGTGCAGGGCTGCTTCGAAGATCAATGCTGGGAAGGAGAAACAGTCCTGGATGATATCAAGTTTAGGGCAGGCAGGCGTGTCTTCCTGAAAACAACCTGGTGGGCAAAATAGGGATGTCTGGTATGCTAAACCTGGCCCATGGGCCAGAGGTTCTCCATTGCAAGCTACAACAGTAATATGTAATTTGTTGGCTATTATTTCAAAGATACCTCGATCCTCATAGGGACTATATATGCATGAGTGAAGCTTTGGTGCATATTCCCTAACTGAATGGGAAACTGTGTATGGCAGGTGGGTTCTGCACACATAGTCCAGCTGCACATACAGAACCCTTTCAGGAAATCAGCAGTAGCACCAATGAACTGGTTAGGAAGCAGACCAGGATGGGCTGGGTTTGTGATTGCTGCATCTTAAGAGAGTTCTGTATGTACAACCTCAACTGCTGAGCAAAACACACAACTGGATCAAGGCCGGTATATTTCTTATTGTTCACCAGCTATTCAAATACAGAGCTCTTCGTGGTACAAAAGTTCAATATGGACAGCCCTTTTATGGACAAAATGAACAATGTCTCTTTAAAAACGATTGTGTTTCTCTAGTCAAAATTATGTATTTGCCAAGATTATTAATGAAGTAGAAAGTGCAACAGAGGTAAATACGGCCTTGGAAAACAGCTGGGGGCGCAAATGTGAGTGGTATCCATTCTCAGCACTCTAGACTGAGACAGGAAAACTTGTTGAGAAGAAGCTGGGATTTATTAAAAGGGTTTTTCAAAAGACTGTTGAGCTATTGTAATGACTGTTTCTTCCAGTGATCATAACTTGCTGCAGGCAAAGCTGTTCATCTTCAAACACCCATCACAAATTAATGCAATTTTAAATTGTGTTAGCACAAAGAGCTGCTCCACTTCCATGTGCATCGAGTGAACTTTGTAAAATCGACATGCACAAGATGCCTGGTCATTTTCAATTGCATGTACTTCTGTTGCACGAGCATCTCTTTAAAACATGCCATTTGTTTTCTGTAAAACAGTAACATATTGGAAAATCTTGACAAGGAAGCTTGGGTTGTCTAGGGCTGTCAGTGTTGATCTTTGGCAATTCCACATCAACATTTAATCCACTGCAGGAGTGTTTCTATGGTCCAGTTCAGATGTAACAGTTTAATAAACCATGACACGAACAAGTGTTTTACCTATGCATTCCTTTATTCCCTCCTCCCTTCTCTCACACTTTCATAATGCAAAATGTCTGGGGTTTGTTAAACCACAGTTTCCTGTTACATCCAAACCAGGAAACTGTGATCTACAAGTGACTGGTTTAACAAATCCCATAAGTGATTTAATTAATTTTAATTTATCATAACAGGGAAGTATCTCCTCCGTGCTTCCTTAATATTATCTTTTCAGCTTTTGCAGCCATCTTATCTTGAATATAGTTACCACATGTGCACTAAGGACAAGCATCTCTATATAAAACTGAAACCTATTTTCTGTGTTTTAGGGAGTCGGAGTCCGATTGTAGATCTGACTCAGCCTCAAGGTAAAATCCAAAAGCGGGCATGAAATTGACTGTGATGATATATCATATGAAGTAGAGGGGAGGGGGCGCCATCTAGAAGAAATCAAATTGTGTGTTTGGGTGCTATATTCTTACTGCCCGTTATTCACTTATTGTAAGGTGACAAATAGCGATTAAGTGCAGTGACATATTAGTGTTACCAAGAAGATTCAGCTGCAGCTCTGCACATGCCCTGGAATCATGTGTTTATTTTTTGCCTTTGTTGTGAGCAATGAGTGCACCATTGTAGCAAAGTATCAGAGAACTGCAGTAGATCAAGATAAATATCCTCCCATCAGGTGACATCTCAGCAATTTCCGCCAAAGAGCCTCTGCATAGTAGGTGCAACCCCCCATAAAACTCCCCACTCCCCGTACTGTCCATACTGACTTGCAGAGCTCTTGACAATCGTTATCTAATCATTTTCAGCTGAACTTATCAGGGATGTACACCAGAATCCAGACTCCCCTTGGAAATTAGCCAGACACTTAGTAGTAATGTGAAATTGTCCTTGGGGAGTCAGTGTTGATGTGTCCTCCTCAGCTTTGTCTGCAGCTCCACCCGCTTCTGGCTTATTATGGGTGCAGGGATTTGGTGACTTGTGTTTGTCTTTTGTGCAGTGCACTTTCAGCTCAAAAAAGAAGAACCGAAGGAAGTAGAGGTAGCACCAAAGAAAAAGCCAGAGGTAGGCGATTGATCCTCATATCTGCCTTATGCATTATAAAATAAAGGTTGCTTTGTTGACCTGGAAAGGGTTATTTGGTTTGGTGGTTTGGAGAAGGCTGAGCCGTTAAGCAGTTTATATCCCATTAGCTCCCAAATCTTTTTCTTCTGAAATTATTCTGAAATCACTGAGTTACTTGTTATCACTGCTATCCAGTAGAACATTGTTGCACAAACTGCCACATAACCAGGCATGGCCAAACTCGGCCCTCCAGCTGTTTTGGGACTACAACTCCCATCATCCCTAGCTAACAGGACCCGTGGTCAGGGATGATGGGAGTTGTAGTCCCAAAACAGCTGGAAGGCCAAGTTTGGCCATGGCTGACATAAGCAGGTTCCTGGTAACATTGTTGCAGGATTGATTGCATATAGGGAAGTTTTTAATGTTTGATGCTGTGTTGTTTTTAATATTCGGTTGAAAGCCGCCCAGAGTGGCTGGGGAAACCCAGCCAGATGGGTGGCGTATAAATAAATGTATTATTATTATTATTATTATTATTATTATTATTATTATTATTATTATTATTATATTACTGTTGTACTATGAGTTTCCGTGATAATGGCTGTAG
Source organism: Lacerta agilis (assembly GCF_009819535.1). Taxonomy (NCBI): domain Eukaryota; kingdom Metazoa; phylum Chordata; class Lepidosauria; order Squamata; family Lacertidae; genus Lacerta; species Lacerta agilis. The sequence goes on along the minus strand of NC_046324.1, from coordinate 12,965,726 downwards.
CACTGGATTCCTCTGTCATGCAATATTAAAACTCACTTATCCAATTGCTCTAGCAGGCAAGGAACATTGGATTCAATCCACTGCCCACAGGCTTTATGCAGTGACCAGAGCAGGGAGCAGAACTTTTTACCTGAAAATTTATTAGAGGTTATTAGGAAAAATGTGCTGGGTGTCCATTATTTCCCCCATTTTATTACCATGTACTGTCATTCATTTACAGTGCACTGTGATCTATGTTAAGGTAATTTGTAAGATTCTTTTTTCCTTTGTTACAGTCACATTATATTGGAGATGGCCCAGACTTTCAACGTGCACTGTTCAACCTTGGTGGTCAAAGTCCTCTGGTCGTATATTACCTTAAGATGCATGGAATATCTAACACCTTAGCAAACATGCGGGCTTACAGGATTAATCATATTGAAATCTGCAAAGTACCATATCCTTTTTAAAAAGAAAAATGTAGCTTCAGCTGTATTTATAAAATTGGGATTAATTCGGTTTTTTAAAGGATATTAGGTGGGTGCAGTGCTGAGAATGGAAGAATTTTAAGTTTGCACTTCTGAAGATTTGGTTTTCCTTTTCATCAAGGCAAACTAAGAGTTTGGGATCAGTTGCTGGAACTTCTTTTTCCACTTGCACCAGACAATATCTGAACTGGGCTGCTAAATCATATCTCAGGATCCAAGTGTCTCTCATCTATAATCTACTGATTTAGAACTGTGTTCCAGAGAACCCTGGGATTCTGTGGGTGCTTATCAGGAAGTTTCTCAATTAGTAATGGCAGACTAGTTACCCAAAAGGCATGTTACTCACCACAAATGATCTGCAATGTGCAGTGTGTGTGTGTGTGTGTGTGTGTGTGACCGACCGCAATGCACGAGGAGTTCTATGGCAGATCTTGGTGTTCCTGAGCAGATGGATCAGTCTGGAGTGAGTTTCCTGAAGGCAAAAGGTTTACAAAACCGTTGCTACAAACCCTCTGGCAGCATTCTAGACCTGAGTTTGCCCACTGGCTTATGGCAGAATACATTCTAGTTGTCCAAAATGATGTATTCCTATACTACATCTGGATTAGACACATGGATCTTAAGAATGTGCTATTTAGGAACCTGAACTTCAACATGAATTGTAATACTTGAAAATTCCCTGCTATAACCTAGCCAACCTTTAAGAGAGTTTGCACACTGGGTTTTGGCTATAATACTAGTACCGGGTCGAAGGCTGTATAACCCTTTCATTTCATATGATTTTAAGGTGCAGTGCCTAGTCATTGTGTCGGCTTCCTTTGGTTAAACTAGGAAGGGTTTTTGGAGATGAGGGTCATTTTAATTAATTTTTGTTCAGTCTTACACACATCATCATTCCCTCAAGCATTTTTTTAAAATGATAATTCTTATTGCTCTGCTCTCCTGTGTACCAAAATGTTTCCAAACGAACAACCTTTCCCCTCAGAGGAAATGTTACAGGATTTGGGGCTTTTTAGTTTAGAGAAAAGGCAAGTGAGAGGCAACATGGTAGAAGTGTATAAAATGGGCATAGTTTGGAGAAAGTGGATAGAGAAATGGTTTTCCCCATCTCTTATAATGCTAGAACTCGGGGGCATCATACGTTAACAGATTGGTATGCTTTATAATGAGTTCTGTAGAATGACTGATTCAGAGACTGATCTGTGATCAGAATGCTACTTCATTATAGTAATTGTAGGTTGAACACCACCTATCTCATTTCAGAACCTGCTTAGAATGCGAGACTTTTTGGTGAGTGTATGTTTTCAGATATCCTCTCCCAGCTTGCATTGTTGGCGCCAACTTTTTAGTTTTGCTTTCATCTTTGTTAGTCACAGTGGCTTCCATTTTCCAGTGAGTTTTCAGCCAGCCTTCAGAATTTCATGCTGGACACTCATCAGAGCTGGGTAAAAAGGCCTTTGATATAGCTGGTAGCCCTTATACAGGTCTGGAGGGAAAGAAGGGGGTCGGTCACAGGTTTGCCCCTGAGAGACAGAGAAGAAAGTTTCCATCTTTTCTTTATCTGCTCCTGTGAGTGTTACTGTTTTCTGGAGATTTAGGTACTAGTCCTTCTGCCTTCTCCATCTAAAATTATTGTTACTGGCTTCCAAACACTTTCCAGTGTGTCTGTATCATTCCTGGATTTTCAGAACTGGACAGCTGAGGTCGCATATTTCACTATGCTTCAAATCTTCAAGTTACATGTATTTGATCTGCCAGTAACCATCATCATATGTCAGCATCTTCATCAGAATCCAACTTCTAATTGCTACTGGCTTTTAAAAACAAATCCAGCTGAAAAGATATAAATCAACTCTTTGGAAAGTTTTTGTTGGAGTATCTAAAGGAAAGTGCTTTGTAAACATAATCTTCTGTTCTGATTCTGACACTGTTGGTTTTCTTACAAGGAATTACCTGAGAAGAAAAACTCTCTGGGTTCAGGACTTTTCAAAAATGAGTTTAATCCTAGTGTGACTTTTCCTGGTTTTAACATAAGCCTACCACGATCAGATTCTTCTCGGATAATAGTACATATCTGTATCAAATCTGTTTTATGGCTCTTCTCTGCAGCCCTAGATTTATCTTAAGGAAATTTGGTAAATCCTTTCTTGGGCCCCTTGTTTCTTTTACATACTATTTCCTAGTGCATTATTTCCCTTGGCTGCTACATCAGCATTGTAACTGTGTGTGTTTGCATTTGTGATATTTCTTAGTTACTGTGTAGGCCTTCATATATCCAGTTCTTCCTTCTAATACTTGACTCAGGTGGTAGGTGACAACAGGGCTGTAACCAAAATGAAGCCAATGGAAAACAAGATGGAGGCATTAGCATGCTTTGGAGGGATCTAAAACTTGCAGAGGTATTAAAAAAAACCAAAAAAAACTTTTTTTTAAAGGCAGGGTGATGCACACCCCAATAAACATTCCAGTGAAGACTTCCTGTTTAGTATTTATGGAATGGTGATTTTCAAAAGAAAAATAGGAAATGGGGGAAGGGGGTAGAATGGTCAGCAGGAGGGGGCATGGCTGGTTGGCTGAAACACTGCATAGGGGCATACCTGCTAGTAGATGGTGGTTTATTGGAACATGGTGTGAGAGATCTGACTTGTGTTACAGAGCCTCCCTTTAAAACTAAGGTTCCAGGCTTTAAATTCAGATTCCCAACTGATTTCACAGAAGGGACCAATGACTTAGGAGATGACCCAGTTCCCCATCATCTCTCTACTCTATCACTCTGGCGCGTTGCTCCGCGTACAAGAGCAGCATTAGAAACTGAGATATGAAAGGTAGGAGCTAAATGGCAACTTAAGCCTAGGCTACAAGTGCAACAATGGAATGTCTAGACGTGAGATAGATAGATATCGAATACAAAGCTGAAAATGAATGAATTACAGCTAAAATATTATGTTCATTTTTCATGTGGTCTAGTCCTTCCCTTGCCCACCCTCCTAATATTCTTAAGAGGGTCTCTTATCCAGTCTTCAGAGAGTAGCTGGAAATGGGGAGGCAGAAAAAGGTCCTCCTTTCCTTCCACTCCGCAGTTTTAATCTGAAATCTTAGGCACAGTGCTGCACCCAGAGCTCAGAAGCTGATCGTGCTAATGGAACTCCGTGTCGCAAAATGCACCCAGAACAATGGGAGTTTTGAACACTGTACACAAGTCCCCTTCTCCCCCACTGACTACCTTCATGCAGGTAGAGCGGAGCTGTAGCTATTGGGGGGGGTAGCTAGAATTTTTGCCCCAGGTGAAGCCTCCAGAGAGATGCCATTGAGGCTCCCAGCTACAGTATGCGTGTACACAAATGCATTTGTGGGGGTGCCAAATGGGTCTTTGACCCGGGTGAAATAAAATTGGTTTCGCCCCTGGTAGAGCGGATTGTGTATGCCCAAATAGTAGTGAGGAAGTACAGTGGTACCTTGGTACTTGGAACGGCTTGGCTCCCAAACAAATTGGCTCCCGAATGCCGCAAACCCAGAAGTAAGTGTTCCGGTTTGTGGATGTTTTTCGGAAGCTGAATGTCCGACGTGGCTTCCACAGCTTCCAATTGAGTGCAGGAAGCTCCAGCAACCAATTGGAAGTTGCCCCTTGGTTTTCGAACCGTTTCGGGAGTTGAATGGACTCCTGGAACCCATTAAGTTTGAGAACCAAGATACCACTGTACAATGGATTGAGCCCAGAGGAAAAGATGAGCAACCGTGGTGGGAGGGAGAGGAGGAAGAGGTGGATCTTTCTGAGAGCATCTTGCCCAAGGGCCACCCTAAACCTCAAAAGAAGCAACTGCAGACCTGTCTGCAGCTCTCCAGAGAGAGCTAAGGAGACTTAATGGAGAATGGCTCAGATCAGAAAGACCTGTGAGTGGGAGAGGAGAGGAAAGAGTATGCTATGGGACACAGAGAAAAGGAGGTTAACTGAATGGGTTGAAAAGAAAAGAAAATTATTAAATGGTAAGAAAAATGTTTTTTCTATGATTTACATACTGGCACATCTCTCTTGGGTTAAAAAAAAATGCAAAAGTGGTCCTTGGCGTGGTTTGCGTTATGCACCACTGGTATAAAGAAACGATAATATTTAGGTAGATTGAAGCAATTTTATGCAGACGCTTGTAGTTTTCCCCTGAGGCTTTGCTTAAAAATGCATCATAATGCTTTGTATATTATTCTTCTGGAAGACAAACAGACCGATCTCACAGAAGTCTTCCTGCACAGGACCTGCGACATGAACGGGAGTTTTGAAAGAGCACTGTCGGAACATGCGCAGGTGCCTCGGCCACTCCCAGCCATGTTAATGGGAACTGCTGCCCCGCAGCCATTGCCTCAAGCATTTCATTGGGACTTTCTTAAGAGAATCTGCAGAATGGGGCATATTTCCTTTTCTTAAAAGGAAAACGTAAATCTGTAATAAAATACTACATTACCATTCTTTTAAAAAATAACCTTTAGTAGAAATTCTGTTCATGCATGTGCAATTTCCCCCCTCTAGTTTCCTTGAGAGCCAGTGTGGTGTAGTGGTTAAGAGTGGTAGACTCGTAATCTGGGGAACCGGGTTCGCGTCTCCGCTCCTCCACATGCAGCTGCTGGGTGACCTTGGGCTAGTCACACTTCTCTGAAGTCTCTCAGCCCCACTCACCTCACAGAGTGTTTGTTGTGGGGGAGGAAGGGAAAGGAGAATGTTAGCTGCTTTGAGACTCCTTCGGGTAGTGAAAAGCGGGATATCAAATCCAAACTACTACTACTACTTCTTCTTCTTCTTCTTCTTCTTCTTCTTCTTCTTCTTCTTCTTCTTCTTCTTCTTCTTCTTCTTCTTCTTCTTCTTCTTCTTGAGAAAAGGAATATTAAGCTCATATTCATGCCAACATATTCATGCTACCAGCTCTAATTTATACCTGCATATATGCTTTAAAGATAAACCAGCTCTTTATGTTCCTGTGGGATCCAATAAAAGCAGGGCTCCTCCACATTTTCTGGTTTTATATATGGGATTATTAAAACAAAGCAGGGGAGTCTAGTCTGTTAGGCCAAAGGTGCCCTCCCCAACAACCTCATCCAGCCCCCACCCGCCTGCCTTCTCATTTGCAACCAGCCCTGGAATTAGTACTGTCAGCTTCCTCCTCCTGAGTTTCTGTGTTGCCCTTGTAGAATTCAGCAGCAGAGAGCATGGCAACAAAACGGGAATGACTAGCTCTGGCTCCACCTAATGTTGGCCTCCCTGCTGTCCAGCCAACCAGTCCCAGCGGGTGCCAGTCATCGCTGGGAGGAAATACTTGCTCAGCTCGCTGAACCCCCACAAAATGATACTATCGTGCCATTTAAAGAAATAAATGCAACATGTTGATTTACAGCTTGTGTTGGGCTTCATAAAACACCAGAAGTATTTGTCTAGAGTGACATTGGAAAATGTCAACACCACCTTCTATCACAAAAGGGAAAAAGGAAACTCACATTCCATTTCAGAGCCAAACAAAATAAACAGGGTTATAAATTTATTGAAAAACGAGCTCTATTCATGAATTATTGGAACAGCAAAATATAATATAGAACCGTATGTATTTTTCTCTCTGCTTTAAGATACCACTCTCAGTATTCTTAGCATTCTCAATATACTTGGCACTTTCAATATTCAGTATTTCAGTATTCAATATTCTCAGTATCTCCAACCTTATAGAAAATCTGGTACTTTTATGCTTGACTCCTATCCTTATTTTAACTATTGTATATAAGACCAGGCTGCCACAATTTCTTGATGGTTTCTCTTCTTTGACTATCTGCTTAATTCACATATGTATGTATGTTTGCTTGTTGTAGATTTTGTAGCTTGGCCTTATAAATAAATGTTACAAAGAAAGACAAGCCTGAAAAATAAACATATTTTCCCTTGACTGCAATAACAGCACACCAGCTTCTCCAACATACAGAGATGCTATTGAAGAAAGTCAAAAATTTGCACAAAACCTGCACAAAGATTTTATTAAGTATTGCATTCATTAAGCAACTGTCTTTACTTTAAAAAAGCTCTGCGTATAATTGGAGGGTACTTTGGGGACCTCACATGAGGATGGCATGAATTAGATTTCTTGCCAGGCAGCAAAAAGGCAAAGTGCTTTTGTCACTCCCACTATGCGCTCTATGAATTATCTGCCACTAATGTTCCTAATCTAACCTGAGCAATGTTTTAATGCTAAACTACAGATTCAGGAGAAGCAATGAACTTGCACAATAAGCTTGCAGACACCCAGGTACTTTGATCACTCTTGGCAGTGCAAGTTGTTCATTTCCATATAACGAATAGCAGATGTCTATAGCTGCAATCCTCAATGCTGATCAACCTCCAGAAAATGCTTGTTCAATGGCACTCTTTCAGGGCTACTCAGCAGCAAATGATTTGAGGAATGCTGGGTTTCCAAGCAAACTTACTGGAAAAGCAGAGATAACCTAAGTCCTGCATTTCATGTACAACTCAATATTTGCTTTTTATTTACTTTAAACAGTGGGGTGAGTGAAAGTGTGTGTGTGTGTGTGTGTGTGTGTTCTTATGGATAACACTGCAAGTGTGTCATGCCTATGGCTTTGCTTTTCAGTTTTGAACATAAGTGTGCTGATGAACTAGCACATTTACAACGCCAGAGACAAAAAGTTAACAGAACATACAAAAGGTTTGCTTTTAACTATTTTTTCTTATGTAGCAAAAGGTTAAGGCTCTCTTATCTTTAGGAATGTAAGTAATATAATGGCCAGGGCCAAATGATTTGGCTCTGACTAGTGGATCTCTGGGATGCAGGTGGCGCTGTGGTCTAAACTACAGAGCCTAGGGCTTGCTGATCAGAAGGTCGGCAGTTCGAATCCCCATGACGGGCTGAGCTCCCGTTGCTCAGTCCCAGTTCCTGCCCACCTAGCAGTTCGAAAGCACATCAAAGTGCAAGTAGATAAATAGGTACCGCTCTGGTGGGAAGGTAAACGGCATTTCCATGCACTGCTCTGGTTTGCCAGAAGCGTCTTAGTCATGCTGGCCACATGACCCGGAAGCTGCCTGCGGATAAACGCCTGCTCCCTCGGCCTATAGAGCGAGATGAGCGCGCAACCCCAGAGTCGTCCACGACTGGACCTAACGGTCAGGGGTCCCTTTACCTTTAACTTTAACCTGGAGGTAAGTTCCATTGATTGAAATGGGACTGGGACAGGCATCTGAGTTAGACATGTATAAGTGTGCTGTTAATTATATCTCACTTTTGGGAGATGCTACACTATTTAAAAGTGAGGGCAGTTGAGGGATAATGATTATGATGATTTTATTATTTGTACCCCACCCATCTGACAGGGTTGCCCCTTAATGTCATCAGCTAGAAATGCATGAGTTCTGTTGTCAAACTCTATATCCTTCTTCATAAGGGCCAAACTAGATAAGTGCAAAATCAGTCCCCACCCGCCCCCCCAGGTGATGAATGTGTATTTAGTAAATCTGCATACTGCTCACTCATAAAAGAATTTCTCTAAGCGATGAACAACAGACGTTGTTGAGACTGGAGGCAAAATAGGTCTGAAGCTGAATGCTGGCAAACCATTAGGGAGTCAGCCTATTCTGGATAGAGCAGCACTCCCCCTTGCAGGATCAGGGTTGTAGCATGGGAGCACTCCTTTGATTCCAGGCTGTTGTTGGAGGCCCAGGTGGCCTTTGTGATAAGCATCCTAGAATTGTAGAGTTGGAAAGGGACCGCGAGGATCATCTAGTCCAACCCCCTGCAATGCAGGAATCTTTAAGGAGTGCTTATACCCAGCCCTGACCATTCTTAGACCGGGACAACTTGGCATTAGGGAATTCAAATTACTATAATGCCATTTTTGACACTGCCTTGCCAATACACACTTTTCTGTTTTCTGCTGAGACAGACTGGTGCCAACCAACACACTGCAATGTGCTGTATGCAAGACTACCTTGAAGATGCTCTGGAGTCTGCAGCTAGTACAGAATGTCACTACCAGGCTGTTACATGGAGCACCAAGACCAATACTTAGAACTCTATACTGGTTTCTTGTTAGCCACCAGGCCCAATTCAAGGCGTTAGTTCTGGTCTACAAGGTCCTATATGATTTGAGGCCCAATACTTAGAGGAGCACCTCCAACAATACCTTCCAGCCCAAGTTCTAAGGTCTTCAGGGGAGACCCTGGTGGTGGTGTCAGTGGGCAAGGCCTGGGGGCATGGCATGTGGCAGTTTTCTCTGTAGTGCCCCCCTCACTAATGGAATCCCCTCCTATCTGAGTCGGTTGTCCCTCACACAGTTAACAATTAGGCATCAGCTTAAAACTGCCAGGCCTTTGTTAGCTAGCTGCACACACATTAAGAGAAATAATTTCTTGTCCATTGGGTTGCATCCAACTAAGTTCTACTCACAGTAAACCCATTTAAATTAATATATTTGTTAGTTATTTCCCATTGCTATTTCCATTATTTTCCATGGGTGTACTCTCAGTAGGGCAAATATTGTATACAACCCAATGTCTTTGAGGACTGGTAATGGGTGGTTGATAACTGTACTTGTTTTGTGAGATTTTATTTTGTTTTAATATTGTTAGCTATCCTGGGCTTCAGCGGGAAGAAGGCTGGGGTCTAAGAACAATAAGTAAGCAAAGAAACCTCCCTTACCAGGTGTAAATGTTTGCTAATGCAGCTACGAACTCTGCACCAGCTTCCATAGCCTATTCAATTTCTAAAATATTCCACAATAATAATAAAAAAATAACAACAATGTGGGCCAAAAGTTGAGTGTAGGAGAAATGGAATTTAACACATGAGCTGGCAAAGGTGAACCCTAAATTCCAGATGGTGGCAGACTCGTTTTTATTGGTATGTTGAAAACAGTTGAAGTGTTAGATTATTCGCTTCTCCTGATTTATAAGATTCAAGAAGTGTTATGTTCTAGTCATAAAGACAGGCATATATATGGGACATAGTTCACCCTGTAGCACATGAACTTTGAAGAAAGCAGTACATGGTGTTTGTTTGCCCTATATGCTAGAAATTCAGACAGATGGAATGGAATGTCCCTTTGACCAGACTAAAGTAGGAGAGACGTTGTGGTCTTCTACAAAAGTGCAGCAGTGACAAGAGGGGGCCCTGGAACACAGAGCTAAATTCTACTGAATCATACTATGTCCTCTATTCTTTTCTTAGGATGTTGTCAACCATCACTAAGAAGCCTACTGAATCAAGGCTGCAAACAGAGAGCTTTATAAGCCAAAGGGTATGTCACTTTTGAGATCACCATTTCCAGTTTTTAAGTAAATCTTGTGGCCTGGATAAAGAGTAGAAAACCTACTTAAGTTGGCCAGAAGATTGTGCTTTTCCTACCTGTTCCATTCAATACTAGTCATACACTCAAGTCTCCCTTCAGCATGCAGTGCAAGAAGCAAGTTCAAAAGAATTCTCCCCGTTCTTCATCTGGGCAGGCAAAAGGTGAAAGCACCATGTCCAAAGCCCACTCAGCATCTTTGGCCCACTTTTGGATTCAGGTCCATCCTCTAGCAACTCCACTGAATTTCTGAAGGACATGAGAGTTCTTCGTCCCCACCAACTTTAAAATGATCAGTAATGTGTGAAGTGATCTATTCAGGTTTTAACTGTCCAGAGATGCAGCAACCTCGATTTAGCATTTCCTGTAGCATCAATATGTGAAGTCCGTCTGCAGCATTTGTTTTTTTTTTTTTTATAAGATTTTTATTATTTTCCGATAAAACAAGAGAAAAACATAACATAGCATAAACACCAACATTAACACAATAAAAACACATTACATAAACACAATCGACAAAGAAAACAATTAAAACAAAACCAAAACCAATACATACCTAAACTGGAACACCAATCTATCTCTTACTACTTAACGAAATCTAGTTTCTGATCTCCTAAAGGGACCTCCCCCGCTTTCCCTCCTCTGCCTTCAATACTAATATACTTTGGTAACATCCATTTTTAACATTACAATTCATATCCAACCTTTTTATACTATCATAAAAATTTAACATCTTATAGTTTCATGAAATAATTTTTAAATCAATCTTATACTTCTTTTCACTTAAGCTGCTGCTATTAGTCAGTTACATATCTCTTCACTAATTCAAAATTCCCAAAATCGTGACATCAAAATCTTAAAACTTAACATCAAAATCCTAAAATCTTAACACACTATCTTCAGGGTACCATAAATCCATCCTAATTCAATTTTTATCATTTTCACCCTATTCCCCTTCTCACCATTTTTCTGCTCTCTCCCATGCCCCCCCACCATTCATCTTTGCATTCCCCTCTGTTGTCCTTGTTCAGTATCATCTTATAGTTTATAAATCTCCTCCTTGGGCGCCTCGAGAGGCACCAACTCTCCTCTCCCAGCAACTCCATTTCGCAATTTTGATTTCCTTCCACTTGTGTCTTCAAAAATCTTCTCATCTTCATCTCTGGACTCCCACTCCAGAGACTGAATCTTGTAGCTCCAGTCAAAACATCAGCCCTGCGTCTCTCACTACACCAGGGCCGTCCATTTACCTGGGGTTGCTGAATCAATTCATCCCATTTCTGCAGCACCTCCCCCAGTTCCCTGGAGAAGTCTGCTTCCAAGTTATCAAAATTCTCCCAAATCTGGCTGGTTTCTCCTGCTCCACAACAAATTTCTTTAAAATTGCGCCCTAGCCAGTCCATTTTCCGATTCACAAACTCCAATTGCAGAAGGATTGTTCTTTGTTCCTGGGTAATACCCGGATCTAGAATCAGTTTAAAAGCGAAAGCAAGCATGGTTGGAGAAGACAAAGGGTGTCAGATGTCAGTAATTTTCCATCTTGCGTACTAGTTTTCCAGCGCCATTTTCCCTGAGACAGGGTGCCAAGAACAATTCCAAAAGCCACAGAAGAGATATTTCCAAAATCTTCAATCCCCTCACAGGGATTTAATCCACTTCTCTGTCAAAATGCTTCGTAGCAACATTGTATCTATTGATGCAGCTGCAGCCACTTGAAACTTAATTACCTCCTCTGCACAACAAAGGAGAGGAACGGGCTTCCTTTTAACATCCCTCCCGGTTGCCAATTATTCAAATGTAAATCCAATTAGTCCCGTACTTACAGCAGCCGGGGTTCTTCTTTTTTCTTTGAAGTTAGCAGGAAAAGCTCGGTGCTCAGGTCTGGCAGAATCGCTGCTTTGATCTCCTGGGGGGGTGCATCCGCCTCTCCAGTCCCGTGTCGGAGCTCCGCTCGCTTGATTTCCCCCCCTTACGAGGGTCAATCAAGAGCAGAGACGGCACGTCTGGGACCCACGAGGCCGCGGTCCACGGGACGCTCTTCCCGTGGCTTTAAGGGGCCCTTGGCGCAGACAAGGAGACCCCTAAAACCCCCGGGGACTGGAGCTGATTCAGCTCCGCTCCGCCATTATCCGGCACCAAACCGGAAGCCCATCTGCAGCATTTGTTTGGTTTTCTGGGTTCCTCCAGTCAGCTTCCAGTTGTCCCAGTCACTAGGCTGGTAGCTGTTGTTAACCTACAAGTACCACCCCAAAATGATCAGGCTCAGCTCTTTTCTCCTGCTGCTTTTGCACACTGAAACTGAGCATACAACCTCTGACTCATGAAGGCTGTAGAAGGTGGGCATCAGCCCCTTCTGTGGGTTTCTCTGGGCATTTAACTGTAAGGCCAGAAGAATTTCACTTGTGTCCAGGGGTGGGTGTCTGTTGCAGGAAATATTTTTTGGGGGTACCCCTTAATTTGGAAAGGCAAAGTTAGAAATGGCAGGAGAATTTTCTCCAGTCCTTTCTGTCTCTGGGGACTGCATTTTATGTGCTATGAGAACCTGCTCTTGGTTAGGATAACCAGCCCTAGACATTAAGAGGTGACCTGCCTTGAGGACTCTGCATTGCAGCTGCTGATTATGTCTCATCCCAGAGGTGAGAGAATCTCTGCCCTTAGTGTGTGGGAGAAGGAAGCATGGTGGAGCCAGAGGATGTCTCAGCTCTGCTGATGAATCCCATAAAAAGTGTACAAGGTCCATTGCACTGAGCTGGACCCCAACCCCCACTTCACATGCTAGGTTATTTTCTCCACTTAATTCAACAGTTCATTCTGGTGTTTTGTTTGAACAGGAAACCCCAAAGCCATGCCATTCTACATCCACATCCACATGCAGTGTGAATTCAGCAGCTGAAGACCTCCGTTAGTAAGATACGTGTCACAAAAGTTACCCGATCCATTCCTTGTATTAAGCTTAGTGACATACTTGATATTAAGCACACCTCTATCTTCAAGTCAATAAAGACAGAAAGAGCAGCATTTTAAAAAATTTCAATCTGATTCATTTCTTTCTCTTACATTAATAGGTTTTGGCAAATAAAGTTTTGTAAAGTCCAGACAGAAATCAGTGTTTTGGATGATCTCTTTTAGAAGCATAAGTTCTGCGGGGAAAATACATTACAATTAATAGAACTCTTAATTTCATTACAATTATTTTTCAAAATGCATTCTAATAATGGATGTTGCTCATTATAATAAAAACAAATGATCTGTTTACTGTAGCATAGGAAGTCCTGCTAACTTCACAGTGCCACAGATTATTCCTTTAAAAAATTGACATCCTTTAGGACTCCAGAAAAATTGTCGCTCCACCACCAGGGTTGGTAGCAAATAGGCTGTTTCCTTCCAGCGCTAACCTCTGGTTATTATTTTTATAGTAAGCCTCTTTCACATGTGCTAGGAATCTCTCCAGCTTCTCCACAGGAACCATTGACACAGTGCAGCCACCCCATCCTGCTCCCGTCAGGCGCGACCCAATGGCTCCAAATTGCCTAGAAGAACAAAAAGCAAGTAAACAGTTTTTTGAAGCCGTAAGTGAAATTGAGTGTGTGTGTCGCATGCAACATGCCCACTTGAACACTCTTCAAGATTCAGCTGCTCCTCCCATTTATAGCAACAGGCAGGAAAAGGGAATGTTGTGTCATTCAGAGAATATCCAAGCACTTTAATCACTCGGCATTAGGGGTTGTTGTTGTTGTTGTGATGATGATGATGATGATTAAAAATGCATACTATGTATTTGCTATCTAAAACAATACTGAAATTGGCCCAGTCAAGGTTTCTGCTTGCCTTTACCCATTTATGTTGTAGGTAAATTGATATTCGAAAAAGGGAATGATGTTTGTTTGAATAGTTGCATTATTGTATAAAGAACCCCAGAACTTGGGGTTGTGTGTTATTGCAGTTTGCAGCTGGTGTTTAGCAAGGTGATTTGGAGCAAAGGCTCAGTGTTGTTAACCCATTCCCATCTTCATTCTTGACCAGGGAAAATGATTATGGGACTTAAGAGTTGGGTTAAAGTGAAACTCATGCATTAGTCCCAGGCTGAACCAGGCCATAAAGGTGGCTGGCCAACCAGAGTAAGAGTTCACAGGAGAGTTCCTCTTCTCAGTGCCAGAGACTGAGCTGTTTTGTCTCCTCCATCCAGCAATTTGAAGTAATTTGAAGTAATTCCCCTTGACTTAGAGCAGTGCTGTTGAGCTCAGAAGAAAAATTTCTTTTAAGGTGGTATTTCCAAAAAGTCTTCCTTTATTAATACTGTAACTCCTACAACTTTTTCCAAGTAATGGGCAAAATGACAGAAGGTTTCAACCATCTAAGATGAAACTCAAAATCTATTCTGTGGATTTTTTAAAAAATGTAGCGCTGACCAATTAGTGGCTAAGCATTTTGGCAGTCCAAACCTTCACCATTATGAATCTTTAAATATATATATATATGGCAGGATCTCTTTAGGAAACCAAAATATGCTGGCAAACCCAAAACATCTGTATATGCAGATTTTGCTTCACAGTTCAAAACCTTGTAAGAGATGCAAATCTGATAGACATAAGCAAAGCTGTGGCACATGGTTTTAGAAAGGATTTTTAAACCTATGCATAGCAGCTGGCTATGATTGTGTATAAAAGCCATTTAATATATGCAGTTGCTACCCATTACCATAACCATATCAAGCAAATGTTTTTGTTAGTCAGCTTTTTAAATCAATGACAGGCAATAAAAGTCCAGGGGGGAAATATCGGTCATCAGTGGAACAATCCAGGATGAAATACAATAATTACTTAAATAAAATATCTTCTGAATGGGATAAGAACAAAATGAACCAACGTGTTCTTAGTTGCATGCAATTCACTTCCTGTCATAAATCTCCTAGACCAGTTTAATAATGGCTGGCAAAATTGATATCACGCTTACTTCAGTGAAATCTTAATAACCACACAGTTCATATTGGCACTTATCTCATCTCCATCAGTTTCTGTGTTGCTTAATGTGTATCTTATATAGTAGAGGATTTATATGGTTGTGGCCATTCTTCATTTTTATTCAGCTCCCAGGTTTGTCATAGAGCAAGAATCCCATTTCAATTCAGACATCACACCAAACTATTATTCACACTTACCATACCACAGTTTGAGCTACCAAATGTACATGGAAACATTGATTTTGACCATCTTCCTGCTTTCATTTTTTATCTGCTCAGCACACCTATTGCTATAGTTCCTCAGCTTCCACAAGCAGCTTCAACAGCTGCAATCCAGACATAACACAAACTATAGGTGACACAAGCCACGATGTACAAATTCACCTCAAATCTCCATTCCTGGTTGAAGTTTCCTGACTAGTTGTAAAACATTTGTCAATTCAAACAATATGCAAAACCATAGTTAGATTTCCTTAACCATGCTTTGGCACAAGGCCTGATCTGATTGTAGAGCAGTGGTAGCTAACCTATGGTCCTCCAGGTGTTGGACTACAACTTCCATCATCCCTGACTGCTGACTGCAGGTGACTGAAGTTGGGATTCCAAAAACACCTGGAGGACCACAGATTGGTCACCCCTGTCCTATGACTATAACGAAGACAGCTTAGATACATAATTGCTTCCTATGACTTGGGGTTTCTCAAGCTTAAAACATCCCTGTGGTTAGTCTCAGCACTAACTGATATGAGAGACAGTGGCAGACACGTAGCACCCTATGGTGCCCTCAGTTTAGAGTAGGCTTCCTTAAACTCAGCCCTCCAGATGTTTTTGGCCTACAACTCCCATGATCCCTAGCTAGCAGGACCAGTGGTCAGGACCAGGATGATGGGAATTGTAGTCTCAAAACATCTGGAGGGCCGAGTTTGAGGAAGCCTGGTTTAGGGGGTAAGGAGATTCTAAAAAGATGAGGAAGGAGTAGGTCCTAAATCTGGGACTTAAGGGAAGGTAGAGAATGCACCAGATTATTGGGACCTACCTGCATAAGTAGTTGGAACTGCCCCAAGGTAAAACAGTTCTAGACAAAAGTATTCTCTGAGATCTCACTGATAACTGGACAAACAATTCATCCTTTGTCTGGCTCTTTTGAATTTGTTTGTCGATTTGGATCAAGACCTGAGTAACAAGGAACTGATTTTGCATCTTTTGACAGTGAGACAGGCCACAATTGCCAAATTTTGGAAAACTTTTTATCTCAATAATCTAGACTATTGATATTCCCAGACTTGGCAAATCACCACTTTTGAAATATCTCACATGAGCTAAAAGTGGCCACGGGCCAAAGTGAGAGATCACTTCATAGCCATTTGGTCCAATTTTATTTTATAGAGTAATACAGCATCTGCTTTAGACCACGGAGCTTTCCCCCTTGGTATGTTTTATTACTGACCCAGTAAATCACATAGCTATATTCTCTTGCATAACAGCCTGCTCATAAACATGGTAAAGGAGACAGGGAATGGGTGTTGCTGGAGAGACACATATAATAAATAGGTAGAAAAAGGTGCTCTCTGAATCTCACTTGAGGACACGGTTGACTGACAAACACTTTGGCAAATATTTCCCTTAAGAGACCACCCTTAAGGACACTGCAGGACACTGCTATAAGCATGACAATAGAAATATATTTGCTCAGCTCAAGGTCAGCTTTTTATATTATTAAAAGCAAAGAAACAAGCCAGCGATTGCCAACTGAAGTCTTTCAGTGAAACTCACTTCTGAGAACCATCTGCACACAGACTGCACAGCTATGAATATCTGAATCTCGCTGATGTTTGGTCCATTCTAACCATATGGTTCTATAAATGTGCTAGGTTGCGGCTTTAATGCCTAGGCTGCAATCCTTGTAGCATTCCATTAGCATCACTGCCACAAAATCAGCCTAGAGCAGGATACTGTAGAATAATCTGTATGGTGAGCTGGTTTGAAAGCAATCACTGTATCTGAAACGGAGATACGCTAGGCTCTACATTACTGTATCAAGTGTCCCTGCACTCTTTGAGGATACAGAAATACACAAACTTTGCCAGCACTTCAAGTCAGGAACCCCCAGAGCCTCACACTCTTATAGCATAGCCTAAGAAGGATAATAACCTTCACTTAGCTACTTAGTGCACCAAACCACCAGCACTTTCTGCCAAACACTTGTGGCATGACAACCATACAATATGGCCATAACGAAATAGTTTAGATTCTTTCTAGAGTGCTGAGTTTCAAACTGGCCCAAGACAGCCTCGGCGTATTAGATTAAACTATTACCAACTAGCTGTGCACAGTTACACATGAAAAATGTAGTAAAGACTGTAGTGTTGGATGAAGCTGGGCAGCAGATGCCATAAAATTCATTGTACTCTCTTATATTAACAAAATGTACCGGCCAGTTCTCTTCCATCATGGAAAGAGCAGCTGATTGTTTGCGAGAGCTAGTTCTGGTTTCAGCAAATGCTATTTAAAAACCTCTCTGGTAGGTTGCTACTGGATGATCTATGAATTTGTGTAGCACCTAATGTGAAAGATCTTTGATCTTGCTTGAGACAATAAAGGGAAGGAGCAAAAATAAACAAGTCAATGAACTTTTTTCCTAGCTTGGGAAAGTCAGGAGCTGTAAATACATGTATGTTTCTCATGTATTTGGGGAACAGCCACTGCTCAGTGGTAGAGCACATGCTATGCATGCAAAAGGTCACCAGTATATCCAGGCAGGGCTGGAAAAGGCTCCTCTCTGAAACCCTGGCATTCTGGTCCAGATTTAAATTGCGCTTTAGACCCCAAATATCTAAAAAAGTAGAGGCAAGTGTCCCTTATTTGCTGCTTTCTGTGAATGTCCCTGCACAACTCTGACATGTGGTTCCCCATCCAATTTGAAACCATACCGGATCCTGCTTAGCTTTGCAAACGTGCTTGCAGTTTTATTGCTGCACCAAAGCCCAAGGGCAGAGCTGGTAAACCAGCAGCCCTCCAGATGTTGAACTCCAACTCCCATCAGCCGCAGCCAGCGGCATAGTCAAAGATGATGGTTTATGTAGCTCAGCAACGTTTGGTGAGTCATAGGTTCCCCACCCCTGTCCTAGAGCACCGGTAACAGTTTTTAAAAAACAGCTTAATGTTATGCTGCACATTCACTGCAATCCAACCCAACCCACATGCTCAAAGAAAGTTCACTTTCCATGGCCTTTGCAACTTACAGACAGATGTCCACCAGCTGATTCAGTTCAGGACAGCTGCACTCATATAAGTCCTTGCAGCTGGCATGGCTCTGGTTCATTAAATCCCCCAATAACTGGACGGCATCTTCAGGTGCCTCTGTACAAATCTTCTTAAACTCCAGGACTCTGGCAGCTTCGCTGTACACATGCTTAGCACGCTGGTATAATTTAAAGCTGGTCACTAAATTTAAAAAGCAAGAAAAAACAGTCACTGCAGGAACAAATGGAAAGATGTATGATTTACTGCTATCAGATGTGGTCATGTGGCTTCCAGAGAAAACTTATTGATGAAAGGTGATCCAACATTTTCCTATCTATTTTGTTTCTCCTTTCTTTCAGTCATGTCAGTATTGGTATAAAAACTGTGTGCTCTGATCCACAGCAAGGAAGATGGTATGCAGAGGGATAGGGGACTGCCGTTATCACGACATAAAACATACCATGCCAGTTAGCTGTGTTTTATTCTGTAAAGGCAGCAAACTTGGGGATTGAAATAAAGTGGTCAGGAGGAAAGTGCTTTAACAAACATACCCCAGTAGCTTCCTCCATTCAGCTTTTCCTGCTGCCCCAGTCTTAAGTAGGAATGGACAACACTCCTTCCCTTGGTTAAGCATCCTGAGCAATGGCGCTGCTTGACAAGTGTCAAAGTATTAGAGCTACCTCCATGGTTTGTGGTATTCTTAACTTCCTTCAGAAATGTCTAATTGACTTTGTTTTTTTAAAAAAAAATGAAAGGCAAGAGTCTGGAGTCCCTGTTGGTATGCAACCCAATAAATGTGTACCTCCTATACCTGTCAGCATCTGAAATGCCATGACTAGGAGGTTGTCTCCTTTGAAATCCACAATATGTTTCTCCTGTTGGGTTTGCTCATAAATTCAGCATTTATTACATTAATATACCGCTTTTTTCCCTTCCAAGTTGCTGCAGGTGGTGTACATTGCTTTCCTCCTTCCCATTTCATTCTCACAACAACCCTATGAGGTAGGTTAGGCTAAGAGATTCATGGCTGAGTGGGGATTCAAACCCTTATCTCCCAGGTCATAGTCTAACACTGGTTCTCAGATGGCAACAAATAAATACTTTTCTGAAGTTTTCTGATTGAGCTGTGTTTACAAATGCAGCGGAAGTGGTTTACAAATGCAGCTGCAAAAGTAACATATATGTATATATGAGTTCAATGGATGCAAATATTTTCACATTAAAACTACATGGCCCTTTCATGCAGAAATACTCCAAAGGGCTAAGGCCTTAATTGCATCCACCAGGGACCCAATCCAGGTGCCAGGTGGAGATCAGCCAACATATTTTCTCTACTGGGTTCTTGGACCTTTGGTCATGTTCTGGGAGTGATATAAAACGCCAGTAGATTTTTCTTGTAGGAAAAGCTGAATAAAGGATGGTACTCAAATGCACTTCATAGCACATCATTCACAACATGCATTGCCACCGTAAAATGTCCACTTTAAATTTGGGAGACATTGGTTTCCTGTCCACCATCTGAGAAACTGCCTCTCAGTAAGTCTCAAGCACATGGGAAGCAGAGAGGGAATTACAGTGATGAATGAAGAAAACAACATCTCTTCAGAGGTGCCAGGATTATTTGGCCCGATATGAAACATAACTGCTGTTAATGAGAATGGACCCAATGGAAGAGTTGCTTAAATACATCATTGTTTTGGAATAAGATTAAAACCCATCAAAATTGGAAAAGCTATGTACCCCGATGGAAATGACCCCCCTGGGATGGGTCACTGAACAATGGAAGAAGTTTTCCCAATTCCCAATTTACCAAATCCATTCAGGAGTACATTTTGTCCCTGTGTTTATGAAGTGGTCTCTGTTACTTTCGCACCATGCAATGCACAGTGTCACTGCTGGGTGGTTTACAGAGGTGTGTGTTGAAAACAGAGCATTCCTCTGCGGACAAATTCTCTTTCCAGACTATTTCCTTTTGAAGGCATTATTTTACAGCGGGGCAGTTTCAAAAATGTGCATTTGTTTAGGGCATATCTGAAAGTTGCGTGAGAGTCTGCCATTGCTCACACTCTCTTGTAAATCACCATTGAACAGTAGTAACCCAGAGAATGAACTGAAAACATGTCTGGTTTCAATTTGGAGGCCAACATCTTGCCAAAGGCTGTGATTGATTCAGAGACCACCCTTCGGTAAAGCAACGCTTCACTGGCCAGATTACCTTAAAGCACTTCGCGGTTCTCTCAAGCTCGTCACGTTACGTACTGGCCATGGGAATCATCTTTTTACTTCTTCCTGCCAGCCAGACACTGGAAAGGCATGTTCTCAACAACATTCTGTCATGTAAGAGAAGGCTCTATAACCTCTCCACATTTGGTTTTGCCTCTAATCTAGTGTAATCCTTTCAAAGCAATTATTACATCCAAAATGACAGAAACTGGGGTTGCATTGTTGTTTTCTTAGACTTTCTTATTAGAGTGACTGTTTGCTAAGCAAATGTGAGTCAAGGAATGATAGTATTTAATTAAGGGGCTCTATTGTGTGTGGGACACGGGTGGCGCTGTGGTCTAAACCCTGTGACGGGCTGAGCTCCCATTGCTCAGTCCCTGCTCCTGCCCACCTAGCAGTTCGAAAGCACGTCACAGTGCAAGTAGATAAATAGGTACTGCTCCGGTGGGAAGGTAAATGGCGCTTCCGTGTGCTGCTCTGGTTCGCCAGAAGCGGCTTAAGTCATGCTGGCCACAGGACCCGGAAAAACTGTCTGCGGAATTGGACAAACACCAGCTCCCTTGGCCAGTAAAGCAACATAAATTTAAAAATAAAATGGGAGATGTGATGTTAATACTCTTCTCTGTCTTGCTGGTCAGTGGAGGTGACAGAACCCAATAGAGAAAATATGCAGAGGTGCACATCTGTCACCACCACCGACCAGCAAGACAGAGAAGTAGAAAGGACTATAATTTGGGCTACCGGTAGTTCCCCTCACCTAAGCTACATGGTTAAAGAGTACTAATATCATGTCTCCCATATTATTATTAGTAGTAGTAGTACCCCGCCCATCTGGCTGGGTCCCCCCAGCCACTCTGGGCGGCTTCCAACAAATATTAAATACATTAAAATGTCACAGATTAAAAACTTCCCTAAACAGGGCTGCCTTCAGGTATTTTCTGAATGTCAAGTAGTTGCTTATCTCTTTGACCTCTGATGGGAGGGTATTCCACAGGGTGGGTGCCACTACCGAGAAGGCCCTCTGCCTGGTTCCCTGTAGCTTTGCTTCTCGCAGTGAGGGAACCGGCAGAAGGCCCTCGGCGTTGGATCTCAGTGTCCGAGCTGAACGATGGGGGTGGAGACGCTCCTTCGGGTATACAGGACCGAGGCCGTTTAGGGCTTTAAAGGTCAGCACCAACACTTTGAATTGTGCTCGGAAACGTACTGGAATTTATTTTTAAATTTACAGTATTGTGATTTATATAGTATATACAAACTCCACAAGTAACAAAAAAGATCCAATAACCTTTTCTGCTTTCCCTTGGACAAACAGATTATACAAACATCAATGCCAAAACAGGATGGAGTATCAGTGTCCGACTTCTTTCAGTGTACATTCCCAACAACAGGCTGGGATCAGATTCATTCTGGATTAGGCTTTACAAACTGTTCCAAATTAAGACATATTGTGATGATAATTGCATCTCTGTGTTTATCTGGTTCACAAACTAAACAAAATCTTCCAAAGCTGTGTGAAAGGATTCAATTTGTGTTTGCTCCCTTAATACTTGAAAGTAGTGTGTTAGTGTCTCCATTGTCACTAAATACCATAAATTCTTATACCAGCTTCTCAAGTTTAGCCCATTAGCATTTTTCCAATGTTAGGACTACCACCATATGTTGGAACAATTCTTTGGCAACAATGTCTAAATTGAGACATCCCCCAAAAGTGATAGAAAGGGCATAGCTGTGGATCTTTGGCAACTTGACTCATCTCCTCAATGATGTTCTCCTAAAATATTTCTACTAAGCATTGTCACCAGAGGTGCTAGTAGGTCTCCTTAGATCTGGAAGTCCTCCGACAATCCACTTACCTAACCTTACATCCCTGTAAGCCTAACAGCCTAACCTGTGATTAATCTTTAAATATTTGTACTTAACAGAGGACAATATCATTCTGAATGTTTTTATCAGCCAATGTTTTTATCAGGAAATATAGCATGCTGGGTCAATTTGCTTTGCTAAATCTATTTCCCATACAGCCTTAAAGTTATCAAAGTTTGACATTGTCAGATCAAGCAGCAAACCACACACCTTAAGCCCTTGTACCCTCCTCAGAATCATGAATCCACTTTTCAAATTATGTGAGCTCCCTTCGTAGTATGCTCTTTTATTAGGGAACAAGTAATGAAAGACTGTCCTGGATTAAGCTCCAGCCATCCAACCCTTCTCCTGCAATTGCCTTCCTGCTCTGCTTGTGGGCTTCCCAGAAATATCTGGTTGACCACTATGGGAAATAGGATGATGAACTATATGGAGCTTTGGATTGACCCAGGAGGGTGGTACTTTTATTATTATGATACACTAATGGAAACAAAACCTCCACGGAGAAGCCCAGATTTGCAACCACAATTGACTTACGGGGCCACGCTTCTCATCTTACAGTTGAGCAGCTGAACTTCAGGTTTCCCAAGATCACATAAAGAAAGAAAAGCAGGCACACAGATTCCTGTTGTACATCAGGGTGACTAGCCTGTGGCCTTCCAGATGTTACTGGACTTAACTCCCATTAGCCCCAACAAGCATGGCCAGGGATGGTGTTAGCTGTAATCTAGCAACATCTGGAGGGCCACAGGTTAGCATATTCCTGCACATGCTTGTCAGGGGCCCTCTTCAATAGCTCCCACATGCATTAAGTTGGTTGCACTTAACTGCTTGTGTTGTAAGCCACACACAAAAAAACCCTTCACAATCAACATCTGGTCCATTCTGCAAAAAGTCAAGCAGATAGCTTCTCATCCTAGAAGCTCAAATTCTCCAAAGACAAACTGCAAATAAGCTCAGCTGATTTAGCTGCTACAAAATGCAGGTCTCTCCCTCCCTCCCACTCCTTTCAGGATTGTGGGTCCCCCAGCCATAGATGCCTGAAACAAACAGTGATTTTCAGAGGAACTCCTGAACATTCCACACAAAAAAAACCAAGTTGGTTGTGGAGAAGGAAATCAGCAAGCTTGTTTCCCTCTCAACAACGACAGAGGCTGCTACTTCTTACTATGAAAATTTCAACCTAATGCATGCCAAAAGGAAAAACATTAAGACTATAATAACCTGGAAATACAGCAATATAAGCAGGTAGACATCTTTGTTTTGCTCTAATAAGGCCCTTTCTAAACAGACACTGGTTTCCCTGAGGGACCAGACAGAAGACAACGCTAATCCACCCAGACGACAGTGTCCCAGCAAGCTATTCCGTTGTTAGGTAAGCCCCACTTCCCAGTATTCCTTTGGTGCTGGAAAACAGTAGTTTGTGCCAAAGCAAACATGAGGATTATACATGTACCGGTGCGGAGATGGCAATTATGCTACTGTCATGTACCAGTTGTATGATGCCCATGTGTCAGGCTTAACTCCTTTTGAGTTCTGCATGGGACAAACATAACCTGTAGTCAGCAAGAAGCAGCAAGTGATAGGGGGCAGGGAAAGGCCAGGGACTAGCAGTGAACAATAGGGATGGCTAAGGAGGAGATGGATGGTGGCAGTAAAACAACTGCTGTGTTTCTGTGCTGGGTATGGGAAGATTGAGCTGCAACATTTTGTCTTACAGAATGATTCAAAGCATTTTTTTTCACCTGCTACTATACCTTTGGGCCTTACAAATGCTATCCGTATGACTGGACTTAATGAACCTTTGAAAGAGTCGGAACCCAGTTTTTAATTTGATTTCTGCCATCATGAGCCAGCTGTGACCAGGTGTGTTTCACCTGAAACTCACTACTGGGTTCCTTACCCACCATCATTACCATTTTAGGTCATGTTTCCCGCTGTAGTTACCGGTAGACAGGACTTTCACAATTCACAAAAACAATGGGAGCAGATATTTTACAATTCATGAAAGGTATGGGTTGAACCATAGATTTGAATCCTTTTTTTTTTTTTTTTTTTAGTCTAAAGGGTTTCAGGAGAACAAAATCTGAAAATTATTATTAAGGTGTTCCATTTGACCTAGATGGAAAAAGCTACATTCAAAGCAAAATCGAAGGCTTTGGTTTGGATGTATTCAATATTAAGTTTAAAAAACAGAGAGGTGTTTTAAGAACATTTTTTTGTTTTGTTTTCCATAATCAGTTTTTTTAGGTCTATAATATTTGGGGCTGGAGTTGCTTTGTTGGTTCATTCTTCACTGCCCCTGCTGCTCCTAATACAAAACTTGTACTGCCCTGTGCCATCAGATGACTCACAGAGCTTCCTACACATCCCAAATAGCAGCTCTTCATCACACAGAAAGAACTGTCTGACCTTTGGAAATAAAGCACATAGAGCTTACTGAGCAACAAGCAAATAAATAAAATGGCATCCTTTCAGACACTCATATGAAGTTATCAGTGCCCTACATTCTAATATTATAATGTTTATTCAAGCTCAGGTAACAGCATCTTGCTTTACGAAGTCTCCTTAAAATGGAACACTAGCCTTTTATTATTCTTTATAGGATAAAACTGCCTTTTAAAAAATGGTTTTACTTTTTTCAGAAAGCAGGATCACAGAACTAAAAAGAACCTCTGGGATTGCGAAGTCCAAGCCTCCAACTGAGAGCTTTGCCAGCTGGCTGACAAACTGGGAGATTAGCAGAACCAGCAAGAGTGACACAGACCCCAAAAGGGATTGACTCAGGGACCATTGCACAAGATGTCACTGCACAATTTGTCTCTTTTCTCTAGCTACTGCTTTCTCTACTTCTGGATTAAGGTTAAGCAATGCAGCTTGGCTGTTGCCATTTATGTATGAATCTGGCCTTCTGAATCCAAGTGTTGGTACTCATTATTTAGCACTCAAGTCTCGGTACTCTACTCAAGAAAACAGCTTAGCACACCTTAAGGACAGAGGCAAAGTCTGATTTAAATGTTACTTTTGTGAATTGAGCTGTTTTCGTGCGGTCAATTCTAAGGTTGCTAACAAATGTCAAGCATGGCCATGGGCAGGATGACATGAGACGTTGTCACTCTGCCCAACGTTGTCACTCTGCCCAGTGTGCTGATGGTCCTAATAAAAAAAGTAACCACATCATTAGGAACGCAGGTGGCGCTGTGTGTTAAACCACAAAGCCTAGGACTTGCCGATCAGAAGGTTGGCGGTTTGAATCCCCGCGACGGGGTGAGCTCCCATTGCTCCGTCCCTGCTCCTGCCCACCTAGCAGTTCGAAAGCACATCAAAGTGCAAGTAGATAAATAGGTACCACTCTGGCGGGAAGGTAAACGGCGTTTCTGTGCACTGCTCTGGTTCACCAGAAGTGGCTTAGTCATGCTGGCCACATAACCGGAAGCTGTACGCCGGCTCCCTTGGCCAGTAAAGCGAGATAGGCGCAGCAACCCCAGAGTTGTCCGCGACTGGACCTAACGGTCAGGGGTCCCTTTACCTTTTAACCACATCATTCCATCTACCCACATGATGCTGTACCAAAGCTATGAAGGTAACATTTACATCAGTCTTAAGCATTTTCTAAGGACAATATGATTTTTTAAAATCCTGTTTATCATATGAACCTGTCTAGCCTTTAGGACCAGACTTGGAGTTCTGCTTTCTGTCCTCATCCACACGTGGTATCCCTGGTGACACCAAGACTGGAATTCCTTAACAGCCAGGCACCCTTTTTTCTCAGTTGGGAACAACTTTCTAATTCCAGTTATTTTTTAATGTATAAACTGTTTCTGGATTATTTTGGTATGTTAATGCTGACTTTTTAATGTTGTACATACTGCTGTTTATCACTGTATGAAATCCATCTATTGCTTTTATATTTCTTCTGTTTTAATGTTTTACCTTTTTTAAATGCAAGCCATTTTGCCTCAGCACAAAGCAGCACATAAATAATGAAGTAAATTAAACCCTTTAAAGTCCATTGCCAGAGATACTTTTATGGGCAGAGATCCTGATAGTTATTCTTGGATCACAGGCCTTTGACAGTGCAATCCTATACATATATCTACACAGAAGTAAGCACCGCTGAAAATAGGTAAGGACTGCAATATGAGCAACTTGACTTGCCATAGTTGTACAAAGTACTTTGAGATTTTACTTTGCCAGTCGTTACTTCCAGGATGTAAAGCTGTATGTAGAAAAAGATTTTGCCAAAACCACAACAAGCTGGTTGGATGCTTTTAACTCTTAATTCTGCCCCCAGGTTTACACATCAAAATTAGACTGCAAGGTTTTTTTGTTTGTTGTTTTTATGAAAGGGAACAAAGTGTTTTAAAATACTTCACTTAGAGGGAAAGAAACCCCACATTTTATGGGGAAATGAAGGCACCGTTTTACTGTGGAATGCCTTGCTGCAATGGGGCATACTTACTCATACAATGTGTATTTTATTTTTCAAAATAGCAACAAGCACCCTATAACAAGCAGAGTGAAGCAAAACAGAACAAATGGTGGTGGTAAAGTGTACCTTAGCCATGTAAGCAAATAATCAAGATCCTTCAAATGGAACTAAGTATCTCCATTCTTGTCCTAAATTAGGATCTAGTCTTTCAGCTTGAATCTGAAAGGAGCAGTAGGAGGGAGATATAATGTTGTTGTTGGCATCTGTTGGTCTCAGAAGACAAAGTCAAACTGCTGTGTTGGCAGAACTGACGTGATCTTCCCAGGGCACAAACCTGGCCAGTGCGTGGAGGTCCTGGGCTGCCCAGACAAGACCCACCCCCCACAGCCTCACTGACGTGCTCCATAGGAAAGCAGAGCAATATATTTGGTACCAGCTTGGCTGAAGGAGTTGCCGGAAGGAGGCGTACAAGGCACCAAGACTCTACTCTGGATTTGTGTAGGGTTGACTCTGTAGCCTTTTCTTCTCCCAAATATATCCCTCAAGGCAGCAAGGGTTTAGGACCAGAGTTTTCCTTCTCCTAGATGGGCTACCTTTCCAGGTTGACAAGTTTTTTCTGCCCTTCCCTTACCTCAGCAGAAATCAACTTCTTGACCATTGGACCTACTTGTCTATTCAATCTGCCAGAGCCTGTCTTTGCATGCAGGGGAAGTCCCTAACTCACCAAGGGTTTGAGACCCATTGGCTATCCTTACCTGGTTTAGCCTGCCAATCAAAGCCATTTCTGGGGTGTGGCCGCTGTCGCATGCTCACAGCTTCTAGCATCCACAGGTGGGAGCTGAGTGTAGGGTGAGGACCAAAGGTGGACAAACTGCTCTGGAAGAAGCACGATGTGTCCTCCACCAAAGGTACCACCCCTTCCCTAATATCCATAACGAGTTCCATGGATACAGAATGGGTGCAATAAAAAAAATACTAACAACAAATTTTAATATAACACAGAAACATGAGCATCTCAACTATCTTTTTTTTACTACAAGGTACTGTTGCCTCCAGTTAGCAAGTCCAGCAAATAATTTAACTACGTTAAAGACAATTTTTAACAATAATTCTGTTTTTACAAAGGGAAATAAGATAATATATAGTTTGCTTAACAAGTTCGTTAAACAGAAAAGGAACTGAACTAAAATATTTTTTGAAATCTTTACAAAGGTTCCCTTTTTTTACCAGTTATTTCACTTCCCATAACAATATGCAATCATGTATAATTTAAAAACACTGGGAAAAGACAGAAATCTCTTTGTTTTGTGTACTTCAGCATTCCAAAACCAAGCTGAGGGTTATACAAACAATAAATTCTAATTTTTATTTTCCTATTTCTTCTTTGCAGCTAAACAAGAATCTGTAACCAAGTTTTGTCTTGTACCAATGAAAACAACAGGCTTACTCTATGACCCATTTTTGTTGGCTTTATCACACAGAATCAGAGTCACGCCACATCCTAAGATAGATTCTGTTTGACTAACATCTGCAAACGCTAGATGGGATAACATTTCCCTTGGATTTTTCACACTGAAAAGTCTTTCCTACAAGAGAAAGGTGTCCAAAGAAGCGGAAGTAGGGGTGAAAGGGACGAAAATAATTAAATCTAAACTGTATTCTGTTGGAGCAGATATTAATAAATACAGCCACACACCCCAATCTACAACCCACTTCAATCCATGATAATAAGCCTGCAAATTTTCCTGTTCCCTTTCAAACAGCTCTGCCCCTATGACTCCCAGAAGACACCCGTGGTACAATTTTCAAATTCCTAGTAAAATCTCACCCTGGTTTATCACTGAAGCCAGTAGTCCTCACCCTGAAACTAAGTACCTAAGTGCATTTGCCGCCACCTGTTGCTCTTCCTTTATATTCCTTCCCTCTCTGCTGACATTTAAAATGGTAAACTCTTTGGGAACAGGGACCTGGGGTTTATTTTGCTTATGTTACTCCAAGAGCACCATGCATAGTACCAGTACTACTAGTGAAATAATGAATATGGAGTGAGCATTGCTCAAAAGTTCCTGGGAAATTCCTCTCTTGCTCCTGCTGCTGCCATGCACTAAGCAAACTAGAGTCTGGCTTGCCATGCTGTCCTGATTTGTTTCCTCCAAACAAATCACAAGCAGTAAGCTAAGAACAAACCTTGTTTGCCACTCATGGTTGGGGGGGAAACAAACCACAAGCCCAGGTTCAGACAACATGATAAGCCAAACCCCGGTGCATGGTGCAGTAGGAGTGTGAACTTTTGAGCCCAGTGCACTAGCACACTGGTCATTCACATTAAACCGTAGATATTTTTTTTAACCATGTGACATGGAAACCAGGCCATTAACATGAAAGGGGTGGGGATCTAGGCTTTAAATATAGACGCAGCCAACATTCTAAAAATGTTCCATGTGCACAGCAAAATGTGGTTGGCTCATTTAATAATAGGCAGAAATAATAAGACTATATGCCAAGCAAATAAGAGTGGATTAAATTCACTTCCTAAATCAAAAGTTACCTCCCCCACCAAATGATCAAAATCAAAATAGCCTCTATTTATTTCAAAGGAGAGAATTTAGAACACATGCTAAATATCTTACAGAAAAAAGCCGGTCTCTTTTCCCCACCTCCTTTGGTTTTTTGAGGCATGCAAGTTGCTTTGATCACATATCTCCCATGTCAGAAGCAGAAATTTTTGCCCCATTGGCATTGTCCTTTAAAGTAGTTGAAGAACGTAAGTTGCATGCATCGATTTAGTTTGTCCCTGCTGCATCCTAAAGGATTGGGATGGGAACATATCTCAGTGTTGCTTCACCTGTTGCACAGTTATCTTAATCCTATCAGTGACAAAATCTGTGGGAAATGTGTGGGTAGCTTGAAACATACGACAACTATCCACATGTTTGTTTGCGTGTGTGTGTGCTGCTGAGTTACGGCCAATCGTGGCTTCCCAATGTGTGTGCAAGGAAAACATGCATGTGTTTAGATCTGCATGTAGGCATATTGTAACATGTGAAGCAACTATGAAACAGATTTGGACTTTGCCCAAAGCCAACCTACTCAGTGTCATGGTTGAGAAGAAGTTTCAAACTGGGTAGCCTATCCTTTGTCCAAACCCAACAAGCTATTCATTTGCCTCTGATATTCTTTTGGTGGGAAATGTTTTAGGGCTAAGTGACTCGGAGCAGTGGTCAGCAACTACACAGGCCAGAGAGCACACTCACATCTTGCTCCAGCTAAAAGGTCCAGATTATTATGTACCACGGAGCTATCATGGAAGGAAGAGGCTATCTGACACACAAGTAAGTGGTAAGCCGAATGATGATTTCTCAGGAGCCAAATTTCATTTTGAAAACTACCAGTTGTCTGCTGCTGACCTAGAGGGCTGCATGCAATTAATTTAATCCTGTATTTTTAATCACCAAGGCATTTATCAGTATATTGCCTTGACTAATCAGGTAACATTTCAGTTCCATTTTCTCCACTTCATTTTAAAAAAGTCACAACACAACCAACCCTTTTACTCTACAAATATTCCAAAAGAATGTCCATTTGAGGTTATACAAAATGTAAAATATTTCCACATCTATTGCCTATTATCCTTTACATAAATGGAAACATTCACCGACCATCACCACCACCTCCAATTTGGCATGCACTTACCATCTTGTGTGTTCTGGCTGAGGATCTGAGTGCGTAGCTCTTTGGAGCTAATTCCCAGGTTTTTCCCAATTTCCTCTATGCTGTAAGGCTCAGGGTGAAACACCTCCTCAACCACAGCCAGCATTTCCTCTAAGCTTAGTTTCAGCTTGACCTGCACTTCCTGGAGCTTTGCCACTGCTTTCCAATCTAGGCCTCTGGATTTTGCTAGAAGCTGCAAGAACAAACAATGCATAGACATCTTAGCAGTTTGAAGTTAATACAAAACATTTCCTAAAACCCTTACAAGCTTTTTAAGAGAAAACTCTTTGAAAAGCACAAAGAACAGCATAATTTTTAACATGATATTGGCAGCAAGATTAATTTAAGGTACTGGAAAATATAGCAGACTCTTCCCACTTGAGGGGATAAGTACGTTAAGCCATAGCACCATGCAAAACGTAATAAAGTCACTTTATATATCAAAGAATAAAGATTAAATGTGAAGAAAGCCGCATTGTTCGGCCCAGACACTGAGGTCCAGTTCTGAGGGTCTTCTGGCGGCTCTCTTAAGTGATGTTACATGGAAAAGGCAAAGAAGTTCTTTGCACAGCGCTGAAAAGGAGTTACTGTTGGTGTCAGATGGGCCTCTCCAGGGAGTGTTCTACAACATCACAGGAACACCTCAACTCTCATTGCCAACCTGCATACTTCAGAGGGAGAGGACACTCATAAAAGGACTCCTCTGCTTATCCTAAGGGAGACATATACAGGAAATGTTTTCCCTTTACAAACTGAGATCTGAAGCTGTGCACATGCACAAAAAATGACTTTTATAAAGCCACATAATCACCATGTCCTGGAGATTTTCTGGCACATAAAGCCTAAAAACAGCCAGAAGTTCTGCTTACAACAAACTTGGTTTGATTCTTAGGCTGTCCAGATGGAAACTAAACCAGGAAGGGGTATGGTGTGAACTTACCACAAGGTAAGTGAAAAGGCCACTTCCAGAATGATGGGTTTTAGGGGCAACAGAAACACCCAGACTACACTCTCTAGGGCACAGTCCACCAAGAACAACAACTCTTCAAAATCCACTAGAATTAATTGGGACATTGAGAAGAACCGCAGAGCAGGAGAACTTCCCATTGGATTGAGCCCCATGTTAAGTAGTGGGACGAAGTGTTGCTTGGGATTTTCTGCCTCATGCACCAAAATGTCTTGGGCCAATCTTGTGATGATCTGTGGTTAATCCTCGACATTTACTTGCCATTATAGTGGACCAGTCACAATAAAGAGCCCTGATGTTCAGCACAGACCACTCCCTCAAAGACACATATACTGGAATTCAAACAGCTGCTCATATATACTGAACTGAACACGACTGGCTATTCCTGGAAAGAGTATTTCTGCGTTAGTTAACTTTGATCTCGTTCTGACAGCTGAGCCTCATCTCTCCCAAGTGTTCAACTTTGTTGCACGAAAGCAATCCGACAAGACTGAAAAACATTTTTGTGGAATCGTGGGTAGTTCTGGTCACCCAAAGATGTGTGGGGTGTAAATTTCTGCTCTGCTTTTGAGAAAAGTGCAGCTGAATTCCTTCAATCTTTTTCATTACTCTTCCAACATAAAAAATGGGGACAGGAAAGCACTCTGAAAAGAGAGATGAAAGGTCTGATGACCACATCACTGGGATGTATTTTCAGTGAAAATGCTACACCCCATAATATGTGAACTAATGAGTATGGCTCTGAGTGTGTGCACCACTGTGGAAAATCATAACAAGACCTCGTGCACCAAGGGGGGGGGGAGTCACAGCTCAGTGGCAGATCACATTCTTTGCACGTATAAGGTTGCAGGTTCATCCACCCCAAGTGATCAGGTGATGGGAAAGGCACCCTTGCCACCTGAAACCTTGGAGAGCAGCCCTGGAGATCAGATGACATCAGGCTAGATAGACTGGTGATCTGATGCAGAATAAAGATGTTTCATATGTTCATCTAAGCTTTAGAAGAATTCCATGTACATAGGGAGGCATCATTCCCAGACAGATTGTTAGCCATAACACCCTCCTTTTGTAGAAAATGAACAGCACTTAAATGAATGACTTCAGTTTCCTTAAAATGTAAATTTATGCAGATGAAGCAAATGAATAGGTATTGTGCTTGTTAATTCCCCCCCTTTTTGCATAATTTTGGGTATAGCAACTAAAATATAGGAGGGATAAAATATTTAGAACATTTTTAGGCAGCGTGCGTACAAAGGCAAATATTGACATGACAGAGACAGAAAGTAGTATTTGTGGAGGGAGGAAATATCATCTTAGCCAAGGGGTGAATATTCAACAATGAAATTTTAATACATTCTAGGCATGTTCAGAGGCACCGTTTTCAGTACTGTCAAAAGCATTCATCTTATATATGATCTGGGCAGCGCAAATAGTAATTGCAACTCTTTTCCAAAATCTTACACTTGATGCTGGGTACCATTCATTGGAATACAGCTATAATGGAGGAAATCACGCATAATTTGGGGTTTTGACAAGGGCTAGAACCTCCAGACACATTTTTTTATGATCTGACATTCCTTCATAACATAAAAACGGAACTATCATTTTCAAGACAACCCTCATCGCAAGCCTGGCAAATCTGGAACTATACTTGATATTCTGATAAAATTAATAGTCTTTACTTGGACTTCGTTATTTTACGTGCAACTACTCATTCTATGTGCCTATTTTATAGTGTGTTTTTTTCTTCATTTTAAAATTTTTGTTCTTTTTCATATACATTATAAAATGAAATAATAATAAAAACTTTACTCCCCCCCCCCAAAAAAACCAAATCCCCACAGATTTCCAGACCCACTCCCCACTCCCCTTGCTCATCTTACAGCACTCTCTGTCTACACCTGTGCAAAAGCAGAGGGCATTTTGCCAGCACACCACACCACACCACTGAGGAGATAAAAAATATAAATGATATAAGGATTCCAATAATGAGAAATGACATAAACATATATATGCTGAAGGGGTCATTATCAGGGCTTAGTTTCTAATCTGGGGAAGGAAAGAAAAAAACTAGGCCTCAAGCCTGCCTTGAAGACCATCTGGCCTAGATTTCAGATGTATGGGGGTTAATTGTGGTTATTCAGTGGCAATGAAAGACTGTAGATGGTCAAAGGCATTTACTGGCACTGAAAGCAAGATGTGGAGTGAAGTCTTGGTGAGCCCTGGGTCATATTAAATTCTGGCTGTGGTCCAGCGCTTGCTAGGCTGGAGCAGTGATTGTGGTTACTTTCCCTGAAGACAAGGGTGCAAAAATATTGTCAGTGATGAAACCTTTCATTGCAAATGTCCTGAGGGGTCTTTTATTTGTTTGTTTCAGGTTTTTTAATTATGACTTTATCTTAAGAAGAAACATATTCTCAACCACAACTGTGTCTAAATGAAGGAGCTTTTTTTGTTAGGGCAAATTTTAATAGGAGGTTCGAGTCTTTTTCAAGCGAAGAATGCGGTCTGCTCCCAGTCCTAGATTACATTGATAAAAGTGCATTCTGATCCACTCTAAAGTAGCCCGATTGGGCTGTCACACTTCATATATTCAATCATATGCCATTATGACATTTGCAAGCTGCCAGTGCAGCCTAGTTGAGAAACAAGGAAGCCATGAAGAAGTGAATATAAAAGCTTCAAATGGGCAGTGTCCTTCCTTAACATGGGGAGTGAAAAGAGAAATCCCCCCAATAATTTCAACAAAAAGGTTGAAGGTTTCTAAAAAGGGTTCATTCCTTTATCACAGTGGTGATAAACAAGACAACAGGTGACAAACAGGACAAGATGTTAAAAGCACTCTCCCAACCATGTCCTCAATGATGAGTAATAGCGGACAAAATTCAAGGGAGAGCATCTTTGCCCACAGCTACTAATCATATCACATTCTAGCATCCTCTTGGTGCTTCTGGGCTGACAGTGATGCCCAACAGACCTAGTCAATGCTCTAAATGAACTGAATATGTGCCCTAAAAAGCTCTCCAGAATCCTATTCAATGCACAAGACCGTGTAGGAAGGACTGGGGGGGGGGATAGAGGAGGTGACCACTATGTGTCTGCTTCTGCTCTACTTTCCACTCTCTTCAGGATCTGCGATCTAACACCAATTCTGCCACAACTGCAGTGGGTACTAATTAGTTCAATTCCTAGTGCTGGTTTTTAAAGACTTATGTACCTTCAAGAGGACCCCAGTATTTCAAGGACTTCTCCCTACCTGGATCTACCTACACACACACAACCATATTTGCAGTTTCGGGCTCTAAACTCCACAGCCAATAAAATAAACAATGGAAGGAACAACAACCACACTTGGGTGAATAAAGTTTTTGGGAGAGGCCATGATTGGGGTTGATTGCACCTGGCTTTAATTTCACTAGGAGAAGGAGTCCTTGTACTGGAAATCTCTTAATAAAACTATACATTTGAGAGAGAATTACTGAGACGGAAAGTTCTGTTAAAGTTGTTGCTATCCTTCTATTGCTTTTTTCAATTTTAGCTTGCCTTTTTCCTGTTTTATTTCCCTTCATGTAGGTGTTTTTTTTATGAATGGTGCCATCTAGTGTAGGCTACTTTGTCAGGTTTATAGTTCTTATCACATGGGTCTGCTACCATTAAAATCAGAGTCATTTTCAGACATTATAGTGAACACATATTTAGGCATTAATTCATGCCAAAGCATTAAAGGGACCTTGTTTTACTCATCTTGTCAGTGAGACTAAAAACAATTCCTTCGTGCATCCCCATTACAGCGATTATATTTCTCTAACATCTGTTGGTTTTTCTAGGGACCCAAGAAAGCACATCCTTGCCAAACATTTTAAAGAGTTTAGCATTCTATTAAAATTGTCCCTCTCAAGCATACACAGAGGCAATGAAGGGTTGTTTTTAAAGTGATCTGTTTGGTTTTTTAAATGTAGCGTCAATGTTTCTGAATATCTCTAGTGATCTTAATGTCAAATTGAAGAGCAGCTAAGTTGACAGCCAATGTGGTAAAAGGGGGTTAGAATCCTGAATGAAAATCTGGGTTTAGATCCCCAGTGCTGGAGCTCATTATGTGACTTGGGGTAGTTACAGTTTCTTAACCTCACAGGATTGCTCTAAAGATAAAATTATGCTTATAATCATATTATTATTATTATTATTATTATTATTATTATTATTATTATACAGGGGTGGCGCTGTGGGTTAAACCACAGAGCCTTGGACTTGCCGATCAGAAGGTTGGCGGTTCAAATCCCCACGACCGAGTGAGCTCCCGTTGCTCGGTCCCTGCTCCTGCCAACCTAGCAGTTCAAAAGCATGTCAAAGTGCAAGTAGATAAATAGGTGCCGCTCCAGCGGGAAGGTAAATGGCATTTCCATGCGCTGCTCTGGTTCGCCAGAAGCGGCTTAGTCTTGCTGTCTTGCTGGCCACATGACCCGGAAGCTGTATGCCGGCTCCCTCGGCCAGTAAAGCAAGATGAGCGCCGCAACCCCAGAGTCGTCCACAACTGGACCTAATGGTCAGGGGTCCCTTTACTTATTATTATTATTATTATTATTATTATTATTATTAATTATTATTATTATTACATCTATTTCATGTACTAAAAGAAGTCTCAAAGCAACTTACAATTTGTTTAAAAAAGCATGCAGTGCCAAATTTAAAATACATCACAAAATAAACTAAAAGATGAACACCAACTAAGAGCTAACTGCCCGTGCATCTTCACCTGGCACCCAAAGGTGGACAGTGATGGCACTAGGCACAACACTTGGGAGTCTTCCACAGCTGGGGAGCCACCACTGAGAAGACCTGATGTTGTGTTGCCACCCTCGACACATGAAGAATGACTACACATGATGAACACAGGTTCCAGGTACTTTCATGTGCCAGGGCAAGAGCCATATATGCTATCCTGAGCCCCTTTTAAGGGGGGAAAAACCCATATATATAACAATAAATTATCGTTATAGTGATGTCCTCACAATGCAGAATCCTAAACTTAAAGGAACCACAGAAGCCAACACAAATGTTGTGCCAGTCATCTCCCGTAGAAGGCTGTAAACGGACAGGTTTCCTACGAAAACTAGACAGGCCTAACCAGCGGAACATCTGGTCTATATCTATAATGACTCTTGACTTCAGCTTTGGAAGTCACCAGTTTGCTCCCCGTAAACTGTGGGCAGCATTGCAATTTCCAATTGTAATGCATTCCACTTAAAGCTAAAATAGATCAACAAAAGCCACATGTGATGTTATCTGTTGTCGGGCTGCATCATTTTAGGCTGCATATGTGGGGCTGAATGTTTGAATGCTCCACATGAATGTGTGAGATGTACTTCGTGTGGAGGAGGCGATCAGATATTTGAATTCCTCCCCTGTCTCAAATGGTACAGCCCAGCAACTGGTGCATCACAAAGGGCTTCTACTATCTCTCACCAAAAACCTTAAAGTAAGCTAAAGCGGGAAAATATGCACCCATATGAAATGGCAAAATATAACGTGGATTTTAAAAAGAAAAATCTATCGCACTGCTGTCAAGAACAGTGAATCTAACACAAGGCATTTCCTAGCAGTTGTTGATCTACAATCTCTTCCAACGAATTCTCAGCTGCCAAGATATGCTCTCCTTTTCTGGCTCTTCTCTTTGGTTAGCACAATCACGCTGCAGACCAATTAAGAGAGAGGGAAGAGGGAACCACAGGCCTAGGCTACATCACTTTCGTAGCTAAACAATTCTGGCTTCCCTAAAAGAATCCTGGGGGTTGTAGTTTGGTGAGGTTGCTATAAATCAACCGTTAGACATCCCACCCTTCTCCCCAGACTGAACTACTCTTATTTGTTGTAAAGGTGACTAGTTAACAAACTAAGATATCAAACCAAGATTCGATCCCAGTTTGTTTTAACCAATCATAATTAATGTTATGGGAGCAAGGCTTGCTCTCATTCTTCTTGGAGAGCACAAGGAGTTTGAAAGCTTTAACTTTAGAATTAAACCACATTTCCCCATGCTACCTGAACTGAGCAAAGTGGGATTTGCTCTAAACAATGGCTTAGTGTTATGCCCGAACTGGACCACAGACACGTAAGAAGATTCTCAAGAAGCAAAGTCTCTGAAGGTCACCTTGTCATTAAGTAAGTTTATAACTTGCTGACTCACTCAGAGTGTATAAGTTTTAATTATTATTACATCTGTATACCACCCTTCATCACAGGAAAATGTGTGTGTGTGTGTGTGTGTGTGTGTGTGTGTGTGTGTGTGTGTTGGTAACTGTAATCCTCTGAGTATGGCTTACTGTAACTTGTGTATGTGTTAAAGTGGTTGCTTTGGATGAAACACATGGAATAATTTGAACCCAAGCTTGAGGAGAGTGCTACTTTCTACAGCTTATCAGGTTCATAAAATCCAATCTTCAATAAATGGAATGCTAATCCATGAATTTAAATGTATGGATTTCCATTTCCTTTCCTTGTTTTAACAGTGAATACATTGCTATTAAAACATTTTGTTTTATATTCCTGGGATTAGATTGCGCTCTCTCATTAAGTGAGATCAGCTTTGAGAAAGATAATTTATTTTGCCCTTCCTGGGCAGATTCCTTTTTAGTGCTATGCTACCTAAATGGAAACACACACATTAAGGGCTAAATTCCATCCCTCTCTTCCATCCGTCATGTATATATGGCCTGAATCCAGACCCTGAAGAGATAAACATGCCCTTTGAGGCAGCACCTGACCTGGTGTTAAAATAAAGCAACAACTGGTAGAGTGGAAAGAGTTGCAGCCAGCACATATTTGGATGATGGTTTCATTAGGGTTTGATGAAAGCCATGCAGTACCTTTGCAGCCAGACGACACTCCATCACCCTAATATTAAAATGAGAAGTCGCTGCCTTGTTCATTTCAACGCAACTGTTGGCAATAAGGAAAGCTACTCCCTCTGGAAGCCTCACATCAGTTGCCCTAAGAGGATTGAACTCTATCAGCTTGGCCTATGGAAAGAAAAAAATAAATAAATAGTAGAGAGTTATTTTGACTAGTAGGCAGCACAACATTTAAGATGAATAAATCACATATCATTTACCTGCAGACATTCTCTCTCTCTCTCTCTCTCTCTCTCTCTCTCTCCCCCCTCCCCGCCTGCCCTCCCACCCACCATTTTGAGCAATGGGCATAAACCAGCAGGAAAAAGACAACCAAGTTAAGTTTTTAATGTTTGACGTTTTATTATGTTTTTATATTTTGCTGGAAGCCGCCCAAGTGGGTGGGGTATAAATAATAAACTACTGTACTCCTATTCCTTCTTCTTCTTCTTCTTCTTCTTCTTATTATTATTATTATTATTATTATTATTATTATTATTATTATTTATTCTAAACAAATCTGAACCCCTTTTTAATTTGGAGGTGCGTTTTTAATAGTTATCTTTCAATGAGATCATTTTTTAAAAAAGAGTTAATAACTCTAGCTGACCAAAGGTCAGCCCTGGCCCTTGGAACAGTTTTGCCTTGCCCCTGGCAGCTGCACTATTTTTTAACCTTTTCCAAAAGGAAACAACAAATGTTGTTATAAGTAACAGATGTGCCACACTTTAATGTTACATATCTCTGTGTTTTCATAATGACATAAAGAAGAGCCCCGCAGGATCAGGCCAAACGTCTATTCTGTCCCGCATCCTGTTCTCACAGTGGCCAGTCAGCTGCCCATGGGAAAGTCTGCAAGCAGGACCTGAACACAACAGCACTCTCCCCTCCTGCAATTTCCAACAGCTGGAATTTAGAAGCATATTGCCTCTGACAATGGAAGCAGAATATTAGCCATCAGGGTTAGTAGCCACAGATGGACCTATTCTGGATCCACCATTTGTGCATCATTCATCAGCATAGTTAACGAAAGCCCTTTCTTACGTTGTAACACCATGGCTACTGAGTTCATGCTCAGACAGTACGTACAGTTCCCTTTTCCGCAAGAAAGCAGATGGATTGGTCCATGCCTCCTCCTTCTGTGCCAATGTAGCGTTCACTCTTGCTGCAGAGTTCAGCCAACTCCACCTGAGGAAACACAGAACTCAGCACACAAACCAAGGCAGGGGGATGTTCCCTCATACATTCTTTACAACTGAACTAACGACAGGGGGGTGTTGATATGCCTTTGAGATCTTTATAGTTTCCCACACATTCCATACCAGTTGACTAAACATCTGATACCAAGCCACTCCATCTCTACATTGGTATCAGTCAGTCTATACTTAGGCCTCCTTCTCCCTGCTTTCCCTCCAATGAAGCATGAAGCATTCCATATTTTTTACTGCTGATTGTAAACTTCTCCTCTGATATGCACCAAGATTGTTCTGCCTCTGGCATGCTCACAAAGACAGTATGATTTTCAGAGCTATCTGCATTTAGAAGGTGCTTCTTTTCTTTTCTTTTCTTTTTTCTTTTCTTTTCTTTTTTCTTTTCTTTTCACTTATCCCCAGGCTGGAGCTATCTATGGGTGACTGTACCCAATTTTCAACTTGGATAGTATATTCCCCAACTCTGGGTAGCTGAGATCAATGACGTAGCATGGGAGCTTGAGCCTAAAGATAGCAGCAAGCAGAAGAGTCAATTAGGTTAAATGGCAAAAATAACCGGAAGAATCAGAAATCAGGAAGACCAACATTGTAATAAAGAATGGGGGGGAGGGATTATGATTTATCTTAAAAACCATTGTAAACAGCTAAAATCGTTAGCAGGATTGGAATAACACTTGTAGTTTAATGTTGAATTTTGGGCATAATGGAGATGTAAAAGATTTGGATTATTATAAAAAATGCAGGAGGAAATGGTTAACAATAGGACCCACAAAGGGGAGGAGGGAAGTCCAGGAGATTATTTGGAATCTTGATTTTATGTTGTAAAACTTTAAATTGAAAAACCAAATAATTTTTTAAATTTTTTTTTAATAGTAGTAGTCAATTTATGTCAATCTTGGCCAATCCAAGAGCATATTAAAGGTAAAGGTAAAGGTAGCCCTGGCCATTAGGTCCAGTCACGGACGACTCTGGGGTTGCAGCGCTCATCTCACTCTATAGGCCAAGGGAGCCGGCGTTTGTCCACAGACAGCTTCCAGGTCATGTGGCCAGCATGACTAAGCCGCTTCTGGCGAACCAGAGCAGTGCACAGAGCGGTACCTATTTATCTACTTGCACTTTGATGTGCTTTCGAACTGCTGGATGGGCAGGAGCAGGGACCGAGCAACAGGAGCTCACCCTGTCGCAGGATTCAAACTGCTGACCTTCTGATCAGCAAGCCCTAGGGCTCAGGGGTTACTGCCTGCCAAATGCTGGGCCAATATTGCCAACCTTGAAAGTGCCTGCACCTGAAGAGGACTCCGAAATCTGAACTTGCACAGACCACAATAGTTCACAAAACTGGATCCTAGCTTTACACCCTAAGATTCCCAGGTTAGGTTCCTGATCCCACCAATCCTCACATCTCCATTTACATCATCTCATTTCTGCACTTCCTTTAGACACTTCCTTTAGGTACATTAGACATCCATACAGGCATACATTTAGGTCCACCTGAAATATTGCTAGAGCAGGATGGAGGTTATGAGATGCAGCTATAGCCCAATAAATTCCCAGAGTGTCATTATTTCATTAGGTGTCCTTAGATCATAGATGCAGGACCAGTGGCCTTATAGATGTTGCTGGATTATAACTTCCATCATCCCTGACCACCGGCCATGCTGGCTGGGGCTGATGCAAAATGGGATTCCAACAACATTTGGAGAGTGCATTGGAAGCACACAGAAGGATACTGCTATCAAGAGGAGATAAGCTGGGATCCAGCAGGTTATCTCTTTGGTGCCTTATGTAGGACCTATATAGGGCCCTGAAACGGTTTCATAGTTAGCCACGGTCAGGGATGATTGGAGTGGTTGTTCAACAACATCTGGAGGGCACCATGTTGCCTACCCCCAGCTTAAACACTCCAACAAATATCCAAAGTCTATTGGTCTTACATCAGATCTCCAGGGAGACAACAAGACCACTGAAATGCTAGTGCCGCTCAGATATACGTAGCTAAACTTGTATCAGCCTCAGAAACATGGTGTCAGGGCTGGAGACAGGTGCAGGTCAGCAGTGGCG
Organism: Lacerta agilis; assembly: GCF_009819535.1. Taxonomy (NCBI): domain Eukaryota; kingdom Metazoa; phylum Chordata; class Lepidosauria; order Squamata; family Lacertidae; genus Lacerta; species Lacerta agilis. The sequence goes on along the minus strand of NC_046324.1, from coordinate 12,924,380 downwards.
GAGGAAGGGGGTGTGGTGGGTACGGGCCGCCCCGGGTGTCATCACTGAGGGGGGTGACAAAAATATGAGGTTTGTTTTTTTAAAAAAATGGGCTCACAAAACTTTTTAGTTCAGTCAAGAAATGTAACGAAACGTGGCTGGCACTGGGTGCCACACTGCGGGGGCCGCCACTTACCGCAGGGCCTGCAGAATGCCTGAGCCACACCTCTCTCCTGGGAGTGAGGTTTAGGCAGGCTCCGCACTGCCTGAAACAGCAGCGTGGGGCTTGCGTCTGCCCACCGCCTCTCCCTCAGCTGCTCTACAGCTGAGGGGGAGGTGGCGGAGAGGCTCCACACAGCTTGCCCCGCCCCCGGCTGAGGGACACGCTTGCCGTACCAGGCACCCGAGCCACTAGCTACGAGACTGCAGGTCAGCATGAAAGAAGCAGGGCTCCATTGACAGTGAAGTTAACTCTTTATTCAAGGAAATGCCATACAACTCAGCAACACTTCCCAGCAGGTATTGCCCCATCGAGCAGTTGCCAGGACTGAAAGTCCCTGCCTTCTTCTACCCTTTCGAAGTCTCCTCCTCTCCTGGACGTTTCCCAAGCAGTCTCGAACTGCATCTGCACACTCGGGAGTCTGAACTGCTCCCTGTCACCAGCTCTCCTTGCTCACTAAACCCTGTTGCCCATTCAGCATCCAGCCCCTCCTCCCATCCCTCTCCCTCTGACCTCTCCTCAGTTTTCCACCACCAATCCCCTGGCTCTGAGCCTTCCTCCTCTGGGGTTCCCTTGGGGGTTCCCCGGCTAGTTTCTCCCACCACTCCTCTTCATCAGCAAAGTTGGGAGTTGTAGCCCAGTGTTTTCCAAACTTGGGATTCCAGTTGTTCTTGGACTACAACTTCCATCATTCCTGAGCACTGGTCCTGCTGGCAAGGGATGATAGAATCTGTAGTCCAAAACGGCTGGAGACTCACGTTTGGGAAACACTATTGTAGCCCAACAACTTCTGGAGGGGACCTTATTGGCTATCCCTCTTCTAAGTATAGGGTAACGGGAGCACAAGCACGGGGGGGGGGGGGAGGATGTGTGTGTGTGTGTGTGTGTGTGTGTGTGTATTCCTTCCAGCAGGGTTACCCAGCTTCATGGGGCCTTAAGCTAGATAATTACCAAAGAAATGACATTAACCAGGGCATGGCTGTGAGATAAAGCCCATAACTCATTGCATTTGGAAACGAAGAATGTGGGCACGCCTGCCCACTTGTTCAGTTTCCATAAAGGCATTGGAAACAGACGAAGCTGTAAAATGTGAGCTCAGAGCACCCTAATCAGGGCGAATGGCTTGCAAATGCAGTGAAAACTGATAAGACTCTACTCACAGTGCTCCTTAAGCCATGTAAATTCCCTCATAAACTCCAAGTTGAGAGGACAGAGCTGTCAAAAAGGGATTAACAAACTTGAAAATATGCACAGAGTTTGATGTGAATAAACCTTCCAGGAGACTTCCAAGCGGAGCTGGAGGCCCGTTATTGGTGGTCCAGATTAAACAGATGTTTTTAATAAAAAAAAGACAAAAGGTGACTGTTCTTACTTGAATTCACTTTGGGGGTAAACTCAAAATGCTAATGGTGAATTACATAGTTCTAATCCCTTTTTAGTAACTGGAGAGACGTGGCACATTATTTTACTATTTTCAGCATCAAGATTTCTGCTCTACATATATTTAAAGGTAAAATTAAAAGGTTGCAATATTTTACTTACTTAAATGCTTTAAAAATGGATTTCCCCCCTCCCCTCTCCATTGTTGCATAGACGCAGTGAAATTTGTTTCCTATTAAATATGCAAATTTATTTGGACATTTTCCCCCAAGTAAACTTGCTGCATGGGCTACATGATGGCAATCCTAGTTCTCGTCTCAAACCTATTTGTATGTTGAATAATCAAGGGGCAAAGATTGCCATACTTACTCAGTTGTTAAGTATTTGTGCTAACTTTGGCCTTAGCAAAATATCAGTTTCTGTTCTAAGGGTGGCACAGTTAACAGTGAGCAGAATATATGGTAAAATGGCTAATGACTGCTCTGAAAATGCTTGATAGGGGAGCAAAATTTTATGTTCTTCTGTGTGACCTGAACATGAAAGCTATGGGAATGATTCATTTATTTTCAGGATCAATAAACAGGAAAACATTAAGCAGTGGGCAGTTAAAGTTAACTAAAATCAGCAACGTAAAAATCAGAGCAGCTTACCAGGGCAAAATTCTGCCTATAAAAATGGCCTTTACCTCTCAGTGGAAAGACATCAGAGAAGAGGCTAGTTAGGCTTCCACAGGGAGGGAATTGCAGAGCTTGATGAAGTAACTGAGAAAACTTCTTAAGTTTCCACCAAACACATTTCTCTTGGAAAGAGTTGAAAACATGTGCAGGTTTATATTCAAGAAGGCAGGCAGTCTTTCAAGTAACTGGTCCCCAACCATTTACTGCTTTACAAGACGTAACCACCACTTTTATTTGTGTCCGGAACAGAACCAGTAGATAATGAAGTTGTAAAATGGGAGTCATATGCTCCTTAAACCCAAGTCTCGATCAACAATCTGGCTGTAGCATTCAGCAGAAGTTTCTGAAGCTGTTTTCAAAAAACAAAATGAAAGCTGAAGGCTGAAAACAGAATAAAAGAAAATAAAATCCTTCATGGGACTACACCACCTCAAACAGCAGTTGGTAAGGTTCATATACATGAACATTGCCCCATGTAAAATGAACTAACTCCCCCACCCCACCCCAAAAAAGCATGACACACAAAGCAGGGTTCTACCTTATTTCCAACATGCTCATTTTCCATAGCAAACAAGGGTACATTGAAATATGAGGCCCCCCTACAGGCAATCTCAAGTGGTACAGTCCCACAAGATTATCCCACATGAATTCTCTCTATGTGTACATTCCCCCTGAAATTTTGATGACTTTTCCACAGTACCCGTACCAAGCTGAATACTGTGCAGGAAACCTTTCATGTGTATTGCAGCCTTTGCCACAGTAGCTTCAAGCAACAGCTGGAGACTGGTTGCCAATTTCTAGAAACTGCTTAACAGAACTCAAATACAGGCATTTCCCATCTTATGCAACTTCTCATCCTATGATGAACTGCTACTTGAACTCAGCTATCAGTTTAGAAAACGAAACTTGCATCAAGGAACCCATTCAGTGGAATCAGCCAAAGAACTAGCATGTGTGGGGATAACCAACATCTGGGACGGCCAGTAATTCCCGGAGTGCCTGCTCCCACTGGCCATGAATGGGTAATTTACGTTGGTTATGAAGCTGAAGGTTGTGAGATTGTTGTTTGGAGTTCCGAAGGTTTCTGGAGGTTTCGGAGGTTCCGGATAGGAAAGAACAGGCAGAGCGAGAAGTAAAGTAGAAGGTGCGGCCGAAAGCAGGAAAGAGGCCAAATAAAAGAGACTGCAGTCAATGGTTCTAATGCACTCACTAGTAGCGAGCTCTCCCAACTGCCTCCAACTGAGGCAGGGGCCATTTATTAAGGAAGTGAACAGCGTCATTAAACAGGCTTTAACCAATCATAACTCAATAAAACAAGCCCTTCCGGGTGGGAAAGCAATCCAGCAGCCGTTAGCAGAGGCTTTTCTAGCGCGCTTCCAGAGGCACGGAGGGATCCCGGCTCTAACTCCGGCCGGGTCCTCTTTTCTCCTCCGCGCGCGGCAGCACAAGATCGGAGAAATAGCAGCCGCGCGCGGGAGGCGTCGAAGTGTATTCCCACAAGCATGTTAGCATTTAGCAATGTAATTCTCCACATCTTTTTCTCTGCTCTTGTGATGAGCTTTTGGTCCTTGCTGGTCCCAGTCTGCCAAAAGACCCATCTGCAAGTGATGGGTGTACATTCTCTACTAGAGCTGCAAGCATTTGTTTATTATTATTATTATTATTATTATTATTATTATTATTATTATTATTACACAAATAGGAGGATCGGCAGGACCACCAAGGATGAACTGGCAGATCCAGGAGAACTTTGCCACAAGACAGCCCAAGGTCTCCCTTGATATGATGGACTGCTAGACTCTGAAATTGAACAGACCTGTGCCTATGGCTTCAGAGTCTTTCTACTGATAGCAGCAGAACAATGATGGATGCAGTAAGAAAGAAACAGCTTGTGCAAAAATACAAGACTTTCACTCAAGTAAGTGGAAGACTATTGTGGAATGAATTGGGCGTACATAGGAGGCAATTAGGTTCATATCTTAGACATACCCACTGAGATATCCCAATAAGTGAATGAACTCAGTGAGCAAAATTCTTGTTGCAAAAGCTGGTGCTGATTCTCTTTCTCAGCACAGCAATACTTACAGGAATATGGTGCAACAACAGGGATATTTATATTCACCGATATTTACTTCTGAAGAAAATCTATGCATTTGCAAAGGGAAAATTCACTATGGCTTTAAAGAGGTGACAGAAAATTAAAGCACAGATTTGCAAGGGAAAGATGTTTTTATCAATTTATCAAGTATGTTTCCGAGCACAATTCAAAGTGTTGGTGCTGACCTTTAAAGCCCTAAACGGCCTCGGTCCAGTATACCTGAAGGAGCGTCTCCACCCCCATCGTTCTGCCCAGACACTGAGGTCCAGTTCCGAGGGCCTTCTGGTGGTTCCCTCCCTGCGAGAAGTGAGGTTACAGGGAACCAGGCAGAGGTCCTTCTTGGTGGTGGCACCCACCCTGTGGAACACCCTCCCACCAGATGTCAAAGAGGAAACCAACTACCAGACTTTTAGGAGACATCTGAAAGCAGCCCTGTTTAGGGAAGCTTGTACTGTTTAATAGATTATTTTATTTTAACATTCTGTTGGAAACCGCCCAGAGTGGCTGGAGAAACCCAGCCAGATGGGGGGGTATAAATAAATTATTATTATTATATATTATTATATTCATGAGAATTTTTTTTTATATATATACAAAAGTGTACATCTGAGATAAACACAGACTGCAGTTTTTGAAACCTGTGTTACTACCGGCTGTAAAATGTCTGGCTTCAGAAGACTAAGATGAGGCCTTCATAGCCAAGCTAGACACCCTGACATAGTTGTCTGGATTGTTAACTGACATAAAGCCACAGTTCCCTGGTTCAGATGTAACTATGAACCACAGCTGTCAACTTTCCCTTTTTTTGCGGGAAATTCCCTTATTCCAGCGTTTGGCCGTTTCCCAATGCAAAAAAAAAAAAAGGAAGGTTGACAGCTCTGCAGTATGAACTCTGGCTTAAAGCAAGTCAGTGCGTAATGGCCGTGGGGGGGGCAAGGAAGCCTTAAACAACCATCCCAATTTAGCCAATTTACACTTAGTCTTAGCTGTAAGAAGTGATGTTTTAGAATGTATAACCATGACTGTATATTTCATGTTTATAGTTTTAAAAAAATCACATGGGAAGTGCACTACAACACTGGATTACTACACAATACTTAAAAGAAATCTGTTTCATTATGTGTGTTGGGGCTTTGTGGGTTTCCTTGCTAAATTTGCCTTGTCGGGATTTAGCTACACACAACACAACACAACACAACACAACACAACACAACACAACACAACACAACACAACACAACCATCATGGTGGATGTGATTGCTGAGGTGGGGGCAGGTGGGGAAAGTATCACCATTTCCCAGAAGCTCGATTTAACAGTCAGGATGCTGAGAAACCACAACGCCACCACACATGCAAACACTTGCTGGGGCAACCCCATCTGGAATGTTCTCTGAACGGTAGCAACCGCTGCCATGGTCCCTGTGGGGAAAAAATCACATCATGTAGAAATCCCTTGGGGAAAAAATCAAACTGTTAAAAGAGATGGACCATGTCTTCTCATAAGTGTGGCCTCTCTGGAGCCTTCTAAATGCTGTTTCGCCATGTGGCGCTAACAACCACAAAAGGATAAACATAACATCTGTGCAGTATTATCACTCTTAAACCATGATTTTACCTCAGAGTATACTATTAAGACAATATATGTGGGATTTGACATACTTCCTTTACCATGTACCGTATTTTTTTGCTCCATAAGACGCACTTTTTTCCTCCTAAAAAGTAAGGGGAACCGTCTGTGCGTCTTATGGAGCGAATGCATGGTCCTGGAGCCAAATTGCCCAGGGGGGAAAGGCAGATCCTGCTTTTTCTGTTTTAGAAAGAGCTAAAGGCTAACAAGAGGGAAAGAGAGTGTTGAAAGGAACCCGCTCAACAGCTGATTGCAGGAGATCGGGGAGGGGGATAAGGGAGCTAGCTCCCTTCCTGCCCCGCCCAGGCCCCTTGCACAGTAGTGCCTTTGTGAGGGCTGAGGATCCTGGGAAATTGAGTTTTTCAGCCATTTGGGGCTGTTACTTTTCCTCTTGCTTTCTATTACTTGCTGGTGCTTACTGGTTTGCTTTCTTCTTGCTTCCTATTACCTACTGGTGCTTACTGGTTTGCTTTCCTTTCGCTTTCTATTACTTGCTGGTGCTTACTGGTCTGTACTGGTCTGTACTGGTTTGTACTGGTGCTTACTGGTTTGTACTGGTTCGCTTTCCTCTTGCTTCCTATTACTTGCTGGTGCGTACTGGTTTGTACTGGTGCTTACTGGTCTGTACTGGTTTGTACTGGTTTGTACTGGTGCCTACTGGTTTGTACTGGTTTGCTTTCCTCTTGCTTCCTATTACCTGCTGGTGCTTACTGGTTTGTACTGGTGCTTACTGGTTTGTACTGGTTTGCTTTCCTCTTGCTTCCTATTACCTGCTGGTGCGTACTGGTCTGTACTGGTTTGTACTGGTGCTTACTGGTTTGTACTGGTTCGCTTTCCTCTTGCTTCCTATTACTTGCTGGTGCATACTGGTTTGTACTGGTGCTTACTGGTCTGTACTGGTTTGTACTGGTGCTTACTGGTTTGTACTGGTTCGCTTTCCTCTTGCTTCCTATTACTTGCTGGTACATACTGGTTTGTACTGGTGCTTGCTGGTCTGTACTGGTTTGTACTGGTGCTTACTGGCTTATACTGGTTTGCTTTCCTCTTGCTTCCTATTACCTGCTGGTGCTTACTGGTCTGTACTGGTTTGTACTGGTGCTTACTGGTTTGTAAGCAATGCTTTTCCCCCTTTACAAAAGCTGCACAAATCTGAACTGATCCTCAAAAAGCAGGGCTTTTCCCTTTGCAAAAAAAGCTGCAAAACTTTGAGCTGATTCTCAAAAAAACAAAAAAAACAACCATGGGTTTTAGAGGAGGAAAACCAGAAAAATATTTTTTTTCCTGGTTTCCTCCTCTAAAAACGAGGTGCGCCCTATGGTCCAGAGCGTCCTATGGAGCGAAAAATACGGTAGTGACTGCCTGCACATGTTTTTTTTTTTTTTGAAAAAACCATCCTTTTATCACACTACTCATTCCCTGCTATCCCGGCCTGTTATCAGAAGCAAATCACCATATAATTGACCTTTTCTTTTAAAAAAAAAAACCACATGAGAAGAGTGTGTTATGCCCATCAGCCACAATCTGCTCCTGTTTTGGCAGACAGTAGATGTCATAGTATATTCTAAACTAAAGATATGAGGACCTCACATTAGTGGCTTCTGTCAGTTCTTTGCTCTTAACTTCTCTTTTTTTTATTAAAGATTTTCTTGATTTACAAAAGTGTTAACTTCTCTTTTAACAACCAGTCTGCTTGTTGGCTCTAATACTCTGGGCCTTCTTGACATTTCTTCTCAATCATGTCCAGGGCTTTTTTTTCCAGCCGGAACTTGCCAGACCTCAGTTCCGGCACATCTCAGGTGGGCGCAATTGCCATTATAAGAGAACAAGGGAGGTGCTCATGTTGAGTTGTGGTACCTCTTGTTTTTAGAAAAATAGCACTGATCAAGTGTGTTAGCTACATCAGAGATCTCGGCAGATGTTCCCAAAAAGATTTGCTGCCTTGGAGACGAGTATAAACAAACTTGCTTTTCTTTAATTACTGTGGGAATACACTTTGTGGGTTCCTTTGAACCCATGGTTATTTGTTTTAAGTTGATGTTATTTATGCACTATTTTCTGTATCCTTTCGTTCAAAAGTGAAAGCAAAAGTAAGACTCAGTGGGCATCTTGCCACTGAGATTACTCCGCCTAAAAGTTTAGTTCCAGAGGTTTGAATTTGTCAATGATCGTTTATTCTGCTTCCCGCCTTTTTGGGGGGCAGCAACAGCGTTTCTATTGGTAAATATATTGATCGTGACGTTGCACTTGGTTGTCAATAAAAGGCTGCGGCTCCCCGCTTAGGCACGTCGTTATTCTTTGGTTCTTTTCAGTTGGGGTTAAGTTTAGTTAAGGGGTTTTTGGGGAGCGGGTTGGAAGGGTTGGACGGGTTGGAAGCGCGTGCAGGATTTAACTAGGTCTTAGCTTGCAGAAGATCTATCGGTAAAGGTTTAGATAGTTTTAGTTTAGCATAGGCTTAGATCGCGGAAGATTTGGCGGTACAGATTTAGTTAGCCTTAGCATTGCGGAAGATTTGGCGGTGCAGGGTCTGTTAGCTCAGGAAAAGCTTAGAATAGTGATAGGTTTAGTGAAGTGTAAAAGCCTATGCGGGTCAGCCAAAGCCATTCAAAGAAGTGATGTGTCTGTCTTTATTTCATCTTAATTTAAATTTTTCGGGGTTTATTTAACCTTTATGCTTGGTCGTAACTTTAGCCTTTAATGCTTGGGTATGTAACTTTAGAGTAACTCAGGAGGTCACAAGTGTTTGCAGATATTTTCACGAGGCATTTTCACCCGGACTACTCACGCACCTTCAGATTCAGCCTGGCGGACAGCGGTACGGTGCGAGTTTATGCTCCGGAATTATCGGCCGTTCCGTTCGCAGGCCGGCTGGCGCCCATGCAAGGACGCACGTGGAACGCTGGCCGCAGATCCCCGGCAACTGGAATCCCGTGTGTAGGTGGCTTAGACCTACACGCGGGAAGCTCCAGCAAAGAATCCCCGCAAATTACGCTAACAGAAATGGCTCAAACACCCCTTATATAGCTCACTTTGGACATGCATCCTGATAACAGACTGCTGCACAAACAGACAAGTTCAGCCATTGCCCCCAACAATGCAGCATCTATCTTTAACCTCCCGTTGTCTAAAAACGTAAGTGCCCTGCTAATTAAAGGCTGCTTCCCACGCAATCCAGATCATGGTCTGAAGGCACATAGCATATGGCACATACGTTGCAGCTAAGCAGGTCTAGTCCTATAAAACCGCATGAGTGAAAAACCACTTGGGAAAGTGGTGTCGGCTGTTCTGAGCAGTGAGGTAAAAGTGTTTTAAACCAAACAACCAGTGGAGGTTAGTTCATTACAGCAAGTGGGGCACTGCCCCATCAACCTTAGCCAGCCCCCACCACCCTCCCTTCTTACTTACAGCCAGTCCAAAGGTGGTGCTGCCTGTGTCAGCTTCCTCCTCCTCACTCTTTCCTCCCCCCCACCAAAAAAATAATTTTTATTTGGTTTTACAAATATAAAATTATAATAATACCACTACACACCCACAATTAAAAGATTCTTCCGAATCTCTAGACTTCCCACCTTCCCCTCCATGGGTTCTGTTGTTAAACCTTTTTTTTCTACTGCATCTTTTTTCAATAGTCCATGTTTTTTATAACTCCATTGTGTCCATAGCTCTCATTACGTTGCAAGTGTTATTGCAATCCTGCTAGTGTTTTCAGCTGCTTACAGTGGTCTCCAAGATAAACTAAATTTTTCCCCCATTCCTGATTAAAGTTTTGGTCTTCCTGGTTCCCGAGCTTTCCAGTCAGTTTCGCCATTTCGGCGTAGTCCAACAGTTTAATCTGCCATTCTTCTCTGGTAGGGACTTTATCTTCTTTCCATCTCTGGGCTAACAACATCTGCGCAGCTGTCGTTGCATACATAAAAAGTCTTTTCTGCTCCATTGGAATTTCAGCGACTACAATTCCTAATAGAAAAACCTCTGGCTTTTTAAAATAAAAGTTATTTTAAACATTTTTTTCAATTCATTATATATCATTTCCCAAAATGCTTTTATTACCTTACAGGACCACCACATATGATAAAAGGTGCCTTCTTTTTCTTTACATTCCCAGCAGATGTTTGTACCTGTCTTATACATTTTTACTCTTCCTCCTCACTCTCAATGCTGCCCTTGCAGAACTCTGCAGGGAGGAGGATGGGGGCAAAGCTGGAAAATTGTTGGCTTTGCCTATCCTCAGTTTTTGCTCCACCTACTGCTAGGCTCTCTGCCCTCCACCCTACCAGTCCAAATGGGTACCAGGTACCCATTTAAAACAACCAATAACAACCTGCCAGGGGTGCAGAAGTAATGCTCAAACTACAATGGGGCTAGAGAGGACCCAACCTTGTTACTTTTTGTGACATCCCCTTAGCTCCTGTTTTAGAAGGCTATGGGTGGAGAAATCGTGGTATGGGGCCTGTAGACTCCCAGATGCTCCCAGATTACCGGGTACTTCAAGCACCATATAGAATTGCTGGTTCTCCAAACTCTTACCCCCTCCTTGAAAATGCAATCCGGATGTTCCTATCAGTTGGCAACTATTAATTCCAGATTGGCAGCATATGAGCAGGGGATGTTTATCAGTGGTGGGTTATACAACATATCATGTTTAGCGTTTTTATGTTTATGCAGCGAAATAACATTTAATCAGAAAATATCTAATTAGAACAGGGGAAGACAACATCAAGAACAGTACCACATTCTGCAAGAATGCATTAACCCACCCACAAGGCACACACAAACTACTGTCTCAAATACTTTAAAAGACTGTGATATAACATATATTGAGGATAGTGGTGTTTCGAATAAGCTGAAGCATGCACACAACCTTCTGGTGATTCTATGCCTCTTGAATTTAATTGTGGGCTTGGTGCAAAAATTGGACAAATGCTCCACTCCACAATCTACCTCCCTCTGCCAACTCAATATTTCTCTAATTCTTTATTATTATTTATTTGAAGTATTTATAACCTGCTCTTCCTTGAATATTTTCAGTTCCAGAGTGAAAAACAGCTTTGGACAAGTAGGTACATTCTAACATGCAGTGTCCCTCACCTCTCACCCTGCTGCTGTGTGCATTCTTATTTATCATCCTCCTTGTGCATTATGATATGGTACAATCCCATACAGCAGGCAATGGGCAGACCTCATGTGGCAAGCGTACCTAGGGCAAAGGATATACTTTTATAAAGTGCCATTGTGCCTTGCTAGAAAATCATATTTTCTGTGTCTCTTACTTGATCTGTCTTTTGGAATAACTAGCAGTTTGCATTTTACAGTCTACTGAGAGATGCTCTGTGTGTGAAGGCCACAAGATAAGAGTTTGCGCAGAATGATACAATGCTCTCAGTACAGAAGGTTACAGGATGTTTTATCCAGATGCCTTTCCAGCAGGATGTCTGATAAGAAAGAGGACCTTGCTTTGTTTTGCTTATGCCTTAACACTGTACCCAGGATGTGCCTTATATGGGAAGGGCAAAAGGAACTGCCATATGGGAAGGGGAAAGGGAAATGCCTTATTTGGACAACTAACTGAAATGCTTAGTTCTTGGAAAGGAAAGGGGAAGTAACCAAATACAGTATAGACAAAGGAAGGCTTCAAGTGTCCAAGCCTATTGGCTTAAGTTTGCTTCAATACATGAATATGTAATGTTTGATGCCACCTGGAAGGGTATAAGAACCCAGAGCACCAATGCTCTGGGGCTCAGCTTTTGGAAATATCCTCCGAGTCACTGCTTGCTGTCAGCAAACAATAAATTAACTTTCTTTTTCTCTATTGCTGCGTTTGGAAGTTTTCATTCAGTCTGCAGAGTCTTGCTACACTCAGGCTTATGGGATGTTTGTTTGTTTGTTTGTTTCACTAAAACTCTCAAGTCCATGAACCAGAGGGATGTGCAAAATAGAAGATCAGAAGGCTGAGATCGACTGCTCATACCTGCTGAGAAATTTTTCTTATATGACAGAATCTACTAACTCAAATGAAGATTTAGCAGTCTTATTTAGAAGGGAGGACTTTGCCTTTTTTTAGTCGCTACTGTTGAACAATTAAGCTTCAGAAACCTTTCTGATCTAATGCAAATGAAGCTACAAGATCTACCAGTAGATCCTAATATATTTTCTACCCAACCCTCCTGTAAAGGACTCTTGTTTCTCCTTAAAATACTTATGACTTGTTTCCCACAGACTGGCCTACATTCATCCAAGCTCCTGCCTTCCAAGCCAATTATAGCACCTTTTCCCAAATTATCATGCTTTTCTCTCTAACTGGAGCAGCACGCGCACACACGCACACACACACCCCTCTGTCCAGGAAAGAGACTGCCAGAAGGGTCCATGAAGGAAGGAGACTTAGGAGAATCCACTAGACTACTGGGTACAGCCCTGTATATTTAACATTTGACAGAGAATAAGAGGAATGTGATTTTACATTAGATGAACAAAAGGATCGTGGTGTACCAGAAAACAAGCTATGTGCCAGTAACTTGGAGTATGACAAGATGTCCCACCAGAACTATGGGCTTAATTGACAGTCCGTATACACACACACACATACACACATTTGCATTTAGGTATCAAAAACTCACACATTTTTATTGTGACATGCCATCTAAACAGAGGGCCATTTCACACATTGTGCAAAACAAACCTTGGTTTGGAACTGGGTATACTAAGAACAGGAAAATGCACTCAATCCTGGCTTCTTAATGCATCTAACTATCCACAAACATGTTCTAAAGATGCATTTAACCCAAATAAAGCCCAGCTAACATTACATTGGGGGCGGTATGCTTATCTTTGGATTCACATACAAAAAGGCCTTTAGAAAATCAGTGAAAGGCTAAACTGCATTTGCAAGCGAAAAACCAGCAGCTCTGAATTACACAATTTGCCCGCAGACAATAATAATTCAGTCTGGTTTACAATATCATTTAAACTATATTGCATATGAAAGATCCAGCATTCTAATCTTGTAGAAATCTTTACACTCACGAAAGCCTTAAAACCTCTTAAAAATAGCACAACAATTTGAGTGAATGGGAGACAGGCAATTGCTTGGTATAATCTCAAAACAGCAAGCACTTTATCGCACACAAAAACCTGATGTATGTTTGTGGTTAGCATGAGATGAGTGGAGAATGTGCATATACATGGGTGGATTGGGTACACGCTCAGGAATGCATAGCAAGTTTGCACAATGAAAACAAGGACAGGGTTTTTTGTATGCTGCCCAGTCAACATGCACCTTTTGCAACAAATGCTGGAAAATGTGTACATTGTTAAGTACAAAGTGGAATTTTCTTGACTAGGCAGAAATTAGACCCACAAATGCCTAATGTGGTGGAGTTTTATATTGAACATTTGGATTTTCTAGAATGGGTTTATCAAGCACTTGGTGTGACTTAAACTGCACCATACATGTGATTTTAATTATAAAGTTAATCCACCCCCCCCCCATTCTCAGTATGCCAAATAATTATAATTTTAATTGTAACTGAAAAATGAGGACATGGTTTTAAATTTTTGAGGGATAAAAATGTTTGAAAATGTTCACAACAGTCCTGTACAACAACCAAAACGTTTCTTTTAAGGATTCAGGTTTCCTTTCTGTTTAAAAAGTAAGCATTTCTGAATGATGGGAACTCCTATATTTAGCAGGCTTAGAATAGTACATAAAAATCTTGCCTGCCACCTTCCCTGTAACTCTTTCATCATGTAGCAACTGGTGAATTAAAAGCAACCACCACCAAACCGACTGTGTATGCCAGGCAAAGCAGAAAGCATTTGACTGCATCACTCAAATTAATGTTGCTCCATGTCTGCTCACTAACCTTTTGTCCAATCCATTATTAAAGGCTACCAAAATGCCAATCCTTATAACAACTGATGGGGGAGATAAGGAGGACCTGTATATTGCAAGGACTTTGCTCGCAGAAGCACAGGCCCTGTGTCGGCACACAGCATCTCTGAACAGCTCCCAAGACCCCAGCACACTGACCTTGCCCCCAAATGGTTGGCTCTGGAAGCTAGCATTTAAACTTTCTCCAACGCTCTGGGGCAAGGGTAGCCAATGCTGTGCTCTCCAGATGTTGCTGGGCTACAATGCCCATCAGCCTCAACCAGCATGGTCAGGGATGATGCAGTCTAACAACATCTGTAGGGCATGGTGTTGGCCATCTCTGCTCCAGAGCATTGTGGGAACTTTAAATGGCGGTTCAGTGAGAATGCTGCTATCACCACTAACAAATATGCCCGTGGTACTGGTGGGGGGCACTTTGCCAATGGTCGTCTCAATTGTGGAGCCACTCAGGGCGCTGACCCCCCCCTTCAGGAACCATGTCAGTTAAGGCTAGGCCATTTGGGGTCAGGAATGGAAAGCAGATCTCTCGTCACAGTGTCCCTGCATTGTTGTGAATGACAACTGTAGACTTAACTGGAGGAAAGTAAAGGGAATCCCCAGTGGAATCCCCAGTGTCTGAGGTGAAGAGCAATGGCTCCCCTTCTCTACTGTGTGCCCTACTACAAACTATTTACTTTGTCCCATTGATAGGAGCTAACAAGAATCAAGCTTAATGGCTCTTATCCCAGCAAGCCAACCCAAGCTCTGTCTGCACTATGTATAAGCACTACGCACTATGATACCACTATTTAAACAGTCATGGTTTCCTGCAAAGAATCCTGGGAAGTGTGGTTTGTTGTGGTTCTTTAAAATGGAATGACACTGCATATTGCAGATAAGTCCTCAATATTTCTTTCAGCAGTAGGCAAGTATTGTCATTTCCATAGTACAGAACAAAGTTCTGGCTTACAGATTTTTGAGTATCAGAGGAATCTTTCCATGATCTTACCTCTCTGTATTTTAAAGAGCACCCACATAGAAAGTCATATGCATTTTTGTGTACATATCTCCTAATATATGCACTATTTATACAATTTTGACATATGTGATACAGTATGTATTTTGCGTTGCATTTTTGCGTGCGATTTTTGCAATGCAAAATACCCTAACAGAATGCATTTTTGTACATTACTTTTACTAATATACCGTATACATTTTTGTACGCATTATTTGGTTGGAAATTTGAACAGCAAAATTTGGAGAAGTGCTAATTTCAAATTACAGCTGTGTTTTAGTTTGCATATTGGTTTGCAAAATGTAAATTTGGGAAGTTCACCTTAAAAGATGGACCAAATGAATTCGTCCCCCATTATCTGTGCTTCCTCACTAACCAGAGTTTAAACCAGGGATGGGGAAACTGAAGCCCTTCAGATGTTGTTTGACCCCAGTTCCCATCAGTTCCAAAGAGCATGGATGGTATCAGGGATAATGGAAGCTGTAGTTCAACATCTGGAAGGCCATGGCTTGATTTAAACTAACAACGTTGAACCTAACAGGGAACTCTGGTTAGTTGAAAAGCAGAAGCAGATGCTTCCAAATTCCTCCCCACAGCTAATGAAGGAGAGTGCAAAAGACTGAGGCTCGCTCATGGAACACTAATTCGTGTTTTAGGGTTACATCCAAACTGGTCTACTGGCTTGGATACCCAGTAAATTTGTAGCTGAGATGAAAGTTGAACTTCCCCACCTCACAGCTCACTATCTTAACCTAGTATGAGAAACCTCCAGCCTGGGAGGCAAAAGCAGCCAGTCAGGATTCTCTATACCAGGCATAGGCAAACTCCGGCCCTCCAGATGTTTGGGACTACAATTTCCATCATCCCTAGCTAACAGGACCAGTGGTCAGGGATGATGGGAACTGTTGTTCCAAACATCTGGAGGGCTGGAGTTTGCCTATGCCTGCTCTAAACAGTCCATGGGACTCTTGCTAGGTCACAGCCACACCCACTCTGCCCAACCCACACCCCTCACCACCCCTACTTCATTCCGTACTTGAGTTTTTCTGCCTGGCTCTGACAACACCTCTTGGCTGCCTGGATGGAGGATAGAAAGGGTTGTGTGAATGTGTGTAGAAACCAGCCTTTTGCACAAAGGTATAATTGTGTTTGTTTTGCCCACAGTTGCCTCTGCCACTGCCCACCACTGGTATGCCCCCCCAGAAGGCTGCTCAGGTGGGGATGCGGCCCTCTGTCTGAAGAGATTTCCCCATGCTTGTCTTAAACACTATGCGACGTTAGCTAGATATTGCCTCAATGCTGAAAATGGTTAGCACTGTGTATCTGGTTGGACAGTATTCAAGATTTCTCTAAACCACTGTGCATGCATGATGACCTTTAAAAAGAAAAAATCTGGGCAAGTGGAGACAATGCAGATTTCTAAACACATTAATCAGACACAGCATAAACTGTTTTCTGAATTTACTTACAACAGACAAAAGTATGTTGTTTTAAAAAATGAAACAGAGTCAATGTTTCATTTGAGTTTTAACTGCACAATGCTTTTTGTTTTTAGTCTTCCTTCATTCTCTTTAGTGTACAGAAACACAACTCACCCTAAAAGGGAGAACCACATTGAATCGGCATCATTAACACACTGACATAGGACTTAAGTATGCTTACCCTAAGCTTGGGTTAAAATACTTTTCTGATCAGGATATTTTGATAAGGTGTGGTTTCTTTTTCCAAGCTAAATATGCAGCACTTTCAAGGTTTGATCCCTGAAGCCCTGTCCACAATCTCATTATGTTAAAGTATGGGGAGCAGGTTATAGATCAGATATATTTTCCTCCTCTTGGAAACCCATCAACAGCTCCTAGGGATTGCCAAAGAACAACTCCTAAGGGTGCCAATAGTTAATTTAAAAGAAAGCAGGTGGAAACATTCAGGACCAATGAATGGGAGTGACCCGAGTGACCTTACTGCTGGAATCCTGACCCAGGCCTCCTGATGACTGATGATCCCAGGTGAGCAGACAACCCCCCCCCCCCAAAAAAATCCGGCACTGAAATCCCTGGTGAACCTGGAGGGGCCTCCCTGGGCTTGCCTCCAGGGGTCACTCTGGAGGTACATCAAGGTGGGCTCCTGACAAACCTCTGGCAGTGGAACTGCAACTAAGTCAGAGGGGAATGTCGTCGTCCCCAGCCCTCAAAAGGATCCACCTAGCAGTTCAAAAGCACGTCAAAGTGCAAGTAGATAAATAGGTACCGCTCTGGCGGGAAGGTAAACGGCGTTTACGTGCGCTGCTCTGGTTCACCAGAAGCGGCTTAGTCATGCTGGCCACATGACCCAGAAGCTGTACGCCAGCTCCTTCGGCCAGTAAAACGAGATGAGCGCCGCAATCCCAGAGTTGGACATGACTGGACCTAATGGTCAGGGGTCCCTTTACCTTTACCTTACAGAAGGTCCAAGCCCAGACAGCAGGTCACTGACAAAATACATGCCTGAGAGCCCAATGTTGCTGCACAACACCTGCGCAAAGGACTCCTTGCAAGTAATGGCACTTGCAAGGAAATGCTCTTAGAGCAGATTCGAGCACCTGCAGTTGGTGTTGGGTGTGGTCTGGGGCAACAGGCTTCAGTTAGGAGTCTATCAATTGCTAGGAACAATGCAAGCAATTCAGCTTCTTATGCTGAACTTGACTTGTTACTTTTCCTGCATGTTGTGAGGCAGCCCCAGATATTGTCCGGTTGTTATCAAGCTACCAGAACTATAAAGAGTGGACCGAAAGACGAGGCCATGTAAGGAGGCTTAGGCTAGGCTAAAATATATCCCCCTACAGCACCTTTAACATGCGTTTCCATGCTAGACAGAAGATGGCCAACAACACTTGCTCGATTTTGCAAAGCTGTACGCCGGCTCCCTCGGCCATTAACGCGAGATGAGCGCCGCAACCCCAGAGTCAGACACAACTGGACCTAATGGTCAGGGGTCGCTGTAATGTCCGTAGGTAGTTGGTCATGAGTAAACAGGCAAGACTCCGACCCTTCCTTTGGTAGTTTTATTGTTCATACTATGTACAGTGCAGAGCTTAAAAGTTCATGTCTGTATCAACCGACGGCAGAATCCGGGAGTGGCCCCTTCCGGTTCTGACTCCAACTTAAGAGTTTCGGTATACGAAATCTCCACCTCTCCTCTTTTCGTTTCACCCCTCTGCGTACTTGGGGCGACGGAAATAGCATGTCTCCCTCCTCGCCTGCTGAGCGAGAGGAGTGCAGGGTCTCTCCAACATCCCCAGAGCCTCGGCTCTCCAGCTCCTGAGCTGCCTCCCCCCTCCCCACTGGAGACCTCGCTGCTCCCTCCGCTGGACGAGGAGGTGCTACTGGTCAGGTGGGGCTGAGGCTCTCTGTAGCATCCTGAGAGCCCTTCCACTACTCTGCGCTGAGCTGGGGACAGTTCCCTGACATCCCCTTTACCTTTACCTATCCGACAGGTCATTGTGAAAACAATCCTGAGCTTCTTTTTCAATGTTCATACAAATCAGCCTTCCCCAGCCTGATGTCTTCCTGATGTTTTGGACTACACCTCCCACTAGCCCCAGCCAGCACTGCATTCTTATTTTTATTCTTAATATGTTCCCCATCTGACTGGGTCACCCCAGCCACTCTGGGCAGCTTCCAACAAATTAAAACACAATCAATGGCCAAAGGTCAAAGATGAAAGAAATCATGGTCCAACAATATCTGAAATTTAGCAATGTTGAATTTTAACACTGTCTCTCACAAACTGTACTCCCCTCCCCCAGCCCGCCTTCCATCCGGTACCTTTGGAAGAGTCTTCTCATTTGCCATAAGGGTCACAAGTCCTGCACAGCAGACCAAGGCACTGGAACTGGAGAGGCCAGAACTTGGAGGGATGGTGCCTTCTACAAGGCAGTTCATGCCGCTTGGGCTGTCAAGACTGAAATGATCCTAAACAGTAAGGGGGAAATTACTAAAATTAATCAATAAGCTCAGGCACACGTTTTCAGTACTGTATAGAATAAGCAAAGAATGGCTCTTACATTAACACTGGGGCAGGACTGGCATAGTTTCTCGCAGGGAAAACATAACATCTGAAGGCAATTTCCAGAACCAACCCTACCATGGATCCAGAACCAGGGGCTTAATGATACTCGGCCCTTAAGTTACCACCTAGTTCTAGGGATCTAGAGATAACATGCTGGACCAGCAGCAGGCCTGAGAGGGTCAGGTAGCAGCCCTGCAAAAAGCTGAGACTACAATAGTCTGCTTTTGCCTTGCCCTTGCCCACCCACTGCACTCCTAACCACTTAGTAGGTTGACAGCTAAGGCTCACACTGCCAGTCCTTTATAACTTAGCATTTAAAAGGGTATTGTTATAGCAGCGTTTCTTGTTATGTTAAAGTATACCTTCCATAAACCAGTTACTCTCAATATTATCTGAAAGCACAGGTTATTTCCCAAACACCATGCTAACCATGGTTTCTTGTGTCCGCTCTTCTTCCAAACACTTTAGTGCTCCATTTATGCCTTGAGATGAAAAAACAGCCCAGTCCATTCCTTCTGGATGCCTCGTTTTATAGGTGCAGCTCTCACTGAATTCCCTAGCCAGGGTACCTGCACCACTACCTATAATCTTCCTTGTCCTGGGAATTGAGTGCCACCCAAAGAGCCAGTCCCATGCCTACTGCCTGCCATAAAGCTCTCAGATTTCCTACTCCCAATATAGACAAGCCATTGCTAAGTGGCTTTGCTAAGCCAATGTAATCTCTGTGTGCTCGCTCAACATTGGATATTCCTCTATGTTGCTCAACTACCCCTCTTTCCTGCTACCTCAAATAACTTACTAGATATAGGAACTTAACAGATGTTTGCCAGTACAACTTACCAGTAGCTAAGGAAAAATCCAAAGAAAACCCACATCCACCTGTTCCTTGCCCATTTTTTCAGTTATATAGCAGCTATTTATAGGCCCAAAGTATCACTGTATTCAGCCAGGGTAAGTCTATAAATTCCCAGTAGTAATGTACGGAAGTAAGAGCTGGACCATGAAGAAGGCTGATCGCCGAAGAATTGATGCTTTTGAATTATGGTGCTGGAGGAGATTCTTGAGAGTCCCATGGACTGCAAAAAGATCAAACCTATCCATTCTCAAGGAAATCGGCCCTGAGTGCTCACTAGAAGGACAGATCCTGAAGTTGAGGCTCCAGTACTTTGGCCACCTCATGAGAAGAGAAGACTCCCTAGAAAAGACCCTGATGTTGGGAAAATGGAGGGCACAAAGAGAAGGGGACGACAGAGGATGAGATGGTTGGACAGTGTTCTCGAAGCTACTAACATGAGTTTGGCCAAACTGCGAGAGGAAGTGAAGGATAGGCGTGCCTGGCGTGCTCTGGTCCATGGGGTCACGAAGAGTCGGACACGACTGAATGACTGAACAACAACAACAACAACAACAACAACAAGTCTATAAAAAGTGCTGTTTATATGATGACACGTGCAGAATGCTCTGCAAACCACTTTTACTTTTGTAAGAAATTTCAATACTGGGCTTTGAAAAGATGGCTGGTTTTTACTGAAACTGTAGTACATAGACAGTTCCATTTTTCTACATTAGGACAAAGCCATCTTAAGTGGTCTGTGGCTTACCGTAGAAAGTAATCATTCTAACTCCCAGACTCCTAGTACAAGATCAGCAGACGAGCTACTGGGCCAGCAACCTCATAAGCTAAAATATGTTAACAATTTCCCCCAAAGTCCACATATTGTCAATCAAAGACCTGTTTTAGCCAAGTGGAAGTTTTATGAGTTAGACCAGATGCCAAATGGGATGCCAATGCCTTCAAGTCAAATAGATATCAAATATATTATTCTTGTTGGTACAGATGGAGAAAATATTAATAAATATCAGATATTATCACAGAGGTAGGGAATTGTGGTCAGCATTTAGAATTCTCACTACTAACTGGACAGAACACAGCACATAAAAAAAACACTTTTAATGGTACATCTGATTTCCCCCAGCAAAAAAAAAAATATTGGCAGAATTTATTTGAAGTTGCTTTGCTTTTGATGACAACTAACAAATCAGTGTTTTTAGAACAAACTGGTATGTTTTGAATATTTCTTCCACTGTTAAGACTCTTTCAAGTCGTTTAAAAATAAAAT
The DNA here is from genome assembly GCF_009819535.1 of Lacerta agilis. NCBI lineage: Eukaryota > Metazoa > Chordata > Lepidosauria > Squamata > Lacertidae > Lacerta > Lacerta agilis. The sequence goes on along the minus strand of NC_046324.1, from coordinate 12,903,351 downwards.
GCCTACAAAACGTCTTACACCAAGAAACAGACCTATGCATAAAATTGCTCTATCGAATTTTTTACATGTCATGCTATGAGAATGTTATGCTAAATATACACATACAGTGGTAGGCACAAACACCCACGTTTTTCATTTAATTTCTAACAGCTTGGCTTTATTGTTATAATTATTATTTATTGTGTGCTGCCCTTCACCTGAAGATCTGAGGGCAGTTTTATCCATTTTCATTTTGAAGAAAGTTCTGCTGACACGGGCTTCTGAAGTGAGGTGGCTGACACTTCTACAGGGCAATAAAAACTACAGAACGTGATGGGTTTTTTGGAAATGGAAACAGACTTATGGATGCTACATTCTGTAAGGTGCAGCCAATTGTACATTTGCACAGTGATGCAATGAATGCACAGTCCCTCGGAGGCTGTTAATGGCAAACAGTAGGTGGAGTTGGGCTGTTGACGAAGTTAAATTCTTTGGATAATTTAGTCCTGCTGAGACTATCAGGTCCAGTGAGAACTTTGAGGTTAAGATCTAGCAGTTTAAGTGGCCCTACAAAGGAGTAATGCGATCAATTGCAGCTGCATCAAATGAGCTGCTTCCCATGATACAGTAACTGAGAGATTGCAGAAGCATGCTAATCCCTTTTTTGTACATGTCCCTCTTCAGTCGGAAAGCAAATAGCAAAATCCATCCATCACCACTTGCAACATCCCAGTTAGCAATTGTGTGTTTTTTTCTTTCCATGTTTTGCAATCCTACTGGCAAATGAAGCAATCCCTTCTCATTTTTTTCCAATTATTATTATTTTCTCCCCTCTTTTGCTTCCTAGGAATCTCTCCTTCTGGGAGCTGAAAGAAGACCTGGCGAAGAAATCTTTTAAATTCCTGGCCTCTCATTTTTGGGAGCCATAAACACTTGCTCTGCAGAAGGTGGAAATATTTCCGATTCCTAGGAAAGAGCATCAGATTTTTTTCACATTTCCACTGCAGATGGAACAGAAATTATTTTGGCCAATCACATATGACACAGGCATAGTGCCTTACTGACAATTTAAGACAAATTTCCAGGAGTTTGGGTTGCCTGAGGTTTTGGGAGCAATCGGTTCAGACTTTTTGGCAACAGAAATCTGCTCCTCCTTTTGCGGTCCATGGATCAGGGAAGACAGGAAGAGAGAAGGCGGTGTTGGAAAAGGAGAGAGTAAAACATGGGGCTCTGTCCACTTCGGGTTCTGGTGCCCCCTCCACAAGAATGTGGCCCTCAAAAAATTAGTCCAGAGGGAATGTGGCCCTTGACTGGAAAAAAAAGTTCTACAAAGTCCCCCCCTAAAGCATACTGCGAGTTTCTTTTCCATTATCTATTTGCTTTGTGTTTGGTAGGTGGTCTGGCTTATCCTGACATGAAATATTAAATTAAGGAAAACGTATTGGAAAGGCCAAAAGGATAAATGATATAGTACTAAACAACTTAACTTTTGACCAAGGATTTACAAATTTCAGTGAGTGAGTGAATTGGCCTGACTGTTTTAGTATCTCTCCTGGATCACAGGCTGAGATACACTTTAGCATCCTTAAGACTGCAGTCCATTGTGGCTGTACTGAGAGGAATGGAAGACTTTGTCCATTATTTACTGTTTTGAAGTAGTAGTAGTAGTAATAATAATAATAATAATAATAATAATAATAATAATAATAATAATAATTTTATTATTTATACCCTGCCCATCTGGCCAGGCCTCCCCAGCCACTTTGGGCAGACCCCAACAGAATATTAAAAATAGGATCAAAATCAAACATTCAAAACTTCCCTAAACAGGGCTGCCTTCTAAAAGTCAGATAGTTCTTTATTTCCTTGACATCTGAAGGGAGGGCGTTCCACAGGGCAGGTGCCACTACCGAGAAGATCCTCAGCCTGGTTCCCTGTAACCTCACTTCTCACAGTAAGGGAGCTGCCAGAAGGCCCTTGGAGCTGGACCTCAGTGTCTGGGATGGACGATGGGCGTGGAGATACTCCTTCAGGTCTACTGAGCCGAGGCTGTTAAGGGCTTTATATTAAAGGTCAGTACCAACACTCTGAATTGTGCCTGGAAACCTACTGTAAATTATATGACATTCAGATGGAAGCTTTGAGGAAGGGCCATAGCTCACTGGTAGAGCATCTGCTTTGCAGAAGGTCCCAAGTTTCAATCCCCAGCATCTACATATATATGTAGAGATATGTTTTGCTGCTTTCAGTTTTTATAGACAATTCTGAAATGGATGGAGCAAGGGTCTGATGCAGTCTAAGGCAGCTTTCAACATTCCTAAACTTTGTTCAAGAACATTTGGATAACAGTGGCCAAGCCTATTCAGCAGAGGTGAAGAACCCGTTTTCCTTGGGCAGGTGCATTTCCTCAAGGGTAATGGAGGAGGCACACAACGGCAGTGGGCAGGGCCGCAGCACACACACGCACACAGCCTAGCTCCCAAGTAAATGCATTGGATTGCAGCCTCATTGCATTTAAAGGCGTTTATTCCACAGTAAGTATGTTTAGGGTTACAGTCTAAAAGGAACAGGGGGAAAGAATGGAAGGCAGGTCTAGCAGTGGTTATTACCATGATAGCTAAGTGGAACCCCCATGTTCAGAAGTTGCATATGCTGAGGAAAAACAGAGATAGCGGCCATCTTCATAAACTGTTTACCAGCACCTGCTGTTAGCAGGCTTGGAGCCAGCAGGCAATATAATGGAGCAACTGTCAGGGCCCACTCCCACTGGGCCCGCTGCCATAACTACCACCACCACTGCTGCAGCCTGCCCAATGCAGTGGCCAGCAAAAACAGGAGGTGGCGCTCATGGGAGCTGTGAGCCCACACTCACCAGGTAGTGGGGCCGGTGAACTGCACCACTTGCAATGCAGACTGGGGGCATATAAATCATATATAGCTAAGCTTTTTAACGTTTTGTTATGTTTTTATATATGTTGAACACCACTCAGAGTGGCTGGATGGGCAAGGAACAAATGAAGAAGAAGAAGAGGAGGAGGAGGAGGCCAGAAGTTTGAGGGCCAGAGTGCGATGGCGCCTTCACCCAGCAGCGCCTTCACTCACCTGTTTCCCCTCCCCAGCTGAGATAGCCCCACTCACAGGTGAGTGGGCAAAGCATTGGGGCTCCTTTAACTGCTCACTGCAGGGAGCGCCAGTTTCCTTGCAGTTTCACAGAGCCCCCACCCCGCCGCCAACTCACGATACCTCAACAATATATCTTGTTTCTCCCTCTACATCGTGTGAGGGCAGAGTGCGATGGCAGTTTCACTCAGAGATATATCACTGGTTAAACTGCCGCTGCTCCTGAGTCCCTCTGCTAGCAAAGCTTGCTGGAGGAAGGAACTCTAGCAGACACTGCTAGCAGAGGGACTCACGAGTGGTGGCGGTTTCACCAGGGATATACCGTTGAGTGAACCCGACATCGCGGTCTGCTCCTCATACTGGTCCTGGGCGATATATCGATATATCGCCCAGGCCTACCCACCAAGGGTAGCCTGTTTGTCCTCTTCAAAAAAACAAACAAACCCAGACCTGAGTGAAATAGAATGGTGGTCTGGTCCAGCAAAGTAAGATTCACATGCTCTAATAAACTTATAACTAAAGGCGAGGATTTCCAAGAGAAAGTTTGCAATCTCTGCAAAAGGCTGATTTATTTTAAAACGTTATCCTCCCACACACCCTGACATAATTCCAGTATTAGACAGTTCTGGCGGAATTCTTGCAGCACCCACAGAAAATAGCTCTAGTTCAACACGTCCTAATCACCACCACAAATGACCCACATAAAAATTCCCTTTCTTAGACACACAAACAAACTATTAGCTCAAGCACTATCGTTGCCAACCACTTCCACACAGAACATCAGAACACTAGACTGAGAGGCAGGGGAGAAATCTAAGTCATATATTTAACTAGGAACTCATCGGCAGAATTGCCTTGAAAGGGGATCACACTTGCAAAACTATCACACAATGTTTAGCATTGGGAGGGTGGGGGAGAAGAGGAGGGCGCCTGACTCCAGTTTCAGAACTGAACGTGGATTTTACCAAGCTCTGCAGCACTTCTCTTCCAAAAGGATAGTTATGTTCAATTTAATATTAACATGTTTATGTCCTTGGATTCTCTTGCAACTTCCAGCTGAATAATGTTTTGCTTAAGGGGTTTTGTTGTGTTTGCGCTTACTTTCTATTCAACGTTTTATATGCATCACCTCCTTTACAGGGAACTCTGTTCAGCATGCACAAATCTCCCCCCAAATTTTATTTCCCCCTTGGAGCCAGGAAACAATCTGGAGTTTACTGTCTCTCCAGGCCCCAAAACAGGTTACCTGATAGAATGTGGTTTTGCAATAAATCGCTGGCTGATTTGCAAGGCCTTGAATATAGATGCATGCTGCTTCATTTAACTAAACATTGTTTAACTCAAGTACAGAATATGCCATTTACCTACTGTATTTTTATCTTACTTTTTAGACAATTATTGTTTCCCAAAGCAGCTCACACCAATAAGAGAGAGAGAGAGAGAGAGACCCTAACATTAGGCTCACAACCAAAATGACAAGGCACACAAGGAACAGCGAGTAGAGAGGAAAGGTAGAGGAGGAAGACAGATTTTTCAAGGCCAGAACCAAGTGGTGAGCTTAAGCAGGCACTTATATCCAACTGGGGATCACGCTGAACGTCCCTTACTGATACAGTGGTACCCCGCAAGACAAATGCCTCGCACAATGGAAAACTCGCAAAACGAAAGGGTTTTGCGAGTTTTTAGTTGACTCGCGAGACGAATTCGTCTATGGCTGTTTTTCGCAAGACGAATTTGTCTGGTGAGGTACCACTGTAAGCCGGCACCGGGCCACGCCGCGCCGCATTTTAAAGCTGCAGCGAGCGAACAGCAGCGCCATAGCTGTAAAGGCTTACCTTTTGGCTCCGGTCGGGAGGGGTGTCCAGACATGCGCAGTCGACCCAAGATGGCGGACGCGATCGGAGGCACCCCTCCCGACCGGAGCCAAAAGGTAAGCCTTTACAGCTATGGCGCGGCGCCGCGTTTTAAAGCTGCAGCGGGCGAACAGCAGCGCTGCTGTTCGCTTGCTGCAGCCTTAAAACGCGGTGCCGCGCGGCTCCGGTGCCGGTCGGGAGGGCCCCCCGGACTTTTTTCCCATAGGAACGCATTAATTAAATTTTAATGCGTTCCTATGGGAAACGGTGCCTCGCAAGACGAAATTTCCGCAAGACAAAAAGTCTTGTGGAACGAATTAATTTCGTCTTGCGAGGCACCACTGTACTTGTCTATGAGGAAATGTAACCCTCAGGCTGAAATAGAGTTCCTGTCCCTGGTACAGGGCATTACTGCAAGCAATATGGTTATTAGCCCCCACTCCCCAACTCTGCCCGCCTGTAATTTCACTACTTTCAGTGGCAAAACAAAATAAAAAATAAAAAGATTCCTTCCAGTAGCACCTTAGACACCAACTAAATTTGTTCTTGGTATGAGCTTTCGTGTGCATGCACACTTCTTGAGATAAGAAGTTTCTTCAGTGGGCTAACCCAGGATTTCCAGGTTATAATGTTGAGTTAAAATTAGAGAAATGTTGATCATATTGTAGCAGTGGCCCAAAGGGCCAAAATGAATATGATAATGTGAACCCCAATAAATCATTTAATATTCTTCTAATAGAGAATTATGGTAACCTGCTGCTTTAAGGAACAGATGGTTTGGCATGAGACCTTCCCCACAGGGAAAGTAGTACAGCGAATACGTCAATCACACAAAGATGCCATTCATAAGCTAGAACATAAGTTGATACATGAAAATGGCTACACGTAACACTGGTTCCCATGCATTGGCACACTAACAGAACGTAACAATCTCTGAGAATCAAGGTTTAGTTAACAATGCTTATTGCACACGCGTATTAGATTAGGTAATGTACATGCGTACTAAACTGAAATGAGGTAATGAAATATGATTGGTTAAATTGAAATCCTTTGTCTGAAATGTTATAAATACCCCGGCCCAGACCTTTGGGCAGGGTTGCAGGCTTGCGAAACGATTCGACTGTAACCGTTATTGCTTTGCAATAAAGAAAACAAAATGGACTCCTAGCTCCTCTAGTCTCTTGAGTTTTATTGGCGTAGCTCAGAAGAAGGGCCTTTTGCCCAATGCAACAATATTCCCATGTCACACTTTTATTAATCTACTCTATTCTTGGAGCTCTGAAAAAATCTTTCAAAAACTCATAGCAAGGAGAAACATTTTAATGCCTGAAACGTGAAACAAGAGACCATGAATTTTGAAAGAGTTTTGTAGCCGTGTTGCTTTATCTGTGTAAATAAATCTAACTATAATGCATTTTAAATGATTAAATTAATACTTTGTTATATTGTGTAACATTATTATTATTTTTATAAAAAAAACTTTAAATGATGCACATTCCCAATACATTTTTAATAAAAAAAATTAACTTACTACAATGATGCATACTGAATTTGTTTTACCTCAATTCCTTTGGCTCCACATAGAAAGTAGTTGTGCCACAAAGGTTCCATTTGATTAATTTGAATGTTGTTGGCATTTGTAGTAAAATCCCTGGAAAATATAAACATACAGGAAAAACATTAAAAGTCCATGAAAACTATCAATGTAGGTTCAGTGCTTTTAAAAATATAAATGACCCGCTGCTGCCATCTGCTGGCTAAGGAGCAACACATACTTTTCTTTTTTTGCCAAAGGTTTTGCCAAGGGCCTGTCAAACATTATTTCTTCATCTCACCCCACTCTGACTCTCAAGATGCTGGCCAGAGGGAGATTGGGAGCAGGCCGCAGGTTTGTGCCAGATCACTTTCTAACACCCTCCCTGCTCTCCTCACCAGGTGGAGAGGTAAGCATGCCTAATCTGCATTCATGTTCCATCACACGGACTTCCAAATTGGGGTGCCCCACACCATGTACTCTGAGAGACAGAGGGACAGGGGGCACCTCCAGATTGTCTCTTTTTTGTGGAATACTATCTTGTCAACATATAGTTTTGCTCAACTGAACTGCCCTAGTGTGGGCATGGAGACCCTCAGGCCCAGGGGCCAAATGTAGCTCTCTAGGTTGGTCAGTTGGTTGGTCTGGAGTCTCCTTGGCCAACACACCTTTCTGAGCAACAGCCAGTGGTGACTAGTGCCCACTAGGGCTGGCAGAACAGAGAGCAGAGAGCCTGGCCATCGGGGGAGTCAGAGCCAATGAAAGGAAGAGAGCCAACTAATTCTGGCTTTGACCCCCATCCTCTTTCCTACTGAGTTCTACAAGGGCAGGCACAGGCAAACTCTGGCCCTCCAGATGTTTGGGACTACAATTTCCATCATCCCTGACCACTGGTCCTGTTAGTTAGGGATGATGGGAATTGTAGTCCCAAACATCTCGAGGGCCGGAGCTTGCCTATGCCTGTACAAGGGCAACACTAAGGCTAATGAAGAGAATGCCGGCAGGCAGTTCCAACCCTTGGACTGGTTTTAGCTAAGCTTAAGGTAGACAGATTGGGTGGGGGGGGGTGACTAAGAGAGGGGCAATGCCCCAGTAACATAATATACCAGACCTGCTTTGCATCCACCTGTTCTCACTTGGCTGCATTATGTCCTAGAACAGGCATAGGCAAACTCAGCCCTCCAGATGTTTTGGGACTACAACTCCCATCATCCCTGACCACTCGTTCTGTTAGCTAGGGATGATGGGAGTTGTAGTCCTAAAACATCTGGAGGGCCGAGTTTGCCTATGCTGTTATAGAACTCTGGTAATGCTTCTTGGTTGCCTGAATTGAGGGTTTGAGGGTTGAAGGGTATGCCACCAAGGGGCATGTGGCCCCTGGAAGGTTCTCCAAAAAGGAATGTGGCCCTTGGGCTGAAAAACCAATCCACTTTTTAAAAAGGATCAGGTTCTGTGGTTTGGAACGTGTCGGTGAAATGCATTGAAAAGTGTGGGACAAAGGAATGATTTACGAAAAGATGCATAACAGTGCACAAGCATATCAGGATGAATGCTCACTGTTGTATAACCTTCCCGCAAACAAATGTTCTGTAGAGACTGGACATGGTATAACTATTTTAGGTAGGAAAAAAAGAGCATCCAGACAGACCCTAAGGTCTATTTTACAAAGCAGACTTGTTTCCGTGTTTTCTTAAAATTCATCAGGCAATTCAGATGAATAATACCACAAAAATGAGAAGTTACTGTTGGTAGAAATCACTCTTTGTGCTATGAGTTCTTATTGTTTGCCGTAGAAAATAAATATGCAGTCTGCTGCTTCCCCTTTTCTCTCCTCTCTCCAAATAAACAGGGATCCTGTTTCCTCTGTGCATGCCTTTCTTTTAAAAGCTCAAAAACCAAACAATAAACAAAACAGGGATAATTATATGGTATCGCTGGCTGCCCCATGGAATTAAATGTTACAAGTTGGGTGTACAGACCACTGAAATTATTTGCAGCCTCTTCAAACCAAAAGACTGAAAGAAATGTTGGCATCTAAACTGGCACATGATATCCAGACATCCATCCTCACAAGATGGCCAGGCACGATGCAATATAACTGTGAGAAATGAGTAAATGGGGAAACTCTTTGCAAAGAACAGAAAATTGACACTTTCATTCTATCCTGGAAATTATCAACACAATAATCTTATTATGGAGTTGTCTGAGGCAACTTTTCTGCAATTCAGGAGCAGAGAATTTTAAAATCCAGTGTTATGAATCAAGACTCCATTCTTATTTTTAGAATAATAATAATAATAATATGACCTGTACAGACAACCAAAATAGCCCAAGAGGAGATCTCACTTAGGTGTAGTTTGGTCCTCTGTATTATGCTGTAAGACAAGGGTTGGGAACCTCCGGCTCATGAGCCAAATTTGGCCCACGAGGCAGTTTTCCTCAAACTACATCCCCCACCAAGCATTTAGGAACACTTAAGACATAAGGTGCTTCTGTTTCAAGAGAAAGGTGTGCAAATCCTGTTACATAAAAGGAAAACACAAGTCTCTCTGAAGAAAGTATTAGAGCACTCCAAATAATTTGCTCATGTACAGTGGTACCTCTAGTTACGAACTTAATTTGTTCTGGAGGTCCGTTATTAAGCTGAAACTGTTCTTAACTAGAGGCGTGCTTTCGCCACTGTGCCGCCGGCCACTGTGCCGCCGGCACACGATTTCCGTTCTCATCCTGGGGCAAAGTTCTCAACTCGAGGTAACTCTTCCAGGTTAGCAGAGTTTGTAACCTGAAGTGTTTGTAACCTGAGGCATTTGTAACTCGAGGTACCACTGTACACACACAGAATATAGCAGATCTAGCTGAAAGGCACCACAAGGATATCTGCACTGATCATTAGAATGCATCCCTAATTATTATTATTGTATATTTTTTAATTATTGTATGATCTTAGTCTTTCACTGCCAGCAGCTATGGTTAGGGTGGTGTTTAGGAGGTATACAAGACCTCCCTCTTGAATCTTCCAGTTGCTCGAAACACCAGAGTTCTCTGGCTCCCAGTTCCTGGGTCAAGTTTTATAGACTTGCAGAATTATACCTATATCACTCCCTGTGATATTGACCTTGGCCTGGTAGATTGGTCTTTGTCTGTATTATACATTTAAGGCAATATTATACTGCTTTAAATAGTCATGGCTTCCCCTAAAGAGAGTGTACTTTGTTAAGGGTGCCAAAAGTTGTTAGGAGACATGATCATTTAGAGCAGTATGATACTGTTTTAAATGTACAGTACAGATGTCCCAGTGTCATAGAATCATAGAGTTATAGAGTTGGAAGGGAACATGAAGATCATTCATTCCCCTGCAATCGTTTGCCCAACGTGGGGCTCAAACCCACAACCCTGAGATTAAGAGTCCCATGCTCTACCGACTGAGCTATCCACAGGGCTAGACTGATCCTCTGTTCTTGACCTTGGTTTGTTTGGACTGTGCTGCATCTGTAATCCTGTCTTCATTGGTGAGCGCTTTGCTGACGTCCAATCTCCTGTAACTTGGACATTTGGTCCCAGAATGGCCCTTCCACCTTGCCATGAAATATTTGCATGTCCAAATTTGCTTCTTTTTCTGTTCCTTTCCCCCATCCCATTTTTCTTTATATTGTGTCTATCAGAATGCAAGCTTGAAGGCATTGGGTATCTTGCTTTTTAATCATTGTACAGTGCCTAGGAGACTTTAGGTATCATCGTAACAGCAACAATAATTGAAATAACGAGAACACTTACGAGTACAAAGGGTTTGTATTGGCCAGATGGATAGCTGGAGTGTTTAGAGGTTCAGCAGCTATAAGTATATCTTGCTCTATGGCCATTGGGAGCACAGCATATCCACAATAATCTATATGTTCACCTACCAAACAAAAAAGAATATTAACAACGTTTTGAAATGGGCTGGAACGCATCAGCAACAGGAGAATGATCCCTTTTAAAAGAAGGATAGTTTTTACACAAGCCAGAGAAATTCTATCAAATATACTGGGGTATATAATTTATATACTGGTCCATTTCAGATGTAATGGGAAACAATTATTTCCTATTATGACGCTAACAAACTTCACACATTGTCTCCTCGCATAGTCTCCCCCTCCCCACTCCTCATGCACACAAAGAAATCAGAAATGTATGCTTCTGATGTTCAAAAAACAAAATGTTTTAAATGTTCAAAAAAAAAAAAACATTTATCCGAATGATAATAGGACATAAATCTGATATCAGGAATCACAAGACAGAGAAACCAGTAGGAGAACACTTCAATATCCCAGGACATTCTATAAAAGATCTCAAAGTAGCTGTCTTAATACAAAGAAATTTCAGAAATAGACTGGAAAGAGAAGTGGCTGAATTGCAACTTATCACCAAACTTAAAACCATGGAGAAACCTGGTCTGAACAAAGACATTGGATTCTTATCTTATTATACATGACAAAGCTATCTTTAGCCATCTCACCTCTTGCCTTTCCCTGCAAGACCAATTGCAGCCGTTAAGAGTAGTCAACAGGTTTTCCACACCTATTAGCTGATCACCCATTCCCACCACCCTTCTGAGTAATACCCCTCCCCACTCCCTCACTATATTAAGGGTCTGGTGACTTCCGTTTCAGTGTATCTGAAGAAGTGTGCATGCACACGAAAGCTCATACCAAGAACAAACTTAGTTGGTCTCTAAGGTGCTACTGGAAAGAATTTTTTTTAAAATTTTGTTTCAAAAAACAGTAGTTCACCATGACATCCTAACTGAGGAAACAGTGGTTTGTTTAAACTATGATTAGTGAGAACAAGCCAAAATCAGATGAAAAAAGAAATGGTCTCAGTGCATCCCAGTGGCAGGCACATAGTTCATCTCCATTTAAAGCAGGGAAGGGGACTTGGTGGCCCTTAAGATATAACATACTGGACTCCAGTGAGCATGGAAAATGACCAGAGATGATGGGAATGGGAGTGCCACAGGTTCCTCAGCCCGGTATAATAAAGCATAACAGGTAGCAGGACTGGGAAAGACCTCGGCCTGTAATCTTTGAGAACTGAGGCCAGTACTGAGGTAATCAGTATGAGGAAGTTTCATATTTTCATATACTACATCAAGAGGTTACTATAGCACATGCTTTGCAATGCAGAATGTCCCAGATTCTGTCTCTGGCACCAAAAGGACTTGGATTAGGAGGACTGGGAAAGGTCCCAAACTGATGGGTTTGACAGCTGCTGCAAATCAGAGTAGACAACACAGGGCTAGTTGGGTACAAGGTAATCCTGTACGGAATAGTTTCAAAAATGAAGACAAAATTGCTGAGCATCCTGCACTTCTTGCGAGTTCCATCTTTTGATGTAACTGTGTGGAAATTGCAAAAGCAGAGGAAATAAGATGTGGTACCTGAAAGCATGCTTCTATGCATGTGCTTCCATGTATGTACACGTCCACTGAATTCATATTAACCCCAGTATGTATTATTTTACCTATTAAGTTGACTCGCCCTGGTGCCCGAGCATAAAACTTGGGAGTTGATTTAAATTTAGAGATGAACATCTTCTTCAGCTTCAGCAATCTGGAAAATCAGGTTGGCACATTTGAGATTAATTTTGCTTCGGTTTTATTTCTTATGTGGTTTTGATTTTAACTGCAGTGAATGAATAACAAAGATGTAGCACCTTTAAGAACCAACATAAATTCAAGGAATAACATCCAACAGGTATAACATCCAAGGCTAGTTTAACATGAAGGGGCAGCAGTTTTCGTATACTAACCAAGTTTTATTCCTTTATGCATAACAGGGTTTTCATATCTGTTAATTATCAAGAGGGAATGTATATGTCGGGGGGGGGAAGCAGCCTCCCCCCAACCTGGTGCCCTCCAGATGTTTCAGAAAATTTCTCTCATCATCCCTGGCTGGAGCCAATGCAAGTTATATCCCACAATATCTGGAAGGCACCATGTCGTAGGAGGCTATAGTAGAGAGCATATACTTTGCATGTTGAAGGTTTAGGGTTCAACCACTGGTACGATGCAGAAGGCATCTCAGGTAACAAGTGATGTGAAAATATAGCCTCCTGAGGCTGTCAAGAACCATTACCAATCATAACAGACAATAGTGACCTAGTTGGATGATTTAGTTTGATGTGTGATATGGCAGCTTCTTAGGCTTCCATGGTCAGATTGTCTAACCCTGTCTTATATCACTGGTCTATCTCGTTTAGACTGGCAGTAGCTCTTAAGAAATTCAGACAGCAGTGTTTTCCAGCCCTACAATGAAATGTCAGGGATTGAAGCTGAGGCCAGCCTGTGTTCTTCCACTGAGCCATGGGTGTAGACAAGAGGGGACGGGGATGGGGGGGCAGCTGACCCCCTAAATCAATCAAAATCAATACAAATCTGAGGTTCTGTCCCCCTAAAAAAAGCCTGTCCCCCCCAACTAAAATCCTGGCTACGTCCATGCACTGAGCAATGACCTTTTTTCCTATTTTCTCAGTCCAACCTACTTGTTGTTGGGAGGAACAGGAAAGGGAAGACTCATGTAAGCCACCTTTTGCTCCATGGATGAAAGGCAGCATCCAAACCCAATAAATAAAAATAATACAGGGACATGTTGCATTGGTTGAGCAAAAAAACAAACAAAAAAAAACCCTATGCACACTTACCTTGGAATAAACACCATCAAACAAATGGGACTTATTTCCAAGTAAACATACACAGCACCAGTGCTTCTTTTCTAAAAAAAATGTTTAGGGGTACTCTCATTTTCCTACTCATATTGAAATACTGCCTCTCAATGAGGCCAAACTTAGATTCACAAAATGTTTAGGGGTATGCGTACCCCTAGGAAAAAAGCACTGCACAGCACTGTATAGCATATTAAATAATATTATATATATTCATGTTAAACGTGGGTCCCAGGTTTGAAAACATCGATCTGGAACATAATCTTCAACAGTGCTGGAGGTTGACAACAGGATGGGCGTTTGGGAACACAGTTTCTTAAACATCCCTAGTGTCTAAAGCATAAACATCTTGGTTTTGTATTTAAAAAAAAAAAAAAAATCCCGTCGTTATGTTCCTTGCTGTATGGCAACGACTCCTGCTTATTGCTGGATAGGGTAAAAAAAAAATGGAGGATCTGGAGATCGGCTGTAGGAAAGACAATCACGCACCTGGGCTCCTCTACCAGCTGGATCGAGAAGGTGGGAGGGAGATCTGCGGCCATGGTTTGCTCCTGGCGAGTTGGCGCGCACCAGGGCAAAGTAAAGCGGTTGGAGATTTTCTCTTTTCTAGCTAGCTTGCAAAGCCCTAAGCTCAGATCCTGGAGTACAGAAGCGGCTTCCTTCCGGCATTACGGGGGCGGGGGGGGGGAGAGAGAAATCAGCTGCAAAACGTCCCAGCCGCTGCTTGCATTTCCTCTTTGTATTCCCCGCCCAGGTCCACCATATAGGCAGCGCTTGTGCCAACAACACGCTTAAGCAAACAGAAACTCAGGAAGTTATGAGCCTTTTGCAGCCAGATTTAGAGGCTGTTGGGAGTAATTCACACACGAGTCAGTACATTATCGTAGCTCAACCGGGCGGGGGGGGGGGGAGAGGAGGAATCTAGTTGTTGGATCTCTGGCACCGCCCACATCAGGAAGACTTGTCTATAAGCACCCACGTGCGCGCCACTTATGGAAATAAGGACTTCCCTTAACTTGAAATAGGTTTATTCACACGGGATGTGGCGGGGAGCAATCAGCAGTCCAATCCTGTACAGTATAAGCTTACTTTGAAGTAAGTGTGCGTGCACACGAAAGCTCATACCAAGAACAAACTTAGTTGGTCTCTAAGGTGCTACTGGAAGGAATATTTTTATTTTTTATTTTGAAGTAAATGTCACTGTCGCAACCCGTGATGTGTGGAATTCACTGTCACAAGATGTGGCAGTGGCTTCTAACAAATGTATTCATACTTAAAATATTTAAAATCGCAGTGAATTTGTATGGTATAGTTTACCGAGACAATTTCTAGATACGTGTGTGTGTGTGTGTGTGTATAATATTGTTTCATAATTTGTATTCCTGTCTGTATCGTCATATTCTCAATCTCTCTTTTTTAAGAAGTTTTAAAACTTATAAGTTTTAATTGTATTGTTTTACTATTGATGTGTTTGTTGCTCTGGACTCCTTTAGAGGGTGGGCAGGGTTTAAATTTAATAAAGAAATCTGAACTAAAATCATAGCTTGTTCTATGTTTATAGTCCATATACAGCAGAAAATTATCAACTGTTTCTAATCCGCCTTCTCTAAATCTGATATGTTAATTTTAGACTACTAATGATATCTCAACATTTATGATAGCCACTAATTTAAAGGTAAAGGGACCCCTGTCCATTAGGTCCAGTCGTGTCCGACTCAGGGGTTGCGGTGCTCATCTCGCATTACTGGCCGAAGGAGCCGGCGTACAGCTTCCGGTCATGTGGCCAGCATGACTAAGCCGCTTCTGGTGAAACAGAGCAGCGCATGGAAACACCGTTAACCTTCCTGCCAGAGCAGTACCTATTTATCTACTTGCACTTTGACGTGCTTTCGAACTGCTAGGTGGGCAGGAGCTGGGACCGAGCAACGGGAGCTCACCCCGTTGCAGGGATTCAAACCGCCGACCTGATCGGCAAGCCCTAGGCTCTGTGGTTTAACCCACAGTGCCACCCGTGTCCCAGCCACTAATTTAGGTGCCATTAAAAAGGGATTAGAAAATTAACAATGGCCTGAGCAGGCCAGGTCGTCCTGTTTTATACTTGCTGGGATTGAGATGTCATCTGACCCTCTCCAATAGCTGCTGGGATTGAGAAGTCACATGACCCTCACCTGACTCCCATAGCTCTTCAGCAGCTGCCTCTGGTGAATTATCAATTAACTCTTGGGGAAAACAATTAGCACCACACATCATGGGCCTGGAAGTTGCCAAACCAATTAACCAACAAACAGGATTGCTTTAAACTGCACCAGATTTCTGCCTGTATACATTGATAATATAATTTTGGATACTAAGGACAAACAAGATTGTACAAAAACAGGTTTGGGTGCAGGCCATGCTGTAGTGTTGTGCTTATGCAACGGTGAAGAAAAGGTGGCTGGGCTCATTGTCTCAGGGTTTGGGGGGAAGAGGTGACAAAACTGATTTCCAATAAGTGCCCCACCCCATTTCCATAACATGTACTTGAGTCTGTACTCTGAATGGTGACATCGGGGACCTAGAAGGTGCAGGGCTTGTCAGTCCAACCCCTACACAGTCTCAGTCCAACCCCTACACAGTCTCAAAATAACATTTTCTTTTCTGGTTCCCGAAGCAATGGCCTTGAGTCTGCACTCTGAATGGTGACATCGGGGACCTAGAAGGTGCAGGGCTTGTCAGTCCAACCCCTACACAGTCTCAGTCCAACCCCTACACAGTCTCAAAATAACATTTTCTTTTCTGGTTCCCGAAGCAATGGCCTTGAGTCTGCACTCTGAATGGTGACATAGGGTGCCGGGGTTCGGTGCTGGAGCTCCCCGTGCGTGAGCTTAAGCTGCCCACGCACGAGGTACCAGTTGCGGGGGGAAAGCGGCCAGCGTTCCGCGTGCTTATGAGCACGGGCGCCGGCCAAGTCTCACAATCCGAAGGTAGCTGAGTAAGACGGAAAATGACTCCGAAGGTGCGTGAGTGAATGAATGCCTCAAAATAAAATAGGTGCCTCAAAAATTAATGGATGCCTCGAATCTGAATTGGAACTACTTGTAACCTCCTGCACTGTCATTTAGCAATAAAGAAAACCAAACCAAGGATGTTATTTAAGCATGAGATTTCTCTGGCAGAATTTTTTTTAAAAATCCTGAAACCTTTTCCCTTTTCCCCAAATTGACGACAGACACCGAATCTATCTTTAGTGGCTTTGGCAAAACCCGCATAGGCTCGTCTTCTAGCCCTAAGCTAAGTTTCCCTGAGCTCTCAGTCCCTGCGCGCCAATTCTTCCGCGATGCTAACTAAATAAAACTAAACCGAAATATCTTCCGCAAATCTAGCCCTAGGCTAAACCTAAAAGCCTAACTAAAACCTCACCGAAAGATCTTCCGCAAACTAAACCTAACTAAAAGAAACCCATTCAGCCCGTCCAGCCCGCTCCCAAAACCCTTAAACTAAACTTGACTGAACTGAAAGAACTAAAGAATGACTAACTGACTTGCCTAAGCGGGGAGCCTCAGCCTTTTATTTAGGAACAGGTATGACATCACAACAAATAATTCAACCAATAAAACCACTGTTGCTGCCCTCCAAAAAGGCGGGAAGCAGGATAAACGTTCATTGATAACTTTGAAACATTACCGGAACTACAAGTTAAAGGCGGAATAATCCTAATGGCAAAATGACTCTTCATTCTTACTTTCACTTTCACTTTTAAGTGTAAGGATACGAAAAGTAGTTCTTAATAACCATTAAAATAAATAAATAACCGCGGATCTTTAACGGATCCACGAAGTGTATTCCGACATATCAACTTTCTTTTTTTGTTTTAAATTATTTTGTTTTTGTTTTGCCTTAATAAAAAAGAAGCAGGTTAGAGATATCAAAAACATTCACTTTGATATAACATTATCAATATTACCCAAATAAGCATTTAAACACCTTTTCACATGAGGAGATGCTTACACAAATACATAGCAATTAGCTAGCATAAAAATAACAACCACTGGCCAAACATAGAAGTGATCGATTCAATACACATAGATTAGATGAGCATATATGTAATCTCGCATGCAGCGTAAATTAACAAACCACTGGTCAAACATAAGATAGGACCCAATCCGGGACCAAAAGTAAAAAAAAACTGGAGACGGGACTCCACCGCCTACCCGGACCCCTCCCCCATTTTAAAAATTTATTTTTTGTTTGTTGATTGAAAAAAATTAATATAAAAATGGTTAATGAAAAATAAAGGTCATTGGAAGTAGTTCTACAAAAAACGAGGAGAACTTCCAGGATGAGATTCAAAACCACTAATGGAATTTTCTTCCATCAAAAGCAGGAAGCAAAGTGGAAAGAGAAGCCAGGGACCTGGTGTGCTGCCAAAAGGTAGCATATAAAAGGGGAGTAAAAAAGGGTACCAAAAGGTAGGGAGGCGGTAGAAACCTGACTCTACCGTTTAAACATCACGATGAATACTCTTCCCCAAGCGACGTTGTTAGGGAGGAAGAGGAGTTAGGGAATACACTTTACCATAAATTGTTACACCAAAATTGACATATGAACAGTGAATAACTAGCAAAGGACCAATCTTTTAACAAAGGAAAGCATACTTGACCAGAGCATTTAAACATTAATACACATATAAGCTGTAACACTTAGAAGCACAACTTGGGGTAGTAAATCATTTTCACATACCCTAGACAAAATACACAAGCGATATTTAGATTGCAACTTTTGTAAGCACAACGCGGAGATTTTGAAATATTGAAATAGGAGGGGCAGTTACACATAAGGCAGAAACATTATAATGCTTGGGATAAAATCATAGCAAAAGCTTTGCACATACATCACCATGTCATCAAATATCAAGCTATAAAGGAAAACACATGTAACATGCGAGCATGAAATTTCAAATGGCGGACATTACAAGAAGCATACAGAAATGATATGCAAATGTTGTAAATACAATTTAAAGTACAGGACAAGTTTAGAACTGCAAAAAACTGCTGGAGAAAAAGATGAAGACGAAGGTGAGTCGCGGGGCGTCTTCCTCTCTGGCTACCCACGACCATCTAGAAGAAACTTCTGCAAAACGGGAAAAGTTCTTAGAACACAGGAAAAGTTCATGAAGAAGAGGGTTCTGAATAAAGTTCGGCAACACAAGGGATGCAGGAACACCTGTGGGAGAAAGAGGTTAAGCAAGCAAATCATAGGGATCTGCTGGACTGCCCCCACTGAGGTTGGCTCCCTCCCAAGTGAGCGTAGGTGGAATCTTCTTCCCACCAAGTGGAGAGTCAAAGAAAACAGACGAAGGTTTTTTGGAAACAAGTCTAGGCAGCCAGCAAACAAGCCACCAACCCCTACACAGTCTCAGTCCAACCCCTACACAGTCTCAAAATAACATTTTCTTTTCTGGTTCCCGAAACAATGGCCTTAAGTCTGCACTCTGAATGGTGACATCGGGGACCTAGAAGGTGCAGGGCTTGTCAGTCCAACCCCTACACAGTCTCAGTCCAACCCCTACACAGTCTCAAAATAACATTTTCTTTCTGGTTCCCGAAGCAATGGCCTTGAGTCTGCACTCTGAATGGTGACATAGGGGACCTAGAAGGTGCAGGGCTTGTCAGTCCAACCCCTACACAGTCTCAGTCCAACCCCTACACAGTCTCAAAATAACATTTTCTTTTCTGGTTCCCGAAGCAATGCCTTGAGTCTGCACTCTGAATGGTGACATCGGGGACCTAGAAGGTGCAGGGCTTGTCAGTCCAACCCCTACACAGTCTCAGTCCAACCCCTACACAGTCTCAAAATAACATTTTCTTTTCTGGTTCCCGAAGCAATGGCCTTGAGTCTGCACTCTGAATGGTGACATTGGGGACCTAGAAGGTGCAGGGCTTGTCAGTCCAACCCCTACACAGTCTCAAAATAACATTTTATTTTCTGGTTCCCGAAGCAATGGCCTTGAGTCTGCACTCTGAATGGTGACATCGGGGACCTAGAAGGTGCAGGGCTTGTCAGTCCAACCCCTACACAGTCTCAAAAAAACATTTTCTTTTCCAGTTCCTGAACCAATGGCCGGCCTCAGCAGGCCAATGGCCGGCCTCAGCAGGCCAATGGCCGGCCTCAGCAGGCCAATGGCCGGCCTCAGCAGGCCAATGGCCGGCCTCAGCAGGCCAATGGCCGGCCTCAGCAGGCCAATGGCCGGCCTCAGCAGGCCAATGGCCGGCCTCAGCAGGCCAATGGCCGGCCTCAGCAGGCCAATGGCCGGCCTCAGCAGGCCAATGGCCGCCTCAGCAGGCCAATGGCCGGCCTCAGCAGGCCAATGGCCGGCCTCAGCAGGCCAATGGCCGGCCTCAGCAGGCCAATGGCCGGCCTCAGCAGGCCAATGGCCGGCCTCAGCAGGCCAATGGCCGGCCTCAGCAGGCCAATGGCCGGCCTCAGCAGGCCAATGGCCGGCCTCAGCAGGCCAATGGCCGGCCTCAGCAGGCCAATGGCCGGCCTCAGCAGGCCAATGGCCGGCCTCAGCAGGCCAATGGCCGGCCTCAGCAGGCCAATGGCCGGCCTCAGCAGGCCAATGGCCGGCCTCAGCAGGCCAATGGCCGGCCTCAGCAGGCCAATGGCCGGCCTCAGCAGGCCAATGGCCGGCCTCAGCAGGCCAATGGCCGGCCTCAGCAGGCCAATGGCCGGCCTCAGCAGGCCAATGGCCGGCCTCAGCAGGCCAATGGCCGCCTCAGCAGGCCAATGGCCGGCCTCAGCAGGCCAATGGCCGGCCTCAGCAGGCCAATGGCCGGCCTCAGCAGGCCAATGGCCGGCCTCAGCAGGCCAATGGCCGGCCTCAGCAGGCCAATGGCCGGCCTCAGCAGGCCAATGGCCGCCTCAGCAGGCCAATGGCCGGCCTCAGCAGGCCAATGGCCGGCCTCAGCAGGCCAATGGCCGGCCTCAGCAGGCCAATGGCCGGCCTCAGCAGGCCAATGGCCGGCCTCAGCAGGCCAATGGCCGGCCTCAGCAGGCCAATGGCCGGCCTCAGCAGGCCAATGGCCGGCCTCAGCAGGCCAATGGCCGGCCTCAGCAGGCCAATGGCCTCAGCAGGCCAATGGCCTCAGCAGGCCAATGGCCTCAGCAGGCCAGGTCGTCCTGTTTTATACTTGCTGGGATTGAGATGTCATCTGACCCTCTCCAATAGCTGCTGGGATTGAGAAGTCACATGACCCTCACCTGACTCCCATAGCTCTTCAGCAGCTGCCTCTGGTGAATTATCAATTAACTCTTCAATTATCAATTAACCATCAATCATGGTTACTGAGGACAAACAAGACTGTATACAAACAGGTTTGGGTGCAGGCCGTGCTGTAGTGCTTGAGTCTGTACTCTGAATCATTACATGGTTAAACTTGTCATACTGCCCCCTCTCACAGGAACACACAAGATCATTCCACATTTAACCTCTGCACTTTTCTAAGGCCTGAGCAGGCCAGATGAGACTGTGTAGGGGTTGGACTGACAAGCCCTGCACCTTCTAGGTCCCCGATGTCACCATTCAGAGTACAGACTCAAGGACTTGTTTTGGAAATAAAGGGGGGCACTTATTGGAAATCAGTTTTGTCACCTCTTCCCCCCAAACCCTGAGACAATGAGCCCCGCCACCTTTTATTCACAGTTGCATAAGCACTATACTACAGCATGGCCTGCACCCAATGCCCAGGCCTGATGAGACTGTGTTTTTGTACAATATTGTTTGTCCTCAATAACCAAAATTACATTATCAATGTATACAAGCAGAAAAGTTGTTTTCCTTCATTTGCCGGGAATCATACAAAAAAAGTGGCACTTATAGGGAAACGTTCCAGTGTGGCAACAGAAAGCAAATTAAAAATGCATTGGCAGTTGATCAAAACTATCCAGCAATATCAAATTATAGTGTAGGACCATTCTGTGCTCTTGAATGCAGGAGCATGAACACAAAGAGGCAAATACCATGCAGGATACAACAGGTTTATTCTGGATCGCATATGCAAAGCAAAAGGTGCAGGGCAATAATTTGCCAAACTGCACACCTAGAAACTGGCGTGCACATTCTTTTATACAGGCCTTGTGGTGCATGTGATTCAAATATTTGAATATTTGAATACTCTGCTATATGCCGATGATATGGCTATTATGGCCCTCACCCAAAAGGGTCTACACAGCATGCTGGAGGGGTTCTCAGATTATTGCTCCCACAATACACTAAAGATAAATTATGCCAAAACAAAAATTGTGGTCTTTATCAGAGCACGCCACAGCTTTAGATGGTCCCTAGATGATCACACAATTGAACAATGTATTTTCTTTGCATCACATTTCAGGCTACATCTACCGTGTTTCTCCTAAAATAAGACATAGCCATAAAATAAGCCATAGCAGGATTTCTATGCATTTGCGAAATATAAGCCGTTCCCCGAAAATAAGCCATACCCTGAAAATAAGCCATAGTGATGCGGCACCTCCCATTAAAACAGCCTGGAGAGGCGTGGCTATGCAGCGTACCGATGTGACACGGTTAAAATAAGACATCCCCTGAAAATAAGCCATACGACAAAGGGATTACTCCAAAATCGTGGGAAGAAGCACTTATTTCAGTTATCCCCAAGCAAGGAGCAGATAACAACCAGGTTAAAAATTATAGACCAATTTCTCTTTTAAATAATGATTATAAATTATTTACCGGAATCATGGCAAATCGGCTAAAAAAATTATTGGGTGATAAGATAAACAGGGACCAGGCGGGCTTTCTACCAAATAGGTATATGCATAGTAATATGAGGAATGTTATTGATATTTTGGAATACTTAAGTGTAAAGAGAGAGAAAAAAGCGGCCCTTCTGCTCCTGGACGCAGAAAAAGCTTTTGACAAAGTTTCATGGCCATTCCTCAAAAGCGCAGTAAGATTATTAGGATTTGGCAAAAATTTCTTAAATGCAGTGGAAGCAATATATAAAAATCAGAGAGCGAAACTTATAATAAATAGTGAGATAACAGGAGAAATAGATATACAAAGAGGTACCAGACAGGGCTGCCCTTTATCCCCACTACTTTTTATATTGTGTTTGGAATTTCTATTGGAAAATATGAGAAATGATGATAAAATTAAAGGCATCAGGAATGGAAGAGATGTTCATAAAATCAAAGCATTCGCTGATGATGTTATTATTATGGTAGAAGACCCAATAGTAAGTATTAAGCAGAGTATAGAGAGAGTGGAAGAATATGGGAGCCTGGCAGGCCTTAGTTTAAATAAGAACAAAACCAATATCTTGACTAAAAACCTGACGAAAGAAGAAATTGAGGGACTACAAAGGGAAGTAGGACTGAAAGTGGTGAATAAAGTAAAGTATCTGGGAATATGGATCACCAATAATACAAATAATTTGTTTAGAGATAATTATATTAAGGTATGGAAAGAAATAAAGAAGGAGTTGGAGACCTGGAATAGATTAAACTTATCCCTTTTAGGTAGAATCGCAACTATTAAGATGAATATTCTTCCAAAAATGTTGTTCCTCTTCCAAATGATACCAATACTGGGAACATCTACAACCATCTTTAAGCAATGGAAGAAGGATGTCATAAAATTTGTGTGGAATTATAAGCCTGCAAGAATTAAATATAAATTGCTGATTGACACTAAGGACAGAGGTGGTTTGGCATTACCCGATCTAAAACTTTATCATGATGCGGCAGGTTTTTTATGGCTAAAAGAATGGTTATTACTAGAAAATCATGAATTGCTGGACCTTGAGGGGTTTGAAAACAAATTTGGCTGGCATGCCTACCTGGTGGAAAATAAATTAAAAGCACATAAAGGGTTTAACAATCATATTAAAAAGTCTCTATTGAAAATTTGGGAAAAACACCAAAGATTATTGGAACCTAAAACACCTAAATGGGTTTCTCCAATCGAAATAATTACAGTTAAAAAAAATAAACTCCAATGCAAACTGGGGCAAATATAAAGATCTGATAGAACAAAAAGATGGAAAATTAAAAATAAAGGAGTATAATGATATCAAACATTTCTTAACGGGTTGGATCCAGTACCATCAAATAAATAGTAAATTTAACCAAGACAGGACACAAAAAGGGTTTCTAAATGAACCTTCTTTATTAGAAATACACCTGTTAGAAAGCAGAAATAAATTAATATCAAATATGTATAATATATTACTGGAATGGGAGGTTAAAGATGAGATGGTGAAAGAAACTATGATTAAGTGGGCAAGAGAATTGGGCAAGACAATTGATTTGGAAAAATGGGAAAGACTCTGGAAAGAAGCATGGAAGTTTACAGCAGCGGAGGGGATTAAGGAAAACATGATTAAGATGTTCTACAGGTGGTATATGACTCCAAGTAAAATACACAAGATGTACAAAACAAAAAGTAATTCTTGCTGGAAATGTCAAAAGGAAGAGGGGACCTTCTTACACATGTGGTGGCATTGCGAGGTGATTCAAAATTTCTGGAGCCAGGTTTTAGAAGAAATTAAAAAAATGATGAAATATAACATAAAGAAAAAGCCGGAATTATTTTTGCTGGGAATTCTGGATGGAGAAATAAATAAACAGGATGAGAAACTTTTTCATTACACCACGGCAGCGGCGAGAATGTTGATCGCCCAATATTGGAAAAAGAAAGAAGTACCGGCAATTAAGGATTGGCAAGAAAAAATATTTAATTACATAGACCTGGCTAAATTAACTGATAAAATTAGAGGAAGTAGTGACCAAAAATTCCAACAAGATTGGGGGAAATTTGGAGACTACCTGAAAAAGCAATGCCCCACTGTGAAATGCTGGCTCCATTTCTAAGTACTCTGTATTGGGAGCTAAAGTTAGCAAGGAAAATACAAGAAAATAAAATAGAAGAATTACACAAGAGTACTAAAGTAGTAAACTAGAGGAGACAGACTGACAACCTAGGATGAAGACAAGTGGAAGCCGTAAGGGAAGGGGAAGTAACAGATAGTAGAAATAGACAAGTATGGACAGAAGTAAAGAAGAAAGAAGTATTACTAAAGGTTAATAGAATTGATTTATATGAAATATAGAATTGGATGTTATGTTTTGCTTTGTATTATTTACAACTGAATTTTTGGGAGTATAGGAAGACATCAATTGAATGTATTTTGTGGTTTTTTAGGAAGAATTCAACATGTAATTTTTTAACATTGTTATTCTTTGGTCATTGTTTGTTTGTTCTTTTATTCAATGTTCTTTTTTCCTTTGTATAGATGTAATAAAGTATATATATATATAAAAAGAAAATAAGCCATACTGTGTTTTGTTGAGGGAAAAAATATATAAGACGGTGTCTTATTTTATGAGATTTTTGGTTGACAAGGTCCCTTTTTCGTCTCTATAATCTGTCTATATCTTTTTATCTGTCAAAACAATTGTTTAGGCTACATATAACATTAATTATTATGTGTATATATATATATATGTGTGTGTGTGTGTGTGTGTGTAAATGCTTAGTCCTCACAATAAACTTTATTCGTATTGCATTGCATTGCATTGTATTTCATTTCATTTTTTTATTATTTCATTATATTTTATTCCGGTAGTGCTAACTGCAGGAGACCACAACAGCATTCGCCCTTGAAAACACAAGAGAGGAAAGGAAACGAAAGGGCGAAATGCATTAGGTGGGCTGATTCAACCATGCAGGAGCAGGCAGCAGCGCTCGCCGAAGCGCCTCCCTTCTCTGGCGCCTCTGAGGCATATCCAGGCCCAGCCGGTTGCTAAGGGCCCGGTTGCCAACCACAGGCCTGCTAGTGCACCCTCGATTAGGCTCCGTGCTCGCCGCGCGCGATAAAACCCCTCCCCTTCAGCCCCACCCGAACGGAGCCGTCGGGGGCGCGCGCGCCGCCGCCGCCGCCGCCGCCGCCGAAATTCCCACCCCCGTTCCCTGCTCAGGCCGAGAACAGAGTCACATTGAGGAGGAGCCGCGGGGGATTGTGGGAGAGAAGAGGGGCCGGCAGCAGCCTGTTTCTCCTCCCTCCCCTCCGCCCCTTTCCTCCCCTCCCCTCCCCTCCCCCCCCGCGCGCGCGTCCTCCGGCCAAGATGTCTGACATGGAGGATGATTTCATGTGCGATGATGAGGAGGACTACGACCTGGTAAGGCTGGGGGGGCCTGCGGCGGGGAAAAGGGAGGCCGGCGCCCGGCGGCGGGGAAAGGGCGAACTTCCACGCCGGGAGGGGTCCTCCGGAGCCTTCCCTCGACTCCCTCCGGGGTGCTTCCCTCGCCTTCCTTTCAAGTGCAGTGACAAGGCCAGCCTGCCCCCCCCTCCCGCCTTCCAGGGGTTGGAGGTGGGAAAGTGGGGCAGGCAGAGGAAGCTCGTGAGTGGGGATAGTTCGAAGGGGGAGGGGGACACCTACCTTCTCTGTGTCTCACCCAGCCACGACCACCACCACCCCCAGCCCAGTTGGGAGGTGCAAAACCTGAGGCTGCAGGAGTAGGCCCCTTCTCGGGCCCAGCGAGAAGTCTGGGCCCCCTGTGGGTTAAAGAACCGTTTCTTTGGATTTGGAGAGTCAGGGACGAAAGGGCTTAAGAGGGTCCTAGTACTGCCCCCCCCCATTCTTAAAATACCTTAACATCGAAGAGGAGGGAGCTTAGGGGTGATCGCTGTGAGGAGGTGATAATAATAATAATAATAATAATAATAATAATAATAATAATAATAATAATTTTATTTATACCCCGCCCTTCCCAGCCAGAAAACCGGGCTCAGGGTGGCTAACATCAATTAAAATCACAGCAAGAAACGGGTTAGCACACAGATGCACTCCAACTGGGATACATTGCAGTGGGAAACAGACCTTTTCTGTATAACTCTGGTTACTGCTTCATGTGGTGTTTTTTCCTTTCCTTTTCCCCCTTCACCTCCTGATTTTTTCCCTGAGTGTGTGTGTACACATGTGTGTTTGCAATATGAATCGGTCTGTGTTGCTAAAGGGAACTTTTAAAATTTGAGGCAGTGGCTAAATTTAATAGATATGATATTGCTGTTTTTTTTAAAAAAAATTGTTTTGAAATGTGTTGTGCATCTGTTTTAGAGGTATTTGGGTCAGGATATATTGTCTATTGTGTGTTCCTTATTTGTGTTCTTATGATTACACAGAGGAAATTTTCATAGAACTGTGTAGTTATTTGCCACCTGTGCAATGAAGTTCTCCTGTTTTAATATAAAACACGGGATACTATTAGATTGTCATCCTATGTATGCTTGGTGGGAATCAATTTCCAAGAAGCCATGCGTAGGATTGAATGAAAAGTTATGCTTCTTCCTATTAGCAACAGCTTATGTGTAATGTCAGTTTCTACAACTTCCTCATGTCCATATATCATTTCATTGTGAACCGGTTTTCTTATGGCTTTTCCAAAGAACCATTCAAACAGAGAAGAAATTATAAGCATAGTCTTAGTCTCAAAACTCTTGACGGTCAATGTGTATATTTCTTCTCACATCTATAAACCCCTCAGAACACTGACAAAGATGTTATGGGTATATTATAGTATCCCGTACAAGCTCTGCCAAGGGGGATAGGGTGACAGTTATATTGATGAAGACCCATAGTTTACAAGGTCCAGCTCCTGGCATGTCAAGTTAAAAAGATCTCAGGCAGCATAGCTAGGAAAGGCACTTGTCTGTGACCTTGGAAGACTGCTGTCAGTCAGCATAGACCAGTGTTTTTCAACCTTTTTGGGGCAAAGGCACACTTGTTTCATGAAAAAAATCACGAGGCACACCACCATTAGAAAATGTTAAAAAATTTAACTCTGTGCCTATATTGACTATATATAAAGTAATTCTCTTGAATAGGAATCAAATAAACACAAAGAAAGTATTTTATAATTACTTTTCAATTTTTCCCACGGCACACCAGGCAACATCTCGCGGCACACTAGTGTGCCGCGGAACAGTGGTTGAAAAACACTGGCATAGACCACAGTAGATTACGTACACCTTGATGTATGATAGTCACAGGTTTAACATATTATAAATAAGGTTTCTGTCAGTTTATAACTTTTTGACAGATATGTTTATCAGACAGTCCAGTGTTTAAAATTGCTATAATTCCCCACTCCACAACTTTTCTATGCATATTGACTTGATTATGGGATGAGAACAGAATACCTTTCCCCCTGTAGAATGCAATATAACCTTTACTTACAGAATTAAGGAATTAATTAAGATACCCAACAACCATGCAGTACATCAGCACAGATCTGGAGCTAGTGTAAATTAACATAGTTTCAGTGTAGTTCAACTTTTCCACTTACACGAAATTTTACAAGTGCTTTTTTCAGAGAGATGAGCAACCTGTGAGATATTGCTAGACTACAACTCCCATCATCCCTGACTGCTGACCACAGGTTCCCCATCTTTGATCTAAACATGTGTCCATACTTTGCTGATACAAGTATCATATTCACTATCCAGATTTGCAGGTTCAGGAGAGTTTTGAACTGACACAGAATTTTAGTTGGAGCAATGAACAATCATTCAAACGAACTTGTAGAGTGCTGAATGGATGATTACATTGTGAGTCAAGCAAAGAAAGCAATAGATGTCTGCTATACAGGTCCCTTTATAAATCAGCGTAGGAAACCTGTGCCTCTTCAGATGTTGCTGGAACACAACTCACATAAGAATATAAGATGAGCATGCTAGATCAGTCCTGTTGCCCATTTTATCCAACATTCTGTTCTCACTATGGCCAACCAGATGCCTGTGGGAAGCCTGCAAGCACAACATGTGCACAACAACACTCTGCCTACCTGTGATTTCCAGCAACTGGTATTCAGAGACATAATGCCTCAGAGCGTGGAGGTAGAACATAGCCATTATGGCTAGTAGCCATTGATAGCCTTGTCCTCCCGGGATTTGGCTAATCCTCTTTTAAAGCCATCCAAGTTGGTGGCATCACTGTCTCCTATGGGAGCAAGTTTCATTATTTAACTATATACAGCATGCTTTGTGCAGGGGGTACAGTTTGTTTTTATTCATGTTCCTGCAGGGTTAACAACCACTTGCTATGATTGCTAAATAGAACCTTCATGTGCAGAAGCAGTTTGTCCTTGAAAACCAGGTGTTGGGGCAAGCAGGAGACAACTGTCTCTTTAATGTCCTATTTATAAGCTTTCAGAAACATCTGCCTAGGCCTTGCTGGAAACAGTGCTGGACCTTCTGATCCAGCAAGGCAATAATATTTAGAAGCACACCATGCTTTTAAATAAGCTTCAGACCACTGCTTCCTGGTACACTCTTTCACACCAGTAGCTTCCCCCCCCCCCCAAATACATTCATCTATTGTCCATTTCTTCATAACTACCCTAGGAAAAATGTGTTCACAGGTAGCTATGCTTGTTCCTGCAAAGCCACCTCCCTCTCTCCTTGCATTGGAGATAAAAGTATCAGCAAGACAGCACCAGTCACTTGTTAAGTAGGTGTAGTAGCAATGGAAAAGCCCTCCTCACTTTCCCCCTAACACAGCATGAACTGAAAGTATGTTGGATAGGGAGAACTAAGCGTGTTGTTGGATGGCATTTATTTTTCTTCCATGCAATTGACTTTTCTTGCCATGTTACATTACATGAGGACATAGTTTGGATGTGTAGATGTTTACTGTAGGGTCATTATAGTAGATAAAATTATTTGTAAGACAGGACTTAAACGGGTTAAGAATCCATTTCTGTTTACTGGTGATGCTGTGATGTACCAAAGGGATATTTGATGCTGTCCTTTGGAAATGGATGAGGAGGACACTGTTTCTCAATCCTAGCAGTTGGATTCTGAAATAAGTATTGAACATCAACTGTGTGTATTTACCCTTAAAAGGTGGAATTTGCATAGTATCAGCTTTGCTTTCCACAGATCAGTGAGCATGCTTTAAGGAAAACTACATTGCAGAGGCTTTTAAACAAAGCTATACAAACCTTGAGTTATCTTACATATATGACTTTAAAAAGCAATATACCCAGTACCGTACTTCCCAAAACAAACTGACATTCATTGGATAAGACAAAACTTTAAACAAATGATAAAGGAGCTTGTAAAAGCATTTAACAGGAGAATAAATTCTAACGTTAATGTCTGTATCAGTCATGACTTGCACAGTTTTGCATAATGTTATCTTCAAAAAAGGGATGAGTTGATGGCTTTTGTTCCTCTGAAATGTGAAAGATGGTGCCAATGTGCATTGGCTAAATTTACCGGTATGCCTAACTTCAAACCCTTGTTCCTGTAATTCTCCCAGAACACCTACACTTTGCCATTTGCATGCATTCAACTTTAGTCTTAATTCCAAACCAAAACCTAGCGCAATATCTACCGGTAGATGTGTCTACTCATAGGTAAGTCCCACTGAGTTCAGTGGGGCTTAATGTCAGGTAAGCGGGCGTAGGATTGCAGCCATAGTGTGTGAAACTCACCTTGATGCCTCTTTCTCTTTGTTGTCTCCACTTCCCCACTGCTGAAATCTAGATTTGTAATCTCCTCATCACTGGGATCTTTATGTTTTGCTTCTGTTTCTTTGGAAAGTTCACATACACTTGTAGTTGCACATTATGTTTGTTGCTACAGGTGGGGGTGGGGGATGTCCATTTCGAGAGAGGGATTATATATTTAAAGAGGTGCACCACACCTTCCTGCAGAACCCTTGTCACCAATATCTAGACAGCTAAGGATGGAGGGACAAGATTTTAACTTTCTGTAATCGTTTGTGTAGGTGACACAATTTCTTTTCCCAAGGAAATGAATGTCAATCATACCATTATAGCAGAAGGTAAAAGGATGCATTCAGAAACATCACTAGGGTGAGAACTGAACCTGTTCCCCACCCCTGACAACTGTAGCCATCAAGAATTCATTCTCTTTCTGTCTGGTTTTCCACTGTGATAGCAGAATGGTAGATTTAAAAGGCTTTTGGTATGATCCAACAGGGTGGTTACAGAAGGTTAATGGTTAAAGATAACCATATGTTCTGCATATGCATGGCTAAGTTATGGTGAAAGCTGACAAGAGAAGATAGATTAGGGAATTTATACCAGAAAACAAGGAAGAGAGAGTGAGGGTGTTCACTCCCAACATTTAGGATATTGTATGTGCACCAGATATCCCTGTCTCTGATGAACTTGACTAGTGCAAGAACAGAATGAAGTAATGTGCAGAGTAAACTGCTACCAGTGAAACGTAATACATTTTTGCTCTCTGAATATTTTATGTAATTCCTTTTATGTTGTGATTGGACAAGGGGCATGCTGACATTTTTAAAATGCCCAGGTTTATCTCCCTGGCAACGCAGCAACAAGTGAGGTTAATGCCATGTGCCTGTGTTGATGACTTGGAGTGACGCTGCATGCTGAGAATGTCTGCCTCTTTCGGGCCATAACTTCACTTACTGTTCTTTTTAAACTTCTCAATCTACCGAACTGTCTTTGTGTGTCTATGCCTTCATGTTCATGGAAATAAAACTTAAGGTTGCCTTCTCAGGCTTATACTTCTAGAGAGAAATACTCTTGTGAACACAAGTCCAAATTTGAGGTGGGGTGTGTGCACTTGCTTCAAGGTTCAACCTGGTCTGTTTCAGAGGTGCTATGTGTCTTACCAGTACAACTGAATTAGATCTGGTAAAAATGAAGCTGTGTTTCTCCTTACCTCAGCCCTCATTCACTAAAATTCAGAATCTAAAAATGCCTATAGCTTCCCCCCTCTCTTCACAAATGAAATTTGTGGGTATAGCAGCCCCTTCAAAGTGAGTTAAGCCTGCCAGATTGTAGACTGATACATCCAGGGGTTTTCATGCAGGTCACCTTTAAAGTTTGGTTTCTTCTTTTTACACTTTCAGCCAGAATTGGAAGCAACTTGCAGGCATGGTTACCTATTTTGAGTTTCAGAATGACAGCTGCAGTAGTTTTCCTTTTTTTAAAGCTAAAGGTGGTACTATTTTTGGCTGGAATTTCTTTGGAGTAGATCAATAGTGTACTAATAAGGACTGCTGCCCTTGCATCTCAGCATTATGTTTATACGTATTCTGTTTGAAATATTTTTTAAAAATGTGAATATAACATTTCTTAAGAAGCAAAGTAGGTTGATGTCTGTCCCCCGCAACCCCCTGTTCTTATCTTATCAAAAAATTGCTTAGTATTTTTAATGCTTTAACCTGCATTATTGCTTTCCACTCTTTAAATGTAGGAATATTCTGAAGACAGCAACTCTGAACCAAATGTGGATTTGGAGAATCAGTACTATAACTCTAAAGCCCTGAAGGAAGATGACCCCAAAGCAGCGCTTAGCAGTTTTCAGAAGGTTTATAGTTTTTTGTTTCTTTATATTGGTACACATGTAACTGTGTTAGTTTTATGATGTTAGCCGCCCTGAACCCGGCTCCAGCTGGGGAGGGCAGGGTACAAATAAATTATTATTATTATTATGTTCCAACTAAATGTTTTCCTCCAAGTTTGTAAGAGCTTTCTGATCTGTGGTGGCCTGATGCAGCTGTAACTCTGCTCATTAGTCTTGGGACATTCCTCCTCATTTCATTAGCCAGTTATGGCTAATGTTTTGCTTTCTAATTCTATATGTTAAACCATAGTTTGAAGCAGGTTTGCAAAATGTGGTCTGGGCTAAGCACTCTTAGCGTCAATGTCAGTGCGGACATAGGCATGGTTCATATGTCATGTTAAATCATAGTTTGGCTTAGTGCAAACAAGGAGCATATTCATGCACACTGCTCAAAAGTTTCCAGGGCTCCTCCCCTGCTGCTACAGTGCCACAGACAGAATAAGCCTAACTTACTATGCTGTCCAAACCCATTGCTTAGACAATACCACAAGCCAGACTCCTGCTGGTTTCATCCACTTACACACTACTCTGCTGGTTTCTTGATTATATTTGCTTGTGATACGACTTTTAAAGTTGTTAAAGACACATTAGCCTCAGAACATAACGCAAGGGAGAAACTAATACATATGCTTTATTTTTGAAATCTTAAGGTTTATTTAATATTAGTTTTGTTCTATAGCAGAAGGTTAATCAGGATCTTCTAGCAGATCTCTGGGTGGCCCATTCATGTTCTACAGTATATATAAATTCCAGTGCAGCCTAACTTGGAATACTCAGTAATAGGTCCAGAATTCTTGAATTGGTGACAATTCCAATAATGCTTGAAATGTTGCATTGGATGGGATTGTTACACAACATGGTAAATATGAAACATCACAGAACCAGCAAAATAGTGGGGAAAGAGTAAGTTCTTGATGAAGATTTATCTATGTCTCTGACCATCACCAAGCTATCAAGTTAGACAGCAGTGGGAGTTAGTAGAATGACAACATTGCAAAAGCATTTCCAGACTGCCTTGGTAGATTGTTAAATAGGCTTCAGCATAACTTTTAATGAAATTTACAGATATCTAGAAAAAATTATCTTTGATTTATGTGGTTTTTTTATAGGTTTTGGAGCTTGAAGGTGAAAAGGGAGAATGGGGATTCAAAGCATTAAAACAGATGATAAAAATAAATTTCAAATTGGTAAGCTGTATACTGTTTTTCCTTGCTATTTTCTGTATTTGAAATTAAACCATATAAGTAGGGCAGCAAGGCACTTTTATCAAATGGCAATCTTCCTCCTTTCATTTGCTTACATGTACCCAAAAGGCATTTCATTGCTGATATAACTCAGCATTGCTGCAGTTGCCACAAGGTTGCTCTATAATGAATAAATTAATAAATGCATATGAGAGATTTCCCAAACCAGTATATTTCTTGTAAAAGTGTCTGTATTTCGTTTTTTAAGTAAAAAAGTTGATGCCCTCTTCAAAACTAGTAATAAACTAGTTTCCATATATACTGGCATTATAGCCTATAACAGCGAACCTTATCATTGTAAAAATAAATAAATGAAGCTTTATACCTGT
Source organism: Lacerta agilis (assembly GCF_009819535.1). Classification (NCBI taxonomy): domain Eukaryota; kingdom Metazoa; phylum Chordata; class Lepidosauria; order Squamata; family Lacertidae; genus Lacerta; species Lacerta agilis. Next base: position 12,870,186 of record NC_046324.1, on the reverse strand, counting down.
GGGTCTTAATGCATTAAACTTACATAGAACCTGTTTCCATCGTCCTTAAGTATCCATTAATATCCTGTAGGGAGAAATATGTTGAAGCCTCAGACTGCATAACACTAATGTTTGATTTAGCCTTACGTGAATGAGACTTGAGCCTTCTTCCCCTCTCCTGCTTGGCAGCAAGAATTTTATAAACTTTTGCTTCCCATTTTAATTCCAATTTAACTAATGTCAGAAGGCTAAATAATGGTTTTACTGAAAAAGCCAACTTCATAAATAATGGTTTTTAATTATCTTGTTTCAATAATCTGTGGTTAAGATTAATCACAGTTTAGGGTTCAAATGTAACATATTGTGGTAAATGGAAACGAACTCCTGTGCTGTTCTCACAACTATAGAAGGTGGGTGGGTGGGGATTGCATGAGACCAATGCTTGTGCCAATGCTAAACCATAGTTTAACATTAGATTGAAACTTTCAAAGTGCTGTGGTCATATTTATAACTTTGAGGGAATGACATAAGGACCACATGCTTTACTTGCTTCTCTCCACCAGGTCATGCATACCCAGCAGACAGAAAGACACACACACAATGCCATTCCATGGGGTCTTGGCATACACACACACACAGAGGGGGGGGGGTGAGAGTGCTTTTCAGCACTTGAAAAACATTGATCTAAGGCATGGACCCTTCTAGATCTTCAAAAAAATTTCATAGGGTGATGATGACAAAATCATTAACAAATCACAGAACACACAGGTGACCTATGATTGGATGGTGGTTTTGTGGGAATCCCTTGTAAAAAATGTTGAGGATGCAGAAAGATCTCTACCTTGGATCCAGGTTTTTGCAATATGGTAGCACTGGACAGCATCAGATCTGTAATTTTCATAGTTCTATTCAATGGAGACATGTCATGTGTGATTTGATTATGTTCATGCAGGGAGAGGGAGACCATGAAAAATTGCAGTTTCAAGTCGATCCATTTTACTGTGTGCATATGCCTTTTTCTCTCTGTTGAAACTTGTAGCACCCCACTGTCTACCCCCTGGTCACTCTGTTTTCCTCCTCTCAGATTGCTGCCCTTTCCTTCCTCCCCACTTGGTCACTCCTCTTTCTGTTTAGCTTCTGTACTAAGTTTTGAAAGCACATAGAATTCAAAGAATATTGCTTTTACAAGATTCCTTCTCCAACTTCATGTCATGTCTTTTCGAGGAAAAAGGTACCTCACCACATTTGCAGGTACCAGGGGAAGTTCAAGAGTACTGTTGCACCCGCAGATGCCTCATTGGTAATCCTCCTACACAGTATTTGTGTTACGTAAGGTCATGTTCTTCTAAAACATCTAAACTAAATCACTCCGACTTTTCCAGCTGTGAGTAATGTGCTCATTTCAAATGTATGCACACTCTGTGGTTTTAAAATTGCACACCTCTAGTTGCACATGCAGTGTACCAAAAATAAACACTTTTGTGTGATTATTTTTGAATGCCACTGGACTCTGCTTCTAGTCCTAAATGCTTAGTTGTTTTTCCCCTTGCAGACTAACTTTCCTGAAATGATGAACAGATATAAACAACTATTGACATATATACGGAGTGCAGTTACAAGGAATTATTCCGAAAAATCCATCAATTCTATTCTTGATTATATCTCCACTTCCAAGCAGGTTAGATTATCCTTCCTTCCAAATTCTATGTTTTGCACCTTTTAAAAAAATGAACTTTGAGAATAATTGCACTGTTGCCTATTGCTAGTCTCTCTCACTGTCAGTATAATAGGTAGGGAGAGCGCTGAGTTAGATTTATAATTTAGAACTGCAGATTTGCACTTCTAAGTCACAGGAAAAAAAATTGTTGTGAATTTTCAAGGACTGACCCCGTGTGCAATTTAATGTCACCTAGTGTTTCTCAGGATGTTGTATGAACTGTACTGAAGTGACATTGGTGTATCTGTTTTAGACTATGCTCAAGATGACACAGAGAGAGAATATGGGGATTTCAACAGAGCCCTGTCAGCACTCATTGATTCCTTAACAGAACTCAGCAAAAAAAAACACCCCACCCTAATCTAATATGTAACAGTGCAGTGCTCTTCTCTCCGCCCATCAGAAACGTGCAGGCTATTTAAAAAATGCTGAAGAATGTTCTTGGAGGGGTTCTGCAGAAGGCTATGAAATCCTTGAGCCTTCCAGCTTCATTGTTGTTGCTCTGCCAGCTATACTTTAACAGTACAGTTTCAAAACACTATCTCAGTTTTAAAACAGTTGGCATCTGCATGTACTAAGTTTTCAAATCCCTGCCTGATTGGGTTTGCATCTCAAAGTTGGATTGCAGAAGTATTTTGATTCTGCCATGAGCTCTGTGTGACTTGCTTTCATGGGCCAAGTTTTCTGGGGTCAGGAAGAGCTACCCTGGCCTGTGCCTTTCCAAGACACTTTGAAGAGCCATTGCTGAGATTCATACATGATAAATAGCATGGCACAAGAGCTCTTAGCAGAAACCCAGAGCCTTTTGAGAAATTACTATTTCTACTTTTGCAGCTAGAGAATAGCTTGAGCAGTTCTGAATGCAAACTCAGGAGCTATAAATCTCCCATCCAAATGACTGACCAGGCATAGGCAAACTCTGGCCCTCCAGATTTTTGGGACTACAATTCCCATCATCCCTGACCACTGGTCCTGTTAGCTAGGGATGATGGGACTTGTAGTCCCAAGCATCTGGGGTGCTGGAGTTTGCCTATGCCTGGACTATACATTATCCTCCTTTCACTACTATGGCTGCTCTGTCATCCCTGGTGCCTGATGAAGCAGCCAATTATGTTCCAACACGAACAGTAGACTCAGTTTAGTGAGGGCCAAAGATGGGGAGAGGGGAGGTTGCAGCAGCTTTATTCCCATAAAGGGGGAGTGGAATCTACAGCTTTCAGAGAAATTGAGAGCCCAGGTGAGGGTACATAATTATGCCCAAGAGAAATGGTGGCACATCTTAACTATTAAGCAGAACTCCTTGGGAAAGTTATTATTTGTTAAGTTTTTCTCAATTACAAAAGTATGTATGCCTTAAGTAGATGTTACAATGTATAAGTTGTTGATTTCTTCATCTGATGTATTACGAACTGTAGTTTAATCTTGCTCTTTGCATATGTTCATGTTGACTTTATTAACAGACACAAATTTGCTGTTTACAATTATAGAATTCTGATTTTTTATGCCAGATGGATTTGCTTCAGGAATTTTATGAGACAACACTTGAAGCTCTGAAAGATGCTAAGAATGATAGATTGTGGTTTAAGACAAACACAAAGGTATCATGGGCAGTGGGGATTTTGTTTGAAAGTAATTTTTTTAAAGTGTGTGTTTAGAACTCACAGTGTGTTTTTAAAAAGCAACTTGTTGTTTACAGCTTGGCAAATTATATTTAGAACGAGAAGAGTATGGGAAACTACAGAAGATTTTGCGCCAGCTCCATCAGTCATGCCAGGTATGTTACAATCTATTTTCTCTACTGTTTTCAAAATATAATTAATATAGGAGGATTTTATTTTTTATAATGTGTTTTATTATGTTGTGAGTTGCCTTGGGACAACCCTAAAAGGCAGTGTTTCAATACTGAAGTAAATAAAACACCCAAAACTTGATAATGAGGTGGTTTGGCAAGCACCTCTGGAGAAATGTTTCACAGTGATTGTATCACTACTAAGGTCCTATATTCAGCACTACAAATCTAAAGTCCTATAAAGACTGTACCCACTACAAGGCATCATCCCCTTTCTGTCTCTGGTGAGTGTTGCATAGAAGAAGAATGTGCTACAGAGATGTGTGCCAGGTTAGTTTTTCAGATGCGCTTGAAGATGATTCAGAAGCATTTACTAGTTCCGAATTCTGTTGCTGGCGATGTCAGGACTCTGATAAGTTGTTCATTTGCATTGGTTGCCAGTGTGTTTTTGGAGCCCATCAAAGGTACTAGTTATGATCAAAGAAGCCCTAAATAGCCTGAGTCACTATATTAGCTTACACACAGAAATAGAAATTAGTTTTGTAATTGTTATGGTTTGGCAAAACAGCAACAGTCTACATATTGTGCTGATTTTTTGCTTTATGCATCTACATTCAACTAATATGATCAGTAACAAATGGTGGCTATTTTTTCTGTCCTTTTAGTAAGATTAGGTTTTTTAAAAAATGTGTGTTGATTTTTTAAACCATGCAAGACACTACTTCAGTTTTCTGTCCCAGGAAAGCTTATATGGAATGTGAAATAATATTATGCTTTAAATTCTGATTACAGTGGTACCTTGGGTTAATGACTTAATTCGTTCCAGAGGTCCGTTCTTAACCTGAAACTGTTCTTAACCTGAAGCACCACTTTAGCTAATGGGACCTCCCGCTGCCGCTGCGCTGCCAGAGCACGATTTCTGTTCTTATCCTGAAGCAAAGTTCTTAACCTGAAGCATTGTTTCTGGGTTAGCAGAGTATGTAACCTGAAGCGTATGTAACCTGAAGCGTATGTAACCTGAGGTACCACTGTATATTTAAGAGTGCAGGTTAAGATTTTTATGGAGAAGAGAGTCGTAATTACTTTCCCAATTTACAGTGCACATTTTTCTTCCTTTTTGTTAGACTGATGATGGAGAAGACGACCTTAAGAAGGGTACCCAGCTATTGGAAATATATGCTTTGGAAATTCAAATGTATACAGCACAGAAAAATAATAAAAAACTTAAAGCACTATATGAACAGTCATTGCACATCAAGTCTGCCATCCCCCATCCACTGATCATGGGGGTCATTAGAGGCAAGTGCTGTTTACTTTTCGTTATCCGATCACATAGCATTTGTCTAGTTAGTTCACTGCATTTACCCTGTATTTTTCTATTGTGTAAAGACAGGTAGTTAAAATCTGAGCATCTTTTGTCTGCTTTTATTATAAAGGATTTTATTGGATTGTGCATGATGCAGGAAATAATGTTTTTGTAGGAATGCATCACTTCCTTTTGTGTAGATGCAAATCCTAGCATATTGTTTGCTCAAGGCATATTCCACAACATAATGTTTCCGTGACTTGAAGTTTTCTATTTGGAATAATTCCATCTGAACAAATGTATTTATAGTAGGGTTTTTTTTTTAATGTAACAGTTGAATCTTTACCCCAGGGTGGCAGTGTCCTTCTTTAGTTCTCTTTAGAATGCGTGCTTGGAGTAGGTTGTACAATCTGGAAGATCACAAATGAAGTTCTGTTATTTGGTGTGTTTGCACTTTGTCAGAATTAGAAAATAAAAGGTCATTTCTAGATGTTCTGCTGGTATCCATATTGAAAAAACATAGCATGCTAGAAGGAATATTTCTGGTAATTGTAAGACAACAATATTGATCTCTGCTTGTATTTCTTTCAGAATGTGGTGGTAAAATGCACCTAAGAGAAGGTGAATTTGAAAAGGCACATACTGATTTCTTTGAAGCGTTCAAGAATTATGATGAATCAGGGAGTCCAAGAAGAACCACTTGCTTAAAATATTTGGTCCTAGCAAACATGCTGATGAAGTCTGGAATAAACCCATTTGACTCTCAGGAGGTACAGTTCTCAGTTTCTTACTGCTTTTATGAAGGCAATTAGCATAAACCTTTTAGTTGGTATCTAAATATGCTTATTGTTGTTTCTGTCCTGTTCAGGCAAAACCATACAAAAATGATCCAGAGATTCTAGCAATGACAAATTTAGTAAGGTAAGAGCTAGTTTCCCTTAAGGGCAAAGCTAGAAGCAAATTTTAATCTAAATAATCTAGTGAGCTGTAGAAACAAACTCAAAAGTTGGTGTCAAAATTACCCTTAACAGGAGAAAGTTTACCAAATCTCAGATTTTCAAAATGTGCTGAAGGCATACTCGCATTGCGTTTTACTGTAAATGAGATTGCACTGAATATTAAAATCCTTATTCTCTGCATACAGGCCAGGAGCCACAGAGCCATTCAACTAAACCCAGGTCCTATGAAAGCATAAAAAAGTGTGTTTATAAAACACCAATCCTCCCCCAATACCACATGGCAAACCATTCTTGAAACTGAGAGGGCTTCCAAAAGTAGTTTCTGTTGTAGTGGTATGGAGGTCTGCTGCTGAAAGAGAAGTAAACTCACTTTGCCCAAGCCCTTGGTCATACTTAGCAATTTGAATACTCACCTTCAGTTTCTGTTCATCCTAGGAAACGGGGGGGGGGGGGTTAAAGCTCACTATAGATAATGTGTTCACCTCTGTTTGGATCATAGCAATCAAATTCTGTTATCTGTTTTCTTTCCTAATTGACTAAATTGTAATACAGTGCACATGCTCTCTTTCTCACTTGAAGTGCCTATCAGAATAACGACATCACTGAATTTGAGAAGATTCTGAAGACAAATCACAGTAACATCATGGACGATCCCTTCATAAGGGAACACATTGAAGGTATAGCTGTGAAGAAGTCTTGTGATTTTAGCCAGCCCGAGCTCCTCATCCATGTCCACAGTGTATAAAAAAGGCCTTCTTTTGTAGCGAAAGCATGATAAAAATGTAACCAGAATAATATTTTGTGCTAGATAAGGCTGAATAAAATGATTTTGCAAAACAAAAATTGGCAGGAGTTTGACTGGAAGAAGAAAAAATAGATTTTAAGTATTAACAATTTTTACTGACTGCTGAGTAGCTTACCTGTGTTGGGGTTGGGAGAAGGAACCATACCTTGCAGCTTCATGATGGTACAGCAGAAAGAGTCTCCCTGATTATCTGTGAGACTAAAGCACTGTCCCGCACAGCCGTTAGCTGGTGGGCTGGAGTGTATTGGACCTGGTTGCCAGGGAAACCAGGACATACTCTGATCCTAACCACCAACATGGGCAATCCAGGAGACATCTGCCCAGTTGCCAAGAGAAACAAGATTGGGGCAGGGGGGCAGTCTTGCCTGGAATGGAGCAGAGGGAGCATACATAATTCATCACTGAAGCTTTAGAGTAGCCTTTCTCAACCTCAAGTCCCCAGATGTCATTGGACTACAACTCCCATCATCCCTAGCTAGCAGGACCAGTGGTCAGGAATGATGGGAGTTGTAGTCCAACAGCATCTGGGGACCCAAGCTTGAGAAAGGCTGCTTTCAAAGATGAGTGGGAGGGGTGGCCCAGGGAGGCAATGAAGTGTGACAAACCTCCTCGCCTCTGATCCAGTGTATCATGGGGCAGCCAAAGGTATAGGGCAACCTTTGTGTTACAGTTGTGATGTTATATTCCTATGATATTAAAGCCCTGGCCTCTAATGAACTATACTAACAATCAGTATCTTTTTCAGCTCACTGTGTCTTGAGTAGCTGTTAACTAAAGATGTCAGGAATTGAACCTGATGACATTTACTTGGGAAACTTTCAGTTTCTACTGGTTGATGCCCATTTTGTTTCCAAACTGAGCTACCATTTGAGTTAGGGGGAAAGCCTTAGGAGCATTTAAATACAGTTGAATAATTTGTTAGTTTGATTTAAATTTCACACGAATTCCCAGCTGGAAACGTCATTTGAGAGTACATTCTTAGGGTTTGATATACAATCTTAATGCATCTATAAAAGTGTAGTGATCACTGGATATAAAATTAGACCTATGCATTTGTTTTTATCTAAAATGCTTTCATTGTATTCATACAGTAATTACCTTGCTTTTGTTCTTTTCCAGAACTTTTGCGAAACATCCGAACACAAGTGCTTATAAAATTAATTAAGCCTTACACAAGAATACATATTCCTTTTATTTCTAAGGTATTTGAACATACTGTCTCCAGAGGATTACACTTAAAACTGCTTGCAAAAAAGGGGGAGAAAAGCTGCATCTTGATATTTTTTTCCCCTCTTGAAGGCTTTAACAGCTGGCCAACCTCTTGTTTGCTGCTTCCCTTCCAGATGCCAGGGTTGTGAGAGATGCTGTAAATCCCAGAGGAGCACAGCATAAGTTTAGGCTGTGACACTGGGTTGAGATGAGATGATTCTTTGGCTCAAATGTTATGGCCGGGGGTCAGCAAAAGGAGCGGCTCAAAAACCGATTGCAGTTTTCTGTAGAAAGAAAATTCTGTTAATTTGTGGCAGCAGGGCTTACTTACCTATTAGTGATGTCACACACACACACACACGCCACGTTTGTTCTTTGTTGGCTTGCCACTGCTACAAATGTCAATGGCAGCAGATTTTCTAACAGCTCCCACCTCTAGCAACTGCCCTCTTTCACCCAGCGGTGCATGATGCCACATCATGATGTGCCATAGGGCATTCTGGAGTGAAATGGGTGTCTGTGGATATGGTTGTTACTTGCAGCAGCAGCAAACTAGAGTTTTCAAAGGAACAGAAATAAAAGTGGGAGGGTCTGGTGAATAACAGTCGACTACTGCCGACTCAAATTCTTTTCTGTATTTGCTACTCTTAAATGGAGGGGCGGGGAGAGGTAAATGTGAGATCAACACTGCTATTGGATGCACATTCATCTTCCTCACAAACCTATGAAACTACATCTGTGAAAGATAAGTTTGAAAAGCTGTGGTCAGTGCCTTCTAACTTCTCAAAAGCCGTACAGGAGGCTGAAGTGGAATTGCAGTGGGTACAGAGGCCTGCACAGCTACTTGTTCTTCAGTTGAGCTGGCAAAATCAAAATTAATTAGGCAGATTTGGTTATTTGCACAATTTATTACAGAATTCAGTTTTCATTGGCTTTTTTTTAAATGTGAAAGGCAAAGCCATGGTTTATGCTAGCTAGTTAAAAGTCCATGCCATTATTGGAACTTCCAGATGTGCAACAAGAACAAGTCGTACCTTGGTTCTCAAACGTAATCCATTCCGGAAGCCCCTTCGGCTTCCAAAACGTTTGAAAACCAAGGCACGGCTTCCAGTTGGCTGCAGGAGCTTCCTGCACTCAAGCAGAAGCTGCGTTGGATGTTTGGCTTCTGAAAAACGCTTGAAAACCGGAACACTTCTGGGTTTGCAGCGTTTGGGAGCCAAATAGTATGAGTACCAAGGTGTTCAAGAACCAAGGATCGACTGTATAGAGTGGCTTTCCTTCTTACTTTCTGCTCAGAATTCAGCTTCACTGGTTTCACTCAAGTCTCCATGGTGCAGCAGCCTCTTGGTCATAATTGGTGTCAGTAGTCTGTGAAAACCATGGTTGAGCTTCAAACTCTTTGGTTTAGATACATTTTAAATTGTATAGCTAAAAAGGAAAACAAGATTTTGCGCTACATCTGAACCCGGCCCCTGTCCCAGTCCCCTCAACAGCCTGACCTGTACATAGGTTTTACTATTGCAAGTAAAGTCAAGATAACTATAACTGATTCCGCTGTTTGTGTTAAAACTTTCCTACCCTTTCCTTTACCGTCATATATACCCACTGCAACATGCATCTTTCCTCAACCTGGTGTGCTCCAAATGTGGCTGGATTCAAACCCCAGATAGCACGGCTGGATGTCAGGGTGCTGCAAGCATCTTTGAATTTTTTTTTAAACATACAAACAAAACCTTTATTCAAAAGTTACAATACAATAGTCCAAACTTCTTGAGGTCACAAGGTTGGGAAGACTGGTGTATGGTATTGAGCTATAAGTGTACTGCCAGCAACAACCTGCAAGGCTGCCTCTAAAGGCTTTCATCTGCTAATCCTTCCTTTGTGAATGCTTCATCCTTCCTTTCCTAGTGATCATACTGGTATTGACATTACATATTTAGTCTACATCAACTTCACCCTTGCTTTCCTAGATAAAGAAAAAAATTGCTTACTACCCAAAGTTGCGTTGATATTTAATACCTCTTTTCTCCCTTAGGAGTTAAACATAGATGTAGCTGATGTGGAGAGCTTGCTTGTGCAGTGTATACTGGATAAGTGAGTATTTTCTTATTTTCCTTTTTGAGTACTGAATATTTTTAAAGGTTTATATATAGCAGGGGTGGGGAACTGGATTGGGCCAGATCCTTACCTCCCCCTGCTCCCACTCTTTTTGGTGCCTGGTAAAAATATTTTTATTTTGACAAGCCTATTCAGATGCTTAGGAAGTTGAAGTAATTATAATCTGTTTGAGTATTTTAACTTTTGCATGTTTTAAAGTACTGTTGTAATTTTTTCTTTTTATGTTTTTGGAAACAGCTATGAGGTTTTTGTTTTTTAATAATAATCATCATCAAGCAGTGTATAAATTTTATGAAATAAATAATAAAAATATCCTACTCATATTCAATAAATTAGGAGTGTCCCATGGACTTGCACACACCTTGTTAATCCCACCCTTCCCTTTTTGACCCCCACCAGAGTTAATCTGAACCAGTGACCATTAACCATAGTTAGTTTGCCAACTTCAGTTTGTAGCATTAATATAATTCCTCTACAGAAAGAGGAGTCGAGGGAACTGGAGATGTCAGGAGGGAGGGGAAGGACTCTATGAGCCCCTTGTTGTGCTCTTGACCTCCTGGCCATGAGTGGAAACACTCATAATTTGCATCAGCTTGTGTTGTCTGGAACATTCATAACTTTGCACCAGCCTGTATTACCTATGTTGTAGGTCGCACTTTAACACTTTCTTGTTTTGTCTCTTGCTTTAGCACTATTCATGGCCGAATTGATCAAGTCAATCAACTCCTTGAGCTGGATCATCAGAAGAGGGGTGGAGCACGGTATACTGCATTAGATAAATGGACCAACCAACTAAATTCTCTCAATCAGGCCGTAGTCAGCAAGCTGGCTTAACCAACAACAGGCAATTACAAAATGTACTTAAGGCAACAGCGCAGTGATGTAAACCTTAAAAACTGGGAATGGCAAAACTACTGTCGGTTGGTGTGCCCTGAAATTATTGGAGTTAATGGCAGAAGTGCTTTTTTGATCAGCTGGTTTGTGTTTTGCTGCTGCATTTATCCCAAGAAAAACAGCTTTAATCTCCAGAAGAAAACCAAATGCCACGGGATTTATGCTGTGTTGACATCTTGCCCTCACCATGCAACACCCTAATAATTTGTCAAGGGGCAACTAATGACCAGAGCGAAGGTTTTGTTTGTCATGATTTTAAATACACTGACACGTTCCTGTTGGTTTAAATTTAAACATATTTTACCTGCAGAAAAAAGAAATCTCACAAAAAATAACCTGCAATAACTTGAAATGCATACCCTTTTGAACACTTCCTTTTTCTCATGTATAAATCAAAATGTTTGCTGCATTTTGCAAAATGTCAGTTCTCCAAAAATGTGTCCATATATTTCTGTACCTGCAGTGTAGTAAAGGTTTAGAAGAAACCCCGTAATTATGGTGGCATACTGTCACTTAGGTTTCAAGCAGCAAAAATAAACAGTGCAGTTCAGAAATTGTACAGTTTTGTTTCTTGATGTGTTTTTCATTATGTGGCTGGCTTGTGTTAAGAGATTCAGGGAGAGTGTTGTTGCCTTCTGCCTGTATTTTGAAAGCACTCTGAAGGTCAGGGGCACCATCTACGAAGCTCTGTTGCTAAACAACTGCAATCTGTCAAAGGGGCTTATGTGAAACTTCCACACATGCCACATTTTCTTAGTGCAAGCCTAATACTGCCTGCTCCGTGGCTAGTCAGTCAAGAGCACTCCACTGGCATCTTCCCTTTCAGTTTCAAAGAAGAATGTTCTTGCTAACCATAGCTAGTGTCAAACCACATTTTGCACCTGGAATTAGAATGGGTTTGTAGACTGGCTGAACTAAATTTAGTTAATGAAAATACAAGTGCAGATGTAATCTTAACCATATTAGCTCTGAAACTGAAAGGGAGGTGGGAAATGTCCACATTGGGTTGCGAACCTGTGGGATGCACTTGATTATCTAATGTGATTAGGTAATTGTGCAACAGCTGCACCTATTAACTTAAATTTTGCACGTGTGTTTAACTATTACTCTTTGGTATTTATATGCAAACGCTATTGATCAAGCATTACCAATTTAACTGTTTGCTAATGTACAACCCTTTCTTAAGAGTGTCATAGCCACTGTTGTTTTGGCACGTCGCAGAACTGGATTTTTAAATCTTGGATTTAGATAAACATGGGCTGTGGTTGATGGGATTGCTCAGACGAGTGGTGCTAAATGGAGGTTTGTGGTTTTACTCTTTTTAAAAGAAAAGGGGGAGAAACTATAAATAAAAACTGTGGAAACGAAGACCAGCATTCAGGAGTCATACCTGATGGCTATGGAGTCCGAATTGGTCTTTTCATATGAGGATTTCTGAAGTGGCAGGTGGACTACAGACAGTTCTTTCACAGTCTGCCAATAGGAAGCAGTAGAGGGTATTTCAAAGCATTATTGCAGCTGAGACTGTTCGGTTTCCATATGGAATCTGATAGAATATGGTTAACAGAAGTAAAACTTTAAAAATGAGTGTTGGTTGGCTTTTTGTTCTTTTCATAGTAAATTCCTAGAATTGAGGGGATGTGGTTGTGGAAATATTTCTGAAAACCTGCAGGGTGTGTCCAAAGATGGAGTTTTTGTCCTGCCTGCCCATGCTTCTCCTCCTCTCCTATGTCCTGCAGCTGCTTCCCATTCTGTATCCTTATGTCTTCCCTTTGTACTAGCAGCACTGGTGAAAGGATAATCCTGGTTCATACATTTTAGATGTCTTGTGAAATTTCCCTTCCACCCTCACATGGCATCCCTTTTGAGAACATGCTGGATCAAGCAAAGTACTGTTTTATAACCCGATGTCTCTGAGAGCAGGAGCGCTACAGGTCATATGCCTACCAAGATTTTTTATTTTTTTGCAATGATGTCCCTTGTTGGTTTTGTTTTTTTGAGCCACCGCAGTCTTGAAAATTGCAGTGGCCATGTATACAGCTGCCATGTAGAGGCACTGTTGCATTCGAATGTTGCCTCCGCATGATGCTGGCTAGAAGCTCACTGGTTGCCTTCACGTGCTACCGGTTATGTGAGCAGGACCAAATAATTTCTTACTGCTTGTATAACAAACTATATAGTAGTGCATTCAATCCCTAGGCCAATAGCTTTCAAACTTCTGCCATGGAAATCCTGCATGTTGCAGAGCATTCTGAAATATGTTCTAGTGCACATCAAGCTCTCAAGAGGTATTGTTGTTCCACATGAACTGAAAGTACTGGTACATTCTAGAAGATGCCTTAACAATCCCTAGTGTGCTATGTAGCACAGCACAGGTTTCAGACAATGGTACCTGGAACACAATCACAATGTCAGTGTCTCCTCCCCACTCTTAAAAAAACCCCACATAGGTAACTGTGGGGTTGTTTGTTTTTTACTTGAGATTTAAACAATGAGAATTTTATTGTCCAGGGCTGAATTACGTACTGTGTATCCAAATGGATTCCCCACCTCCTTCCATTAAACATTACGCAAATCTGGGAAATGGCTTGTCATTTAAGGTAGGAGCCAAAATATATGTCTGAAATCAGATGGTTAGCTTTCTTTCATAGCTGTTAGCAAGGAGAAGCTTTCTGTACAAAAATAAGGAACAAGGGTTGGCACACTTTTCTGGCCTTGGGCCGGTTCTTCCGGCGCCGATCGCACAGAGGGCGGTGGAGCACGCGCCCATACGTGTGTGCACTCGCTTTTTCTGGTGCACTTCTGGCGCAGCACCGGGAATAGCTTGTGTGCGTGCGCATGAGCCTCCGCAGACCCGGAAGTGTGCTGGAAATGACGCGCATGCGCACAAGCTATTTCCGGCGCAGCGCCGACCCAGAGATGGGCAGCCATGCCGCACCAGTAAGAGCAGGCAGCGGCAGGGGTTGTCGGGGGCTGGATAATTGGCTCATGCGGGCCGTATCCAGCCTGCGGGCCTTAGTTTGGCGACTCCTGTTGGACCAACATCCTTTGAAACAATATCTAGCATGTAAAAGGTCCCAAGTTCATCTCTATAGAACTGAGAAAGACCCATCTGAAAATTGTGGAGATGTATTGCTAATACCAAGTTAGATGGAATAATGGTCTAATCTTGTATAAGGCAGCTCCCTAAGATGCTGGTATCTCCTGCATCAGCCTTTGTCACCATGGCATCCATGATAGGAACTATAGTCTTGTATGTATGTATGTATGTATGTATGTATGTATAGAGAGGTGGGTGGGTGTGGCAGGTGTCCTACCCATTCTGTAGTCGGGGCTCATGGTAAACTAAAGGATAAGATTTCAGCGCCAGTGCAGTCCAAATTCTGCATTCCAATTATGTGCCTTTTTATAAATTGTGCAACCAATGTCCATAATTTGCAAAATTCTACAATTTTTACATTTTCTACCGCAAGGTGGTATTCCAGTGTTACTCAGAGCAGACCTATTGAAAGTAATTGATATAACCAAATGAGGACTAATGGTTTATCCCCACTCCCCAACTCCAGTAGAGTTGTGGCAGCTGAACAGCTCTAGCTACAGACTGACATTGAAGGGTAGGGCAAAATGGAACATTTTCCCAGAGTGTGACAAATGGATTGGCTGTGTTCTGAATAAATTTTATTAGGGCTTATAGAGAAAAATACAAACCTTCATATCAAATATTGTTGTTTTTTGCCCAAACTAAGACTTTGTTCTAAATGCGAGAGAGAGAGAGAGAGAGAGAGAGAGAGAGAGAGAGAGAGAAATAAGAAAGAAAGAAAGAAAGAGAAATAGAAAAGGGGTTAAAGAGAGGGAGAAATAAAATTCAGAAAGTAAGGGACTTCTCATCTTTGTCCACTATAATTAAACAATATTCACTTCATCCACTCCAATATAACACCCAACAAATGGATTGGCTGCAGAGAAGCAGCATGTTTTATGATGTTCCATGGTTAGCAGGAATGTAGCTGGGCATTCATATAAAGCAGTATTCAGTAGGCAAAAAGCTGCAATAATTTTTGGCTTTGAAGCTATATGTTTTACCATATAGTATATAATAAGCTTGATGAGCAGAATACACACATGAACACCAAGCGAATCCATGGACAATTTATGTGTGTTAAGTTATTCCCAAAGAACCCTATGACACCATAAACAATATCATTGCTCTGGATGAATATGACATACTTTAAAATCTGGCGAGTGTGCCAGGACCCAGGCAAATTTGTCCTGGTGACTTGGTTGAGCCTCTGTGCCATCGGTTTGCTATTTTGCCCTATCTGTGGTGCAATTTCTCGGTCTGTTTAGGCCAAAGTAAGGCCCATGGAACTTGATGGGACTCACTCGCTATTAAGTGTGTTGAGGGTTGCAACTCTTAACCTTGTCCTTCGTTGCCTTCGTCCCCATTCCAAAGCTGCTGCTGTGAGCTACTAAACAGCATTCAGAGGAGGATTGTCTGGAATCTGACCCTGCCCTGTAGGAATCTATGCAGTCCTCCTACACCTTCTGACAGAGGAATTGCAGCACTGTAATAGAGACCAAGTTGTCGTAGATGAAGTGAGATAACAAACAGGGATCAGAAACTGGAAGGCAAACCCCACTGAAGGGTTAGGTCCTGCTTATATAGCAGTACAGCTGGCATTTCTGCCCTGCCTGATCAAGGAACACAGCACCACCTATCCAAAAGCAACCACTATTTGCACAATTGTGAACAACTGTATTATGCAACTTAAAAGGGAGAGAAAAACATGGTTGTTGAGAGATAGTTAAAGCAGGGCTGGAGAACCTTTGGCCTTCCAGATGTGGCAGAACTATGACTCCTGTCTGCACCAGCGAACATGGCCAATGGCCAGTGATGATGGGAGTTGTAGTTGAACATCTGGAGGGTAAAATGTTCCCCACAACCTGTGTTAAACACTGTCACAATAATTAAACCTGGGCTAGGCGCTTAGGACTGATTCTTGCAGAAGTTGTATCCCAAAGAATGAAAGGGAGACAACATAATGCAGATTTGTACCTCTTTATAGTCTTTGACACCCTTCCTTTTCTCTTAATTGTAATCTGTTTTAATTGTATTTTTAAATTGTTGTAACCCCCTCTCCACCACCCACCCACAACTCATGGCGAAGGTCAGTTCAGAAATACAGTAACAACAAAAATAGTAATAATAAATAATAGTAGGCAATGTGACTCAGCCAAAGTTATGTAACAACGGCCACCAGCACCTCTGGCTGGCTGTGATTATAATGCAAAGTGTTGTCCCGAAAACTTTCGCCTCCATAAAAATGTTGCACTGTGCATGATGGTCTATCGCATCACCCCTCCCAGTATAAGCTTTCTTAGATCCACAACTGTGATCTCAGAAACAGACAAGCAGGGCTGGTGCCAGCACATAGCATCCTTTGCCAAAGGACAAGGCCCACCGCCACTGGTACCAGCGCCCCAGCTGCCCTTTACTATTAAAGCAGTGTCTTTCCACTTTAAATAGTCAAAGCTTACACCCAAAGAATCCTGGAAAGCATCATCTGTTAATGTGGCAGCTATTGGGAAACCTACATTCTCCCACAGAGCTACAATTTTCAAAGTGGTTCCCTTCTTCTTGGGGAACTCTGAAAGCTGTCGCTCTGTGAGAGGAATGGGCAACATGTGAGTGTCTCCAAATAACTCTCAACACACTGAACTACAGTTCCCAGGATTCTTGAAGTGGGGGAGTCAAGACTGTTTAAGATGGTTCTGCTTTAAACGTATAGTGAAGATGGGGCCCAGGTGTGGTCTAGACCTCCCTTTATTCTCCCCTCCCCACGGTCCATGGAATTGGGCTTGCCGCTACCACCATTTTAAATTTCCTCAAGTACCAAAGAGCTGAGCTAAGGCCCAGTGTTTTACCTACTTGTTTCTATTCGGAAAAGAATGTTTTGCACACTCACCTGGAAACATTTTTATTTATTAAAACATTTCTATACCACCTCGAGCATATCAGTTTGGAAGCAATGCACAGTCAATTGTTTAACATACTGGCATCCACCTTTACAGTAAATCAATACAGATAAAAATGATAATAAAGCTGATAACACAGGACGGAGTTGAAGCATAACAGCCTGCTGGGAATAAAGATGAGCAAAGGTCTACAAACACAGGAACCTACTTTAGCACAGGTATTGGGTATCTTTGTTGTTCCCAATATTGCTCCTATTGTCCCTGGCTATATGCCATGTTTGTTGGGGCTGGTGGGAGTTGTAGTTTGGCAACATCTGGAGCGTCAAAGGTTCCCCAGCCCTGTTTTAGTGAGCCAACAACTTGCCTGATCTGAAGAGAGGTGTTCTATAAAATCTTGCCACCCTAGAAAAGGCCCTACCCCTCACCAAATTTGTTGACTACCAAGAATGCATTGTCCGCCAAACAAGCAAATAGGGCAAAAGAGGTGAAGGTGCTCCTTCAACACCCAGCTGGAAGAGGAAGCGATTCTCAGAGTGAGTCCAGAGAGCAACAGTGGGTCACAGCATTCAGAGAGTTGGAAAAGAGACTAGAGTTGCATTGCCACAACCTGCCCTGCCATCGGTCTTGCTTCTGTCCAGGAGCGCCACAAAATGTCTGTCCCGCTGTTTGGCACTATACAGGCTAAACGGGGTACCACTAGAAGGCAAGCACATGTTCAATACGCTTCCGGCTACATTGGTGAGAGCAGTGGTTAGAATGACCTTGGTTGACCAAGCCACTATCTCCCTGCCTAAGCTACCTTGCAGGCTGGTTTCAAGGATAAACTGAGGAGGGGAGTACCATGTGTGTACTAGGAGATACTTAAATGAGTGGGAATACATCATAAACCTTTATGTCAAACTCTCCTCCCTCAAAATCTGTATAGCTGCTGGAAACTGTTGCACAGCCACAACAGAATCAGTGAATCCTTTCTATGCCCCAGGAGGGTCTTTGAGATGTTTTGGAGCCCCACCATAGCCCTCATTCTCATTTTTCATGCATGCAATAGTCTGATAAAGGATGTGTGTATGGATTAGACAATATCTCTTTCTTCTCTTGTCCAGCAGGATAGGAGTGTATTCCCTGTATTCCTTGTCCAGCAGGATAGGACTGTTGAGTAGCCAGTTCATGCTGGTGCTTTCTTCAGGAATAGATTGTGGTGAAGAAATTATTTATGGGATGTGGTGCAGTTGGTGTAAATACATAAGAAGTGTATTGCTGGATCTGACCAAAGGTTAATCTTATCTAGCATTCTATTTCCAACATACCAGCCAGCTGCATTTGTAATCTGAGTACAATGGTGACTTTGTCACACGTGAACATTACCCAATCCATTCTGTTTTGACACTATACCATAGAAACAGACTCTAATGGGGAAACATGCACGTGAATGGGTTATTTCAGACCAGTTTCTCCATGCTGTACTAGAATCACCATTTAAATTTCCTCAGAGTGCTCTAGAACAATACTATGTTGGGGACCTTGTAGAAAACTGAAACAGCAGTTCTGAAATCCTAATATAGGAGGACTAGAATAAATCAGTACAGGTGAGATCTGCTGATTTTCTGGGGCATCAACAGTTGCTGCAAGGTGTTGGATGTTGATATCTGGCATAGTTCCAGTGCACACTCTTATCTTCTCCCATATAAGTGAAGAGTTTCCTATGGAGAAAGGTACAGTAAAGTGCTCCACTTTGGGACACATTGAAGCAAGTACAAAAACCGTTTTCTGTTCTAGTCATGGAGAGGGGTGTGGGCAGTTCCTACCTTATTCAGGATCCTGAACAAGGGGGTACAGTGTGCCCACAAACAGATCCACAGCACCCTCTAAGGCTCCTTGCAATGTAAAAGCCATCCAGCGGTGCAGTTATGCAGTTTTAGATTCTGGATTTAATGACTTCGTACACATAGATACTTCTTTACCCTAGCATTGGCATTTGAGATTTATATTGTCAGGATCCACTCTATTCTTCTGATGGTTTTTGAAAACTGACTTTAATGTTGTATTTTATATTGTTGTAACCCTTCACAGGGATCTTTTTGTGGTCAAGGGCAGGCAGGAAATCCAATAAATAATAACAGATGAAAATATGAGTTACTTTGCCTAGTCCAAACTGTGTCAAGACATCCCTGTTGCATTTGGGGAACCCTCCTGCTCATTCAGCCGACTGGGACTCTGGATTCTGCCCTGACAGCACCACTGAAGCCCTCCTCTGTGCACACAATCTGCCCATCATAGTGACAGACATTTTGCTGCCATATAATAAAACAGAACTAGAAAGCACTACCCAGATTAGCTCTGAAGAACTGCATTGTTAACAAAGCCTGAATAACAGCCTTTACAAAAAAAGAAGAAGTGACCTTTATGTGGGCATGTATTGCTGAAGCATAAACGAACTGTACAATGGCCATTTTCATTGTAGCAATACATTTATTTTAAATACGATCAAGCAAATATCTTAAGAAAAATGTCACAGGCTATAACTTGACAGTCGGCACCATTTGGAGTAGGATTCATAACAAGCTGAACTGCATTCCAGATTTACAATCCTGATGGCCATTACAAAGAAGGCAGTTGTTTCAGGTCCTGCTTGTAGTGGGCATTTTTCACTGGATTCTCTGGGCAGACGGGTTCTCCCACATTTCTCAGAAGAAGAGCAGTGACTGGGTTTTTAAATAAGTTGTTTCTCAACAGAAGTACAACATGCACAAACATATGTGTTGCATGCCACTGCAATCACAAAGCAGTGCGAGATTCCAGGCGTCCCTATTGGAAATGAGGCACAGCAGAGACTGTGGTGTCTTTAGGATATATGGTTTATTTATACATATATACAACTGAGCCTATGATGGAGGGGTTCACAGCATTAACTCCCATAGCAGCAGCCTTGCATTCAAGCAGAAATCAGCCATAGCTCACTCTCCATCTTTTCAGCCTGCAGCTTCCCCCTGTAGGTCACATCACAGTAAACTTGCTCTCAAACTCAAGCTTGTTCTTCTAATTATCAAAAGCTGGAGGATGGGACCCACTCTTTCGTTTTCTGGCACAGACCCCTTTTGCTCTCTTATTAGCTTTTTACCCAGCTGATCACCTCAATGAAAGAAGGTAGCCTAGTTTATATTTTAACCCTGCTGAATGTAGGGATTAGAAGGCTTGATCAGATTTTAACACCCACTCATAAACTATATTACAAAGAACTGAAAGGTGGATTAGAGAGGGATTTAGTTGTTTACTTTCAAAAGTTATGAAACCTTTACACACTTTTTATCTTCTTGATGACATCTTACCCTCCTGGATTTATTAATGAATCATGAAACTCTCCTTTTAAATTGCAGGGTTTTAAGCACGCTTCATCTGATCTGTATAAAACCATATTTTGGATACACTCCTTTATTGCAGATGCTGGAAATGATATGAAGGGGCAAACATTAAAATTATTGTAGCATCATAGCTGATGGGGGGGGGGGAACTGTAAGCCCCTCCCCTTAATCTCCTAATTCAGCCTTCTGACAGCACAGAAAATGTTTAAGATTGCAGGCCTAACTACTAGGAAGTACATACTATTGGGGGAAGTGACATGAGTAAATGTATTTGGGATTGAGCTGTGTGACACACATGCCCTTGGCTTCAATAGTTTCTAAAATAAATACAAAACCCTATTGGGCAGAATGCTGATTTGTATTAACAATAAAAGATGAAATAGACATTGGTAACAATGATCAAACATTAAACTAAATACTGAAGAAGAGGCTCAAAGGCTACTTTACTTCATTTATCCACACGTTTATTTCCACTTTCAGCTGCCAACAGGAAGAATTCTGCTTTCTCTTGTTCTAATCTTCCTTAGCCCCCTGCCAAACCCAGAGGTAGTGTGGTGCTGTTCAGCCCAGCCTGACATCACTATGATACTTCCACAGATCTCAACAATATGTTTAGATATATCTCTCTCTGTTGTAGATTTGATCTTGAGATTTGGGTCCAATTGAACACAGAAAATGTGCAATGCACTATGTCTGGTTGCATTATCAATTTGCAGCCCCGCTTAAACTGTCCCTGTTCAGTTTGCAGATGATAGTTTTCAGAAACGTTGCAGTGATACGTTGCTGTGGTATATATGTCACTTCCCCTTATCCTGCCATGGGCTCTGGTCAAACAGGTTTGAAGCACTGCAAAATGAACTAGACCTGTGTTAGACTTTGAAAATCTCAAAGGAAGGTGCCCGAGTCTGGGGCTTCACTGCAGACTGATCCTATGCTATAAGTTCAATGAAAGTTGTCCCAAGTAAGCACTTAGGACTAGAGCAGGCATAGGCAACCTTCGGCCCTCCAGATGTTTTGGACTACAATTCCCATCATCCCTGACCACTGGTCCTGTTAGCTAGGGATGATGGGAACTGTAGTCCAAAACATCTGGAGGGCTGAAGGTTGCCTATGTCTGGACTAGAGCCTCAGCTAGCTTGTTGTTTGGCTAAATTAAGAAAATGTTCATGCAGCCCTATCCTATGCATGGTTACTTGAAGGTAAATCCCACTGTGATCAGTGGGGTTTATTCCCAGGAAGTGTGCACAAATTACAGCTTCACTGTTTGACAGAAAGCTACCTCTAAGTTAAAACTGATTGTTTATTTTCTCATTTGTGCAGAAACAGGGAACCCGTTATCCTTCAAATGTTGTGGACTCCAACTCCCATCAACCTAAGGTAGCACAGTTAAACCATCAGGGATGATGGGAACAGTAGTCCAGCAACATGGAGGACCACAAGATCCCCACTCCTGCACTAGTGGATATGGGAACAACTATTCTCTCTCTTTTTTCTTGACACTGATAATTATTATAAAGTTATTGACATGGCCCACTTTGTGCAACTTGGTCAGGCTTTAGTCTGTTGCCACTAAGGAAAAAATATTTTTGTCCACCTAGTTCTCATGGTTGCATGTGGAATAGCACCCTAGGTTGGTTTTATTTGGTCTTGCTTTAATGACTGATCTGACCTGGGGTGGGGGTGTTAAGGTATGGGGGTTATCTCTTTCCTTCTGCGTTTTCCCTTCATTGGGTCCTTGGTTCTGTGAAAACAGCAAAACTATTTTAAAAATAGAGAGACCTTCAAAAGGCAACTGGGTCCTTCTTCTGGACGTCTGATCACCAGCAGTGTTTTCCTAGTGAGGAAGGGAAATGCAACCACTGTGAATTTCACAGTTGTGTTGCAAGCATAATGAATTATTAAGTATGAACTTGCATCCAAATCAAGTAAGGTCATCTCACAATCCTATTGACGTGAGACTATCTCATCTCAAAAAATAACGAACATACATATGTGTGCAATAACAACACTCCTACATGTTTCTTAAGAAGTAACCCTACTGTCTTCAATGAGGCTAATTAACTTGCAAGCAAAGTTAATTAAATTGTACAATACTTGAATAGGCAGTAACTTCATGTCTCCATGTGCTGTATTTAGAATACCACACACATGCGCATGCGCGCGCGCACACACACACACACACACACTTCTATTTTACATTTTAGTGTATTCATTTAAACAACCTTCAATCAATGACTTCCCTTCTTCTCTTTCCACGGTTCAATTTACATACCATAAACCCCTGCATATTTTACATAAACCATTCAGTATTCCATTATTACATCCATCAAAGCTTATCTACACCGTTGAATTATCTAATGCTGCCAGCGTTTTTAAATGTATACAATTTTCACCCATATATTCAATAAACATTTTCCAATCTTTTTTAAACGTATGTTCTGTTCTCTTATTCTATATGTTAAATCTGCAAGCTGCACATATTCCTTCAGTTTAGGTTGCCATTCTTCTTTAGTTGGGGACCGTGCTCGTTTTCCATTTTGGGGCTAATAAAACATGGGCTGTTGTAGTGGCATATATAAATAATCTTTTTTTACACCTTGGAATTTCCATCTGAATTATCCCCAACAAAAAGGAATCGGGTTTTATGGGAAAGGTACTTTTAAACATTTTTTTTCAATTCATTATAAATTATTTCCCAGGACTCTTTTATCCTTTCAAAAGTCCACCAGATATGATAAAACATAACCTCAGTCTCATTTTATCTCCAGCACTTATCTGAGTCAGACTTATACATTTTAGCAAGTCTAAAAATTTCAGATAGTTCCCCTTCAAAGACTAACCTGCTATGAACTTCAAATCAATCTTTCAAAGTTTTTCCCAGAGATTCAAATCTATATTATGTCCTTTATCTACTGTCCCATTGTGTTTAGCATTGCAAGCAAAGTTAATTAAATTGCACAATACTTGAATAGGCAGTCACTCCATGTGCTGTATTTAGAACACCAGCTTTTTCCAGCTGTAGTTATGCCAACAGAACTGAACCAATGAACTGCCATAAGGAAATGATCACAGATAGTAAAGGGTATTTCTGCAATAACACTCCTTCCTTCTGGTATGGCAATTTGACTTCATGGTGTAGATCAGCCTTCCCCAACAATGTGTCTTGCAGTGTTTTGGACCACAATTCTTACCATACTTCACTAATGGCCACACTGACTGGGGCTGATGGGAACTGTAGTCCAAAACATTGGGGAGACACCAGGTTGGGGGAAGATAGTATAGATTCACATTAGAAGTGCTTTCTACACTTTAACAAGTGTTCAGTGCCAGGTTTGGGGAGGCCCTTAGACAACGTGCTCTCAGTCTAAACCAGCATCAGCACCTGGCACCTTGGGGAAGCTGTCAAGATATCAGTGCCTTGTCAGGGCCCCCTGCTGATGCCCATCCTGTCCTGTCCTGCCCCCCCCCCTTTTTCTGGCTCAGCACTCTAAGCAGTGATAAACAACTGGATCTAGCAACCCTTTCAACTTTCCACAATGCCCCCAATCCTGGCAACCCATCTAGTTCGGCATCCTTTTCACAGTGACCAACCAGATGTTTCTGGGAAGTCTGCAAGGACCTGAGCACAATAGCTTACAGGGGTCAGCAAACTTTTTCAGCAGGGGGCCGGTCCACTGTCCCTCAGACTTTGGGGGGGGGGCTGGATATATATATATATATATATATATATATATATATATATATATATATGGATGAACGAATTCCTATGCCCCACAAATAACCCAGAGATACATTTTAAATAAAAGTACACATTCTACTTATGTAAAACATGCTGATTCCCGGACCACCCACAGGCCAGATTTTGAAGGAGTTTGGACTGGATTCGGCCCCTGGGCCTTAGTTTGCCTACCCATGGCTTAATACGTACCACCTTCTGAGAGGGAGAACAAGATGCGTGGAGATTGCTACTCATTCTCATACCCCTCTCTCTCTGCTTGGGAAGGGAAGCAGTCACAAAGAGGGGGTGAAGGAAACTTCAGGGACTGACTATGCCCCCCATCCCGGGAATGGGCAGAAGTTTGTAACCAAAAATACAACACTCTGAAAGAGCTGGTGCGGTGTGTTGCTCAAAGTGAGAAAGTAAGCCCTTGCTTCAAATTTTGCCTGTCATTAATTCGAGGTGGCCTTAAGCAACCTTCTTTCTTTCAGCCTCTGCTCCTCTGGGCAACTGCTGCTGCTACCCCTGGTCTCCGAGCTGCTGCCCACCCCAAGAGAGGTGCTTCTAAGAAAATAAGAAGAACCCTCCTGGATCAGACCAAAGGCCTATCTAGTCCCACATTCTACTATCACATTGACCAACCTGATGTCTATGGGAAGCCCATGAGGATACAAGTGCAACAGCACAAGATGTAATAATTTATAAAAGAATGTTAAAATACTATACTGTATTATAAATTGTAACATTTAGGATTGTTAAACTAGTGCACTGTTAGTATGCAACCAGTGGGTTTTGGACTGCCTTGCACTAGTTCCCAAGGCAAAGAAAATACAGATATTTAAAATTTCAGACTTTATTTGTAATATATAGATTCTACCCAAAGTGACAATAAAAATAGAAAGTTTCGGTTGTATGTTCCAACATTAATCAGCAGCTAAGAAAAGCACTTTTACTAGCAGTGATGTTTTTCTAACTTGTTTTCCAAGTCTTCAATTGGTTGTGAATCATTGATCTAATAGAGAACATTCTGGTTTTAAAAGCATGGAAACCTGAGTTCAAATTCCAGCTTCAACAGATGGTTTTGACTATTCTTGTCTTCTTTAGTCTTGATTTCCCATCTGAAAAGTCTACTTATTTACAAGCATCCACAATCCATTTTTGTGGAAACATCTAAAGGTACGCAGTAAAATCAGCCTTTTTTTAAAAAAAAAGTGTGTTGGAAATAATGTTGCCTAGAACAACCAGTGGTTATATCTAGGTCAGCATGTAGCATCCTCCATTCTCTGTGTTAGCATTATCTATATAGGATTAAAATGCAACCTCTAATTGAGAGACATGATCAACAGGAGGTGACTCACTTATAATTGCTATGTATGTTCATGTATACTTCCAATGAAGTATTAGTCACTGTCACTAAACATGATATAAATTGATAGGCTGTTGGTTTTTCATGCAAAGCTTGATCACATATGTGACTCTCCTTTTGAATAACAAGCCCATTACTGAGAGTGACTTCAAATACCGGGTAAGTGATCTAGATCATCCCATACTGTACAAGCCTTGATCTTCATACAACCTGAAAAGATGTGTGTCTATAAACACAGGGTTTTGTTGTCTTGACCCCATGGCCCTGGGTGAACAACAGCAACCATTTTGATTAGAGTTGCCTCTGTTCAGATTTATCGCTGAAATTATTTAGTGTATTTGTCACATGAACTTCAATTAAACTTTCCTCCAGCATTAAGGAAGCATTTAGGTCATGGGTAGGCAAACTAAGGCCCAGGGGCTGGATCCAGCCCAATCTCCTTCTAAATCTGGCCCGCAGGACAGTCCGGGAATCAGCGTGTTTTTAAATGAGTAAAATGTGGCTTTTATTTAAAATGCATCTCTGGGTTATTTGTGGGGCCATAGAAATTCGTTCATTTCTCCCCCAAAATATAGTCCGGCCCCCCCACAAGGCCTGTGGGACAGTGGACCAGCTCCCCTGCTGAAAAAGTTTGCTGACCCCTGATTTAGGTAGAGAGATTTCTGGAGACAGACAAATGCAATAGGAGGAGGAGGATAGTAGTACAGTGGTACCTCTGGATACGCACACCTCTGGTTGCGTATCCTTCAGGTACACCACAGCAAAACCGGAAGTATTTTTCCGGGTTTTGCCCTGTGCGCATGTGCAGAAGCACTCTACTGTTCCACGCGCATGCGCAGAACAGGCACCTCCAGGTGTGAATTCCTTGGGATCCGACCGGAGCTCCAGAACACATCCCGTGCGCAACCGGAGGTACCACTGTAAATTATTTTGTAGGACTACAATGCTTTGTGACATTTTAGGATCCATGTGAAAACTGGAAAAAAAAATTATGACTCTAATGACCATTAGGAATGAATGACCCATTTGCCAACACCACATTTAATAGTTAAAATAACACTAGATACCATTATGGCTGCAATAACTTGTCCAATGGCATTGAACGTGAACGTATAAAACATTTAAAACTAGATAATCACTTGAATAAAGAATCTTACAGTGCAATACTATACACATCTACTCAGAAGTAAGCCCACTGAATTCAATGGGAATTACTCCAAGGAAACTAGGTATAGATTGCAGCCTTTTCGCTTCAGTAGAACTTACTTCCAAGCAGGCATGGCTAGGTCTGTGCTGTGAGTTAAGCAACTAATTACCGATTTTTCCGTGTATAAGACTAGGTTTTTTCCCCTAAAAAATAATTTCAAAAATTAGGGGGCGTCTTATACTCTGGGCCATCTCTCCCCATTTTCTAAATCTGAGTCCCCCCAAAATAGGAGGCGTCTTATACATGGGGGCGTCTTATAGACGGAAAAATAAGGAAAAAATAGGTATATGAACTTTGATCAATTAATCAATTTTTGTAATAATTATCTATACACAACTGGCATGAAGGGAAAACACTATTTATGGAAGAAACTGAGAAAGGGGTTAAAATTCAACCTCCTCCAAGTTTTCACAGAGATATTTTATAATAAAGTGGGTACCTCTGGTAACGTAGGCTACTTAATTTGTTCGGAGGTCTGTTTCTTAACCTGAAACTGTTCTTAAACCTGAAGCAACACTTTAGCTATGCACCTCCCGCTGCTGCTGTGCCATCAGAGCATGATTCTGTCTTATCCTGAAGCAAAGTTCTTAACCTGAAGCATTATTTCTGGGTTAGCAGAGTCTGTAACCTGAAGCGTATGTAACCCGAGGTACCACTGTACGGTATTAGGTTAAGTTCTGGTTAACTACAGTAACATATTTGGGGGATCATGTATACAAGTTCTTTTTTTTTGGTTCCGTTCTCTTTTCTACTATTTTTTTTTAATTCCTTTTGTGGTATGTCTCTCTTACTCTGCGCCCTTGTGACGATGTACTTTTAATTTTTCAATAAAGAATATAAAATAAGTTTCGCAGATATATGCATCAAAACTGAAAACATACATACACAAAGCAAGCCCTGACCACACCATCCTAAAACAAAACCCTGCAACCTTTATAATTAAAAAACACACACCTAAATAAATAATAAATTATTTATACTCCGCCCATCTGGCTGGGTTTCCCCAGCCACTCTCAACACTTTTTTTTTACTAGGCAGCGAGGGCTGCAATCTTATTACATACTCACCGGGCCTAATCCTATGTGTGGGCCTTACTCGTGAGCAAGCATGCATACAGGCTCACGGTACGTCGGGAGTGAACAGACCACAGCTCAAGGAAAGCTCGCACCCTGTCATGTAAGTAAAGCCCCACGGTGGGCTTCACTCCCACAGTGAGGAGCGCCTATTGACTGCAGGCAAAAGCATGACACACCTAGATAGATGGACATATAGATAAATAAACAAAAGCCTACGAAGAAGGCGCGGAGAGTTCACCGGCCCTCCCCCTGATGAACTCCAGCTGGGCTCCAAACGAGCCTTACAGGCCCGGCGTTGCTGGGCAACGGCGGAGAAGATGGGCGGGGGAGGGGGAGAGTTCCGAGCGCGGAGGAGGACGCTTTTAAACCAACGCTTTTAAGCGCAGCGTGGCTCCCGTCGGCTTCCGTCCCAGATGCTCCCCCCCCTCCACCCCTCCCCTCCGTCGCCTCCATCTCAAGCCGTCGCTAGTGGCGTAGCCGGGTCTTGTTCGGGAGCCGCGTCAGCCGCCGCGGAGTCGCCTGTGCTCGCCGCGCCGGGTGGTGAGCGGGAAGCCGGTCCGTGAGGGGAGGGGAGGGGAGAAAGAGAGAGCCATGGGGGAAGCGTCCCGCCGTCCCCGCTGAGAGAGGCGCCCGGGCCCGCTCTGCTCTGGCTGCTGGAGCCATGGACAAAGCCGTCGGCGGCCAGGTAGGGAGGAGTCCGGCAAAGGAGCCCGCCGTGCAGCGCCCGACCCCCGGCTGAGGGGTTGCTCGGCAACGGGGGGAGGGGTGCACCGCAGGGAGGGGGATTCACTACCCCCCCAATCCTGGGAGGAAGTCTATTGAGGCAGCTGTGCCTAGGGGTTAGTGGCTGGGGTGTGCCTAAGTAAGGAGGAGGGGGCGGCGGCTGAAATGGTGAGTGTAAAGGGGGTTAATAACGCCCCGGCCTTCTAAATCTCAGGCGTCTCCTGTGCTTTTGTTTTGGTTTTTTAACCTGGGCTTTTAACTTCGGGGGCGTTGCCCAAAGAACTCGTCTGCTGTGGAGGCGGCGTACAAATGCCACCGACACGTAAACAAGCCGAGAGGGTGCTTCGTGTCGCGGTAATAATAATAATGGGGGGAGGGGAGAGAGCGGCAGTGGGGGGGGGGAGTTATTGGGGCTTGAGCCCTAGACCCGGTCCCTGGCGCGGGTGAGATCGGGCCCGAGGGGAATTAGGCGAGGTTGCCAGGGCAGTGAGGGATTTAAAGGGATTTGTTGAAGCTCTGGGAGAAGGAGCTGTTTATACAATGCTCTCACTCTTGACATCCGTAGCGTGTTCTGTATAAGTTTTAATAAGCAAAGGATATAGATTGTTTCCCCCCCCCCGCAATCTAAATTCTGCAGCAAGGAATCTAAATTCTGAAGTAAGAAAGCAAAGGCAAAGCTAGTAGGCATTGAACATGGGCCACTGGGGTTATGGGGGGGGGGGGTGTTGAAGATTAAATCGCCAGCTATTGTTATCTGAATGGTGTTGGTTTCCGTAGCAGTACTGTAATACATTTAAAGCATGCTTCTGTATGGTATTGCGGTTAGTGTCGAACTGGGGCCTCTGAGACTTAGAGTTCAAAACCCCACTCGGCCATGAAGCTCCCTTTGTGACTTGGGGCCACTCACTCTCTCAGCCTAATTTACCTCACTGGGAATCTGTGAGGATAAAATGAGCTCTATGGATAGACATTTCAGGGGTTCAAGACACTTTTGCTATGCATTGTTTCAGTAACTCCTAAATCATTTCTGCACGACATTCCAGTATTTTTCTTATTGCAAAGTATTGGGGAGGCTGGCCAAGGATGGAAGAATATAGTGGCTTGTCTAATGCCACCTAGTGAATTTTGAACTGGGAACTTATTTTCCATGCTTTATCGGTGGGAGTGAAAGGATGATAATGCTGACAAATTAGCAAATTGCCAGTCTTGGCAGGAAAGACATGGGTTAGCAAATATAGTAGAACTTGGCTATAGACTTGCAATGCGAAAGGGAATGAGGTCAGAAGGAGGAACGGGACAGAAAGTGCATCTTTCCCCAGTTTTTTTGAGGCTAAAATCATTGTCAGTGACTGACTTGAGGATTGGATATCCTTCACCTCCTCCTCAAAGTAGACTTAATTTTCAATAAAGCTGGACTGCCATCAGCAGCGGGTATTTCTTCGCCTCACTCTTCACACACTCTCTTTCCAGTTTGAGGCAAGTCAGATGGCTTTTAGAGAGATTTGTCCCTGGGAGTTTCTGGTATTGCTTTTTAGAGGGCAAACTATTGTAACAAAATTTACATGTAAATGAAGCACCAACACACTTGATTAAAAGTGAAAGGCTTTGATTTTGAGTTGAGGGAGTGTCTACTTAAACCTTTCCTTATCAGCTGATTCTGATATCAATATTGTGCTTCTCTCCTCCAGCCCTTTTCCCCTTCAGGGTTCCAAAGCATAAACATATGTCTGGAATTCTTTGCAGGGAGAGCAGCTGGTAGAGTGGAAAAACAGTTGGAAGGAGAAGAGTTACCCTTGCTTAAAATTGCTGCCTCCCAAAGTTGTTTGGTTTAAAACACCACCACCACCTCCACCAGGGCTTCATTGCACACACTTACTTGTTTTGTTTGTAATGTTTAATTTGACCCATTGGTAGAGGTTAAACACACTGTGGATGCATTCAGACAGCTTTTAAAATTACGATATTGAAAAACATTTAGCCTTTGTAAGAACAACCTAGTTGCATTTTTAAGCTAGTAATCTGTACACAACCATAGTTCCCATTTCACTTGAACTAGGAAAATGAACTGGAAACCATGGTTAGAGATTTTCTAGTTTATCAGTCCATGCCATGAAGAGGCTTTCTAAGTGGGCAAGGTTTGTGCATATTGCAGCATATTTAGCCAAGATAAACTGAACCAGGCCACTGACTCTTGCAAGACGAGAGTTTAAACTTCTGTCCACAGAAGTTATCCCTTTATAAATTTGTCTGGCTAATATCAGTCTCTTCAATTTATTATCACTATCATTTTTTAATTACCTGCCCTTCACCTAAGGTCACAGGACAAGTTATAAAAAACACAGTACTAAAAACAGTTTAAAACAACATAATCACAAAAATAAGGTGGGTCCTAAAAATACAGATTTCAGGTTTCAAAATCCAGGATAAAGAGGTGTGTCTTCAGCATTCGCCAAAATTTGTGTAATGAAGATGCCAGATGAATCTTTGTGGGGAAGAAGTTCCAAAACTTAGGGCCTACCACAGAGAAGGCCCTCTCTTAAACCACCCCTGACCTCCGCTGGTCTTAAAACTGGTGGGGGCTGTAGGAAAGATACAGTATTTCAGGTATGGGGGGGGGGCTGAGTCAATTAGGGTTTTAAACACTTGTAATTGGCTTCATAAACTGGAAACTAATGCAGCTGTTTTAAAATGGGTTCGGTGAGATCTAAGTCCAGAACCCCAGCTGTGAATTTGGCTGCTGCATTTTGGACCAGCTGAAGTTTGAGTCTTCAAGGGCAGCCCCACGTAAAGCACATTGCAATCATCCAATCTGACCTGGGATAGCTCAGTTGGTACAGCATGAGACTCTTACTCTCAAGGTCATGGTTTTGAGCCCCACGCTAGTGAACCAGCTGTAGCCAGAAAAAGACACCCTTAGCCACTGTGGTCTGTACCTCCCCCCTTACTTGCTTCCTTTTCTCTAAACTACCGGTAAATAGACCTCAAATACCATAGCCTTTCTCCTTAGGGGAATTGCTTCAACTTTGTGATGATTTTGGTTGCCTGTTTTTGCACCTTTTCCATCTCTACAATGTTCTTTTGAGGTGCCACAGTGAGAGTGGTCACCTTTGGTGGGTAGGTAGTGAAGATGAACAGCTGTTCCTCCTCCTCTTCATGTATTTCATACAAGAGGGGATGGGGAGAGGAATGAGCCCCAGGCTGGTCTTCCCAACTCCTGCTTCTCTGTGCGTGTGTGTGAAAAGGAAAGGGGCACTGGTAAAAGGAACAAAGTGCAGGACCCATATGCAATACAGCCAGCCTAGATTTCAGACCACAGATCTATGATCTGTCCTAATATTAGGCGACAGCATATGTTCCTAAATGTTAATTTCTACCCAAAACAACAGAGTTGGTTTGGTCTGATCATTGCTGTTATTTAAAGATATGGCTGTTTGGGGTTACATATCATTTGTTTTGTTTTCAACAGGTCTTTTGTGTTGCCTGTCATTTCCATGAATATTTTTTTTTAATTGCTTCTGAAGGAAGAATGGTTACTAAACCACAGACATCACTCTTGTTGAGCAATATGTTGTGGATTAATTAGTAGGAATTGTAATTAGTCTTCAGGTGACTTCATGAAATGGTTCCTCCTTGCATTCTTCCAATATTTTCCTGTGGCTTCAGTTCTTTGCAGCTGGCCATTATCTGGATTTCAGTAACTAGGCATGGATAGCTGTAGAAGAGGAAGAAGCTCCAGACGACTCCAAGATAAAAATAATGATTAGGTTCAAGGAGAAGGTCTCATTCACAGGAGTGGTAGAGCCACTTGCTTGCAGAAGGCTGCAACTTCACTCCCCAGCAGGGGTGTTCTTAGCCCCTTGGCTGCCGGGGGCGGGAAGCCAAGAGGCACCCCTGGGGGGGGCATCGCTTCGTGCCGCGGCTGCTCATGCCTGCACGAAGGGGTGCTGGGCAGCGGATTCGGGAGTCTTTGCGGGCTGCCAGCCTGCCATGGAGCTTGGCAAAGAGCACCCCACCTCGCTGGCCCGCCCCTTGCCTCCATGACGAGCTCCGCCGCTGGGGGGGGCTATTTTCGGTGCTGGGGCAGAGCCTCAGGGGCGGCCAGCGAGGGGGGGTGCCGAAAATAGCCTAAAAAGAATTAATTTTTTTTTAAAAAAAAAAAAAAAAAAAAAGAAGCCCAGGAGTAGGGGCCGCCCCCCGATGTGTCACCCCCAGCAGCGGAGCTGCCCGGGGCCCCCGCCCCCTCCATCCCTCCCTTGCTACGCCCCTGCTCCCCAGTATTTCTAGACAAGACATGGAAAGACTTCTCAAAAATCCTGAGGGGTTATTGCCAGTCAGCATAGACAGTAGTAAGCTAGATGGACCAGTGGTCTGACTTGGTTAAAGAGAGTTTTTCTGTGTTCCTGTAACATTTGCCTGACATTTTTCTTAATGGGACAAAAGGGTGTAGGTGGGCATTGTGGGTTTTAGTCGTCTTAAAGTCGTATGCTGCATAGTATTTTGCCAGGTAGCAGGCACATGCCTTCACAAGGTATCGGTGTTAGAAACTCAGATGTATAAGCTAGGTGCCAAATCGCTCCTTAAACCAGGTTTACAGTTGCCAAAACAGAATGTCTAGTTGCCATTTTGGGGTCAGAGGGCTCAAAAGTTGTATTTTTCAATATTGAGTTTTTGGTTCCTGAGATTTGTTCTGATTGTGCAGATAAAATATCACAGAATTCTAAAGGATGTGTTGTTAATTTGTGAAAACAGTAAAGATCCAAGGATCCCCAGGCATGCACCTTCAGATAGAGATGTCAGGCATGTTCTTTTGGTCGCAAGTGGCCTGGCAAATTTCAAATGCTGCAAGATATATGATTGCCTGGAGAAAGAAGCTACTGTATATGCTAAAGAAATTGGCTGCATTGGGATTTTTTTTTTTTATCAAGTGGTCCTTACATTTTTCTAATAAGCTTTAGTGAAACTGTTCTTGAGTAAATTAAAGTAATAGGAGGAAAGACAATTTAAATATGTTTACCTTTATCCTATTATTTATTTATAAAACATTTTGAATTGGCTTCCTGTATTAGTAGTCCAGATCATACATATAAAAACCGCAACTAAAAACCTATTAAAACAAAGATGCTGCAACAGTCACAAAAGCTTAACAGACATTGAATGTCTGAGAGAAGAGTGGCACAAAGATGCACAGGTATGGGTGCTATGTGAAGATCCTTTTGAAAGAATTCCTAAAGAACTGTGTTCCTGTATAGCTTTGTGCAACACTAGAGTAACATCAGCTTTGCCGCCTTTTGTTACCTTTTTCCTATCTACTTGCAGTCATTTTCTTTTCTTTTTGTGTTTACTTGCATTTTCTGCAAAGCTAAGAGCAAACATGCATGTTGAAATGTGGATGTAAAATATTACTGTACTTTTTAATTGTTCTGTGTTAAATAATATCACTTTTTATTTATGAAAATGCTTCAAATCTGGTGGGAAGTAACAATTTTCTCCACACAAAGGTATGCACCCTGTGCTAAAGGGCTCAGTTGCCAAATAACAAAATTAGGAAACAGGTTGCAAAAAGTAGCTTGTTATCCTAATTTGTATCATGCATCACTTCAAAACAACTTGTTCTGTGCTTGATTGTCCTTCTGCTGCCATGTTGATTTAAAGGCATCACATTGAGACAAATTATGTCTTGGCATGAATGCAGGGGCTCCAAGAGAGTAGATTGGGGCCATTTTGCTCCTCCTTAGTCAATCGGCTACTGCACTGATGTGTGAACTAGGCCAGTGTCTTATAGCTTCTTTCTTGGGAAGTATCTGTTCTAATGTAGAGTAAGCATTGGCCTTTACGAAGTCATGGAGGTACAAATCAAGGTTGGATAAGATAGGCTCTTACAGTTTTATAATGCAGTCGTTTCTAGTAGTAAATTTTAAACTCTTTAAAATGGACTTGGGTTGTGACAGGGAAGGAGAAGTTGCATTTTGTTAATCCAAATGTAATCCAGATATTCACAATTACTAAACATCAATAGGTGTATCATTAAAAATAAACATGATTTAAATATATATATATATATATATATATATATATATATATATATATATAAATAATGAAATAGGATTGATCATTAAAAGTCTTCCAGTACTGGATCCTTGCTAACTGGTAGGATTCATGCCCAAGTAATTGTAGGATTGAAACCTTACAATCCAAACATAAGCATTTTTATACAGATGCAAATCCCTGTGGTCAGTAGGAATTGTTCCTATTAATTGTACATAGGATTGCATCCTATCCTAATGATGTTTGGCCTTGTTTAGAAGCTACCGGTAAGCAACAGATTACTTTATATGAGCTGCTCTTCATGTATTACTTGTACCCTCATTTAGTTTATAGGGAGACCTCTTGGAAGTTGTATTAATTAAACACAATCAGCAGAGCATGAGACTCTTAATTTCATGGTCATGGGTTCAAGCCCCACGCTGGGAAAAATGATTCCTGCATTGCAAGGGGTTGGACTAGATGATCCTTATGGCTCCTTCCAACTCTGCAATTCTATGATTCTATAAACACAGTGTAGGAGCAAGGAATTAAATACAGTGGTGCCTCGCAAGACGAAATTAATTCGTTCCACGCAGCTCCGCGGCTCCGGGAGGGAGGGAGAGGGCCGTGGGATGATGCCCGACATTGGGCACGATCCCACGGCCCCCTCCCGACCGGCACCGGAGCTCCGCGCCGCCGAGTTTTAAGACTGCAACGATCGTTGCAGTCTTAAAACGCAGCGGCGGGGCTCCGGGAAGGAGGGAGAGGGCCGTGGGATGATGCCCGACATTGGGCACGATCCCACGGCCCCCTCCCGACCGGCACCGGAGCTCCGCGCCGCCGAGTTTTAAGACTGCAACGATCGTTGCAGTCTTAAAACGCAGCGGCGGGGCTCCGGGAAGGACGGAGAGGGCCGTGGGATGATGCCCGACATTGGGCACGATCCCACGGCCCCCTCCCGACCGGCAGCGGAGCTTACCTTTTCGCTGTGGTGGAGGGATGTTGTCCGCGTCTGCCATTTTGGATCGACTGCGCATGCACAGTCGATCCAAAATGGCGGACGCGGACATCACCCCTCCCGACCAGAGCGAAAAGGTAAGCCAGCTTACAGTGGTACCTCGCCAGACGAATTCGTCTTGCGAAAAACAGGCATAGACGAATTCGTCTTGCGAGTCAACTAAAAACTCGCAAAACCCTTTCGTTTTGCGAGTTTTTCGTCTAGCGAGGCATTCGTCTTGCGGGGTACCACTGTATGAAAGTTATGAGTAGGCATTCATGTGAACAGGTTGTTCAGTGTTTAATGAAAGTACCTATGCATTTATAAAATGATAGTGCTACTGCCCACTCATGTTACCTTGTTTTATAGCTTATCTTTTTGAAAAAATAAGTTATATTATATGACATGTCATGTACAATCTTAGAGCTTCCATTGTTTGTGTCTCCACCTATCAAAGATGTCATACTGGCAGTATAATAATAATAATAATAATAATAATAATATATAATAATTTATTATTTATACCCCGCCCATTTATACCCCTCTTTTAAATGTCATATTCAAAGCATTACTTAGAAATTTATATTTAGGAATACTCCAATGAAAATGCCAAGACATAGCTATTTAGATTTTAATAACACAATCCTATTGATTTACTCAGAAGTAAGCCACATTGAGTTCCATAGTGCTAACTCCCTAGTAAGTCTGTTTAGGATTCCAGCCTAATGGAGAAAAAGGAAGATGCTGAAAATTAACATATACTCATTTTAGCATGCCTGGACTGCTGCTTGCATAAGGGTTTGCTTTCTAGTGAGAGTCTGCTGAAAA
Source organism: Lacerta agilis (assembly GCF_009819535.1). Taxonomy (NCBI): domain Eukaryota; kingdom Metazoa; phylum Chordata; class Lepidosauria; order Squamata; family Lacertidae; genus Lacerta; species Lacerta agilis. The sequence goes on along the minus strand of NC_046324.1, from coordinate 12,834,136 downwards.
AAGTTTGCTTTTAAACATTACTACTACTATATGTCAAGAGAACAAGCTGGCAATCACAAGCACTCTTTTCCAACAACACAAGAGACGACTCTACACATGGACATTACCAGATGGGCAGCATCGAAATCAGATTGATTACTGGTATATTCTCTGCAGCCAGAGATGGAGAAGCTCTATACAGTCAGCAAAAACAAGACTTGGAGCTGACTGTGGCGCAGACCATCAGCTTCTTATAGCAAAATTCCAGCGTAAACTGAAGAAAGTAGGAAAAACCACTGGGCCAGTAAGATACAATCTGAATCAAATCCCTTATGAATACACAGTGGAAGTGAGGAACAGGTTTAAGGATTTAGATTTGGTGGATAGGGTGCCTGAAGAACTATGGATGGAGGCTCATAACATTATACAGGAGGCAGCAACGAAAACCATCCCAATGAAAAGGAAATGCAAGAAAGCAAAGTGGCTGTCCCATGAGGCCTTACAAATAGTGGGGGAGAGAAGGCAAGCAAAATGTGAGGGAGATAGTGAAAGATACAGGAAACTGAATGCAGATTTCCAAAAAATAGCAAGAGAGCCTTCTTAAACGAGCAATGCAAAGATAGAGGAAAACAACAGAATGGGAAAAACCAGAGATCTGTTCAAGAAAATTGGAGATATGAAAGGAACATTTTGTCTAAAGATTACCATAATAAAGGACAAAAGTGGGAAGGACCTAACAGAAGCAGAAGACTTCAAGAAAAGTGGGAAGGACCTAACAGAAACAGAAGACTTCAAGAAGAGGTGGCAAGAATACACAGAGGAATTATACCAGAAAGATATGGAGGTCTTGTTACCCTAGGTAGTGTGGTTGCTGACCTTGAGCCAGACATCTTGGAGAGTGAAATCAAATGGGCCTTAGAAAGAACTGCTGATAACAAAGCCAGTGGAAGTGATGATATTCCAGCTGAATTATTTAAAATTTTAAAGGATGATGCGTTAAGGTGCTACACTCAATATGCCAGCAAGTTTGGAAAACTCAGCAGTGGCCAGAGGATTGGAGAAGATCAGTCTACATCCCAATCCCAAAGAAGGGCAGTGCCAAAGAATGCTCCAACTACCATACAATTGCGCTCATTTCACACGCTAGCAAGGTTATGCTTAAAATTCTACAAGGCAGGCTTAAGCAGTATGTGGACCGAGAACTCCCAGAAGTGCAAGCTGGATTTCGAAGGGGCAGAGGAACCAGAGACCAAATTGCAAACATTCGCTGGATCATGGAGAAAGCTAGAGAGTTCCAGAAAACATCTACTTCTGCTTCATTGACTACACAAAAGCATTTGACTGTGTCAACCACAGCAAACTATGGCAAATTCTTAAAGAAATGGGAGTGTCTGATCACCTCATCTGTCTCCTGAGAAATCTCTATGTGGGACAAGAAGCTACAGTTAGAACTGGATATGGAAAAACTGATTGGTTCAAAATTGGGAAAGGAGTACGACAAGGCTGTATATTGTCTCCCTGCTTATTTAACTTATATGCAGAATTCATCATGCAAAAGGCTGGACTGAATGAATCCCAAACTGGAATTAAGATTGCTGGAAGAAATATTAACAACCTCAGATTTGCTGATGACACAACCTTGATGGCAGAAAGTGAGGAGGAATTAAAGAACCTTTTAATGAGGGTGAAAGAGGAGAGCGCAAAATATGGTCTGAAGCTCAACATAAAAAAAAAACCTAAGATCATGGCCACTGGTCCCATCACCTCCTGGCAAATAGAAGGGGAAGAAATGGAGGCAGTGAGAGATTTTAATATAACTTGTATTACATTAATGCACAGAGCAGTCCTAAAATGGAGAAATTACTGTACTAACCCATCATTGATTAAAAAGTAATTTTTCAGACAGAACTTTGCATAAAATGCTCCTGCTATCTTCTAGTTAACCAGCATATTTCCCATTCCTTAAGACAGTGTTTTTCAACCTTTTTTGGGCAAGGGCACACTTGTTTTATGAAAAAATCACGAGGCACACCACCATTAGAAAATGTTAAAAAATTTAACTCTGTGCCTATATTGACTATATATAAAGTAATTCTCTTGAATAGGAATCAAATAAACACAATTTTTCCCACGGCACACCAGGCAACATCTCGCGGCACACTAGTGTGCCGTGGAACAGTGCTTGAAAAACACTGCCTTAAGATACCATTGAATAGAGTTATCTAACTATAGCCACATCTGTTTTTGTGTTTACAAAGCTACTCTTAAAATAGGCAAAGTGTAAGTTCTTAATATGCTTGTTGCTGCATATTCTCTGTTTCAAAACTGACCAAAAAAATGCAAATTGCCGAAAGATAAAAGGTCACTATTATAACTAGGCCTCTTCTTTTTCCAGATGTTAGCCAGTATAAAACCCAACATTATTTTGAATTTGAAAATAATAGTAGGCATCTGCCTTATGTTAATTACACAGTGCCTTCAGCCGACAGCACTATTCTGCTTTGAAGGACAGCATGGGTTCTGTTTTAATGGGTAATATTGAACGTCCATTACAGGTTTTTTTGTATATTGTAGTCTAAAGATTAAACACAGTGCTGTAACTATAAGACAAAGTTTACCAGTCTGTTCCTGCTAGTGTCATCTTCTGTCGCTGCAGCTGCTAAATAATACAGTAGCCTTTATATTGAAAACAAAGGTGGCTTTATGTTAAATATTTTGGAAGAAATGTAATTGTCAGTGGGAAACATATAATGAGCTATTGCATACATTCTGTAAAATTAAACTGAAAGCCGAGTAAGTCTTAAAATCCTGTGCTTTGAAAGAAAATCGCTAACACAAACAATAGAATATGTAAGTACTGATTGTTGTATTTATATAGTGTCATCAGTGTGCATGTTCCTTTAGAGCAAAAAGAGGTTCCTGTGTAATCCATACTAGGATAGAAGTGGAAACAATAGACAGATTGTTATTTGCAAATGGCTTAATGTAGAGGCTCTGAAATCAAAAGCCAAACTTAATTCAAACTAAACCTGAATAAGAAACAATACATTAATCTTATATCCTGCTGTTTTGCTCAAAAGTGGGTTTTGATTATGAATTATTATTATTACATATATTTATGTAGTCACCATTCAATTAATATTTCTTGCGTAACTTGCAACAAAATACTAAAAACATAATATACAATAACAAATAAAACAAGAAACCTCAAAAAACTTCCTTGCGTTGAGGGAGCATGAAATAATTTACATCCCAGTTCTAAAACAGTTTAAAAGTTTGGGTGAACAAAAGGGAATTCAGTTGGCCCTGAAAATACCATAAAGTCTCTGTATGACCATGGGGGAGGCTGTTTCACAGCTGCGATGCCACTACTGAAAAGTCCCTCTCCTTGCTACCCCCCGCTTTGCTTTTCCTGCTGAAGCTGCCCAGAGGAAGGCCTCCAAAACAATATTAAGCTTCATTACGATTAAGGTGTGAATGTCACAACCAGTTGCAGTGAATCTAAAACAGAAGCAAAAGCTTCCAAACTCATTGCAGTTGTGCCAGAAGAGGAAAGGGGGCCTGACTTGTTGAGAATATTATTGCTGCATGCAAACCCAGCCTTTAACACCTGCTGGGTTGTTGTTGTTTTTTTGTACTGTTGAAACATTTTTGCCCACTTAGTGCTTTAATGGTTATCATAGCTGAATAGCTTTCCTTTGGGAGGGTAACTTTTCTTCTGCAGGTTTTAAAAAAATTAAATAAATACTTTGTCAGATTTGTTCCTTACTAGTATTTCCTCTAGTACATTTCCTTTCTTGAAAAACAAAAAACTCAAAGACTCTTGACTCTTGATTGAAGTGCATAATATTGGATATCAGTTTTCTATTTCTTTGAAATACACTATCAGTTATCCCCTGATTCTAGAAAGTGTGGGACACTTGTTACAGCTCAATCTTTTGCACATGTGTTTGGAAGTAAGTTATATTTGTTCAGTGGAACTTGGTTTTCTTTAGAAAAGAGTGCATAAGATTGAAACTTCACTTATCAACAGTAAGTGATTATTCATACTTGAATAGACCCATTGAAAGCAATAAACTTAAAGTAAAAATTTTATTGGGGGTGTAACTCATTCCACCCTCCTTTAGATTGATCATGTGCAATGCTCTAAATAGTATGTCCTATGCTTCCTTCTGCCATAAAATTTCATGTCTTTACTGCAGATAAATGTGTAGCACAAAACATTTCTCCGTCTTGACTGTCTTTAATTGTTTTCCTATTTTGTAATGTGCATTCTTCAGAACACTGAACTTAGGTCTGTTGTGCATGTTTCCTTGGGTGGCAAAATTGTGTGTGTCAGTGTGTAACAGTCTATGTAGTATTCTACCAGCTTTGGGATTACTGATCTTAAATGCAATTAATTTTGCTTGAATAATTTTGACTGGGGAAATGTAACATGGTAAACCTAATGAAAATACAGCCCTAGTGGCTATGACATACGTAAGTACTGACAGCCCTGAAAATACCCTAGTTTATGTTCCCTAACACATCAACATGTTTCTTTCCCTTGCCTTAAGAATGTGAAACTGTCTGCTGAAGTAGAACCATTCATTCCTCAGAAGAAGGGTCCGGATTCACTTATGATGTCTATGGCATTACCTACTGACAGCGGAGGAGTTAATGGCGTGGAACCAGCTCCTATTCCTAGCTACCTGATTACTTGCTACCCATTTGTTCAGGAAACCAGTCCAATAGGTAATTAAATATAGTCCGTGACTAAATAAATGAATGTCAACATTTTCTGCATCTGCCATTTAGTTTTTTGTGTTCCCTAAAATACTGGGAAGATTTCACACTAAACTTCAGCACTTAAAGCTGAAATTTTGTGCATGCTTTCTTGGGTGTAAGGTGTTCCAAACTTAGTGGTACTTCCTTCTGGGTAAACATGTGAGGATTAGATTGCATGATAGTTGAATAATATGGTTGTTGAAGGAACTATTTGCTTTCTCTCCAGGTTTTTTTTTAAAACCATTCATAAAAATCATATTTTTGTGTGTCTCCTGAATGAAAGGTGGTGAAGCTCAGACCTTCAAACCACCTCTTAAATTTGCTATTTTTAGAGCAGCAAAATTAGCTTCGTGCCACTTCCAAAATGAGGCAGTGGCCTCCACCTGCTGCCTTCTGCTGCCTTCTTTGCATACTTGCTGAACATAGATAAAAGGCAGAAAACTGCTCATATTTTCACCAGCATAGGACTATGATGAAACCTCTTGAAACATCATGTAATTCAGGTCTCCCTTTGATGTTAAGGCTGCAGAAGTAAGCCCCATTAATTCTGCAGAATTTACTTCTGAATGGACATTGTGAGGACTTGACTATAATTTTACCTGTAAAAACATAGGACTGCCATGCTAGTATAGCACTTGATATCCAGTAGTAGTATAATACTGCTTTTGCAGTATAGTTTGGTGCAATTAGTTCCTCATCCCTAGAACTGGACAGTCATATGAACACAGTGGGGAAATGTATGTGGGATGGGCAGCACTTAGCACTTGCAAAATCTTTCTTTTTGCTTTTAAAGAAAAGAAGCGGTGCTGGTGGACTGTTGCACACTTAACCATTCAGAAAGTGTATTATCTTCCTCTTCACAGGCAACTTCCACTGTATAACAATGAGATCAGATGGCAGCAGCCTAACCCAAACCCTGCTGGTCCGTACCTTGCTTATCCCATTATTTCTGCCCAGCCACCTGTTTCTGCTGAATACACGTATTACCAATTGATGCCAGCACCATGTGCCCAGGTCATGGGCTTCTATCATCCATTTCCAGCCCCTTACTCTGCACCCTTCCAGACAACAAGTGCCATAAATACGGTTGCAGCAGAATGCACGGATCGCCCAGCCCAACCCAACCAGGTCTTTCCATTATGTAGCCAGCAGAGTAGAAGCTCCAACAGGGGACCAGCTGTGCAAAAAGTAAGTCCGTTTAGCAAACAACATAATTGAAGGATGAATGGCTAGTTTGGATATATATTGGTGAAGTATATGTTTGTCAATACAGTCAAACCTGGGTCCCTGAATGCCTCCGTTTTGGAACATTTTGGCTCCTGAATGTCGAAAACCCGGAAGTAAATGTTCCGGTTTGTGAATGTTTTTCTGAAGCTGAAGTCTGACGCAGCTTCCGCTTGAGTGCAGGAAGCTCCTGCAGCCAGTCAGAAGCCATGACTTGGTTGTCAAACATTTCGGAAGCTGAACAGGCTTCTGGAACGGATTACATTCGACAACCAGGGTTTGACTGTATCCATATCATTGTTGTAAAACACTATGCTGGAAATGAAAATCCTTTTTAAAAAAAGATTTTACAGCAGAAATAGAAGAAAATATTTTTGTACAGAGAATAAACTTTTTGAATTCTGCATGCCTTATCTGGGCAGCATAAAGCACAACCTCTCACTTGTGCCCTTCCTCGGTCTGTTTATGCCAGGTGTGGCCAGACTTCGCCCTCCAGCTGTTTTCGGACTACAATTTCCATCATCCCTGACCACTGGTCCTGTTAGCTAGGGATGATGGGAGTTGTAGTCCCAAAACAGCTGGAGGACCAAGTTTGGCCATGCCTGGTTTATGCAATTGGGCATGCACAAAAGCCCAAGCCTAGGTGTTGAGTGTTGCTGATTCAATACCTTTTCACATGTAGACACACATATATCATAGTTTTTATCTGATAGGTATCAAAACTAACAAAAGTTAAAACAAGTACAGTGGTACCTCGGGTTAGGAACTTATTTCGTTCTGGAGGTCCATTCTTAACCTGAAACTGTTCTTAACCTGAGGTACCACTTTAGACTATGTTTAGAAAAAGTAGGATATAATTGCTAGAATTGTTAAGATTTATAGGAATGATATAAGTTGTTAAAGTTAGAAATAAGATGATAGATAAATAAGGTATAGATTAATTGTGAACGATGATTTAAAGTTGTTATAAAGTTACTAAAGTAAATTTGTAATGAACGCAGCATAGAAGATGGGAGGAAGTCCAAGTAAGAATTAAATAAGTATAAGGATGTTTAGGATTTATTTGTTGTATTTTTGTTGTTTAGTTAAGTGTAGTTTTTATATTTTTTTGGATTTGTAGTGTTTGTATTCTGTATTTTGTATTTTTGTATTTTGTCTTTTTTCTTTTGTTATTTTTGAAATATAATAAATTTTCTTTAAAAAAAGAGGTACCACTTTAGCTAATGGGGCCTGCCGCTGTGCTGCCGCCGCCGCACAATTTCTGTTCTCATCCTAAAGCAAAGTTCTTAACTCGAGCTACTATTTCTCGGTTAGCGGAGTCTGTAACCTGAAGCGTCTGTAACCCGAGGTACCACTGTACTCCATATAAAATGCATCTTTCTGAAAGATAAAATAATTCTTTTTATTGTTACCTGCTTAGGATTTGAGGATAAAGCAGTTCGAAAAAATAAAGGACACCCTTAATTTATTTTGCCAGCAGAATATGGTGGTCACTGAGCTTTCTAAAAAATAGTCTTCCAATATATTGCTATACAGTGCTACCTCTACTTACGAAGCTGATCCGTTTCGGGGTGCCATTCGCACCCCAAAAAGTCCATAGAGTGTCGCTACTGCGCATGCGCAAAGCGTGATAGAGCGCCACTGCACGTGCGCAAAGTGCACAGATCGCTTCTGTGCATGTGCAGAAACCTGGAAGTATACACTTCCAGGTTTGCCACGTTCGCAACCCGAAAATCCGCAACATGAAGCAAGTGCAACCAGAGGTATGACTATATCTAGTGCACACAGGTCCTGTTGAATTCAGTATGTTTTACACATGTGCAATTGGAGGCAAGATTGTAACCACAATGTCTGTACATGTCTGTTGTCTAGAGTAATGTAATATTCACTGTTTTATTTTTTTTAAATTAATGCAGTATCAGCCTAATTTCATTTTTGGTATTTCTGAACTGCTTGCGGTAAGGTTGTAGTGTTGAACTCGATACATTTAAAAAACCTTTACCCTTCCTTCTTGAAAACCATGAATACCTCTAGCTCACATCCATGCAAACATGAATAGGTGTCATATTTATGTACTTGCTTTTGAAATTTTATTTTTAAAATATGTGTTAAATGACAGTTCTTAAAAAAACAGGCATATGAATGTAATTTTTTTAAAGTCTTAAAAGCCACCATAATAGTAAATTGCTGCTTTTAGCAAATGAATTCCAAAAGGAATTAAGCAGAGGTTAGGCAGCACTTAAACACTATTAAGATGTATTAAAAGCAGTTAAATTATCCATTTGAGTTACCCTTAATACTGTCTTCCATTGGAAGGAATTCTGATGGAATTCTGGACCATTTCCAATTCTTAATTATCATACTTGGACACCTACCAAAAGGTTCTCAATACATTTTTTAAAATCACACTTAACAGTTATACTTCAGTAAAGCACTGTTACTGAAATGTCAGAATTTCAGCAGCTAGACATGCAAGGCTTGGGTTCCAAACACGTTGCAGTAATGGGAACATCAGAAGTGTGAATGTACCAAATGTAGAAATCAGTTTGTTATCAGTACAGATAGATGAAAGCTGCTTAGCAAAATATGAAAGAATGTACTGTATTTGGTACTCATTTATTCATTGTTTCGTATGGAACATATGTTGATTTTTTTTGTTAAACTGCTGATGGATCTAAGGTTAGTTTCCAAATGTTTGCAGATAATATTCAGTAATCTTCTGTGGTTACTTTCTGTGCAAATTGTCTTTCCTAAACCAAGTCCACTGGCTTACCAAATAAATCTCTCTCCTTGGCTAATCATTTTAAACAGCAACAGCCTCCACAGATACACATAAAAAGCAAAAGGCCTCCAGTGAAAAGTGTTGCTATCCAGAAAGAGACCAGTGCATCGGGTCCTGAGAGCAGACCTAAAATTGTACTCTTGGTGGATGCTTGTCAGCAAACAGGTACAGTAATAATGTTTGTGTATGGGTGTCTGTCAATTGGTGTTGTGACCTTATGCTTAAGTGAAATTTCCTTGTACCTGAAAAGGTCCTTGTACAAAGCTATATAGGAATATCTGTGATGGAAGTATTGAGTGTTACTCCCATTCTGAGATGATATGCTTAATCTTCTTGGCTCCTGGGCAAGTTTACATTGGCTATTAGGCATCATTCAGGTGGTGTGTCTCCCTTCTTTGCCATTAATATTTCTGTCTTATTTAGTCAAATTTTATTCACTTATTTTCTCAGAACATAGTCTTATGAATATAATCACAACTGACAGTACATTACTACTTTCAGTCTAGCTGCCCAAGTCCAAAAATGGTCCAGTGAGGACTAACTATGCTGAATGGTACCAGAATGCTGACCAGGGCAGAGTGGGAATGGAAAATGGGGAAGAAGGAATGGTGTCCTAAAAAGGAGCATAATTAACTAGAATCTGGGACATTTCCCACACATCATAGCAACAGCTGTTATTTGTTTTTAGAATTTTGTACTTTATCTGTGCTGTTTTAATTTGTGCAACACTCCTTGATTCCCATTGTATAAAATAAAAATAGATACCATCTATTGCCTATTTTGCACTTTAGAAACTCAAGCACCAAGGCTGTAGAAGGAAGGGGAAATTATTGCCATCTGCACCTGTAAAAACTCTGGCAGTGGGCTGTTCTAATCTAGCACGCCTGATAATTCTATTACTATTGTGACAGCTCTTCTTAAACACTTGTATGTTTGTGGAAGAAGACTAGGTCGCTCCAAAGAACTGTTGGTTCTTAGTAATCCCACTTGCCTTGCATTGCAGACTTTCCATCGGAGATCGCAAGCAAGTCACTGTCTGAGAGTGTGAGCAACATGCACTGGAAACCAAAAAGCAGGCGGCGGCGAACCTCCCACCCTGCGGAATCCTCTAGTGAGCAAGGGGCTAGCGAAGCAGACATTGATAGTGACAGTGGTTATTGCAGTCCTAAACACAGCAACCAGGCTGCGGGTGTGACCTCAAGGAGCACAGACTCTGCTGCATCAAATGTAGGTAAACACCTGAAGTGTTTAAAAGGGATGAAGATGGCACAAAATAAGCAAAATCTTAAAATCTCTTCTTCTTTTTAAATTTTCAGATCATGGAACCATCAATACATCCAGGTAACTTTCATATATATAGAGAGAGAGAGATCAAAAAATCTCAAGCACTCAAGCTTTGCTGTTTTTGCCAACATTCTCTTTCTAACAGCATCAATAAACCACTTTTTTCTATTGTCCTTCTATCTGATAAATATGCCAGGCCTGAGGTGAATATTAAGTTCCATAAGAAATGCATAAGGCTTCATTTTTAATTGTGCATTTCTTACTTCTTACGTTAACACAATGTAAGTAACTTACAGTAAAGGAACAAATAAATGTTCATTTAGAAAGAAACATGTTGTACTTGGCAGAAAGTACACATGGGAGTAATAGCTATAACAAGCCACTTTCATTCAAAATTATCTCTGATGTGAACTATTAGAACAGGTAAAACTACTGAAAACAGGAACTAATTTTACACAGAGCTAGATTTTGCACCTAGCTATCTCTCCTTATATGTATAACTTTCAGTACTGTTGGAGAATGGATATATATTTTTACACTTTGTTTTTCATACATGGAGTATTCCCTTAAATGTCTGCGGTGTTTATTTCAGGAGCCGGTTGGGCAAGTGTCAGTTCCCAAGCAACTCAGAAAAAGCCTTGGATAGAGAGAACACCAGTTTTCTCAAGAGGTGGACGACAACCTGAGCAATGTAGTAATTCACAGGTAACCTTTTACTATGAAAGCCCTAAACTTAGTGTAAGTTTTGCAGGTTAAGCAGGGCTGTGCATCAGAGTTTCTTTAAAAGACGAAAGCTACTGTAGAAAGCAGGTTAAACTGACAGACTTGTACCATGCATTGATTCGGAGCTATAGAGAGCATTTGGGGAGATAATTAAAGAGCACATGAGATTTATGACCATTTAGTCATGATAAGAGTTATTTCATGACTAGTGGTTTAAACCCGTTAAAATAACGGGCGCTAGAACATTTCTGACAAAAATAGAAATAACACGCTGCCGCAGACACCCACGGCCGATGCCGAGCTCGAGCTCAGCAGAACCCCGCCTTAATCCCGCCCCTCTGGTCTGGGCTGCCTGGCGGGCTAGGCCTGTGCTTGCTGCTGAGGGAAATGGAGTTAAGGGCTAGGAGCAGCCATGATGGTAGGTTCCTGTGGAGCTCCCACCGCCGTTGTGGTGAGGTCTTCTGGCCGGGGGAAGGGGCGGCCGAGGGAGAGCGGCGACAGGAGGGGGCTTTTTTCCCTGGAGTGGTGTGTGGGGCTGGGGGACGGTAGAACAGGTTTCCTTCCGGATGTGTGGGGCTCCCAGCCCCTTTCGGAGTGTGGGGCAGTGGGTGGGGAAGCGAGGGGGGTGATGCAGCGGCATCATCTCCTGGGAGGCTTCCCCCCCCCCCGGTTCTCCTCCTCCTGCCCAGCGGCGAGAGTGGCCCTTCAGCCGCCCTTCAGCCTCTGGAGCGCCAGCGTTCCATTTCAACCGCCGCTTCAACTGCCGCCGCTGCTCCCGGCCCGATCTCTCTGCTCCAATCCCTGTGTCCGTGGGGCACATGCTCAGTAGTGCAAACCCAGAGACACAGGGACTGGATGCAGAGACACTTGCGTTTTATATATATAGATAGAGTTGGGGAAAATACCAATCCATAATATGTTTTGGGTTGTGTGTTTTTTTATGCACGTGTAGCCTGCCTTTAGATGTAGGGGACATAGCACATCTTCAGAGAGAAGACAGAACTTGCAGAAGAAACACGAGAAGCCTACAACCATAAACCAGTCAAACAGAACAGAGCCAAGTCCTGAGCCCCTCTATTTCGAGGTAACTTCTTCATTTCATTCATTCATTCATTCATTCATAGTAATTGTCACACAAAACCCTCACTGAAATTTTTGTGTGGACGATGGCGGCCTTGTAATTGGCTTATCATGTTTTGTCAGCTCCACTCCACCTTGTCTGCCTCTGGAAGAAGCAAACCATAAGGATTTGCTCAGTGTTACTTGCAAATCTTGTGGTTGCTTTCTTTCTAAACAAACAATGTGTAGAAGCCAAGATTTGTTCTTTGCTTGCCGTTTGCAGTTTGTTTGGAAGAAGCAACCTGTGGTTACTGGTTCACACGTAATCCTAAGCCAGGTTTCATGGTTTGTTTCTCCTGGAGCCAGGCAGAGCTGAACCCATGAACCTGAGCTGCATGCACCAGCACACTGTTTGTTCAGAGCGAGCCTTGGTTTTAGTTTTAACCATGGATTATTGCAGTATATGGGAAACCTTGGGGCCCAAGGCAAAATGCCACTCTCCAGGTCTTTCTGTCTCCTGCTTTGGCCTTGCTTCCTCCTTGAGCCTGGCTCGCTTGTGTCACTGGACTCATTTGCCGAACAAAGAGGGATTGGGGAGTGTGTGTGTGGAAATTATTGTACAAAGGTACAAATGACATCTGTTGCTCTTCCCATTTCTGCTTCTGGCACTACCCACTACTATCAGGCGGCCCCTGAAAGACTGCCCAGGAGGACCTGTGGCCCTCGGGTTCCCAATGCCTGGATTATTATTATATGTGCAAAGAAGGCTGTTTTTGTGTCCTACATAATAGGCATGCTCATTTTGAAAGCATATAAACTTGCCTTCCAAATTTTGTTATGCCACTTTTTAGTGTGTCCTAGCATCTTGCTGTCAGCATCTTCCCTTCTCTAATTGTTGCATGATGAGTGTCTCATGATTGGGCAAGTTATTCTTTTTTAAGCATTGCAAAGTGACATCTGCTAACTTCTGTTATTGGCTTGAGTGGGCTTTGGTGCCTAATAGGGATAGAGCCATGCAAAGTTAATTCATTTCAAAACTTCCCAATATTTTTTCAGGATGAAGACGAATTTCCAGAGTTAAACAGTGAAAATGGAAATTCCAAGGGTGGTAATATGCAGCTGAAACATGCCCCTAAAGTGGTAAGAGGCTTTTGTAATGTAAATAGTATTTTGATTTAAATTAGCTTCTTTTTTTCGCTAGATATTGTGACTGACTGTTGATAATGCATCAGCAGTGAATGCTTCTATTCTGTGGGAGTGGAGGAGAAAGAGAGAATGTGTAGAACAAGGTGCAGAATTCAGTTTCATATTTGCTTTTAAAGAAGGAAGCATGTTTCTAGCCCTTTGTGGCTTGGATGATATGCCTGAAAGTGTGAGCAATGTCTGCTGAAATCTCAAAAGCCAAAGGTGTGGAGGGAGCTTCAATACCTTGCATAGCTCATTATTCTATTCATGACTGGTGTAATAATTGGAATAGCTAATGCAAAATAGAAGTGTACTGTTTCTCCCCCTCCATGTGCCTATACCAGCAGCAAGTAAAAGATCCAGCCTTCTGGAGTAAACTATTCATGCTAGTAATATTTTGAGATCTAGATTATTTATGAGTTGCCTTTTTCATGTGACCTAAAAGCCATTGGTAGAGGACTCTATCTGCCAAATCAAATAATTGCTTAGACTTAACTGAGATACTGTTTAAATAAAGCACTCTGACCACTTAGGAAGTCCTATATGAGTGTACTAAGTTGTGTGCTGATACAGTTGAGGTAGTTTGGAAAACAAGGTCAACTTGGGCAAGTTTGTGATGAGCTATGCTTTCTGTTGTAACACCTTTAAAGCTGTGCTCTCTCTCCTTGTTCACCCTAGTTGGATGGTTTACCTGAAAATTCTCCAATCAATATTGTACAGACTCCAATTCCAATCACCACGTCTGTTCCTAAACGGGCAAAAAGTCAAAAGAAGAAAGCCCTAGCAGCAGCACTGGCTACAGCTCAAGAGTATTCAGAAATTAGCATGGAGCAGAGAAAACTCCAGGTCTGTTCTTTTTTTTATGTTAGAATCATGATTGGCTGCATGTTTAAATCGGGGACAGCCAGCTGGAACCCTCCAGCCTGGGTACAATCCCCAAAGCAATCATAATCCCCCAAAGATCCTGGTGAATCTACCAAAAAGTGCATACAGCTTCACTTGCAAGAATAATGTTCAAGGTGTAATATTTCCTAGAATTACATCTCTCCTAGGCTTTGTATGTACTGCCTTAGTTGTTTGTAAGCACAAAACATTATTGAACCAATGGTATCTTCTAGCACCCCACCCTCAGGAAAACAGATTAAACACCGAGATCATGGGAAGTTTATAATGCCTGATTTGTTATCCCTCTGGTCACTGGAGGTGAACTGTACTACTTTTATTCTGGTTATAGGAAGCAGTTTCAAAAGCAGCTGGAAAGAAGAGCAAAACACCTGTGCAGTTGGACTTGGGGGATATGCTAGCAGCTCTTGAAAAACAGCAGCAAGCTATGAAAGCTCGCCAGATCACAAATACCAGGCCCCTTTCCTAACAGGTGGGTACATCTCACTTGGCTGGTTTTTATAGCTACTCGTTTCTCAGCTGTTTTCCTCCTAAGGCTAACCTGTGGCCCTCCAAAATTTGTTGGACTGCAGCAGCAATCGGTCCCAACCAGTGTGCCATAGTTGGTGGATGAACAGAGTACGTTTTTGTTATTCAGTAAATGTTCGTACCATTCTGTGTGATGAATAAAGTTAGGTTGGCTTGCATATGTAATATTATATGTCAGGGTGGCTTATTATAGTTATTAAAAAGTATAGAATACAATAATACATTAAAACCAGAATATTATTTATTATTATATATTTTATTATTATTATTATTATTATTATTATTAATATCTCGCCCATCTGGCTGGGTTTACCCAGCCACTCTGGGCGGCTTCCAACAAAAGATTTAAAATACATTAAAACATCAGTCATTAAAAACTTCCCTAAACAGGGCTGCCTTCAGATGTCCTCTAAACGTCAGATAGTTCTTTATTTCTTTGATATCTGATGGGAGGGCGTTCCACAGGGCAGGCGCCACTACCAAGAAGGCCCTCTGCCTGGTTCCCTGTAACTTCGTTTCTCACAGTGAGGGAACTGCCAGAAGACCCTTGGCGCTGGATCTTAGTGTCCAGGCAGAATGATGGGGGTGGAGATGCTCCTTCAGGTATACTAGACCAAGGCCGTTGAGGGCTTTAAAGGTCAGCACCAACACTTTGCATTGTGCTTGGAAACATACTGTGAGCCAATGTAGGTCTTGCCAAGCCAGCAGCAGAAAGCAATGCCTTGTTACAAGTGACCAGCTGCCTGTAATGTTTTGATGAACAGAGACGTTTTCAACTGGTATGGAAACTCATACATTATAGACTACAATCATATTTCTGCTGGGAGTAAGTCCCATAGCCAGGGTGCTACCACAGAAAAGGCCATATATTGAGTCACTGCCTGATGCACTATAGTAAATGGCAGTGACCTCCAGAAGGGCTTCTTCAGATCTCAGGACCTAGGCACCTTCAGATGTTTGGATTTCAAGTTGTTCAGGGCTTTATATGTCTACAGCAACACTTTGGATGCTTCTGAGCCCAATTCGGCCAGTGCAACTCTCTCATAAAACTGATGTCATATGGCTTCAATAAGCTACACCACTTGGCAGTCTGTCATCTACTTTCTGCACTAGTTTACACTTCTGAATCCCCTAAAAGCGTAGCTCCATGTGGAGTGCATAATACAGTGCTATTAGGATCTTGGGGTGGGGGGAAACACTATGGTTCAAATCCCCACTCAGCCTAATCTTGCAAACAGTGTCGTTGCAAGGATAAAATGCAAGCCTCCACAATTTCAAAAATGGTTTCTGTGTGGCAATCCTCCTTGAGTGTATGAGACTGGCTGTGCAATTCTTTGGAAGCCAGCCAAAGGAAGGTTCCTTTCTGCTGGTTGTTGTTGTTCAGTCGTTCAGTCGTGTCCGACTCTTCGTGACCCCATGGACCAGAGCACGCCAGGCACGCCTATCTTTCACTGCCTCCCGCAGTTTGGCCAAACTCATGTTAGTAGCTTCGAGAACACTGTCCAACCATCTCATCCTCTGTCGTCCCCTTCTCCTTGTGCCCTCCATCTTTCCCAACATCAGGGTCTTTTCTAGGGAGTCTTCTCTTCTCATGAGGTGGCCAAAGTACTGGAGCCTCAACTTCAGGATCTGTCCTTCTAGTGAGCACTCAGGGCTGATTTCTTTGAGAATGGATAGGTTTGATCTTCTTGCAGTCCATGGGACTCTCAAGAGTCTCCTCCAGCACCATAATTCAAAAGCATCAATTCTTCGGCGATCAGCCTTCTTTATGGTCCAGCTCTCACTTCCATACATTACTACTGGGAAAACCATAGCTTTAACTATACGGACCTTTGTCGGCAAGGTGATGTCTTTGCTTTTTAAGATGTTGTCTAGGTTTGTCATTGCTTTTCTCCCAAGAAGCAGGCGTCTTCTAATTTCGTGACTGCTGTCACCATCTGCAGTGATCATGGAACCCAAGAAAGTGAAATCTCTCACTGCCTCCATTTCTTCCCTTCTATTTGCCAGGAGGTGATGGGACCAGTGGCCATGATCTTATTTTTTTGATGTTGAGCTTCAGACCATATTTATCGCTCTCCTCTTTCACCCTCATTAAAAGGTTCTTTAATTCCTCCTCACTTTCTGCCATCAGGGTAGTATCATCAGCATATCTGAGGTTGTTGATATTTTTTCCGGCAATCTTAATTCCGGTTTGGGATTCATCCAGTCCAGCCTTTCGCATGATGAATTCTGCATATAAGTTAAATAAGCAGGGAGACAATATACAGCCTTGTCGTACTCCTTTCCCAATTTTGAACCAATCAGTTGTTCCATATCCAGTTCTAACTGTAGCTTCTTGTCCCACATAGAGATTTCTCAGGAGACAAATGAGGTGATCCGGCACTCCCATTTCTTTAAGAACTTGCCATAGTTTGCTGTGGTCGACACAGTCAAATGCTTTTGCGTAGTCAATGAAGCAGAAGTAGATGTTTTTCTGGAACTCTCTGGCTTTCTCCATAATCCAGCGCATGTTTGCAATTTGGTCTCTGGTTCCTCTGCCCCTTCGAAATCCGGCTTGCACTTCTGGGAGTTCTCGGTCCACATACTGCTTAAGCCTGCCTTGTAGAATTTTAAGCATAACCTTGCTAGCATGTGAAATGAGTGCAATTGTGCGGTAGTTGGAGCATTCTTTGGCACTGCCCTTCTTTGGGATTGGGATGTAGACTGATCTTCTCCAATCCTCTGGCCACTGCTGAGTTTTCCAAATTTGCTGGCATATTGAGTGTAGCACCTTAACAGCATCATCTTTTAAAATTTTAAATAGTTCAGCTGGAATATCATCACTTCCACTGGCCTTGTTGTTAGCGAGGTAACAACAAGTTCTGCTGGTACTGTATACAGTTCTGCTGGTACTGTATTTAAATTCCACCTAACAACTGAAATAACATAGTATTAATTTTAAGGTACATACCATGTTTCTGTTTCCTTGCTGAGCTAAAGTGTTCCTCCAAAACAGTAGACTAAACTGAATACTAGTTTAAAGCCACCTGGAAGCAGAATTGTTCCATTGTGTAACTTTCCTGTTATTGTTGTCTGTTTTTGTTTCCAATGAGAGGAAAAGGCTTTTGTAACAAGAGCTGATCAGGGGGGGGGGGAGAGGTTGCTAATGTTGGTTTTCTTTCAGTAGTAGGGGTTAGAATAATGGTTGTCTTGATTTCATTCAGTTGGCAGTGCTGCACCTTTTCATGCCAAAGAACCTGCCAACCGAAAATCCTTAACTAAAGGACAGCCGTCAGTGGGTTGTCTGAATCCTTTGGACTCCACTGCCCCAAAAGTGAAACGAGGAAAAGAAAGAGAGCTCTCAAAGCTGAAGCGTCCAACAGCACTTAAAAAGGTAAGCGGTCTCTAGAATGTTGTCTGTGGACATGGTGATCATGAATCCTAATGGCCCAGCTATTATTTTATTTTATTTTATTATTTATTTTATTTTAATGAAAGCAGGAGACAGGATAAGTTTCCATTCATGACCATGACATATGATTCCCCTCCCACCCGGATGATGGGAACAGGCAGAGCACCAAGGAAGACAACCGGCCAATCGATACCTTGTTGTCACTTATTTCTGGTCATCCCCAACAGATCCAAACTGTCTCAGTAAAAGTGCTCGATTCAAAAAATTGCCTCCCTGCTCACAAAAACACAGTTCCCTTGATGAGCTGTTCTTCTCTTTGCCCTGCGGCATCTATTTCTGTGTTAATTCCCAGGGTTTGCCCACCCAGACATGTATTTAATGTCATCTTTCTCATTCAGCGGCTTCTCTGCAAAGGCTGGTATGCTCTTAAGTCCACTTGTGTTATTTCTAGCAGATGAAAAGTGGACATTTTACACCACAAAAAAGCTAAAAGTTTATATTTGCTTGTTTCTTTTCGGCAGCTCCCTTGCATGCACAGCAACAGCGCTGCCTCTGACTCTCCTGCACTCCACTCCCGGGTCAGCCTTGACCTGGGAGTGGAGCTGCTGCGGGGGTGCGAGAAAGCTGCCTCAGTAGCTCCCTCGCGTGCCGGAGCAAGGCTTCAATGAAGGAGCATGTTGTGGGGGCGCCTGGTTGGCCCCTTCCAAAAAATGTGCCCCAGGGCTATGGCTCAGTTCTGATGTCTGGGTTACAGGCTAACCACATACTTTCTCTGTACCAGAGAGCATAAAACTGGTAATCACTATCCTGTTGTTAACTGTGTAGAATATGGACAATAAAAGGGGCAACACGCATTTCATGAACAGCACAGCCTAAATGGCTTTCCTTTATGCTCATTTTGGGATCCTAGAAACTAGCCCCTCCTTTTTCAAAGGTTTTTGCCATGTCCCAGGTACGTTGAGATTGTTGAATCGGTTAATGATAAATACTTTTTTGCACCACTTGTAAATAATAGCCGTATCAATTTAAATACTTGATTATTGTTGCATGGTTTTATTTGCAGGTGTGTGAGCAAAGGATTGTTTGGGGAGAAAAGTGTTTTTCAATTCTGATTTATTTTCTTATGTCGCTGTGTTTTCTTTTTAAAAAGAAAGCATGCAAAACTCCGGCATAAGAATGACTTGGATCCAGTGATGTCCTATGTTAGCAGAAAGGTAATTCTGCTTGTGCAAGACAGCACCACTGAATTATCCCAGCTCTTCTCAGTCTTGCTACAACCTCTAGGGCCCTGTTCTGCACTGTTCTGGGGATCCAGTGATCCTCCAGACCAGCTTTGAATGATGGGGTGGCGTCTAGCTTGTACAACAAGATTTTCTCTCTCCCATCTCTCAGATCCTACCCAATATGAAACAAAATACAGTTGTGGGGAGGCTAAGTTTACTATTGCACATACATACAAATGACAACTATTGGATTAGCTGCTCCAGAGAGAAGGAAATTCAAACTTGCATCCATCAAGTATCATGTTCTTGAAATAAAAGATTGCATGTGCCACTGAGGAAGACAGCAAGATTTAAAATCATCTGGCAACTGAAATCACTATTTGCCCTAAATATTGGCAGTTAGATTTATTCTCTGGTTTGCAATAAGGATATAACTTTATAAATAATGTGGTCAATGGTTAATATTTTCTTTTAAAGAAATTTTGTTTTAGAATATTTGATTATGTACCGGTATATGGTACTAATCATAGTAACATTGTATATCATAATATAGTCCCAACTTTTACATTGTTTCTTAATTTTTTTTCTCAAGGGTAATCTTCCTTTCTTGTGGTGTTTATAAAAAATACAATTTTTTCCTGCTGTCCCTTCATTGTTCAGAACATCCACACACTTCTGAAAAATGACTTGCACTTATGAACAAAAGATCCACATTAAATTTGCTATCCCTTTTTCTACAAAGCAGCAAGCTTATTAATTTGTAGAAGAAATTAGCATTGCTCACATTATCCTAAACTGTCTCTCCACCCCACTCCACCCAGATTATCTTGAAAGAAAGAGAAGAAAAAAAGGGGCGCTTATCTGTAGATCATACGCTTCTGGGAGCTGATGAAGAACAAGAGGTGAATCTGACTCCAAATCAGTCAGAAGAAGTAGCATCTCCAGAAGGTCAGAACTCTAAATATTAAACTGAAATATCCATCTAGATACAGTAATATGCTTTACAGTATTCCCTGTGTGCATGTATGTGCCCTTGAGCTTTTTTATTTTTTTTGTAATTTTAAGTAGTTACTAAATCAGGAGTTCTGTGTCTTGCCTATGGCAAGTATTGTTTCACTTAGGAATTTGGACTAGAAGGAGTAACTTTGTGCATGTTTCTAATCTAAATTGTAAATATAATGTCACTCCAGAAGCTATTTTAGCCTTTCAAGATCAGTAGGAGTCTGTGGAGGGGCAGCTGAAGAGCCTCCAAGGTAACACAGTCCATGACATAGCATATGGTTACCAGACATCCCCGTTTCCCAGGGACAGTCCCTGGATTTACAAATCTGTCCCTGGACAAAATCCATCCCCGGAATGTCCACGGATTTCATTTAATGTCCCCGGATTTATATTTTAAGTGTTGTAGATTTATTAGTAGGGAATGAATGTTGCGTGATTGGTTCAATGGCACAAGACACATCATGTGGGGATTTCTGGCGAGGCAAAATGGCGGGCGCCATGGCAGCGAGCAGCTCCTGAAGCCAGTCAGAGCCAATTGTGCTACCAGGCTGGCTCCGGGTCTGCTGAGACTGCTGCTGGCACCGCCACTGTCGAGGGGGAACCAGGGATGCCCGATGCGTCAACTGGGGGAAACTGCTGACACAACCCCCCCTCCATACGACCCAAATCAAGCTCGGCGTGAGAGTGCCTGGCCACCCAGCCGACTGCCCACTGGCGCTCCGGGGCCAGGAAAACCCCGGAGCTGATACAGGGAGAAGGAGTAGAGGAGAAGGAGAAGGAAGAGAGAAAAAAGAGGGGAGCCTCCTTAGTGGTGCTGCCGCCGCAGCCACCACTAAGGACGAGAGGTAGGAACGCACCAGGAGGGCAAGGACACATGGCCAAGCCCAGGCCTGGCCCGAGCCTACTCCACAGCTGCTAGGACTCCAAGAGAGCTGGCCGGGGCCCAGAGGAAGGCCGCACGGCAGAGGAGACCACAGAAGAGATTACTTGTTAATATTTTTATAAAATAACTTTTTATAAAATAATGTTTTTTTAATCTTTAAAAAAAAAAAGTGTCACCGGATTCTTTGAAAAAAAATCCAGTAACCTTAACATAGCAGCCTCAACATCTCGGCCTATAAATTTTAAAAATTGCCTTGATAGTTAATTGTTGGCTGTAGTTTAATATTCTTTTCCCCAACTGAAAACAAAACAAAACCAAAAAAGCCAGGAAAATAACCACATGGTGTCAGTGCACCATTGTTTTGATGCACAAAAGCTGGATCTGTCAGATCTTACTACATATTGGCTAGTCTAGTTTACAGTGTTGGGTTTTTGTTTTTTTTAAGTGTCATGGTGGCATGAAGGAATGATATGTTTCAGTGATCCACACAGATGCTGTTCTTGACTTTATTATTTTCCTGTTACAGAAACTGGCTTGAGTGTGCCGAGTGACACTTCACTCTCTCCAGCAAGCCAAAATTCTCCTTACTGCATGACTCCAGTATCCCAAGGCTCACCTGCCAGTTCAGGAATAGGTAGCCCAATGGCTTCTTCAACCATCACAAAGATTCATAGCAAGAGATTCCGAGAGTAAGAGCTGTTTTTAAAAACTAACCTTCTGCATCACTTGTCCAATAAAATGTGTATTGCAAAGTAAGTAGAATGATAGAATTGTAGAGTTGGAAGGGATCATGAGGTTCATCTAGTTCAGCCCCTTGCAATGCAGGAATCTTTTTGCCCAGTGTGGGGCTCAAACCCATGACCTTGAGAGTAAGAGCCTCATGCTGTACCGACTGAGCTATACCACAGAGTTTAGTTTATAATGGACAAAAAAAAAAACCAAGTTCAGCCCAGGCTGCAAAGCATGACAGTTGCACTTAAATAAATCCCAGCTATGCTATGCATAGTGTATCATAGACAAGGAGAGAAGGTATCTGCACCCCAAATATATTTGGATAGCTTAGTCAAGTCATAACTGGAAGAGAAGACAAAATAGGTATTCTTAGCCAATCCTGATGAGAGAGGATTTTGTAAATTACCCCTTGTGACAGACCACCTGTCTTTGCTTTACCTTTCTGTTCAAGTGCCTCGGGTCACTTTGAGTGATACTAGGTTTTGGTATTCTAGATACCAATATTTGGTTCTCTAAATGATTTTAGGATAGATTTTTTGGGAGATATTTTAGTTTAGGAGGCTTGTACCAGAAACTTCTGTGCCACATTCTCTGCTAGTTTGAAATTTGGAATAACTGACAAAATGAAAACAATGATTCTAAAATTATACAAAGTTGTATAAATATTAAAGCTGGCAAATATGCCATGAAATGTCAAGATAAACCTAAATATGTTCAATGAAAAGCTCTTTTAAAAAGGGATGCTTCAGCAGCCAAAAGTACAGTGGCCAAGCACATTTTGTGTGGAAGAAAATTCCCTTTCCAGCATCTTCCCTAACCTCACCTTAGAAAAGGATGGGGCATACGGTGTGGTCTGTCCTTCTGATATAAAGCCCTCTCTGAAGTATGAAGGTCCTGCCATGATCATGGCTTTAAAACCAGCACCATAATTTGGGCTAGGAAACAATTAGCCCAAGGCAGTTGTGCTAAGATAAGAGGTATTCATTCTTCTGAATAGTGTTCAAAAGCCAGTGAACTTCTGAATAGTGTTCAAAAGCCAGTCATATGTAATATTTCAAATTACCAAGCACAGGTAATGGAGACCAGAGCTCCATCAGTGAAGAAGAGGGTCAATTGGCTCACCAGCTATTCCTGGACTCCTGTGATATTTTGCCCTTTCAGACGGCACTTGTAAATTACATTTGTACATGTTCCCAGATGTTGAAGTCATCTTGCCACTGAGAAACAAAATGAGCAAAACTATTTTCAAGTGACGTGGAAAAAGTGTGGAAGGCCTGCATTCAAGGCAGCCTTGTAAATAACCCTAAGGAAGTTACTAACTTCCAAAATACTTTATTACCTGCTGGTGGCTCACAGAGGAGAGACTGATTGCTCAGTTCTTTCTCCACTCTATCTTTGTGTGGAGTCAAAAGGAGAAATGGAGTGCTTGGTCATCATTAACTTGCTTGCAGTTCCTTATTTCCTGTGGCTACCAGGTGACAAATTAAATACAAGGCTGACCAAAGAGCGAATGTGGTGGCTTGAAATTGCTTTTTAAACATTCCAAAGCTGTGATTGGAGCTTAAGTAACAGAGATATACTACTTGCCAGGGCTTTTTTTCTATAAAAAAGAGGTGGTGAAACTTGCTGAGGTTTTTAAGGGGAGCACCCACCCAAAGCTGTTGAGCTTTTTCTGGCTGAAAAAAGCCCTGCTACTTGCAGTGCCAGATAGAAAGGCTTTAAGTGATCTAGCAATAAAACCCTCTAAGACCAGGGTTCAAGTCTGGATTTGTCAATGAAGCTACCTGAGCCAGGCATAATCTCTCAGCCTAGCCTACCTCTCACATGGTTGGTGAAAGTAAATAAAATGATGAAGGGGAGAACCATGTACACCACCATAAGCTCATTGAAAGATAGGTGTGTTATACATGCAATAATTAAATTAAATTAAATATATAGCTTTGGGCTACTTAGCAGATTAAAGTACCTGGGTATTTTAGCACGAGCTCTTCCCTCATAACAGAGATGAGCCAAAGGACTTCAGAAAAGTGTAAAAACCCTTGAGGAAATGATAGTAAAAGCAGTTTGGCCTTCTTGAACTTTGTCTTATTGTATCCCTTCTGAATTTACAGGTACTGTAATCAAGTTCTAAGCAAAGAAATAGATGAGTGTGTGACCCTCCTGTTACAAGAGCTTGTCAGCTTCCAAGAACGAATTTACCAAAAGGACCCCATGAGAGCAAAAGCAAAGAGGAGGCTTGTGATGGGCTTACGCGAGGTTACAAAACACATGAAGTTAAACAAGATCAAGTGTGTTATCATTTCTCCAAACTGTGAGAAAATCCAATCAAAAGGTATTAATGATTATCTCTGGTGGACCACCTTCTCTTACAGCTTTGGTATGGTTCTCTGCTTCAACACAGAGTCATTTTTGTTTTTTTTGCCTATGCTGTTTTTTATTCTACAGGGCACTGAGGGGCTTTCAAAGAGCTGTGTGCAGAGTACCATGTGCATGCTGGGGCTTTAGTCTCTTTCCTCCTGCAGCTCTTTTCACCCCTTGAGAAGCCACTGCAGAGGAATGCAGAATGATTTTCTGTGTGGCACAGAGCCTGCCGATGGGGCAGGGGTTGTGGGGAGAAGACATGAGCGGATGTCATGACATGCACACACTTTTTATGCACTTTCTGCTCGCACAAGAGCACAGATTGGATGCAGTCCATTCCCTGGCTCACTCATAACATGAAGTCAAAACTGGCTTAGCACAAATAAGTACATGTGTGGGCTTCCGGAGAGGAGATCGTGGCTGCTTCTTTCTCGTCCAGTTGTTCTGCTGCTGCACTAAGGCATAGTCCGGCTTGGCATGTTGCTTGAACTTGGGCTCATGGTTTAGTGCACTCCAGACAAACCACAAACTGTAACCAAAGTCGGTCTTTTGGCTTACAGCTTGTGGATTTTCTGGGAGCACTGAAGCACAAGCCTGGTTCAGACAATACAGTAAGCCAGTACAAGTTCAGTGCAGCACAGCAGTCATGATCTCTGTGAAAGCCCACACACCTGCTCATTCACGATTTGGCTTGGCATTGCCCTAACAAGGGCTTTATATTTTAATTGAACTTCCTGTCTAAGGCCTTTACACTTTTTCTTTAGAACCTTGTCTTACTGAAAAAT
This sequence comes from Lacerta agilis, assembly GCF_009819535.1. NCBI lineage: Eukaryota > Metazoa > Chordata > Lepidosauria > Squamata > Lacertidae > Lacerta > Lacerta agilis. Next base: position 12,809,325 of record NC_046324.1, on the reverse strand, counting down.
AAGTTGGCTTAAAGTAGCAATTTAGCCATCATTTTATCCTTACGTATGTAGCATCTTAAAACTGGCAAATTATATTTAATTATATGACTGAATTTTGAGCTGCAGCCAGTACCAACTTCCTGACTCATGTGCCTGTGTGCTGCAGGTTTTTGTGACATCCACATTTTGGTTTTGTGTGTGCGTGTGCACGCGCGCTCTTAAATCTTAGCTCTTTGTCTAAAATGCAGAATGTGTAAAAGGTTTTTATAGTTCATCATCCTGTGCTGTGTGTGCTGCATTGGTACAGTTTTCATTGGTTGGAAATGTGTAGTTGGACTAAAGCATTTGATTATTGATGTAAAGTTAGCAGACTTTAAACTAGTTATGAGGAAGTTCTTCACATTTTAATCTTCTGTTGTTCTCCCGGCATGTACCAAGGTGGACTGGATGAAGCTCTGTACAACGTAATAGCCATGGCACGGGAACAAGAAATCCCCTTTGTCTTTGCCCTGGGTCGTAAAGCTCTTGGTCGCTGTGTGAACAAGCTAGTTCCTGTTAGTGTGGTCGGAATCTTCAATTATTCAGGTGCAGAGGTAAGAGCATATAAATCAACTCTGCCACTATGGTGTGAATTCTTCCTGTTTCACTGAGTTCCTAAGATTATTCATAATGGTGCCTGACCTGTGCCACATACCCCATTACTGAGCTTTGTATGTGTTGCATTCTCCACATCTTTGAAGTAACCCAGATCAAATCCCCCTCTTCGCAAACGTCCATGCATCCCAAAACATGAAGAGGACTGCCTGCCCATCAAATTTGATACGCAAGAACCATGAGAGTAGAGTCAGGCTCCTGCTTTCAAATGAGCACTCTTACAGAAATCTGATTGGTTCTTTCACAAAATTTCGAAGAATGACAGGAAATGAGCTTGGAAAAGCAGCAGGCTAAAAATACACTAAAAGCACTTGCCCATTTTTGACACGTGAATATGGACCATATCCGATATTAAATGTGTGTCTTTTTTTCCTCTTAATTGGAAGAGAAATTGGAGTGAGAGCCAGAAATCTCATCTTCATAAAATATTAAGGAAAGTGGCTCACAATGTTTTTACAAAACGTAAGTGTCATATTCACTAGGGAGTGCTCTGTTAAGTAAAATGATGCTTCCATTTTGCACTAAGCTACACCATGCAGCGGAACACACATACCCCTGCTCCCCCTCAAATTTCAAACCAGCCTTTATAATTTACCGGTGGATGTAATCAAAGGATCTTATTTATTGCCATGCCTAATTTTAGAATTTTAGCTGGTGCAGAACTAGAATGCTTTTTTTGCTATCACTATAATGAATTTCTTCAGCCAAGTGATACTCTTATGTGGCTAGGATCTAGGGATGAATGGTTTAGTCTGTTTCCAATCCATGGTAATTTAACAAGTGTTTACAAGCCAGTTTCATTCTGTTTCTGCATTAAGCTGCAATTTTAGATATTATATTAACATTTGTGTGTGTAAACTTAGTTTATCTCAGCATATGCATGTCTAAATATGGGTGGTATTCAGCTAAAGTTTACTCAGAGTGGACCCATTTAAATTAATGAACCTGACATAAGTTAAATCCATTAATTTCAGTGGTTCCACTCTCCTCCCACTTAATTCTAAATTACATTTGTAATGCATTTTATTACATTTTGGGTGACTGACAACCCCAAATCTTGGGACACCAAAGAGAAAATCCAGACTATAATTCTGTTCCATTCCACATGTTAGTGTTGGTTTGCATCAGCATTCCCAGAAATCAGATTCCTCAAACATCCCTCAAAGACCATTGTTTATGCTTCTAGCCAGTGTGCAGTTCTTTCTCCCAACTTAATCTTCAATCCCTGTGGATCTATAAACTTGGAGCTATCGGTAGATAAGGTTACTACTGTTTCAACTATCTCCTTCTGAACTACCGTGGTACAGTCTTTGGGTCACAGAATGAAAGGCTTGTTGGTTTCCCTCCTTGGTTTCCCTAGGCACCTGTATTATAATGCAGTGTCTTGTTTTAAGACAACTTGTGACACTAGAGTGTCTTGCCTTGAAAGCAGGGGACCTTCCAATAAAGAGATGCAGATAACAGAGTGGTCTCTTGGGGTAGCTTTTATCTCTTGCTGGGGTCTTTGTCTTTTAGAACCTCTTCAACAAATTGGTGTCGCTGACAGAGGAGGCTAGGAAAGCGTATCGAGACATGGTTGCAGCAATGGAGCAGGAGCAGGAAGAGGCCTTGAAGAACATTAAGAAGGTGCCCCACCACATGGGGCATTCTCGGAATCCTTCTGCAGCAAGTGCAATTTCATTCTGCAGTGTTATTTCAGAGCCCATTTCAGAAGTGAATGAGAAAGAGTACGGTGAGTGCATTTTCAAAACAATGCTTATGTAGCAAAATCGTACTGAGAGTGAGTTAGCTGTCAACTTCTTTCCTTTCCCCCTTTCTTTAATCTTGTTGATCTGCTTATTTTATGATTGTGAAGCAAATTTTGGGTTTTTTTGCCCCTCTGGCAGATTGGCTAGTGGCTTTGGGGGTTTTTTGCCTCATTTTTTGTAGCCTCGCACTCCGAATTGAGGCACCTGGATTGTCTGACTAAACAGGAGTTGCCTTCTGGTGTGAGATGCTCGATTTGCTCCTCCACTCTTCTTGCGGCACACTGGTTTGGATGACAAGATTAGTGTGTAGGGGTTTTATTTTTTGATGTGGAAGTGAATCAACATGTGCGGGATGACACCTTGCAAGCAGGATGATAAACTAGATGGTCTCTACACTCAAGCCAGCCATAGATGTGGATATTCCTGTAAATGTAAGTTTGTTTGATGTGACTGACTTAAAAGAAAAAAAACCCTTACTCCAAAGTAATGCAGCCCTGTGAAATAGGCCTCAGCTTGTTGCCGGAACATATGTTCTTCTTGCAGAAGCTCACACACTCAATTCAAACTTTATTTGCGTAGCCGACTGGCCATAGCATCTAAAAGACAAACACCAACAAAATACAACAAATATGGTTACCAATAAACCTTATAACCTATTAAAACTCAAGGTAATAGCTCTTGGAACTTAGCATAAATAGTAAAATATTAATAATAATGATAATAATAAAATCCTATGCGGGATCCGGATGACTACACTGTTGTCGTTCAGATAGCAGCTCTCAATCTCATTGCTCTCTCGATAAATCTGGCAACCTTCTCTGTTATCGAGCTGTTCTAGTCGGCTAGAAGTGAAAACAATTTGGCTTCACAAGAGCAGCCTGGGATGGCAGATAGGACTGGCATGATAGTCTCCCTCAGATCTTTATATAGGGGGCAGGACAAGAGTACGTGTGACACAGTCTCTACATAGCCGGATCCACAGGGGCATAATCTTGCAGAAGCTCCTTACTAGCTGTTGCGAGCAAAATGCATCAAATCGAGTGGTAAAGCCCACCTGGGTTTAAATAAAATTAGGAACATAGGAAGCTGCCTCATACTGAATCAGATAATTGTCCCTCCAACTCAGTATTGTCTGCGCTGACTGGCAGCAGCTCATCGGGATTTCCAGCAAGATTCTCTCCCAGTCCTTCCTACAGATATGAGGATCAAACCTGGGAACTCCCAGACACAGTTCTGTTCACTGGAATCGAACAATACTTAGAATGACTTTTTCCTTTCTTTCTTTCTTTCTTTCTCTTTCTTCTTTCTTTCTTTCTTTTTCTCTCTCTCTCTCTCTCTCACTCTCACACACACACACACCACACACACACGGGGAGGGAGAGAGAGAGAGACAGACACAGGGACACAGACAACACCAAAGCTTGGTTTTCTACGGAGAGCTGTTTTTCATTTAATTGATTCTTAAACAACTTTAAAGCATTTAACTGGAAGCCTGCATGCATCCCAATATTCTACAGTGTTAATGTTAGGCAGCTAGCAGTGGTGCATAGAACCTAACCTGTGTTCTATACTTCCTTCTCATGGCAACACATCTGACTGCAGTTTGTTTTTTTGCCATTCTCTATTCCTCACCCTACCTTACCCCAAGATTGATGTAACTGAATGGGGGGGGGGCTTTTCTCTGATACCCCCTGAGAAAAGTTCTAAAATAGCACTTTGTTTTTGTGTGAGGGTGAGTGGAAAGTGTGTGTGTGTATAACTGTTTTTAAAAAGAGCAAAACCACACCTCTTCCTGCGTGTCAACCATTCCTAATCTTTTCTGCATTTCTTCCCCTCCCCAGAAACAAATTGGAGGAACATGGTGGAAACATCAGATGGATTGGAAACTTCTGAAAACGAAAGAGAGACCTCTTGTAAGGTTGCTGCTCCAGAAAAGCCCGACAGCAGTAAGGCTGTTGCTAATAAGCAGCTGTCTCTAGCCACTGTTGGGGTTGTTGCGGTCACAACTCATGGGAAAGCACTTGGTGGCAAGGAAGAACCCAAACCAGATGACAATCTGGAATGGGCCTCGCAGCAAAGCACAGATACAGGATCTTTGGATGGCAGTTGCAGGGATATTTTGAACTCCTCCATGACCAGTACAACCAGTACCCTTGTCCCAGGAATGCTTGGAAGAGGAGGATGAGGATGAGGAAGAGGACGATGACTACACCCACGAACCTATATCTGAAGAAGTTCAGCTCAACAGCAGAATTGAATCTTGGGTCTCGGAGACTCAGCGGACTATGGAAACACTTCAGCTTGGGAAGAGCCTTAGCAGTGCAGAGGATGAGAACGTTGAGCAAAGTGGTGAGGAGGAGGAAGCCGAAACTCCCGAGCAAGTGGATTCGGTCGTCGACAGTGAGGAATGGACAATGGATAAGCATGCAAGTAAAGCCCAGCAGAAGCCTTCAGTCTGCAGTTCCCTGGAGACGAAGCATACGGACTCAAACTATATACCATAAACTCAAGCACAAACTCAGGAAACATTAATATTTTAAAAACTAACTGTTGTAAGGATTTCAGCCATTGCTTTGTGTGCTTCATCTCAGCATTTTGCACTGTGTAACGTTTAATATGCATATTTAATTCACAACATATTTTTTGTAGCTGTCTTTATTACTTTTTCCATTAAGAGCTAGAGTGTATGTGCATGTGTGTAATGACTATTTATATCTTCCTCAGAACAGATTATGTGTGTTGAAACTGTCAGTAGGCATCTTTTTGTACGAGAAAACTATTTGCAAATGACCATTTTATGCAAAATTATTCTCAAACTATAACTCAAAAGTTCTTACACTTTCTAGCCTGGCAGTAGTGACCAATATTTGCTTTGTCGTTATATTATCTTGAAATTATTTGACCACAACTTAGCGTACCAGAATTTGGGACAGAAATAATCTTTCCAGGGGCTTTTATCCTTGCTTATAGGAGTTAGAAAGATGCATATTAGTAACTTAACTTCAAACCTCTTTTACTGGTCTCAGGATATGCGTCTCAGAAATGTACTCTTGAAATGCTGGTTATAACCATCTAAAACAATTTGGCAAGGCACCTGGGAAAGAGAAATCTTATTTCATTTCGATTCACTATCATTGTCACTGTGCCTGTAAGGACTGTCACAAGGGGACCCATTAATCACAGCTACTTTTCCTTGTTGGGTTTTGTAACTTTACCGTTTGCAGTTTTCACTTATCTCAGGAATGCTAATATAAATTTATAAATGCTATGTAAATGCAGACACCGAATTGGATATTGATCATTCAGCAGAAAGTAAGATGGGTCATTGAGGCTCAATTTATTGGGTAAAAGGGGGAGAGTTTTGCATGCGATGCTCCTGATCACCTCTTACGTTTTTAGCTTGGGGTCAGTCATAAAAGTTGGTTCTTGTTGATGATGTGAACTCTTCTGTAACAGCAGGAGTTCATAATAGTGAGCAGGCAGAATTTATTTGGGTTGGTGGGAAATCAGTTGATTTAGTGGAAGAAAGTCAGGCTGCTTTGCTATTAACATAAAAAAACCAAAAGGCTTCTCTAACTTCTGCATGCTCTGCATCAAACTTTTGTACATTGCAGAACATCGAATTGTACCCAGATAAGCTGCATGGAAAAAAGAAATCCATTAACGGTGAATGTAGAAGGGTTGTATACTCATTGGTAGTGCAAAAAGATATGCTTTATGAAAACATGGACTTCCAACGATTATTGAAGTATTTTACAGTTAGGTTGTTCACTTAATTATTGGGACCAATACTTTCCCAATACTTCAGCATCTTCATAACTAGCTTATTATATTGTATGGACAAAAATCTGATACAGTGTTTTAAAATCTCATATTGTCCATCATGGAATGTGGCAGAATAAGCCAGTTTGAGTATTTGTGCAAGAACCTCTTTGGAATATATGGCTCAGCACATGTTAGACAGAAGTCTTGGAGTTCGGCTATGACAGGATGTGAGTAGTCCTTCCCCCCCCCCCCCGGGAGTGCAGAAGTTGACATTTCTCCACTCTACCCCTCCCCTCTTAAGTGCTAGTACTCATATTAGGTACCTTTTTTAAAAGGTTCGTCTTTTTTTTCCAGAACCTGCTTCATCCTATAGCAATATACATAAAAGTAAAATATATAAGTATACCCACTTTTTCAGCTGTTGGTTTCAGATTCAGTCAAGGCATTCTTCCCAGTTTGCTGCCAGTGCAAAATTGCCTGTCCAAAAATTGCAACAAATCTCAGTGCAAACAAGACATGAGCATAAGGAAGCCACCCTTTTATTTTTTTTAAAAAAATGTTCATCCTGAAAAGTGGCAGCTGAGCCTCAAAGGTGGAAATGGAATGTGTCTGTGTTTGTATGCTTGTGAGGTTATGTTAGCTTATATTTAAAGGTTTTTTCTGGTGTGGTATAATGAGGTGTATGTGATTCTGTCATCTTCTGTAATGAGCATCCACATTTGTTCCTTTTGATGAGTTACCTTATCTTTCAGTGCCATGTTTGTTTGGGTTTTTAAAGTAGCACAATTTCTCTACTGGCATAAAAAGTAGATTCTTACGCACGGTCAAATGGTGTTTCTGCTTTCGTAAGTAGGTTAAAATTTGGGACATGTTCAGCAAATATCTGTGCTCTTTTAAACACTTGTTTAGCAAGTTTTACCAGAATTTATGGCAGGGGATGAGGGTTGCGGGGTGGGGAAAGTGCACAATGGGCTAGATCTTCCTTTGTTTGAAGTGACTACATGATAAAGTATTAAACACTCCAGTATTTGGATAAAAATTAGCTTACCCTGGAAAATGGAATGCCTGGTGAGCTAATGCACTTGAGCCTTTGGCAGGCCAAACAAGATTTTGGGGTTTGTAGGCTACTAATGCAATGCTTAATTCTTTCGAATTTATGGTAGCCAGTAAAACCCATTTAACCTATTCCCTCTCTCCTCTAGATTAATTTCAAACTGTATTTACAGACTAGAAGCTTGATCAGTGACTGGTGTGGTGCGGTGTTCTGCTATTTTTAAAATGGAAGAAAAGGTCCTTTTGATTAATGCACTTGTGTGAATTCTGAACTCAGTACAACACAGTGGAGAGATACCTTGGAACGTTAATTGGGTGGTGGATGTACACAGTATAGTTGAGTCCAGTTCTTCAACTGGAAGTTGTTAAAATTTTAATTGCATGGAGCAAAAAGTATTGTTTGAAAAGCTGCTGTTTGCTGAAATTGTCATAATATTTTGTGTGTGTGATGTGCCAACTAATCAAGTTATTCAGTCAAGTTACCAGATTTTAATCACTAATTCAGTAGGAAGACTTTTTTAAAAAAAAGTTGCGAAGCCATAAATGGAAATTGTACATTCTTTATATACCTAGACCTGCCCAGCAGAAACAGTAAGAAAATGTCTAAACAATTAACACTTTTAAAAAATCAACTTAATGGCACAGCCCAATTAATGTTAATATATGGTTAATGTATTTTTTAAAAGACTATCATAAAGTAATGTCTGTTAATCTTTGATACCTTTACATTTGTAGTACCAGAACGTGGGTTTAAAATAGAAAATCATTATGAAATTACTCATGAACAGGTTCTGTCTGTTTTTTTCTTTTACGAAGGATAATTGTTCTGTCTACCATACCTTTTTGAGTAATAACAGCTTTTTGCACTATGTAAATACTAGTGGGGGTTCTTCCATAATGAATTAAAAATGATTGTAAAAAAAGTAAAGATGTGGTGTGCTTTTTTTCACCAAGCTGTTAATGGTTGCACTCATTCTCTGTGTCAGCATTATCGTGTAAAAACCCATTTTTGAAGGGGAATGGTTTTCCCAGCTCCCTGTATTCAACTGTGGTGGCTAAAATGGGCCGTGCTGGCCAGTGTGCCACAACTCCAAAATATTTTAGCGTGCCCTCGGTTTTCACTAGTCTAAGCTAGGAAGGAGTTAACATAGGCATGTAAGAGACACGCAGAAGTTATCATCCTAGCAGTTGTGTTTCTTCTAACAGTACTACAAATGTCCTCCATATGCAATATCTGTGTTGTAGGCTGCCTGCTCATGAGTTAGAAATAGCCTCTCTTTTAGCCATAAACTGAAAGCATGTTAACAAGGAGTGGAATGTATATAGTGTAGGTTTCTGAAAGTCATACTCTCTTCAGGTCATTAACTGAAGGGCCTGCAGCCAAGCTTCCACTTCCTGTGAGGAAATTTGTAAACCACTCAAGTTTTTAATTTTTACTTAAGTGAATAAGCAAATTAAGCTTATGCAGTTATTGCATGAATGCAAGAACTATTCCGCTTCCTCTGGATGAAAAACTGCCTCGGGCATGATGAAATTCTGCTTGTTGTGTATCATTGAGCTGATTTGCACATGTATATGCAGCACTTTGATTTTCTGCTCTTGGTTACCCTACATTTTCCTATTATTGCAGCAAGAGCGTGCAGGCCAACTTTTATTGAAAAGTGTTCCATCTGTGGTGACACAGGGCGGCAGGAAAGTACCGTATTATCTGCACTCACCCAGTGAAGGCTTGCCTGGGTGGATTGGCCCACTGAAGTATTACAAACTGGAAGAAGTGGAATTAAGCAATTTAATATTCAGCATTCACCTTTTTCACACTGGCGCACACACGGTTGACGTTTGCATTTTTTAGCTATCGTGACCCCCAGGTGTTGCTCCTTGTCAGTCACTGCCAATTTAGACTTCATGAGCATATATGTGAAATGAATATTTTATGCCCCTTTCTGCAATACTTTACACTTATTTACACCGAATTTGCCATTTTACTGCCCATTCGTTCAGATTGGAGAGGTCCTTTCGGAGCTCTTCAGAATCCTTTTGTTTGTTTGTTTGTTTCAACAACCCCGAACACCTCAGCAAACAGGGCCATTTCATCGCTTTCACCCAATTCTAGATAGTTCATGAACAAGTTTATAAGCACAGGTCCCAATACCACAATAAGGGGAGTTCATGCTTACTGGGCACAATAAGGATTGGAGTCCCATCTACAAAGTTGCAGAGTCCTTATCCATGTGATAAGAGGATGGAGTTTGGTGTGAGAGTGCTGAATTGAAAGAGTTTTCAACGAGATTTTCAATGCATCGATGGGAGATTGGCATGTATTATCTCAGATTACCACTGACCTCTGGAAAGGGGGATGGGGGCATAGGCACCACATATGCTGAGGTTCATTTGCTTCCCTGCTCCCACAGCACAGGTACATAATTTCCTATCAGTGTGTAAAACTGTCTTTGAGACTTCACTCCCTCTATCCATGTGTGTAGAGAATTGGGAAATGGTTTGGAGCAGCAGGAGACAGTGTTGAAGTGAGTTTCAGTTGTTAGTCCAGGCAGCATCTGTACCTGGAATGGGGTAGGGCGCCATCTTGTCCTTTGCCTCAGGCAGCAAAATGTCTTGGGCCAAACCTGGTAGTAGAAGCCATTCTTTACTTGCAGAAGATCTCAGGTTCCATCCCTGCTATCTCCAGTTAGAAGGAACAGGTAGACCTCTACTTTAGTCCCTGGAGAGTGGCTGCCAGTCAGAACAGACAATATTGGGCTAGATGGACAAATGGTCTTGCTTCGTATTAGGCCGTTTTTTTATGTTCAGTGTAGTTTTCAATGTCTTCAAGCCAGGCCTAACTTTAATTCCAACCAGTTAACTATTTTAATTGTGCAAGTTTCCCTTCCTCGTTACCATGTGTAGCCTAGACAGGCCTTCTGACACAAGTTCCAGCCATTTTGGGTTTACTTGCCCCATTTTCTAAGCATATATTTGCAACCTTGCTCCCCCCCCCTCCCTGCCACAACAATGAGCAGCAAAGGGGGGGAAATGGGGGCTGTATTACTTGGGTGACCTGCCTTAGGTCAGACTGGTCCTCACTTGGGGATTTCTGGTGTGTCAGTTGAAAAGCATTGTTAAGAGGAATTGGGGAAAGATAGGGGGAAAGCTGGGCTGGAAGCAGGTGCAGAAATTAAGAGCAGCTTGTGATTAGAAAGATGGGAAAGGGGTGGCTTTTTGAGTTTTATTCTGGAGAAAGGGAAGCTGGGAGAGGGTAGATGCACATGGCTACGAAGAAGGCCGAGTGCTGGGCAGGTCTTCCGGTAACAATAAATATTGCTGTTTATGCTAGCGAAAATCTGGGCTCTGGTAGAAACTGATGCTATTTGTGCCTGAAAAGCAAGAACAGATGCCTTTTTGCACTAAAAAAGAAAGAAAGAAAGTCTCCATCTCCTTAGCAGGGGTGATGGCACGTGTAATTCCAATCACGATTGCTTCCCTTTGAAATCCTTTTTCTTTCTTTTTTTCTTTTCACTTCCACAAGTGATGCATTTTATATGAGCAGGGATCTAACGTGATTCTGGACTTCTGCATCGAGCGATACCAGCACTGGCATCGGCACATGCCTCTCGCTTCCCTCTCCGCCCCTCACTCACAAGGCAGTAAATGTGACTGCGGTCTGTCTCACCCACACACTGAGAATTAACATGAGGAAGTGCATGTGACAGGAAGCATCCACTGCAGTTTAAAGCTCTCCTGTGGAAGAGGTCAATAAAGCCTATTGTTGCTCGCTTCCCTGTTGGTGGGAATATTTTTTTTTAAAAAAGCCTTTTGGAGAAGGGAGAGGATTAGACAGCAAATTGCAATCTTGTGGTATTTTGGTAGAAATCTGTTTGCAGGAAGGAGGGGTTCCAAAACAACAGCTAGCAAAGAGAGACTGCCCACTTCAATGAATCTGATACTTACCTTTTAGGTAAGCACTTTTCAAACCTTCCTTCTCCGCAAGTACAGCCTAATTCCTTCAAAGTTCAGCTTCCCCACTCTTAAAGTTGCAAAATCCTCTGATGCTAAGGGAAAGAAAAAGTGTGTAACAACAAGTCTGAAACGCTACTGAAGAAATGACACGCAAATTCAAACCTCTATTGTTCCATAGTATAAAAACAAACCATATAATATATGCTGTGCATGATAAAATTCACACCGACATCATTGCAACTGAAATGTGCAAAGGACAATAGCTAAAGTAATCATAATCCTATTACAGACCTGGAGTTATAACTAATGATAGTCCTACTAAAAGTAGACCCATTTAAATCAATGGGCACGACTAACAGGTCCATGAATTTCAAGAGGTCTACTCTTATTTAAACTATTAATTTGATAGTTGTTGTTGTTTGTTTTAAAACCCAGCATAGCATTACCTGATGTGGTGCATTATATTTTTGGGTTTGTCAGGTCAGTAGGTCAACTCTTGAGTAGGACACAAACCTCTATAGCGAGCTCTTAAGATTGCTATGCGACTTTTTGCAATGCGAAAAGTGATAGGAAAATGCAATGGAAAGTGTGGACTAACAGTTGCTTGACACAACCTAAACTTTGTACCAGCAAATCAGGAAGCATGCTAGACCTTAGCCTGATTCTGATGTGACAGAAAAGGGGAGACTATCATAGGGGTGGGCAGCTGGGTACACTTGCCCCAGGCCTTGGAGGGCCAAGCTGTCCAGAGGTCCTACCAGAGACCAGCTGCCTATTTGTTTTGAGTTTATAACTTTGTTCTAACAAGACTCCCCTCCCTGGGCCTCAGAAAAGCTCTGCACGGGCCTCCTATGTTCTGTCTCCACTCACAGGCAGTGTTCTGTTTGTGCAGAAAACTCTGATGTATGTCTGGCTTAAACATAGCTTACTGCTCAAAAGAGTTGCATCCATTTTCCCCACCCAATTTTGCCTCTGGCTCCACCCACCACTGATTAAAGTGGCCCCTGGAATATTAACCATGAGGGAATGTGGCCCTCAGGCTGGAAACGTTTCTCCAACCATGGCATACGCGGTGTAGTATCTGTGACTGGCAGGGCTTATGTGCCATTGCTAGCAAGGCAAGAACACTTAAGTAAACAAAATGATCCCCACAGAAATGGTTTGTTACATGGTTACAGGGTGTTCTTAAAGGTTCTTAAAATCTTCTATTTTTTAGAGTTAACTGCAGAACGGCATCAGGTCTTGAATAATCTTGGTAACCCAGAGCAGGCCAGGAGTAGTGTTAAGTGTTGCTGATGACAGCGGGCACAGGGCAGGGGAAGTCCACAGAAAATACACAGGTATTGTCTTAAAGCAGACTTCCTCAACTTTGGCCCTCCAGATGTTTTTGACCGACAACTCCCATGATCCTTAGCTACCAGGACCAGTGGTCAGGGATGATGGGAATTGTAGTCTCAAAACATCTGGAGGGCCGAGGTTGAGGAAGCCTGTCTTAAAGCCTCAGAGGTTTATCTTTTCCATCCCACCCTCCACCCATGTTTTGTTCAGGCTCCATCTCATAATATGACACAGAAGGAGGAGTTTGTATGAAGAAGGTTCTGGAAGAATGTGCTTCAGAGAAACTTCAGCCCTAGTGGGAAACAGTGGCTTTTTGGGGATCCGTGCATGTGTTCTGCCACAACAGCTCTCTCTCTCTCTCTCTCTCTCTCTCTCTCTCTCTCTCTCTCTCTCTCTCTCTCTCTCTCTCTGCTTGCAAACCTTTCACCCGGCTGCATTATCCACCCTGCCAATATTACACATTCAGAAACAAATAGATTAAATCAATGGCTCCTTCCCTGCCAGGACCTGGTACAGTGGTACCTCGGGTTACATACGCTTCAGGTTACAGACTCTGCTAACCCAGAAATAACGCTTCAGGTTAAGAACTTTGCTTCAGGATAAGAACAGAAATCGTGCTCTGGCGGCGCAGTGGCAGCGGGAGGTCCCATTAGCTAAAGTGGTGCTTCAGGTTAAGAACAGTTTCAGGTCAAGAACGGACCTCCGGAACGAATTAAGTATGTAACCAGAGGTACCACTGTACTGAGGGATGCTCTTGTTAACGGTTTTTCTGCATCAGATGCTGCGTCCCTGCTTTTCCAGAGAGACGCACATTTGGGGAAACGATGGAAAAACAATTTGAAACATCAGAGAGTCACAGGTAAGGCTGAGAACGATTACGATTGGAACGTGGGGGTCCTTTCAGCTACTTTCAGATGAATGCCTCAGGGTTTCGTTCAACTACAGAGTTAGACCCATAGAAATCAATGAACAAAGTTAGCCATGTCTATTAATTTCAATGGGCCTACACTGAGTAGGACAAGCCTTGAAGACAACCCTCAGCCTTGTAAACCATTGGAGGGACGTGAATAAAGTTGAGGGGTGTTTGAGGGGGTAAATTAGGCACAACCTGAAACTTCGGCTTGCTTTTCAAATTGGGGGGGTGGGGGTGGAGAGAGCTTTTTACTCATGCGTTTCCACCTCCTTCTGCTAAGGCTGGATTTTGTGTTTTTGCTCCCCCTGTTTTGATATAGAAATCTATTTCTGATTGTGTTCTTTAAAAAACAAAAAAGCCAGCTTTTAAAAATCTTGCTTCACATGTGCAGCACCCTGTGACTTACTAAAAGAGTGTGTTATTATGATGTGTCTCCTCCCACACCACAGGCCCACACACTGGTGCCTCTAGATAGGGGAGTCTTCCTTTGATGTTTTTAAATCTCCCTTTCATCATTGGAAAAGATGTGGCAAGGAAACTTCTTTGTTTTTAACAAAAAAGCCCTCACATAGGAATTTATGGCATAGGAATTGGTGCCTGTAAAGAAAGCCCAAGTTTTTGCCCTGGTATCACGCGAACCCCTCATGGGGCATCCAGAATCACAGGACCATCATGTTAAATGTCATGTAAATAAAAACTGGAGGGATCAGTTGTGATTTACCATAGTTATAAGGGCCCGGGGCACAGCACAGGGTGTGTTTGTGCCAGTGGAGCCATGGTCGCAGGCACACATTTTTTGAGGGGGCATGAACAAAGCACCCGCCCCCACAAGTACCCCCAGCACAGCCTGACCTGGTACGCCTCTCCACCCGCCAAGGGCAGTGTCAGCCGGTCAGGTTCCACCCCCCCATGTGTGTGGGGGGGTTGTGTCGCTCCGGCAGTGTTGGTGGCAAGGGCTGGCGCCCCCTGGCTGGTGTGTGTGCATGCCCCCCCCCACCCTGCACGCTTGCCCTTGCCCACCCCGGGCACCACCAACCAACGCTACGCCACTGTATGATGTGAAAAGTGAATGGCATCTGTCCGCTTTCATTAAAATCTTCTGCACCACCAAGCTGTCCTTTAAAAGCCCATGGAGTATTTGCTCAGTTTCACATTGCCTCACTTTCAAACTCCTGAATTCATATCCCAACGAGACCCCCCCCCCCTTCCTTATTCGTGCTCGGCCAAGACTGGCATCCTTCAGCATGACATGACATCACAGCAGACAGAGTCAGTGGCAGTCGGATGTATGCCACTTATGCCACATCTATCTATGGTGTGTTAGTGCACACAAAGCAATGACAGTGTTGTGTGTCTGCATTTGACATATTGATTGGCATGGCCAGGACACAGAAGAATGGAGGGTGCAGAGAGAGGGTCAGAGGTAGAGATTGTAAGAGGGCACGTATCGAATGGACCAATAATTACTTTATATTATGTTCATAACTACCACAGCTAGCACCATCACCCTAGATCTTTGGGCATCTGCCATGGCCCCAACACCCTGGTGGGGGCCTACTGCTGATTCCTGCCCTGGGTCCTTTAAAAAAAATGACTCAGTGCCTGGGAGGCCTCTCATCTCAGCCTTTTAATTGGACTCAGCTGGTGTTTTACGTTGCACTCCATAAACACATTAAGTAGATGATTATGATTTCTTGGGCCCTGAACACAGGACAGGTAGCTTGGAGTTTCCAGAGTGTGAGCGTTGCCGTCTACCACCCAAGGTAGCCCGAAGGAAAGGCAAGAGGTCCCAGTGGAAGAAGGCAGAAGGTGCAATCTGAGGCACTGCAAAAGCACTACAGGCCTCAGGTAAGAGTGTCACTCCTTTAAATGTCCTGCAACTCTGCTGAGGGTCTGGGGGGGGGGCTCTGGTTCTGCTCAGATATATAAAGGCTAACTTAATGGTTGGACTCGCTGGGAAGACTCTGGTTTCCTTGTTGCTTCCTATGAGGTCTAGGTTGTCTTCTGTAGGCTTGATCTCTATATCTGGTACCTACAAATGAACGAGTCCAGTTGAAGGTAATATCGTCCCAGTCTTGCTACTTAGCATCTTGAAGGCTTCTGGCTTGAGGACCAGGATGTTGCCCGAAACTAACAGCAGAAAGCATGAAGAGAAAGTGACTGGGTCACCCAGGAAGTGGATATTTGAACCTGGGTCACTACATCACCCCTGCTTTCATCAGCCACATTTCTGAACATCACCACATGTACACTTAAGCACGCTGGGTTTTCTTTGACTGTCAATAGGTAGCAAGTGCTTGTGTTGGTTAGGCTTTCCCATGGTATTGACCTGAGGCTGAAGAAGTGTTTTGTGGGAAAGAGGCTGTCATGGGCTTACTGTAACTATTTGCAAGTGATCATGGCTAATTAAACAATCTATGCCCTTTTAAACTGGGGGGGGGGTATAGTTTTCGTTCCTTATTATGTTATGTATTTTGTGTTTTTATATTGTAAATTGCTCTATGAACCTCAGGTGAAGGGCGGTAAAGAAATTTAATAAACAACAGCAACAACAACAACAACACATGCCCATTGCACACCCCATGCTGGTTCTATACTTGTTCCTGTAAGGTCTTGGAGATCTGTTGCCAGTCAGAGTGGACAACACTGAGCTAGATGGACAAATGGCTGCCTTGCACCATATCAGATTTCTATCAGATATAGAATAAAAGTGTGCAAAGTAAGTAAATATATGTTTTTGACAATTTTTGTATGCATTTTGGCCACTGATTTCAGCTTTTTCTCTCTAGTACAGAATTCAGATTTTTGTTTTTAAGTGTAATATATACATCCTTTGTAATAAGCATTAAATCATTGGGTCAGCCCCACTGCTTAATGCAGTTTTGTGTTCCTCGCTAATGGCTAAGACTGCTAGCAGTTTTTGGTGGACGCGATGTGCTTTATTGCACTGCCGACTCAGCCTGGCTTCCGGTGTGTGCTCAGTCCTTTGCAGGTTTTCTCATGTCTTCAGAGTAAATTTGATAGGCACAGGAAGCGCCATTAGATATTGAACCGAGAGTCAACAAAAAGGAACTCTGCTTCTAAGAATGGTACATCACCATCCCCCCCTCCCGATTTTATACCATATGAATTAACGCTGGCGGAAAAGATGTTTGCTTGTTTCTTTCTCTACTAGCCTTCTCATGCTGCATTGCAGAAATAGCAGCACACACACACACACACGTTTTTCTCAACAGGGAAAAAAATTGAATTGCACACATTGGCAGCGTAATATTGATGTCTTCATCCATTCACTGCCTAGCAGAACATTAAGAATTGCCCCCATCACTAAAAGTCACATTTTGCATGGCTACTAGTTTAGTGTATTTATGGTGCATGAGTCACTGAGCTTTCTCCTGATTGGCTGAAAATTAAACACCCCTGGGACTGTCAGTCAGTTACAGCCATTCTCAGCTTCATTCACAGATTTATTTCGCTTGCACACAGGGAAAATTCATTCAGAAAACTTCATTCATAAAAACTGCAACATTCTCTTTCTTTTAATCTTCCATACAAATAAGCTACCATGACCTGGCTACCGAGGAAAACCTACGGATGACTCGAAAGGCTGCTGGAGATGCTGAACTGTAATGTTTCCACTGACTGATGATGAATCTGAAGTCCAATTGTGCCGGATCATAAATCTACGAGGAGTATTTTGCTTATTGTGGTGCTAAAGGATCTTTCAAGAATTACCAGGGTTTTACTGAGAGAAACTGAGTTTCATCTGCAGAATTATTTAACATGGGATCTTCTCACCTACATTTCTGTGAATTAAGAATTTTTAAAATTGCATTTTTCCCCCCGACAGAGAAATTCAGCATTAATATGCCAATGAAAAATCTCCTTTCAATGCTGCTGTTCTAGGAAAGGTAGAAATTTAATCTCTCTTGTGCTGTTTTGGTATGAAATAGTGTTTTCCTTTCTCATTTTGAATATATTTAGATAGAATTAATTGCAGCCAGGGTTTGATTATTGCTAAAATGGGGCTATGGTAGTGAGAGGTCAAAGCAGAGCCTGCTTGCATGCTTGCAGAGCTCTTCAGAATAAACGGTTGTAGCTTTCTCTGGTTTACCTGCATGCATGCATGCATGTGTGTGTGTGTAAATTTAATTCAGATTTAATTCCAAATAGCCAGATGTCCAGACAGAGCGAGGCTCAGTTTATTAAAAGGAAGAAGTCGCCTGGGAACCTGAAGAGGACACCAGTGACAACCAAATCTGCTCTTTTCTTCTTTCTTTTCAAAATAGTTCTGGTTTGCCTGATTCCATATTTCTTTCTCTTATTTATAAAAAGGCGGCCGATTTAGAGGAGGGTGGGGTAGGGAAAGAGAACCCAGTTGCAGAACTTTGAAGGCTATGAGAGAACGCATTCCACACAGCCTCGGCGGACACATACTATATGTAGGACTGTTGAGAGACCTAGGAATGCTTCACAGGGCTAAGTACAGTCGTTTTAAAAATGAATCCCTCACATCACTGGAGGAAGATGTGCAGAGCCGTCCTTTGCACCTTAAAGGCTCTTCGTCGTCTCATTCCTCAACGCCTAACATGCCCATTGAAGATGTCACCATAGGGACGCCGGACAGCTCTGTCGCTCTGTGCACCTTGATCCCTCGGATGGCTAATATCAAGCTGGCCAACCCTTCCACCCTACCAAGCTTCAAGAACTTCTGCCTACGGACTAAGGAGGTACCAAGAATTAAGCTCACAGAATGCCAAACTGTCCCGAACAGCCCAACCTTGCCAGAAATCAATTTAACCAGCTGCCTGACTGCTTCTTATTCCCGGGGAAACCCAGACAGGCCAACAAAAGCCAAAACAAATATCCAAGAGGACAGTTTCTTGTCTGGCTCTGAGGAATCGGCTTTCATATCTAAACAGGAAAAAGACTGTAGGCAGAGGGGTGAATCCAGTTTGGAGACTGGGATATCATACGCCGTCCAGGTAAGTTGCTTCTCAAAATGTCTCTTTTTTATAGTTTTTGACATGGTAGATTACCTGCTATTAAGAATTTAAAAGCAAGACCAACTTGGGAATTATGTGGGGTGCTAAAAAGCGTTGAAAGCACTTCAGATAAAACGATCCCAATCCTTGCAGCTGTTGTGCAAAACAAAACAAAATGCCAGTATTGTTATCCTCATGCTGCAGATGTGGAGACGGAGGCTCACTGGGTAGCTTCTTTAAGACCATTTTGTGATGTGAGTTGGTGATATGTGATTTCAGGATTTCCTGGTTTATGGCTCACTTGCTAGCTTTTATCCTGCGCCAGTACATAACCCACCTCGTCTTAAAGGTCTAGCTTGGATTGCAACAGAAAAGCTAGGCAGAGAACCATGCAACGCTGAAGACATTTTCTCTCTCATATGGTGGTAAAATAAATTCTGAACTCCCTTTTGGACTGTGTGTATTCACATGTAGGGAAGCAGACTAGAGTTATTTTTAAACCAGGTATGCATATGTCTCAGCTGCGTACACACTACACAGCATGTGCAAAGCACATTGTCTTTCAGATAAGACTGGGGCACTGTAGTTTCTTAAGGGCTGCTGGGAATTACGAGTCTGTGCATGGTAAAAAAAAAAAAAAACCAACATCGCCCAAATTTATTTGAGGGCAGGAAAGAATGTGCTTGAAAGGTATAGTGTGAACATTTTATGTGTGTTTTATATTTGAGATGTGCATGGAAATGTGACAAACGGCGTGTCATGGGAGAAAACAGTCTCAAGATAATGATGGATTACGATCTAAGCCATGAGCTAGTACACTGAGGTAGTTGTTTTTAAGACACAGTACAAGGTGTTCCTGGTGCAGACTAGATCAACCTGTCATCTGACTTGACCTCTTTTCTGCCCAGTGGTATGGGTTCGGCCCAGAAGAAGAGAATAAGTTTGTGGATAGGGATGTGGAGCCACTTGGAGGAGTGCCAGTGCAGAGGGCATGTTACTCGAGGAAAACCCCCCAAAATCTTCAACACTATAGCAACTACTGGTCACTCACCCATAGCTAAAAGGGTTTCCTGGGAAGAGGGGCATAAGCAGGGATGGGGAGCTTGTGCCCCCCTAGATGTTTTGGACTACACTTCCCATCATCCCTGACCATTGTCCATGCTGCCTAAGGCTAATGGGAGATGGAGTTCAACAACATCTGTAAGGCCACTGTTTCCTTATACCCAACATAAGGGAAGGAGGAAGAAGATTGCAGAGGGGGTCGTAGAAATGCTGTTGTTCGAAAATGACTCATGAGTCCATGACTTCTCAGACATTTTGAAGTGGAACCAAGCTGTAAATTGACTTTACTGGACCCACTTGTAAACTATCTCTACCTTGCGAGCCCTACTTCCCCCTTTATAACACTAAACAGGAATATTACATAAAATGCTTGGTACTGAGAAAGTTTATATTTAATTGTTAATAATAATAATAATAATAATAATAATAATAATAATAATTTATTGTTTGTACCCCGCCCATCTGGCTGAGCTTCCCCCAGCCACTCTGGGCAGCTCCCAAACGAATGTTAAAACAATAGAGAACACAGCGTGTCCCCCTGTTTGGATATTTCTAATCCACATTTTTCTTTATCGTTTTTGCAGGGGGTAGGGGGCAAATAACATGGGTATTAGCCAACTAGGTTTTACTCTGAGTCGGCCCATTGAAAGTAGACATGCCTAGTTTGAGTATGAGTAAGACCGATTAGAACCCTATCTATTTAAATAAAATTTAAGGATGGTATTATACATGAAATGAAGGAGGGACTAAGAGGGCCACTTCCTTCTGAAAGAAAAATGGCATTGAAATAGGGGGAATAAGGAGGCAATATCCTGATTGTGCAGCCTGCTTAGGAATCACTGTGTTTCTCAGACTGCCAGAGAACTGGCATATCCAACATTTTATCTTTAACCCAGAAGACAAAGCCCTCAGCTCAGATCTCCCAGTATCCTTTCCCTGCCTATAATAAATGAAAACTACAAAACGAAACATATGCCCCAAAACAACTGTCCTACTTGTGCAGGCTTGTATGGTCAAAGATGTACAAGCTTCCATTTTTATTTTTCCCCCAAGTCAGTTTCAGGGCAAATACCTAAAGGTCCAATGATTTGTATTGTCACCCCTGTGTTTACCATGCAGTTGGGTTACATTCCATCTTTCTGTATGAAATGCACTCGGGACAGCTTGGGCATGTTACGCAGTTGGTGGCTGCACAGATTGCGACGTGCTGAGCAAAATGTTGATGCGTGATGTCCTTCCATGTGCTCTGCAACCCTTATGTTCTTGCAGACCCCAGCTAGCGACAAAAAGCAGGCATATTCACGAGCATTGGGAGCTGCCTTGCTGAGTTGGGCCATTGCTCCATTGAACTTAGTAGTATTGTTTGCACGTAATGCCAGCGGCTGTTTAGAATTCCAGACAGGAGTCTTTTCCCAGCCCAACCTGGGGGTGTAAGGGATTGAACTGGCAACCTTCTGCATCCAAAAAGAGAAGTTTTCCACCCAAGGTACAGCCTTTCCCTTTCTGCTCCTATTGGGCCCCCTTAGAATCACAGAACTGTAGAACTGGAAGGGACTCCAAGGGTCAGCTGGTCCACTCCCTGCAGGTCAGTAATAAACATCCACATATCATATTATTGCATTGCAGGGGATTTGTAGATGATCCTCAGGGTCCCTTAAAACTCTATGATTCTATGTCGCCATCAGTCTAGCACAGGGGTCAGCAACCCTTTTCAGCCGGTCCACCATCCCTCAGACCATGTGGTGGGTTGGACTATATTTTTTGGGGGGGGGGAATGAACAAATTCCTATGCCCCACAAATAACCCAGAGATGCATTTTAAATAAAAGCACACATTCTGATTTAGTTCTTAGCCCCCATTTCATTCTTCTTTATTTTATTTGTAGCAGAGCAAGATTCAGCTTTTAGCGAGTCTGGATTTGGATTTTCGAGGTCTGGCTTTAGATCTCTCCGCTGAGCTCAGACTTTTTTTGGGCAGGCCTGGTCCTGTCAATATTTCACAGGGCAATCCTATGTACGTCTACTCAGAAGTGAGTGCCTCTGAATTCAGTGGGGCTTACTTGCAGGTAAATGGATACAGGACTGCAGCCTTAAAGATTTGATTTCTTCATCGTTTTGGGAAGCAGGAATACTCTCGAAACAGCTTTTAGGGGGGAAAGATTGTAGTGCAGTATAGGCAGCTGGTGCTGTTTTGGCTTCAGAATACAAATCAGGTTTAAGACAACAAGATATGCCGCTGGGCCAAATTCTGCTGACTAGCCTACATTGGTTTGCATATTCTGTTGTGCCTACTTTAGCAATGGTCCCATTCACCACTGAAATGTGGCCCCTGAAAGGTTGCCCAGTAAGGAATGTGGCCCTCAGGCCGAAGAATGCTTGCCACATCTGCAGTAAGGGGTTCACTATGAGTAAACACCCTCCAAAACCTGAGATGGCACCTTCCAGAACTGCCTGCCATTGTAAAGTGCATATCAGACAGAAGAAAACTGCACGTATTTCAGAAAGGTGTTTGTAGAGCCAAGCAGTCCTCCTAGCGAGTCAAAATGCATATTACTGGGGTTTTTCTTTAAAGGAAACACAGTGCCCAGATTAGCTAATCCTGACCTAGCAATAGGTTCCACCCTTGATGGGGGAAATAGTTAGATCCCGAGCAAAGCCTGCCCATCTGACTTAAAGGGAAAAAAATCAGGCTGGAAAATGGATTCCACGCAACATGCTGGCCCCGATCCAGAGATCTTCATGGATTGCCATCCGCTGCATGCCTTCCATGGTGGGGGAGAGCTCCCTTGCTGAACAGCTGGCCCAAACTGTCAGCTTTGATAGCACTGAGCACCTGTTACAGCAGGAAGGAAGGGGGTGCTTGGCATGAATTCCCTGCCCCTGAACAGGTGTTCACTGCTGGTCAGAGCTGACAGTGTTATCTGTCTGTTTGACAAGTGTGGATAGGGTACACAAAAGCTTATTGGGTGCATCAACACTATGTGCATGTGAGGACCCAGGGCAACCTGCTGAAGCTCCATTTCTGAATGAATATTTCCTCTCCTGGATTGACCTAGCTTGATCAAGGTGCCCAACTTCCATTGTGGTTGCAGAAGTAAATGGAGAAAGGTGATACCAAGAGGTCTGGAGATAATATAGTTTGGCTATAACTTAAGGCAATAGCACCGTTGTTGTTGTTCAGTCGTTCAGTCGTGTCCGACTCTTTGTGACCCCATGGACCAGAGCACGCCAGGCACCCCTATCCTCCACTGCCTCCCGCAGTTTGGCCAAACTCATGCTAGTCGCTTCGAGAACACTGTCCAACCATCTCATCCTCTGTCGTCCCCTTCTCCTTGTGCCCTCCATCTTTCCCAGCATCAGGGTATTTTCCAGGGAGTCTTCTCTTCTCATGAGGTGGCCAAAGTACCAATAGCACCAATAGCATAGTGAATTCAGTTAGCCTGTTCTGGTTTTGAGGCGGATTTTCTGCATTTACGTGTTCGTGTGTGCGTTATGAAGAGAGAGGAAACGTACAAAACTAAATATTTTTTCCTTTAAAGTGAGTGCACACCAAGAAGAAGATCAAGCGTCTGTTGATGGGATAGAAAGTGATGCCTTAATATGTTCGTTCTCAGTCTCTCAGATCAGAGGTTAATTTTGAGGCAGCTCTCTGCTCTGGGAGCATAATAATGCTTAGAATTTAATGCTGCAGAAAACCAACTTAAATAGAACTCATTAGAAAGTTGTGGTAGCATCTGGGGATAATTAGACTAATGAAGTTGAAAAAAGCAGGAGTATCAGGAAACACAAAGTGGCAGGTGCTTGGTGTTCAAATGCATCAAGGAATAGTTAGGGATTTCAGAGATAGAAATCAATGTTTCCCTGGGAAAGGCATGAATTATGTGAGAAAAAAGTAATATATTTATTGTTACTTTCATAATTATTAGGTGTCATTCTAGTATTTTCCTTCTTTTTTGAAATACCCCCCCCCCATGCTCTTTTGTATTTTTGGGTAATGAAACTACGCATAAAAGAACTTCAAATGCATTCTTCACATATATTGTTGCAGTAATCCTTAAAACAACTCTGCATAGTGCTGAGGAATTGCTGCATGTGGGAGGGATGGAGCACATGCTTTGCATAGACAAATGTCTGCTTGGACTTGACCACGCACCTCCTTGTCCACGTCCTCAGCCAAAACTCATGCAACAAAAGTGGGCAAGACAATCCTCCAACACCTCGCCAGATTCAGCTGCAACAATAGCGGAGTCTCTCACAATGCCTCACAAACACATCACCGTGGGCTTCAGAGAGCACGTAACAAGACACCAGGCCATCTCTAAAAGCACTGCTGGATAATATGCAGAGGATGCAACGGAGACTGAGAAGGAATTATCATAGATAGGAGCACAGAAAGCTGCCTTACACTGAATCAGACCATTGGAATTCCCCATCAAATAGTTGCACCTGGTAGGCCAGCTGGTCTTATTTGCATACCCTGTTTTCTTCTCTTTCAGTTCCTGCCAGAGCAAAGCCTTTGCTGCACCAGTGGTTTCTTGAGAACCACATTTTCCACTCCCCACCTCTTCCTTGCTTGCCCACCTTCTGCCTATGCTTGCTTTCAACTCTTTCCCAATATGGATTCTGGCAGAATATTCAAGCTGGGTTAAAAAAAAAAAAGCATCAAATTGCAGCTGGTTAACAATAAGAAGCTGCCTTCTACTCAAGTCAGGCTGCTGTTCCATCTAGCTCAGTACGGCCTACACTGACTGGCAGCAGTTCTCCAGTGTTTTAGGCAGGGGATCTCTCCCAGGCCTACCTTGAGATGCCAGGGATTGAACCTGGGATCTCCTGTGCACAAAGAAGGAACTCTGCTGCGGAACGATGGCCCTTCCCCATATTAAATTATGGGCATTTGAATTTAAAAGTTCTGCAGGGAACAGCAACAGCTCTGCATTTAGGCAGAGTGAAGTGTCAGCCTCAGGTGGTATGAGGGGTGGGAAAGAGCTGCCACCCATCTTATCCTCCACAATAATAATAATTTTATTATTTATATCCTGGCCATCTGGCTGGGTTTCCCCAGTCACTTTGGGCGGCTCTCAACAGAATATTAAAAGCACGATAAAACATCAAACATTAAAAACTTCCCTAAACAACTTAGCCTGGGTAAATGCATAGAATCATAAAGACAGAAGGGACCCTGAGGATCATCTAATCCCCCCCCCTGCAATGCAGGAATATGCCACTGTCCCATATGGGGATTGAACCCGCGGCCTTGGTGTTATCAGCACCATGCTTTAACCAACTGAGCTATCAGCCCGAGGGCCACATTCCCTTGTGGACAACCTTCTGGAGTCCATATGCTCTTGATGGGCAGGGCCAGAGACAAAAGTGAAGGGAACAATGAGTGTGAATTTTACCTTTGGGTAGAGTAGGTTTGTTTCTACACTCACTTGTGTATTCTCTCCATCCTCCATCCAGGGCAACAAGAAGCATGTTCAGAGTGCAAGCACACTTTCTAGCTAGGCATAAACACCTCAAAGCAGCATTGGAGAGGGAGGTGTAGATTCCTCTGGGTTGAGGTTCTACCTAACCTAACGTGGGTGGCGCTGTGGTCTAAACCACTGAGCCTAGGGCTTGCCGATCAGAAGGTCGGCAGTTCGAATACCTACGACGCAATGAGCTCCCGTTGTTTGGTCCCAGCTCCTGCCCACCTAGCAGTTCGAAAGCACGTCAAAGTGCAAGTAGATAAATGGGTACCGCTCCGGCGGGAAGGTAAACGGCATTTCCGTGTGCTGCTCTGGTTCACCAGAAGCGGCTTAGTCATGCTGGCCACATGACCTGGAAGTTGTCTCCCTTGGCCAGTAAAGCGAGATGAGCGCTGCAACCCCAGAGTCGTCTGCGACTGGACCTTACGTTCAGGGGTCCCTTTACCTTTAAGATCAAAACTGCTCAGTTGGGAAGGCTACATACACAGCCTGGAGGTCAGGGCTCTTGTAATCTTAACAACTGGGCAGAAGAAAGAATTTTGGCACCTGCATCCCTGTAGAGGTGAGAAGAGTCTCTAAAGACTTTTTATGTATGTGCAAAACAAGGCACTTTCCAAAATTAGAGTTAATAATAATAATAATAATAATAATAATAATAATAATAATAATAATAAAACAATAGTTTATCATTTATACCCTGCCCATCTGGCTGGGTTTCCCCAGCCACTCTGGGCGGCTTCCAACAAAATATTAAAATACAGTAGTCTGTCAAACATTAAAAGCTTCCCTAAACACTACATGCCGGCTTATGCTGAATATATTTTTGTCTCTGTTCTGCCATTAGATTCAATACGGGGAGGGGAATCATACCCAAAATGCCAGGGAGACTTGGGGTGCTTTTCGGGTGACCTATCTCTTGAGCATCCTCTTTTGTTTGCAAGGGAGATGAACTGATGTTGGCTATTTAAAAAGCACCCGTTCTGATTGTTTGTGGGGACATGAGATGTCAATTGGGTCAAAGCAAGTGTTATAACACGATATCCAGTGCATTTTCCTGTCACTTTCCTTATCACAAAAAGTCTGATATGGGGGTGGGGAGAATGATGGCCAAGGTTTGCCAGACAACTACAATTCCACAACCTGAATTTGGTGGTATGTGATTGAAAAGAACGATGGTCCAGAAGCACTTACAGGTCTCCCCCTCCAATCTGACACCGACAGTCCTTCTGATACTCGTCCAATTGTGTATTTTCATTCATCTCAGTCAGTTCCACGGGAACAGTGGTGAGGAGTCTCAATCAGTCAGGGGTCAGCAGACTTTTTCAGCAGGGGGCCGGTCCACTGTCCCTCAGACTTTGTTGGGGGCCGGACTATATTTGGAAAAGAAGAAGAAAAAGGAATGAATTCCTATGCCCCACAAATAACCCAGAGATGCATTTTAAATAAAAGAACACATTCTACTCATGTAAAAACAAGCTGATTCCCAGACTGTCCATGGGCCAGACTGAGAAGGCGATTGGGTCGGATCCGGCCCCCGGGCCTTAGTTTGCCTACCCACCACTGCTTGAACCTTAAGCTGCTATGAAATAATGTAACACATAATAATTCCTAGGATTTGGAAGAAAGGCCTGATTGTATAATTAGTAGAAGACTGGTATAAATTCCAGTTTTCTTGAAAAATGCAAATTTAAAATCGCATGTAGTGCCACTGGTGTGAGCCCCCCCCCCCCCCGCAACCCACTGGCCTATCTTTCAGTGTCCTGGTTTCTATCCCTGGTAAATTGCTGTCCTGATAGTGCCTTGCTTTGGCCTTTTGTGAATACCTTCTTAAAATTCTGCTGGTGTGATTTGCCAGTGTCTTGGAACATTTGCCAGGGCAGCCAGATGGCTACTGATGTGCTCATCTGGGAGCCTGTGAGTCCGCTTCTATCGTCATGTCTTGTGTGAACCATGGTGTTTTCATTCCTTAAGGGTCTGGTGATCTTCCCTGGAGCTCTAGAAATTAAATCTCATTGCGGGGTGGCTTGTGGGCTTATGTCTCTTAACATGCATACAGAGAAACACATGCATACATGAATGAATGTTTAAGCCTGCACATGTTTAAAAAACTTACTTCCCCCCCCCCACACCCCAAGAATCCTAGGAACTGCTGTTTACCGCGCACAGCGTTATGATTTCCAGCACAGTTTCCAGGATTCAGGGGGCGGGGCACACACTATGTGCTTTAAATGTGTGTATAAATGTATGACATGTGCCATAGTGTACCCTAGCATTTCACATTTCACTGGGGAGGCTCATTTTTGAACAGTTGGCAATAGATTGCAGGACAAAATCATGTTCCCCACCCCCAAATGATATATTTAGCCTAAGAAACAAAGGCTCTCCTGGCTTTTAAATCTGGGGAGGGCGGAGTAAATCTTATGTGGCATTCAGCAGAAGAAGAAGCTCCCGCAATGTATCGCCGGGGCAGTGCAGAATTGGGTAGTACATAAGAAGTTGTCTTATTCAAGGTCGGTTTGTTCCTCTAGCCTGGTGCTATCTACTCTGACTGGCAGCAGCTCTCCAGAAACAAACGCAAAGGTCTCTCCCATCACCTGCTCTCTGAGCATTCGAACAGATGGTTCCAGGGGTTCAACATGGGACTGAGAATGAAAGGAACGGGGTTAACAATTGCGTCTAAACTGCAAAATGTTGGGA
This sequence comes from Lacerta agilis, assembly GCF_009819535.1. Taxonomy (NCBI): domain Eukaryota; kingdom Metazoa; phylum Chordata; class Lepidosauria; order Squamata; family Lacertidae; genus Lacerta; species Lacerta agilis. Next base: position 12,781,710 of record NC_046324.1, on the reverse strand, counting down.
GGGTATGCTCTTCTTGGAGACAATTGCCCTATTGCAGGGATGGGGAAGCTGCGATCCTCCAAATGTGCGATCCTCCCAGCCAAAATAGACAACAGCCAAGGATGATGGGAGCTGCAGTGCAGTAACCTCTGGAGGGCTCGCCCATCCTTGTTTTGTCACATACTGTCACTTTTAAGGGGTGGAAGAAAATAAACTGACACCCCCTCTCCGCCACATTACACACACAGCAAGGTCCTTCCTCATGCACCCAGGTTCATGCTGCTTCCATTTAATCTGAACAATTTGTGTGTGGACATCAGTAATGCAAATGTGGCATTGCTCCTAAGGCATTGCCCCCCCCTCGCTTTCACTGGTATCTTACCTTGGCTCAAGACAGAATGCATAAGGGTCCAAGGCAGTCTCCCCTCGGGGCGCTGTCCGGACCCAGACATAATCCTGCATGGCTTCAGTGTGGTTGCTGTATTTTTGCCTTTTCTATCCACCCGAGACTCTCATGGGGAGGAAATGAACTTCAAGTGACTCAGTGTTTCTCAAACTCATCTATGATTCAGGAGCTGGGGGAATATATTTTTAGCTTCTCCCTCTCTTTTAGATCCACTGCACCGGGTGCAAACATTTAATTATAATATCCAAATGTGTGTACGTGTGCCAGTATGCTGGAGAGCACAGGTGTCTGCCTGAAGATCCTTGCAACTCCAAGCCTTACCATAGAGATGGACAAAGAGAGAGTGGGCTGCAGCTGTTCTATCTGCTTCCTTTGTAATTACTCCTGATGAGTTGTGGTTTTGGCATCCCGTGGGTGACTGACCTGGCAAGGAAGCCTGCCAGATGCGCTTGCTCTTTGGCATTCGTTACTGAGTCCCTTACTGAATGGCAAAGTGGCCTGTGCACTGAGGAAATAGATGAGTTAAGCATCGTAGGAGGACATGGAATTTCACATCATGTCCGGCTACAGAGAGCAGCAAGATACAGTAGACGCCAGGGCTTTGAAGCTACCAGGGGATCTACTGAAGAGGTCAGCTGGATCTAGACAGAAACAAAGGTATTTGGCAGGGTTCAGCAATGTGATGGCTGTTCCAGGGTCTCCAATGATGTCTCCAAAATGTAGATATTTCCTCAAAAAAAACAACACAGTGCACAAGAATACTGTTTGCTCTTCCTGCTCAGTTCCTGTTTGCACTGGCTCATCTTACCAGCACATTAGAAAAGCTTGCTGGATCAGGCCAAGGGCCCATCTACTCCAGCAGCCTGTTCACACATACAGCATGTTTAAACCTAAAAAAAAGAGTGGTGCAAACCCTCAATTGTTTCTCAAACCTAAAGACATACAGTGGTACCTCGGTTTAAGAACAGCCCTGTTTACGAACTGTTTGGTATAAGAACTCCGCAAAACTGGAAGTAGTGTTCCGGTTAGCAAACTTTACCCCAGTCTACGAATGGAAGCCGAACCGTGGAAGGGCACAGGCAGCGGGAAGCCTCATTAGGGAAAGCGCGCCTTGGTTTAAGAACGACTTTGGTTTAAGAACGGAGTTCTGGAACGGATTAAGTTCGAAAACCGAGGAGCACTGTGCACCCTTTCTTATCTGCAGTTTTCCAAACTTAAATACAACACGATGGCAAACAGAGCATTTTTAAACCTCTCCTACATTGAACATGCTCATATTTCACTGGATGTCAGGACTGGACACCCACCTTCCCCATCTGTTCTGAACAGAGGAGGTGGAAAGAGCTTCTCTCTGTGAGCGAGGGCAGTGGTGGCAGATGTAGGTGTCTCCCCCCCCCCCAATGGATGTAGCTGCTGAAATGCCTACACCATCTTGTGCTTCTATCTCTTTTTTCAGCTCTTAGGGCCAATACACACTATAGATTTAAGGCATATTCAATGCATGTTTTAAAACGTATGGCCTCCCCCCAAGAAACCTGGGAGATGTAGTTTCACCCTCACAGAGCTACAATTCCTAGCGCCCTTAACAAACTACAGTTCCCAGGATTCTTCAGGGGAAGCTGTGTGCTCTAAATGTGCACTGAATGTGCTTTAAATGTGTGGCGTGGAACCATTCATATTTTGGAGAAAGATGTTGGCATATGGCTTGGCTTGCTTGCACTAGTCAATTGTCGGGGGGGCTCCTCTGTGCACTCTGTTTGCATGCCATGTCCTCTCTTTGCTTTTTAATATGTCCCGCTGATAGTTTCTTGCTCAGAAACTGTGGTTATCTGTGGTGAATACAGCAGAATCTCAGCACTACGGACCTCAGAGATACAGCCCTAGGATGAGTCATAACTCAGAGGCGGAGTACATGTTCTGCATGCAAAAAAATCACAGGCTGAATCCAAGTTATCTGTAGCTAAAAGCAGCTGGTGAAAGAGTCGAAGTCAACATTACTGGGCTAGTCAGACCAGTGATTTTATACATTATAAAGCAGCTTCACAAATAAAAAGGTTTGCTGAATTACTCCACCATAGCACAAATGGGATGCCATTAACATATGCTTTGTGGTATATGATGGTCATCTCAATATAAGTTGTTGCTCCTTCTGAAAGATCCCAATAAGTTTAGAACAGCAGAATCTCTTGTTCAGGTACTTAGTAGCGTGTACTAAGATTAATAGAAATTCTATGGATTACATAGTGATCCTGGTTTTCTTCTATGGTGTCGTGATTTGATATTTTTAATTGGTTCTGTAACAATTGTAAAATTTGATGACCATGCAAGGTTTGTTTGTTTCTTTGACATACAACTAAATTTGTATAACGGCAAGTGGTCATATCAGGTTAAGTGGGTGATTATGATGATGACACATAGAACCATAGAATCATGGAATTGTAGAGTTGGAAGGGACCATGGTGGTCATCTAGTCCAACCCCCTGCAATGCAGGAATATTTTTGCCTGATATGGGGCTCGAACCCACAACCCTGAGAGCCTCATGCTTTACCAACTGAACTATCCATGCAAATTACTCACCTAGTATTTGATGCCTGTCACCAAACTAAGGTAATGTGTCACCCCTTGTTTGGAGAAAACAGGAATGGCTATACCCCTCTCCTTTTCTAACTTAAAACCAGAACTTCTCTGTTTTTCATCAACTTCAGTGTATGCCTCCAAAATATCTGTTAACTAATGTTGTGTTCTGGTCCAATACTTTTTTTTGTACGCATACCCCTAAACAGTTTGTGAATCTTTGTACTTTTGTCCATTTACTGTATTTATTTTCCCCCGATTTGAACTATAAAATGGTGGTTTTCTTGAGTCAAAATGAGAGTACCCCTAAACATTTTTTTAAAGAAAAAAAGCACTGGGTCCACACCTCCCTCCTTTTTAAGTGGAGGAATGGAGGCAAGGGAAAACATCAGGTAAAATTCATTCTTTCCCTACTGTTATTGATTTATTTAAAACATTTTCACCCTGCTCTTCAGCCAGAAAGCTGTGGAATTCCCTCCCCACAGATGCACCTTGCATCTTATTTTATAGCTTTCATCCTATGCTGAACACATATACCTCTTTGCCCTGGCCTCTGACACCTGAGAGATTTTTAAGGCCCACCTATTCTTCTGATTGTGTTTGTTCTAACTGATTTCAGTATTTTATTTTTGTACTTTGTCACTCACCTTAGGACCTTATGATAAATAAATAATGCCACTCCTAAAGCGGCTTATAGTAATCAGGGGTAAAATCTAAAAAGACACAACACACAAGGAAAAGGGGATGGGAAGGGAAGAGAAAACAAGAAAACTCAAGCACCAGTTCTTAAATTTACAAAGGTCCTATAAGAACGGCTGAGGAGAAGAGGAGACAAAAAGAGCTGGCATCTCAGCAGAGCCAATGGAGTGGCCCTGCTTCCCATCTTTCCCTGTGCTGCAACAGTCTGGTGATGACTGATAGCAAAACAAAGGTCACATAGTGTCTCTGGGATTTCCCCCCAGGACCCTCAGACTTCCTCAGGGCCACTGGTGTTCGACCCACCTTGCTGCCTCCCGGAGCCAGCTCTACCCATTTCCCTCAGTTCCCTTCCTATTGAAAACTACAGCCATTAATAGTCCCAGGAGCTGGAGTCACCCATTGACGGTTTTTTTTTTTTAAACCCAGATCCTGAAAGATGCTCCTGTATTAATGTCTTATCCCTGTTCAAGCTTTTAAGTGAAAGTGGCTTTTGTGAAATGCTGATAAGATTAACTCTGCTCAGGATAATTTATGGCAAACCCCTGGTATTGATTTCTCTTCTCTCTCTCACCCTCCCCATCCCAAACCCTGCAGTTTTTGCTCAGCTTGGCTTCCCACACAGATGTGTGCAGTGTGATCTTACTCACAGTCATATGATCTCAAACTGTGACTCACCTACTCCTCCAAATCTTTGGCTTTATCAAGGATGGCGAAGCACAGTCCCGCCAGTTTGCAAGATTTCTGCTCTTAACAGAAAACAGAGCACGCATATAAATACACTTTCTTAGCATAGATCGCACATGTTGTTTAATGGATATATGATCTCAAGGGGAATTTTTCAAACGTGTGATTCAAAAAGCCTCTTCATATGAAATGCATTGCAACTTCTTTGTTTTTACATTATATAGGATGCCATATTAGGGATGGGAACATTGATTCTGTTTGCATCTAAAGGCAACTCCACCCATATGGAAACTGAAAAACAGCCGTCTTTCAGAATTCACGCCTATCGAGATTTTGCACTACAATTCTCCCATCTGACTTCTTTTCCTTTTCTTTTCAGAAATGCATATATTAGGGGAAAGTGTGCATAAGAATGAATATATTAGAAAATAATAACATACAGAAATGCATTAGATTAGGGGAAATTGCTTAAAGAAGTATACCTTAGTCAATGTTAGGAATGGTGAGGTCTAATTTTGGTTCTCCCACTTTCTCATTTTTCGAACCACAAATTCAGTTTTCGACATTTCTGCAGCAATTATCCATAGATAGATAGATAAGTAGATAGATATAATTCTCAAGAACATGCATCACAATTTTAGTGTGAATTTGTCCTAGCATGCACTTTTTTGTATGCAGTTTTGACTAATGTACACATTTTTGCAAGCAGTTTGCCTCAATATAATGCATTTTTGTATGTTATTTTCACCAATAAATTCATTTTTATGCACACTTTCCCCTTATACATGCACTTCTGACGGTCAGGAAAAATGAGAAAACATTTGTATTTACCTGGGTGTTTGATGGCTGGAATACACTGTTCTTGGAAACCCTGAAATCACTGGATAAGGTTTTTGGAATGTTTTAATTGATTTTAGAATGCTTTTTATTGTCTTGTTTTGAATGTGTTTGCTACTCTAGGCTCCTTCAGGTGGAAGGGCTGGATATAAATTCCATAAATAATAAAAAATGGGGAGGTTTTGAAATGGGTTTATGTACTGTATTCCTGTGCTATCTTTTTAAACTAAGGAGTATATCTTTTGAACGTTTTCTGATTGGAACTTCTTTCTCTTTATTTTTCTAGATAATTTTTAAACAGCTGTGATTTCTCTCTCTCTCAATATTTACTCTAGTATATGGGCTGTATTGAAGTGTTGCAGTCAATGAGATCTCTGGATTTTGGCACTCGGACACAAGTTACCAGGTAAGTGGCTGAAGTTTGAAAGTACAGTAGCAGCTTACCAAATAGTGAATCATTTATTTTGCAGGTAGAAGTGAATGTTTTTTCAAATTCTACTGACTTTTTAACGTAGTCCTTTTTGTTCTGTTTGAGGATATAATAGCAGCTCATAGGGCCGGCCCGCTCATGAGGTGAGGTGAGGCAATCACCTCGGGTAGCAGATCTGGCATCAGAGAAGCACACCGCACACCACCTGATTTTCTCTAGCCTCCTATTCCCCTGCTGGCTTCCTGGGCTGTCCTGGCATCTCACAAAGTGTAGGCATCAATAAATAAAAAATGCAGCCACACACAAATATTATCACGTGGGAACTTGCCCATTCTTATTTCTACTGTAATTTTCAAGAGGGTAAGAAAAGCAATGATCCTATTTGGAAAAGTGGGAGAACTGGCTTTTAAAAAATCATTACTACACTCTAAATGAAAAAGAGAGAGGGGATTTTTGTTGGTGGCTCCTGGCTCTGGAATCTCTCCCTAGGGAGGCCTGCCTGGCACCCAGGTTAAGATTTTTCTGTTTTCACAGGCCTCTCAAGATCTAATTTTAAGTCCCTGTGGTACAGTTGATAGTTGTAATATATGAACGTATCTGATAGCTGTTTTTGTTCTGCACTGTATACACTATTTTATTCTGCCTGTTTTGTACTTTATGTTGGTCATCTCAAGATTATTGTGGTTTTATCAGAGCATGCTTCTATTTTATTTTTATTTGCATTGCACCTAGAGAAGATATTTTATGAGGTGTTTCATAAGTGTATCTAAAACACCCTGCTTTTCCCTTAAGCTCTCTGTGGCACCATTGTGAGTCTCCCTCTTGGGACTAATAACAACTTGGCTGGTGGGGGGTGGGCAACTTCCATGCGGTCTGCGGGGCAGAAGAGTTTAATCAGCTATTTACATTTTAAAATAAAACAAATTGCACCCTTAATTGCTTCCATGCACTTAACATCACAACTAGCTTGAGAATAAGTGGTAACCACAATTAATAGCTGCCTAGTATGCCAGTCCAAAGCTTGGGTAACCTTGAAAATCTCATTTAAAAACTTCTGTTGTACAGATTTCTGACATGCTTAGCCATATTCTGTACAGGCTACATATGGCTCTGCTTCATGTCATGCCGTGGAAGATTGTACCAAAATTCTATTTCCCCCCCCTCAGACAATTCAACATTAACTTTATGACATATGTACCGTATTTTTTGCTCCATAAGACACACTTTTTTCCTCCTAAAAAGTAAGGGGAAATACCTGTGCGTCTTATGGAGCGAGTGGTGGTCCCTGGAGCTGAATTGCCCAGGGGCCAAAAGCAGATTGTGCTTTTTATTTTACAAAGAGAAAAGGGAGTGTTGAAAGGACCCCGCTCAGCAGCTGATCAGCAGGAGATCGGAGAGAGATAAGAGTCCCGGCTCCCTTTCAGCCCCGCCCTCCTTTGTTGAATGTGCTGCAGAGGGAGGTTGTTTGTTTCCCCAGGACATGTGACTGGCTGATTAGATTATCTGTCTGAAAACAGTAGAAATGGCTCCCTTTCCTTAAGATTTTTCAGAAATGTGAGTTAAACCCCATAAAAATGGGGCTTTTCCTCTTTGCTTTTCCCCCTTTGCAAAAGGAGCTTTGCTTTTCCCCCTTTGCAAAAAAAGCTGCAAAACCTTTAGCTGATCCTCAAAACAAAAACAAAAACAAAAAAAACCCCTAGGGCTTTTCCCTTTGCAAAAAAAGCTGCAAAACTTTTAGCTGATTCTCAAAAAAGGCCTTTTGCCTTTGCAAAAACAGCAGCAAAACCTTTAGCTGATCCTCAAAAAAACAACAACCCCAAAACCCCAGGGCTTTTCCCTTTGCAAAAAAAGCTGCAAAACTTTTAGCTGATCCTCAAAAACAAAACAAAAAACAAAACAAAACAGGGCTTTTAGAGGAGGAAAACCAGAAAAATATTTTTTTTTCTTGTTTCCTCCTCTAAAAATGAGGTGCGCCCTATGGTCCGGAGCGTCCTATGGAGCGAAAAATACGGTACATTCGATGGACTCCAAACTGTGTTGTAATCCTTGTGACATTGTGCTTATCAGGTTGTGAATGATGATTTCTGAACACACAAACCTAACCTTATAATAATGCAAGCACGTCTTTTTCCAGTGAGACACAGTTCAGGAACATACATCTTATTGCATATCATAGAAGACCATTCAGAATTGATCAGAAAGAATGAGAGTTTTCAACTCTAGATCAGAGATTCTCATCTATCCCACTATATGGGTAGTAAAAACTCACAAATATTGTCTCCTTCAGCCAAATCATCTAGTGCTTCCCCATACTTAAAACTGCATAGTCACGTATTAGATTAATGTTAATAACATTCCATATTTTATTTAGTTGAAGGGGATTGTTTCTGGAGCTAATTTCAGGCTGCTAATAGTTAGCAAGTATCAGGAAATGAAGCCGCACCTCTATTTGTTGTCTTGATCCTAGGTTTCATGCATTTCCAGTATATAGCCTGGTAATTGGTTATACCACATGGCGTTATGTGGCAGACAGAATGTGTAAAACAATTCAGGCATGCCCAGAAATCTGATGGAACAGAAACTCCACCAAATGTTTGTGCTCTACTGCATATGTGATGCACAAAAAAAGTGTTATGTATTGAAGTTCTCACCTTGGCCACTAGGGGTGTGTGTATATAGTTTATTCTGCTGCGGTTTTCACTCAGGTCAGTTTATGCAAATGAAGGATTATAAACTGACACTCAGGGATTGGATAGCTGCAGAATATTGTTACTGTTGCGTTGTAGCTGAGTTCTATATAAGCAGGTGGCTGAGGCCTTCAGCTCAGTTCTGTTCCAGCCTGCAAATAAACAAGAGCTGTTTGGAAATCGCTGTGTTGTCTGCTGTGTCCACCCACAACCTAACAAAAAGTTCCTTTCCACAAAAAATGCAAGCAACTGATGGGGGGGGGGGTTAGGCAACTATCCCAAGAATAGGAATTGAGAGAATCTGTCCATTTCAGTTTCTCAGTTTTTCATTTTTCCAATCTTAAATTCAGTTCTCATTTCCACATTATTTTGCTTTTTTTTTTTTTTTTTAGAATTCCGCATGAAAATACACCAGCATTTTAATGCACATTTCTCCTAATATGCACATTTATACAAAGCAGCGTTTCCTAATATAGTGCACTTTTGCGTGTCATTTGCAGCAATATATGCATTTTTATTCACACGTTACCCGAGTTACATTCATCTTTGTACACCTCACGTGACTGGAAAACTGCATTGCTAAATTCAAAAGAGTGCAGATTTCGAAGGGTGGGTGTGTTTTGGTTCCCGTATTGTTTGGAATGTGTGGATGAAGTCTGTTCACTTAAATGGGAAGTGAATGAAATTTCTCCCTCATCCTCAACCAAGAGGGATCTGTCCAGGCATCCATACATGTAGCTTATGAAGCTGAGTGTCCACATTGTGAACCCCACTGAACAGATACTGAATGCCTCTTTTGATGTAGATGAGGATGTACATCTTCTTCCAAGACTTCTAGTCGTTGTAGATGCCCGGTTGCATGCAACTAGAACTGGCTCCGGAGGCTGACATTTACAATGGGCACCAGGCCATCTGAATCACTGCCCTGTTTTCTTCTGTTTTTGCATGCATGGTCGGGGGGGGGGGGGGAATCAGTCTAGAAAATATGTTTGGCTGCCCTTTTGTCTCTCAAGTTGCCATGCAGAACATATTATTGTGGCATGGTCCCTGTTTATATCACTACTATTTATCAAAGTGATATTGGAAGGGAAATGACGTTCAGTGGTTGGTGTTCAATGCATTTCGTTTTATAGGCTAGCAAGTCTCAGGCTTCAGCTTAGAAAGCCGTGAAGAGCCTGTCGCTAGATACTATTTCACTAATATATATTGCCCACCACCAATCATACGAATGAATATCATAAAATGTCTCCATTCAGCAGGAAGCAATAAAGACAACCCATGGTTCCCTGAAGGCTATTTAAGCATGAACTACACTGTTCTGTATGTCATCTTGAGACGTCTATAACTTCCTCTGCAAACAGATTTTCTGCTGTACAGTGCTTACAAGGAAGCACAGATGTGGTATTCCTATGTTAAATCAAACATTGGAATCAACTGCTCCTGTGTTTCACTTCCACATGTTGGAGGGGAATCTCATGTGCCTTTCCTCTGAGAACAGGCATGCTTTCCTAGACTCTGGTCAGATAGGAGTGTGTCTTTCAAGATTCTAGTTTTTTCTTTCCTCCCCCCCCCCAACCTTGGTGAAATTGATAGTGCCATGAAAGATTCAGAGGCAACAGCTTCTTAATATTTTGGCTTTTGTGCCACAGCACAATTGTAGAAAATTGCCAGAGCAGGGGCATCATTCAGAGAATGGCAGAGGGCGAGCAGGTTTCTCTCTCCCCTGTTTTTCAGACCACGTCATTAACCTATATATTTGATCATTGTGAAGAATATAAAGGTGTAGTGGTTAAGAGCAGTAGACTCGTTATCTGGGGAACCGGGTTCGCGTCTCCACTCCTCCACATGCAGCTGCTGGGTGACCGTGGGCTAGTCACACTTCTCTGAAGTCTCTCAGCCCCACTCACCTCACAGAGTGTTTGTTGTGGGGGAGGAAGGGAAAGGAGAATGTTAGCCGCTTTGAGACTCCTTCGGGTAGTGAAAAGCGGGATATCAAATCCAAATCCAAACTCCTCTGAAAACAGTTGCTTTAGAAAGTTCATCTTCAATACATGCAGGAGCAGACCTTTGGACCTTTCTGTGAATTTCTTCCCACCCTCACGCTGAAAGATTGTGTCTGGATGAAAACATACACACAAAATAATGAGGGAGCAGGATCAGGAAGAAAAAAAAGAGAGGCAAGACTTTTTTTTTTTTAAAGAATTGCAAACTGATAGGGAACTTAAGATTAGAAAGATCATACCTAACTTAAACCATGGGAACATGGGTGGTGCTGTGGGTTAAACCACAGAGCCTAGGGCTTGTTGATCAGAAGGTTGGCGGTTCGATTCCCCGGAACGGGGTGAGCTCCCATTCCTCTGTCCCAGCTCCTGCCCACCTAGCAGTTCAAAAAAGTGCAAGTAGATAAATAGGTACCGCTCCCGTGGGAAGGTAAACGGCATTTCCGTGCGCTGCTCTGGTTTGCCAGAAGCGGCTTAGTCATGCTGGCCACATGACCCGGAAGCTGAGTTCTGGGAGCTCAAAGAAAGTGACTTGCAAGCATCCATTACAAAGGCATTCAGATTTGGCACTAAAGGAAAAAAGAATCCGAAAAGAGTGAATGATTGTATGATCAGTTTTCAAAATAGAACACAGAGAGATCAGATACTGGACCTTCATTACAAGAACAATTTGGAGATCCAGAAAAAAAAGATAATCATCTTTAAAGACATCCCAAAATTCTTTTTGACCAGAAGGACGGACTACAGAGATTTAACAACAGAGCTAAGAGCAAGAAAGATCCCCTTCAGTTGGGAGTTTCCTGAAGGCCTTAATTTCAAATATAAGGGGAGGAACATAAGAATAAGGTCGGTGGAAGATAAGATAAAATTTTTGGATAAACACATTGCTGACTTTGCAGGCTCCTCATTGGGTCCTGCTAGACAGTACCAGTTGGTACCACCGGGAAGGCCGGAGGAGAAGAAAGCCACGAGTGAGGAGAAGGAGGAGGAGGAATCAGAAGAAGAAGAAGAAGGAGAGGAAGAAGAAAAAGAAGAAGAAGAAGAAGAAGAAGAAGAAGAAGGAGCGGTAGGAGGAACGAAACTCTAAGATGGCACTAAGAATACTAACTTGGAATATTCATGGCCTGAACCAAAGGCCAAAAAGACACAGGGTCTATCATGCACTAGAACAAAAGAAATTGGATATTATTTGTTTACAAGAGACACATGTTATTCGGCATCATAGAAGAATATTACAAAATAAAAAATTAGGCCAAGAGTTTATTTCATCAGATAAAGTCAAGAAGAGAGGTGTTGTAATTTATGCAAAGGAAAAATACAATCCAAGACAGCTTTTCAAGGATGAAGAAGGGAGATACATAGCAATTGAAGTTGTAGCTCAAGGCGAAAAAATTATCGTACTGGGACTCTACACACCTAATACAAAAAAGGCAGAATTTTATAAAAAGATCCATGATTTGTTGTTAGATTATTTGGACTATAATATTATTTGCTTAGGAGATTTCAATGGCGCAGTCTCCACTCTGATGGACAGATCACAAAGAACCAAAATCACAAATGAAGGGAAACTGCCAAAAACTTTCTTTCAAATGATTGATAATCTGGAATTAGTTGATGCATGGAGATTAAAGAATCCGTTAGAAACAGAAGCAACTTATTTTTCAGAACCACAACAGTCATGGTCGAGGCTCGATTATATCTGGATATCGAATAGCCTAGCACCAAAAATTCAAAAGGCAGTTATTTGCCCCAAGACTTGCTCAGATCATAATGCAGTACAATTGGATTTAAAACTCCACCCAAAGGACTCATTTAGATGGAGGATGGATGACACACTGTTTAGAGACTCCAGGCTAGCGGAAGCCGCAGTTAATAAGATAAGAGACTATTTTCAGCTAAATCTTAATCAAGGAGTGGAGAAGAGGATTGTGTGGGACGCAAGCAAAGCAGTAATGAGAGGGTTTCTAATAAGTGAAAGAGTGAAAAAGAAGAAACAGCAGGATTGGGAAAAAGAGAAATTATTGGTGGAGATTAAAGAGAAAGAAAGGAAATTAAGAGGACACCCAAAAAACGTACAAATTCAGAAAGAAATAAAGATCTTGCAGTCCCAATATTCTAAAATTCTGAATCAGGAAATTGAATGGAAAATTAGATTAATGAAACAAAGAACTTTTGATTCAGCTAATAAATGCGGCAAAATGCTTGCCTGGCAGCTTAAAAAGAGACAAAAAGCAAATACCATCACGAATTTAAAAGAAAATGGAAAAAATGTGGAGAGTCCGGAGGAAATTAGGAAATGTTTTCAGAAATTCTACAAAAAGTTGTATAAAAAAGATCCGATAGAGGAGAAAGAGATCGAGCAATACTTGGAGAATAATGGTTTGCGTAGAGTCCCAGAAGAAGATAAAATATCAATTCTCAACCACCCAATAACAACACAGGAAATAGAAGATGCAATTAATGAGATGCAAATAGGGAAGGCCCCAGGACCAGACGGTTTGACAGCTAAATACTATAAAACATTGAAAGAATGGCTAGTCCAGCCGTTAAGAGATGTATGCAATGGTTTATTGGAGGGAGATAGGGCTCCTGATACATGGAAGGAAGCGTATATTACACTTATCTTAAAGCCGGACTCAGATAAAACACAAATGAAAAATTACCGACCAATATCATTGCTAAATGTGGATTACAAGATCTTTGCTAATGTTATGGCCAAGAGACTGAAGAGGCTGCTGAAGGATTATATCCACAAAGATCAAGCAGGCTTTTTGCCTGGAAGACATATTAGCAGTAATACAAGAAACATTGTGGATATTCTAGAAAGATTGGAAAAGAAGATTAATACCGAGGCAACATTAATGTTTATTGATGCGGAGAAAGCCTTTGATAACATTTCTTGGAATTTTATGAAGAAAAATTTGGAGAGAATGGGAGTCGGTCAAAAATTTCTGAATGGCATAAATGCCATCTATACAGAACAAAAGGCAAAAATAATAGTAAATAGTGTAATATCAGAGGAAATAAGGATTGAAAAAGGCACAAGACAGGGTTGCCCTATCTCCCCTCTACTTTTTATTACAGTCCTGGAGGTCCTCCTGAATGTGATTAGAATGGACAATTCGATAAAAGGAATAAAGGTGGGAGAGAAAGAGTATAAGCTCAGAGCATTTGCTGATCATGTGGTTTTATCCCTACAAGATCCTGAGAATAGCCTTCCAAAGGCCTTAGAGACTATTGATAAATTTGGCAAAGTAGCAGGTTTTAAATTGAATAAAGCCAAAACGAAAGTGCTAACAAAAAATATGCCACAAATGCAGATACGAAAACTACAAGATCAAACTGGACTAAATTTTGTCAAAAAGGTGAAATATTTGGGGGTGAATATGACTTCAAAGAACACAAATTTGTTCAAGGACAACTACGAAAAATTGTGGAATGAAGTTAAAAATGATTTGGAGATTTGGACAAGACTGAAACTTTCCTTGTTGGGAAGGATTTCAGCAATAAAGATGAACGTACTGCCAAGGATGTTGTTTCTATTCCAAGTGTTACCAATAATCGACAGAATGGACTGCTTTAAGAAATGGCAAAAAGATAAATCGAAATTTATCTGGCAAGGGAAGAAACCCCGAATTAAGTATAAAATTCTGATAGACTCTAAGGAGAGAGGGGGATTCTCCCTGCCAGACTTGAGGATTTATTTTGAAGCAGCAGCCTTCTGTTGGTTGAAAGACTGGTTTAAGCTTGAAAACACAGATGTGCTAGACTTGGAAGGACATGATAATGTGTTTGGATGGCATGCGTACCTTTGGTATGGAAAGGTTGAAGCCCACAAGGCGTTTAAAAATCATATTGTTAGAAATGCCTTGTATCAGGTTTGGGTTCGAAACAAGGATTTACTAGAAAGAAAAACCCCCAGATGGATCTCTCCAGTAGAGGCGAAGGCGTATAAGAGACCAAATATGTCTGCAAAATGGCTGAAATATGCGGATATACTGCAACAGGAAGGCCAAACCTTCAAGATGAAAAACTATGAACAAGTAAAAGAGGGGGTCTCGGACTGGTTGCAGTATTATCAAATTAATGAAGTTTTTAAAGAAGATAAGAAAATTGGCTTTCAATTAGAAAAATCCAAATTGGAAACAGTATTAATAGAACAGGACTCTAAAAACCTTTCCAGAATGTATAATTTGCTGCTAGAATGGCATACTAAGGATGAAATGGTAAAATCGGTGATGATTGACTGGGCGAAAGATGTGGGTCATAATATAATGATGGAGGATTGGGAGAAGTTATGGAAAGAAGGTATCAAATTTACGGCATCCAATGTCTTGAGAGAAAATATAATGAAAATGATATATAGATGGTATCTAACTCCAGTAAAACTTGCTAAAATGTATCATGGTATGAGTAATGAATGTTGGAAATGTAAGAAAGTAGAAGGTACCTTCTATCACATGTGGTGGACGTGCCCGAGAGTAAAGGACTTCTAGGAGAAAATTTATAATGAGCTTAAAAGAGTGTTTAAGTACACCTTTTCTAAGAAACCAGAGGCCTTTCTTTTGGGCATAACCAACCATGAGATACCCAGGAAAGATAAAGTTTTCTTTATGTATGCCACAACAGCAGCTAGAATTCTGATCGCAAAAATGTGGAAAGGTGAAGAGCTACCTACAGTTGAAGACTGGCAAATGAAACTGATAGACTTTATGGAACTTGCTGAACTGACCGCGAAGCTCCGTGACCAGAGGGAGGAGAAGGTGCAAGAGGATTGGAAGAAATTCAAAGACTATTTGAAACAACGTGAAAAGTTAGATATTTAAGTGAAATCAGACATTATAAGAGGCTATAGCAGTGGATTGTTAGAGTAAAATAGTAAAGAAGAAATTAAGATTTTGTATTAAAGTAAGAAGATAGATTATGGAATTAAGCTTATAGAGATAAGATAAAGATGATTTGTTATTATGGTCATTGATTAGTAATGGTAATGAGTTTCGAAATTATGTTTATTATGATAAGCTTATGAGGAGATGTTAATATTGCTAGACTAGGAAGATTTAAGGTGAGTGTAAGGTAATAGTTACAAAGTTACTACAGTATATTAGAATGGAACGCTGAAGAAAGGGTGGAGGAGGTCCTTTATAGGACATAAAATAAGATAAGATATAGATGAGATATTTTTCTTTTTTTCTTTTTTCTTTTTCCTTTTTCTTTTCTATGTATAATGTGTATTGTAATGTATACTGAGCAATGCTGTTTTTTCTATTTTTACTTTTATTATTAGAAAATCTAATAAAATGCTTATTAAAAAAAAAGATAAGATAAGATTTCTTTATTGCCATTGTACAAGTACAACGAAAGTGAGTGCCATCCCATAAAAGCAAAACAAAACAAAACAAAGCCAAAACAAAAAACACAATTTCAGCCACACCCACCCACACATCACAACTCTCCAAGGTCATATGACTTTGATGAGAGTTGTAATTCAGCAATATCTGGAGGCCCAGAAGTTCCCAACACATGGTGTAAACAATACTTAAGCTAGAGGAACCAATGGTTTGATTCCATACAGGGCAGCTTCTTATGTTGCATCTGTTAGAACGCCTGTGTCCAGGATTATCCCTTACCACCTGCTAGGAGATATTAGATATATTTTGGTGTCTGGGATGCTGGATTAAGGAGGATGAGGTGGGGCAACACCTATTTGCACATCCCACTGGACTTGTGGATACATATCCAATATACACTGGGGTTTGTGGTCATGCCAGTGGTGTATCTTGCTTCCAACCAAGGAATCTCCTTTGTCAGATAGAAGCAGGTGCCCAAGGACACATAGTGAAGGATGGCATCCCTAGCAAGAGACAAACAATGGGAAAAAGAATCCAGTGGGTAAGGTGGGCTAGATTTCTTTTGTATTTCCAACATCAATAAAGAAGATGCAGAAATGGTTTGAAGACTGTGCCTAGTTATTAAAAGAGGCTTCTGCATTAAAGCTGAAGCAATGCCTTTGAAAATGAATTGTTACAAGCTTAAGTCATTAAAGCTCCCATTCAGCCTTAATGGATTGCTCATACTTGGGAGTCGGAAGCTTTTTGCTTTTGCAATTAACTTATGCATATCGTTAAGTTTGTAACAACAACAACAAAAAGGATTGTATGCCCAACACTTAAATAAACATTTCACATTTGCATTCTACCATACAGCAGTAGAAGCAAACTCTATCTCATTCTGGAAAGCAAAAAGAAGTGAAGGTATACATCCAGTTGCCGCTTACATATTGAAACACTCCTAAATAATTTTAAAACTTCTGTGTGCCGTAGTATATATTCTTACACACCACCCCAATCTGCATGAGCGGTGTGAAGTTCCAGGGGTTCCAGGTGCTTACCCAGGGGTGTGCTTCTGTTGGGAAGATCAAGGCACAGCAGTGACTAGTGTCTTTAAGAAGTATGGTTTGTTAACACATATTTACACCTAGATGCTTGCAATTGGGGGGTATGGAGTATCCTGGAACAGGGCAAGGCTGGGTGCCTGGAATCCTGAGCAGAAGCACTGTAACGTACTATTGCAGGTCTCACTTGTATACAACTGCAGGTATGTAGGGCTGTCTACACACAATGGTGGAGTCAAGAGAGTCAGTGTGTGCGTAAACTCTATGTAGATGTTAACCTGATCATCTTTTGGTTGAGGAGGGTGTATATTTCATGCTTGAACATCTGCATAGGACTTTATGCACAGACTGTCATTGCAAACTGTGGCGCTCCTACATTTTAATACCTGCTGTGGATACCCTAGGCCTAGTGTAATATACACCAGTTGTTGTTTTTTTACAAGTGTCATAGAACCAGATACAATTCAGTATGTGTTCATTGCAGTGCAATTCTATATATGTCTTCCCGGAAGTGAGCACCATTGAGTTCAATGGGCTTTATTCCTGGGTCAATGTGTTTGGATTACAGCAGCAGAAATGCTTGGACATAGGGCACTAATCCTTTCCGGTTAGTCTCAGGGGGATGGGAATATCCAATCTATTCCTGCTTGGGACAGATCTTTGGGAACGTAACACTTTTAAGCAACAACTCTTGGTTCTATGTTTTGTACTGTGTTGTTTTTGTAATAGAATTTGGAAACCAAATTAAGATTTAAAAGTTAGCATCCATGTGAACTGGCTGTCACCCCTTTATAGTAGTACACAGTTCATGATTTTACTGAATTGTTTGGTTTTGTTTCTCTTGTGTCCTATCTTGCTGATAGTAGTTTTGGGACCTTTACGGGATAACAAAGTTGGGATCTATACCTTGTTGGATACCTACATTAAACCTTGAAAGCAGCTAGGCAAAACTGCTAGGGTTAGAAGGCATCTGAAATTGTGGGGCTAACTGGATAAGGCTGATTTTATGTTGATGATTAGACTTCCCACTTTGTCCATACATACAATCCCTTTCTGTTCTGTGGGTGAAGGAAGGGCCTCAGATGCTTAAAATCGAATCTTCAACAGCATTCTTGTTCACTTACATCAGCCCACCTCCTTGCTCCCAGCCTCATTTGGAGAAACAATAAACAAAGTGGGCCAGTGTTCGTTGTAAGATTGCCTCTCCTCCTCAACAAAATTCTTTTTCTAGACGGTCTAGAAGACCGCAGGCTCCAGGGCTGGCAAGTTCCTTGACACCCAAAAGAGCTTCAGATGCTTTTAGCATGAAATGGCTGTTTTCATGCAGTTTCAGGGCAATGAAAGTAACAAATTCCTCATATGCTAGATAAAATCAAATTGGTTTTGCGATTTCCACCTCTGTGTGTAATTGTCAGGCTCAGTCCAATGCTATATAGACAATTTAAACAGCTGGGGGAGGGCAGAACAGAACTGTGTCAAGGGTTCAAGGCTAATCCATAAATGCCTCAAAGAGGACCCCCCCCCCACCTGACCTAGAGACAACAGGGTGTGTGTGTGCGTGTGTACACACTCCAGGTTTCCCAAAGTAACTAACACATCAGCTTCTATGTATGTATGTATGTATGTAGTCCTATGTATGTGTCTGTTTGTCTGTCTACCTACAGTATTGCAATTACAAAAAGAAAACAATTCAAAACAGTTAAGAGTTGCCCTTGGTAACTGCAGTATTATTGCTCTTGCCTGAAAGTGATATCGGTGAGAAAATAGAGCAGTGGTAATAAAGACAAGCTGTGTTTCTTTAGCTGATCAACGGGATACATTGCTATATCTTAATAGAGAAGTATAGAGAGGACCCAGGTGGCGCTGTGGGTTAAACCACAGAGTCTAGGGCT
The DNA here is from genome assembly GCF_009819535.1 of Lacerta agilis. Classification (NCBI taxonomy): domain Eukaryota; kingdom Metazoa; phylum Chordata; class Lepidosauria; order Squamata; family Lacertidae; genus Lacerta; species Lacerta agilis. The sequence continues at coordinate 12,763,127 of NC_046324.1, read as the reverse complement.
TGCCGATCGGAAAGTCGGCGGTTCGAATACCTGCGACGGGGTGAGCTCCCGTTGCTCGGTCCCAGCTCCTGCCCACCTAGCAGTTCGAAAGCACTTCAAAGTGCAAGTAGATAAATAGGGACCGCTCCAGCGGGAAGGTAAATGCGTTTCCGTGCACTGCTCTGGTTCGCCAGAAGCGGCTTTGTCATGCTGGCCACATGACCCGGAAGCTGTCTGCGGACAAACGCTGGCTCCCTCGGCCTATAGAGCGAGATGAGCACCGCAACCCCAGAGTCGGACACGACTGGACCTGATGGTCAGGGGTCCCTTTACCTCCCTTCTTTCCTTTTTTAAAGGTGCTTTTCATGAAGGGCTTAGCCACATGTACCTGTAGTTTTTGCCCCACTCTTTCCAGGCACAGGTCCGGAATGCTTCAAAAGCCGTGTCTGGGCACTCTTCTTCTTTCTTTATTTTTTTGTCCTGGAGCTTTCCCTGCGAAAACTAGCACTCTTTACAGCTGAAGGGCAACAAGCGACAAGCCCTAAATCCATATGTGTCAATAAAGGAATTCCATTTCTCTAGACCAGTGTTTTTCAACCACTGTTCCGCGGCACACTAGTGTGCCGCGAGATGTTGCCTGGTGTGCCGTGGGAAAAATTGAAAAATTACTTTATATATAGTCAATATAGGCACAGAGTTAAATTTTTTAACATTTTCTAATGGTGGTGTGCCTCGTGATTTTTTTCATGAAACAAGTGTGCCTTTGCCCAAAAAAGGTTGAAAAACACTGCTCTAGACAATCAGGAGTTTCACATCACCTGTGATCTTTGCACAAATCTCTGCTCCACATTCTGCCATTCTCTGAGATTAGGCTGGTAGGGTGTGGACAGAGCCTTCTTGGTGGTGGTAGGACTTATGCGTTGGAACTGCATTCCCTAAGGGGTGGGTTTAGTTATTTGTTAGATTTCTCACTAAAAAGTCCCAGGGTGAGTTGCAACAATATTAAAATAGGTGGTGAAAACTTACCTCTTCTATCAAGCTTTCTATGAAGTCAAAGCTACTGTTTTTATCCCTTGATTGCTGCTGCTAATTCATTTTTATAGTGATATCTTTGCCATTTTGATCACGTTGCTTATGGGGACAGCTTCAGGGTTTGAGGTGCAAAGTGCCCTCTGGTGGGAACCGTCTATATCAGTGGCCCTTTTTTAGCTTACTTTGTGGCAGTGCTGGATGACTGGGGCCAGGAGCTACCATTTTTATTATCCATTACTGCCCTAATGTAGGGTTGCCATACCTCCGGAATTTCCCAGACATATATGGAATACTGCAGCCGCCACAAGCAATGTCCGGCTGGAAATTGGCAAAATGTCTGGGGAGATCCGGACATATGGCAGCCGATGTTGGGCAGTGTCTTTTTTGCCAATTTCCCTCAGAAATAGTTCAGAAATGTCCAATTTCTATATGGCTATATGGCTGGTGGGCGTGCAGCTTCCTTCCCAAGCCCTCACGGGAGGAGAGCGATCCCCGCAGAGGCTTGGGAAAAGGTCAAAAACTCTGGGAAACGGGGTGGGGCGCCGGAGGGATCTTTGCACCACGGCACTGGATATACTTAAGACGTCCCTGGCTGTACTTTTAACTACCGTATTCTTTATACAACCACACTTTGGCAGCCGGGCATCCAAAAAGCAACATAAATGTTAACGTAGCATTTTTAGTAGATACCTTCCTCATTGTTAGGTTGACCTTTATGTTAAAAAGCAAATACTTTGGTACTATTGGTGTATTACTACGATTCACTACTTGATGACTGGTATACATTGCATTGTGGTCGAATGAACTGCTCCCAGGAGGTTAAAGGTGAAGCAGAGGTTGTGTCTGTGCTGATTTTTTTTTATTTTCTTTTAAGATCACAGGTGCCAAAGCAACTCAAATCCCATGCCAGGAAAAGCAATACCCTGCAATCTATATAAATTAAGCATGTTTGCATATTTCAACTTTATTTTTGCATGACTAGGCTTCTGCTAGTTATAACTGCCTCGGTCCCCTGCAAACCTTATGTAGCCAGTCCTCTGTTTTCTGAAATATCACTGTGCACAGCTTACATTTCTAAGGCTGTAGTTCCTGAAGCCATAAGGGCTAGAAATGGCACAACAGCCCTATAAAATAGGCCAGTATTACCTCAATATCGCAGAAAGGAGAGAGAGAGAGAGAGAGAGAGAGAGAGAGAGAGAGAGAGAGAGAGACTTCTTAGTGAGAGGAGAGAGTTGAACCCAAGACTGCCTAGTTCATGGTTCAGTCTTTACGTTAGGTCTCTTGAGATGGCCAGAATTCTTTCATGTGGGTAAAGCTTTTGGACTGTTCAGCAAAGCCTTTTCCACTGGACAATATAAATAATGGGGACCACTTGGTAACAAACTTTGACCTCCCACTTTGGGGGGGGGGAATTACTGGAGTGGGTAGCTTGTTCCTGAAGTCCTGCTATTTTTTCCACATTCAAGAATGAGAACCCTTGTTATTGTATTTGCTTTGGACTTATTAATTCTACCCAGAGGGTCTTGGGCAAAGCAGGCAAGCATTCATTTATTGCCAAATTTCAGTTTGCCCCTCATTCCCCACCCCCACCCCATTTCATTCATCTTCTCAGTGTGCTTTCCTTACATAAGAGGCCAGTCTGTTTTATTCACTGTTGGGCCCTTGTATATGCTTGGAAGAAAAGTTCTTGCATCCTTATAAAGGCCAATTTAGTAGCTAGGAACTTGGCAAGAACTTTTTCTCTGATTAATTGTTTGCTAGAAGGGAGTTGAAATGAATTTAAAATAATAATCAATAATTCACTTATATCCTGCTGTCCTGCTGCAAGGACTGAGAACGGCATACAGAACATAACCATAAAATCATACTATACAATCAATAAAAAATGAAAGTAAAACAGTTTCTAAGAGCAATATCAAAATGCAACCAGCTCTTAAAGCAAAGAAAACCCACAAATATAGCACCAGCAGCAAAGTTAAAAGTTGTTATATATTAAATCTGCTATAAGCAACAGTAGAGCCAAACATTATAAAAGTCCACTGAAATAAAAGTGTATTCAGTTTCTGGTAAAAGACAGTGAGGGAGCCTGGTGAATATCACTTTGCAGGATAGTACAATGTCGTGACAGCATCACCAAGAACGCTCTGGTGGAATCTACATAAATATAAAAACCCCTTTCCCCTATTTTTTTTTGTATTGGTCGTTGAAACTCTGGCCAATGTAATTAGAGAAGATGGAAATATAAAAATAATAAGCAATAAAGGAAAAGAGAAAAAGAGCTTATTTGCAGATGACACCTTGCTAACAATTGAAAATCCGTCGGAAAATATGCAGGTAATAGAGGCACATTTGGAAAAAAAATGGAGAAATAACAGGTTTGCAAATCAGTTGGTCCAAATCAAATCAGATACCCAAATTGGGTATCTGAAGAAGTGTGCAAGCACACGAAAGCTCATACCAAGAACAAACTTAGTTGGTCTCTAAGGTGCTACTGGAAGGAATTTTTTATTTTATTTTGTTTTGTCCAAATCAGAGATGATGATATTTAACTACCATGAAGATGAAAAACGAAATTTTTTGAAGGAAATAAAAATAGACATAAAATTAAGAAATATAATAAAGTAAAGGTAAAGGGACCCCTGACCATTAGGTCCAGTCGCGGACGACTCTGGGGTTGCGGTGCTCATCTTGCTTTACGGGCCGAGGGAGCCGGCGTTTGTCTGCAGACAGCTTCCGGGTCATGTGGCCAGCATGACTAAGCTGCTTCTGGCGAAACCAGAGCAGCACACGGAAACGCCGTTTAGCTTCCCGCCGGAGTGGTACCTATTTATCTACTTGCACTTTGACATGCTTTCGAACTGCTAGGTGGGCAGGAGCTGGGACTGAACAACGGCAGCTCACCCCGTCGCAGGGATTCGAACCGCCGACCTTCTGAGCGGCAAGCCCTAGGCTCTGTGGTTTAACCACTTGGCCATAAATATAACAAGAAATTTAGAACAAGAGAATTTTAACAAATTAAAGAAGGAAATTAAGGAAAAGCTGGATGAATATAAGAAAAAAGCTTTCATGCTTTAAAAAAAAGTGTTAAAAAAATAATTGAATTTTCCATAAGGCTCACCATCGCCATCTTGTTTCACATTGTACATTGCACTTAAAACACACTTAAAACATTTTATTTGCAGTTGTATACCTGAGTCCTCTGTTTCTTGTGCTCAGAAGCAGGGGGTTGGACTAGATTACCCTTGAGGTCCCTTCCAACTATACAGTTCTACGATTCTATGCCAAATCTCCTGAGATGCCACAAAGAGCAGGGCCTCTGACATTTATCCTAATTCCTGGACAAACCTATATGGGAACAAGTAGTCCTCTATGTTACCTGTTCCTAGCTGATGAGGGATTTAAAGGCTAGAGCATGGGTAGGCAAACTAGGGGCCAGATCTGGCCCAATCACCTTTTAAATCTGGCCCGCAGATTGTCCGGGAATCAGCGTGTTTTTACATGAGTAGAATGTGTCCTTTTATTTAAAATGCATCTCTGGGTTATTTGTGGGGCATAGGGTTTCGTTCATCTGTGGAGATAGCCAGCAGATGGGACGACCAGTAATCCCGGAGTTCCTGCTCCCACTGCGTCGTGAAAGGGTCCGCTGGCTATGATCTGAAGGTAGTTGTCGTGAGTTCTGAAGGTTACTGAAGGTTTCCAAAGGTTTTCTGCAGGTATCTGAAGGTTCCGGAGATTCCGGAGGTCTCCGGATAGAAAGATAGGCTAAGCTAGGTAGCGGCCAAAACTTAGAAGGCCAAATAAATGCTTTTGAAATAAAAGAAATTAAAACTAAGAGACTGCAGTCAATGGTGAAGAAGCTCTCAACTGCTCTGTGCGGCTGGTTTTGCTTTCGGTTTCTCTCTGGCTTGTCTCGCACTGATGTTCTCTCTGGCTTGTCTCGCGCGTTTTCCACACACGCTACAGAGAGCGGAGGCTATTTATTAAGAAATCAAACATCGTCACAACATTTACAAGAACCAATCACAACCTTGTCTCTAAGCTAGTTTCTGGGCGGGAAACTATCAACTGACCGTTACATTGGCTAAATTGGCGCGCTTTGCCCCAAACGCGGAGGGATCCATGCAGCAAACTCTCTGCTGGATCCTAACGCGGAAGGTTACCTTAAAATAAACATAAACAAACAGGTGCAGGAGCACCTTAAAAACGTATTCCCACATTCATCCCTCCACAAAAAAATATAGTCTGGTCCCCCACAAGGTCTGAGGGACAGTGGACCAGCCCCCTGCTTGAAAAGTTTGCTGACCCCTGGGCTAGAGTCAATACAGTGGTACCTCAGGTTAAGGATGCTTCAGGTTAAGAATTCTGCTTAAGAACATAAATCGTGCTCTGGCAGCGCAGTGGCAGCAGGAGGTCCCATTAGCTAAAGTGGTGTTTCAGGTTAGGTACGCTTCCAGTTAAGAACGGACCTCTGGAACGAATTAAGTACTTAACCCGAGGTGCCACTGTACTTTGAACAGCCCAGAAGCATACAGGAAGCTAAAGTAACTAATGAACCTAACATAGGAGTTACCTGTACGTGCTAACCTGTGAGAGCCAGATAAAAGTCTGGCTGCTGCATTTGGATCTGTTGACACTTCTGGACTGTATTCAAAGGCAGACCAGTCTAAGGGGCAGGGTGTAACAGAAGCATGGATGACAAACCACACCTGCCTTCTCCAGGTACGTCTTCAGCTAGCGTATCTACAGAAACTGATAAAAAGGTCCTCCTGGCAACTGCTTCCAGGAAAAGTGATGGATCAAGGAGTACCACTATCTCGTTAACACTCACATGCTGACTCCAGACACCAGTTTATCACTTCCACTGCCTCCCTGAGATCAGACCATGGGGATGAGAGGGGGAGCTGCGTGTCAATTTAGGAATGGACAAATCCATTGAAGTAGAGATAATCCATCAACCACAGCCTTGGGCAGCTAACAGACAGGGCTCCTTGCTGCCTCATGCCTTGAATGAAAATAAAGCAAATTCCGCTACCAACAACTTATTGACATTTCCTTGCTCTTGGGGTGGGGATTGTGTATGGGTCATGTGTGCCCCCCACCCCGCCAGCTACAATCCCTTGTAAGGGCAATGGAAAGTCATCAAGTCCCATTGCTCCCAGGGGGACTTGCTGTATTTGCATCCCAGGTGTGCAGTGTCAAGGAGTCCCATGTGCTAGCTACTACAGGTGGCTGGATAAGCTATTTTAAAAACCTTAAACATAATAAAAATATTTTAGATTAACAGAGGGAGGGCTGTCTCGTAAAGGAATCCACACAACTGGATTACAAAGTGGATCCGTAATCTGATCTGGGTCCTGATCACGTCTGGATTAAATCAGGTGCATCTCCACGTCTGACTCTGAGTTTGGCAGATTCCTCCTACAGGTTGCATATTGGTAACTGCTCAGCCAGCCCAGGATAAAAAAAAAAAACCCAAAACATTCCTGGTCGCTAAACGTGTCTTTGTTTTAGCAGGCTCATTTAGGGTAGCAGTGGGGAAGTCTTTCAGTTGTTAGACAATTAGGAGTCAAAAACACTTTTTGATCTACTGCAGGCATGTCCAAAGTCTGCTTTGGGGGCCTAATCCGGCCCTCTGGTAGATTTAATCTGGCCCCTGTGGCAGTTAAAAATCCCACCCCACCCCCAAGCCGAAAAAGCTCAACAACTTTTGGGTAAAATCCTAAAAAAAAGTCCAGCAACTCCAGTCCAAACTCAACAACTCCAGTCCTAAAAAACAGGTCAACACTCATGTTCACTTCATCAAATCCTGCCCTATTTGAAAAAAGTTTGGGCACCCCTGATCTACTGTAAATCACTCAGAGATCTACCAAGATATCCCAAGATGGATTGCAAGAAAAGCTATTCCACTCAAACACTCACCCTTTGGATTTACACAGTGGCCTTTGGCAAGGCTAACTCCTTTTCTCCTTGCATAATTGTAATGAGGATAATTAAATGGTACATCGCATGCCAAAACAGAGATTCTGACTGATCTTATATCAGTGGTTTCGTTGTTGAACCATGGCGGCATCGGGAAGGGAAACGCAGCATGTCATTTGACTATATGGTGTGTAATTTGTCTGTCTTTGATGTAGGTCATTAAGCGTGCAAGTGCTTTATTAGCCATCTGCTTCCCTCCCCTCCCTTCCCCCCATCTCGACACAGAATCTTTAAAAGAGACATTCACTTATATTTGGTTGGAAAGGAAATCTTATTAGAAATTTAGGGTGCCTCCCTCCCCCATTTCTACCCTGCCTTGCCAACAAATGTTTAAGGCAGCTTGAAATCAATCATATTTTCAAAATCTTTGCAGCAACCCTGCAAAGTTGGTTATACAGATAGATTGTGGTTTGTTCTCTATGCTATCTGCCTGATTAAACAAAGACTTGAGGCTGGAGATCCTGCATCCAGCTCTACCATGCTTGCTACTAAACATCCATGGCTTTGTGATAAGTAATATACGGTGAAATCCACCCCAAACTGGAAGTATTTTCATAGAATCATAGAACTGGAAGTGTCTCAACCCCCTGCAATGCAGGAATCTCAACTAGATCATACATGGCAGGTGGCCATCCAACCTCTGCTTAAAAAGGAAAGGGAGTCCAGCACCTCTCGTGGGAGTCTGTTCCAGTGTCAAACAGCTCTTACTGTCAGAAAGTTCTTCCTGATGTTTAGTTGAGTTCTCCTTTCTTGTAACTTGAATCCATTTGTTTGGGTCCTAGCATCCAGAGCAGGAGAAAACAAGCTTTCCCCCTCTTCCATATGACAGCCCTTAAGATATTTGAAGATGGCTATTATATCTCCTCTCAGTCTCCTCTTTACCAGTCTAAACATACCCAGCTCCTCATAAGGCTTGGTCTCCCAACCCTCGGTCATCTTGGTCACCCTCCTCTGCATACATTCCAGCTTGTCAATATCCTTCTTAAATTATGGTGCCCAGAACTGGACAAAGTATTCCAGGAGCAAGGAAATGGATGATTACCCCTTTCTATGGGTGGGTGGCTGTTGCTACAAATCATCCATTTATGTATTTATTTTTTCATAAAATGTATATGCCGCTTGATTGCAGAAAAAAAATCTCAGAGGCATTTCTAACAAGGAGTGAAATCCCCAGAATTACAACAAAGGTAGAGCTATGTAGCTTTGATTTTTATATGATAAGCAGAGACAGAGTACAAAAGTAAACACACAACTGCTTTAACACTACACTGCGTCACTACAAAAGCGCAACCAGTTTAGGAGAGGATAAAGTTCACAAAGCGGAGTGGAGGAATTTGTTTTAATGTTCCTTCACATGTCTTGGACCAGCTTTCTTCCTTGTTAACTTCCCCCCTACTTCAGCTCCTGGTTGCTTGCAAGAGGCAGGGGGCAAGCTCAAGGGCTGCAGCGACTACGGTAGTTTCTTTAGCATTGGCACCTGGGACAAATGTCCCACACGCCTAAAGGCCGGCTGGCCATACCCTTGTAAGTTACTAACAGTTACCGGTATTTTCTGGAAGGTGGTTGTGCTGAAGCCAAAAAAAGGGGACTTAAATATTGAAAATAAGTATTCACTGTCTGGCTGCATAAATAAACCACATTGCTCAATCATCAACTGTTTGTGCTATTTGTTCTTTCTCAAAGGGAAGCAATAAGTCGGCTGTGTGAAGCTGTACCAGGAACACAAGGAGGCGTAAAAAAGAGGAAGGTAAATATGAAACTCCTGGAAATTTACTGTTTACTAGTATTTGCTTGTTCTAATATATATAAGTTGAGCAGGCATCAAGCAATCAGACACAGACTAATTCTAAAGCAGCAGCATTTCTAAAGCAACAGCAATACTCCCAAAGGCATAAGACTCCTCCTACCTGCTGCTTTCAAAAACTTGTTGTTTAGTCGTTTAGTCGTGTCCGACTCTTTGTGACCCCATGGACCAGAGCACGCCAGGCACTCCTATCTTTCACTGCCTTCCGCAGTTTGTTCAGATTCATGTTGGTAGCTTCGAGAACACTGTCCAACCATCTCGTCCTCTGTCATCCCCTTCTCCTTGTGCCCTCAGTCTTTCCCAACATCAGGGTCTTTTCCAGGGAGTCTTCTCTTCTCATGAGGTGACCAAAGTATTGGAGCCTCAGCTTCAGGATCTGTCCTTCCAGTGAGCACTCAGGGCTGATTTCCTTCAGAATGGATAGGTTTGATCTTCTTGCAGTCCATGGGACTCTCAAGAGTCTCCTCCAGCACCATAATTCAAAAGCATCAATTCTTCGGCGATCAGCCTTCTTTATGGTCCAGCTCTCACTTCCATACATCACTACTGGGAAAACCATAGCTTTAACTATACGTACCTTTGTCAGCAAGGTGATGTCTCTGCTTTTTAAGATGCTGTCTAGGTTTGTAATTGCTTTCTTCCCCAGAAGCAGGTGTCTTTTAATTTTGTGACTGCTGTCACCATCTGCAGTGATCATGGAACCCAAGAAAGTAAAATCTCTTATTGCCTCCATGGCTTATTCTTTTCCTAACCAATTCAGCTCCCTCTTGGGCAAGTGGATGTGTACATTCCAGCAAATAGGAATAGTTGCTATCAGTGAAAGACGTATTGTTTTATATGCCGTGCTGCATACAAACCTAGATAGAAATGGCCATTTTCTTTATATTTATTTATTTATTTGTTTTTACAAGCGATTAAACACTGAAATATTGCGTAACAATGGCTGTAACTGTACGAACATATCTGTGCTTCTAGTGATATAAGTAATTAATTAAGGAACATCCACAATGAAGGTAAACCATCTTGAACAACAGTGTTTGCATTTACTTTAAAGTGCCTGTTATTTGATAAGCAGCCACTAGCAACGCTGAAATATTTCACCAGCATCTTATGCCAGGCATCCCTGTAGAGTTAAGGAAAATGGAGAGTAACACACAGCCTGAATTTCTGGTACTAAACCAAAAGCTGACATTGAACATGATGCTTTATGGGGAGGGTGGAAAGAAGGTATCTTCATCCCCTTCCCCTACATGCCTGTGGTGCAAACCCTGCGTAACTGCCATTGGCAACTAAATTCAATGTTAATACTAGAAATATCAATGACGACTACATTGAGTCTGGACCACTTTGGCTATTCCATGTGTCCTCACTGCAGATGGAAGAGGTTTGTTTGCTCAGCTATTCAGACCTCCCCAGGTACCTTGGGCCCCCCAAAAGAAGTCATCCTCAGCTCTCCCCTCCAACACTATGGTAATCACCTCTTCCATCTTTCATGAACACCCCAGTAGTATTTGTAGCTCGGCTACTTCTAAAGTAAGTGTGGAGAATCTGTCGCCTTCCACGTGTTGTAGGACTACAGTTCCCATCAGCCCAGCCAGTATAGCCAATGGTCATCAATGATGGAAGTTGTGGTCCAACAACATCTAGAGGTTCCCCACCTCTGTTGACAAGGAAGGACAGAACTCTAATTTGTTTCATCTTTATATTTGCATCTTGACCTTTCCTTCATCTGTTGAGCTGGCCTCCATAGCCTGTACTGCAGTTGAATATGCCAGCACTACACAGATTGTGTTTGCTACAGGCGGCTAGAAATTCTGTTTTCACTACACTGGAATTAAAACGTTTTAAGTTCCTAAAGTCCCCCTTTCCATGTACCATAAACAGCATAGTTGCTACTTGCCACCACCTTCATGGCTGCTTTCATGCTAGTTGGGATCCTTGTAAGTTCCCCCAGTTGTTCCTTTAATGCAGTGGTGGCCAAACTTGGCCCTCCAGCTATTTTGGGACTACAACTCCCATCCTCCCTAGCTAATAGGACCAGTGGTCAGGGATGATGGGAATTGTAGTTCCAAAACAGCTGGAGGGCCAAGTTTGGCCATCACTGCTTTAATGGTATGTCTTGCATCTCCCAAGGGTCCTGATGTTATAATAAATACCTTCCAGTAGCACCTTAGAGACCAACTAAGTTTGTTCTTGGTATGAGCTTTCGTGTGCATGAACACGAAAGCTCATACCAAGAACAAACTGTTGGTCTCTAAGGTGCTACTGGACGGAATTTTTTATTTTATTTTGTTTTGACTATGGCAGACCAACACCGCTACCTACCTGTAACTGTAATAAATACCTTGTAATACTTAATTCATTTCATTTCTCCTTGGTTACTAGTGAAATGTGAAGACTAACAGATAGGCATTTTGTTGTCTTTTTAGCCTCCAGCTAAATTTTTATCTCCAGTACTTGGTAAAAGCAACCTTCAGTTTTCTGGCATGAATACAAAACTGACCATCTCAACAACCAGCCTCACTCTACTGAACAATGAGACCCAGCAGGTAGGCTGGCACGTTATTTTACATCGGGGTGGGGAACTTCCAGGCCTCAATATATCCGTGGGTCACATCCCCTCCGCAGGCCACAGCCCTCCTATTTAATGCCCTCCTTGAATGTTTTCACCTGGCCGGAATTTGCCCTTGAGCTATAATCATACCTCTGAATTACTGGTTGGAAGACAGAGGCGTTTGTGTGGTTGAAACTAGCCTACTGTTGCTTAGCCCCCAGTCATGCTACAATTCCCAGCACCCATAACAAACCACAGTTTCCAGGATGATTCTGGGGGGGAGGCATGTGATTTAAATGTATGGTGTGTGTACTGCCAATGTAACTTAGCCTGTAACTAAGCTTTGTGTAGAATTTTAGTTTGTAAGCTCCTTGGGGTATTAACTAAAATGACTGTACAGTAGACTGCTTCTTTGTTCGTCCTGCCTCCATTTCCCACTACTTCAACTATTGTGTATTCCTTTGTGTAGAATTTTAGTTTGTAAGCTCCTTGGGGCAAGGACCCATCCTCTTAAGCTCTCTAAAATGCCACGAACCCTGAGGGTGCTGTATCAATAAACTGCATTATTATTAATAGGCAATCTTGTGAAGCATGTTGAACACTTGAAGGTGCTATACAAATTTATTTATTTATCCATTATTTATCATTTCCTAAAATTTACACACTGCTTGACTGAAGAAAAAAACAAACCTCAAAGCAGTTTACAAAAAGAATAAAACAATGAAATGATCTGACAAACTCCACAGCTATTTAAAACTTTAAAAAAACCCAGCAATAAACCACAGACTGCTTAAAACACACACCAGCATTCTAAGCAAAAATGTTTTTAGCAGGTGCAGGTGCCTGCCTTATATCAGTAAGCAGGGAGTTCCAAATGTTGAATATTTGTTGTTATCTTGCTAAGCTGGAGATCAGGCAGTAGCGTAGTGTAAGAGAGGCAGATGGGCATGGAAGCCCTAATCTCTCATAACCAGCCCACAGGCCTTAGACCTTTTTGCACCTGTCCAGGTGAACAACAATCCCACCACCTGTGCCACAGATTGGCCATCCATGATGGATATACTTTGCATACTTGACAAATCAGTTTCAACTTGTAATAAACTCTACAATGTAACTCACTGGTGATTTCTAGCTGCGTAGCACCTTAGCATAGTTAATTGTTTTTAACTGCTCCTAATCCCTTCTTTGAATTGTTATACTTACTATTGTTCATTTCAGATTGTGAGCCACTTGGGACACCATTTTGTGGGAAAGTGGCATACCAATAAACAGATGGTGACAATTGATGTTGTTGTTGTTTTTCAGATTATTGCGAATCACCACATGCAGTCCATTTCATTTGCTTCTGGAGGTGATCCTGTAAGTACAAACTTCTGAACTTCAAGAACCTGTTATAACACACTGTCTGTCAGTTGTCTCATTTCATATGTGACCCGTTTCCAAGTTAAATTGTTCCCTGTCTTTCTGACTCTTCTGTGGTTCTGATTAGGAGAAAAGGCTCATTCTAAATGATAGGTGAGGGGTTTGTTTCCTATGGAAAAGCTTGTAGTTTGCTTTTCCTTGACCATTAAAAACACAATACTTTGTTCAGGTAGGTAGCCGTGTTGGTCTGAGGCAGTCAAAAAATATATTAAAAATTTTAAAAAAATTGTCCAGTAGCACCTTAGAGACCAACTCTTAAGTCCTACAGGAAAAAGCAAGGGAGAAATAATATTACAAAAGTACCATATTTCAGAAACAGACTAGAAATAGAAGTTGCTGAATTACAACTTATAACTAAACTGAAAACTATGGCGAGACCTGGTCTTAATAGAGATATTGGATTCCTGTCTCGTTACATATGCTAATCATCTGCATACTATCCCTTGCTTTTTCCTGTAGGACTAATTGCAGTCATTAACAGTCGTCAATAGGTTTACCATACCCACTGAGTCAATCACCCATCTCCTACTACCCTCCTGAGAAAACCCCCACCCCACCTTCCCACTATATATAAGGGTCTGGTGACTTCTGTTTCAGTGTATCTGAAGTGTGCATGCACACGAAAGCTTATACCAAGAACAAACTTAGTTGGTCTCTAAGGTGCTACTGGACAATTTTATTATAATACTTTGTTGTCACTCTGTTTTAGGCCATTTCCAGATGACTTGTTTATTGAGTATTCATTCATCCTGATTTGTGAGGAGATTAGACTATGTTGGCTATTTAATGAGCATTCATTCCATAGCTGTCAACTTTCCCCCCTTTTTTTTAAGGGAAATTCCCTTATTCCAAATAGGATTCCTCGCAAGAAAAGGGAAAAGTTGACAGCTATGATTCATTCTGATTTTTATTTTTATTTTTTGCTGGGAGGTTAGATGATGTTGCATCAAAGCAAATGTTATCCTACACTTTCCAGTGCATTTCCCCATCACCTTTGTTATTGCAAAAAGCCTAATTTCTTGAAGAAATAGGTTTGTTGAGCAAGGCCTCCTGACCAACTATAATTGTGCAACCTGATTTTGTCTCTATTGAATCCTGCCTGAAAACAGCAACAAGTCTGGAAGTGCTCTTAGGTATCCCTGCTTGCTTTCTTTTAAAGTGGTGGTGGTGGGGAGGAAGTCTGCTGTAAAATAGAATTACCGCTTAAGCTCATTAAATAAGATTTCTTTCCTTTTTGGCTTCACATGTTTTAGGATACAACAGACTATGTCGCCTATGTTGCTAAAGACCCCGTTAATCAAAGAGGTAGGCATGATCATTTGCAGTAACGCTGCACATATAAATAATAATAATTTCCACTCACTTTCCATGTACTTCAAAATGTTGCCATGAGACGGCCATACTTTGGAGGGAGAGCCAGATACAAAGGCTACAATTGAAATGATATATAATAAAAAGGTAAAGGACCTCTGGACGGTTAAGTCAAGTCAAAGGTGACTATGGGGTGCAGCACTCATCTCACTTTCAGGCCGAGGGAGCCAGTGTTTTTTCCACAGACAGCTTTCTGGGTCATGTGTCCAGCATGACTAAACCACTTCTGGCACAACGGAACACTGTGACGGTAACCAGAGTGCACGGAAACGCCGTTTACCTTCCTGCTGCAGCGGTACCTATTTATCTACTTGCACTGGCATACTTTTGAACTGCTAGGTTGGCAGGAGCTGGAACAGAGCAACAGGAGCTCACCCCATCGCGGGGATTTGAACCGCCGACCTTCCGATCGGCAAGCCCAAGAGGCTCAGTGGTTTAGATCACAGCGCCACCCGCGTCCCAGCATATAATAAAGACATGCTAATTTGGGGAAACCAGTGACTTTAAAGTTTTGCAGTAACTTAAACAGTAATTTAACACTGTTGTGGCAAATGGCAGGACTCTTTGGGCAACCTCACCCATGATGTTTGGTGATGAGGAAAGACCCCTTCCTCAGAACCAGGCAAGGCATGGCCATGCTGCCACTATGTCAGGAGCATGTAATTGTGAGGCAACAGGGAAGTGGCTGGGGAGGTGAGGAAAGAGGAGTTGTGGTCTGCAGCCCAACATGTTGTTTACTGGTTACGCTGCTTACTGGTTTTCCAGATGAAAATCCTTCCTTGCCTGCCAGGTTCCATAGCAGTTGAGGCAGTTTTAACTAGGTAAATGCGGAATGGGGAGAGTTAACCCCCTCTCCCCACACTGCAGTTCCAGTCTGGACCAGGCCCTCCTGGAGCAGATTTATTTTGTTTTTTGTTTAGTTAAAGATATGGAAATGCAAGCATACATTTCGCGTATCATTTATTTAAGTCAAGTTTTCATTCTACCACATACAATGGCTTTCAAATATGTGAACCTTTTGTGGAAAATAGGTTGTATAAGATTTTTTTGTGTGGAAAGATTTCCTCCTACCTTTGTACAAGAAATCCCAGGTTCCATTAGTGGATAGGGAAAGTCAAAAACACCCAAGAAGAGATTGTTGGCTTTATTCTTTGATAGTTTTCTTATCAGAGTGGTCTCAAAGTGCCACCTGATGGCTAAGATGGGGAAATGTGGCTAGTCAATACCAAAATGCTGTTATACAGCACTATGTGGTGATACTACATTTGGAATATTTTGTTCAGCTTCTGGTCACTTCATATCAAAAAGTGATATTGTAAAGTTGGAAGGGGTTCAGAAAAGGGAAACCAAAATGCTCAAGGGGATGGAATGACTCCCCCCCCAAGGAAGAAAATTTGAGTGTTTTGGGTGGTTTTAAAAGAAAATTAGACCAATTCATGGAAGATAAGACCATCAATGACTATTAGCTTTGATGGCAATGCTCTGCCTCCATGGTCAGCAGCAGTAATTCCTCTGAAGTCCAGTTGCTGGAAACCTCATGAGGGGAGAATGCTCTTGTACTCAGGTCCTGCTTGCAAGTTTTCCACAGGCATCTGGTCAGCTCCTGTGAGAACAGGGTGCTGGACTAGATGGGCCATTGGTCTGATCCAACAAGCTCTTCTTAAATTGTTATTTATGTTCCTGGAAATATTTTTTTAAGAGTCATTAGCAAGGCAACAGAAAATATAATAATGTGACTATGCAAATCAATGTTTACATTTGCACCTGGAGTACTCTCTAAGTGACTCCAATGATTCCAAATATATCAGATGTGGAAATGAGACATCCAAAACAGTTTGTCCCAGAATACCCAGGACAGAATACCTCCTGCCCTGAAGAAAAGCTAAAAGAATTAACAGTGCAATTCTATGCAAGTTAACTCAGAAGTCTCTCTGTATTCAGTGGTGCTAACCTCCAGATGAGTGTGTGCATGCCATTGTGGCTTAAATCTTGAACATAGTAGAATTTACTCCCGAAAGTCTGAAGTAACGATTAAAACCCTTATCTCCCTAAAAGTATTATCCAGTATACCTCCAGAGCCAATGTCTGTACTTGACCCAAGGAAATATGAACTATGAAATTCCTTGGCACAAGGAAATCACTGCCTCAAAGAATTAAGCAAGCTCTAAAGAGCAAACAGATATCAGTAGAGAATGATATTTGCAATTGTCAGTTGATTATTCCAAGCTCCACTTCTAACTGCCGCCATTTCGTTAGTGGCTCCACCTCTGCACTGCCATTTTGTAATTGGTGGGCTTCCGGAAATTTCAACCCTCTCAACAGATCCCCGTCGGAAAGTTTGAGAACTTAGGTTATATATGATTCCTTTGTTGAACTACCGGTACTCTGGAAACTGTTCTAACCTTCACTTCGATGGAACTTTTACCTGGACAGCACTCTTGATAATCAGACTCCTAAGCCTTTTAATATATGACAACAATTTATTTGTTTTCCACAACTTTTCTTGTTTTTTTTTTAGCCTGCCATATACTGGAATGTCCCAGCGGAATAGCCCAGGAAGTCATAAATACCATAGGGCAAGCTTTTGAGCTCCGTTTCAAACAGTACTTGAAGAATCCTTCCACAATGATTGCTTCCAATGAAAGGTCAGCATGGTGCTGGGAAATAATGTGAATATACAGGCTGTTTGCATGCCAATTTCAAGGTCCTTGCAGTGTATCTCTTTCTCTCTACATCTCTACTGTCCCAATACCTTGTCATTCACCGAGAGAGCATTATGTTAGGGCTGGGAACTCTCAGGCCTGGGAGCCAAATGGGGCCCTCCTCATTACCTGGCCCCCGGCACATCGCTTCCTATAAATGAGTTGCAGTCCTAAAAGTTGTAACCTAAAATAAAATCCCACGGAAAATAAAACTCCAAGGAAAAATCACAAATAGACTCTAAATTGTGCAGAAGAGCACACAGCTCATTGGCAGAGTTCATGCTCAGTGTGCGGGTTCTAGGTTTGTGCAGGTTCTAGGTTCAAGCCCCACACACTCCTGGCAAAAGGATGTCCAGCAATGCTGCTTTGAAAGACCCAGCCTGCAGACCTGATGCCAGTCACAGTAGCTAATACCGTGTTTGTTGGATTAGTGATCTGGCTCTGTATAAGGCAGCATTTGCCCTTCACATGTTTGGGACTATTACCATCATGTTGGCTGGTGCTGATAGGAATTGTAGTCCAAAATATCTGGAGTACAACAGCTTGAGAAAGGCGGGTGGTATAAGGCATGACTTACGAATAAGTTGAGTGCTCCGCACTTATAGGCGAACATATGTGAAATGTTGTCCCTCTATTGCTCTGCAATGCAATGGCTGCTTCTCCAGCCACGGTGCATTATACAATTAAATTATTGAATTATATGCTCCTAACCAGACTAACTGTGTCTCTTTCCTGTTCCCGGCCATTTATAAAATTATGTTCTCATTATAAATTAAAAAGCAGGATTCAAGATTAGCTGCATTACATTTTTACAGAAAAGACACAGCAAAGTTTGGGTTTTTGGGGGAGGGGGGGTACCTAAACGGAAGATTTTTTTCAGATTTCTTGGCTGCAACTACGATGTAATCCATTAATATTTTGCTGCAGTTCCAACTGCAGCAAAATGCTTGCTCCATTACATTGAAAGACATGAATGGGCAACCATTAAGGGCCACTTTCACTTCTGGGCAACCTTCCAAGGGCCACATGCCAGTGGTGGGAGGGGCAATGGATGCAAATTTCATTATTGTACAGTAAGCTACAGACGTTGACACAAACCTCTCTGCGCTCCATTGGGACAAAAAGAGGCATTATCAGAATTCAATAACATATTTTCACTAGGCTAAAACACTCAGAGTGAAAAGCAGGTTGAGTGAAGGGTTTGGTCAGAGTGGGGATTTTGAGGGCTAGATAGAGAGACATGGTGGGCCATATTTGGCTCCCACTCCACCACAGAAAAGGCCCACTTAGAAGCTCTACATTCTCAATTTAAAATTGCCGTATAGACCTGACTGAACTGTAAGAAAAGCCTGGGGAGTCGCACCCTCTGTGCCATCATCTCAGACCACTTGGTGAGTGAGCATAACAGGGGCTTTTGGGTGGTGGTGCCAGATGTTTGGAATAACTTTCCTACGAAGATCCCACGAAGCTATGACATATATCTGTCATCACATAAAAACTTTTCCCTTTGGGGAGTTCTTTAATGTTTAATTTTATGGCTACCTGCCTTTTTTGTTTTAGATATATTTCTTGCCTTTGTTTATGTTGTGAAGCCATTCTGGGAGTTCCATTAGCAGAAGAGTAGAATCTATATATAATGAATACATTGTCAATGCATTCACTGGCTGATTTAATTTAATGTAGTTTGAAACTGCTTGCAGCTCATTTTATGAGACACATTTGAAAGTTGTGCATTTTGTAATGTTGATTAATTTTGAACAGAGAAGTTGTTAATCTTGGTGGATCCACGTGGAATATTCAGGATAAGGAAGATCATGAATACTATAATGAAATCCCAGGGAAAGAACCTCCTGCAGGTGGACTATTAGATGCCAGGCTGAAGGTGCCCGCAGAACAAAGAACTAAGTGCCCTGTGCACTATGAACAGCAATATTGTCCAGTAAGTGTGTTTATTATTGATAGGACATTATTATTATTTAACATTATTTAGACTTCTTGATCGCTTGTTACTCAGAGTTTTCCAGGCAGCTTACAACACACTGAAAACATACATATAGATTGTATAGATGCAAAATGCCATAAAAACAGAACAAGCAACTGTTGTTACAGCGAAAGGAAGCTTGGCAGCACACTAACGATAATGACACCATTTCAGTCTAACATATTCCTGGGGGGAAATGTAAGTATTCCCCCGGTGCTGAAAATATGTCAATGATGGTACCGGGTGGACCATACTGGGGAGAGCATTCTGCAGATGGGGAGCCACAACTGAAAAGGCCCTTAACAACAGGCCTTGCACTGAAATTTGACTGTATGAGAAGAGATTTCTTTAATTCCCTAGAAATAGCTAGAACAGACATTCCCAAGCTGGTGTCCCACATATGTTTTGGCCTATAGCTCCTCATTATCTCTGGCCATTGACCATGCTGGCTGGGGCTGATGGGAGTTGTAGTTCAACAAGTTGGGGAAGGCTGGACTATGTCAAGAGTGACATTTGGGCTGAGCAAGACAGCTAAGCTGTGAGAGACATTGCTCAGATAGAGAGTTTTGGCAGAGATAGGACTTGGGAGGCTGTCTGAGGCTCAAGAGTCAACCGAGACAAGGAGAAATGCAGGTGTTGCAGCCCATATCATCTGGAGGGCACCAGGTTGGAGAAGTCTGGGCTGGAGTCTCAAGCCAAGAAAGCAGCGACAGGGGGGCCTTCTAGAACAAGCCAGCAAAGATAAAAATGTCAGACTCTTGATATTTATACATTTCTTGTCCAACCCAGAAGCCAGTGGCAGACCTACATTTTGGGGGTCCTGAAGCTTGAACTGTCATGGGGCCACCTTCACAACCAGCCACAAGGTCTGGATAACCACTGTTGCCTTCTTCAGTGGGGTTGTTCCATGACAGATCACACTTTTACATCTGTGCTGCTGACTGTCAAACTTTGGGATTGTTGAAATATAAAAAGGTAAAGGACCCACAGTTAAGTCCAGTTGTGAACGACTCTGGGGTTGCGGCACTCATCTCGCTTTACTGGCAGAGGGAGCCGATGTTTGTCCGCAGACAGTTTTTCTAGGTCATGTGGCCAGCATGACTAAGCCGCTTCTGGCAAAACCAGAACAGCGCACAGTATCATCGTTTACCTTCCCGCCGAAGTGGTACCTATTTATCTACTTGCACTTCTACGTGCTTTCGAACTGCTAGGTTGGCAGGAGCTGGGACTGAGCAGCTTCTTCAGTGGGGTTGTTCCATGACAGATCACCATACCTTTACAACATCTGTGCTGCTGACTGTCAGACTTTGGGATTGTTGAAATATACACAACAACAAAAAGTCAGTTTCAGTCCTGCCACTCCAATTGGGTCTCCGAGACCCAAAGTTTTTAAGCAATGTGGACTGAAGTTGCTTTTGGGGCCCCTCTAGGATTAGGGGCCTGAAGCTTAAGCTTCATTAGCTTTGTAGTAGATCCAACTGTTGCACTGTCTGAAGAAGTACTTTCTTTCTTCTTTCTTGGATCTTCCAGCAGTCGGCTGCTTTTGATGAGATAGGCCTATCCACTTTCTCTACACCGTGCATAGTTTTACAAACCTTCCTCAAGTCCTCCCTGACCATTTTTCCTAAACTAAAAAGCCCCAAATGTTATACCCTTTCCTCATAAGGGAGTTGTTTCAACCACTTGATCAAATTGGTTGCCCTTTCCTGAACCTTTTCCAGCTTTTGCTGTGAGCACAGCACCAAGAATAGGTGACATGTAATTTGTTAGGCGAAACTATTTGATCCGGATGTGTGTGTGTTTTTTATCCAAATGAGCTTCATAGGATTTGATTTGACTGGACATTAAAAAAAAGCAATGAACACCCTATATGATTAATTTCTGCTTCTTTCAGACTGGGAGCCCCAAATCCACAAATATTTATGAAAACTGCCCAGAGGAGAACAAGGCAGTAGGTAAGTAACCTGTGGGTTCCTAAGTCACATACTGCTTTCTTCATGGGGGAATGGAATATGTAGAACCAAGCTCCGTCCTGCCTGTGGTAAAGCCTGCCTCTGCCTCTTCTTCCCCTTTGCTAAGGGTGTTTTCAGAATTCCATTAGAAACAGGGGTGGAAATTGCCAGAATTCACATGTTTGTCTGAGGTCAGTAATGGAGATAATGCAAGCAAATATGAGACATGATTCTTTGGGGTGAAGTAATGAGCTTTTAATGTGTGCTTTACAGACAGAGAAACACTGCCTGGATAACAGAGTGCTGGGGCGGGGACGGGGGGGAGAGCTTCTTCAGCCTTCCACCTAGGTTGAATGAATGAGTGGTTGGCAAAGGGAATGGGGAGGGCTCTTTAGCTATGCCTTTCTACATTAACTGTTGAGTGAAGTGGTGTGGAAAACGGGCAGGTACAGGCAGAAGAGGATTTACACTCCTTGTCAAGAATGTGGCACGTGAACTAGACGCTTGTTTCAAAGTGCCCTGGAGCACTTTTTTTTGCACAATCACCATCACAGGGAAATGTCCAGAGAGAACCATAACACTCCTTTGCAATACATCCCCAGAGCCGTCTGTAGGCATCAAATGTTTCAAAGGACACAATGCAGTTCTTCTTAAGTTTCCATTATGATTTGTTGTTGTTGTTCAGTCGTTCAGTCGTGTCCGACTCTTCGTGATCCCATGGACCAGAGCACGCCAGCCACGCCTATCCTTCACTGCCTCATTATGATACTCAATAGATATGCCTCAATGGGCCCCCATTTCCAAGGGAACCCACCTTGGCCACTGTTACCGCTGCTCATTCACTTGCACTCTCTCTCTCGGGTCAGTCCTCACAGCCACCCAGAAGGAAAGGGAAAGGCAACAGAGGGTGCAGCTGCACCTCCTCACTCTTGTTTGCATACTGAGAAGGAGCAGGTGAACCAAGGAGGAACAATAACACGAGAAAGTAGCTGCAGGGACGTGGGCTTCAGCAGATGCCCGATTATATCTGACGCTACCCTTGGCTTGCTCTACTTGTAACTGCCAGCAGCTGTCAGCCAACATGCTGCCCTTGCTGTTATTTGAGATGCTTATAACACCAAGGCCATAACTTACACATCTCACACAAATTCAGGCAACAAAAGTTCAGCTGATTTTCCTAGACAGGAGAGGGAGATCTGGAGCAGAGATGGGGATGAGATGCTCAACCCTTTCCCCATTCATAATCTTATCGTCATATCCCCTTTCAGAAGCTGCTTTGCTCTAGAAAATGTAAGCATCGGGGGCTTTTTAGATCTGCGTGTGTATGTAAAGTGTTGTGTTCTGCCCTACACAATGATGTGTGCTGTGTTTGTTACAGACTTTTTAAATTTTGTAATAGATGCTGTAATTTTAATATTGCTATGTGAGCCACCTAGAGGATTCCACTCAGTGACGGGCCTTGGGGTTTCAAATTTCAGCAGCACCCTATGTGACGCCAACATTTGGCATCCCCGCCTTCCGTTCTGCCTGAGTTGCAGGGCTCCCTGCAGGACCCCCAAGGCACTGTGCAACCAAAGCAGTTGTGCTACCCTAAATCTGCCACTGTTCCACTGGGATCATAAGATGATAAATGCATTTATATGCAAACTTTACCCCAGTATATGTATCTTTGTATATACTGCTTGGCTGGTGAATTGCATTTCAAAAATCAGAGAAGTGCTAATTTCAAAGGAACGGTGGTTTTCAGTTACAGAATATTTCAGAAAGTACAAATTAGGTTCACCTCTAAATGGAAACTGAATCAAATGCCTTCCTTATCCCTGAGTCTTCGACATTATACATTCTGTTCCATATTGTGGTTCTGAGCCGGTGGGATTATAGTGGCTAGAAATCAGGTCACAACATCATAGTTCGATATTGGTGTTTATGTAGGATAGCCCGGTATGCTAGAAATTCGTTTTTTTCATATGTGCTGAAAATATTAGATAAGTAGGCGCACCGTTGTTTTTTAAACATGTCTTGGCAGAACACATTTGGAAAATGTCAAGTGTTTTTACATGTCACTGTAATGTTTATTGTGAAATAAAGGAAGTTTCTTTCTATTGCAACCAACTGCAGGTGGCTGCACTGAACAAGGGCAGGGAGCAAAGAAAGATGCTTCATTGCTGAAAAATGCAAGCAAAATGGATCTTTTTGATGACCCTCGATATATCAACACTCAGAATTTGCAGACCATACCTAGTACTACCAGAAACCGCGCTGCAGAACAGACCTGTGGCAGCCCTGTTCACCATTCAAGTACGTTCATATTCCTACAATACATGCCATGAGGCTTTAAATTAAAGAAATGTGAATCCTTGCAAAGTCATTCAGGCTTTTTGAAACACTGCTAAGCATCTGTTCTTGATATGAGATTCAAGACGATCAATGCCAAATTTATCATTAATGAAAACAATGAGCGGTAACAGATGACCATTATTACTCAACACAGTTGCATGTACCCTCTTCGTAAGCTGTTGCTTCCACTTCCTTGCTTCTCTGGATTTCTGCCCTTCTACACACAGGAAGCTGCCTCATATCAGGTTCATCTACTATTTATTCTATTTATATCCCATCTTTCCTCCAAGGAGAAACTGAGTACCTGGTTCTTCCCCTCTCCATTTTCCCCCTCACAAGAACACTGTGAGGTAAATTAGGGTAAATCTGACTGGTCCGAGGTCATCTAGTGAGCTTCATGGTTTAAACCCCAGTCTCCCAGGCATTACTCCAACACATTAACCACAACATCATATCATGCAAAGTTGTCTATTTTGACTGGCAGCAACAGTCCAGGATCTCAGGCAGAGGTTTCCCCACCTAGTTTATTCTTTAAAATGGAGATGCCAGGGATTGAATTTGGGCCTTCCGCATGTGGACACGAGCTCTACCACTGCACTGTGGGTTCTGCCTTATGCTTGAAAGGGACTCAAAGCTGCTTTTGTGTGGTGAGATCTCATGTTCCATGAGTGTGGCTGATCAATAGCAAGCTTCTCCTTATCAGTCAGCGGTGAGGCCTCTTTGTACTTGTGAACTAAATCTCATTAGGGACAGAAATCTTTGTACTTGTGAACTAAATCTCATTAGGGACAGAAAGCCGGCTTGTGATCGTGACTCCAGAGTACAAAATACAGTGGCCCAGTTCAAATGTCACACAGTAAATTATATTAAATGCTTTAGTGTGAATGTGCTGACCTAGGCTGTTTTGGTCCTTCCTGATAGAACATGGAGAAAACAAACCACGACCCCTGGCTTCACATTACATCTGAGCCACGGATTGTGGTTTATTTCACACCAAGCAAACCATGATTGGTAAGCTAAGAATAAGCTTGATCTTATCATTGAGGTTTGTTGGGAGTGAAACAAACCACTATTTTTTGGATGTCAGGAATAATGGTTTGTTTCTCCCCAGTACAAGCAGGGGACAGTGAAAAAGGTGCCCTCCGTTTACTGTGGCTAGTCTCCTGTTCACACTCCTTATGTTTACTAGTTAACTGTTTAAATAATAACAATTGTGCAAGCTGCTACACTGCCCTACAATTTAAAAAATCATTTTCTCATTGTTGAAACTATTCCCCAGTGAACTGCAGTGCAGTGGCCTTTTCCCAGTTGGTTGATAGACAGATTTTCACAACAGTCAATAATAAATAGGGTTGCCAGGTGTCCACTATTTGAATGGAGAGTCCACTTTTTTCACATTATGTTCACTATTTTTTTTCACAAAATAGTGGACTTTTTTTTATTCAAAAGCTTTATGATGAAATGGTATTTTAATGCGTGTTAAAATGTTTGTAAGAAAATATATAATTTAATTTAATTTAACCGCCCCCCCCCACTTGTCCGCTATTTTTTGGAAGCAGACCTGGCAACCCTAATAATAAAACTTGTGCTTTTTCTTTTGGTTTCCATTGAGTTTTACAGCAGGGATGGGCAGAAGAATGTAGGCTGTGGATCACTGGTGAATTTCTGGTGGATTACTGTCACCTGCTGATTGATGGCATTCTTCCAAATCATGCAGCCTAACCCAGGTGTATCTTACACATATTTTTAAGCAAGAGTGCATACATGCTTGGGGACATTTTACACAAGTTTGTTGTGCCTTAAAAGCTAAAGGGTCTTTGTCGGGATAACCAGTCATTGGGATAACCAGTCGCTGGAGAGCCTGCTCCTACTGGTTATGAAGGTCGCTGGTTATGAGGGTTCTTGAAGGTCGTGAGGAGTTTTGGAAGTAGATGAAGGGCTGAAGAGGATAGAATAGGCAGCAAGAAGCAAAGCAAAAGGTGCGGCCGAAGAAGCAGAAGGAGGCCAAACAAATGAGACTGCAGTCGGTAGTTTGCGAGCGAGCTCTCTGTCTCTCTGCTCGTACTCGTCGTTGTACTCGTCCTCGAGCTAACAGAGGCAGGGCTATTTATTGGCAAATTATACAGCATCATCAAACAAGCATCAACTAATGACAGCATTGCAATAACGAGTGTTTCCAGGCGGGAAACCAGCCTTGTGACCGTTACCAGGAGGCTTCCTGGCGCGCTTTCGGGGAGGCGCGGAGGGATCCAGGCTCCAATCTTTTTTCCTTCTGCGCAGTAGCGCGGAAGGACCAACAAAGCGGCTACAGCGTGGGAAAACCCTAAAACGTATTCCCACAGGTCTTAAAAGTTTGCTTTATAAAGACATCACTGAATGATGGGAATCCTTGTTCAAAAAAATCAAAGTGAAACTGAAGTCAATTCATTATTGTAGGTTTTGGGAGCGCTGTTGGAGGCAGTAGGCCTCTGAATGTCAGTTGCTGGGAATCCCAAGTGTGGAGAGTGTTCTCGCACTCAGGTCCTGCTTTCAGGCTTCCCATAGGTTAGCCTTTGTGAGAACAGGATTCTGCACTGCATGTGACATTAGCCTGATGCAGCAGGACTTTTCTTATGTTCTCATGATTCAGATCATGTCTCTTTACAGATGGTTTATGGCATGCCAACGGTGCTAGTTTGAAGCAGCGTCTAATCCAGATCTGTGCATTTCCTTCGCTTTAATTTCAGAATCATTGGAAGAGGTTGAGCAGAACCTGACAAGTCTTGGAAGCATTGCAGGCACACAGCAGCAGCTGTGGAATGAAGAATGCTACCATGGAAAGTTAACCAGGAAAGCAGCAGAGAGCCTCTTAGTGAACGATGGGGATTTTTTGGTGCGTGAAAGTACGACGTCACCTGGCCAGTATGTTTTGAGTGGGCTACAAGGAGGACAAGCGAAACATCTGTTGTTGGTGGATCCCGAAGGCAAGGTAGGAACATTTAAGAAAATGGATGTAGTAATAATCACTAGGAGGATCACTGGGCAGGTGCAGAGTGCCAGAAATAGCATTGCCTGGTTATTGTTCCCTGGCAACTGGTATTTAGAGGCATGCTGCCTTGGATCCAGGATGGAGTAGAACATGGGTAGGCAAACTAAGGCCCAGGGGCCTGATCTGGCCCAATTGCCTTCTAAATCCGGCCCGCGGATGGTCTGGGAATCAGCATGTTTTTACATGAGTAGAATGTCTGCTTTTATTTAAAATGCATCTCTGGATTATTTGTGGGGCATAGGAATTCGTTCATCCCCCCCCCAAATATAGTCCGACCCCCCACAAGGTCTGAGGGACAGTGGACTGGGCCCCTGCTGAAAAAAATTGCTGACCCCTGCAGTAGAAGCAGACAGCGGGATGAAACAAGATTGGGTGGCATTGCTCACCTAGCTTCCCAGTGCAGAGTTGCTGCCAGTAACTGAGAGAGGAGGGGCAAGGTGGCAGGGAGGGCGGTGCAATGGAATAGCAATAGCGTGAGCATCTGATCGGCTCCGCTGCTGCACCCACACTGCACCAACCTCCCTGCCACCTAGCCCCTTGCCCGCTCAGTGCCCAGCAGCGACCACTGTGTTGAGAAGCCGGGTGAACAAAGCTGCTCCAGCACCACAAGACACACACCAGCTGCTACTGGGATGCAGCATACAGCAATCATGTCTCTGGCTTTTAGTATTTTGCAAGTGGAAGAAAAGCTGGGGAGAAGGCAAGTGCAATATGGTGGTTCGAGATGCAGAGCCACCTTATTGACACACAATTGAAAACTAATGTTTGCCTTTAATTTTTTGCTGCCTTTTCTAGGTTAGAACCAAAGATCATGTGTTTGACAGTGTGGATCATCTCATTCGTTACCACATGGAAAATAATTTGCCAATAATCTCTTCTGGAAGTGAATTAAATCTGAAGCAGCCTCTGAGGAAAGGGACTGGACACCCGCAATAGAACAAATAATTAGGTTGGCTTACGCCATCCTCAAGACAATTCCTCCTTTCTTTTTCCTAACAAAACTTCAAGTGACTATTGTGAAACATGGATCCTAGGAATCCAGCTCTGCAAAGAATAGATGATGCCTCTAGATGCTGTTACAAAAGACTTTGTGCGTGTGTGTTATCTACTTGCCAGTCTGTTTATCTACTTTACATCTATACAGTCCCATCTGGACAGCTACAACAGTTTTACCTTACAGAAATAAAACCCTGGAGAGCAAGAGAGAGAGGAGATACCAAGCACCAGAATCACTTTCTAATGATTTTTAGAATCAGTATGAAATATAAAAGCACAAGCAAAGGATCACAAGCAAAAGCAAAACTGACTTGAAGAAACTGGCTGGAATGATAGAAATATGTGCCTTTTAACCAAGGAGGTGTGGGGAAATAAATAATCTTTATACTGGATAAAAAAAAAAGTTGATTAATTTGTCTAGGTATACAATATATGATTGCCAAAAAAAAGAGAGAGATAAAAGAACCCACAGGTCAATTTGAATAGAACAATAAAACAACAACAACAACTTCCATAATGATATTGATCTTTCTTTGAGGGCTACTCCAAAATTCAGTTTCATTAATCAATTTCATTGAAATGTAAGTATGCTTTGGAGAAAGACCACAGCTTAAGAAAGGTATCAGATTCATTCATTAGTAGTAGTAATAAATAATAACACCCCTAAACTTTTTTTTAATGTTTGTGCAACATTTGCTAAATGTAAGTATGTAAAGTAAGCATAATTTTGAAACGGAAGCTGACACTGGGTTAAACTTACCGTAGGTTTGCTTGCTTTTCAAAAAGCCCTTCTATGCCTTTACCAGCAGCACATGTTATGTTATAGCTGAAGCTTCATTTGCATGTCATGCTGCTGTTTTTAAAAAGAAGAGATGGACTTAATGGATGGTAAGCCTAGTTAGATGCTAATATTTTTGAGAGTCTCAAATATGATTTTACTAATAATGCCAACAAGTATCAGAAATAACTTTCACTCTCAAATTCCATTGTAAGTTTACAATATAGAGAAGCTAAAGGAAACAGATTATATGTTATTTTGCAGGGGGACCTTTTAAAACTGGCAACTTTCCTTTCCTCTTTTTAAATTTTGCATGCTCTGTATTTCTCCTTCCCTCTGCTCTTTTTCAGCTCCATTAGATTTCTTTTGTTCCTAAAAGTTAAGAAACTAAGTTTCTTAGAAATAAATATCCACCCTGCATTGTCTCTGTACCCGTTGTCAATCTGAAATATTATGTAAATTAGTATATACTGGAGCAATTCTGTACTTTATAACAGAGAGACCAAGTAGTGTGTTTGGAGTTTTGAAAAAGAAGACTACACTCTTAAGCACACACATCTAGGGAGTAATATTTACCGAACTCAGTGGCCACACTCAGATGTTCTAATCCTGACTTGATAAGCCATTGCATGCAGGTCCATGGCACTCATATATATGCTGGTTTATTAAGCCAGGATTTGATTGTTATGAACCTGGTCGCTGGAACTTACTTCCAAGTGCACATACTCAAGACCACACTGCACATGGAAAGGATAGTTTTCTCAGGGTATATTCCTTTTTATATATTAGCACAATGCCACCAAAATCATATTTGCAAGAGCTGAACAAGTTGGCAGAGCAATAGATGGTGATTCTCTCCTAGGATGCCCAACAATGGATATATGAAAGTCTTAAATAAGGTTAGCTTTTAAAATAATGACATTTAAAAATAAACTTTGTCTGTGCAAATATATTTTACATGTTTTGTTTCTGTTCCTTTTACAACACACTGTTCACACAGTTTGTCACAATGCCAAGCTGAAAATCCCAACATTTTACCAAAAGGCTTGCAGGATGAGATAGCTTGTTGGTGGTGACTAAACTGCTCATGGTAATTTTGGTGTATAAAGCCTTATATAGCTTGGGACCAAGATACCTGAAAGATCATATCACCCCTTACATACCCAGCCAATCACTATGTTCTGAAGCTGAGGGCCTCCTGAATCTCACCAGGAGGTCTGTTCTGCACAATTTAGGAATCAGGCCTTTGTGTTATGGCAACTACACTCTGGAATGTTCTCCCATTAAATATTAGACAGGTATCACCTTTCTGGCACCCAATGATGCTTGGGGAGTGCTGTTCGGCCCAATGGAGCCTTCAATGCAGGGTTCCTCAGGGTTCAATTTTATCCCTCATGCTGTTTAGCATCTGCATGAAACTGCTGTGTGAGGTCATCTGAAGTTCTGGAGTACATTGTCAGCAATATGCTGTTGAGACACAGCTCTACTTCTCCCTTACATCTGTAGGTGTGGCATGGGATGTGCTGGACCATCGTCTTGCCTCTGTAATGGACTGGATGAGAGCCAATAAACTGAAGGTCAATCTAGATAAGACAGAGGTACTGTTAGTAGGCAGTTCCTTAGACCAGACGGGTTGGGGGAGGTTTGCTCTTGATGGACTTACACTCCATTTACGGAAACAGTACATAGAGGATATTTCTTGATCCTTTGCTGTCACTTGAGGCTCAGGTGGCCTCAATGGTGCAGAGCGCCTTCCATCAGCTTGGGCTGGTGACCCAGCTGTATCCCTATCTGGACAGATATAGCTTACAGTAACTAATATCATCCATGCTCTGGAAACCTCTAGGTTAGATTGCTGCAATGCATTATATATGGCGCTGCCTCTGAAGACGGTTTGAAAACTTCAGCAGGTGCAGAAATCAGTGGCCAGGTTGCTCACTGCGGCAAGACTGTCTGAGCACATAATCCTGGCCCAAATGTACTGGCTGCCAATTAATTTCCAGGCCTAAATCAAAGTGCTGGTTTTTACATATAAAGCCTTAAAACGGCTCAGGACCACCACAACACTTCAAGGACAACTTCTCCCCATATGAACCGCCTCAGACCTTGCAATCACAATCTGAAGCCATTCTTTGTGTGCCTCGTCCACAAGAGGTCCAGAGCGGCAACACAAGTACTGTACAGGCCTTTTCTGTGGTGGCCACGGGCAAATAAATAAAAACACTTAACTGACCAACTGCATCGCAGATAGCTCAGTTCTGCCCCCAACATTTATTCTGCCCCTGCCTATGGTGGTGGCTCCCCATTTGTGGCATGCTCTTCCCAGGATCACCTGCCACCTTCATTGCACATCTTTAGGTGCCAGGCAAAAAAAAAAATTCTCCTCTCCCAGGCCTTTGGCTAATCAAACCATCTATGGCCTTTTAACATGAGGGGGGGGGGCTTTTATTTTTGCTTGTTACTGTGTTACGTATTTTTTGGTGTTTTTATAGTGTAAACTGCTCTGTGATCCTTGGACGAAGGGTGGTGTATAGAAATAAAACAACCAACAATTGTTGTTATGATTATGATTGCCGGGCCTGATCCAGCAATGTGCTCCTTCTGTTCCGTCCTTGTGTAAGAAGAGGAGGTGAATGGGTCCTGAAGGCAGAACAGAGGATGGCCCCCCCCCCCCCCCCCGCCAGCCACCTCCAGCCCCGGAATAATTCCTATTTGGAAGACAGCCGAAATCCTCCCATTTGCCAAAACCACCCACTCAGCTCCCCTTCCAACAGGCTGCCTGCAATGTGCTTAAAGCGCAGCCGCAGCCGGCTCTGAAACTGTCTGGACCTTTGCGCTCCTCCCGATTGGCTGAGACCTCCATCCAACCGCCGAGCAGGTTCCTTTTCCCGCCGCCAGCCGCGCCAGCTTTCAAACAAGGAAAGGCTTCGCGGCGCAACCGAGCTTGGAGCAGAAAGAAAGGGAAAAACAAAAAATAGCAAAGTCCGCCTCTTCGCCCACGCCTACCTACCGGTTTCTCTCAACCCCTCCGCTTCTCCTTGCCTATTGGTCGGCCTTTCTTTCAATCACCCGAAGAACGGCTGGCAGGTTCGGTCGTCACGCGGAAGAGAGAAGGGGTCGCTTTTAGCGGCGTGGGGACGGGGGAACAGGTGAGGCTTCTCGGCTGCTTGCTGTGGGGAAAAAAAAGTGGGGGGGGGGGTCCCGCTACTCGCTCGCTCGTGTAGGAACCCGGGGCGGGGGAGGCCTCTCCGTTCAGTGCGGCGGGCTCCTCGGCTGCGGTGGGGGCGCCCATGTAGGGGTGGTGGTGGTGGTTGGGCGTCGCCATGGAAACGGGGCGCCTTGGGCCTAGACGTCGAATTCGCCTGCTCTGCTTCCCTCGCAACTCGCACCCCGTTTTTATTTTATTTTAAAGAAACAATGTTTTAAATAGGCACCTGTGTCATTCGCTGTGGTAAAGAGGGACACTCTTGTGCTAAAATGCGACCGAGTGAGCTTTGCGTAGCCGCTTTACCCCCCCCCCCCCGACTAGGGTTGCCACCTTTGTTGTGGCAAAATGCGGGGAGGTTGGGGGGCGATTTTTATTTTCTCATCTGGTGCTGAAGCGACTTCAAAGCAGTCCATTGTGATCTGTTGCAGTCTAACAGGATGACTCCTCTGGAATTTGCCACACGCACACTCATGGGATTTTAAAACCTGTCTGTGCTTGGCTACCCGGAGCTTAAATACATGACTTTTCACACACCCTTTCAAACACATGCATTTGGAGAGGACACCGAAATACAGGACAGGTGGCAATCGTACCATTGACCTGCCTAAATGGATGTGAGGTTGCAGCTTCGCAGCGTAACCTGAGATGCTCCAGTGGCAGAATTCTAATTCACCTCAATAAAGCACACTTTTGAGCAATACTCATTTACTGGGTTGTGCTGCGTAAAGGTGCCGTGCTATGTAGTGCTTTAGAAGTAGTTCTTGATACGTTTTCAAAAGAACATCACACAGATATTGCTGTTAATGTTTGGGGCTGCTTTTCTGATCGTTCAAAGCGGCTTGCAAAAGAAAAATGGCGACCAGGGACTTGCAGAAGATGCTTGACAAAACCCCATTTGCAAAGCTTGCTAAACCAAAAGCCAGCTAGCGGAGAAAAATGTGCCTTTCCAAAGGCAAGTAAGGAAGTATATATAATTCTGAAGTTAATGGAGAAGGCTTTCCCAGAGATGGGGAAGAGTATTGGACAAATGCATGGATGGCTCTATTTTTACCTCCACTGTTGGAGATGGTATGTCTCTGAATACTAGCCACTGGGAATTACAAGTGGGAAGGGTGCTATTAAGCTTTTGGTTCCTCCTTGCTGTTTTTCCCTGAGCATCTGTCTAGCCACTCACAGAATGCTGGAATATAATGGCTCTATGGTCTCATCCAACAGAGCTGTCTTAGTGTCTTAGGTTGTTTATAATTTGAAGGAATAGTGGGAGCTTCACAAAATATTTCCCGCTACCTTATTCACTCAGCAAGGTTTCAGTCACTCAACATACAATAGGTTTCCCAAGCTAATCTTTCTGAACTTAGGCTGAGTAGGACGGGCCATTCTCTTATTTAGGTTCATGGATTCTAGCCTCTCTCAGGGTCTTCAGGGAAAGGAATTTTATTTCAGTGTGGTGGGTCAGAACCAAAAAGGTTGGCTAACTTCTCCTGGTCCCGTCTCTGGCTAGTGTAACAAGTAAACTGTGCAAGCCATCAATTTACACATTATTCTGCAAACATTGCTATGCAAAGCAACTATTTAAAATAGCTTTTATATTCGTAGGTTGGATGCTTGAGGCTAGCTTTTTAGACTGAAGAGTGCAGGAGTTTGGGTTGGATCTATAAAAATGCAGCAATCAAACATCAAGGCATTTCTCAATCTCTCAAGTACCAATTGAGTTTCACAGAACTCATCAAAAGCATAACAGATCGGGCAAAATAATAATTTTGTTAGCAAATCTTGAGATTAATTTTTAAAGAATATGCAGAGAATAAATTTAGAGGTGATTTGAAGGTTTGGTGAGGTGTTTATTTGAGACTAAAATGGTCTGTTTTCAAGGTTATATAGGGAGTTGCTATTTGTATCTGACTGGTGAGTAATTACCACAACCATCTTCTGCTTCAGAATACGAAACCTTCCAAGCATAGTAACGTAACTGAACAAAATTAGCAATTGAACTGCAAGTAGGGAATGTTATATGAAAAAATTGGGGTGGGGTAGGATGGAGGGGGTCAGTCTTTATGACTGCTTATGAGCAGGGAACCAGACATTGTTAACTCCTATTATGTGCCTTTTGAAAGCTAACTGCAAACCAAGGGCTCAGTATCAAAGAATTTTTAAGTAACAAGGAGCTAACAAATTCTGGCTAATGGGAACGTCACTTTAGGAACGGTGTCTGTATGAGGGCTTTTTTCCTCTTTCACTAAAGCTTATTATTATTATTATTAATTGCAATTGTGTAATTTTTGTTTTCCCCAACACAGGTGAAACAAGAAACATTATTGCAAACATGTCACTTGACTTTGACAGCGCAGCTTTGCAAGTACAACATGAAGATGAAGAATATGACCAGGAGGACTATGCTAGGGAGCAAGAGGTAAAAATTAAGACTTGCCAAAACTTCATGTTTCTTATTCTTTCCCCGCCTCCAAATTTCCTTTTTTCTTACTCTGGGGTAGATGACTTGTTCAGCACTAAGGACCACATTGGAAATGATTTAGAACATATTAAGAGCATGATGTACCAGGCCAATGGCCCATCTGGTCCAGCAGTATATCATATACAGTTCATTATATAATTAACAATATTCTTTCCTTTCAGTATTATGTTCTTCCCTTTCACACCTTCTTAAAAGGTCAACCAGATGATTTTAAGACCAGATGGCTGCTGGCTGATATAAATAAGTTCACCAGCTATAGAGTTATTGTGGCTAGTAGCTGACCTTTTCTTCATGAAGTTGTCTAATCCTCTCTTAAAGCCATCCAAGTCGGTGACAGTTACTACTTCTTGTGGAAGTGAATTTCAGAATTAACTGTACTCTGTGTGAGGAAGTACTTTTCTTTCGTCTGTTCTGAATCTTTCAACATTCAGTTTCATTGAATGCCCACAAGTTTAATTTCATGAGAGATGGGAAAATGTATCTCTCTATAAATGCACTTTCTTGAAGCCATGCATAACTTTTACACCTCTAGCATGTTTTCTAAACTTAGATGCCCAAATGTTGTAGCCTTTCCTCATAGGTGAGTTGCTCTATGCTCTTGATCATTTTGGTTGCCCTCTTCTAAACCTTTTCCAGCCGTACAATATGACTGACCTAGTATAATAATAATAATAATAATTAATAATAATAATAAATTTATTATTTATACCCCGT
Organism: Lacerta agilis; assembly: GCF_009819535.1. NCBI lineage: Eukaryota > Metazoa > Chordata > Lepidosauria > Squamata > Lacertidae > Lacerta > Lacerta agilis. The sequence goes on along the minus strand of NC_046324.1, from coordinate 12,728,817 downwards.
CCATCTGGCCGAGTTTCCCTAGCCACTCTGGGCGGCTCCCATTCAAGTATTAAAAACAATACAGCATTAAATATTAAAAAAAACTTCCCTAAAGAGGGCTGCCTTCAGACCTAGCATGTCTGCTATACAGCTATACTGGCAGATCCAACTTGTAGAGTTGTTGAGCTTTTACTGAGACTTTCTTATTATGGGATTGGACTCCACCTCAGAAATCTACTTTCTGTTAAGGCTAATACTGTTGTCTTGGAAAGACATTTCTAGTGACATCATAATCTTCTTGAAATTACACCTGAGTGTCTCATGATGTCACCGAAACAGCTCCTTATTAGTGTGGCTGTTTGTTTAAAAAACACACCTTTAAATAAAGTGCTTTTGTCATTTGCTATTTCTTAAGCTTCTGTACATGTTGGAGTCAGCTGTTGTAACAGAACTGTGAATTATGCCTTCTCTTATCTGGAGTATTTAGGAATGTGGGTGCCTCTCTCTATTATGAAGAGAGACTCTGCTGTTCTGTGCAGCACTTCAGTATGTGTTTCTTATGCATTTAATTTATTTAGTTTTTTAGGGTGCCTATTGCACATGTAACTGATTTTGCTGTGTATCAGTTTTCCCTGAGAGTTCTGTATATTTTCTGGACAGAGAAAACACAAAAAATTAGCTAATTTCTAAATGGAGTTGTGTCAAGTGGGCTTATAGGAAAACTATTGCTGGTTAATTGTATTGCAGTATTTGTATTGATTTGGTCCTAGAGAACCAGAGTGGCTCTTACACCACCATCAGCTGACCAGTACAATCTCCTGTCATTGTTGTATTAATGATAAATAATCAGCATAGAATTTTGCTTCTTGTCTAGTTTGACTAACAAGCTATTGGTTGTTAAAGGCGGAAAGTATTCCTTTGCTGGATGTGTTTCCTGTCCCACTTAATACACCTTGCTATTGGCTTTCACATGCTCTGGTCCATGGGGTCACGAAGAGTCGGACACAACTGAACAACAACAACAAATTGGCTTTCAAAGTATCACAGCTATTTATCTCAAAGTATTAAACTAGGATAATTTGCCAGAATGCACTTGTGTTCAGATATCAAATTTTTGTTGTTGTTTTTTGAAGCCACCTTCTGTGGCTTCAAAAACTCCCAACTTTCCTTCCTTTAGGTATGCTGATTACCAGCTAAATTAATTCCCTGCCTTCCACCGGGATGGTGACATGCTAACCTAATTTTTGCAGAGGTCTAAACATGTTTATGGGCTGTACTACCACTTCATACTGCAAGTGGGGACTGACTTGGACATTTTGCTATACACCCCCTGTCCCAAACCTCTGAAATAAGCATGCCAGGAAGAAGGGGGACAGTATAGCTGAGCAAGTCTAGAGGCAAAAGCGGGCATGACAATGGGTGTGATTTGTTAGTTTAATGTAGCAGACTATATTCCATCCACAGAAAAGTGGGAGGTATACACACACACTGTGTATTTATCAATCTATAGTTATATCTTCATCCAGGAGGGGTTATAATAGTAAAGGGCACATTCCAGCCAGGCAAAAAGCTTGATGGTGAGAGGAGCTGGGCCAGGAAGAGCCTGTTGCCTACAAATAGTCCTAAGGGCCAGAAGGAGAGGGCTGCATTTGGTCTCTGGCCTTGAGATTCTCCATCCCTCGTCTAATCCATAGAGCAGGATTTCCCCAAATTTTGTCTCCAGCTGTTGTTGGACTACAACTCCCATCACCCCTAGCTAGCAGGACCAGTGGTCAGGGATGATGGGAATTGTAGTCCCAAAACAGCTGGAGATCCAAGTTTGGGAAACCCTGCATAGAGATGATTTGAAATCCTGATTGTGTGAAGGCACAATCTTTTCTCCTATACAACAGTATAAAAATGCAGCCCGGAAGCTGTCTGCAGACAAACGCTGGCTCCCTTGGCAAGTAAAGCGAGATGAGCACACAACCCCATAGTCGTCCACGACTGGACCTAACAGTCAGGGGTACCTTTACTTTGAATCCCACTCTAAAATATGAGAGAGGCATTTCGTTTGCCTGTTATTCTTTTTGTGGGCTGATGCTTTCCTTTAATAAACAAACGTGTATAGTCTTTGCTAGTTTTAGAATGAAGAAAAATTGGGTATCTAATTTAAAACACCATAATCGCTTATGTTGTGTACAGTTTTCTAGTAACGTGAAAAAAAGAAAATGTACTGCACAGATGTATCAGTTGAGATCCATTCTAAGTACCAAAACCTCACTGAAGGTTTGGAAGAACAGGTGCACTCTATACAGGATTCCTTGCTCCAAGTAAGTAAAGAAAGTTTATTTTAGTTAGTTACTGAAAAGTAACTTCCTCAACAAAGAAATACTGGGGAAGGGTATTCTGAGAGATGTAAGTGGTCTGTAGCTCTTCCCTCCCAAAAGAAAGGTTGGTCCTGCAGAGACTTAAGTACTACATTCACAGTATTTTCTGGCTTTTAAAAAAAAATACTTGGAGAAGTGCAGTATTTGTTTCCTATCATGATACTTCAGCTGAAATAATGTTACATTATTACCACCCACTCCAGCTTTGAAGTAAAATTGTAGTGTTCCTAAGTTTTGTATGTTCCATTACATATTATTTATTTAAAGCATTTATTCCTTGTTATTTAGTCAGAAACACTCCCAAAGTGGCCTACAAAAAATTGGTTATAGAGACTCATAATCTAGAAAGACATGACATATGAGGAAAAGGCATGGGAGGGAGAAGGAAAAAGCAGGCTCAAACAGATGTTCTTCAGGTAATGCAGTTATATAGTTCTGCCTAGATAGATTCTTTCTAGAAGTGCAGCAACTCCTTTCTGAAGTCAGCAGCAGTTGTGGATGTTCCTTTACCTTTGATAAAGAGTGGTCCCTCTCCCCAAAACCCCACCCTCCACCAGTTCCAGGAGCAGAGCAGAAGGCAATATTCAGGCCAGGAGGATAGGGCAGCTTTTGCCACACACCTCTTCCCTCAGGCAGGCTTGCATATCAATATCATGCCATGTCAAGACAAACAGTGCAACATTCAAATCAGCTACCCCTCCTGGCTTCTCTAAGTCATCTAGGAGTTGAGGTGGAGAACTCTGCGTGTGGGTGTGAGAGACAGACAGAGGGCTGGGGGAGAGTTTCCCACTCTGTACAGTATTCTTTGAAATGTGAGGAATGAAGTGCTGGAATAGAGGAGGGAAAAACTCATGCAAAGAAACTGGTGATTGAGTAACCTATTGTTCCTGATTATTTTCAAGTAGTCAGTTACAGGCATTGGGTCCAGAGTGTCCAATCTGCAAACAGTCCTTCCGTTCCCCAAAGGGACTCTGATCCAACAGAGACATCTGCTGCATCCCATAGCACTATCTCCCACTGTTTCATAGGGTCCCCAAACCTTCCAGAGCAGATTCTTACAGTCATGGGGGTGTAGTATAAGGAGATGCAGGGGCAACTAGTAGCAACAGCAGCAGCAGCAACAACAGCAACAGCTTCCTTCTTTGAATTCTGCCTATGAAGCATCCAGTTATCAGAGTTCTAATTGTCTGAACTACAGTCTTACAGTTCATGATATATTTCCGATGTGCAACTTTGTGCTGAACAAGTTGATGAATTCTAATCTTGCTTACTCTTTTGGGTAGCAGCAAAGCATGCCCCTCAAAGGCATCTATGTGTAGGTTGTGCAATAGGTCAGCTCCCATAAATGAATGTGTTACTATGGATCTATTCCATCTTACCTGCCTTGTCTATGACAGTGAATATCTTCCATACTTTTTGTGCAAATGTTCATGACCCAGCAGAGAAAGAATAATATGTGCCAGGGTAGCACTATTGTAATGGTATGGAGTTTTCAGAACAATGTAGCATGCCTTCTCCTCAGTTTAATTCCTTCGGTATAGAAGGTGCCAAAAACTCTTTTGACTTAAGCACAAGTCTAGTTAGTGGATATGTGCTCCATAGAATCAAAGAAATATAGAATTGTAGAGTTGGAAGGGACCCTGAGGATCATCTAGTCCAACCTTCTGCATGTTTATGTAACTATAATAAGTCTTATTTCAGTTGCAGCAGCTATTAACAGACCTTCCCCATGATATGCTAGAAGACAGCGGAGATCACCTCTCTGATTACAGTGCACCCGAGGACCATGAACAGTAAGAATCTTGACTCTCTTTATTATCCCCCCTCCTCAAATAGCACTCACAGTAACTGTATTAGCAACACCAACTGCCTGAGTAGATGAAGAAAAAAGTTCAGCTAATTATATATATATATATCTCACAATAATGCTACATACGCTCACACATATCCTACACATACCCTATGGCTCCATGTGCTTTCTTTATAGAGCACAGAAACCCTGGGATCAGGATGCCAACAGATGGAATGATCATCCAGTTGCAACAAATCCACAAAGTGTAAGTTAATAGGACATACAGTAGAGCAAATTGGCATGCATGCTTGCTTGTTTATCCTTATCTTTGCGCAGGTTTGCAAAATAACAATTTATTCATGTCATCTTTCACACTTTGCTAGCTGTAACATAACTAGTGCCCAGTTGTGCTAACTAACTTTATTCACAGGACTATGAACAGGGTCAAAATTTGTATGCTGACCGCTTTTTATATGACCAAGGCAACTTCCAAGGTGAAATGCATGGCAGTGACTGGTCAGAACATCACAATGAAGATGAAGATAAAAGCATGTATGAGATTTCTGGCAGAGCTAGTGAGGATGGATCTGATGAAGTGTATATGGGAGGAGATGGGTTTAAAGCATCTAGCCACTACCAACAAGACAACATATATCACCTTCCAGAAAACTTTAGGCCATACACAAATGGTCACCAGCAAGAGTTCAGTAAGCAACACAGCAAAACAGACAATTTCATTGATGCTAAGAAGGAAAACTTGAAGGTATGTAGACTCTTTGAAGCTGCTATTTTGTTTTCGCATTTCCTGATATTCATCTTCCAAAGTTCTAAAAACTAGTTGTATTGCAAAATGCAAGAAAACTGGAACTACAACCTCAAGATTAAGTCGGTTTGTAACTTTCAAATAGCAAATCTGGCACTTTTAAGTTGGGTCTAAGCTCTGTTGAATTCATTAGGGCTTATTTCCAAGTAATGGTTTCCAAATTAAGGTATTGGGGTGCTACATTTCACATATTGTTTGATCCTGGTATCAGAAACCAAAGTATATGTGCAATATGCTATACAGGAAGTGGGGAATACGGAGGAGAAATAATTTTGAGGAGATATGGAAGGAGTTTGTCGAATTTGTACTGTTACAACGGAAAGGGTTCAGACTATTGCAAGAGGTGTTGAAATTTTGGGAGGTTGGATAGTTACAATGGAATGGTCTCAGTGGTGGGGTGCACATTTTTATTATTTATTTATGATTATTACTTTGTAAAAAAAGAGGAAAAAATAAAGTACATGGGTGATGAGAGGCAAGGAGTAGGAATCCAATCATATGTATTAAAGGGAAAAGTGGGGCTTATATATGCTTCCTTTATATGTGGCACTATACATGTATATTTCATAATTGGGTATTGGAACTCTGATAACAAATGTAAGAAGCGACCTGTACTTTTTAAAGAAATTATGCTTTTCTGTTGTAGTTGCAATGTGGCACTTCAGAAACAACTGTGGAGCCTTACAAAGTAGTATATAAGCCGTACCAGAATAACTTCCAGCAACCAGTTCCTATTTCTCCAGATGCAACAAGAAGAAATGATGCATTTGAAGAGATGCAACAAGAATTTTTGGGTACTGGTGAGGGTAAGTTGTTAATTACTCTACTTATCAAACCTTTATTAGGCATTTTACAAATAAAACCACGGGAGAAAGAATCACATACAAGAACCTTTATACACACACACACACACATATACACACAAAGAAACAACAATTAAACTCATAGGCTGATTGTATGTGTATATATGTAAAATCTAGAATTTCCTCCTGTTAAAGTACTCCTTGAAGCACTGCTGCCAAAAACTCGGCTACCCCCGCAGTCACCCCTTGGTCAATGTCAGAGAGACAGAATCCAACACTTCCACCATGCTGCGGTTTCAAACCACCCAAAAGGGGGGACAACACGTGTTCACGCAGCGTACTGTGTAGTGGACAATAAAAGAGAATATGCTCTACAGTGTCTGGGACATTCAGGGAACATCTGCAGTATCTCTTGTTTCTGGGAATATTCTGATATCTACCGCTGACAAATGCCGAGGGAAAGATATTCAGTCGGGCCAGCATAAATGCCCTACGTTGGGCTGGAATTATTAGTTTAGTAACATAGTTGACCCTGCTATCTAAGATATTTAAATAATAGAATATGGGAGAGCAAATTTTATTTACAGCTGCCGCAATATTTTGTCTCTCAACATCCTTTAGTCTAATTAGGACATTGTGAAAGATATGTTGCTCGCTTGAATTGTACAAGGGCTCCAGCTCGATGCCTATCGATCTGATTTTATTTTCTAGGAGTTGGTACCATCTAGATTTATAGGAGTCCTTAAGCAGGTCAACGAGCAGGCTTGATGGTGGACAGCGGAAATGGCAGTGCAGCCAGTATTTTATAGCAGTAGTCCAGGCCCAGTATTCAATTGTGTGTATGCCTAATTCTGCACACATTGTTTCATATTTAATAACATTTGGGAGTCCAAGGATACGTCTCAAGAAACTAGAGTGAATCTTTTCCAAGTCACTGTTATATGCTTGTACCCATAGTGGGATCCCATAGAATATCTGGGATAGCACTTTTGCTTGTAATATCTGGTTGGCTGCAGGGATAAATTGATTTCCTTTCTGATAATCAAAACGAGTAACTGCTGATGAGGTACACTTTGCCTCCCTAAATTACTCTGGAATAGATTTCCCAGATATCTATACATCTTCACTTGTTGGATTTCTTGCTCTTATTTTCCATTTCTCTAATTTCCAGCCGTTAGAGAAGACCAAAATTTTTGTCTTCTCATAATTCCTCTAAGAATTGATGTTCTATGGGTAGCAGATGAGATATCCTTATAGACGGTAGTGCCCTGTGATTTGCCTAAGTCAGGGACATGTGACTAGTTCATCTGTATGTGCTTTTCCCTTTGGGCTTCTTCAGTTTAGTCTCTGCCTTCTCCTAAAGCAGCTGTATTTCCTCTGCTCTGCTCTCTTTGTCTGTGTTCTGTGCTGGCTTCCTTTCCTGCTTCTGCCCTATCTTTGCCCTTTTCTCTTTATTGCTCTTTTTATCAAGTATTTTCTAAAAAAACAACAACCCTAACTTCATTTCCTTCTTCTTTGGCTCCCAACTGGAAGAACCTTTGCAATGATGAAGATGCACACACAGGCTGGTGAAACAGTTTCTGAGCTGGTGGCTGGATCCATCCTAGCTAACCAAATGTACACTGCCAACACTAAGGGGCGCAGACAACATGGTCAAGCTGTGAAGCAACACACACCATAAACTGGCTAGCGCTGAGGGCAGTCAGTCTAGCACCAAGACACTTCACAGTCACCATTTGCCACAAAAGTGTTGGTCTCGACAGAAGACACAACCACAAAAGCACACCTAGAATACCAAGGGGCTGGCAGATCATACTTGCTCCTAAAAGAGGCACAAGCTTTCCTTATCTCTGCAGAAGAAAACCTGGCCTTGATTGTAGCACAACACAGTACAACAGACTACCTAATCACTATATCCAGCCAGGAGAGTGGACACTGAACAGGAATGCATTTTCCAAAATACAGGCCAATATTGTGTTTCCTCAATTTATTTTAGTAATTAATATACCACTTAAATACCAGAAAGTTGTAGGTAGAGTAAAGTTGCTTGCCCATCAGCTCTGGGACAGCAAAGACTTCATTTGTGGGGTTTTTGGAGTTTAAATATTCTGATCCCTGCATATAAGCTTCGTAGTTGGCTCTGCCATCTAATCAGGGGAGGGGGATCAAAATTAAAAAGAGAAGCAAAGATGCATTTGGCAAAACTTCTGATATTTTTATCAAGATATAATTATCCCCCCATTTTTGAAAAAAAATATGGCCATATTTATATTATTTGAGGAAAGCATACATATTTTAATATCTGATGTTTGGAAGTTGTATCTGAATTGACAGATTCTCCAGACAACATGCAGATTCTGCAACTTCAGGTTCTTAATAAAGCAAAAGGAAGAAAACTGGAAGAACTTAATAACCAGCTGGAAGAAAGAGCCCAGCAGATTAGGTATCTGTCTCATCAGCTTGCAATTGTAAAAGGTAAATCTTATTGCCTTCGGGAGGAACCTGCAGAGTTTTGGTTTGGTTTGTGAGGATTCTAGGTCCCTTAGAAATAAAATATTTTCTTCTATGGCAGTGGTGGGGAGCCCTCTGCCCATGGGCCATATTAGGCCCAGAAGGAATCCTGATTTGGAATTTGAGGCTGTTTTCCCCAGTTCACTCCCACTTGGGATTATTGACCAAGATTTCTTGCATTCTTGGCAGGGGTGTGTTAGAAGTTTGGGAAATAACAAAGATAAAATGCCAAAAGGGCAGTAAGAGGACCAGATATGCAAGAGTTAATATTGAAGTGCCTATTACAAATAATAAACAAAGCAGCACACTTGTTTTGCTATCATTTATTGTCTGAACTATAATTTGTGGGTTTGTGTGTTCTTTAAATTAAAATTACACCAATCTGGACCCTAAATTTAAATTACTTCATTAGAGATAAATTGTGTGTTCATTCTTTCCTTGCTGATCACTGCATTTGTATTAATGTTTACAATTGCTTGTGACCAGGGAGTGACTCTATTTCAGGGTTGGGGATCAGGATTTAACCAGTGGGGAAGATCATTTGGTCTCCCCACCACCCATGGGCCATTTTGACAGGTAGACATTGTAGTTGTTGTCGTCGTCCCCAACTTAATCTAGCGATTTTGAATATTTTTCTTTCTTTTTTAAAAAAGATGAAAAAGATGGCATGTGTCTCAGTCTCCAGGAAAGTCAAAAACTCCATCAAAATGCCAAAGAAAGGGAAATTCAGTTTGAAGGCCAAATAAAAGCTTTAGAAACACAAATTCAGACGCTAGCTGCCAACGAGGAGCAGGTACTGTTAACTATTACAATTCTCATAGTTATTAAAAGATTTGCCAAAGTACTGCAACATTTCAGAATTTTGTTGGTGATGTCGTAAAGAAAAGAGACACATCACCCTTATATAGTAGGACTCAACTGGATTAGGATTATTTGGAAAGATATCAGAGATACTGAAAGGGGAATTACAGGATACAGTCTGCAACTAAACCCAATTATAATATTGTTAGATCATATTAAGCAGCAGATAAAGAACAATCAAAGGATTCCTATATCTCATTGCTGATAGCAATCAAGATAACGTTTGGTAGCAAAATCTTGAAGAAACAGTAATCATCCAGAAATTAATCAGTGACTAAGAAAAGTGTGTGACATCATGGTCTTGAAGAAAACTACATGCTGTAAATTGCTTTGGGAAAGAAGTATGCAAACAGTCCACATTTTCAAACAAAACTGGCCTTTTATTATGTATTAGCATTTTTAAAAAATTGATTATTATGGATATTCTTAGCCCAATATAGTTGCATAATACTTGCTTCGTAACATATGATATGGCATTCTATTAAATAATTTGAAGAATACTTTGTAACCAGCGAATTTATGTCAATAATTTTTTTTTAAGGTGGCTAGAGAATCATTTTGAACTAACACGTTCCTGTTTGATTTTTGTTTGTTTGTTTTTGTTTTGTGTGTAGCTGATCAAACAATCTAAAGTTGCAGAAGTTGCAATGGAAGCCATGCAGCAGCAGCTGTTGGAACTTCGACGCTCTGACACCCTTCAGCGTGCAAAAGAGCAGCATGAGGCGATCGTTACAGCACTCAAACAGAAACATGAAGAACAAGCCTTGTCTTTGCAGCAGAAACTGGATGCTAAGAACATAGCATTCCAGGAGCAGGTCAGATTGAGGTTTACAATATTGAAAATATCACACAGAGGGCATGAAAAGTTGCAATGTTGTTGTTTTTTGCTTTTTCCATCTGACAAAGATTCTAAATACTAACTCTCCATTTGAAAATACACTTGGACGGGAAGCATACAGAATGCATGGAAAATACAAAACCACAGAGCTCCGTTGTCTTCAATGGTTTTCTCGTTTATTTTAGAAATTGAAACAGATGATGGTAACTATCCTCACTCCTTTCACTTCCAGTCATGGACCTGCTTTGACACGATTCTGTAATGCTGAAGATCTAATTCAGCAAATCATTCTTAAAAATTTGGGGATCACTTGACTTCAAATTGTTTATACTTCAGCTTTCTTTCCTGCCCCACCACTCCTAGAAGCACAGCCATTTTTCTCTTTCTAAATTGGGCTGCAGTTTCGCAGGGTCACCACCAGAGGCCCCTGGAAGACATTGCTCTTAACATGTCAATTATCTTCTTAAGCTCACTCCAGAAGCAGCCATCTTTGGGACTTGTTCATACTTCCCCACCTTCATTTTTATTTCCTAAAGAAGTGATTTAAACCTTAAAGAGACTTTACCGACTGACATAACAAAAGATATGAAATCTGAGAAGGGTGTGTGTGTCTAAACGTAAAAAAAAGCTTTAGACACTCTTTTTAATCTTTTTCTGTTCCTGCCTCTTCCTGAGGCAAGAGGGAAAAAGCCACCCTCCTGGCTGAGTGCTGGAGGCACCATTTTGAAGGATTTGGCTGAAAAGAAAGTTGATTCATCCCACAAAAAGCTCAAGAGGCTATAGCATAAGAGTAGCTGCATATATCAAGCCAGGAGCAAGCTGTCCTTGCAACAGTTCATTTAATAAACCACAGTTTATTGGACTAAGTTTGTGATACCTGAACCATCCTAAAGCCTTGTTTTAATTTTTTCCTTCCTCCTCCCTTCCTTCCTTTAAAAAAAAATCACCAGTGAAGCAGATTATATTATGTATATTGGACCTGTGCAAAGATATTCTGGAAAATGTGCAAAATATGATTGGATATAATATATTATTGTGTCTGTTATCCAAAAAAAGAATTAACATCTTAAAATAATAATAGCAATCAGAACATGGTAATTTGGTGGTGAATTGCTAATTGAAGCAAAAATGTTAATAGCAGCCAAATGACATACTTAAGGAATCTCAATTGAAGGAGAGTGGATTAATAAAAATAAAAAAAATGATATCTGTTTGTGATTTCTATGCTTACTGTGATGTACTGTTTAAAGAAAAAGTCAGAGCAAAACCCAGCTTGAGAGAACTTGGTTCCCCTTAAAATAAATTATGAAAAGGAACTATAGCTTAGAACTATTTAAACTTTTCCACTGCTGGTATAAATCTGAGATCCAGAAGATGAATTAGATAGCTTACAATGGAATGAAAAAAACAAAATGTCTATACATTTTTTCAATTGTTGTGTTATTTAATTGAGAATATGTAAATAGTTTTATGTTTCTGTGTTCCACACACACCCAAACCCAGTTGTGAAGTATGGATGATTTTAATACAGTGGTGCCTTGCAAGACGAAATTAATTCATTCCGCGAGTGTTGTCGTATAGCAGAAATTTCGTCTTGCGAAGCACGGTCGGAGGAAGCGCGGTTTTACGAAAAAAAATGGCAAAACCTTTTCGTTTTGCGAGTCACGGCCATAGGAAAATTCGTCTTGCGAGTCACCCTTTCATTAGCAAATGCCTTTCGTCTAGCAAGTTTTTCGTCTAGCGAGGCATTCGTCTTGCGAGGTACCACTGTATTAAACTTGATTGGGAACAATGTAGCCTATATGGACACACATTCTGGTGTGTGTTTGTGTTGCTTGCTGTTTGTGTTCAAAGACATTTCTCTTTAAATAAGCTTTTGATTCTATTGCTTAGCTGTTTTGGCTCTTGTGCTCCTGTTCTGTGATGCTGCTTTTAGTTTGGTAATTGTGTTTTAACGTAAGCTTATTTGACTTCATTTTGGAGGGGGGAAGTGGCATAATTTTTTTGTATAGGTATTGATTGGAAACTTTTTATACAATTCTTTTATCAGTCAGAACTTTGCTGCAATCTAAGGGAACATGTGAAACAACTTGAAAGAACTCTTGAGGAAAGCAAATTGGAAAAAAATGAAATTATCAGTCGGCTCTCAAGAAGTCTAGAAGAAAGCCAAAACCAGTGTGCAAATCTGCTGCAGACAGGTTTGTCTCATTTGCATTGTTTTGGCAGTAAACGTGAATGATTATCTGCTAAAGTTTTGAATAGGTATTTGCCTGAAAAATCACAATAGTCTCAAAACAGTAACCTTTAGAGTAAAGCTAGGTGCAGATGAAGAAACCATATGTTCCTTGGGGACAATAGCTTGATGCTATTCTTAGCTATCGACTGAGCATGATAGTTATTGGTTTTTGAATTTGTTTCTGAGGAACTCCAGGTTTCCTCAATGGAAACAGCAACTATAACAGACCTCTGGTAACCTGTGTATTTGACATCACAGAAAACTATTGATTCACAGCTGCAGGTGATTAATGGGCACATTCTAGGAATGCATTCTTTGTTTGTGTAGGGCAGGGATATTAAACCTTTTTATACCTACCGCCCACTAATGCATCTTTCTTGATGGTAAGTGCTTGATGGAAGGAGGATTCAGCTTGTGCCGTAGAACTCCCTACCGCCCACCTAGAATCCTGAAATGCCCACTAGTGGGCAGTAGGGACCAAATTGATAACCCCTGGTGTAGGGTGAAAAGTTGGCCCAACAAACTTACCTAGCGAATCCTACAAACACCATACATGCTGCGCCCTAGAATCCTCTGAAGAACACTTAAGATTCTGTGGCAAATGTACAGGTATTCCTTGGCCAACAAATCAGTGGTTAAAAGAGTTATTTGAGAGGTAGGAATTAAGAAAGCCCCTCATCATACGTAAATAATCCTGGATTGCTCATACATTATGACAGAGCTCATATGGCACTTTCTTTGCTTAGGGTATCATCCTAAAGAAGCGACTAGATCAGATACCTAGGTGACATAGGTGGTAAGAGGCCTCTTGCAAGGAGAAAGATGGAAAGTTTCAGTAGAATAAAACTTCCTTTTAAGTGAACCTTGCGTAATAAGGTAAATAAGTGATGATGTGATGAAGTGGCAGGTGATACTTAAGTGACATAAGCCCTGCCAACTCCACACTGAAAAATATTCCTGCTGGCTAAAGAAATACTGTGAAATGCCTCTAAGTGACATTAAAGATACCACTGTATACATTTAGACATCTTGTTCCTTAAAAAAAATGCTTAACTATTTTACCAAGCCAGCCTTGTTCATCCTGTTTTTTTTGGCAGAGTTTCACAGTTTCCTTCAGCTTCGGGCAAGCTAAAGAAAAGCAAACATTGGACATGTCTTATGTACTCATCATTACTTTTATTTTAAAGTGCAAGGAAAAACTCAAAAGGAAATAAAGCTGCCACAGTCTCAAATGCTGGAAAAGACTTCTTTTTTTTTAAACCGAGAACTTGAGTACCTTCCATTCACATAGGGCCATAATGTCCACATCCTCTTCTAGGCATCTCTGTAGTAGAAAAATCCAGTGTTTCAGTGCATCTTTAAAAGGGTACATTTAAAAATGCTGCTACCTAATTGTTTTTAATTTGAGTTATTAATGTATATTCTTAATGCCAAAATAGACCTTCGTCAAGGTCACTTGACCCTGCCTCTGCCGTTCTTACTGTATACTAACAGTATATTAATTCCAGCTCTATCTCTTCAGGTTTGGTGAAGGAGACAAATCAGTTACGCATGCAGCTTCAGCAAGCCCAGTCTGTCCAGCTGATAAGCAATGAAATGAATAAAGCTCTGCAGGTTGGTTTATTATCCTGTTTAAATACTTTACGATTTTGGCCTGGGCATTATTTCAAGGTGCTTACCTACTAAGCTCTAAGCAGCATGGGGTTCAAATACCTGAAAAAACACTTTACTGTATACCTGCCTAGCTATGTCTTCAGATGTACAGGGGAGGCTCTTCTCAAAACTATCTTTACTGGATATTTGACAACAGGGGAAAGAGCCTTCTCTGTTACGGTGCCTTGTTTGTGGAACACTCTCTCCATGGTAGTGCAGCTGGCAGTAGCCTTGAAATGCTTCTGTTGCCAGGTCTAAACCGTCACTGATTTCCCAAGCTTTTTATGCTGCATTCTATGCTCGTATGCCCATACGTTGCAGTTTGCTGCCCTGATTTTTTTTTAATGGTCTATAAACATTCTAAAAAATAGTATGTTGGTGTATGCCAAGATCATTGTGATGTTGGAGACCAGACTGAAAGGTTTATTTTTACCGTCACTAATTTCAGCAGTCCTAAATTCATTTACTAGGGAGCTTGCTGTTGAACTCATTGAGGATTAAACAGAGTAAATATGTGGGGGATTCCCCCCCCCAAGTGTGCAAAATACAGGGTAATCCTTATCCTATGTGTTCTTTCATCAGACCATAATATTGTTTCATTTTATTGGAAATCGCATCTGTGCATGTCTGTGGCTCCGGAAATTGCTTCTGCACATGCCCAAATGCCGAAAATCGTGCATGTGCAGAAGCGGTTTTTGGCATGTGGACATGCACAGACGCAATTTCCAGTATCTGCGCGTGTGCAGACGCAATTTCCGGCGCTGCTTGGCGAGTCACCGTGCTGCGCCGGTTTAGCGCAGCACACGGGGGACTCACCAAGCAGGCGGCTCAGTTCATAGGCAGCTCGTGGGCTGGTAAAACAGTCTCCGTTACCCGGCAAAACGGTCTTCGTGGGCCGCATCTGGCCCATGGGCCACACGTTGTGGACCCCTGATGTAGGCAGACATGACAAAAGGCAACCCCATGCATTCATTGTGGAACTGGAGTTTTAAGCTACTATAAAATTACATTTATATTTATTTCCTAGGGGGGAAATTGCACTTAATGACATATCTGTAGTGAGAAGTGTGGTGCCATGAACAAAGTTTTATTACCCATCAAAGATATCTGTGCATACCATAGGGTCACCTCTTGCATTCAACCCATCTTCTTGAAATCCAGGAATCAAAGCAGTCTTTCCACTAGGCATTTGCTCCGAATTTTTGGAGACAGTGTAATTGAGTGTCACATCTGGATTCTTCCAGTAATCAGTTGGTTGTAATAGACAGCACTCAAACACTTCCAGAATAAAGTGGCCCAATGAATGTCTGTCAGTCCCTGAAGCTGTTTCATTGATAAAGTACAGTGGTACCTCTGGTTACGTACTTAATTCTAACTGTTCTTAACCTGAAGCACCACTTTAGCTAATGGGACCTCCCGCTGCCGCTGCACCGCCAGAGTACAATTTCTGTTCTTATCCTGAAGCAAAGTTCTTAACCTGAAGGGTTATTTTTGGGTTAGCAGAGTATGTAACCTGAAGCGTATGTAACCCGAGGTACCACTATAAATTCCTTTGATCAGATACTACCTGGTGCCTGGTGCCCAACATGGGGAAAGGGTATGACAATAATATATATATCTTACCAGTTTCACTTTATTTAGCCTACAGATGCTTAACTGCACACTCAGCTGTGACTACAACCATTTTGCCAGGGGGTTCCGTTCCCAGCCCCTGTGTGCGTTGTTGTAGCGTGTATAAGTGAGTCCCACTCCCATTCCACCCTTTTAGTGATGTGTTTCATGTCATTTTTGGTTATTTCTGGGTTTGGCACTATGTGCGATTGCACATCTTTTGGACGTGCATTAATCGGTCATCGCCTGTAGTTTATATGTCTAAGAGACAGGTAAGATTCATGTACAGTGTAACCTTTAGAAGTACATATTCAGGATTAGTAGGTTTATATTCCTAACCTATTCTGGGTTTGTTTATCTTCCATTCCCCCCCCCCCCGTATTTTAGGAAGAGTTAAAGGAACTTAAAGAAGAATTGGTTTTATATGAATCTGCTGCAAAACATGGTGTGTTTCTCAGTGACCCAGGTGGAGAATTGAATGTAGACATGACTGATTCTTATGTAGATTTGGGTATTAAAAAGAAAACTGGACTTAACAGGTACTGGGTGAACACCTTTCTAATCTGAAAATGACTAATACTGAAATGTTGTCCAAATAGCATCATATCTCCCTATTATGTTTTAAAATTTTAAATCTCACTTTCACATGTGGCTTGCAGTAGTTGGCTATCCAAGTCCATATCTACTTAGCTTTAGTAATTCTGAAGAATTAGTTGTTGCCTTCCCATTCCTTGAGCCCCTAAAATTATTCCCCTTATCAATGTACCTGTGTGATACATGTTTTTGTTACATATTTAAATTGTACTTTTAGGTAAAATACAACCGTTACTGCTTTCTTTCTATTCGTTTTTCTTGTGTAGATTATTACCAAAGTAGCAGTGGTTTTCCTAAGAAGAGAATATACTTATAATAGTTGTGTTTAAGATTGATGTAAAGATACAGTGTAAACCTTCATTAGTAAATTTAAGACTGCAAACTAGTGTGGTGTTAAGTCTTTGTTTTTAAGCCAGCATGAAAATATGCAAGCTGAAGGTGTATAGCTTGAGCTATATTTGTGGTGGTAGAACCAAAAATTTAGGGCAAGTTTATTTGGTCTTGTTTGTTTTGCAATTTATAAGCCACTTCTTGGGTAAGCCCTCAAGCAGCATACAATAAAATAAAAATAATAGTAAAGCAGTGATGAAAATGTTAAATAAAAGAATAGCAGCATAGCAAAACAAGATACCAAATAGCTAGATGATAATCTCTAAATGGTACTCCAGATCGAAGAATGTCTAAACAATGCAATTTCTATTAGCCCTTGGAAAATTGAGAGGGAAGGGACTAGGTGGGCATATGATGAGTTCACATGGTGGTTACAACTCTCCTTACACAGAAACTGAATGGGTAGCACTGCTAGAATTAGTTCTGGGAAAAGTTGAAATGTTGATAGAGCCAGTGTGGCGTAATGGTTAGTGTTGGACTAGGACCTGGAAGAGCAGGGTTTGAATCCCCACTCAGCCATGAAGCTCTCACTGCCTCACCATCTCTTAGTCTAACCTACCTTGCAGGGCTGTTGTGAAATGGGGAGGAGGAGAACCATGTACCCCACCCTGTGATCCTTGGAAGATAAAAGGTGGTATATAAATGCAATAAATAACTAAAATAAACAGTTACAACTAAATAAACAGTTACAACTAAGTTTGTTCTTGGTATGAGCTTTCGTGTGCATGCACACTTCTTCAGGTACACGTGCATGCACACGAAAGCTAATACCAAGAACAAACTTAGTTGGTCTCTAAGGTGCTACTGGAAGGAATTTTTTATTTTATTTTGTTTAAAATAAACAGGATGGTTATTACTCTCCTTAGGTAAAAAACTGAATGGCTAGCACTGCTATAATCAGTTGAAATGAGGCCCCAATAACACAAGCCAACTGGAAGGGAAACCCGCATATCCTATAATATCTACATACAAAAGTGAATTTGTGAGCTCTTCATTTGTCATTTAAATAAGCAGGTGCCTTAAACTCTTTTTTAGTGAGTCCATTTTAAACTACTTTGTTGCCAATTATAGCATCCTAGAATTGCAAAGCTAGAGCTCTCTGCAATGAATAGGACACAGTCTAAGAACCAGATACCAGGTCAACTTCTATTGCCGCTTCAAAGTACAGCAAACCTGAAAGGCAAAGGACACATATAAATAAAACTGTTTGCCTCATCCTACTTGTTTATTTGGGAGCAAGTCTCACTAAGTTGAATGGAACTTTAGGATGCAGCCTTAGTACATAAAATAACTCCAAGTAGCTCAGAATCTCAAAGTTTCCCAATATTTATAGGCTACTAACGTAACTATTTCTCTCCCCCCCCCCTTGGTAATGTTCAACAGCGCTGCACTGACTAAAGAAGCAGATAAAGAATTTTCTAAAGATGAGATCATCTTACAGCTGAAGATGGAACTAGAACGTTTACTGAATAGTAACAAAACAAAGAGGAACCGCATTTCTCAGTTACAAAATGACCTTGATGATTACCAGAGAACAGTTGAAGACCTGAAGGAGCAACTAGTGAAAACAAATATGCATGAGGTTTGTTTTATTTTTATTTTTTTTATAGAAAATTTACTAAATTTTTCCAATAAGACAAACAATACAAAACATAATCAAACAATAACAAACAAAAAACAAAAACAAATACCCAAACTACAGAAAAACAAAAAAGCAAAACTATAAAACTACCAAAAAAGTATATTTTTTATGCATGAGGTTTGTTTTAACTGTGGGGTGCGTTTTGAAATATTGATATACTTTTAAGTTTTCTTATTTCAGTTGGAGTAACGAAACATCCGGTATCCTGGGCTAGAACTATCAATTGCCCAGGAAGTCAAGAAACATGTGATAAACATCTGGGTCATTCATTTGACCCTAGGGTCCTCCTTTTCCTGTCTTCAGCCAGGACTGAGCCTTTTCTCATACATCCTTTCTTTCAGCATTTCCACCATGCCCATATTCTTCTCTCTATTATTACTTGTTTGATTACTGCCACTCATCTTCGAGTTTCTCCATTTTTCCTCTTAGCTATCTCATCTCTGCTTCTATTCTCCATAGCTCAAAAGCATGACTCACGTCCTGCTAAATTTATGAAGAATCTTAAAACTCCAGTAGTAGATGTGCCAGTGTTCTTCTTCCCTTGGATGATGACTCTTCTCTCAGATGCTTCTGCTGTAGCCCTCTGGGTCATCTCCACCTCCTTTCCCCCCAGAGTTATCCTTTTCTAAGCAGTGGCTGTAATGCAAGATAAGGACCTAGATGACAAAACCCAAATAAGGATCCTTCCCAGAATAGCCAAGGACAATCTGCACTCATAGCAGATGCTACCATAAATGTCCTGTAGTTTTCAGCTCAATCCATTGCTGCCTCAGCTGTAGTGTGGGTGCCCTTGTAGCTGCACTAGTGGAACTCAACAGTGGCAAAAGAGCCCTCTTTTGAGCAGCCTTCCAATCCCAGAGAGAGTAGATGCCAGAAAATACAGGTTCAGGGAGCTATCCAGTGAAGAAGGGCTCCTTAAGAGTAAAGGCCTCTTGGAGAGCAGGTTCAAGTGTTTACTATAGGAGCCAACGCTATGGGGGCTTTGGCCCCCGCAATAAAATATTGAATGGACATTGCCATTCAAATGGTGTGTGTGTACCATGTCATGTGATTGATTATGTGGGGTGGGGCTTACCTGGGCACCTGCAATATTTCATTCAAGTGTTTACAGCTGGTCCTGGGTGGAGTTTGGTACATTAGAATATATGAGTGCTTAGTTGAGACTGAGTAGCTGATGGAACAGCACATGACTTTTGAATCCCAGACTTGAATTGTCTTACTTATTCTGTCCTATCTTGCGCATTTTGTATGTCTCATTGACCCTAATTTCCTCATGGGGATACCCAGCATCCCCCCCCCCCACTTTATTAAATTTAAAACTTGGATTGAATTTCAAACAAACCAAAACATAGTGGTCAATAATTATGGACATGAAAGTAGTTCATACTGTTAAACTTTGGAATTTAGTTTACAAGACTAAACGATTGTAGGTGGTTAGATCATCAGGGGCTAAGTGTGGCCAACTTCTGGGTGGTATTATTGAACTCATAGTTGTGATATTGAATACAAAGACTGAGTATAGTTGCTATAATAATTACACCCCATATTTGTGTCAGATGATTGGTTTTGATTAGTCCTCAGGTTTATTCCACCTTCCTTAACTGCTTTAACCAGGTATGAACCAAAAGGAGGAAAAAACCACCATCTTAGATTGTGTTAGGTGGATGTGATAAATAATATTTAAGCAGTACTGCTGGTGAATTAATGGGTGGTGTTCAATAAATTAATGGACCTAGAATGCTCATGAATTTCACTGGGTGCGTTCAGAGCAAAACTTTGTTGAATTCTGCTCAGTATTTGGAGAAACCATGTGCTTCCTATACAGTATGGGAAGATGCAGCCCTCTGAGGGTGAAGATGGCTGCTATTGTAGTTGGAGGCAATGCCCTAGGTCAGAGCTTTCCAAACTGTCGCGACACGTGTGTTGGCTGCATTGTATAGGTGCGTTGCACGAATTGCTCCCTGTGTTCCTCCTGGGCCTCAAAAGGGGTTAATTTAACCCCCAGTTTGCTAGTAAAACTGAATTACTGTGTTGTGAAATGATGCATGTCTTAAAAGTGTGTCACCAACGTGAAAAGTTGTGAAAGCTCTGTCCTAGATAATATTACACAAAGAATAAAACAGATGATTTTCTTCATAAGGAACTGGTGTCTGCCCTTTTATGGCAGCTAAGTTTTATTACAGCTATATGCACTGACCCTTTTGTTATTTTAATTTCCTGTGCTTGGCTTAAAACACACTCTTTGTACTGAACAACTGTATGTGATGTTTTTGCTTACATGAGAAAGTGCTAAAGAATAAGATGGAGTACTGTAATTTAAGTTCTATGGCTTGGTTTACTGGCCTAGCATAGAATGGCTAGAATATGATAGTGCTGGCTGATGGACTGTACTGGATATGTTGAAACCTTTGCCTTGATGCTGAAACATATTTACTTTGAAGTATAGTTATGTGACTCATTTAGTTGCTTCTTGTGCTGCTTGGACAGTTTTTGGACCTGGAAAGTCATGTGGGAAGCACTGACAATAGTTATTCTTCTGCCAAAATTGCCCAGCTGGCCCTAATCTTTAAAACTCCACGTGTGCCCTACTTGCTATAGCATCCATGTTGCATTACCTGCCATACCAAATAAAACAGACACTTACATCAGGTTTTTGGACAACAGTGTTTTAGGACATAATTTGACAACTTTGTGCTGTGCTCCGCAATCATGGCTTTGTTCCACTGAGCATAAACCTATTGTGCACCAGCCAGTTAAAAGAGGCACGTATATAACACACAATCCTATCTGGATCCAGTGAGCTGTGTTTTGGTACTTTGTATTTTCTTTTCTTGCCAACAGCTTGCATCAGGGATAGTTAGCATGGCCTTCCAGATGTTGTTGGACTAGTTTCTATCATCCCCAGCCAGCACAACCAGGGATGCTGGGAGGTGTAGCCCAACAAAATCTGGAGGTCCACAGGTTAGCAACCCTGATATGCATAATAGATAAATTCACCATGTCAGAGGTACCAGTAAGTATTGCATGTTGGGGTTACATTTTTACTTTGTCGCTTTTGGAAAGTGTTGGGCTTCATTTCTGATTCATTACAAGTGTTCCAGTGTTAGCTTTGGTCCAGATGACATGTATTGAGTGGCTTCACAAGTGGCTGTATGAAAAGTTTTTATTTGGAATCTCTCACAAAGTTTTTCATTACCTGACAATTTAGCAGTCCCTAGTTCCTCCCTCCCTTTTTTCTTTCTGGTATTAGTACTTTAAACTGTTATGTCTTCTAGGAAAGGGCAGTCTTAACCTCTGATTGGGGCAGCACAGAGCTATTTTGAGTGTGTGTGTGTGTGTGTGTGTTGTCTGGACTCATTTTCCTCTCCTTTATTAGCCCAGAGGAAGAAAAATAGAGAATCTACTTGATCCCGTACAGTCTAATAACTCTGAAGAAATGCTGAAGCTCAAAAAGGAAAATCAGGATTTGAAACAAGAAATTGAGGTGGGTTTTTACCATGTCAGTTTTCTTTCCATCTAAGGATGGGATGGAATGGGATCACTCACAAAATGGCTTGCATATGTTGGAGACCTGCATATACAGTACAGTGGTACCTTGGTTTGCAACCGTTTTGGATTTCAACAGTTTTGGATTACAGCCACGTCAAACCCGGAAGTGTGTGTCCCTTTTTTTTGGATTACAACCCATTTTTTGGAGGCCCCATTGGCGAAAACGCACCTTGGGTTACAACCTGTTTTGGTTTGCAACCAGAGCTCTGGAACGGATTATGTTTTTAAATCAAGGTATCATTGTACAGGTATATCAATATTGAGAGTAAAAAGGATCCTTGTAAAAAGTCTAGACAAAAGTGAGCATGGTAATTTGTTACAGTACCCACACTAAAGTAAAATGAGGGAGGGGAGGATATAGCTATCCTGGAGGAAGCAGAACCTAAGTTAGGGGTCCCTGCATTTTGTTTGAGAGTTATGCTCTCCCCATCAATAACCTGTACCAGCAAGGCAACAGCATCTCTCACCCAAGGGCTGATTTGTGACATCATTGAGGAGCAAAGAGCTCCTATTGGAGCTTTGAGCTGCTCAACTTCAAAATCTGAGATTTAAGTACTATTTTGAGCCCATGTATCCTCATGGAGATGGAAGAGGTCTTTTTCAACAAGTGAGTGTTGTAACATCTTTATTCTTTTGTGCCATTGTACCATCCTACAAGTTCCTTCTGCCCCTTCGAAATCCAGCTTGCACCTCTGGGAGTTCTTGGTCCACATACTGCTTAAGCCTGCCTTGTAGAATTTTAAGCATAACATTGCTAGCATGTGAAATGAGCACAACTGTGCGGTAGTTGGAGCATTCTTTGGCACTGCCCTTCTTTGGGATTGGGATGTAGACTGATCTTCTCCAATCCTCTGGCCACTGCTGCGTTTTCCAAACTTGCTGGCATATTGAGTGTAGCACCTTAGGAACCAGAGACCAAATTACAAACATGCGCTGGATTATGTAGAAAGCTAGAGAGTTCCAGAAAAACATCTACTTCTGCTTCATTGACTACACAAAAGCATTTGACAGTGTCAACCACAGCAAACTATGGCAAGTTCTTAAAGAAATGGGAGTGCCTGATCACCTCATCTGTCTCCTGAGAAATCTCTATGTGGGACAAGAAGCTACAGTTAGAACTGGATATGGAAAAACTGATTGGTTCAAAATTGGGAAAGGAGTACGACAAGGCTGTATATTGTCTCCCTGCTTATTTAACTTATATGCAGAATTCATCATGCGAAAGGCTGGACTGGATGAATCCCAAGCCGGAATTAAGATTGCCGGAAGAAATATCAACAACCTCAGATATGCTGATGACACAACCTTGATGGCAGAAAGTGAGGAGGAATTAAAGAACCTTTTAATGAGGGTGAAAGAGGAGAGCGCAAAATATGGTCTGACACTCAACATCAAAAAAACTAAGATCATGGCCACTGGTCCCATCACCTGGCAAATAAAAGGGGAAGAAATGGAGGCATTGAGAGATTTACTTTCTTGGGTTCCATGATCACTGCAGATGGTGACAGCAGTCACAAAATTAAAAGACGCCTGCTTCTTGGGAGAAAAGCAATGACAAACCTAGGCAGCATCTTTAAAATCAGAGACATCACCTTGCCAACAAAGGTCCGTATAGTTAAAGCTATGGTTTTCCCAGTAGTGATGTATGGAAGTGAGAGCTGGACCATAAAGAAGACTGATCGCCGAAGAATTGATGCTTTTGAATTATGGTGCTGGAGGAGACTCTTGAGAGTCCCATGGACTGCAAGAAGATCAAACCTATCCATTCCGAAGGAAATCAGCCCTGAGTGCTCACTGGAAGGACAGATCCTGAAGCTGAGGCTCCAATACTTTGGCCACCTCATGAGAAGAGAAGACTCCCTGGGAAAGACCCTGATGTTGGGAAAGATTGAGGGCACAAGGAGAAGGGGACAACAGAGGACGAGGTGGTTGGACAGTGTTCTCGAAGCTACCAATGTGAGTTTGACCAAACTGCGGGAGGCAGTGGAAGACAGGAGTGCCTGGCGTGCTCTGGTCCAAAGAGTCGGACACGACTAAACAACAACAACAAGTTCCTTGCCCATTTTGTAGTTGAAAGGACACAGTCCTCATTAGAAATGACTAGCTGGTTATCTGTATGTTTCCTGAATCATGGCTTTATCTTTGGAAGAAAACTATTGTCTGTAGAAAACTTCACTCTTTCCCACAGGAAGTGATAATCTATGCTGGTAACACAGGATTAGTCTGCTGATCTTATTATGAGGTCAGAATATTTATTGATGCCTTCCTGGTCACATTTAAGATAAGAACTATTCATTGTTGAGACCCCTTTTTATATAAATTTATGCCAACTGCACTGATGCTAGATCAACAGAAATAAACCATAGTCAAAGTTCAGATTGGCACCCATTGTTACATTACTTTGTGATGTCACTGCAGTATATGTTTTCTACCCCACATCATTGGCTGCCACTGGCAAAAGGAAAGATGCACATAGTGTTAGAACACATATGTTCATACCTGTTTTGGGAGAGAAAAGAACTTTACACAGGGATGCCACTTTTGGCTGTGTTACCCATAAAATGTTTCTCTGTAAAGGCAGGACACGGTAATAAGATGTGAGCATTATTCAAATTTAAATTGAGCTTTACTTTTATCATTATTCCTATCTTATTTTTTGTTTGGACAGAGCCTTAATGCACGTTTTCGGGAATTAATAGAAAACCAAGAAAAACTGAAAAATACAAATCAGGAGCTATGTAGTCAAATGAGACAGATGATTCAGGAGTCTGATCGGGATAAGCAAGAAGCCCTTGACAGGTAATGTGGGGGAGTGGGGAGCTAACATGATGTCCTGCATGTGCCTATAAATGTTCCTTTTTTATTTTCTCTGTTTAGGAGATAAAGAGGTAGAAAATGGGTTGGCTCGGATTCTATATTTATTAAGACTTGTCCGTACTAATAGTAGCCAAGGAGGTGGGGGTTAGCTTTCTATCTCCAGCTTCAACCACCAGGAAGATCACTCCTATCTCCAGACATGCAGCTTTGAAAATAACTTTCTGTTAGAGCTAGGAGAATGCTTTTTCAAGTCTAATTGTGACATGTAACTAAGCTTGAAAGAATCCTACTACTGTAGCCAGTGGAAGACTTCCTTGAAGCCTGATTTTGACACTGCAGACATAGTTGAGGTCACACTTGGGGAGAGGAGAGTTGATTCTTACCCCCTGAGCTTTAACCACCCCAGAAATTGCTCTCTCTCTCTCTCTCTCTCTCTCTCTCTCTGTGTGTGTATGCATAGATATGCTTGATGGGTTGCAGGGCTTGTTTGTTTTGCTCTTTTTGTATGTGTGTAAAAAATCATTTCTTAGGCTTTTTCCTCTTCCTGTCTCCTATCCCCAGATGTGAAAGAACCTATCAGCAACATTATGAGAACATGAAGAAAAAGCTTTGTGAAGAGCTTGAAGAAAGGCATGCTGCAGAGAGAGAAAAACTCACCTATGATTATGAAATGAAGATTACACAGTTGAAGTGAGATTTGTTTTTGCCCTGCTAAGTTAGACTGCCCAGACTGTTTCACTTTCAGACACACTGTTTTATTAGAAGAGAACTGGGTTGTTGTTTTTTTTAAATTATATATTAAAATGGAACTTCTTGTATGTGTTTCCAGGGCTGTCATTGATGAGTTGAACAAAGAGATGCTATCAGTGAAGGAATGTTACATCACTGTCTGCAGAGAGAGAGATGAGCAGGAGGCTACTCTGAAGGCAGAATTTGAACAAAAGCAGCAACTGAAGGAAGAGAAGGTAGAAGCAGAAATAATCCTAAAACAAAATTACCCCAGAGATGATGATTGCATAGCAACTATACCAGATTTGGTTCCTGAAAAAAGGCAAATTCTGTTAGCAATTTGTGTTAAGTAAAATGTTTGGGAATGCCTGAATTGGTGCAGAACAGACACTGGCTGCTCCTTAAGCATAATTAAACCATGGAAGATAGGCCATAGGATCTTGTACTCTTTCCCACCTGTCCCTTCCTCCTCAAGCATGAATCACCCATATCTTTCTCCTGTTGGCATTTACTGTGACATTATATCTGCATCTGTCTAAATATGGTAGCATATTAATTAAAGTTTAAAGTTAGAAAGCACTTCTTGAGGTGAGCTACATTTCACTCACTTTAAGAAGTGCTTTCCAGTTTTAAAGATGTTAGAGTTTTGCATACATATAATGATTGTGTGAACATGTTACCAAGTTATGTGTTGGGTGCTTGCAGGATGCAACCCTTAAAATATATAATGAGGACTAAAGGCTCATTTGTGGACCAAATAGAAACCCTAAGTTAAATAGTTTTATTTCTCTTTTCCATTACAAATGTTATATGCTTAGGATTGCTTAGCCCCTTACTCACATTTAATCTTTGTATATCAATCGTGTTTAGTGGCTGATTTCTGACTCTGGCAGAAACTCTGGTTCCATAGCTTTTGGCTTTATTTTGTATCTGAAATGCTCTTCTCCATCAGAAATGTAAATATGAAAGATGGATTTTGTTGTAGCAGTGAATGGATTTTTTTTTTGGCCTTCATCCTACTTTCATATTGAAGTTGTTTATAAAGGCATTTTGATTTGTGATCTTGCTTTATGGTAGTATTTTATTCCAAAGCACTATCACTGACCATTTCTTTGTAGAATAATAAAAGTGTGTACACATTTCAAACAGTTCCAAAGTGCTTACAAACTTTGACAGTGGTGAGTCAACAACAGAAAAAACTAAAGGCAGGGTTAACAAGTTAAGGGCAGGAAGACAGGCAGGGTGGATTTGATTTAGATAAAATTGATTTAAATCACTATTCAGTAAGACTTGATTTAAATCATTTTTTTACAGAAAGACTCATTCTTGCATATTTACAAGCAGATGAAGGTTTCATTTTTGGAATAATAAATTTTCAGTGTAGTTTTTACAGTTATATCAAAAATTACTGATTTGGTTATACTATTAGAAATACATAGACAGGTAATTATAAAATTATTGTGAGGTTTAATAAGTTAACTTTATATTTGGACAAGTTTTCTGCTGTACTTTATTGGAAGGAGAAAAAGAATCATTTTCTTAATAACAATTTATTTAACTAAAACAATAACATTATAGCATATGTATCCATGTTTGTTAACTGATGTGGTTAAACAATTTAAAAAAACAAAAAACAAACTTAGACTGAGTTTTAGCACACATGAAAAACTTAAAACAAATCCTTATTTCCTGATGAATAGCCTTTGGACTATAATATAACTTAAATAGAAAACTATGTTTAGAAAGATTTTTCCAAAAACATTTTATTTTATAAATCTGATTTGAATCAAACAAATCAAATTTATATATATATATATGTAAATCATGGATTTTTGTCCACCCTGCAGACAGGCTACAATAACATAAGATGAAAACAAGCAAATATACCTATGTTTAAATTTTGTTGGGCATAAGGTTATGCCCAAAACTCGATGGGAAAGGTTGGTTTTGAAGAGGGATTTGAAGGAAGAGAGAATTGCTTGCAATGAGAAAGTTTTAGATATAAGAACTGGCAGGGAAGAATGCAGGGAACTGTTTTAAGTAACAACATAATCCTATGCATGTTTACTTGGAAGTAGTCCCACTGTGTGAAACTTCCTCCCACAAAAGTGTGTATAGGACTGCAGCCTAAGAGAAACCCCTTGAGTAAGAAATGCTAGAGTAACATAACCACATAAATAGTAGTAAGATCACACCAGCTATAGTATTAAGAAAAAAGCTTTTTTAATTCTAGCAGGTGTGGTGTCTGTTACAACAGCTTTAATACTTTCGTTATTTGCCGAGAAGCTGATAAACCATTACAAATATCTAGCTCTGAAACTATTGTTTTTGTCAAAAAGTTATTTAGCACTCAACTTTTGTAAATCAAGAAATCTTTAATAAAAAGACTTCAACAAACAAACAAACATTAAAAAGTTATTTAGCACTCTTGTTAAATTTTGCCTAGCTCAAGAAACAGTTGTTGGAGGAAAAAGAAGAGTCTTTGAACAGGCTGAGGGCTGAACTAGAGGAAGAACACAGGAATTCCATTGTAACAGCTAAGAGCCAATGGCTGAAAGAAAAAGAATCTGACGTGAAGCAGCACATTGAAAATGAAGTGACGATAGTCAAGAACCTCTGGGAGAGAGAACAGAAAGAGGTGTGCTGGGGTTTGTACTAATATACAGTGAACTGCTTCTGGCATGCTATTTATGCAGACACTGAATAATTCTTTCTGAAGTCTTCGGCTCTTGAAGAAGGTTGCCATTTGTTCTATGCATTTTAAAGCATAGTGCTAAAATAGATTTGCTTCTTTATTGTAGGTGGGTGGCAACATCCTTTTCTTGTGTTCATTTGTGTGTTCATTTCCAGCTTATTTTTTTTAAGTGATCAGGGATCTTACACACTCTGCTTCTGCTGTTACATTTGCTCTCCGAAAACATTGGCTTAATCATTTCACACGTGGCAAGTGAATATTTTTGAAGGCGAGGTGCTGTTCTTTCTGCTTCTAATGAAAGGGGGGGGGGAACCTAAGCCTTGATTTCACTTTGATTCTTTTGGATATTGACAGTATGAAATTTAGCTTTTATGTTTGATAGTTGATTTAGATGTTTCTTAGTGTGCCCTAAAAACCCCACCTCATTTGTTCCATGTAGATCAAAGACAGAGCTATTCAGGAAGTTGAAAAAGAGTGGCAGCATAGACTACATCAAGCTTTAGAAGAAGCAAAGAGGCCTGCAGTGGAACTCAATGATTATTGCGGCCAAACAGAGTTGTTAACCATCACAGATGAATCATTGGACCAAATGATTGCCGAAGCAGTTGAAAAACAGACACTACTAATTCAGGAGGCACTGCAAGAAAAGGAAAAGGCCCTGAGAGATTGTGAAGCAAGGCATCATGAGAGCATTGCTAGTCAGGTAACAAGCAAACACAACATACTGCTTTGCCCCAAATATGGTCAAAACATTTGTAAGAAAAATTATAGTTATCATAATACACATTTTCTTAATATTGCCACGCTAGAGTTGAATCAGTGTAAAATAGGCACTGATTAATAAGCAGTTCTAAATCATGTATGCTTAAGCACGTTCTTAAGATGAATCTCAGAGTTCAAAACCTTTATATGATAGCTGGTTGTCTAGCTTTTAATGTGCAAATTAGACCCTAACACTAAACAATCAGATTGATCTAGATTGAGTCTGAGTGAAGCCTCAGGCTTGCATTCTCCCATCTTCTGGTTCTCTCTCCTGATTTTGAAGTTGGCTTGTATTGAAACCAACCACATTTTTCATGGGAAAAGGGTCAAGTATCTGTTGCTTTAATCCTGGGCACAGTTGGGCTACTTTATCTCATTGATTTCAGTGAGTTTATGCATCTGCACAGACAAATTTGTACCTGAAGTCCTTTCTCTTCATTCTGTGATTAGTTGAACATGGACTGACGCTGCACTTACCCATTTGTAGGTGGAACAGGCTCTGACAAAAGCTCGTGTCAGGTGGCTGCAAGAACTGACTGAGCTTGAGGAATACAAAGTTCACCTGAAGGTAGCCAGGGGAAAATGGGAGAAGGAATATGAAATCAGCACTGCGAAACAGGTAGTGGAGAATGAGTTGCTTGTGATTGGCAAAACTTGGCTTATTTTTCACAGTAGGTTCAAACTGGAAAAGTTGCAGATTTGAGCCCACTTGATCAGAAATGTATGTTTACTGCTCAGCTTCAGTAGACCAGTGTTCTCTATTAGTTGTGTTTTATGCTTTGCTTGAGGGAATGTTGTGATAGATTTTGTTTTGCTAGAGCTCCCTCCCTTAAGCTCCTCCCTCACTTCAGTTCAGTTCTTGCCATCACTTAAAGTAGACATGGTTTCTTCTCTCTCCTATTTTGATGCTCAGGTTTCTCCTTGCTTTTTTGTCATCCTAGTTTCCCTCTGTTTACTTTAAATCTCCCTCCTTTGTCTCTTTCCCCTCCATTTACCTTAAAACAAAAAGCAAGCCTTCTTTATACACTCTTCAGTTTCTCCCCACTGTTTTGGCATGCTGCCCACAGAAAAGAACAACAAAGAAGAAGTAGTGCATAAGGATTTCTTACTTAACTGTCAAATTGAGGGCAGTGACCTTTGGGCACCAAAACTGTCTTTCTGCTTCTAGCTTAGCATATGTCCATGCCATAGGTGAATCATGAGACAGAACCAATCTCATAGATATATCCCTATGCCAACCTTGGAGGTCCATTCATGGTAAGTGACCAATGTTCCATTCTGCTTTCAAAAAGAGATGTGATAAATTTGTTAGTACAGCTGATGAAGTTTTCTAAATTATTATTTTTTCTTTTCCAAATCTAGTTTAAAAAAAATAATAATCCAGTGCAAGTTCTGCTTAGATTATTTAATTATACTGAATTCAAGCTTGAGTGCCACTGGTACAAGTGCTGGTATTCTCAAATGAGTTCATTTTGACTGGTCCAATCTAATGATGTCTGTGTAATCTGGAGGACCACTCAATCTGCTGCTCCTTCAGTATCAGAGATGGGCGTGCATTGTGCCTGCACCTATATTAAAACACTAATCATAGTTCTACCTCTAACCATAGCTTTGTTTTGACACTTAACTATGGTTAGGGAGCATGCCAGTGCAGAGCAATAGTTACCAGAACTGAATGAGGGCGAAAAAGAGGAGCATACAAGCTTGTGTGCACTCTTGAGTTCCTAGCCATCATTAGGACACAAGGCAGGGTTCTGCCTGCACCAAGCCACCTGTAACCTTTAGAACTCCTTTAGAACCTTTAGATAAATTTGTCAGGATATCGCTGATGGGCCATCATGTGTTGCATTCTTTAGGTGTCACTGGCTCTTTCAGCTGCTGAAGAAAAGTGGAAGAAGGAACATGAGAACACTGATATAGCTAGAGTAAGGACCAAAGAACTTGAAGATAAGATATTTTCCCTTAAAAGGGAACTAGAACTCAAAAAAGAAGAAATCCCTGCCATTATTAAAGCAGAAGTGGCAAAATCTCGGACTCAGTGGAACAAGGAAAAGCAAGAGGAGCTTCTGAGGATTCAAGACCAAAATGAAAAAGATTATCACTCTTTTTTATATGACCACAGGAATAAAATCAATGAGGTCCTTGCAAAAGCAAAAGAAGACTTTGCAAAGCAGAAGAAAGAACTTCTAGATCAAAAAGAGGCAGAACTGAATATGTGTCTGGGCAGAAAGCAACAAGAATGGGCAGCCGGAGAAGCCAAGAGATTCCAAAGTGAAATTCGACAGTATGAAGAAAGGATTCTGGTTCAGGTGGAACTCCTCTTAGATGACCTGCACAAGAATTTGGTCAAATGTTCAAGCGAAGAGTTTGCTCAGCAACTTAAGTGGACTGCTGCTCCTACCATTCAGATCAATTACCAATTCAAAGAGAAACTGACATATTGTTTGCAGAAAGCATATAGAGCCACTGTCAGTGCCATTCTGGAAAAAGCCAAGCAAGAATGGAATGAGGTAACATTTATGCAACTTGAATTGAAAACGTGGGGTTTCATTTAAAAACAAGCTACATTTGGGCTTTCATACTCTGATTATGGACAACTTTAAGAAAAATATGGAGCCATGTATTTTTTCAGAGTTGGGGGGAGAATGGATGAGGACCAATTGATGTGGAAATGTAGATAATATAGAATCTGTTAACTATACATGTAAAGGAAGATAAAATAGATTTGTGCAAGTGTAGCCTTGCCAGACTTCACTGAATTTGTTTATTTGTATTTAGTCATCACACTATTACAAAACAGGTTTCACAGAATGAAAGTAACACAAGATAAGCAATGGAAGTTTAATTCAGACTCAGATAAACTTTAACATAAACACCATAAGCAAAAAGTGTTGAATTTCTCTCGTAGTTTATTGCTTGCCCCTTTAAAAAGGAAAAAAAAATGTTTCTCTTGTTAAAAGCATTCCATTTTAATACTGCATTTTAGAAAAATGGGTTGAAAGAAAATAAATCTTCAAATCTGAAAAAAGTAAAACAAATTTAAAAAACCAAAAACATACTTAAAATTTTGGATTTCCCTCGTAGGATACAGAATTCTCTCCTAGAAAACCCTCTCATTACTGTCTTCACAGTTGTGTATTTATTTTGTCCATCTAGTAGATGAATGATTGACTCATGGCCAAACCTATTCACATCACTCCCTAAAATTTGTCACAAGTATTGCTCTCTTAATGCATTATATAATGATACAAGATCTTCAACCCACAATAAACTACAAGGACAGGTATGTTCAGAATATGGCATGTTTCTGTACCTTCCTCCTAAAACAGGAAGACATCAGATTTAACTGGGCTTTACAAATTAGATATTTCACCCTTCACCATTTATATCAACACTTGTAAAAAGCCTAATTTTATGATGAGTGGGGTATATGTGTGTATGGAGGGGTAAACCTGTAGAGACTCTTAGGGGCTTGAAGTGCATCTTTTCACTCAAGACACATTTGTATCCTAACCCACCACCCTGTGGACCACGGAATGGGACACAAAATGCTCAGTTGTGGGTGGCAAGTTTGGTTCTCAGAGCAACTGAATGGTTGTGATTTGCTCCATTAAAGACAAAGTAAAGGATTCCTTCAGGAGTACTGTTTGGTGTGGAGACTAAACCCATTTCCCACCTTGGCAACCCCAGCTTTTGGAAATGCCTATGGCCTCATGGAGGCTTGGCCACCTCTGAGAGCTGCATGCTAGTGTGGACACTGTATGTCATTGGTGTGCATGTATACACACTTGCCACACGTACAGCAGAGCACTTCTCCGGCACATATCTAGATGCCAGGTACACCACACCACCCGCCAGATGCAGACATACAGTTGGCCACTCTCACTTTCCTGTCCTTAATTGGTGAGCTCATTGATGAACTAATTCAGGTGGTCCCAACCACAAAACAACCATTTCACTAGGGAGAAAAACAACACACACTTCAGACAAATAAAGCACAGACAAAGAAGGCAAGAAAAAATGGTAATTCCTCCCCAGCCCCCATCAGTTTTGCAAAAATGGGAAGGACAAGGACCCTGGGGGGGGCACCACGGGGTTTTGGTGTCTTGGGGTACTGTGGTGCCCATGGGCACTACATAGGGGACCCTCACATTAATTATTCACCCCATTTGAATAACAGTTTTATTCAGTTGTTACCAATTTGTTGATCTTTATTGAGGAAGCACTTTCGAATTATTTTTCCATTGCACGCATTAGATTTAATTGCTTTTTGTATTTTTAATTATGCATGCTGTTTGTGGCAAGTCCTTATAACCAAGCATAAATTGCTGTCTTATTCCTTAGTGAATTGGATAAGTGAATTTAATGAGCATCCCCACCCCCTTCCTCTTCTTATTCATTGTTAAATTCATTTAACACCCCCATTTAATGAAAAGAGCAACTGCATCATAAATTCCTTATAAAATTCTACCCATTATTCATTATTGAATTCGTGTTTACATTAAATAGGTGGTGATGGTGGTTGATTTTAAGTTGCTACTCTGGCCTGCTTTCCATCATTTGCTCTCTTGGCTGCTCCCTGAATAGATTGTATTTATCCATCAGGAAAGTTATAGGCAAGTAGTTCAGTCTTCCTATAACTGGCTCCCAGCTGCGCCCAGAAGAGATTGTCTCTCTTTCACAGCAAAGCTATGTGAAGGCTTTAACAAAGTTTTCAGAGTACTGCAGAAGTTTTCAGAGTACTGCAGAAGTGTTCAATAAGGAAGTTGAAGGAGCTACTTTGGGGTGGAGTGTCTCTGGAGTTTTTGGACATTGTAGCCACACTGAAACTGACCTTAAACATGCTTGCTGGCCCACATTGAGTGGTCTACCAAATAAGGTCATAGAAGCATAGAATCATAGAGTTGGAAGAGACCACAAGGGCCATCCAGTCCAACCCCCTGCCAAGCAGGAAACACCACCAAAGCATTCCTGACAGATTGCTGTCAAGCCTCTGCTTAAAGACCTCCAGGTCTTATACCCTGTTTTGAAAAGCACCATGATACAGAAAGACATAACAAAAAAGGGATTATTATTGTTCTCTTTCCATCTAATGAAAATATAAAGTGAGTACTACATCTGCCATTGGACTCACAACAAGAACTTTAAATAGATTTTATACAGAGATACACTTTTCATCCGATTTCCCATCATTTTCCCCAGAGACAGAAAAGTTTCACACAGTTTAAGAGTGGTTGAATAATGAATAACATAAGCACTGGTGGAAAGACAGAAGTTAAAGGCTTGATTGAGCCATTCTGTAGAGTTGTATTGATTTGCCTGATGTCACTGAATTCCACACACTGTCATTGCATTCCAAACCTCTTTTGTTGTTGCTAGGATGATTCCACCAATGCTGTTACATTTGAATGTAATCTCAAATTAAACCTGTGCTGCTCCTTTTTCTTTGGGGAAGAAACGCAGTGGTGGCAGTTAATGCTTTATTCTGGTGTGGGGATGTGGATTATACTTTACTATAGTCCCTCACAGTAAAACCTCATTCCATCTGTTCCCTGATCAATGATGATCAGATAGTATTTGGCAAAGCCATGAAGAACAGAATATCAGCTTTAAAATAAAAAGGGGGGGGGGAGAGAGAGAGAATGGAGCACCAAGAATTTTTATAGAGATGACGAACGTGGGGGGCTTTTTCAGTGCATAATTACAGAGAGGATTCAAGAGAGGGTCACCTTTGATCACATTTCCCTCTGCATTATTCCGATTCTTGTGACAGCCATGACTTTGTATTTAGCTGTTAGTCTTTCTCCTCTCTGCAAGGTGAGGGATTCTTCAAAATACTGTGAAAATTAAGAATTGTTGAACTGTGTCAGTATGAAGAGCCTACTCTGTTCTGTAGTAGTGATACAATGTTTGGACTGTTTTCTTTCATTAGTTGCGGTGAAGCCTGGCAAACAAGTTCTATCTCCTTGCATATACATAAATATAAATCTGTCTATATCAGTGATGGACAAACTTGGCCCTCCAGCTGTTTTGGGACTACCCTACCCATCATCCCTAGCTAACAGGACCAGTGGTCAGGGATGATGGGAATTGTACTCCCAAAACAGCTGGAGGGCCAAGCTTCGCCATCACTGGTCTATATAAAGACAGATATAAAAACTCCACAAAGGGTTTCTTTTCTTGCTAGAAATGTTTTTAAAGCTGAAGAGCATTTAAGCTGTGTCTAAGAATATTGCCCAATCTTTGAATGAATATAATATGCTTCTTTTAAACAGTGTGGTGCAATAGATACTTCATGGTCTATCCCTTAGAAAGTTAGGTCCACATTCCTGCATAGCCATGGAGCATGTTAGTTGGTCTTGACCACTAACTTTACCCTAGTCTTTTACAGGCTTGTGAAGATAGAGAATTGTAAAATACTTTGTATGCCTAAATAGAAATTGATATTAGTGGCTCTCATTTGGAACTTGAATTCATCATATCCCTTGCAGAAACATGAGGTTCTGGACTATAATTTCAAAGAACCAGGGGACTCCTGCTTACACAGCAGTGAAGGAGAGACAGGAGACAAAGCAAGACCTTCCATGTACAACGTTGGACAGCAAGTAGAACTACAAAGGATGTTAAGGAAGCAGACACCTTTGCAGGAATCTGAAATGGGTATTGATATTATTTCCTTCCGCCTTGCTTTAATCTTGATATTGGTTTGTTTCTTTGTAAAATAACAATTTTTAGTAGGAATTGGATATAACTGGATATAAACAGCATTGTACAAATACTGTAATACTGACAGCCACCTGCTGTTGCCCTTCCCTCTATTTCAGGCATAGGCAACCTTCGGCCCTCCAGATGTTTTGGCCTACAACTCCCATGATCCCTAGCTAACAGGACCAGTAGTCAGGGATGATGGGAATTGCAGTCCAAAACATCTGGAGGGCCGAAGGTTGCCTATGCCTGCTCTATTTCCCTCTCTGATGGCATCAGGCAAATCCTAAGCGTTACCTCTGCTTTCCAGAGACAGGAGTATTCCATGCACAAACCAGGCTTTCAAACCAAAGATGTATTCCATGTTTCATAGGAACCATGATTCTTCTCCCTCTCACCCTCTGAGAGGATTTGGCAGAAGTTGATAGGTTCTCAAAATCTACAACAAGCGGACAAAGACATTTAGATAGCCTGACTCATGGTTTGTCTCTTTTCATCCCAGATTTCAGGGGGAAAGGGCTTCTAGCACTTCCAAAGCCAAATGGCTTAAAGCCTGCATTTCTGTGGCTCTTACCTAAACCACACAGCATGAGAACACACTCCTGTAGGACAACAGCTACATCTTTTGCTTTCTTCAAAGCTGTCATGTGGAAATTGCCTACCATGTTCACCATACTAGACATTATTGTATCAGTGGAGGCCGCTTTTTAGAAGAAATTCCTGATCCCCTATTTTATTTTTTTCTGAAAGGGAGTTCTTAATTCTTCTTATTTACAAAATAGGAATCAAGGATCAGCAAAAAGAGAGCCAAAATCCGTGAATGTCCCCCCCGCCAACAACATAGCATTTAGTAAAATTTCATACTCTTTTAAAAAAGCAAACCCCTGATTTTTTGTTCTTAATTATTTTTTTTAAAAAAACTTAACGCTTTCTATTCCCTATCGTGTATGATAATTTCCCCCGACATTTCCAACGCTTGTGTGCATGAATGTTATGAAATTTATTTTATTTATCACCATTTTAGTTATATACCATCTGTGGATTAATTTGCAACAATTCTGCTGAACAGAACAGAACAGAACAGAACAGATGATGATGATGATTTAAAAAGAACTAGCAGCCTCCTATGTGGTATTGCTTGAGAATTCTAAGGGGCGGGGGAAATCAGTGCAGCTTTGAAATCAGTGGTTAAAATCACTACTATTTTGAAAGGTTTATTCAGCTATCTTGATTCAAAATGGCACCTAATTGTATCCGAACATAAATTTAAAAACTGTTCCTTAATCTCAGGAACCATCATGCAAAATTTGGTGCCCAAATGTGGAAACATAGGTCTCAAGATACATGCTTGTTCTGTAGAAATGCATTAAGTAGCTATATCAAAACACTTCCAATATTACTTCTTTTATCTTTTTACCAAATTCTAGTTTTACCGCCCTATCCCTTTTCTTTTCCTCCTTTCTTTCAGAAGTTTTCATCTCCTCAGCTAAGGTACCTTTGATATCCTCTCCATGGAACAGAAGTAGGGAGGAATCTTTAAGTGACTTGGCTTAACTGAAAGATTGGTGAAGTGTTCTCTGTCTATTAGATACTTCATTCACCTTGGAACAGAAAGAACCTTCACAGTAAATGTCAAAAAATCATTTTTCCTTCAACAAGGTCAGGAATGGGGAACCTATGCTCCTCCAGATGTTGTTGGATCCCAGTTCTAATCAGCCCCAGCCAACATGGCCAGTGGCCAGGGATGATGGAAGTTGCACTTCTACAACATCTGCAGGGCCATAAATTCCACATAGCAAGACTCCCAAGTAGCTAGGAAGCATAGAATAAACGTGACTCTGGTTGGTCTATTAGCTGATTTCCTTGAATTAAGTAAGATATATAGGTGCTAGAAACCTGTTGTAACCACACAGAGGTTCCAGAAAAAGATACAAAAAACAGTAGTTTCTTGCCTCAAATACAATGACTACCAATCCATGTTTTCTAGTTTTCTTAACTTTTTGGGTTGATTAATTGCAGATTTGAAATGTAGGAAAAGAGATCCCTTGTCCCGAGAAGACATTTGTTGTGAGCACTGTCGCCAGCAGCTGGAAAGAAAGGAAAAGGAATGTCAGGATTTGAAAAAGAAACTTGATAAAGCTTGCAAGCACCTCCAGCTTGCAGTCAGAGCAAAGTCAGAGCAGTTCCAAGGTTTGTCGTTCTTATTTGTCAAGGTAGAATGATTATCGGACTATACCAGTGATGGCCAAACTTTGCCGTCCAGATGTTTTTTGGACTACAACTCCCATCATCCCTAGCTAACAGGACC
This sequence comes from Lacerta agilis, assembly GCF_009819535.1. Taxonomy (NCBI): domain Eukaryota; kingdom Metazoa; phylum Chordata; class Lepidosauria; order Squamata; family Lacertidae; genus Lacerta; species Lacerta agilis. The sequence goes on along the minus strand of NC_046324.1, from coordinate 12,691,150 downwards.
AGTGGTCAGGGATGATGGGAATTGCAGTCCCAAAACAGCTGGAGGGCCAAGTTTGGCCATCACTGGACTATACCATCTCCAGCCAACACTGGGTACAATAGGAGTTGCAATCCACTGGAGTCATTTTCATAGAAGTGTACATTCCCTGGTAGATGAGGTCCTTTCTCGGGTGCCACAATCCAAATTTAATAAGATATAAAACTATGAAAGAGAAGACACAAGTTGATAGTGTTACAGTGTCTTTTTAGAGTGAAGCGTTCAAATCTTCTTCCCTCGCGTTCACACTGCATGTTCCTTCTATAGTATACTAATGGTTGTATTTAACATAAATTTGAAATGCCTGGGCTGCATGTTTCTATAGGGTCTCAGTTCTATATAGAATTCTGGCAATGGTGCCAAGTTAAGATAACAGAAAAATTCCACACTGATTCCTATTTAGATACGCAGTTAAATTAACAATTTGTAATATTTTTGTTCTGTACTTTTAGAAAATGAAAAAATTGTAGAGGCATTAATGGAAGAAAACTCCACAATGAAGAACAAACTTGATGATTTGAAATTGGCCAATGGTCCCCCAAGGTAGTTAAGAAAAAAAAGAGTGAACTATTTATGGGTGTCTGAAACTTCATACTCAGTTTGTGTACTGTGTTTTTGTGTGCTTATAGATCATCGTCAGAGGGGAGTGTCTCAGCCCCTTGTTCCTGTGATGGAAAAGCCTTGGAAGAAATGCGTTTTCAGTATATTAAAGCAGTAGGCAAAATTAAGAGTAAGTGTTAAAAGAAGTTCCTAGTAGTTCAGTAACTAGTTCCCACCATTTGCATGCTTTGCAACACAGTGACTGAGGCAAATTACCAGTGAGATTTGGCTGCAGCGTGGGTCCTATGATCCCCTGTCTTTTCTGCACGATATGTCCTGTTACGGTGTTTCATAAACATTGATCTTTTGTTTGTATTGTTGAATATTCACTTCTGAAACTCCAGCTGTGTATCTCTGGAGCATACGTTCTTTATTTTAATTTATACCATGCTGTTTATAGGTGACATGCTTCGTTACATACATGAAAGTAAAGAGAGAGCTGCAGAAATTATTAAAGCAGAAGTTTTAAGAGAACGTCAAGAGACAGCCCGGAAAATGCGCAAATATTACCTCATTTGCCTTCAGCAGCTTTTGATTGATGATGGAAAGCATGATGGGTGAGGTTTTCTAATTGTATTAGTTGAGAAAACACAACATTTTTCATAGACTTGTGCTTGATATCCAACACTGAGTGAGTCTGCTTGTGCTCATTTAGCAGGACTTTCTCTTCCTTTCCTCTTGCCTGCACCCGCTTGGCCTCAGCTTCAACCCTGACCACTATATATCCCCCCCCTCTGCTATCCATGTATAAGACGACCCACAATTTTTGCCTATTAGTTCTAAGGAAAAAATATCATTTTATACATGGAAAAATACTGTATTTTTAATCTTGCTTATCAATAATGGTATTATCAGTGGCAATACACTCCAACCAGAAAATGCTGCCAAGCAGAAATAGGTTGCTCAAAGCACATGTGGAATTTACCAAGGTCACTATCTTGCTTGCTCTGCATGAGAAATCCTCTGCTTTCTGCTTTTCAGCTCATTGATTGAGAGAGGCAATAGCTGCTCTTCTAGCCTGCACTTGGACAGATCCCAGTTCATGGGCTCTGTTATCATCTCTGAGAAATCCCATCCTGCCGTATAATTATTTTATACAATGGTGAAGAATTATGCAGATATCCCTAAATCATTCAAACTTTGAAGCTACAAGGGAATCTTTTGAGAAGCCAAACCTTCAGCATGACTAGTTTATATTACTTATATATGTATATATATTAATTGAAGTGCTTAAAGCCTCACTCTTTCTCTTTTTGTCCTAACTTCAGATGGCTGGAATGGCCCTTGTAATTTGCTACTCTAAAACAGTTGTCAATCAGATTAGTCCAGGAAAGGGTGGACTTTTAAGACCTCTTACTGGTTTTCCCGCAGGCCTGAGAAGAAAATAATATGTGCTGCTGGCAAACTTGCTACAATGGCTAACATATTAGAAACACCTGTTCGTAACGCATCCCAGAGCAAAGTTACCCACTCAGGTACAGTAACATGAAGAATGCCTATCTCCTGTTTTTTTATACATAACATTTGCTTATGTAGTGAGGGAAGATGATGTTTGCTTGTGTGGCTTATAGTACCTTCAGGTGGGCCTTCCATATATGTGAAGCTCTTTAAATTTATTGAAGGAATTCTTTTAAAAATATTTGTGTGTTTATTGATTTTTTAGGATACAGCTGTAAAAACTTAATAAGATGTAGAACATCTTCGACATTAAGTAATAAATATTGACCGATGGGTCAGAGTTTACATCAAAATGAAATCAGATCAGAAGCCATTATTGGCAGCAACAGCAAAATCAGTTGATTGGGGAAGGGGATAGTCTGAGATGTGTCGAGGCCAAGCAAAAAGAGTCTGTCAGGGGAGACAAATACCCACCCCCCATAGTGATGCACGAGTTGTTGGAGGTCTCTATAATACACTGTTGTTGGTTTTAAAAAAAAATCATCCAAAAAAATTACATGCTTGGCTTTAATTTCTTTTTACTTTCCATTGCACCTTCTGCAGCCCAGCCACAAAATTCCAAGCTGCTCTCTGAGGTTGAGAAACCTCAAAGAAATTACATGCAACAACCCTCACCAACCCTAGTAGAAAACCAAGTTCCTGTCAAAAAACCCAGTAACCCCACTACCCAGAAACGTATACCTTGCAGCTTACGACAGCAGCTTGATGCTGAAACCCACTCGATTGCAAATTCCCATACCGAAGTTGGTGGGAGAGCTTTTAAACAGCTGGATGATACATCACTTGGTGCTGCATCGGTGGTGGCATTCAACGAAGGCGAAAACACAGTCAAAGGTCAGTGCTATGCAGTCAGTGATGCTACGTTCCAGAATTGTTCCTCACGGGTTTCTCAAGCAAAGCTCCAAAACATTCATCCAACTAGCAGAACAGGAGATAGCTCTGACTCCAGAGCAGTTTGTGTAAGATTTAAGAACTTAAATGAAAGACCTGTTGTTACAGAACTTGGATGCACTCAGTCTTCTAGGCATCAGAAGTCAACTTCTAAAAAAACTCAAGTCTTTGACATTCAGGAAACTCCAGAACGGGATGAAGGATGCTCTTCTGATTGGAGCTTGGTCAATGAGACTTTACACATTGATAGCGGTGATGTGTCTCTGTATCCTCTTCAGAAAGCACATTCCAGTGCACCAGGAGAATCCCACTCCAAGGAAGATAGTTCTGGTTTTTGTCTACAACCTGGTGGCCACAAAGACAAGATAGGTGTTGCAAAGAGCCAAGACATGGGCTGCAATGAAGGCCATCTGGCCATGAATCCTAGCTGTATACCATCTTTGAATGTGAGCAAATTAAGCCCTGCTGATCCCTATCTGAGTGGTGCAATGTGTTCAACAGCTGGAAAAAGCTATAGCCTTCTGAATTTAAGGAAACAGACACAAGATGTTTTGGCTTTTCAACAAGATAGTGGCTTTGACAGCCCACAAATCAACTTTGATTAAGCATCATGGACTCTCTGGACAGTCTCACAAAAGAGATACTTAAAAATATTTAAATGAAAGCTGTGGAGGAAGCCTGTTGTGACAGTCTTGTGAGTGTTTTTTTTCCAATTCTTAATTTTCCCTTTTCGACTGTTACATGAACAGACCGATCATAAATATTTATGCAGGTTTGGGATATGTCTTAGCTATCTGTCTTAGACTGTGTATAGATTGCCTCTGTGTGTGTGTGTGTGTGTTGCGTTTTGCATATGAAATTATTTTTATACCTCAAAATTTGTGTGCAGTACGGTGCAAACGTTTTTTAACTTATATGGCAATAAAACTGACACTTTGTGATCCGTATGCACAATTGTCATAGAACTTTATTCAAAGTTGGGGGTACCTTTCATTTATTTAGTACATTCATCACCCTTTTCTCCAGAGAGCTGGCAGACATAAGAATTCCAAACCCACCTCGCTTCAGCAAAGTTAACTATGTTTTATGCACTTTCAGACCATGCCTTGTACGTGTGAAATGCCAGGACATGGAATCTTAAACATTTCCTTTCAAATGTTCAAATGGTACAGATGTACCTGTAGAAATTAGTGGCATCTGGTTATTACAGGTGTATGTTTGATTTCTCCAGTAAGAGGAAAGACATTCACAGCAATGCTGTCATTATTTCATCAGTGTTTCTTTAAAAAAAAAACTAACTGCAGTTCTCTCTCAATCGTTTGATGCTACTAAAGCCACTAACAGGTGTAAATACAGTTTGTTCAGTTAAACTAAAATGTGTATCAGTGTATCTGAAGAAGTGTGCATGCACATGAAAGCTCATACCAAGAACAAACTTAGTTGGTCTCTAAGGTGCTACTGGAATGAATTGTTTCATTTTTATTAAAATGTGTGAGGTTTTTTTAAAAAAAATATCCATGGTTTAATGGCACTCTGCTTCCACCTAGTGGATTCTTGTGTGCATTCTTTGAGACATACCGTAATTCCTGAAAATGTTTAAACAGTGCAAGTAAGTGATGGCACATAACCAATTTCAAAATTTGAATGCTGCAGGAAAAGGAAATAATCTGGGGGCACCATCCATCACATCACGTGTGTCTGCAGCTCCATCTGACTTTTCCACAGCCCCTTTGCTGTTGTGAGAGAAAAGGTGTGTCTTTATGGACTCTGTATATAGGAAACATTTGCCTACAAAATAAACCCCCCCCCCAAAAAAAATGCCCCTTTCCATCAGGTACATTACAGAGCATGACATGCCTGCAAGCAATTTGCCACTCCTTTTTTATATCTGTTTTTAAAGAAAATCTGCATCCTGCCTTTCCATTATAAACAGTGCTCAATGCAGCTTCCTGTATTAATAAAAACAATTCAGTGTAGAACAATACATTAAAAACCATAAAAATGCAACAGAGTCAGACACACAAACTTATATCTTCAGTTAGACGCCAACCTAAATAAAGCTTGCCCTAACTGTAGAAAATAGAGAGCAAGGGGGCCAAATAAACCCCCAGGAAAGGGGAGTTCGGCAACTAGGGTGTGAAAACAGAGGAGGTCCTCTTATGCCTCGTAGCTAGTTTAGGAACAGTATCGAGTCTGAGAAGGGCCTCGCCATCAGATACTAGGGAGAAGGCACAAATGGTATGGGAGGAGGTTGTTCTTTATATCATTTAGCCCTTTTATAGGTAATCACAGCACTTTGTAACCCTCCCAGAAAGGTACTGGCATTCCAGAGCTGCCATGAGAACATAAATTTATGTGGTGCAAGATATAAAGTTTGTAAATGAATAATGATGACACATGCAAGATTCCCAGCATAAAGTGGCCAAGCTCCATCTCACCCTTGTGCATTCTTATTTGTGTTTCTGTAAATTGTGTTGCCTTTCCTCAAGCTTCTTTCCATACCTCGTGGCTATGCAAAAGTATTGTCCTTTAGCTGCAGCTTCCATTTTTGTGGAGGAAGCCACCATTACTGTTGGAAAGACTTCGCTGTAACCCACAACCTTCTGATGATGTCTTCAACTGAACTCCTTCCTTACTGTTGTCCCTATACCCAAGAAAGCCTTCCTTTTAGCTGTTGCCCTTGCCCAATTGATACGGTGCTCCCACAGCAGTCTGGGTCACGTGATTCCTCTGGCAAAGGTTTCTCTCTTGCGTGATGCTCTAGGCACACTGTTGGAATTGATATTGGCTGAAGCCTTTACAACCCCACTCAGCAACTACTTTACCAGAGTCATTTAGAGAAGATGGATGGCTTCCCAGTAAGTGCCATCATCAATGCCGCCACTCCTGTTGTGGGCTGGCAACCAAATCAGAGGGGCCTGATTTGGTTTTGGGTCCCACCATTACTGATTCTTACTTGGCATGGATTTAGAGCAGTATGGGAGTTACTAGAGTTGAGGGTACATTTAAAGGGGCCTTAAGATGAGAACTAGCATATATCAACACATATGCACCATCGAATACTACTAATGCTGTTTGTTTACTTCGTTGAGTCTAAAATCTACCCTTTTCAGTGATACCAAATTTTGGTTTCCTTTTTCATAGCTTTACTCTTGAGAATCAAGAATTGATGCAAAGAGCCTTGTGTAAAGAGATCACCGCGTAAAACTGATATACATGTGACAGCATAAAAGCTGTTTTCTCTGTGGTACCTTTTGTGCAGGAAAATCAGTCTGTGGAGCGAAGCATTAGATGCGTCTAGTGGTTATAGCTAATCAGGTGTATTGTTCGCATTCTGGGCATGAATTCTTTACCCACTCAGTTAGTGGAATCTGTGACCATGCTCCACAAACATTTTGCTGGTTCACCTGAAGAAAAACGGCTGGAAGTGGGGAAGGGCTGCAGAGACAAAGAAGCAGGTGGGCGAAGGGGTAAACAGCACCCCCAACCTGAGAGAGGGTGTGTCAGAAGGAAGATGAAATAATATTGATTTATATAGATTAGTAATTTTGTATTAATGTAACTTATGTATATGTAACTATATTTTTGGTAAAATTTTGTTTAAGTTGTGTGTTCATTTTTTTGTATACTGCTTAGAGTTATTTTAATATTAAGCACTATAGAAATTAATCAGTAATCAATTTCTCCTACAAATGTGCCTTTCTCCATCACCACTTTGCCTGACTCTTCACTGTTGAACATGTAGGATGGTTACAGGTAGGTAGCTGTGTTGGTCTGCCATAGTCAAAACAAAATAAAAAATAAAAAAAATTCCTTCCAGTAGCTACTGGAAGGATTTTTTTTTATGTAGGATGGTGGTATTCATGTAAGTTTTACTCATAGTGGATTTATTGAAACTAATGAGCATAAGTTTGGTCCATTATTTGAGAGGCGCTCCTCCAAGTAGAACTTAGTTGAATACCAGCTGCAGTTCCTCCCTCAACTTCTGTTAGTTTTAAAAATAAAATGTGTTTCTAGTCCCTCACATGTTATGTAATAGGGAGATTAAATGTAAGGGCAGTTAATTGATAAAAGTTTTAAGGTGGCTGTCTTCTAACTAGATCTGTTCTTCTTAGCTTTAATTCTTCTTTTATGGTTGAGTGTTTTTGTCCCATGTTGAGAAGCTGCAGCCTCTGGCCATTTGCCACCTTTTCTGTTATTGCATGGTTCTTTTCATGAACCACATAGAAGTTGAGTGGGAGTAGAGCAGGTGCTCTGGTTTGCTGCAGCCTCATGAGGAACACAGTAAATCTGCTCTTCCAAGCTACAGAAGACTTAACACTTATTCAGAAGTGTGTGTGTGTGTGTGTGTGTGTGTGTGTGTGTGTGTGTGTGTAGGACTGCAGCCTTAATTAAGAGTGTTCAGAAGTAATTGGAAGTCTCAGTGGGTGAGAGGGGCCCTTTCTCAGCCTCATTCAGAGATGGGTAACCTGTAGCCCTCCAGATGTTTCTGGACTCCCAACTCCCATAATCTTTTACAATTGGACATGCTGGTAGGGGCTGATGGGAATTGGAGTCCAGTAGTCAAGAATCATGGAAGTTGAAGTCCAGGAATCTGGAGGGCTGCAGGTTCCTCATTTCTGCCCTAATTGATCATATTCAAGGCCCTTTCTCTTCCTACCCCCACGCAGTATTCTAACATAAAAATCCAGCATGGAGGTGGTAGGGGAAAGAACCTGATTAGGTGTACCGCTGAGTATAGTTAGACCAATATTGTGGCAGGGTATGTTTCCCATTGCATATTTCAAGTGCTGGTTGCTGTAATCCTCTTCCATGCCAAATTATAATATTGTTGTTCAGTCGTGTCCAACACTTCGTGACCCCATGGACCAGAGCACACTAGGCACTCCTGTCTTCCACTGCCTCCCACAGTTTGGTCAGACTCATGTTGGTAGCTTCGAGAACACTGTCCAACCATCTCGTCCTCTGTCGTCCCCTTCTTGTGCCCTCCATCTTTCCCAACATCAGGGTCTTTGCCAGGGAGTCTTCTCTTCTCATGAGGTGGCCAAAGTATTGGAGCCTCAGCTTCAGGATCTGTCCTTCCAGTGAGCACTCAGGGCTGATTTCCTTCAGAATGGATAGGTTTGATCTTCTTGCAATCCATGGGACTCTCAAGAGTCTCCTCCAGCACCATAATTCAAAAGCATCAATTCTTCACCAATCAGTCTTTATGGTCCAGCTCTCACTACCATACATCACTACTGGGAAAACCATAGCTTTAACTATACAGACCTTAAATTATAATATATTGATGTGTAATAGGCAAAGCTCTTGCAGCTGAAGCACAACATCCAAAGCTGTGGATTGGTTTGGAAGGCACATAAAATGGAACCTGACCATTCATATTGGAGGTGATAACATTTGAAAGTGGTGTGCACCATGGAGAGTCTCTGCCCCAGAACTCTTTTTTAATTGTAACTACTAGAATGGAAAAAAAAAACTCCATGTGATCAGTCCACACCAGGTTGTAAATGAAGGTTTACATCAACTATTGGCACTGCAAAAAAAAAAAAAAATGCCACCTAGGACACGTGGAGGTTGGGGGGTGTCCATAGCCTATGAAGTTGTCCTCCACAGGAATGTGTTTTGAAACGATATGTGTTGACAAAAATTGTTCGTCAGCTGTATTACACATGACCTATAGAACTGGAGCAGTACTGTACAATTCACCAAAAAAAAATTCACGTGCATGGAATGGGGTGGACGTGAACGAGAGCTGTTCCCAGAGCGAGGTGGGTCCATTGTAATTCCTATCCTCCGAGACCATGGATATTACTTAAGCTGCATCAGTGAGACACTCCCTTTGAACTGAAACATCTCATTAGCAGGGGACTGATTGGGGCAGGGGAGAGAGACAGCAACGCCTATTCCCACAACTGACATGTTTTAAGGAATGTGAGCTTTGATTCTGCAGCTGCCGCTCCTCCAATCATCAAGGGGTTTTGCAAGATTGAAACCGAAGGAACTCCCGAGTTCATAGCTCCAACTTGGCTGACCCACATTTTATTTGTACTTCCATTGGGGGAAAAGAAGAATTCCAGATTGCTCAGTGCACCAACCCAGCAACAAGCAATTTATCCCAAGGTATGGTACAAACTTAACAGTTGTCTTGCTCTGAAAGATATGGGCACACTGATTTGTGTATGCCAGTGCAAATTTTAAATGGTTGACTTAGAATACAAACATTAATTTTGTGTATGATCATGCGGTGGTAACTGAGGAAAGGAAATCTGAATTATCTAGATTATTCAAAATGATCAGATTTTGAACTCGGAGAAATCGAAATTTGTGGGGGTAATTGCTTGTCTTTCCAGAAAATGCCACTCACAGCAAAAGCAGTGAGTCTTAAGGCACATAAAAAATTGCTAGTCTTTTCGAGTTGCCTCAGTTTTCACTTTTGCTGCCACATGACTGCTTCTATGAAAATTAGTAACAGCAAACACGCAGTGGAAGCAGACTAAAAATGCTTTACATAATAGAGGAAGTACATGCTCCTTGCCTAGAAGTCTCCAGTATAAATGGGCTTATTGGGATTAGCTTTGTGGGACAGCAGATAGATTTTTGGATTTAATGTGGGGTAACCTAGCTTCAAACGCCTGATCTTATTAAGCTTAGGGCCGTACCACACAGGATGAAGAAGATCCAGGGCTGGCTCTACTGACTTTTTGTTTTAACTTCTGAAAATCACCGCAGAGGGCTCAGAATTTGACTGGAGCCAGTGCTGCTGTGTGAAGAAGTCTTATTTTCTTGCCCCCACCCCCATGGTGGTTACAAGTTTCAGAGTTCCCTGGGAAGAGGGGTTGATTGATAACCCACTCTGGAAACTGACGCTCTGAGAGGGAAATGGGTGTCTCCTAAGAACCGCCAGCACCCTTCAGATACTACAGTTCTCTGGATTGTTTGCGGGAAGCCACGGAGATTTAAAGTGGTATGATACAGCTTTATGTGTATAGTGCAGATGGAGCCTTTTCCTTCACAATAGGATTAGTTAACAATACCTTGCCTTAGTCATAAACTCATAACAGTGACTAAGATTAGTGTAGACTTGAGATTTGAACTTATTTCATTTTAGACTTCTATTGAAACAGGGTTGCGATATGCATACACATGCACCCCCACGGACGCCCCACACGCTGCCATTAGGCTGTTTTGGGACTAAAACTACCATAATCCCTAGCTAACAGGACCAGTGGTCAGGGATGATGGGAATTGTAGTCCCAAAACAGCTGCAGGGCCAGGTTTGGCCATTCCTGCATTAGGGAATATCTGTACTAGCTTGAGGTTCACATCATCTACCTTCTGCAGCAGGTGCCTTCTGTTTTAAACTTGAAACACCTGTCAAAAACATCCCTATGCTACCAAGCTTAGACAGGCAGTTAAGAAAACGCAGTTCCATAATAGCTTATGGTTTCTTATTTTAATTTTTAAGTGGTTTTATTGAATACAGATATTGTAAACCACTTGGAAGTTTTTATGATATAGTGGTATTATAATATTTTTAATAAATAAATATAAAAAACCAGCAAAAGCATTTGCATATTATAAAGCTATCTTATCATTTTATAACACAAGTTAAAACTGTAACAACACACACAGCAAATCAATTCAAGTTCAGTACAGCTACCAGCTGTGATAAATGTCTCCACTTAGAAGGCTTGTTGAGAGAGGAAGGTCTTCAGCAGGTGCTGGAAAGACAATAGATTTAACAGAGAGCCACTGCTTGCCAGATTACAGGAGAGTGCTGTGTTGGCAGGGTGGGTGATCTGCCCTGATAGAAGACCACTTCCTATTCAGGCCTTACCATCATGACCTGCCATGTCTGATGACCACCCACCTGGCAGGTAAGGTCTAATGTGGAAATTCTTTCCTTAAAATCTTGGATGGAGAGACAATGTCAGTACAGTTTCTCCCATGCTAACCCCTGTAATGAGCTAGAGTTCAGGTGCATTACATAGCAGGTAAAGAATGAGGTGAACCGCCAACTGGAGGAGGGACAGGTAAGTGGGTCTAAAGCAGATTTAAAGTATTGCTGGGCTGAAACCAAGCTTGGTGTGCATTCTCCCTGCTGTTAAGAGACATTGCTGCCTTGTTGTTACACTTTCCTCCTAGAATATTATGTGCATATTGCCTTTAATATTGCTCTCTGCTTTGAGAACAGAGGTGAAAATCTGATTATGAGAAGCTGCCTTATGCTGAGCCATACCAACTCAGTAATATCCATATACAGACTGATGCAAGTCTCCCAGCCCTACTTGGAGAGGCTGGGCAGTTAACCTGTGACTTTCTGCAGGCAAACCAGATGCTCTGCCACTGAGCTTGTTGTTGTTCAGTCATTCAGTCGTGTCCGACTCTTCGTGACCCCATGGGCCAGGCACGCCTATCCTCCACTGCCTCCCGCAGTTTGGCCAAACTCATGTTAGTAGCTTCGAGAACAACTATGTAAATCCTCAGATACAGGAATAAACAAGCCAAACTGTTAGCCCTTCTCTTTAGTTCAATTCCATCTTTTCCACTGGTTACCTTGGTTGCTGGATAGCCTTTTATCGCTATTTAAATGGTGTGTGTGTGTGTGTGTGGTAAAGGGACCCCTGACCATTAGATCCAGTCGCAAACGACTCTGAGATTCTGGCACTCATCTCACTCTATAGGCCGAGGGAGCCGGCATTTGTCTGCAAACAGCTTCCGGGTCATGTGGCCAGCATGATTAAGCCGCTTCTGGTGAACCAGAGCAGCGCACAGAAACACCGTTTACCTTCCCGCCAGAGCAGTACCTATTTATCTACTTGCAATGTGACGTGCTTTCGAACTGCTAGGTTGGCAGGAGCAGGCACTGAGCAACGGGAGCTCACCCCGTCACGGGGATTCGAACCACCGACCTTCTGATTGGCAAGCCCTAGGCTCTGTGGTTTAAACCACAGCGCCACCTGCGTCCCTATATATAAATATAACTATACATAAATAAGGACTAGCCTTGAGAAGCTGCCTTTTACAAAGAAATCACCTCACCCCCCAAAAAAAACCCTGTATTCCATGGCTGTCTCAACTATCATCTTTGACAGAAAAGATTTTCTGAGTTTGTCTTTTTGTTTGATATAATCTTGGGTGGTGGTGGTTGTTTTTTAAATGGTGAAAAGGATCTAGGCTGCAACCCTATACCCACGTTACCCAGGAATAAGCCCTGATTAACTTCTGAGCAGACAAGTAAAGCTTTGTGCTGTAGATACTAAATGATGGCTGCACAATAACTTAAAACAATGAAAGTTTAATATTCCCTTTCAGCATATAAACAGATGACCATTCTTTTTATTTTATTTTTTAAATGTACAAAAGAAATTGATGAGGTGTTGCATAGTTCACCATATTAATTGATGGGCGGTCTACACGTCTGCAGCATTATCTCATATATTGTAATCCACATTGCTGCAGCAATGAGGTAAGGAACCAGCTAAATACATAATCACAATTGTCCCACTAGACATAAAAAAAATCATGCGATTCTAATTAAGGTTGGATAACTCTTCAGCAGCTGAAGGAAGGTTCTGGCACAGATATGAGAAATGTTAGAAGTCTCCTTTAAAGTACACCACACAAACACACCCTAAGTGTGCAGATTTACTTGGGAGTGTGTCTCATTGAACACAAGTGTGTGTCCTGCCCCCCTCTTTTCTTTCCCCAGGCAGATTTCCCAACAATTCTGCTTAAACTCTCCATTGTGCCCATTTGAATGTTTCCACTGTGTTTTTTTCTATGTAGTGCTCTTCTGCAGTTCCATTCCACTTAATTAAGGTTTCCACTGGACAACTTCCCGGTGATTTACCAAGTGGTACACTCAGGGCAGGACTTTGTAGCCAGCCCTGCTGACTCAAAGCTGGACGTGTGGACTTGAATTTAGAAGCAGTGCGTTGTATCCCATGTAGGGCTAAGTTAAAGTCATTTAACAGTATGCTTGCTCCGCAGGCGAAATGGTTTGTGCCAGCAGAATGTTGTGCAAGGGAATGCACAAGCAGATTTATGTATTTGTTTATAAAAAAAAAATGTACCGCTCTTCATAAAAAACATGATAAAAGCAATTTACAGTGGTTATACATAAGGCAGTAAAGCCATATAAGAAGTTTAAAAGTCTGAAATCAGCTGACTATTAGGGAAAGTTGAAACAGAAGACACCTGCTGAATCTCTATTCCGCAAAACTAGGCTGATCACACTAAAGGCTTGGTTCCTTGTTGCTCTCAAATAAGCCTTGTCAACTCAGCAAATGAACAATGACCTCCTGCAGGTGATCTCGGTCATCAAGCTGGGACACAAGGGTTCAGGTGGTCCCTAAGGTACCGTGGACCTTTGTAAATTAATATAAGGACCTTGATAGTAGATGGGCAGCCAATGCAGATGTTTTAACAATAGAGTCGCATGTTGTCAGTCAGGTGCCCCCATCAACTGTCTGGCTGCAGCACTCTGCACCAGTTGGAGCTTCTGAGCCAGGCTCAAGAGCAACATTCCAGTACAATCCACTCTCATGGTTGCTGGTAACTTTGCTGAGCACTTGTGCCTGGTGGGCAGAGCATGTTGGATACAGCCCGTTGTGTTTGAGTTGACATGGGTGATATGCAACTTGTATCTTACTGCTATGTGAATATGGCGTATTCATGCACGCATCCAGCCTGTCACTTGATGGTTCAGTCATCAGGGGCCGATCGTACACCTTCAATCTCCTCTCAGCTTCAGGAAGAATCCTGTAGCGTGCAATGTGTTTGTTTTAAGATATATTATTAATGCATAACCGTTCCTTTTCCACCGACAGGTATTTTATTTGTTTGTTTGCTTTTTTTGTTATAAGTGAACACTTGTCCGGTAAGTGGATGTTTTCCCTCTACTGAAACCTGCAGAAATTCGTAATGTGCGCTTGACTCAAAAGGGCTGAAATGAGTTTTCTACAAACATAAAAATCCATTCATCTCCTTGACAAACTTGTTTATCAAAATAACATGAATGGAATGTCTGCCTCCACAAGGGTAAACATAATGTACTGCATCACATTTGTTCTGTGGGTTAAAAGCAAAACGTCCTGTGTGTGCAAAGGAGAAACTCGCCTTGTATCTACATGACTGCTCTGCGGGACATGTAATTTATTCGTAAGTTGAAATGTGGATTTGGGGGAAGGGAGGAGAGAGAAGAGGCTCTGTCTATTGGCAGGCTGCAGAAATCCCTCTCAAAGTTGTCTAATCCTACCCACCAGTGATGGCTGGAGCCCATTGGTACTTGGTAGGGTGGAAGGCATGGAGACCAGACAGGACTGGAGCCAAAGCTATTGACAGGCATCTAATACTAGCCTTGCCCTTATCATGCTCCCTTCTAAGAAGGGGCAGGTAGGGGCTGGCTTGAGGGCAGACTTCAGTTAGTGATCCATGCCCCCCTGGACCTAAACTGCCAACTACCACTATTACCCAGCCTTTTCTAAATTGATTAGAGGGGAATCCAGGTTGCCCAAGAAAAACCATTCTTCCAGATGTCTTGCTTCTTGAGGCCACCGGGTAACTTAGATTGCGCAATGTAAGTGCTTTCTGTCATTCCAGCAGATGTATTAAGGAGTTGCTGTTTTGATTCTTCCAGCATTCCCTCAAGTGTTCCCCTCTGCACTCACTGCATTCCCTCTCTGCTCTCCAATAACCAGATGTACTGTATATATGATTGCCAACTTAGGGTATGTTGTCCACAAAAGCTTACCATAACGAAAGTGCTGGTCATTAAGGTGCCACAAAACTTTGGCTTGTATCCAGCTAATTATTGCTCAGCATAAACCCGTTGAAACAAATATACCTAAAGTCCATTAATTTCAGTGGGCCTATTCTGAGTAGGCCTAACTTTGGCTACAACTGTAAGTCTCACACAGTTTTAAATCCGATTAGAACAGAAAGTTGGCCAAAAGAAATATAAGTAAGTACCAAAGGAGTGATCTTACGGGACAGGTAGTTATATATGATATAATCTAAAGAAGTTTTATTAAATAGCAAGACCAATTCTTGATTCCCAAGGGTAAAGCTATTAATGAAACACGAAACCTAAAACTGATCTCACAGAAAAAGTGGTTGTTGGCCACCAGGGTCAACTAAATAAATAAGCACCAGTAGTAGTTGTGCAAATTGAAATTAAATGAAGCTGACCCACCGAAATTAATGGGCCTAAGTTAGTCATGTTTATTAACTTCAGCGGGCCTACTTTGTGTACAACTAATATTGAATGCAGCCCATAGTTTTGTTCAGTCTTAGCTATTGGTGTCCTCCCACCCAAGTGATATTCTTAACCATCCATGGGGAATCTTTGGCCCTCCAGAAGTTGCTGAATGGTAGCTCTCACCATCCCTGGCCATTGGTCATGCTGGCTGGGGCTCATGGGAGTTGTAGTTAAGCAACACCTGGTGGTCCAAAGGTCCCCCACCCCTGTTCTTCACTGTCAGCATCCATCTAGGGCAGGCATGGCCAAACTTGGCCCTCCAGATGGTTTGGGACTACAACTCCCATCATCCCTAGCTAACGGGGCCAGTGGTCAGAGATGATGGGAATTGTAGTCCCAAAACATCTGGAGGGCCAAGTTTGGCCATGCCTGATCTAGGGGATAGGAAAGCCTATGACCCATGCAGGTGTTGCTGGGTTCTAATTCCCAACATGGTCAATGGGCAGGGATGATAGGAGTTTTTCACTCATTCATTTCAGAACGTTGTACAATCATACTGTGTATATTATATTCATACATGATTTTACATAGTCAGAATTGTGGTTCAGGCATCATAAGATCCTTCCTTCTATCTAAAGATGCTAAGTGTTGCCACCCCGATGGGCTATCATGCTTGTGCAACTTGCCAATCTGAATGCAGTCCACTACAATGTCCTTTGCATGCTAACAGGTGCTTGACAACCTCACTTGTTTTTGAAGTGCCCGCCAAGCAGGAAGAGCAACAGCAGAAGATGAGGTTTAGGAAACCCCCCTGGTTCAGTGCCAGACGTGGCTGGTGTGCTGTGTGTTCAACTTGGTGGGTCAAATTTGCTGTATATATTTCACCTACTTAGGGCAGGACATCTTGGCAAATGGATAGTGTGTGGGAAGTGTTGCTTCTTGTCTATAAAACTGAGCAGCAAACTTTGGAATGTCAGTTTTGCAACACAAGGACTTAAAAAAACCAAAACCCTGAACTGGCTTCTTTTGACTCTAGACATTTATAATACAGGACCTTTTGAGAGTTTTCAGTACAGTATTTTGAAATGTAATGAATTGTGTACAAGCCAAACAGCAAATATTAAGGCTTACATCTGCAAGTGAAACAAAATAGAAAATTCTTTCCAGTAGCACCTCAGAGACCAACTGAGTTTGTTCTTGGTATGAGCTTCAGTGTGCATGCACACGAAAGCTCATACCAAGAACAAACTCAGTTGGTCTCTAAGGTGCTACTGGAAAGAATTTTCTATTTTGTTTCGACTATGGCAGACCAGCACGGCTACCCACCTGTATCTGCAAGTGAGGTTTTGCTGTCTTTCCTTGGGCTTGGTGAGAGAGCCTCTCAAATCCCAGAACAAAGACTCTAGCTATGATTCAGGTTTGGCTCTGGGGCTGGTGAAGATGTGGCACAAAACTTAGGTGCACATCTGGTGCTATTAAATGCATGGCAGAATTCTGCGCCCTACGGTTTGCTCTCCACCAAAAAACACGGAGCTGAAGCAGACACTCAAGACCAGCTCTTGATTATGGGGAAAGGGCTGTAGATCCATGGGGCAGTGCAACTGTGTTACATGCAAAAGGTTACGTCTCCATCTCCAGGTAGGGAGGTCAAGCCCCTGCCTGAAACCATTGAAAGCCACTGTCTGTCATTGCAGACCCTACTGAGTGAGATAGATGAATGGGCTGACTCAATATAAGGCACTTCCTATGTTCCTAAGTGATGTATCAGCTGAGAACCCCATGTTGACCCCCAATATTTTAAAAGTACCCCTGTTTTAATTTTTTGTGAACCACTTTGAGGTTTTCTACAATCAAGTGATAGATAGATATTATTAAATAAATGCTAGGGACATTGCAGGGACTGGCTTGTGATCACACTGCTGGTTATTGGAAAAATCACCGTATCTTTCTGCCAATGCTTCTCTTCCCGGAGCATCTAGCTTCCGATTTTTCAGATCCAGGACCTACCTTAAGCTAAAACTTAACGGGGGGATTTTTTCTTAATTTTTCAGGAGGAATTTTAAGACATTCTTGTTTACCCAGGCATTTGATGGATGAAAGAATCTACAGATGAAACTCGAAAAATTAGAATATTGTGGAAAAGTCCATTTATGTACGCAATTGTTTTCATTAGCTACTGGAGTTTAATGTATGAGATAGACTCATGACATGCAAAGCGAGATGTGTCAAGACTTTGTCATAATTGTGATGATTATGGTGCACAGCTGATGAAAAACCCCAAATTTGAAATTGTTAATTTGGGGTTCTCATCAGCTGTACGCCATAATCATCACAATTAAAACAAATAAAGGCTTGACATATCTCGCTTTGCATGTCATGGGTCTATCTCATATATTAGTTTCACCTTTTAAGTTGAATTACTTAAAGAAATGAACCTTTCCATGATATTCTAATTTTTCAATTTTCACCTGTATTCCTGACAACCCTGATATCACTTGCTGAGAGAACGGCCTTGGCCCAGTATACCTGAAGGAGCATCTCCACCCCCATCATTCAGCACAGACACTGAGGTCCAGCTCTAAGGGCCTTCTGGTGGTTCCCTCCCTGCAAGAAGTGAGGTTACAGGAAACCAGGCAGAGGGCCTTCTCGGTAGTGGCACCTGCCCTGTGGAACGCCCTCCCATCAGATGTCAAGGAAATAAACAACTATCTGACTTTTAGAAGGCATATGAAGGCTGCCCTGTTTAGGGAAGTTTTTAATGTTTGATGTTTTATTGTGTTTTTAAAATTCTGTTGGAAGCCACCCAGAGTGGCTGGGGAAGCCCAGCCACATGGGCAGGGTATAATAAATTATTATTATTATTATTATTATTATTATTATTATTATTAACAACTTATATGTGTATGTAAATACAAACATGCTCCTCCAGAAGGTTGCCCAGAATGGAACATGGCATTTGGGGCAAAAAAAGGAGTTCCCTGCCCCAATTTACAATCTATGGGGTTGACTGTAGGACAAATTTATGTAAAACTCACCACCCTTTGCTGAGAAGCCAAGATGATACCATTTCAAATACTGGAAGAATGTAACAATATCTTCCCTCCTGCTTCCAAGAAATTGTTGGCTCTGATCTCTTGGGCGCCTCCTGGTCCCATGGGGAAGGTGGCCTTGTTCACAAGACTGAGCTAATTGACGGTCTGTTGAAAGATTGATCTCATGGGACCGAGTTCAATACATGCCTAGGCCCCCAAATCAGGGTGGGAACCAATTAACTGTGTTGTGCAGTAAATATTCATGGAAAATGTAAGTTTGTTATGCAAGTGAGATAATTGGAACTGACCGAGGGTTTTGAATATCCAAAAGTTAAACCTCCATGGGGGCCCATTGTTCACATACATGAGCATGCATATGGAATAAAACCAGTACTTTGTAAGCTCCCTGGGGCAGGGACTTGAATTTCTCTTATGTTAATAGGTAAAGCGCCATGTACAATTATGGTGCTATGGGCAGGATCCAAGTTAAATTTAAAATGCCTTATTTTAAATTCCTGTTGATTTAAATCGGACAGCTAATATATACACACACACACACACACATACATACATACATACATACACACACACCGTACTTTTTAAGAATGTCAGACATCAGTAAACGCTGGTTGGTGAAGCATCTGGTTTGAAAATTCTGCCTGAATAATAAGAGTTTTTAGAAGATGTCCGAAAATGAGCAGGGATGACTCCTTACGAACTTCTATTGGCAAGGAGTTCCGCAGGGCAGGGTCACAAGGCAGTAAAAGCTCAGGCCCTGGTAAAAGGCTAGCTGAACTTCAGGGTCATGTGGGATCACTAAAAATGACCCACAAGAAGACCCCAGCAACCGAGGTGGAACATGAGGGATCAGGCAGTGCTTAAGGTTTATGCTGTAAACCGCTTTGAGATTTTTATTTAAAATATAAAGCGGTATAGATTTATTTTTTTAAAAAAGGTACTATGGGCCGAAGTTGTTAAGGTCACTGGTCTTCAGCTGGTGGGGTGGACAACCCACTACTGAGTTGCAGCCTGATCCAAGGTGGGTCACAATAGGCGTGCTACCACCATGCAAATATATGGTAAAAGGTTAAGAAATGGGTCCCCAAATGCATGGGTTCTGAATCTGCAAAGGTTGAAGATACCTGCTTTAGGTCCCTTAATTACGTACATGATTAAATTATCAAATCTCTAATTTGCATTAGTGGGACTTAAATATGGCTGCATTGGGCTGGATTCGCATTCTACGAAGAAGTTCGGAGTATGTTCATACACGTTTAATGTGCAATCACCACATTGCCAGTGCTTTAGTTTTAACCCATATTTGTGTGGCAGTTATCATTAATGCATCTGCACCTCTTCTTTCTTTTTTTTTGGGGGGGGGGGTGGAAACAGTTGACGCACCACCCCCCTGCTTTGCCCTCTAACAGGCCCCACCGCAATTGGAACCCACAAACTGTTTCGAATTCAGCTCCGGCTTGTTCATACAGTGACGATATCATCATGAGAGCGTACAGGGACAAATTCAAAACGCAGTAGACCTGTTGAATTTTTAATTTTACTTGAGAAATGGCTGTGCATGTTCTTACTACTTGCAGTCATTATAGCTGTTGGCCAAGACTCGTGTGGGCAGCAGGAGGCAGAGAGATGCCATCAATGATGGGCAAAATATTCTTGCATTACAGGGGTTTGGAGCCTCCGTTCTATGATTCTCTCCATCCTGGTAAGCCAAGGACTCATAACCAGCCAGGCAAAAGCATTCAACACGGGTGGGGAGGTTGTGCAGCCTGCATGAGAGAGTCCTGAGGGGCTAGATACGAGGCCTGGAGAACTGCATTTGGCATGCAGTCTGGAGGTTCCCCACCCCTGGCTTAGCTATTTGTTGACTTACTGTTTTTGGAATTTAAAAATTGAAATAAATAAAGCCCAGTAGTTGCTCGGCTCTTTCTCCACCATTAGGCTAAATGCACAGGAGGAGGACCCTTGTGAGGCAGAGAGCAGAAGCAAAGGTGAACATGGTGATTTTATATCGGCAGCGCTAACAGATAATTTTAAGTGGCACCCTATGTTAAAAAGTCAATTTGGCTAGTACTGTCTAGCGCATGGGTAGGCAAACTAAGGCCCAGGGGCCGGATCCAGCCCAATCTCCTTCTAAATCCGGCCTGCGGGCCCAGTCTGGGAATCAGCGTGTTTTTACATGAGTAGAGTGTGTCCTTTTATTTAAAATGCATATCTGGGTTATTTGTGGGGCATAGGAATTCGTTCATTCCCCCCCCCCAAAAAAATTATAGTACGGCCCTTCAGAAGGTCTGAGGGAGAGTGGACCGGCCCCCTGCTGAAAAAGTTTGCTGACCCCTGGCCTAGCATTTGGAAGGCACTGGGGGTGACCTAGAGACCCTCCTTCACTTTTCTCCAGTCTTTCCAGGGGGACACATTTAGTAACATTAAGTAACTGGAAGCTGCAGGTTAGTGCCGAGTGCTGCAGCACAATTACTGACAGGGGTGAAGCGTTGTCAGCCTGTAACCCCTGTGCTCAGAGATCTGTACTGGCTGCCGATTTGCTACTGTGTCAGGCTCAAGGTCTTGTTTCTGTTAGTATAACAGTCCCGAGCCACAAGGATGCTAGGTTGGCTTCAACTAGGGCCAGGGCCTTCTCAGTACTGGCCCCGACTTGGTGGAACAGTCTGGCACAAGAGACCAGAGTCCTGCGGGAATTGGCATCTTCCCGCAGGGCCTGCAAGACGGAGCTGTTCCACCTAGCCTTTGGGTTGGTTTCAGTTTAACCCTGATGTTTCGTTCTTTTGGTGTGATTGGTGGGCTACTTAAAAATGAGGCTGCAGTTTAGATTTAATTTTAAATTGTATTTTAATCTGTATTTTAATGAATTGTTTTATGTTTTTGTTGTGATTTTATTGGTGTTAGCCGCCCTGAGCTGGGTTTGGCGGTGTATAAATTATTATTATTATTATTATTATTATTATTATTATTATTATTATTATTATTATTTATTATATACAGTACAGTGAATTCATTTAGCAACTTGGGACCAGTTTACCCATGAGATCGCCTCACCCCTTTTCTTTCAGCAGAACTAGCACTGTAAGAACTTGATCTTTTAGTGTGGCAGCACCAACATTTTGCCTATTGAGATCAGGCAGGCACCTTTACTGTACTCTTTGCAGCACATTTTTATTTGGACAAGACAGATGCTTAGAAAGTGTCAGTTTTAATTTCCTTTTCAGTCTATTCCTCTTTTAACTTTTTGAAAGATTTAAACTATTGTTGTTAATGTTTTCTTACTGATAATTTTATTGTTTTATATTTTATTGTAAACCACGTTGTTGTTGTTGTTGTTGTTGTTTTACAGCCAAGAAGTGTATGCCTTTTAAAAATAAATAAATAAATAAACAAACACAGTGGCTTAAAGGATGAAGGCATATGCCTAAAGCTCATTTGGTGACTTGGAGTCACTAGTCATGACTCGGCCTAACCTACCTCGCAGGGTTGTTGTAAAGATACAGTTGAGGGGACAGAAGGAGCCATGTATGTCACCCATAGCTCCTTGGAGGGAAGGTGAGAGATGAATCAGACAAGCATATTGATATCTAGGGTTGGTTTTGTGGTGGTGGCTGTTGTTGATACCGTGTTGTATCCAGTGTAGCAGTAAGTTCAACTCGCTTGTTTTGTGGGCAAAATTGTTTTGCGCTGGTGGAACACTTTTGTAAAAGCAGCTTGCTGGCAACTCTGTTGTACAGTAGAGTGTGCAATCTGTTGCACGATGAGTCTCCACTAGTGCAATTGTTGCATCGGATTGCTCTGTTGTGCAACATTAAAACCCACAAGTCCGCTAGCACAACAGCCCTTATACTGGTAGACAGAGAATACTGGATACATACTAAGATCACTACTGTATTTCTAATTGTCTTGATTCCCCCCCTCCCCCAATTGCTATACTTACCGTTCATTTGCTATATAACTTTGGGAGGGAAAGTGGGATGCAAATAAACAGACAAAGAATATAGTTGTAGTGAACAACTTATCCTCCCCATCACTTGCCAGGGTTTAAAAGAGGCTGCCTTTGAAAATTCTACCCTTTTCGCACTTTGCCTGCCAAAGAAGTGACAGAGGACTTTAAATCATTTGGGTTAAACTACTTTAGACATGAACTCTTGTGTTCTCTGTCCTGACACTGCATTTGAAGCAGTATAGTACCACACTGTACAGTCACAGCTTCTCCCCCTCAAAGAATACTGGGAGCTGTAGTTTGATAAAGGTGCTGATAGCTGTCAGGAGAAGACCCTGGTCCCCCTTACAGAGCTACAATTCCCAGAGTTCCTGGGGAAAGAGGGATGGACTGCTAAACTAGTCTGAGAATGGTAGCTGTGTGGGGGGCGGAATGGGGGTGGTGGTGTCCTAACGCCTCTCGGCACCCTTAATGAACTACACTTCCCAGCATTCTTTGTGGGGTAAGCCTTGGCTGTGTTAAAAGTGGCAGGATGATACCGCTTTAAATGTATAGTGCAGATGAGGCTTGTTGTCTTTGTCCATGGAGTTTGAATTATGGTGCTGGAGGAGACTCCCATGGACTGCAAAAAGATCAAACATATCCATCCATAAAGAAATCAGCCCTGAGTGCTCACTGGAAGGGCAGATCCTGAAGTTGAGGCTCCAATACTTTGGCCACCTCATGAGAAGAGAAGACTCCCTAGAAAAGACCCTGATGTTGGGAAAGATGGGAGGGCACAAGGAGAAGGGGACGACAGAGGATGAGATGGTTGGACAGTGTTCTTGAAGTGACTGGCATGAGTTTGGCCAAACTGCGGGAGGCAGTGGAGGATAGGGGTGCCTGGCGTGATCTGGTCCATGGGATCACGAAGAGTCGGACACGACTGAACAACAAGCAGATGAGGCGTTATATAAACCAGGAAGCGCCCGCTATCTACTACACTTCAGGTTGCTTCTCCCCGTCAGTGGAGGAGGTGAAGTTTGGGTTAGAACCTGCTGCCATGGCTTCCCTGCAGTCGGGCGGGCACCAGGGTGTCCTCCTTCGCTTCGTGGGTCAGCCTTTCGGGATCACAGGAAAGGTTAATCTGCCGTCTAGACGACTTTGCCAAGCCTTTGGGTGCCCGTCCTTGCCCACGCCGCCCTGAAGGAGGGCAAGGCGGCAGTGCCAAGCCGGAGGTCGGGGAGGGGGGAGCGGCGCTTGCGCCAACACCCTCCCCTTTCTCTCCCCCCCCCGGCACCGCTTTGGTTTGCGCTGCTTTCTGCTAAAAGGCGCGCAAAAGAAACAGAAGCAAAAAAAAAAAAGTTGTGAGGCGAGAGGAATGCGAGGAGACGCGTCGTGCGCGCGAAGAGGGAACTCGCGTCTCCCTCTCTCTCTCTCTCTCCCCCTGTGTGTGTTTTTTCCAACCGGGTTTTGTTTTGGCTAAATTTCCCCCCACTTCCCTCTCGCGAGAAAGGAAAGAGGGAGGGGGGCTGTAAAGACGCCGCGCAGACGATACTTGCAGAGGTGGGGGGGGGAGAGAAGGGAATAGAAAAAAAAGAGGGGAGGGGAAAAGGAGGAGGAGAAGGAGGCGAAGGAGGAGAAGGCAGACTGAGGAGAAGGCAGACTGAGGAGAGCAAGGAAGGAAGAAGGGGACGGCAGGCAGCACAAGCAGTACTGGATGCAGCGGTCACGGCTGGCAGAGCAGCCCTCCTCGCACCACCTCGGCCGGCAGCAGCAGCCTCAGCAGGAGATTCTCCCGTGGGCGCAGGTCCTTCAAACCTTCGAGGCTTTCTCTTTGAAATAAAACGGGGTTGGGGGGGTGGGAAGAGGGGAGCTTTGAAGCACATTCCCCAGAGGTGTCCCACAAATGACAGGCGCCTCCTGGAAGACGCTTGGCTGGCTGAGGAGAACTTTTGGCGCGGGGAGGTTCTTCGCTCGGGAGCGCTGCTCGGATGCTCCGGCGAGGCGAGCTCAACTGAAGAGAAGGGCGCCCGGCTCGGCGCTCCCCCGGCGGAGCGGGGAGGCGGCGGGAGGCAGCATGCATGGCCAGAGAGGGACAGCCAGGAAAGGGTGGCGGTGGCGGTTCTGGGAGCGAGCCTGTTGCCGGTGGCGCCGAGGCGATGCTGTCGCTTCTTTCTCCATCTAATAACGGTTCCTTTTTCTCTCTCCCTCTTTCCTAAGCTAGCCAGTGGAGAGTCCCTGCTGAAGCCGAGCTGCCCCGGGAGCGGAGGAGACAGGCAGGCAGGCAGGCAGGCGGGCGAGCCCCCTTGCAGCGGCGCGGGCGCGATCCGAGTGCAAGGAGGGTGGGTGGAAAGCTTGGAAGACGAGGAGAGGAGCCGTCGCCGCCGCCGCCACCACCACCGGCAAGATGCGGCCGGCCGGGCTGCTGCTGCTGAGGTTCACGCTGGGATTTATTGTGCTGCTGGTCGCCTGCTCTTCCCTTCCGGGCGGAGGGGCTGCCGAAGGCAGTTTGGAAACGGACGTGGTCGCCGCCGCCGCCGCGAAGGAAACCAACAGCCGAGCCAGCCGGTCCAAGAGGAGAGGGCAGGCGGGAGGCGCCGCGGGGCACGATGCGCTCAAAGGGTAATTGCCTGGAATGACGCGCGGGACGGTTGCCCGGCCGGTACGCGGGGAGGGAGGGGAAGGGGACGTGAGAAGAAGTTGCCTGATACCCAGGTCAGACTGCTTGCCAGCCTAGCCCCGTACGGTCTGCTCTGGCTGGCAGCTGCTCTCAATAGGTCTTTCCCCACCATCAGCTCACCGATCTTCTTAAAACTGGGTTTGAACCTGGGGCTTTCTTCTGCATGCTGCTCCTCTGCTAGGATGCCAAAGTTCCAGGACTGCTCCAGGTTCACTCCTTGCCTTGCATTAGAACACATGCCTTGCATCCAGAAGGGTTCGATTCCGGGCAGCTTTACCACAAAGGATGTTAGCCATGGTGGGAAATACCCGCTTTGGCAGAGTCCCTCTGCGCTAGATGGTCAGATTCCCATGCAATGCAAAAGTGAGCTTGGCAGCACTCCTCCTCCTCCTCCTCCTCTTCTATTTTTTTCTGACATTAGCTGACATGGGCTAGAGCAGGGGTGACTGCTGTACTACAGCTCCCATCATCCTTGACCATTGGCCATGCAAACTGGAACTGGTGGAAGTTGGACTTCCTTGTTAGAATGAACCCCTTGGATGTGACAGGTTTCTGTTGGTTTTCCTGAGCTGAACCCTGAAAAAACAACCTAGCAATAAATGATTAAAGTTCCCTGGGCAGGTACAGGTTCTTTCTCTGTCTGTCTGTTGTGTTGTAGAGTTATCCCTACATTCCGGTAATTAAGGAACTGTAGCTCAGGGATGTACTTTGCAGGCAGAAGGGAACCATGTCCAACCCCTGGAACGTCCAGCTCAAAAGAATCAGGTAGCTGGCAACATGAGACGACCATTGCAAAAAAATACTGGGCTACATAGTCTGACCTGGTATAAAATATTGGGCTACATAGTCTGACCTGTATTGATTAGGGAATGGGCTTTATTCACAAGGACTGTCAAGGTTGGGGTATTGCTGGAGAAAGCAGATCCTGGTGTACCTTTTGGGTGGATAGTGTGGGGAGAGTTTGACTGGTATCTGGCCCACCTGGTGTGTTGCTAAGTCATGCCACCTTCCCTTCCTTTTGAAATCTGTAGACAACTCTTGGTTTAAAGTAGGAGTTTAGCTTCCCACAACATGTACCCATTTTTCCACTCTTGCCTATGGACAAATATATTTGGGGGGGGGGGAGCAGGGTATGTATGTGTGAATGCTTAATGCACTGGTGCAGTGATATTATAAATTGCACCGTTGGCTTAATTGGAGACATGATAGCTTAAAAAGATGGTTTTGCCTAAGTAACTCCCTCCACACCTACCAACAAGCTACTCAGTGACCAAACTATGGCGAGAGTATACTGGCTCATGACCACTTTGCTCCTCCCTGGCCCTTTTATCTCAGCACGGCATGGGACCTTAGACAAGTTTAGCTTTGCATGTTGCCTCAATCTGGAATCGTGGTTAATCTCTCCCCTAAACCACAAGCCAAGAACTACAAGGACTACAGTTTTGGCTTAGCTGCCAAATTGCACTGAGCTGAAAGAACTGGGGAAGAGCAAAGTGGCTGTGATCGCCTCCCTGGAAGCCAATGCTTTTGTGCTTAGCCATGGTTTAGCTTGGCATTACTTGCGAATGCTGCTTCTAGATGGGTCAGGAGCAGGGCAACTTGACACAAATGTTTAGTGCAGATGTATTGGTTGTATGGGATACGTTGTATCCTTTGAGTAGCTCCAAGCTTGTTAGTCATTTTAATGTGCACCTCAGCTGCATATGTGTGGTCTTGTGCAAACCTTCCTCCACCCATACCCTGACAGCTAGTGCAGAATGACTTTCAGGTGGATTGTGCCCTTGCATTGGGAATTAATCTTCCTCCAAATTGGGGTAGCTACTGATCCTGGAGTGAGTGGTCAGTAGCAGATGCTGTTGCTGACCTGCTGCATACTGGGAGGTAGCAGGCAAGGGAGTGGGCAGTTTGGTGCGGTGGAAACCTACTGGCAAGAGTGCCAGATTGGCTCCACGGTATTTTTGCACCTGCCAACCTCACTCTCTTCCTTCCCCCTCTACCTCCTGGTAAGCTGTGGTGATGTGACCAACCCAGAGGTCAGGTGAGTGTCAGTGCCCCACCATGGTGGGTATTCTTTTATCCCTTCTTTCTTCTTCAGAATGCGCCTGGGCTCACTTGCTAGAGTCAGCTACAGCTATCCGTTCCGCCAGCAGCTTTGGCATCTCATTCTGTCAATTTGCCCTCTTGTTTATCTTGCTTAAACTCTACAGTTGCAATCCTATGCAAACTCACCCGGACTGGGATGAAGCCCCATTTAACCCAGAGTGACTTATGTATGAATGGACACATGCTGTAAGTGGCTTGCATGTGGAACATCTAGATTGGTGGCAGTTGGTGGATGCATCCTCCTTGTTCTGTGTTTGGAGGCAAGAGAGGAAGGGGTTGATTTCCTTTATTTGCAATGCCAGAACAGGGAAGTATGATCTTGCAGAGCATCAGTGGGTGCTAATTGTTTGTTTGTTTGTTTTGCAAATTTGACAAGCTAACTCAAAGCAGAGATGGTTTTTTGAAGAGGGGAGGAGTGTGTGAGAGAGAATGTTCAATGTGTGTTTCATGTAAGATTGCTAAAGAATACAGTCTTGACTAGCCTTGTGACCTCATAAGACTTTCCAGTTTGATCAGAATTGTGAATTTTGGATTTTTCTGTTGCTGGGGAGGCTGCGATATGTACAAAGTTGGAGTGCATGGAAATCAATTAGTGTTGCCTTCTGAATGTTGCTTGCTATCTTCTGGATAACTCCTTTGCTGATCTCCTATAAAAATGGTTTGGGGATCAGTTTAGCACAGGACTGGGGAACTGTAGAGTTGCAAGGGACCCCACGGATCATCTAGTCCAGTGATGGCCAAACTTGGCCCTCCAGCTGTTTTGGGACCACAACTCCCATGATCCCTAGGTAACAGGACCAGTGGTCAGGGATTATGGGAACTGTAGTCCCAAAACAGTTGGAGGGCCAAGTTTGGTCATCACTGATCTAGTCCAACCCCCTGCAATGCAGGGATATGCAGAAACCTGAAACCTTGGCATTATCAGCACCATGCTATAACCAACTGAGTTATGCAGGCTGCTGTGACCCTGGATTGCACTTCCCACCATCCCTGTGCATTGACTGTGAAGGGCGGAGCTGGTGGAAGTCCAGCATCTGAAGGGCCACAGGTTCCCCCACTCCTGCTTCATTTTACTCTGTTTCCTTTTCATAGTATATGATGACTGCAGGAATTGCATTCTTCCAGTGTTTTGTGCTCATCTTTTGGTTTTGCCTTACCAAACTGTTTTGTGGTGTTACACGGCTGCACAGGCTAATATTTGGTATGTCCATGATGTGATGTTTCACATGAGTCCCTGGGCTGCCTTCCCAGTGCCATTCCTTTTGACTCCAAAGTTGTCAAAACTCTGGCAAGAGGAAGCCACCTTAAGTGAATGTGAAAAATAGTTTAAGCCTCCTTTAAGCATTACCAAGAGGAAACAAAGCCAGGAAGGTTATATTCTTTAGTTGTTTACTTTGCAAAGAGGCAATTGCTAAATATCCTATGGTCCTCAGTTGAAGTAAGCTTTGCAGGGATTCATGAATTAATTTAAATCTGCCTTTCACACACTAATTTTAATGGAGCTTGACAGGATTATAGGTAATAGGTTTGATATTATAAGGTTCAGTTACAACATATCTGAAGAAGTCTGCATGCACACGAAAGCTCATACCAAGAACAAACTTAGTTGGTCTCTAAGGTGCTACTGGAAGGATTTTTTGATTTTATATTTTGTTTTAACATAATTTTAAGTTTCCCTGTCTCTTCCTTTTTCTCCCTTTCTGTTCCTTTGTGTATGTCCTGTATTATTTTGTGGGTATCTTTTAGATCAGTTTAAGAATGCTTGCATTGATTAAGCAAGGAAATAGAACCAGGATGACATACCAGTAGTTGCTGGAGTGTTGAACTAGGACCTGGGAGACTGGGCTCCATATCCCCACTCAGCTATGAAGCTCACAGATGACCTTGGGTCTCTCAGCCTAACCTACCCCACAGGGTTGTTGTTAGAAAAGAACCATGTATGCCACTTTGACCTCCTTAGAGGAAAGGTGGGATATAAACATAACAAGCAAACCAACCAACCATTGAATGAAACATTATAATCAAGGTAGGGTGTCTGATGTCTCCAGTGCAAATTACTTTTTTTCCCCCAAAGGTGAACTAGTACAGCAATGTGTGAGATGCTCAGTCTCCATGTAAAGTGTTAAGTGCTTTGAATAACTCGAGAACACAATAAGAGTCTGCTGGATCAGGCCAATGGCCCATCCAGTCCAGCCTCCTGTTCTCATAGTGGCCAAGGAGATGCCCCAGTGGGAAACCAGTTTTGGAGCTATTTTTAAGGAAATTCTCCAAAATCTACACTTCCGACATGGGTTGCCGTACATCCGGATTTTCCCGGATATTTCAGAGATTTCCGCCCGGAGACACTGTTTCTGATGCCTGAATCCTGGGTATGTCTGGGGAATTCCAGGCGTATGGCAACCCTAGCGCAAGAGCCCTCTCCCCTCCTGTGGTTTCCAGCAACTGGTATTCAGTAGCATTGCTGCCTCCAGCTGTGTAGGTAGAGCATAGCCATCAGGGCTTTCTAGTGCATTGGAGATATCCACCGAGTCCCAGCTGGCGCCTGCTCTTCTCCCTGACTTCCACATCAGTTCCTTTTCCATCTGGCTCTGTGCAGCTGGGAATCGGAAGGGCTCTTTGGTTGCTGCTGTGAGTACAATGGGTCGGTGCAACATAATGTTGCATCATGCTTGCAGCAGCGAGTCTTATTGGCACATGATCCTGGTGAAGAAAGGCTTAAGATAGGAATGGATGGTGAAGCACTCCCCCCCCCCCAAAAAAAACCCCAGAGTCATTTTTGTTCAGACGGAAATTCCCAGGTGTCAGAAAAGGTTATTTATGGTATGCCGCTACTGCAGCCTGTGTTTTGTTAGCCAAAAAAATGAGCTGCCTCCCAACTAAAGAAGAATGGCAACTTAAACTGTTGGAAATATGTGCGGCTTGTGGATCTAACATATAGAATAAGAGAACAAGAAGAACATATGTTTAAAGAAGACTGGAAAATGTTTATTGAATATATGGGGGGATATTGTGTACACTTGAAAATGTTGGCAGCATTAAGATAAATTCAACAGTGTAAATAAGTTTTGATGGATGCAATAATGGAATACTGAATGGCTTGGTTTATATAAAATATGCAGGGATTTTTGTTATGCAAAAGGAACCATGGAAGGAGAAGAAGGGAAGTCATTGATATTTTAAGGTTGGTTAAATGAATTTTCTAAATTGTAAAACAGAAAATTTTATATATATATATATATATATATATATATATATATATATATATATATACACACACACACACACACACACACACACACACACACATATGATAGGTAGGGTGAACCATGTGGCCCAACAGATGTTGCCTGACTACAACTCGCCTCATCCCTGACCGTTTGACAGACTGCCCAGGGCTGATGTGGGCTGCAGTGTTGCAGGTTCCATATCCTTGGCCTAGCCGCCTTAGAAAGGACCATAGAGTTGGAAGTGACCCTTGGAATCATCTAGTCCTACTTTCTGCAATGCAAGAATATGCAACTGTCTCTTACGGGGATCGAACCTGCAACCTTGGTGTTATCAGCACCACGCTCTAGCTAATTGAGCTATCCAAGCTATGCCATTGGTAGTTGCTTGTCTCTGGAGATCCTGGGACTGAGTGGCCTCATGGAAGCAGTGCCAGCAGGCGCTGTGTGCCTCTTTATTTCATGGTATAGGTGGACACTAGAGATAATGTTGAGGACAAGCAACGGGCTTGACTCCCAGGTCTGTTGTAACCTCCTGTCCCCTTTTAAGGCTAGTCTGTTGTTAGTCCTCCCAGAGAAGATGAGCCTGTGTTTGGGCACGTTCATTGGCAGGTTAGAATTGAGAACATAAAATGAACCAATGGCCCATCTAGTCCTCTTCTCATAGTAGCTAATAATGTCTCTGACAGTGAGGCAGAACGCAGCCATTGTTAACTGACTGTGTTTTCTGGTTTAGACAATGAGCTGTATTCAGTGCTAATCCTACTCTGAGTAGACCCGTTTAAATTAATGAAGCTAAAATGGCCATTACTACTTTTTAACTGGGCATGGAATACTAACTTTGAAATACATTTCAACTTAGTAACCTCCTTGGCGGGAGCTACTTAACAGTATTAGAGGATATCATTAAAATTTCCACAGTCTTAACAGAAGCCCTAAATACTTAATACCCCCTTTTTGGGGGTTCAAGTTAAAGTTGTTGAGCTTTATTTAAAGAAGGAGCCCATTTTGGGGGACGGGGTTTGGGTCAAAGTTGTTGAGTTTTTTTCAGGGAGGAGGTAAAATGTTGAGCTTTTTTTAGGGGAGCCACAGTTGTTCAGCTTCTTTGGGGGGGGGGAGCCAATGATCTACCAGTGATCTACTGCAGAGGTCCAGTGATCTCCTGGTAGATCACGATCAACCTGTTGGACACGCCTGCTTTAAGTAAACTGGCCCCAATCTGTTAAGGGCTTTATATACCAATTCTAACACTCTGGATTTGACCTGCTAACAAATTGGAACCCCTTGTAAACCTCTGAACAGGGATTTGGTGTGCTTGACAGGGTTTCACTCCTGTCAACAACTGTGCTGCTGCAGCATTCTGCTCAAACACCACTTTCTCGACCAAGTACAAGGGAAATCTCACATAGAGCTCGTTGCCATAATCCAATATTGAAATCGGCGAGAAATATCACGAATGAACAATATTAGCAGCTATAGATACAGTGAGAATGTTTTGCATACCGGTAAATCATAGTTAAAACAAGATGAGAAAGCACAGGGTACAATTTGGCCAAACCCATCGTATCTAAGGCCCTACACTTTTCAAAGGGCGGTGGGGAGGACAGTTTTGAGACTGCTGTTAATCCCCCCTCCCCACTGAAATAGTGGGTCTTTTAAAAAGTTTTTGACTTTGTATCCTCCTCAGATTTTGCAAGAAAATGCATACACTCCCCCCCCCCAAGTCCATTCTTCTCCAAAGTACAAATATATTCCGAGACCTAAGAATTACAGTATAAATCATTAGCAGATGCGGGTAGACTTTTGTTTTCATGTAACTGTAGTTTGGATAGAAAGAGCAGCGGGTGGATTGTTGGGGGGGGGAGTAGACTCCATCTGTTTTTAGAAAGTTTTCTGACTTGACTCTCAAGCATATGAACAGAAAGAGCTTCTTGAAACATTTCAGAAGAATAAAAAGAGTTTAAATCTCATGGTGGTTGTGCTTTTTTTTTAAACTGTCAAATCTGGTCAGTTTTTTTTTAAAACCACCTGGACTGCTATGTGTAGTGCAGAATTACTGAACTGGTGTTCATTTGAATGTTGAGATCTCATGACCCAGCATTTTAAGCCCTGCTTTGAAACAGGGTCTTCTACATGGTATGGGCTAAAAAAAGCCATCCTGATACAGGGTTTAGCTTCGTATGCAGGAGTGCCAGCTTGGCCCTGCAACCGTGGGTGCCCAAGGCCATGGGTGCCACACAGCGTGCATGGCCCTGGCATTGAAATTTGTGGGTGCCTGCCCAGCCCCTTCATGGGCAATTCTGTGGGTGCTTGGAGCCCCAGAGCCCCAGGGGGTTGGCACCTCTGTGTGAAAGGAAGATGGGGAGGAGATATGTGAGTATAACATCACCCTGGGACCGTTGTGGAGATCTCAGCTTGTTCACATGATTGATTATCCTAATATAATTGTGGCAAGAATAGCAGGTTTGTTGCTTCCTGATGATGTGCAGTGCTGACTGGATTGCAGTATTTCGTAGAAGTGTACTGAAGAATCTGCAGAGGTAATGTTGTTTGAACCTCTTGTCCACTTGAGGCAGGTTGTTGCTGGACCCATCTCCCATCATTACCATGACTATTGGCCGTGCTGGCAGGGGCTGATGGGAGCTGTAGTCCCAACAAGATTTGAAGGGCCCCAGGTTATTCATCACTGATGTGCATAGTCATGGTTAGATAAGGAATATTCTTGCAGCAAATGGGCCAGATTCCAAATTTATTTTTGTTTTGTTTTAATATTTCCTTCCATGTGTTGCCTAATGAAACAAGGCCTCATGTTTCGTTTCACTCCATGATTATCCAAAAGTTGCTACTGAATATCTTGCAGGAATAAGTGGGCAAATATCATGAAATGTGATGCGGTAAAATGAGAACTCCTGACTCTGTTTTTATTTCTTATTAACACTTCTATTCCATTTTTACACCATGGAACTCAAGGCACAGTAAGTACATTGTTCCCCTCCTCCATTTTATCCTCACAACAACCCTGTGAGGATCGCCCAGTGAACTTCATGGCTGTGAATTTGAATGTGTGTCTTTTTGGTTCAGCACTCTAATCCTGGCTTGTGAATGAGCCCACAGATGTTACTTGCTTTGAGGATTTCTTACTAGCCTTCTAAAAGTCTTGTAGGTTGTGTTATTTCGTTCTAACTAAAAGAATTGTCTTCTATCAGCAGACTGGAGGAAGAGGAACAGACTAACCTGTCCCTCTTGTGCTAGCCTGTTAACATTTCCAGTCTGGTTGTGGAGGAAGGGTCTTTTAAGTCTTCTTAAGGGACCCCTGACCATTAGCTCCAGTCGCGAATGACTCTGGGGTTGCGGCGCTCATCTTGCTTTATTGGCCGAGGGAGGCGGCATACAGCTTCTGGGTCATGTGGCCAGCATGACCAAGCCGCTTCTGGCGAACCAGAGCAGCGCACAGACACGCCATTTACCTTCCAGCCAGAGTGGTACCTATTTACCTACTTGCACTTTGACATGCTTTCGAACTGCTAGGTTGGCAGGAGCAGGGACTGAGCAACAGGAGCTCACCCTGTCACGGGGATTTGAGCTGCCAACCTTCTGATCGGCAAGCCCTAGGCTCTGTGGTTTAGACGACAGCGCCACCCGCATGTCTTCCTTAGCTGCCTCCGACTCTAGATAAAGCTTGGATTTTGATGGAGTATTCAGCATTTCAGGAATTGTGTGTGTGAGTGAGTGAGTGAGTGAGTTGAGTAATTACATAAATTTACTATCCCCATGTCTGCCAAAAAGACTTGGAGTGTGTTGTGAAATTTCTGGAGTCAGAGGGGTGTCTCATCCAGTGGTGACGGGCTGTTCTTTAATTCCCTCCATAGCTTCTTACACTTCCTATGATTTGCAATTAAGGTTAATACAAAAAATGCAAATTAAGAAAATATCCTTCATATTACGCTTCTAAAATTCATACTTGTCCCGCTTTTCTCTCCAGAAATGCAATTTGAAATGCAGGCTCCTCTCACTTCTGTGGTTCAAATCCCACTTGATTTGTTAAGGGCTAGTCTCTCAAATATCTCAGTGGTAACTGTAATATCCCAGTTTATAATTAAGGCTTATGTTTTTTTTTTCTCATTTCCAACCAATATTTACCACTAAAAGCCTGCTTGAGAAAATCAGACTTACCATACTGGTAAATATTGGTTTAGGCGGGAAAAACCTCAAATGCTCTTTCGTTCAGCTTCTGGCTGGCACAGCTGGCTGGCTGTTTTCATTGCTGACAGTGCCATGCTATGTACCCAGGCAGAGTTGGATGGCAAGATGCCTTTGAAACTGGGGGCAACATGTCAAGTCAGATGAATGCCAGAAAGGTGTACTTTCTAACGTGACTCCTGCAGTTACAGGTAGGTAGCCGTATTGGTCTGCCATAGTCAAAACAAAATAAAAAATTAAAAAATTCCTTCCAGTAGCACCTTAGAGACCAACTAGGTTTGTTCTTGGTGTGAGCTTTCGTGTGCATGCACACTTCTTCAGATACATGCAGTGACTCCTGCATGTTGTCAGTGGGCAGCTTACCTTGCCTTTATGACACGTGCTTCCAGCAGACAAAAGGAAAACAAGAACACCAGCTCAAAAAATCCAGCAGAAAAGAAATAAGGGACTAAACGTCGGCTCCTTGAAATTGCCTTATGGATAATCAAATAGTCACATATTTGCTAGGGGTTCATACTGTGTTTGGATAACTAGAATGTTTGGATGACTGGGTTTTTATATCATGTGTGTTTTGTTGTATGCTGTTTGCCAGTCCTGGGTCTTACTGAGGCAATTGTATATAGGATCAGTGATCCTGGGGTCAAGGTCAAGTATTTATTTTTTTATTATATTGATTTATATCCTGCCTTTCCCCCAGATTGGGACTTAAGGTGGCTTACACAAATTAAAACAACACAGGTAAAATTCAGAAGGCTAAAAACATATAAAAGGTAATAGTTTAATTACTTTTTAACTATAACTATATCATTATATTTAACTATAATGATATAAACAATAATTAAAACAATATAAAAAAGCAGATCTATTAAAATAAAGGTAGTAAAAACAGCACAGCACTACTTAAAAACAGCCAGTACCCAAATGCCTGTCGAAATATAACAGTCTTCAGCTGCCTGCGCAAGGACAGGAAAGAGTGAGCCAGTCTAGCTTTTTCAGGAAGGGAGTTCCAAAGTCTGGGAGCAACCACCAAGAAGGCTCTCTCCATTGTTCCATTTCTGGAGGCTCAAACTTCCTTTCCTTGTTTTAGATAAATTCCTCATGATGATACTTCAGGGGCAAGGTTCCATATTCCTGACCCACACCCAGACATACTTAGCTTTTGCAGGGTAATCGCATCGAGTGCCTTCAAGCCCATGTCCTGGGACCATTGGGTTGCATCTCGTGTAGTGCCAAGTTAAATTTTATTTATTTGTTGAATGTATATCCTGCCTTTCCTCCCCAAAGGAGCCCAGGTGGCAAACAGCCTACAATTTAAAAAACAAAAGCAAAGGAAAAGCATTCTAAAACAGAGCCAAACATTCCAAAAACATGCAAATCGAAAACACCTAAAAGCAATTTCAACCAAAAACGTACCTCCATCCAACACACTTTGAAGTAAAGTCAGGTAGTGGTACTTGTTGTGCTGGCAGAATGCATAGCTGTCAACTTTCCCTCATTCCAGCGCTGTTTCCCACTGCAAAAAAAGGGAAGGTTGACAGCTATGGCAGAATGTTGTTGCACAAGGGGAAACAAGTGCATTTACAGATGTTTCACAACAAGCTTCCACTAGTGCTGGTGGCATTGGATTCCTTTGTTGTTCAACCTTTAAACTCTGACATCCCTTAGCACAAGGGCTCTTTGCACTAGCAGACCAAGAAGAACGGCTATGTCCTATTCTCTCCAAGGAGGCTTAGTGCAATACAATACAGTTTTTATTTTTGCAATGCTGCCTTTCTAGCCTGCCTCGATTTTACGATTGCTGTCATTGAGTAACATTCGAAACCACTATTTATGAATCAGGATCTTTTTGTTCTGTCCTTGGCAGCAGGCCATCCAGCAACGTGTTTCTTTTAACCCTCGTGTTCACTTAGTACAAATTGTGACTTGCTGCTTGTTTGTGTTGCATATATCTCACTTGAGCATCTTTGTGGGTGCAGCTGGGAAGCAGAGTTCTGTCAAGCTAAATCTGGCCACTATTATGTCTATTTTGTGTAGTGGAGCTACAGAGTTTGGTCATCTGCTTCCACATCAAAGCCTATAAAAGCTCTATGCTTTATAGCTATCTGGGTTCACTGGAAATATATACTGGTATATAGATAGAGAGAGCGTGCATACATAGCTAAGTGGTAGGGGAGGTGATTCCTTCTGGAGCTTGGAACACAGCCCATTAAAATAAAAAAGTAACACAATCCTATGGATGTTTACTTGGAAGTAATCCAGCTGCATTCAGTGGGACTTACTTACTTGTAAGTGTTTGAGGGAATGTTATGTCTACCAATACACACTTGCGGAGGAAGAGGGGGGGCGGTGGGAGCGTACCGCCCCCGGCAGCGTGATCCTCGTGGGGTTCCATCGCGGCTGGCCCCCCACCCGTGCTGGGCGCCCCGCCCCCGAAGGCGGCACGCCCCGCCCCCAGAATGCTCCACCACTGCCAATACATATATATCCCACTGAGTGTGGCTTACTCTTACTAAGCCTATTCTCAGTGTCAGCAGGTATAGGATTGCAACCATAGCTTTATAAATTCATTCCTAATGGACGTAAATGACAAATGAAAACAGAAAGGAGAGAGAGAAGAACAACACAAGCATTTTCATCCTTCAACTGTCACAAATTTGTCAGAGATATTGTCTAATTGGTGGTTATATACAGTAGTAGTTAATAGTTGCATTTATTGTGTGTGTATAGATATATACAGGGGTCACCAAACTTACCTGGCCTCGGGCCGGTTCCTCCGTCGCCAATCACGCAGAGGGCGGGGGATCGCACATCCATACACACATGAATTCGCTTTTTCCGGCGCGGCGCGGCACCGGAAATAGCTTGTGTGCATGCACACGGGCCTCCACAGACCCGGAAGTGTGCCAGAAATGATGCTTACGCATGTGCACAAGCTATTTCTGGTGCTGTGCTGTGCCAGAAGTGCGCTGGAAATGACGCTTGCACAAGTTATTTCTGGTGCCGCACCGACCCGGAGATGGGCAGCCACACCGCACCAGTAAGAGCTGGCGTCGGGGGCCCTCGGGGGCCGGATAATTGGCTCGCGTGGGCCTTAGTTTGGGGACCCCTGAATATATATACAGTGGTGCCTCGCAAGACGAAATTAATTTGTTCCGCAAGACTTTTCGTCTTGCGGAAATTTCGTTCCGTTTCCCATAGGAACGCATTAAAATTTAATTAATGTGTTCCTATGGGGAAAAAAGTCCAGGGGCCCCTTCTGACCGGCACCGGAGCCGCGCAGTGCTGCGTTTTAAGGCTGCAGCGAGCGAACAAGATGGCGGGCGCAATCCGACTCCACCCCCCCACCAGTACCTGAGCCGCGCGGCGCCGCGTTTTAAACAGCGCTGCTGTTTGCTCGCTGCAGCCTTAAAACGCGGCGCCGCGCCATACAGGGAGCTGTAAAGGCTTACCTTTTGGCTCCAGTCGGGAGGGGTGTTGTCCGATCGCGTCTATCTTGGATCGATTGTGCATGTCTGCGCAACTGTCAGGATCTGATTTTGAAGTTCCATTCTGCTAATGCATCCCCCTATATATCCACTTATTTCTTCCCAATCATCTGTAACAGATGTGAATAACCTTTGACCCTCCAGATGTTCTTGAACTACAACTCTCACCATCCATGGCTATTGACCATTCTTCTTGGGGCTGATAGGACGTACTTTAACAGCATCGGGGGGGGGGGGGGCAAGGGCTCTCCCTGCCCCATACCTGATCTGTAAATAAAGCCCAGTCTTTAAGAAAAGTCTTGACTCCATATAATTTACCTTAGTGAGTGTGAAGTGCTTGCTTAAAAATTATGTGCATTTAATCTATAGAAACTGATTTGGAAGATGAGCATGGAGAGGTAGAACACATGTTTTGCATGTGGAAGATTCCTGGTATAAGGCTGCTTTCTGCGTACATCCAACATGTA
This sequence comes from Lacerta agilis, assembly GCF_009819535.1. Lineage (NCBI taxonomy): Eukaryota > Metazoa > Chordata > Lepidosauria > Squamata > Lacertidae > Lacerta > Lacerta agilis. The sequence goes on along the minus strand of NC_046324.1, from coordinate 12,652,826 downwards.
CATCCAACACTGCAGAGGATTATACCCCCTCACTTTATTGTTTTTGTTATTTATTTAATGTATTTGTATCCCACCTTTCTCCCAAGCTGGGATTTTATGGTTTAGAAGCATAATTCTAAAATACAAACTAATAGACATAAACTAGTTAAAACCAATAGTTAAAATACATCAAAACGTATTTAGAACCAACAGTTTGCCCTGGCAGCGTTTTCAGTGATCAGCATTGTCTGCTCCTTGATTTCCAAAGGCCTGTCTGAACAGGATGGTTTTAGTTTGCCTGCAGAAGGGTAGCAAAGAGAGAGCCAATCTGGCCTCTCTTGGGAGAGAATCTCACAATATGGGAGCAGCCACCAAAAAGGCTCCTCCTAGTGTCACCACCGTGCTTCTGATGTTGATGCAACCAAGAGAAAGTACTCACTAAAGATCTTATCATCTGGGCAGGTTCATATAGGGAGATGTTTTGCAAAGGTCATAAGGATCTCTGGATTCAGCTATGTTACTAAGAAAAATAATTTTATATGCGTGTGACACCAGATGGCGCTGTGGAGTCCTGCCTTTTGCCAACGTGATTTCCCTCTTAAAAGGTTTACAACGCTTTTTCCTGAAGCGCTTTTCTGATGTGTCTAGATCCAGCCTCTGTCTGTGAAAATGAGGTACTTTCTATTTAATCTCTTGAGGAGGAAATTCTTCACTTATCGGAAGATGGCATGGTAAGCCTAGGATGGTCCAAGATTTAGTCATCAAAAGCTGCTCGGTAAAGCCCTGCCAGATCAGATGAAAGACACATCTAGTCCAGCATTTTCTTCTCACAGTGCATAGTGTCAAACATGGAACTTGTTGTTGTATTGGCACATGGAGTAACAAAGGAACTCGCCCCTAGGAATTGTGCTGTTTGTTTCCCACTTAAAGTGAGAATGGCACCCCTCTGTCAGATTGTACGAAATCTTCCCGTTCCAGCAATGTTGGGAAGCTTCTGTAATATTTTGCAGAGGTCCCCCTGTGTTGAGTAAGATCAGTTACCGTATTTGGCCATTCTCAGTGTGATCGAAACTGAGGTCAGTAAAGTGTTTGGCGTTGCTGTATGTCATTTTGAATTCCTGACTTTTATCCAGGCCTCACAGCTGCAGAACCCCCAGTCCATCTGCAAAGCTGTTCTGCTTCTTATTTTCTCTCTCTCTCCTCCTGCTGAATTAAGGCAAGATGCTGAAATAAATATATTCTTAGTCAAGGGCTTGAGTGTTACTTCTTGGGCCTGTTTGTTATTAATGGAGCAAAAAGGTAAATAAGGAGGGATTAAGGACACAGGAGGAACAGAGAGGGGGTGAGTGAGGACAAGGGAGAAGGAAGGCAGCAATGGTTATGGGATGGCCATTTGCTTCTGACTGTCAAATAGAAGGACCATTATATTATTGGCCCAGGCTCACCATTCACTTGCACTGTGTAACTGGAGAAAGCTGAATCAACACTGCTAACAGAAACAATCTACCGTACTTTGAGATCCATTGAAATGAACAAGGCTGTTGGAATCCTGTTGTTCTGGCCTGCCCAACACCTGTGTGTATTTCAGTAGGACAGGCTAGAAATTCTCTCAACAGCTTGTATTTTCTGCATTTCTTGTGTCATTGCTTATTTGAATTAATCTGTACGGAATGCAACTGATGGAAACTAGGCAAAAGGTTCCAAAAGTGACCTTACTAATGACTTGTAGAACAATATTAATGCCCACCAGAAATGCCTTGTCATACTGTTACAGGCAGATCAGTGTCCACGATTTGAACTTTATATTTTATTTATCTGAAATGTTTTTTGGCTCACTTTCATAGCAGGAAAAAAGCCCTCCCCCCCGGGCCTCTTGCACAAAAGCGTAAGATTAGGGAACACTTGTTTCAAATAACATAATGTAGTACATAACATCTTGCTATTATTTTATTTCCTTATATACTTTCAGGTGTCGAAATGCATAAAATCACCAAGATTTTACAACATGTCTAATCAGATGTGTTTAATTGTTCCATTTCAGAATGATAGCTCAACAATATCACAATAAATTCAACAAATAACATTGAGGTGAGGGGTTAAACCTATTGCAAAATTCACAGGGATGAGCAATTTAGAGTGCAGTAGGGTTGTCAAAAAACGACACTGCCAGCGGAGTTGCCATACCTCCAGATTTTCCCGGATGTTGCACCGATTTCTGGACAGTTATGTCTGGGAAATTCTGCATGTATGCAACCCTAGGGTGTAGTAGATCAGTGTTTTTCAACCACTGTTCCGCGGCACACTAGTGTGCCGCGAGATGTTGCCTGGTGTGCCGTGGGAAAAATTGAAAAATTACTTTATATATAGTCAATATAGGCACAGAGTTAAATTTTTTAACATTTTCTAATGGTGGTGTGCCTCGTGATTTTTTTCATGAAACAAGTGTGCCTTTGCCCAAAAAAGGTTGAAAAACACTGTAGTAGATCTTCAGCTGAGTTGGGACATTGCAAGCTCAGGTGGGTTGAGGTGATGATCCTAGCTCAGCTGAAGTTAAGATGGTGTAACTTGCATTTCCTGCTTGAGCCAGGGCTCAGCTGATGCTAACTGAGGTGTGGCAGGGGCAGGGGAAACTTAAGCTGGATCCTAACCCTGTTTAGCTCAGTCATGAGACCTGGCAAAAAGGGTATGGTAAGTCAAACACTATTTCAAAGGCTTATTTCCTCTCTGACAGATTTGGGGCAGCTCAGCTGGCAGTAACCTTGCTACTGAACAGGGTTTGCATTTGGTGTAACTTTACACCGGCTCTGCTTAAATCAGCTTGCATTTGGCCAGCTTCTTGTGTACAGAATTTTCCCGAAGTGGCTATAAACACATGCAATTTCTTTCCAGCATGCATTTTTAAAAAATGTTTGATGTAGGTTCACTTCTGACTGACTTTCCCTTCACATTCCAATGCATATTGATGGTCTCTCTCTTCAATATGGATTCTCTGATGTATCTTAAGATTTCGCTTCGGATGGGAAGCTTTCCTCACACTCTCTTAAGGTAGCAGCTGTTAAGTTCTCTCAAGGCAACAGCTCTCCAGTGTCTCACCAGTTTCCCAACCTTTAGAATGGAGTTGGCAGGAATTGAGCCTTGGGCGTTTTGCACAGAATGTACCTGTCTAAATTCCTCCCCTTTATGTAAATGGGTTTGCAAATCATGGTTTGCATTAAATAATACATCTGAGCAAAGCAAACCATGGCTAAGGCACTTTCCCTGTCCCTCTACCTTCTCTCTGGGCCTCCTTATACCAATTCTCTGAGAGCACAACCTTTGCTTGACATGTTAAACTATGGTTTTCATTGCATGTTTGCGATCTTAACAGAATAAAGGCAACAAACTACAGTTACTGCCAATGAAGCATGTTACAGAAATTTCAAGCCAAATTTGCATAGGCAAAGGAGTAACAGAGAAAGGGAAGTGATAAACCATAGAAAAAACAATTTCACATGGGAAATATACACTTTGGTGGTGTGTGTGTGTGTGTGTGTGTGTGTTCAAAGGACAAGGTTTAGGAGACGTAAAAGCAATCCCCACCTCCTTTATAAGATAAACATTTGTTCAACTCTGGGTGGGCACTTGGTTTAGTTTGCTTGTCCAGAGAATCATATAAGTTGTTTTTATCTTATGTAAGATAAAATGCATAAAATGCATGCACACGAAAGCTCATACCAGGAACAAACTCAGTTGGTCTCTAAGGTGCTACTAGAAAGAATTTTCGATTTTGTTTTGACTATGGCAGACCAACACGGCTACCCACCTGTAACTGGTACTATTTCTGGGTTAGCGGAGTCTGTAACCTGAAGCGTATGTAACCCGAGGTACCACTGTATAAGGCAGCTTACTATGTTCCTATAATATAGCGAATTCAGTGCTGCACTTAGACACTTTTAAAACCTGTTCCTGCTCTCTCTCTTTAATGACACAGAGATGTAAGGGTTATAGTTCAGTGGTAATTCATCTGCTTTGCCATGTCATGGATGCTTTAGCTGAGATTCCTGCATTGCAGGGGCTTGGACTTGATGACCTTTGGGACAACCTTCCAGCTCTATGATTCTATGAAAGTCTCAGGTTCAATCCTAGCATCTCCTGTCTGAAGCAGTGGAGAACCATTGCCAGTCAGGTAAACAAAGAGCCCGTCCATATGGCAGCTTCCAACAATTTTATGGAAGCAGGGAATTTGTCTTCTCTGGGATCTGCTGTCTGAAGCTATTGCATCCTGTTGATCCGCCCTAACTCTAGCTTTGAGTGAATATGGAAACCCCATGCATTAAATTTGCAAAACCCACTTTGGACTGGGTGTCATGGCAGGAGAGGTGGTATGGCCCACTATTTTTGAATTTTGTAGCTTTGAGTTTTCATAGAATTGTAGAGCTGGAAGGGACCACGGGGGCCGTCTAGTCCAGCCCCCTGCAATGCTGGACTCTTTTGCCCAACGTGGGACTCAAACCTATGATCCAAAGAGCAAGATGGAACCAGTGGTCTGACTCAATATGAGGTGGTTTATATGCTCCTGTGTGTGGCTGCATCGAGTAGGTAACTGGGAGAGGTCTTCCGAGTCAGATTCCATGCAAAGGGGGAGCTCTTCCTTTTTCTTTAGTTCTTGGAAAATAAATTCATGGCCATTTGTCTGCTTTAAAGAAGGCAACCGAGTGGGTGCAACTAACAGCCAGTTAGATGTTTGAGTAGTTTCAAAATTGTGATTATTTGAAGAGTGGAAGCTGGCCAGAGGTTGCTGGCATAGTGGAGAGGGGGAATGTGTTGTTTCGTAATCTTAGAGTTCCCAGTAAGCAGCGATTTCCTCTTAAATATTCCAAATGCACATTTGTGTGAGTGTATTGTTGTAAGAAATTAAGGTCTCTCTCTCTCTATCTATCTACCGGTATATATATATATAATAAATGTTCATAAGTGTTCCAAGCAAACAAGGCCACATGTCTGAAGCAGCACAGAAAGACAGTCCTGACACCATTTTGACTCTCAAAACTGACCAAATGTTTCTCTGCAAGGAAGGACGGGTGAGGGAGTTTTTCCATTGTCCCAGGAATTAAAAGAGGTTACCATCTCAAAGGAATGTCCAGGCTACTGAGAAAAGGCAATCAGATAACGCCTTTTTGTGTGATGTAGGTGTGACGTATCTGGGGGTGGGCTTTGGGCTGCACCTCTTCTGTGATGTATGTGTGAGGTTTCTGGGGGTGGGACTGGACTCCAAGGGGGGAATTTTTGAAATGTCTTTATAAGTGCTTGCACGCATGGCTCGGGGTCCCCCCCCCCTCGCTCTCCTGTGTGTGGGGAGGTCAACCCTGTTGCAACAGAACAATAAAGATCAAGCTTACTAGCTGCTTTGCTTCTAATTATTCTCTGGTTGGCCTCTGTTTTTTACTCCTACTGATGGAGAACCTGCAAAGGACTTTACAAGGGCTCTTGTGTACCCCATAAGGGAATAAGGGCAGATTTTTTTCTTAAAACAGAATGTATACCCTTTTAGATCCCCCTACAGCCACCTCCTTTCACTGTATCCTTTCCTCATCTATCAGTTAATCTCTCTCTCTCTCTCTGTTCTCAGACTTGCTCTTCCCACTCTGTCTAGCCTCCCAGCCTTAATTTATTCAACTCCCACACTTTTGCCAGCCTTAGCCAGCGAGTGCCAGAACTTCTGATGGAGTGTTTGTAGCCCTGCTGGTGATCAGCGTTGTTGCTCCTTAGGGAGCTGATAGATGGGCACAGTGTCTCTTGCCCAGAATTTGGTTTCTGCTTGGTTGGGAAGGGTCATTGCAGGGGCAGTTGTGGAACAGTCTAATTCGGCACTTCCTGTGCTGCAAGGAGGCTTTTTATGGCTATTCTAATCTCTTGGGCTGCCTTTTGTTTTTGTGTGTTGCAGATAAGCATGGCTGAACCAGGCTGTAGCTTTCAAACTGTGTTCTGGGGTTCCCTGAAATCCTAGCAGTGGGTGTTTTGTTGGGGATAGGGGGGAAAAAACATCCAATTCCGTTCCCATTTATTAAAGGGGAACCTTACCAAATTTGAGCTGTCCATAACAATGTGAGAACCAAAACACAGCGATTGTTTGAAATTTGCATTCACCCAAATTTTGCGATGCAGTTCGCCAACCAGTGTTAACAAAAATGCATATATATATATATATGGGAAAGTGTGTGTAAAAATTAATACATTGGTGAATATAACACACCAAATGCATTATACTGGGGTAAATTGCTTGCAAAAATGTGAACTTGATGCCAAACTACACAAATATGGTTTTTAAAGCGGGGGGAGGGGGGGGAGAGTGCTGATAAGTGTTCATGAGGATTTTTGTGTGTGGGTTGGGGAAAACAATTCTCAGATTTCTGCAGAAATGTGGAGATTGGAAAAATGAAAAAGGTAGAGAACCACAGTACAGTGGTACCTCGGGTTACAAACGCTTCGGGTTACAAACTCCGCTAACCCGGAAGTAGTACCTTGGGTTGAGAACTTTGCCCCAGGATGAGAATGGAAATTGCACGGTGGCAGCACGGTGGTAGCGGGAGGCCCCATTAGCGAAAGCATGCCTCAGAACGAATTAAGTTCGTAACCTGAGGTGCCACTGTAGATAGAACCTTCCATCCCTAGTCTTTTGTAATAAAATACATTGTCATACTAGATAGGCTTCCCTGTGTCCTGGCCCTCATGGCTGGACAAAGAACTCGTAACTCACAGCTCTGTTTCCGCTAAAGACTTTAATGCACAAATCAGCAAGGCACAGGTTACAAGACTGCAGCAGGTGTATAAGTGTTACACCTATTTTTCGCTCCATAGGGTGCACCGGACCATAGGGCACACCTCATTTTTAGAGGAGGAAACAAGAAAAAAAATATTGTTCTGGTTTTCCTCCTCTAAAAGCCCTGTTTTTTTTGAGGATCAGCTAAAAGTTTTGCAGCTTTTTTGCAAAGGGGGAAAAGCAAATCTCCTTTTGCAAAGGGGGAAAAGCAAAGAGGAAAAGCCCCATTTTTATGGGGTTCAACTCATTTCTGTAGCTTCTAAAGGAAAGGGAGCCTTTTCTACAGTTTCCAGACGGATAATCTAATCAGACAGTCACATGTCGCTGGGAAAACAAACAACCTCCCTCTGCAGCACATTCAACAATGGAGGCCTGGGCAAGAGGGCGAGGCTGAAAGGGAGTCGGGGACTCTTATCTCTCTCCCGATCTCTTGCTGATCATCTGCTGAGTGGGGTCCTTTCAACACCCCCTTTTCTCTTTGTAAAATAAAAAAGCATGATCCTCTTTTGGCCCCTGGGCAATTCAGCTCCAGGGACCACTATTCGCTCCATAAGACGCACAGATATTTCCCCTTACTTTTCAGGAGGGAAAAGGTGCGTCTTATGGAGCGAAAAATACAGTAGGTCCAAGGCTAAGAGTAAGCTAAGACATCGATCTAACAAGTGATATGTCCGTTGCACTTTCCTTTCGAAGACCAGGGTGGGCACCAGCTTGTAGCGCAGCAAGTGGCCAGGGTCATAGGACTGGGCAGGTAAACAGGCACTCCTTTGAATGATTTGGGCCTGCAAGGTTTCTTCACACCATTGTTGGCGCCTCCATGTCCTTGGAGATGGAGGAGGTGTTGGAGCCAGCTCAGCATCCAATTTACTCTTAGTGGCCTCTACAGAAGGGGGAGGCCCCTCACTGACAGGAGGCACCGGAGGTGACTCCACAGTAGGAGGCATCTGGCTACAGGTGTCTTGTATCACAAGGGTGGAACAATCCTCTGATAACCTGCTTAGTTAGCTCTTCATCCTCTAGACCAGGGTTCAGCAAACTTTTTCAGCAGGGAGCCGGTCCACTGCCCCTCAGACCTTGTGGGGGGCCGGACTATATTTTGGGGGGGAAAATGAATGAATTCCTATCCCCCCACAAATAACCCAGAGATGCATTTTAAATAAAAGCACACATTCCACTCATGTAAAAACACGCTGATTCCCGGACCGTCCGCGGGCCGGATTTAGAAGGCGATTGGGCCGGATCCGGCCCCCGGGCCTTAGTTTGCCTACCCCTGCTCTAGACTGTTGCCCCCTGCCCCAGTCTCAGACCCTTAATTGGGGTCCTGTTTTTACCTCTTTCATCCCCCTGGGACCCTCCCTAGGGCTTTTCCCATTCCTCCTCTGGAGGACTCTAAGATAAACATGCCCACCACAGTTCCTTCCCCCTACAATAGACAAACTGGAGAGTATTGTGTGTGTTTTTCTGCACATTATCACTACATGTGAGGTGACTCTCAACAATGTCCCACCCACAGAGTGATTGAGTGATTGTTTGTGTCCTAGAACATGTCCCAGAATCCTCTGTAGTCCAGAGGAGTTCCCTCCCTGGGAGGTGAGGAATTCTCTGGCAGGCAAGTTGATGCCTGGAAGTTGCTACCAGACTGGTTTCTAGAGAATGATGCAAAGTAACAAGGGATGCGTTTTCTTGGCTTGTTATCTCTTGATGAAATGGAATGATAATGAGATCTTTGGCTGCTCCGTGCTGTCTTCAAGCAGCGCCGTTGCCCACGAGGCCCTTTCTTTCCTCTAGTCTGTTGTAGTGATCATCAAACCCTAACGATGGGCCAGTGGCGTTTTGACATGGCAGCGTTCATTTGCAGGGCCTTCCTGTCGTCGCCTTTCAGGGGCAAGCTTATCTGAGTTGACAGCTGGGCATTGTTCTTCCCTTGTTGTGGATTCTGCAACAGTCGTGCCCTCTGCAGCTCCCTGGTTTTTCTGAATGGAATTTGTGCAGAGAAGAACTGGAAGCTTCTCTGCAGAGGGAGTAACCCCAAACACTCAGAGAGAGACAGAGAGAGAAAGAAGGCAATGCCAACAAACAGTTGCTGAGGTTCATGTACTCCTTGCGGGCTTCGCATAGGCATCTGGTTCGCCACTGTGAGAACAGAATCCTTGACTAGATGGGCCTTTGGTCTGATCCAGCAAAGCTATCCTTATGTGATTTTAGCTGGCACCATAAGAGTGGCATTTGGGCTTGCTAGTCATCCTCCCCACCCTGCCAGAAACACATAAATCACAACATACTTGGACCACTGTAGCTCTGCAGGGTCCTATAGGGTTAAACAGTGCGTTGCTGGCACATAATTGGCCCAGCAAATGGGGGAAGGGAGGGCAGTCCTCTAGAAGAGAGAAGAAAATATCCTAATTATGATATGGACAAAGTTTTAGGACTGACCATAGAGTAAAAGGCTCCTGGGAAGTTGCCCCCCACCACAAGCCATGGGAAAATGAGGCTTGCCAAAGCCATTGGACCAATACCTTTCCCTTCCCTTCCCTTCTGGGGGAAAAATGCTGCTGCAACTGTTGGCCAGTAGTTAGAAACCAGTGTTTCCCAAACTTTCTCCAGCTGTTTTTGGACTACAACTCCCATCATCCCTAGCTAGCAAGACCAGTGGTCAGGGATGATGGGAATTGTAGTCTGAAAACAGCTGGAGACCCAAGTTTTAGGAAACACTGCTCTAAAACTTTTGAGTGGGGGATGAATTGGCCCTAATCACAGGCCCAGACAGCTCAGTGATTTATCACCTTTCCACTTTTAGCAGAGCACTTATCAAAGAATAATTTTTTTAAAGAGGTTTCATAATACAGTGGTACCTCGGGTTACAGACGCTTCAGGTTACAGACTCCGCTAACCCAGAAATAGTACCTCGGGTTAAGAACTTTGCTTCAGGATGAGAACAGAAATCGTGTTCCGGCGGCGCGGCGGCAGCGGGAGGCCCCATTAGCTAAAGTGGTACCTCAGGTTAAGAACAGTTTCAGGTTAAGAACAGACCTCCAGAACGAATTAACTCCTTAACCCGAGGTACCACTGTAATACATTCATGAAGGTAAACTACAGCGGAACAAAACAATAAGCTGGGAAACCGGCAAGGAAAAGGCAAGGCAAATGCTTGCCTTAATAAAACAAAAACTGTCTTGACTTGGCAGTGAAAGGCCAAAAAAGACAGGGCAGGATGAATCTCATGGGGCATGGAGTTCCACAGTCTGAGTGCCTCTCCAAATGATGGGCAGGATTCTGGGAGCTGGTCCTTAAGGCAGAGGAGGATTTAGGGGAGCTTGACTGGTTCACCTGCTCTGGGCCCCGAGCTGAGAGGGCACCACAACAATGACAAACAATGGAAGGCCATCAATTTTTGGCATTGCACAGGGCACCACTGAAATTCTGAAGCCCAAAGTCCACCACTTCCTAAGGCTTTGGTGGGTGGTGTTTTGCACTGAATTTACTTAAACTGTGCATGGAAACAAACTGGCACCCAGGACAAGGTGGCGTGAGAGCGACGCAGCATTCCGTACCAACAGAACTTCTGAACGCATAAAAATTAATGGGCTCAAGTCTGTCTTTCCCACTAAGTTCAGTGGGTCCCCTCTATGTAAAACCAGCACCATGTGTTCATTGCAAATTGCATTCCTTCCACGGCAGCCAGCATCAAATGCTGTTATCTGTATTTATAAAATCTTGTTTCCTCAGGGAACATGGGAACAAAACCTTTGCTCTACCTTATTGGCATGAAGTATTGGAGCAGTGTTTGGCACTGATAAGAGGGGTAACTTTAGAAAGCTCTGTAGCTCTGAGGGATAGTGGCTGAAACACAATGGACTATGTTATGTCTAGCCCCCTGATCCTCTGAACTGTGATCAGGGTGGATGTAGAAGATGCAGGAAAGGTGGGCACAGATGGACCGAATGGAAATTCACTCACTCATTCAGCGTGCTTTCACTAGAATCTTAGAGTGGCTCTTGCTAGGTACAGGCTGCATTATACTGAGTCAGGCCAACTGGTCCATCTAGTTCAATATTATCTACACTGAATGGCCTTGGCTCTCGAGGATTTCATTCAGGAATCTCTCCTAACCCTAACTGGAGATGCCGTTGGCGACTGGACCTTCTGCTTGCCAGGCAGGTGCTATAGAACTGAGCTACAGATCTTCGCTATCACACTCTTGACAGGCTGGTTCAGAACAAAGATCCATCTAGGTTAGCTCTATTTCCAAAACTGGATAGCCAGTTGTCTTTGGTTAACTTGCCAACTGAGATTGGTGGAGGCAGCCAGCTGCCCGCCCCATTAGTTTCCACGATTTATTCAGAAGTATACTAGTTCTGCACATGGAAGTTCCATTTCATTGTAATTGCTAACAGCTGTTGATAAAACTGTTCTCCTTGAAGAAGGTCCACTTCTCCGCCTCCACTGAATGTTCAAGTAGCCATCCCATGGAGTTCTTTTGTACAGTTCAGGGGCAGCATCTTACAGTGGTTTCGGTCCTATCTCCAGAGTCTGTTTCAGAGACAAGCTTTGGGTATTTATCTCTTGGCCTCCTGGAAGTTGTGCTGTGTGGGGACGTTGCAGAATACTGTCCTGGCCCCAGTGCTGTTTAACCATATACATTAAGCCCTTGGGAGCAGGAGATTTGGGATGAAGTTTCATAATTTATCAGTAACATCTGAATTGGGAGAGGCCTTGGAAGCCCTGGACTGGTGCCTATTGGCTGGGTGAGGGCCAAAATCTGGCACGATTGAAGCACTCTGGGTGAGCAGTTCCCAAATCCTGATAATTGGTCAATTGCCTGCTTTGGATGGCATCATCCTCCCCCGAAGGAACAGGTTCATAGTATGGAGGTGCTCTTGGAACTGTCTCTGTCAGGTAGAGGCCCAAATAATAATAATATTTGTACCCCAGCCACTCTGGTTGGCTTCCAGCATGTATAAAAGCATAATAAAACTTCCCTGCCTTCAGGGCTGCCTTCAGATGTCTTCTAAAGGTTGTATAAGTTCCTTGACATCTGATGGGACGGCATTCCACAGGGTGGGTGCCACTACCGAGAAGGCCCTCTGCCTGGTTCACTGTAACCTCACTTCTCACAGTGAGTGAACCGCCAGAAGGCCCTTGGTGCTGGACCTCAGTGTCTAGGCTGAACAACAGGGGTGGAAATGCTCCTCCAGGTATACAGAGCTGAGGCCGTTTAGGGCTTTAAAGGTCAGCACCAACACTTTGAATTGTGCTTGGAAACGTACTGGGAGCCAACATGGCAATTTCTGGACCAGGATAGTTTGACCACTGTCCTCTGTGTGCTGGTAGCCCCCAGATCGGATTGCATTCTATGTAGGAGTTTTTTTTCAGGCTGATGCAGAAACTGCAGCTGGTGCAAAAAGTGGCAGTTCAGCTGCTCCTAGGGGCAGAATATTGCTATCACATTACACCATCTCTGAAAGAATTGCACTGGCTGCTAATTAGCTACTGTACTAAGTTCAAGGTGATGGCACTAGTATTCAAAGTTCCATACAAAATACCCATCCGATCCCTGTGTTCCGTAGGAGAGGGCATCTTGAAGATATCATCTTACCAGGAGGTCCGTTCTGCTCAATGTAGGAAAAGGGCCTTTAGTGTGGTGGCACCTACCCGTGGGAGCTCCCTCTCATTACATCTGAGACAGGCACCACCCCTATTTTCTTTCCATGCCTGTTGAAGAACTTTTCTCTATCATCAAGCCTTTTGAGTAGAGATTTTTTAAAAAAAATCTCAGCCAAGGTCTACATTGTATCTGAATGTTTTTTTATGTATGCAATTTTTATGGATGTTTTTTATTGTGTTGTGAAATTGCTTTGCAATGCTTCATAGGAAGCGATCCATAAATGGAATTAATAATGATAATTTGTCCTTTTTTTTAAAAAGCCACCTAAGCTATTGACTGTGGGTGCACCCATTAAAATGGTCTGCACATTTAATAAGATTTTTTTTGGGGTCAGCTGATATTCCCTCTGTGGCTTCTGTGGAGGTGGATGCACGTGTAACAACAGGAGGAGGAGGAGGAGGAGTTTTGTCCCTGGTGAAAAACTGCTTCCCTTCCCTCTCAAGTTTTTTCTCTCTTCAGTGGTGCACCTCCTTCTCTCCTCCATCAAAGTGATTCAGGGGGAGAAGGGCAGGTAAGCTGTCAGGCAGATGTAAAAATATGTGAAACACCACCATGAACATTATATGATAGCATTTGAGCTGCAGGTGTAGCCTTACTAACGCAGTTGCTCTTCCTCTAAGCCTGCCATTTGTTAGCAGAGATGCTTAATGCTTGTGGTAGCAATGACAGAGAGCTAATCTCATTTGTATCCATCTTGTAGACCCAACGTATGTGGATCACGTTACAATGCCTACTGTTGTCCTGGATGGAAAACATTACCAGGTGGAAACCAGTGCATAGTCCGTAAGTCATTCTTTGCTCTTTATTTCAGATACATAAACACTTAAAAGGAGGGGATTGTTGTCGCTTTGTACTTGCTTGTTTTTTTTGTTTAGAAGAAATGCTTGCTATTGTTTTGCCCCAAACATAGCTAAATTCCTCCTGTCATTTCAGTGCCATTCCCATATGCTTTCATTTTTTTCCTCTCCATTCTATGGCAGGGGTGGGGAGCCTTTTTCAGCCTGAGGGCCACATACCCTTGTGAGGAACCTCAGGGGGCCACATGCTAGTGTTGGGTGAGGCCAGAGGCAAAAGTTGGCGAGGTAACAGGCCATTGTTAACAAACAACACCTACCCTCCAGCCTAAGGTGCCAGGTTGGGTTACAACAAATTATATGTGATTCTTACCTTTGTAAGGTAGGGTACATTCTAACCAGGTGAAAGCATGCCTGGGGAGAGTCCTGAGGGTTATATAGCCCTGGAAGAGGCTGTATTTGGCCCTCAGGCCTTAGGCTCCCCAACCCTGGTCTGTGGTCTAGTCTGTTTCCTGCTGGTTGTCATATGGAAGGTGCATCAAACAAGCCTCAGCATGGCAATTGCAGCTACGCACATAGGAGCGTAAGTAGGAGGCCAAGAAGAACTCTTTGCAATCCAACAAAAACATGCAACACTCAGCCATTTGCCCTGCTTTACAAGAAACATTTTTCAGAGCCGTTTCTCAGCATTATACTTCTGCTGTGTTATTGCAGCCCACATAATCTGTGGCATTAATGGTTAGATAGGAACCTGGGTAGGAAGTGCTCACTGATGGGTCAGTCAAGAGTGGGCAAAAGTAGCACACCATTCCAGACACTTCTATCCTTCATGCAAGGGCTCTCACACTGGAAGTGTTAAACATAATGCAGCCTTCCCCAACAGTGGCATTTGTCCCTTACGTTCTCCCCTCTGGTAATCCACTGTGAGTGCAACTTACCTTTATCAGAGTCACCTTTGGGTGTGGCACCTCAAGAAGGATGTTGAGGAGCTGGAAAAGGTTCAGAAAAGGGCAACCCGAACACTCAAAGGGGTTAGCCATGTTCACCCAACACCTGAATGATCCTCTGGCAAGCACCTCTGCAAAAGTGCCTTCTTCACCATTAATATCACAGATCCTCCGGCTTTTAATAACACCTCAGTAGAATGATGCATATTTGAATTTCATTAAAAGCACACACCTCACCATGATTTTCCTCAGTGAAAGCCAGTCAGCCAAACCAAGTAATAAAGGAGTGATCAGCCAGCAACCACAATAGTATATAGGCCTAGTTGTCCATTTCACAACTGAAAGGAATGCTTAGCTGTTCCATAGGGCATTCTTATAAAACACAGTTGAAGTTCCGCTGTACAAACTTCCTAGGGGTTAATTATCCTGCTTATAGTTTTCAGACCATGCTTTTGTATATGATGACACTTGTAAACATGGGGCTAAGGGGAAGCAAAAAACAACCCCACTATGACCATTTCTACACTGCACAGCACTCCTTTCTTTTTACTCAAGCGTATAGAACTGCAGATATGTGAAATGTAATGTGGGGATTGACCCTAGGACCAATGAAGTGCCATTAAATGTCAAGGTGCATACACACTATGGCCATTAAGGCACATTTCTCTGCCCTTCCCACAGAATTCTGGGCTCTGTAGTTTATCCCTAGCAAAGTTACAGTTCCCACCAACACTTTAAAAAACTACAGTGCCCAGAATTCTCTGAGGGGAAATCTGTGCTTTATATGAAATGTGAAGGTGTAGTGTGGAGCCTCTGTCACCCCAGGACAAATAAGTGGCTGCAAACCATTCAACATTAGTGCCTAAAAACCACCAGAGTGCATACTAACCTGCTTAAAATCTGTTTTTCTGCTTATACCCCTTTTGGCTTTTTGTCTCTCTTCCCTTACAGCAATCTGTAGACATTCCTGTGGAGATGGATTTTGCTCCAGACCGAACATGTGCACATGTCCAAGTGGCCAGATCGCCCCATCCTGTGGCTCAAAGTCAGGTATGTTTTCTAGGGCTAGATTATTCTTATGCTGTTGAATTGGCAGTGTGGTGTGTTTTAACTTGAAAGTGACTTGGTAGTTCAGACAACTAAACACTGACTCAGTATTAATCATTTACCACAACTAAAGGAATCTTGGGTTCTAGCTATTTCAGACATTCTTTATGGCCATTTTTTTAAAGTAACAAATACTATACAAGTATTGGCAATTGCATTTGGCTCGCCAGATGCTATATGCTTTTTGAAAAATTGTTCGGGCTTACAACAGAAGTCTAAATTATTGAGACAAACAAGAGGTGCTAGGTATTTCCTTCTTGCTTTTTCTGTGAATGCCCTTGTGGGAAACGACCAGGAAAGGCAGACAAGGATGGCTTTTTGTGGGAGTTAAATGACCTGGCATTTAGATATTTGGTATTAATTGCCCTTCCTTCCTTCCTTCCTTATCATTGGCATTGCTCTTTCGGAATTGGCCTATATCATTTTTAATGGGTTCATAAAATAGCATGAGATTAGGGAGTAAAAATCAGGGTCAACATTTGTAACAAGTAAAAGAATAGCAGAATCATTCAGGACAGAATGAATCCCCAGTTATAGGCAACATGGGTTGTGTCTATTACCAGACCTCAAACTAGCAGTGATTGACAGTCTGAAAGGGAAGGGCCATAGCTCAGTGGTAGAGCACCTGCTTTGCATGCAGAATGTTTCAAGTTCAATCCCTGGGGTCGCTAGGTAGAGCTAGGAGGTACCTTTTCTGGAAATCCCAGAGAGCCACTGCCAGTCAGTGAAGGAAAACCTGAGTAAGCTGGAATGATCTGACTCACTATAAGGCAGCCTCTTTTGTTTCAAACATTGTGTAGGCAACTTGTTTGATTCATTTATTCATTTGCAAGGCATATTAGATGGGCCTGTGCAATGCTCCTACCCTTTGTGAGATACCCACCAGCAAAAATGAAAACCAGGAAACCAAGGTTCCCTGTGGATGTCTCCCTTTAAAGCCTTTTAATTGTTTTGGGGGTACTAGCAGCATTTTCTTTGCTTTTTAATCTGGCAACTAGTTTTGATAGTTCTCCAACAAAAGCTGAGATTAGAGCTCACTGTGTCCTTGAATAAAACCACGATTCCAAAAATTTCTCAAGATGTAATGGACTGCAATACTGGCATGGTTTGCACAACGCTGTAAGCCAAACTGTTGCTTGCTGGGACTGTGCAAGCGTGTGAGCTCTTGGAGAGGAGTGTTCATATACTTTCCTCCTGCCTAGCCTTTTTTATTCCCACACTGCCCTGAGCTCAGCCTTCCAATGTTACTGCCTTACATTTACAGGTAGGTAGCCGTGTTGGTCTGCCATAGTCAAAACAAAATAAAATAAAAAATTCCTTCCAGTAGCACCTTAGAGACCAACTAAGTTTGTTTGTGCATGCACACAAAAGCTCATACCAAGAACAAACTTAGTTGGTCTCTAAGGTGCTACTGGAAGGAATTTTTTTATTTTATTTTGTTTTGCCTTACATTGTTACTGCATATCACCTGGGTGAAGGCACAGCAGATGCTATGCATGACTAAGACACTGATGCAATGACTGACATGCCCCCTGGGCTCCTGCCTCCCCAGACAACTCTGAAACTTCCTGGAGACCAGATGAGGCCCAGCCCAATAGGCCCCTCCTAGGACTCATCTTATTCCAGCCCCTCAAACTCCTCCCACTCAGCTTCTTGATCTGACCAGCCTATCCAGGACATCTCCTTGGGGGTTTATGTTAACGCTTTCCTCTCAAGAGTGACTAGACTGAAACTTGTAAGCGCAAGCCCTCTGAAATCTCATTTGCTCCATTCTTGTTATTGTCAGAGCGGGCCCTTGTATGAATGCTTCCGGCAGAATGAAGCATTTCTTTTACTTTGTTATTCAATCACAGACCTCTCCAGCGATTCATTGATAAATAAAACGTAGTAGAAATACCACACACACACCCTTAAACTAAGCAACAGCCCAAGCTGCTTAAAACTTCACATCTGTTCTTTGCTTGAATCTCTACACTGAGACATGGCTGGCGAAGACAGCTTTGGATGCCTTAAAACATTCCGGATCCTCCTCTGCATTTATCCTTAGACCTCACAGATGTTTTCTGGCAAATTGGTTCTTCCTGAAGCTTTTCAAAGTGATTGTGGAGGCACCCTCTCTTGAACATTAGAAGAACCCTGCTAGATCAGGCCGAAGTCCTGTTTTCAGCAGTGGCTAATTAAACATTTCCAGGAAGACCACAATAGGTTGGTAGTTCGAATCCCTGCGATGGGGTGAGCTCCCATTGCTCTGTCCCAGCTCTTGTCAACCTAGCAGTTTGAAAGCACCAGTGCGAGTACATAAATCGGTACCTACTGTGGCAGGAAGGTAAACAGCATTTCTGTGCACTCTGGCTTCCATCACGGTGTTCCACTGCGCCAGAAGCGGTTTAGTCATGCTGGCCACATGACCTGGAAAGCTGTCGGCTGACAAACGCTGGCTCCCTTGGCCTGAAAGCGAGATGAGTGCCGCTACCCAATAGTCACTTTTGACTGGACTTAACCGTCCAGTGGTCCTTTACCTTTTTACCTACTCACCTCTGTAGTTGCTCACAACAGCTCGAATTCAGAAGTATACTGCCTCTGCCCCCCAGTGATCCATTTGGCAGCTGCCATTACCTATTTATAGACTGCCTTCAGTGAATTTATCCACTTTCCATTTAAAGCCTTCTGAAACCATCTTATTGGAAGAACACACCTGAACATTAATTTTCTTTCTGACCAATCAATGCCTTCATTTGCAAATACAGTGGTACCTTGGTTCTCAAACTTAATCCATTCTGGAAATCCGTTCCAAAACCAAGGCATTCCAAAACCAAGGTGCACTTTCCCATAGGAAGTAATGTAAAACCATTAATCTGTTCCGGACTTTTAAAAACAACCCCCAAAAGAGCAATTTAACATGAATTTTACTATCTAATAAGACCACTGATCCATAAAATGAAGGCAATAATCAATGCACTTTACTATAAAATAAATAAGACAGTATTGCAGATGATAAAAATTAAAAAAAAATCTTACCTGTACTGATGATAGTCACAAAGTCTATCAATCAGCAGCTGAACTGGGTTCCATACAGTCACAAAAACAAATTAACCAAAAAAGCCTCAAAAACAAAAACGCAAAATAAATAGCAAAAACAAAAGTGCAAAAATACAGTTGTACCTTGATTCTTGAACTTAATCCGTTCTGGAAGTCCGTTTGACTTCTGAAATGTTCAAAAACCAAGGCATGGCTTCCGATGGATGCAGGCACCCCGGAAACAATAGCCAACAGCTGCATCAGGCATTCAGTTTCCGAAAAAGTTCGAAAACCGGAACACTCACTTCTGGGTTTTTGGTGTTTGGGAACCAAGGCATTTTAGTACCAAGGTGTTTGAGAACCAAGATACCACTGTGTAGAGTAATCTCAGCTGCCTTTAGATATTTAAGGACGCAATCCTAAACACACTTAAGCCTCGTTGAAAACAATGGGGCTTACTTTTGAATAGCCATGCATTAGATTGGATTGCAAGAAGTTTTGACAGCAAACACAATGCATTGCTGTTGAAGAATTGCCAAAATTTCCGTACAGACGGGTGAATGCAGAATACTCGCATCAATTCTGTTGCACCCACTTTTTTTTTGGTTTGCTTTTAGTTATGTAAACGGTCACCATTCATACCATTGTTGGATACATCTATGATTGATGGACCTAGTTTAGATTGCCTTTGCCTTTCCCTGCAAGACTAATTGCATCCGTTAAGAGTCGTCAACAGGTTTTCCACACCTATCAGCTGATCACCCATTCCCACCACCCTTCTGAGTAATACCCCTCCCCACTCCCTCACTATATTTAAGGATCTGGTGACTTCTGTTTCAGTGTATCTGAAGAAGTGTGCATGCACACAAAAGCTCATACCAAGAACAAACTCAGTTGGTCTCTAAGGTGCTACTGGAAAGAATTTTCTATTTTGTTTCGACTATGGCAGACCAACACGGCTACCCACCTGTAACTGGAACTAGTTTAGATCTGTTTGTGCAGCCTTGTATGTAACTTCTTTTGCATGTCATCAAAGGCAGCATGAATTCCAGGCAGGTGGGTTCAGGTAATTCCATGTGGGTGAGTGAATGGGCTGGCAGAGGAAGGGTTACTGTCACTCCTCTTCCAGACTGCTTGGTTTCCATGCTGGCCATGGAGGAAGAGGAACTTCTTCCTCCACTGATGGCCTGGAAATACAGTGTGCCAATGAAGGAAGCAAAACCACTCAAGGGGAGTTTGAAACAAAGCTGGGGGGGGGGTGTTGCTTAGGGAAAGGGGACATGGCTGAGAGATGTTTGTGTGGCCAGGGGCCTGATAAAGAGGTCCGAGGGATGGGGGCACATTTCACCCTTGAACCCTAGGTTCCCTCCCACTGCCACAATGTAAAAAAAAAAAGGAAAGCTGTAAAAAGCTTCAACACTGTTGAGTCCATGCAACCCCACTCAGTCCTTAAAAACAATTCCAATAAAAATGATGATTTGCATTCCTAGTCTGCCAGATACGGTAATTAAGACTGCATGAGAAATAATTTCCTTTGGAAAAATGAATTAAGGCAGAATAGGGTGCCCCCCCCCACCCGCAGTCCCGCATTGCGGAGTTGCGTATAAGACTAAGATGCAGAAATATTCTCAGCCTGTAGCTTGAAAAAAAAAGTAAGGTAGAAAAAATAATTAAGCTACCGTTAAACTTATTATCTCAAAGCATTTAAATGCCTTTGGTAATAAATGTGGGAATGGAAGTTAGCTTTTGGCTTGCTTTACTCTAATTGAAATCAGTTTGTGGTTTAAGTTTCTACTCCGCCTGACAGATGATATCATTTCCTATGTGTTTTCTAATCCCTTCTGTTTTCCTAAGGTTTTATAAAGCAAAGTCAGACCATACATTTTTGAAACCACTGCCCACCTTTTTCAGACCCACTTAGGAGGGCGTAAATAAGGCTCCACCAATTAAAGTGGGCTGCAGATTTGCAGATGCCTTGCGCAGAATCTAGCTGAAGTTAAGTCCTTTTGAACTAGGTGTGACCTTACATATGAGTCTTTGCATCTAGCATGTAGATTTTGTTTTTCCTAAATCCTAAATAGCAGCCACTGGAAGGGCCTCACATTATTGCCACTGAGGCAGACAGGTGGGTAGGCAATTTAACCCTTTCCTCAGTTGCTGTGGTTGTGATAAAAAAATAATAATGCTCCCTCAAAAGCTGCTATTTATGTTGGGAAGAATCCCTCCACTGACAGCAATTTCAGAAAAACCTTTACGTGCAAAGACACATTTAGCATCATATATAGTTTGGCTCCAAACCTCAATGATTTCAGTGGTAGAGAGTTGGGCGATTCCTCTATGGAAGTCAGCAAATACAATTGCTCATCCCCCCCCCTCTAAATTGTGCCCTTTCACTTTGGTTGGAAAGTGACAGCTAGGATGGTGTCCTAGCTGTCATATTCGGAGTAGACCAACTGAAATCAATGGATTTAAGTTGATCAAGTCCATTGATTTCAATAGGTATACAGTGGAACCCCTGGTTACGCACACCCTGGGTTGCAGACATTCGAGTTAAGAACGCCCGCAACCCAGAAGCGTTTCTGGAGCGCGCACAACCCGCGCGCAACCCCCGGATGCGCAGAACGCTTCTGTGCACTTTGCGCATGTGCAGAAGCGCTCAGATTGCGCTATTTCCAGTTTTTAGGGTTTTTCCTGTGCATTCGGGATACGTATACCCGCGTTACGCACGGCGACTTGGAACGGATCGCATGCGTAACCCGGGGTTCCACTGTACTCTGAATATCACTTAGTTGAAAGTAGCCAATTGTTTGTACAGTTTTCCATAGAGTCAGAGTATAAGGTTGACGCCACAATGTTTTAAAATGTAGCAAACAATCACATCTTATGCACATTTAACTTTTGTGATTTCAACCACACACAACTGAAGACCAGCTGGTTGAAATCTTGCAAGTTAAATGCAAGCAAGGTGGAGCGAAAGCTCTGGGGTGCTATCACAAGATCTTGCAGGTCTGTCCGAGCTCCCCTGAGATCTTGCATGGGCATCCTTAGCTTTCAAAAAACCATTGCAAAAAGAACTTTTAAGCTCTCTGCCTGTCTCGCCAGCAAGGCATTCATGACGTGTTGGCTCTGGAAGACTAGTAGGGAAGCTGTTGTGGGACCTTATGGGAACATGAACAGCCCCATGGGGTCTCACAGAGGCAGCCCCAAACCGGTGTGTTGAGAGGGCCTTGCCCTTCTTCTAAGGCAGAGAACTTAAAAGCTCTTTTTGCACCAGATCTGCTGGGATGAAAGGGAGTTGAAGCCCAACAATAAGTGTGGTCCCAAGGCAGAAGAGCACTGTACTCAAGGACTTTCTTGATACTTCCTGTGCTCCTTTGATTTCAGAAAGCTTGGCTGCACATTCTTCCAATGACCCACATTTTCCGAGTCTTTTTTGCTGTTCTGCCATGGGGTTTCCCCATGGCGTAGGTTCTCAAAAAGCCACAAAATACAATGAGGCATTCTGCATTTCTATTTGATGGTAGTTGTGGTCAGCACTTCACAGGATTAAACACTTTAAATGGTTGCCATCTGCTGTTTAGCTTCTCTAGACTACACAGTTAAGTAATTGTCTTTCCTTTCCAGTGCAACATTGCAACATCAGGTGTATGAATGGAGGTACATGCAGTGATGACCATTGTCTCTGCCAGAAAGGATACACAGGAACACATTGTGGGCAGCGTAAGTAAATGCAATCTAACATTTAGCTAGGGGTGCTGTCCTATGTGTGCTAAGTGATACGGGATGCATTTTAGTGAATTTTGGAGGCAGAGGAGAAATGGATAAATTGTGGGTGAAATGGGGGGGGGTTGCCAACACCAGTGGTTGTAGGAAGGGTTTTTATTGGAAGCCACCAACTGGAAGCTGCCAAGTAATCAGGCAATGACACTATGTCATCATGCAGTGTTGCTTCCAGGTTTCTTTAGGGAAAGGGTGGCAAAGGCAGTGGTCTTTTTGTTGAGACTTCTATTGTGAAACTGAGGGAAGTGGCCCAGTTTTGAGCTAAAAATTCTCATCTGACATTTGACTCTGTACTGGTCAAGATGTAGAGCTCAGCCACAAGAAGACTAACAAATCCATTGTAATCAACAAATTCTGGGCTGCTGGTTAACTGCTGTGGAATTTTTCAAGCTAGCACGTGACTTTGCAATAGATGCCAGGAGAATTCTTTCTGACTAGAACAATTAAAGTAAGCATCAGACAAATTCATAATAATTGGATATTGCCTGATGTTGCAGTTCTATGCATTTTTTTAAAAAAATATGTTTTATTAATTTCCATTTTCCACATCACAATTAAAACAACATAACTCACAGCACATCAACCGGGTTGCTTAAAACAGTTCTTGTGTTCTTAGAATTATCAAAGACTTGAAAGGTTTTATGCATGTAGGATCTGATTAGTTAGAACTTCAACTGTGGGTGCTATCTGCCCCCTTTGCAAATGTGGAGCAGACTGCAAGGTGGCTCCAATCAGAATGTAATCTAATGTTCACTCCCATGCCATGCTGGCTTCATGCTGGTTGTACTGCTGCATGACTAGGTACACTGAAATGCACTCAGCCTTTCCAGATAAGATGAGGTCTTCTCACATCTCATTTACATGCATCCATGCTGCTCCCAGCAGAAGCAAATGTTATATGTGTTGCCCGGGGAGTAACAGGCACTACAGGCAGGTAAGTGATGTCTAGGAGAGCCTTGGTTGACCAGAAATTACTAGATTGTGAACTGTGGTGCAATGGTGCAAGACTGGCAAAGGGATGGAAAGGATAGACTCATAATGCATTCTATTAGGAACTCCTTTTCATGTGCAGAAATGGCCGGATTGTGCCCATATCTTGCTCTGTTGAAATTGTGACATATTGGGGGAAATGGATTACATATGCTAAATCTTTGGCTTTTCAGATAGTCATAGCTGAGCTTGATGTCTGGCTGTTTTGAAATACATGACTGCATTTGATAAGTAGTTCATAGAGTTTGGCATTCACCAGCAAAGGCTTGCTTGCTGGTCACAATGAGTAAGACTGCCAGAGTCCCAGGCCATCCATATTCCAACAAGTGGTTTTGCCAAGCAATGTGGATTTGTAATAATCTGTTTAACTGCAAATCATGTTCTTAGAAAGAGGCCTGTAATTCAGTTGGGCAAATGTGTGTGAGGTTTCGTAGAGAGAAAGAAGGGGGAAATAGAAAGTTTTTTTTTTCCTTTTAAGTACTGTAAGGGTATTTTCATGTCCTTATAGCTCTTTGAGACAGGTGACCTCTTCCACCCTGGTACAAAGCTAACATTGTTTGGACCCAGCTGTAGGTACTGCTTGAGGACAAAGATCCAGATAGTCATTTCTTACACAGTTGGTTGGGTGCTTCTACACTAAACCTTAATATTTCCATAATTATTTTATTTTATTTGCAGTTTTGAGACTCTGCTTTTTCCTGGAGGAGAGTGGTTAGCAAAACAGCCAAAATACAATACAATGATAAAACAATTATCAAAACACACTCAGAACCACAGAACTGGTTCTCACATAACACTGAACCAAACTATGGGTTAGTGTGAAAGTGTGAAGGCCTCTAGAGAGAAGATTCACAGCCCCTGGACTTCTCTCGGAGGTCTGCTGCTGCTAGGGTGCTTTGAGCCAAGCTAAGCTGTTGCCTGAACCCAGGCTCATAGTTTGTCTTTTCCAAACAGGCCATGAGCTGTAAACCCAGGACCAAACCTTGGTTACAGTGTGTGGTTTGTCTGGAGTGAGACAAACTACATGCCTGGGTAAAGCCACAAATGGCTGCCTGTCATAGAAACATGGGAGCACCCAAATAATTCTGTTGCTCATTTCACTTACAGCTGTCTGCGAAAGTGGGTGCCTTAATGGAGGGAGATGCGTCGCACCAAACAGATGTGCCTGCACTTATGGCTTTACTGGACCTCAGTGTGAAAGAGGTAGGTGGGATTTCCATATTCCCCCCCCCCATTAGAAAAGACCGGTCTTTGATGTGTTGTGTATGAATTAAGCTTCTGAATGAGTCAGTACGAGTTAAACTTCTGGGGGTGTTTTTATTGTTTGCTGAGTGTAATGAATTAAGATGAAGGAACAATATGTTTCTGAAAGACTTTTTTTAAAAAAAAGAAAATCTGATTAAAGAAGGCAAATGAAACTGTGACAGGTGATGGAGTGAGGAAATAGCTCCTTATTACCAACAGGATTCAGGGCAGCTTTGTATGTTAAAACAGAGTGGGGAAAGAAATGAATATTTGTTATTTGTACTTCCTCTTATTGCAGTTCCAGGAAAGCGTGTCCTTACCTATTCTGTCACTATAACATTATGGGTGAATCCACACAGAACTATCATTTTAAATCTTAGAAGAGACCAATGAGGAGGTGCAGTAATGTGTGGACGTTATCCTTCTATATTGCTTCTTGGCGCAAAGGCCTGTTCCATGATTGCTAAGCAACCAAGTTTCCTTCTTTCACCTCACAGTCAGGCTGCCGTTTCCCCCTCTCTGATGAAGCTTCTGTGCTTTTAAGCAGCTGCCTGAGAGGCAGAAATTCAACAATTGCAGCATTTGTTATCTATCATTATAGTTCCACCTCAGCAAGAGATATGCAGCTTAATTTCCTATTGCCAGGAAGAAGATGACAACGTGGAACAAGGCACTGGTGTACTTATGACACAGCAATGGTTGTGCCATTGTTTCCACAGTATTGTGTGGTTCTGTATGTGTGTGAGGTTTTATTAATGACAGTGATGTTAATGAAGGGGTGACCCACTTTGAACCTGTACAGAATTTTACATGCAGGGCTTTAGAGATTCAGTGCTATACGTACACTTTTAGCACTGAATTTTGGCCACCCCTGCTGGAATTTAGATGTGTTGGAGGTCTGCATACTTTTTATTTAAAGATGGGGATGAGGATGAAAGGCAAATGAAACTTGGGAGTTCATTTTGTTTCATTTTTCATTTTTAGCTGTAAAAGCTGGCCAGTAAAATGAATGCAATCACGTACATTTCAGCTTGCTGTGTAATATACACAGAATGTCTTGGGCAATGTTTTGGCAAGTGGAGCTACACTTAAGTATCATAGTTATACTATATCCTGCCTCAAGTCTTGTGCTTTGTTTTGACTAGGTTTGCAGAGTTCTTCTTCTGTAAAACTTGTGTGAGTTTGTTATCAGTTTTGTGAACTTTTTTTTTTTTTGCTTGGGTAGCCATAGCAGCACACACAGCTGTTTCCAGATGAGAACACAGCCCTACTTATCTGCTGTTCTCTAGTTCAAGGAAATTAAATCAAGTTTAAGAGCATTCTGGAGAGAGATGACAGCAATAGCTGTTTAAATGTAGTTATCGTTTGGCTGTTTTTTGTATTTTTGCAGATAACATACGTTTTAATTTGAACAAATGGGCTAACTTGGTGTCTGGAAAATTCATATTATGGGTTACATATAAAGCAGACTATTATATACTCTGTCAAGCAAGTCCACCTTTCTCTCTCATATGTATGTAGGCTCTGTTCAGTTCTAAACCTGGGAGAACCTCCAGTAGCTACAGAGAGCAGTTTGAATGCAAACTGTTACAAGCCAGGGTAGGATTGGATCCAGCATTACGGTTAACTCTTCCACACAGGAAAAATAGGTGGTTACAGAGAGCAGCCAAATGTTAGGAGTGGTGGAAGGACTGTTTATACTGTATTCAGCCACAGAGAGGAAAACAGCAGAGAGAGGTCTCATGCATTTGGCTCTGAGCAGAGTTGTCCATATACTTATGAAGTTTGAACAATTCTGTGCACCCCATGTTTGTTGTTTAAACCCAGCATTAAAATGATGGGGTGCACTTGAGCCAGACTTCCGAGTCCCACTGCTTTTAATAGGAGAGTTAACCCCATGCTAAACTTATTGCATAGAAATTAGCAAGGCTTAGAAAATGCTGAATGAGACATGATCACGCCCATGCTGACTTATTTTGACTGCTAAGGTCAGTTTTTGCATTCAGCTAATCCCCCCTCCCTTACAGTAGCTCTGTGAAGGGGAGGGGGGACTTCACGGGAATCAATGGAAGCTGAGTCCTGAGTCAGACCATTGGTCCATTTAGCTCAGTATTGTCTACACTGACTGGCAGCAGCTCTCCAGGGTTTCAGACAGGATTCTCTCTAAGCGTACCTGGGGATGCCAGGGATTGCAAAGTAGATACTCTACCACTGAACTGTGGCCCTTCCCTTTGTGATCCTGGTACTGAAGATGCAACAGAGAAACAGTTCTGGGATTGAATCTGAATCAACAACTGCCAGACTATGGACACATACCACTTTTCTATTTATATGTTTCTAGAAATCCCAAATAGACATGGGGTTGTCTCTTTGGGATTTCTAGGATCTGGAGGAATCTGGCTTGTGGTGTTTATACCTTGATTGGAATTGTGTACAGTTTTTTTCCCCCTGCCAAACAGTGGCAAAGCCAACTGGTTCATTTTGCCAACCAGTGTAACAGGGAGTAAAAAAATCAGTGTTTGTTTTTGACACTCTGCTGTGCACCGTGAAAGACACAGCAGCTGATTTTTGTGAGTATAGAGTAGGCAACCTAAACTGTAAAAAGATCGAAAGGTTTTGATAGCTCCAGAGCAGCCAGCTTGTTGACAGATGCCATCATTAGTCACAAGTACTCATCAATCCGAGCCAATGGACCATTTTGAAATGGGAATCTATTACCTCTGCAACTCATTAAAAACATTTCATTCACTCTTCGTGGTTTTCAGATGGACTGTGTTCCAAACATGTTGTTAAAATTAATCTCTTTTTATTCCACAATGTTTTTATTTGTTTGCAATAGTTATAGCACACCTTTAGATATTAACTTTTCGAAGTACTTAATGTACCAGTAGTAAAATTGGGCAAATAGCATTTCTGCTTTATTACAAAAACTTATGGGGACATCTGTGTATCACACCATCGGCTACTGGATGGAAGTAATTCCAAGCCTATTGCATACAGCCTTGTAAATAAGCGCACAAAAGTTAGTGGGAGTCAGCATGGAAACACAGGATTCAAGCCTCTTAGCAGGCTATTTAAAAAGCCTTCCACCAAACAGGCTGATAGAAGAAGATCTTGGCTGCAGAATGAGCCTCCCGTCCTCCTAGTGGAGCCCTCTCTGTTAGGGCAAATGGATTACCACCCCACCAAATGCAGTCTGTCCTCAACCAGCTGATTGGCTACCTGCTTTCTTAAATCCAGTCCAAGGGGTGGCACTGCCAGCCACCTTCCTCCTTAGTCTCAGTCACGCCCTGAACAGGGGAGAGGATGGCGACAAAATTAGTTGACTCTGCCTGTCGTTGGCTCTCCCTATGGTTGGTCTCCCTGCCTTCTCCCCTAGCATACCCAATGGTCCTCGGCCACCACCTCTTCCTCCTCAGCCAACATGGAAATCAGTGGCAGAGGAAAGGAGAGATTTGTTGCTCCTGGCTCAGCCCATTCACACACCTGCATGGAATTCCTGGTCGCCTTCAGGTGCCAACCAAGTTGTTGATTGCAAGGCTGATTTAATTCTGATACAGTGAAAACTGCAGAGTTAGAAGAGACTTCAAGGGCCAACTAGTCCAATCAAACTCTAAAAGAAATTACATTACAAACTGAAGCTCCACACAGGGATGTAAACTGTAACGAGAGCCAGAGCATTAAGGCATTTCCAGTAACATTTGGGAGTTGTTATAGGTACACACACAGGAAGCTGGTTTATACCAAGGCAGACCTTTGTTCTATTGTGCTTAGCATTTTATCTACACTGAGTGGCAGCGGCTCTCCACAGGTTCAGACCTTTGGTGATTCCTACATTTCAGTGGAAAGTACAGACAGAATCATGCTCCCACCCAGAGTTTCCTTTTGAGTCAGACGACAGCAGGCTTGGACTCCAGTCACTTCAAATATTAAGATTGTAGCATGTACCTCCCTCGTGTACATACTGCATGTGCAAACAATGTCTGGCTTTCCTTCACGGCGTCGTTCCTGTTCAGCTCTCTTTCTCTGCAGCAGGATATATATTTCAGAATTTTGATCACCCTGTGAGTCTAGCAAATGCAAAGGGTAAAAATCAGGGCTGCCAAACCGTTTCAGCTGAATGTCTCATTGCTTTTTATTTAATTGATTTAAAAATATATATTTGCATATCCTACCAGTTAAATCTACTGAAGTCTGCAGCCCTCATTAAAAAAACATAACGTCCAGAGAACTTTGGCAAAAATGCAAATTGGGCAATATTGAAGAAATGCAACTTTATTACTGTGTTTTTATATAACTGGTATAATTTGCAGAAAAGACTGTGCACCCTGAGAGTGGTATGGAAAGCAAACAACAAAGTGTAGATAAAAAGTACAAGTCATTTCCTGAAAACATTTGTTGCATTTAAACTAGTATTATAACCTATAATTACTGGCACACACACCCCCCTGCAAGAAAACCCTTTTTGGAACTGTCTTGTAAGCAGTACATTTGATGACAAAGACATACACTTGTGACGCTACATTTCTTTCCTGGACTTCTATATCAATAAAAGACATAAACGTTTATCCAGCATAGCTGTTAAGATACCTGAACAATATGGCCACACTAATATAGTGTAAATGGCTTCATATTTTTGTGAGAGAGGTTCTAAAATATAAAGCTTTCACAGTAGTATTTCATGACTTCACAGATAGTTAATGCACACGGATTGTTAACTTCACAGATAGTTGTTACTTTCTCTGTTTAGAATTAGAGTATTTCTAGATAAAACAATTGAGAGTATTTCTGAATACAGTGGTACCTCTGGTTAAGAACTTAATTCCTTCTGGAGGTCCATTCTTAGCCTGAAACTGTTCTTAACCTGAAGACCACTTAAGCTAATGGGACCTCCCGCTGCCGCTGCACCGCCAGAGCACGAATTCTGTTCTTATGCTGAAGCAAAGTTCTTAACCTGAAGCGTTATTTCTGGGTTAGCGGAGTCTGTAACCTGAAGCCTCTGTAACCTGAAGCGTCTGTAATCCGAGTTACCACTGTAAATCAATTAAATTAAGTAAGTCATTAGCAGAACATTCACCTTCAAAACAGAGAATGGCTTTGTTTGGACAATTGAAGCCTTGGGATGATAATCTAAATCAGGCCATTGACTACATTTGGGTGTCATAATGAACTATGGTTTTCCATTACTTGAATGAGCTTTGGCAAACCCTCCCTCCCTTCTTGCTGTGACTGTGAGAAGGAGACTGAAAGCTTTTGCTGCTCATTCAAATGGAACTTTCATAACCAAAGTTTAGCATTATGCCCACCTAAGCTGTGGTTAATGTTAATCATGGCTTATCAAAATAAACCAGCTTCATAACCAATGGCTTAAAGTTGGCTTCTTTCAGACAAGCCATAGTTAAGCTTAACTTAAGTTTCTCGGGTTTGGACAATGCAACAAGCTGTGGTTAATTTTAAAAAGGAAGTGAAAACATCTGAACTCCTCCATGTGAGTAGGAGGAGTTTGTGAACCCAAAGCT
The DNA here is from genome assembly GCF_009819535.1 of Lacerta agilis. Lineage (NCBI taxonomy): Eukaryota > Metazoa > Chordata > Lepidosauria > Squamata > Lacertidae > Lacerta > Lacerta agilis. The sequence continues at coordinate 12,622,983 of NC_046324.1, read as the reverse complement.
TACCTAGACTTATTCCTGTAATGATAAACCATGGTTAATTGTGACTTCTGAACACAGCCGCTAAGAACATAATGCTAGATAAATCATAGACTATCCAGGGAAGAAGTATACACACAAACAGTGGTGGTTTGATTATTCTTTTTTCTTTTTTATTTCAAATATCAGTGTTCCCAGTTTAAAACCTGTTTGTTTGTTCTGCCTGGTGATCAAAAGATCTCTGCCTGTATATGCTCTTTCCCCCTGGTGCATTATGGGTATCTAGGACTATAACCTTAAGTAGACATGGTTAAAAAAAGAAGAATCATGGTTAAATTCTGAATTGTCTATTTGATTTGTCTATGAGGAAATCTAAATTCGGGAGTTTTGGCATCCACTTCATAATTTATCTCTCTTTGGGGTATCAGAAATAACAGATCTTGAATTTGAAAACGCTGCTTGATTATGATGTTCTGTTGGGAAATATAATTCATGTTGTGTTAAGCTTGAATTTGCAGTTGCAACGACAGGGTATGTGTGTGTGAAAGGGAGGAAATGACTATTCAACAATGATTAATAACATTTGCAATAGATATGTTCACACTTCCAGCTGATCTCTGGAAGTTTTGTAAGAAGCAAGTAGCTTTCATGTATTTCTTTTGTGTCTGCTTGTTCTATTTGGCACTGGAATAGGACTGTAGGGAAAGAGGCCTAAATAAGGTATACGGAATGAAGTAGTTGATATAAGAGAACAATCTGATTGCAAACTGTTAAACAGAGAATGCAGAATTTGTATTGAATGTACTATATGGAGGCGAAGATCTGCTTTGGGATCTTTTGTTTGAATAAAAGGTAAAAATCTCAGAAGGGGAGATCTAGGACTGCCGCTCTATATCCAGTTACCTGGGAATCCCTTGTACCCTTGGCAAGGAGCTGCATCGCCCTCCACCCCCCCCCCCCACAAATCACTTTACTGCAATAGCTGCATTAGAAATTACTACCTAAGGGACCGCCTCTGCTGGTATGTCCCGTGTAGGACCTTAAGGTCCTCAAATAATAATCTTTTGGAGGTCCCGACCAACAAAGATGCTAGGTTGGACTCAACTAGGGCCAGGGCCTTCTCAGTATTGGCCCCAACTTGATGGAACTGTCTATCACAAGAGACCAGGGCCCTGTGGGATTTGGCATCTTTCCGCAGGGCCTGCAAGACGGAGCTGTTCCACCTGGCCTTTGGGTTGGGTTTCTGTTTGATACTTATGCTTCATTCTTTTATTAGTGGGCTATTTGAAAATGAGACTCAGCGGCTTTTATTTCTCAGTAGAATTGCTGTTGGCCTGTGAACCTAAGCACTTTTACTTGGAAGGGAGATCAATTAATCTCACTGGGTCTTCCATATAAGTAAATGGGTTTAGAATTAGGCAGTGGGGGTTTCCCTTCAGTGTTCAAATCTCTAACCTCTGTCATTGCAAAGAGTTGTATCCAGTGCTAGCCATATTCAGGATAGACACAATAGGTCCAGTAATTTTAGCAAGTATTCTCTGAATAGGATGTAGTTGCGTACAGCCCAAATACCCCGATGCAGATTTCTGCACTCATTTACATTATATTTCTAAACGTTTTATAAAAGCAACAATATGTATCCTTGGGGTTTTGAAGCTTTGCTGAGCTTTAGCTGCTAGAAAGCTCAAATCTAACATTTTTTCAGGGTCCTTGCAAAAACTTAGGTTGACATTGAGCTATGTCAACCTGCATATTAGAGTTCAGGATTGCTTAAATAGTGCAACTTTGTCCAGAAAGGGTAGAAAAGAAGGATTTGGCACGCCACATTTAACGTTACAGTGGGAGGCATTTTAACTCGAGACATCGCATATTCATACTGTATAGCCAAATATGACCATGATATCATGTGGGTGTCAATGGAATTTGTCCCAAGATATCCGAGATATGAGCCATGCTAGTCTGCCAATTTCTTGTGTAATTATGAAGGGAACTTTGAATCTAGGCTTCCAGATTGCTCTTGGAATTTGGAAATGTTGGGTTAAGAGGTTTTCATCATCCCGCTTGCCGCTTCTTCCCTTTTAGGACACCCAGACTTCATGAATGTAGATAAATACGCACAGTTTAAAGAGCGGAAGAGTTGAGTCTTCTATAGAATTCAGCATCTGTTTGACCAAGGCAATGTTTTGCCAGAGAGGAAACTGAATTCTTGTGACTGCAGAGGGGTAAATTGGAATTTTCAAAAATAAAAAAACCAATTCACTTGCAGGAAAAAAAACAATGAGAACTTCGTGGTGATTGTGGTGGTCTCCTAGATCGCTTACTTGCTTTGACATGTTGTGTGCAGGAGAAATCAAATAGGTTAATAGAATTTCCTTCCAATTTTATTTTATTATGGTAGATTCTTCCTCCACCTCCATTCCTGATCTGGGCTGTGCTTCTCAGAAGGAGAATGGAGAAGTATGTGGTTGAAACAAGTAGTACTATGTGTTGTGTGGTGAAACCATGAAACTACCTTCCCAACACAGGCATTGCTGCTGTTGACCTGGAGGAGGCTGGGGTTGTGCAGGCTCCTGGCAAGGAGATTGTGGCAATTGCGCTCCTTCTGCAGTCCTGCTACTGCTGCACTGTTGTAAGCTAAGCCATCATTTGACATGCTGTACTGTATTGTCTCCACCTGGGCCCATGGTTTGTCTCCTCTAGACAAACCAAGACCTGTAAACTAACAAGAAACCTTGGTGTTATATTTGAAAACATTGGGGGGAAATAGATTATTGTTATTTTAAGCAGGTGGTGGAAATCTGTCAATATCAGCTCAGTTGACAAAATATTTACCATAAAGATGTGAATAATGTTTATTCATTTCCAGAAAGCGTGTCAGAAAAGATGGTTAATTCTAAGCAGCAAGTTTTCAAAAACTGGCTCTTTACTTACTTTGCCAAAGCTTTATTAGGCATTACAAATATAGGCCACCATAAAACATCTGTATATAAAAATTTAAAATATATACAAATAAACAGCCACATAAAGATATGTAATAGTAAGGATTTTAATTGGAGTTTCTTCCTGCTAAATAGTGCCATTCAACACGCTTAAGAGATGCTATTGATAAAAACTCAGCCACCCTTGCAGTTACTTCCGGGTTGGTTTGTGACATCAGTAAACCGTGTCACTTCTAGAACTTCAGCCATCTGAAAATGATCTAATGCTTAGATTGTCAAAGTGCTCCCAATACTGAACATTTTGTGTTCTTTCTTTACTGCATGTGGCGTCTGTTGAGTCTGTGTGCTGCCGATGAGTCATGTTCTGCTGCCAAGAAAAAGCATATGTTGGACAGACAATACCAATTGAACACTTCTGGTGAAATCTTGAGGAGGGAACATAAGATTCAGATCTTTGGGCATCCAAACATTAGGGAACTTAGACGAAGGGATAGGGAAGTTGCGGCTTTCCAGATGTTCTTGGACTCGCAACCCACAGCCACCCGACCCACCATGAACAACAGTCAGGAATGACAGGGTTTGTGTTCAGCATCATCTGGAGGTTCATAGCTTCCTCATCCCTGATTTGGGGGGCAAACCTAACTTACGTCCAGAGAGCAGTCAGACTGAATACAACAGTGGAGCCACATTCCAAAGCCACTTGTGATGGCCTGGGAGTCAGACTCTGATGCTGAACCTGAGGGATCCCAGCCTGCACAGGATTCCCCGCCTCCAGAACCAGCTGAGCCGGGGCCAGGGCTTGAGCCTGAAGGATCCCCACCTGTGCTGGATCCCCAGGTGCAGGCATCAGCAGAGTCTGCTCTGGCTCCTGATGGGAGGGAGGACCCATTGCCTGCAGGTGCTCCACTCCCAGCCTCTTCAGAGGAAGCTGAGGCATCCCCTGGGTCCAGTAACCCACCAGCCTCTCCTGAGCTACAGAGGCTCAGGGCAGAGAGGCGAAGGGAGTTAAGTGTCTGCAGGAGGAGTGCTCGCCTCCAGGCCCGGAGGAGAGGCGAGTCTCCGGAGGATCGGGACCGCCCTAAGCATAGGGCCAGATAAAAGCCAGCCAGACCCAGCCCAAGTTGCGTGAGCAACTTAGTTGCAAGCGTGTGCTCAACCTGCAACCTTGTGCCTGAACCTGCCTTGGACCTTGACCTGCTCCCTGCCTTGCTCCCCGCCGGATTGACCTCCTTTGGACCCCTAGACCCAGGACTGGACTTGGACCTCGCTTCATGGACAAACCCTTGGGGCCAGCACAGTTTGCTCACGCCACACCCGCACTCCCCCTTCGCTGGGGTGCGTTCGGGAGGAACTAGTAGCCATGGCTGACCAGGCGGCTGCGCTAGTGGCATTGGCCCAGGAGAACCAGGCCTTGACCCACACCGTGCAGCAGCTAAGCAATGCGGTTACGGCGCTTCAGCAGCGTTTGGATGCCCTACCGGCTCCTGGGGCCGCCGCCCCAGCTCCTGGCAAGTACCCAGTGGCCCTGCCAGAGAAATTTGATGGGTCCCCAGCCAGCTTTCCCATGTTTCTCGCCCAGGCCAAGCTGTATATTCAGGGGCGAGCTCGGGATTTCCCTGACGACCGCACCAAGGTGCACTTCCTGATCAGCTTGCTGAAGGACCAGGCGGCCAAGTGGGCGTTGCCGCTGCTCCGGCAAGACTCCCCCTTGCTGACAGACTATACGGGGTTTTGCAATCATCTGGAAACCACGTTCGCCAACCCTCAGAAGGGGAGTCAAGCCAATCGGGCAATTCGGCGGTTGAAACAGGGCAAGTCCACAGTGGCCACCTACGCCACGGAATTTCGGCTGCTGGCGCAGGACTTGACCTGGAACGACTCTGCCCTGCGGGACCAGTATCTCGAGGGACTTTCAGACGAGATACTGGATCAGCTGGCCACGTTGGATCGCCCTGCCACACTGGATGCCCTCATCCAACGGAGTCTGCAGATAGACGATCGGTTGGAGGACCGTCGCCAGGCCCGGGGCCGCCGGCACTCCGGGCTCCCGGCGCCGGTGCTTCCCTGCAGTTCCGTGGCCAGAGCTGAGTCATTGGAGGAGCCGATGCAGCTCGGGGCAGCGCGGCCTCGCCTCTCCCCCTCGGAAAAGACTCGGCGTCGGGAGGGGAACCTGTGTCTCTACTGCGGTGGGAGTGGACACTACGCCCGAACCTGCCCTGAGAAACGCCAGCCGCAGGGAAAACTGCCAACCCCAGTAGCCGATGGCCCAGGCTACCTGGGGACCCAAGCATCGCATGATGGGCCCTCACCAGTGGAATTGCAACACCTCATGATACCGGTGCGTCTATACCCCCCCGGTGGGCCCTGGATTCTCACCCACGCTCTGGTGGATTCGGGGGCAACCCGCTCCTATATGGACTCTGCCTTCGCCACTCAGCATCAGGTGCCGCTTCAGAACAAGCCGGAACCAGTACAGGTGGAGGCAATTGACGGACGGCTCCTACGCTCGGGCGCTGTTACTCGGGAGACCCAGCCCTTGGTCCTGTGCTACCAGCAGCACCGGGAGGTGCGAACCCTGGACATTGCCACCATGCCCCGGTTTCCCCTGGTGCTTGGGATGGACTGGCTGGAGTCACACAATGTTCAGATCGACTGGGTCAATCGGACTGTACGCTTCCCAGACCCGGGTTCCCGTGCTCAGTCCGAGTTAGTAGCAGCTGCCCCCATGGGGCAGGCTGTGTCAACGCTCCCTGCCGTGTACCAGGACTATTTAGACGTGTTCGAGGAACAGGGAGCAGACAAGCTGCCGCCTCATCGGTCCTTCGACTGCGGCATAGACCTACAGCCTGGGGCGCCCCTGCCTGTGAGCCGCCTATATTCTCTTTCGGAGCCAGAGCGTGAAGCCTTGCAGGACTTCCTTCGCAAGAACCTGGAACGTGGGTTCATTAGACCCTCTACCTCACCCACTGCCGCTCCTGTACTCTTCGTTAAGAAGAAGTGTGGGGAGCTTCGCCTCTGCCATGACTACCGGGCCCTGAATAAGATCACCATCCCAGACCGGTACCCCTTGCCCCTTATTGCAGAATTGCTGGAGCGGGTGCAGGGGGCGCAGATGTTCACCAAACTGGACCTCCGAGGGGCCTACAACTTGATTCGGATCCGTGCTGGGGACGAGTGGAAGACTGCATTTGGGACCCGGTATGGGCAGTTTGAATACCTGGTTATGCCGTTCGGATTATGCAACGCGCCCGCCGTGTTTCAACGGTACATCAACCACGTGTTCCAGGACTTGCTAGACAAATACGTGGTGGTGTACCTAGATGATATTCTGATTTATTCCCGTGACCCAGCCCGTCACGAGAGTCATGTTCGGTCCGTGTTGCAGCGCTTGCGGGAGCACCGCCTGTACGCCAAGCTCAGCAAGTGCGAGTTCCACCAGCGGTCAGTGGACTTCCTTGGACACCGACTCTCCCCTGACGGGGTGCAGATGGACCCTGGGAAGGTGGCTGCGGTTCGAGAGTGGGCAGCGCCCCGGAACCGCAAGGACTTACAGCGGTTCCTAGGGTTCGCCAACTATTACCGGACCTTCATTGCAGATTATGCTCATCGCACCACCCCATTAACCCGACTGCTGCGCCCCAAGACGCCCTTCTCCTGGGATGAGGAGGCTGAAGTGGCATTTCAGGGGTTGAAAGCCTGTTTCCAGAGGGCGCCGATTTTACAGCACCCTGATCCCTCTCGTCCCTTCGTGGTGGAGACTGATGCCTCCAGTACGGCTCTCGGTGCCATCCTGTCTCAGCAACACGGACCCGATGCGCCACTGTTACCCTGCGCTTACTACTCCCGGCAGCTCCTTCCGGCGGAGCGTAACTATACCGTGTGGGAGCGGGAACTACTGGCCATCAAGGTGGCCTTTGAGGTCTGGCGCCATCATCTGGAGGGGGCACGACACCCGGTGGAAGTGAGAACGGACCACCGGAATCTGGAGTACCTCCAGACCACCCGCAAGTTGAACCAAAGGCAGATCCGGTGGGCGCTGTTTTTCTCCCGGTTCCAGTTCCGGATCCGCTACATCCCTAGCTCCCAAAACCGGAAAGCGGATGCCCTGTCCCGGAAACCTGAGGACGTCGCAGACACTGTACAGCAGGCAGTACCGACGACTATCTTACCACCAGCCGCATTCCTGGCCACTCAGGAGGCCAAGCCGCTGCAGGCTCGGGTGCGAGAACAGCAACGGGTCGATGCTTGGGCACAGGAACGGCTTCGGGAACTGTCTGACGGGTCATGCCCTCAATATCCGGGGCTGGCCCTGCACCAGGGCCTACTGCTGCACCAGGGACGTCTATACATCCCGCCAGGACCATTGCGGGCCGAGGTTCTCCGAATGTCTCACGATGCCCCAGCAGCAGGGCACTTTGGGCGGTACCGGACCACCCATCTGGTAAGCCGGGAGTTCTGGTGGCCCCGCCTGAAGGCTGATGTGGCACGCTACGTTGCTGGTTGCGATGTCTGTCGGCGGGCCAAGGGCCCTACCGGCCGACCCCCCGGCCTGCTCCAGCCATTACCAGTCCCACCGCGTCCCTGGCACACGGTCTCGCTGGACTTTGTGGTGGACTTGCCCCCATCTCGTCACTGTACCTGCCTCCTAGTTTTCACGGACCATTTCACTAAGATGGTGCACTGTGCCCCCTGCCCGTCCATACCCACAGCTAAGGAGACGGCTCAACTGTACCTTCAGCACATCTTCCGCCTGCATGGCCTGCCCGAGCGTGTGGTTTCTGACCGCGGCGTCCAGTTCACATCCCACTTCTGGCGAGCCCTGCACCAGACCCTTGGGACGGAGGTCTGTCTATCTTCGGCCCACCACCCGCAGACCGATGGCCAGACGGAAAGGGCAAATGCGGTGCTGGAGCAGTACCTCCGGTGTTACTGCAGCTTTCAGCAGGATGACTGGGTCGATCACTTGCCATTGGCGGAGTTCGCCTACAACAATGCAGTGAACGCCTCCACCCAGCAGACCCCGTTCCAGGCCTCCTACGGCTACCATCCACGTTTGTTCCCGGACGTGCTGCCAGCTTCCGCGGTCCCCGCAGTGACAGACTGGCTTCAGGAGCTTCAGTCCCAGCAACAATTATTGATGGAGCAACTGCGCCAGGCCAAGGACGCATACAAGGCCCAGGCTGACCGACATCGTCAGGAGGGGCCAGAACTCCATGTTGGCGATCGGGTGTGGCTCTCTACCCGTCACCTGCATCCTTCTCGGCCCTCACGAAAGCTGGATGCACGGTTTGCCGGCCCATTCACCATCACTGCGCAGGTGTCGCCGGTGGCGTTTCGCCTCCAGTTACCTCCATCGCTCAAGGTTCACCCAGTATTCCACCGGTCCCTACTTAGTCCAGTCGCCCCGCCCGACGAGTTCCACCCGGACAATCCACGACCGCAGCCAGTTTTGGTTGAGGGGGAGCCTGAGTACGAGGTGGAGCGCATTCTCGACTCACGATACCGCAGGGGGAAGCTCCAATACCTCATCGACTGGAAGGGGTATGGGCCTGAGGATCGTTCATGGGAACCAGCGGGAAACGTCCACGCACCTGCCTGCCTCCGTGATTTCCATGCAGCTTACCCCAGCAAGCCTGGTCCGGCCCCTCAGTTGAGGGGGAGGCCTGGGAGGGGGGATGGTGTGATGGCCTGGGAGTCAGACTCTGATGCTGAACCTGAGGGATCCCAGCCTGCACAGGATTCCCCGCCTCCAGAACCAGCTGAGCCGGGGCCAGGGCTTGAGCCTGAAGGATCCCCACCTGTGCTGGATCCCCAGGTGCAGGCATCAGCAGAGTCTGCTCTGGCTCCTGATGGGAGGGAGGACCCATTGCCTGCAGGTGCTCCACTCCCAGCCTCTTCAGAGGAAGCTGAGGCATCCCCTGGGTCCAGTAACCCACCAGCCTCTCCTGAGCTACAGAGGCTCAGGGCAGAGAGGCGAAGGGAGTTAAGTGTCTGCAGGAGGAGTGCTCGCCTCCAGGCCCGGAGGAGAGGCGAGTCTCCGGAGGATCGGGACCGCCCTAAGCATAGGGCCAGATAAAAGCCAGCCAGACCCAGCCCAAGTTGCGTGAGCAACTTAGTTGCAAGCGTGTGCTCAACCTGCAACCTTGTGCCTGAACCTGCCTTGGACCTTGACCTGCTCCCTGCCTTGCTCCCCGCCGGATTGACCTCCTTTGGACCCCTAGACCCAGGACTGGACTTGGACCTCGCTTCATGGACAAACCCTTGGGGCCAGCACACCACTTGTCATTGACTCCACCTACTGTTGGCCTCCCAGTCTTCTACCCTACCCATCCCCATGGACAACAGCCACTAGTGGGTGGAGCCTCCACTGCTGGTGGAGCAGGTGAAGAGAAACCTTTGCTCCATCCTAACCCCCTGCACGGCAGTACGGATCAGTGTTTAGCATTGCTTTGTCCAGCTATTCAGAGTAGGGTGTTAAGAACTCTTATTAGGAACACTTATGTTTTTCATTTCACTGTACTTATGTTTGGAAAGGGAGCCCCTCCCCTAAGTTTATGGAAATGATGCTCCAACATTCCCAAACATTTTAACCAATAGTTAAACACTTACAGGCAGAGTGTTTGGTGAAAGTGTTTTCTGGAACAAATTTTACTGTGTTCTCAGAGAGTAAACTCCTAACCATCAACATCTACTACGTAAGGCAGATTGATTTCGTCTTCTGCAGAATTCACCTTATACACGAGGAAAATTTTTTTATTCTCTCCGCCAGGAGAGAGCGAGAGATGAACCTGCACTACAGGAGTCTGGAAACTCCTGAATTGCTATGCAGCCAGAAAAGCGCCCTAAATTTGGGGGCTTCATTCTCTTGTTCTGAACTAACACTCAGCTACAGTTCTAGGGATAGAGACGATTTGGTTTTAAATCACCTTTCTGCCCCCCCCCCTCCATATGGGCATTACTTTGGATCCCAGCTGGCCCAAGTTGCAATGCTGTGTGCATAAAGCAAGGAAGAAGAAAAATATTTGTGCCAAGGTATTAAAACAGCTAAGAAGGATGGGAACATCAGCCCCCACCCCCTAAGAACAGCCTCCCAAATGTTTATATTGTCTAGCTATTTTTTGTTTGTGTCTCAAAAGCCTGCACCAAGATTCTTACTGTATTGGCTGGACATACTTGTGTGTTTTGGTCGCTTGGGTTGGGAACTCCCTAACCCTCCCAGCTACAACTTCAAGAATGACCTTGTCCTGCCTTTTTACCTTGCAGTCAGTACCATCCTCAGCAATCTCATGCAAGGCAAAAGGCCTTCCTCTTGTTTTATAAAAATGCCGGCATGATATTTTACAGCACGGCAGCAGTTACAGACAGTAAAGTGTTTTGCTTCAGAAACACTTAAAAAAAAAACACTGTGAAAATGTATGTATCTCCCTAAAGATTCAGTCCTATGCATGTTTGTTTTGTTTGTTCAGTCATTCAGTCGTCTCCAACTCTTCGTGACCCCATGGACCAGAGCACGCCAGGCACCCCTATCCTCCACTGCCTCCCGCAGTTTGGCCAAACTCATGCCAGTCGCTTCGAGAACACTGTCCAACCATCTCATCCTCTGTCGTCCCCTTCTCCTTGTGCCCTCCATCTTTCCCAACATCAGGGTCTTTTCTAGGGAGTCTTCTCTTCTCATGAGGTGGCCAAAGTACTGGAGCCTCATGCATGTTTACTTGGAACTAAGTGCATTTGAGTTTAATGCATTTACTTCTAAGTAGGTGTGTGTAAAATTGCACCTTATGGTTGCAAACCTAAACACACCAGGGAGTAAGTATCAATCGACGAGTAAGTTTCAGTCAGCTGAATGGGACTTCCTTCTGAGTAAACATGTAGAAAATTAGGCTGCATGCCAATTTTGTTTTGGGACTCAAGGGCAGAAAAAGCGATTGACAGCTGAAGAAAAGATAAGTGAGCCACTAGAAAGGATATGGAAAGTAATACCAGGCATCAAAATATTGCTCAGGCTTGCACTTCTTTACTTACATAGCCACCGCGGAATCTGTTTTCGACAACAGCCGTGTAGCCACAAAGCTTGCCCTGTCACCAGAGATTATGTTGCAGGATTTCCAAGCCAGATAGTCTTCATTTATCTCCTATTCAAATCTTAACTTGAAATAAATAAAGCAAACAAACTTGCTGTTCTCCAGATTGTCCTTAATGCCATTGCTGCTCCTGAGTCAGTAGGAGGCACACTTCATAACGAATACTGACTAGAGGCTACCAGCCGCATGCCCAACTCTGCAGCTTCCCAGATGTATTTTGCCTGAGCTGAAGCTGGTAGCCTGCTATTTCATGCTGCAGGCTAGTAATTTCATCCTGAGCCAGTGTTGATTTGCGACAGTGAGTGGGGCTCCCAGGTCTCCACACAGCCATGTTTTCACCTTTGCATGTGTCATGCTGCCATGCCATCAGTTCCTGCCATCGCGCCTTGAGGCACAGCTGTGAGCATCAGTGCAGCGCACTAAAACCATCCTTGTGGGAGCTGTTTCAGGAGCATGGCTACAGTCTGAGAGTAAGATAACTTGCCTTGTCAAATGGTACCTGAGATTATCTGGGAAGAGCAACCCAGAGGTGTGTGTACACACTTAGCCAATATGCATCCGCACTGATAAAAGTACCTCAGTCTGTGCCAAGGGCAGCTGAATTGCGCAGTCTGTATCCATTCTACAAACTAGATAGCAGAGACTTGCTAATTTGTTTCATTTCTGCTAATGATGGGAGAGTCAGTGAGTTATTTAAGGCATTTGAAACCACGACTGCAGCAAATTTTGCTCAGCCTCCCCCCCAAAAAAAGAATTCATAAAGCATTTTCCCCACACACCTTGAAACCTATAGCGATAGCCAAGAGGAACTCTGTTTGTCTTAACTAAAGCAAATAATTTTCAGAAAACAGAATTCTTCAATCATTTCCAAACTACATGGTTTTCCTAAGTTTTGTGCAGAACCATGGGATGCAAACAGACTTGTTTTATCTAATGAAACTATTATCTTGTATATATTGTTTTAATGTCTATGGTTACTTTTGATTTATTTAAATGCTTTGCTTGTACTTTAAGCCAAGTTGGGTTCTGTTGTATCTTGATCTAGTTCTTCATCAGGAATGAGCCAAGTAACTGTTTGTGGTGATGCATTTAGAAGTTGTTAACCCATTCCTGCAAAAACAATGTCCTGTTAGAAGGGAAGACGACCTTTAGTAACACAACAGAGCAAATGGCTTTCTGAAGGTTACCTTCAAATTTTTAAAGCTTTTCTTTTAAACCGGACATATGCCAGCCCTACTGGGCAAAATGCAGATTTCAACTCTTGTGTTCACATACCTGCTCAGCTATGTAGCCCACTGAGAGGCCTTCAGCCAGTCACTCTTTCTCAGTACAGCCTATCTTGCAGGGCCGTTGCAAATTTTAATTTGGAGGAGAGCAAACCATGTGCCCTTCCTTAAGCTCACTGGGGGAAATGAAAGATAAAAAATATCAGACTAAAATGAGGTAGAGTAACTTGTACCCTTCCAGATGCTGTTAGACTCCAACTCTCATCATTCCTGAGCATTGACCATGCTGGTCGGGGCTGATGGGAGTTGGAGTCCAACATCTGGAGGGCCACAGATTCTTGATCCCTGGGCTAAAATATATGGTTGTCAACCCCTTGCATAGATGTCAGAGGCAACGGAAAGAGTGCATTTGTGGCATACCCATGTGCTTCACTAGGGCACAGAGTCATGCCTATACAGTATTCTTATTCCCTCTTGGATACTATTGATTGCATTCCCCAACCCAGTAAGCTGGACACAAAATTGCACCAATGCGTTAGTTAGGGGGTCTGTGTAGAGATGCACAGCAGCTTTTATAATGGGTGATGGGAGCCTAGGGCCCTTCAGATGTTGGAGTCTCAACTTCCATCAACTTCAGCCAGCAGGTGTGCGACGGAACCCCTCTCAAATTCCCCGTTACTATTTATTTCTCTGTGGTGGCGTGCCGTGTACTCTTACACACACACACACACACCCCACCTGTACTTCGAGGTCCGTCTAAACTGCCAACATTCCCCCCCCCTCCACTCGGGGTCCTGTAGTAACAAGGGTACTTCAATCCAGCTACCATGGCCGGTTATAGGCTTGGCTCTGGGCTACTGGGATGTAAAGTCCTTTTGGCCTATAGTCCAGGGCTTCACTCACGTTTGATCCCTCCCTGCTACTGTTACCTCAGCTCACAGGGCAACCATGTGGCACTTCTAGGCTTTTAGTCCCTGCACCCCTCCTTAGTGTAACTCCAGGACCTAACTTATCACCCTGTAAGTCTTTTGGTCCACTTCTCCGAGTTCACCCTCTTTTGAGCCCTCCTAACTTGCTGGATCAAATAATCGACGATATTGTCTTGGCGCAACAAGAACAAGGCTTTATTTTTCACCAAACATAACAGTCTTAATATTTCTTTTGTTTACAAGCTTAGTTACGATAGAGCATATCTTCCTTCAGTTGAACATCATTATTTCAAACCTAACCACCACTATCCTGGCCCCCCCACACCCTCTACCTTCCAGTCACCACTCTTTCCCCCGCCCACTTCTCCTCTCTCAGTGGCTGCTCCCTCCTTTTAAAGTGCGGAATGTCCCGCCTCCCAACAGCGAACTGTCACTCTAATGGAGTGCAACTTAACTCTTAACTCCCTGCGGATACTCCGAAGCCTTTAACCTAGGACCAATCCGTTACAATGTGTTTTATGGTCTAATGGTGAGAGGGAGAGGCCAGGTACAACAGCTATCCTTCAGGCGAGCATCTGGGCAATGAAAGCTGGGTTTTCTGTTGCCTAGATGTATGCTCCTTATTCCCTGCAGGTATTTTTTGTTTGTGTGTGTAAAGGTAGAGAGGAAGAAGGCAAGTGCAACAGCCCGGCCTCTGCTGAGCTGCTGGTCAACAGCAGTTGGATTTTAAGCAGCATTAAATTTTGTTTCAGACGTGCGATACGATGCACCTTGTCACTTCTTTGAATTCCTAGAGAACAGCTGATTTGCTATTTTTTTTAAAAAAAAGTATTTCAGGCAGAGAAAATGTTCTGCAGCTACGCCAGCTCTAATAACTATGTAGAGGAGAGGTCCTGAATTTACGCAGGAGGCCAGCTGAGAAGGAGACAAAACCCAGCTCCCCTCCTCACAGCAAATCATAACACCTTGTATATCTAGGGGACAATCTGAACCTCTGCAGAGTCTTCTTGTCAGTTCCACCAAGTAAAGTGTTCTGTAATTTGGGGCCTGATATAAACTACCATGGAGGGAGACAGTTATTTCGGTCAAATTTTCTAAACAGCTGTTTCAGGACAGACCAGTTCCTTTCCCCAGTGATTGGATTCAAATCAAACTGTTTTTATCTCATGCATTCTTTGCATTTGACTCTTTTGTTGAATTAGAAATTTAATAGAGCAGCTGAGCATTTTAAGCAATTTTGGAAGATGGGGAGGGGGGTGGGAGAGGGATGTGAACTCCAGCACACCCTGTAAAGCACAAATTTCTTAACCAAAAGAATAGTTTATTCATATGCTCTGTACATTAGGTCAATTATTACTCACTTTCTTTGGACACCAAGCAAAGGCCTCCACCCTCTATTACACAGCTTACTGTAATCAACTGAAGAAAGAAAAGCAGAATCGTTCAAAAGCAAACTTGTGGCTTAAGCCCCAGCCCAGAGGCTGAAAAGGAACAGAAACCTCCAGCTCTATGATCCTATGAAACGAATGATTTGCTACAAGCACTGCATACATTGTAAGCCTTCAGGCAGGGCTGCTGTTCCATATATATACAGTACACACACACACACACACACACACACACACACAAGTATTCTCTTAGGTGCTTAAAAATTATATAACATTATTAATTATTAATTATTTGCAGTTATATTCTATCCTTCATCAATTACATAATCCACAGGGCAAGGTACAGAAAATGATAAAACTCCATTGAAACATCACAAATGGGGAAGGGCTGTGGCTCAGCATTGCTTTGAAGAAGTTGCCAGTTTAATCTCTGGCATCTCTAGGTAAAGCAGACACCCCTGTCCGTAATCCTGGGGAGCCGTTGCCGGTCTGTGTAGACACTACTGAGCTAAATGGACCCAATGGTCTGACTCAGGACTCAGCTATACAGTTGCAAATAAAACAGTGTTTTGTAAAGTGCATTATACAAATGTGACACTAGATGGCGATGGTGAGCTATGGCAAATTCAATATACTTTTTCAAAACCTTTAAAAAACATTTCCACAGCGTTTTTAAAAAATGTTTCTTGATTCCACCTCAGTATAAGCCGTCTTCCTGTGTTCCTAACATAATGACAAGAACAGTCAACAACAAGAATACAATAAAATAGGATTGTCTTATTCAGCTCCAAAGACAATGACACAGCCAGCTGTACTTCAGGAGGGATGGAGTTTCATAGCAAAGGCACCACTATACGCTGACATACCTAATTCTCATTCAGATTTCACCAGTTAAGACTCTATTGGACAGCTACTCAAGGATGCAGTGGTGGAAGCAAACTAAGCTTTCTTTGCCACCATCACTACCATACAATAGGCAGCATTATATACCCTAACTCACGATCAGCCATCTTCTCCATGAGACGTGCACTCAAACCTTCTGACTCACTTCATTATGCATGTTGGAGAAACTAGATAGAGATAAAAAAAAATCCTGCTCCTCTCTTGTAATATTAGAAGCTGGGACCATCCAATGACGCTGGATGCCGGAAAATTCCGACTAGGATGGCATTTTAAAAAGCTCAGGCAAATTCTCGGAGGGAGAGGACTATGTTTTTC
Organism: Lacerta agilis; assembly: GCF_009819535.1. NCBI lineage: Eukaryota > Metazoa > Chordata > Lepidosauria > Squamata > Lacertidae > Lacerta > Lacerta agilis. The sequence continues at coordinate 12,607,226 of NC_046324.1, read as the reverse complement.
CTCTACTGTCGTAGACAATTTGCTGGGAACCACAACACTCATCTCCTGCATGCAAGTTTCCCATAACCATCTGGTTGGCTACCATGAGAACAGGATATTGGGCTTGATGGACCTTTTATCTGACCCAACATTGCTCTTCTGACATTCTTCTGTCATTGCCAAGAGATCCCCTGCCTCAAAGCCCAAACCATGCATTTTAAATGCAATATTTCCTGCTGCAACTTCCAATATTTAAAATAATTTAGGACCGTATCATTCACAAACAACTTAATCACCATCATAGTAGCAGCAGTAAAAGTATTTGAGAGCCATATATCACAGCCAGCTAGGCCAATATAAAACTAAAAAGGAGAGGCTGCTGCTTATTGCCACCCTACCCCACATCATTAAAAACTGTCCAGAACAAAAGGAACCATAGATCCCAACTAGACACTACCTGATTTTATATCTCAAGGGAGGGAATTCCATGGCCTTGGAGCCATTGCAGAAAAGACACTGTCCTTCATACCCGTCTCTCTTCCTGTTAGGTACACGAACAGGTTCTTTGTAGTTGAGATCAAATCCATGGCGTATTCATATGGCTGTCCTTTTAGTAAGTTGGTCCTAAATGGATAAGGGCTTTAAAGGCAATTGCTGCTACTTCGAATTGGACCTGGAAGTCTAGAGATAGCCAACGCAGTGAAGAGGTGTCATGGGGCCCAATTATGTGGAATGGGAATAGGATTTCGTCAGGAAGGAGAGTCCCTGATTGTTCCTCACTCCTGGTCAGCCAGGTTAATGAAATGAAGCATGCCACCCTATCCCTAAAATTATAGAAGAAGCCACATAAATCTTTCTTCCCTGAGTTCAGCACTCCATGGAATATGTTTGAAAACACCAACCCAGATTCACATACTTTCTCTGTTGCTCTGAAAACCCGCGTCTCTTCCCAAGTTTCAGTCCCTGTTTCATCCATCTGATTGAAACCAAGTCCTCACGCCAAGCTAAAGTCTCCATTCTGCAGTCATGCCATTTACAGTATGTAGGTTTATATTACACTACTGTAATCTCCTAGGAGCATAACATTTTTTTTATTTATTTAAATGGAACATAAGCATATCTAACTTTCTCCAGATCGTGTCAAGTGCCCGTGATCATCGCAGAGGCATGACCCTCTCTTTGGGAATCGCTGTTCTAGGTCTCCAAATATTCTTTCTCTATATAAAGTTTTAAAAAACACAACAATTTCCCCCTAAGCTAACATTTAAATTGGCAAAGATAGTACTAAGTCTTGCAAGGCCAGAACTCCTGCAGGGAAACTTTTGACTATATATATATATATACACACATATATATATATATATATATTGTGCTGTATAATTCTGTAATTTCTTCTCTTTGACTCTTAAGACATAAAGGGTCATGGGCACAGTGATTTAAATTGTCCTTTGGGCAAGAGATGTGTAAGAATAATATTTACAGTAATCTAAATAATCTAATAAAACACAAGCTATCCATCCCATTTTGCGTAGTTCATTTTGGAAGAAACTGTTTTCTTTCTCTTTTTATATGTATAGTTTACATTACAGTGCTCATTGGCACGGAACCAGGTGTTGCTGGGCCACAGCTGCTTCGTCCCTGACCAGTGGCGCCAACTTGTGCCCCAGACTGTGGGTGCCCAGTGTGTGTGTGTGTGTGTCGTGCTGTCATGACATTGAAGTGCGTCATGACGGCACAGGTGAGCAGTGTTGGCAACTGGGCTGCGGCCTGAGACTTTGCAGTGGGGCCTCTGCTGGTGCCCGCTGCGGCAGCACCAAAGAAGCATGTCCACTGCCACAGTGGATTCCAACAGAGGCCCCATGGCAGAAGCACAGTCCGCGGCCTAGTTGCCACTGTGGCGCCAAAGTGCCGGAGGTAAGGCAATGGCCGGTGTCATGTGGTGGCGTTTGGCAGAAGCTGGGCACTCACAGCAAAAAAAAGAATTGTTGGTGCTTGGGCCCCTGTGCAGTTGGAGCCTCTGTCCCTGACCATTGACCATGCTGGCTGGGGCTGTTTGTTGTGAGTTTAGAAGAAGAAGAAGAGTTTGGATTTGATATCCCGCTTTATCACTACCCGAAGGAGTCTCAAAGTGGCTAACATTCTCCTTTCCCTTCCTCCCCCACAACAAACACTCTGTGAGGTGAGTGGGGCTGAGAGACTTCAAAGAAGTGTGACTGGCCCAAGGTCATCCAGCAGCTGCATGTGGAGGAGCGGAGACGCAAACCCTGTTCCCCAGATTACGAGTCTACCGCTCTTAACCACTACACCACACTGGCTCTCTAGTGGAACAACATACAGAGGGTGATATCTTCCCCCCACAACCCTGTTTATAAATGCTATTTCAGGAGTGAGGGACACTTTTTAGCTGAAGGTTGCATTCCCTTCTGGAAGCCACATACCAGTGGTAGACAGGACCAGAGGCAAAAGTGGGCAGAGGAATGAATGCATTCCCACCCACCCCCATGTACCTCAGGCTACTTTCAACACACTTTTCCTGTGCCCTTTTGTGTCCTCCATCCAGTCATGCAAGAATCCTCATCAGAGTTCAGGGACGCATTCCAGGAAGGCAGGTTAAAATACTTGAGGAGGATGTGAATCAAGGCTACTGAGAATATGTGGTACATAGAGAACTCTGAGAGCCAAATTGATAGGCCTGAGCTGGAGGGCGGCATTTGGTCCCTGAACCTGACGTCCCCAGCCTCTGTGTTGTAGTAATAGTTCTGGTTTCATTTGCTGGTGGATGATATGCTCCGTACGTTATTTTGGGTGGTATATAATATGCGTGGGTGGAAGTTTTGTCATCAACAGCTGCTGGTGCTGTTGGAACTGATTCAAAACATTCCCGAAATGCTCTGTAAGTCTGTAACTCGTTCTTCATAAAACCCAGTTATGCCAAGCTTTCTCCATTGTAGAATGTCTATATCAATGAAAAATGAAACTAATATCGGGGGACACCATTTTTTTTGTCAACCTAAAAAAAAAAAATGGACCCAAATGGAATATGGAAATTTGTCATTCACCAAAAAGCCATTTTGCAAATAAGATGTAACCATGCTGTATATTTGTGTTTGCTTATACCATCCTTCACCAACCTAGGCCCATACAAATGTTTTGGACCCCACAACAGCATGGCTGTTGTAGAGAACATCTGGAGGGGGACAGGTTGGCAAAAGCTGTTTAGAGATGCACATTTCTGAGAAACAGCCAGGTGAAGAATATATTAATCTCTTGTCCTTAGTCATCGTAGTGATTTTATCATGCATTTTTGAACTAGACAAAACACAAACCCACATGTCTTCCTATAATTTCTATTTTTACCCAACCAGGTGTTCCACATCTGGGCACTGGGCAGTTGCTCAGCATGTGGTACCTGCCCGCCTTCTCTGTTTACAGAGCATGCTAGGTCTGAAGCCTGAGCAGGATGGAGAGGAGTCTTAACAGATAACATTTGAATAATTTTTTATCTTACCAAAGATTAGATGGAGATGCCTTCCTAAAGAGGAACCTTTCTTAAAATTGGTTCCAATTAATTTGATCAACTAAAGCTTTATAGTGGAATAAAAAACTTGTCTGCTCAGAAATAGGGCTGGGGGAGAAATTTGATTCAGTTCACATTTAAAGGTGAATCCACTCCAAATTCACACTTTCTGAAACACAGCCACCCTTCAAAATTCTCACTTCTCCAAATTTTGCAGTGTAAACCCCACCCCCCAAACCAAGTACGTACTGTGTATAGGAAAGCATATAGTAGGATAGGATAAAAAGTGCTCATATATGATTCTATACATTAGTGAAAGCAACATTTTAAAATATATGGGAAGATTGCACACAGAATTGCACACAAAAATTTTAGGAGAGATTTGCTAATGAATTTTCATGAGAACTTTTGATATACAGTATATAATATATTTTTGCAAACTGATGTGGAAGTGTGGAGAACTGGGCTTAAGACTGGAAAAATGAGAAATAAAGAAATGTGCTTATTCCTACTCAGGAATAGGAACTTAAAGGTAAAGGGACTGCTGACCATTAGGTCCAGTCGCAGACGACTCTGGGGTTGCGGCGCTCATCTTGCTCTATAGGCCAAGGGAGCCGGCGTACAGCTTCTGGGTCATGTGGCCAGCATGACTAAGCCGCTTCTGGTGAACCAGAGCAGCACATGGAAACGCTGTTTACCTTCCCGCTGGAGCGGTACCTATTTATCTACTTGCACTTTTACGTGCTTTCGAACTGCTAGGTGGGCAGGAGCTGGGACCGAGCAACGGGAGCTCACCCCGTCATTACGGGGATTCGAACCGCCGACCTTCTGATCAGCAAGCCCTAGGCTCTGTGGTTTAACCCACAGTGCCACCCGCGTCCCACTTACTTGGAAATTACTTCCAAGTAAATAAGTAAGTATAGGATAATTGCAGCTTTAGTCTCATCGTTGGTCTGATAAAAACTTGTAGCCCTACAGCTGACACTTGGTGATTGTTTTCTCGAATGATTTTGGCAGTCTGCTACTGCCCACCCCTGCATATTTTGCCACAAGACGAAAGAAAGGGCTTTTCATCTGTTTTGACTTTTTAGGTACTTCCACAACAGGCCACATTCATACCATACATTTAAAGCATTATGACACCACTTCCAACAGTCATGGCTTCCCTCAAAGAATTATGGGAAGTGTGGTTTGTTAAGGGTGCTGAGAGTTGCTAGGAGACCCCTAGTCCCCTCATGGAGTGACAGTTCCCAGAATGGTTTAACAGTCAATCCCTCTTAACAGGGAACTCCTGGGGAATTGTAGTTCTGGGAGGAGAATAGGGGTCTCCCAACGACTCTCAGCACCCATAGGAAACTATAGATCCCACAATTCTTTGCAGGAAGCCATGACTGCTTAAAGTGGTATCATGGAGCTTTAAATAAATGGTGTGAATGTAGCCTTGATGTTTTGATGTAGAATCCCCACTCTTTGCCCTGTTAGAAATGACTGAAAAATGACGTTAATAGGAAGATGGACGGTGTGTGCATGTACCTGCGGGAGTTTGGAAAATTATTCAGTTTATAATATAGGTAGGTGTGGGGAAGTTTTGGCCTGCCAGTTGTTGTGGAAGTACAACTCCCTCATCCATTCTTGCCAACACTGATGGGAGTTGTAGTTCAGCAACATCTGCGGGGGGGGGCAAAGTTTCCCCACACTTAGGAGGAGAACAATGAAGGGTCAGTGCTAAAAGTTGTTGTGGAAGAAACTCTTCCTCACGGGAAATATTACAAGAAAGATTATGTAATCTCTTGCTCTTAAGGCATGGAAGGGGAACTCAAGCATGTAATCCCTCTAACCTACTGGCCATGGTCCAGCCATGACCCGGGTTGCCGTAATCAACAAAGATGTTGAGTGGTTGTTGTTTTTTTGTTGGGGGGACACACATCTCCCCCAAAATATTAAGTTTTGGAGTTCCCCCCTAATTTTTATGGATTTTAAAAAAATTACCCCCCTTGCCACATGTCCGGTAAAAATTCAGCTGGACGCCATTCTGCTGTCCGTATCCTAGCTGTGTCCAGGAAAATCCGGACGTATGGCAGCCCTGGCCATGAGAGAAGTGGAGGCTCACTGCTGGCAGCTGGGTGGTTCAGGCCTTTGGTCTTATTATTGACTACAAGAAAGCTGGTTGTAAATATCAACTGCTGCTACTACTCAAAAGCAAAATGGGCCTGGAGAAAGGAGAGGGCACTACTCGAAATGGAGAGACAAGGAAATATGGGTCAAAAACAGCTTGTGCCTCTTGGCTATGCAGAAGTAGCATGTTAGCAACTTCTGGGTTAGTTAGCCGGGGTGGCAGCAGCATTAGGATGTACCCAGAATAACAACTTGTGAGGCCAAGTAGGTTGCAACTGGTAGGGAGAAAGAGGAGAGGTGGGCAGGATTGGAGAGCTTCAAAACCTAGTGCTGGTCTCATTTTGGGAATGTCCCAGCAGCAATAGGGACATTGCTGGCTTGGAGTCGAATACCACTTTGAGCCTCGCCAGCCCTGTTTTACTGCTCCTGCACCTGGGGAACTTCTGCCTATTGAGGAGCCAGAGGGCTGAGCCAACGAGCCCCACCCTGGAATAGAATTGTAAGAACTGGCACAGCTGTAGCTGTTTCCAGGGGAAAGCCTGTTGTGTGAACAGTTGTTTGTGGATGACAGCTGTGTTTGTTGTGAGAGCACAAATGCGACTCACGAATGTATAAACTGTGATTCATGGTGTGCCTGGGTGGTGGTTGTTTTTATATTTTTATTGTATTGTACTTTTGAGTATGCATTTACTGTAGCTGGCTGCAAAGAAATAAGAAGAGGATGATGGCATACTTCCTGCATGCATGGCATGCCCAACAGTGAACTTTTTTGAGACCCTTTTTATTGGGTATAATAATATCAATACATTACACTTTCAGGGGCTCAGTTCCCCCCCCCCCCTTCCATGGAAATGGTGTAAAGCTGACAGCTCCTAATGAAGAACAGTTAGTGTTAATGGAGTTCTCCATACTGATTGGGTCTAATGAATTCTCCCATCTCCCTTGTACATTTACAGTTCCTGTATATTGCAAAGCTCCAACCCAGACTGCCACAGAGAAGCATGGTTTCTGGTCTCTGTGTTTCCTTTGCATAAAACACCTAGATATGGTACACCTCCCCATCTGACAAAATTGCAGTGAGCTGGAAAACTAATTAGGCTATCTAATTGATTTCGCATGAGCTCATCCAGGGAATGTGCTGCATCGCCGACACTATGGCTTGCACAACATACAAAATCCCAGAGAATAATTCTCGGGGGTTTTGGCAAGAAATCGACAACCAAACAATGCACTGAAACATAGGGTGAGAAGTGGTGTGGGTGGGATATTAGCAGGAGAAAAGGTTTAATGGTTGTGCCATTATTCATCATATGCTTCAACAAGTAGAGATGAAATTTAAACCTAGGGCTTATGCAAACTTATCTTTCCTCCTCTCTTTCCAGTCACGGCCTCCCCCTTTTCTTGCTCCAGAGCTTTCCCCATGAAAACCTGCTCTTTAAAGTTCAATCAGAGCAAATATCAGTTCATGGAAAACCCAATTAGATGTTTGTTCCAATTGAGTGCTAAATAGCATGTTTTCATGAGGAAAGCCCTGAGGCAAAAACAGACACACACACACACACCTGTGCCTTTAAATAGTGGGGCAAAAGGTAAGTGTGGATAAGTCCATGGGGGGGGGAGGAGCGGTGGGGGGGGGAAATCAGGATACAAAAATTGTTGAGCTCTTTTTTTGCCCAATTTTTTTGTACGCTGTTTTCGTATGCCGGACGTATGGCAACCCTACTCCTGAGAAGTCCACAAGCATAGCATGAGCACAACAGCACTCTTTGCACTCATTATCTCTAGCAACCAGTATTCAGAGATATACTGCCTCTGGTACTGCAGGTTGCATAGCCTTATCCTCCTTGAGGATGCTTTCAGACATATGGCAAATGGTAATTTTAGCCCCTGTATAATTCCAGCAGTGTTACCTACGGTACTTGTTTCAGTTCCTCAGATTTTTTGTTATTCTGATTGGGGTAATTAGCTAGGGATAGAGCATCTAATTGAGCATAGTACTTAATAATGATACCTCACCTTCATATAGCACCTTAGAATGCCCAAAGCATTTCATATATTTTGATGTACTACAGGAGTGGAAAACCTGTCACTCTCCATCGTAAACATGGGTAGGCAAACTAAGGCCCGGGGGCTGGATCCAGCCCAACCACCTTCTAAATCCAGCCTGCGGATGGTCCGGGAATCAGCGTGTTTTTACATGAGTAGAGTGTGTGCTTTTATTTAAAATGCATTTCTAGGTTATTTGTGGGGCATAGGAATTCGTTCATTTATATTTTCGAAATATAGTCTGGCCTCCACAAGGTCTGAGGGACAGTGGACCGGCCCCCTGCTGAAAAAGTTTGCAGACCGCTGATCATAAAAGACCATTGCTCATGCTGGTTGGGACTGATAGAAGTTCAACAACAACTGAAGGGCACCAGGTTGAGGAATCCTGGCCCAATCACATATATGGTATACCTTCTATTTTGGTTCTGGATTAAGATTCCAATATGCTAGGAAATCCTCTTCCTTGTACTGTGCTTTGCTTGAAAACAGTATATGTATATTAACTGTAGAAACCTGGCTGAGATACAAACCAAGAGGTTATTACCAATGTAATATGTGTGCTGGTTGAATGGCCTGACCCCAAATTTAAAATGGCTTTGACTTGAGCAGGAAAGCAAAATATATGCTTTCTTAAACGTAATCAGCAAGAATATTAGGTGCAGGTGATAAATATTACATTGAACTGTGATGATACAAAGTTAGATTCTCCACTTTACAGATTTTCAGTAGTTTTCATGCTTTGAATTTTTTTAATGTTTGCTTTTGGCAAAAACCACAATGCATCAGCCATTAGGCATCATACTTGAATAGGTGGAACATCAGCCCCCCCCCCCCCCAACTGAATGACCCCGAGCAGAGAAATAGATGGATTTCAGAGGAAGGCATGCTAACATCCAGAGAACTCTGGGGTATGAAATACTTCTTCATTAGGAGCATAAGAGACATTGTTCAAGGTAGATATCCCATGAAGGAACCAGGTTAAGTCACTCATGACTCTACAGATTTAGACTTTTTGACATCCATTACGTTACTGTTATGACCAATGCCATAAGAACACAGAGACAACATTTTATGATTCTCTAAAAACAAATAACGCATGAAGAACAGAACATATACAGATATGTGAATGCTTTTAAATGCATCAAAACTGCCATCGCTCTTCAGCCAGAATGGTTGTATTTATGGCTTCTCTTAATGTTCATGCTGAGTGGAATGCTGTTCTTGAGTGGCTTCATTATCCCATTAGTTCCAGATGTTGTCTGTATTTGTACTGATACACTGAAATAATTGTCATGGCAACAGATGAAAAACGTTCACCTTTTGATGGGATGACACATGCATAGTTCTGAGAGGAGCAAGGGGTCTGCGCTGTTGTTTTTCAATGTATTCTCCAAAATGTCATTTGGAAGCCCAATGCAATGGAACTGTCTCTAGTTGGCTCCACCGTTAGGCAAACTTAGATATTTTGGCGGGGTGTGACTAAGAGGCTTTACTGACATATCTGACCTCATGATTTCCTGACATTCTGGTCCACATATAGCTGAGAAGGCCAACAAGTCTCTGGAGGCTGAAATAGTTATTTAAAACTGGGAGTTTTGTGCATGGGTGCCATTTTGGATCTTGAGGGAAGGGTGGGAGGAACCAGTTACTGATTTGCATGTATTCAAGCTTTTGAATTGCAAAAAAATGAATGCAGTTTTGGGAGCATTTGTCATGGTTCCATGCATGCTTTCAGAATACACCATTCCATCTCCTGCTGTTTTTCTATCTCCCACTCCAAACATTTTGTGGCTAGTGAGCATGCCGAGGTGATGCTTTGCCGAAGATCCCAGGAGGGCCGCAGCACGATGGGGATGTGTCTGCCAGTGTTGGACAGCCCGAGGCTGATGTGTGTGTGGGTTCCTTCAACCAGCTCACTCACCTCACCAGTCACCATGCTAAGAGCCACAAGCCTCACTTCCCTCTCTACAGCTGTAAGAGCCTATCCCTGACCCTTCCATGGTGTGTACCTCAGATACCAGGAGTAGCCCTGCCTCTCTAGAGGGGGATGCTTCTCTGGCTCTGCCCACTCCTCAGATGTTGGAGACAACCACCTACACCAAGATCAATCCAAGAGGTACCAAGGGATGATGATGATTTTGCCTACTAGGTTTTGTGGAAGATGGGTGGATTGCTTAGAGAGCAGAAACACTTGCACTAAGCTAAGCTCTCTGTTCCTTTGTATTGGATAGCTTTGTTTTGGGAACTATATCACCTGCCTTTGTGTAGCAGTAAAAAAGGGGGGGGGGTAAAGGACCCCTGACAGTTAAGTCCAGTCGCAGACGACTCTGGGGTTGCAGCACTCATCTCGCTTTACAGGCTGAAGGAGCCGGCGTTCCGCAGTTTTTCTGGGTCATGTGACCAGCAAAACTAAGCTGCTTCTGGCACAACGGAACACCGAAACCAGAGCAGCGCATGGAAATGCCATTTACCTTCCCACCAGAGTGGTACCTATTAATCTACTTGTACTTTTTAGCGTGCCTTCAAACTGCTAGGTTGGCAGGAGCTGGGACCGAGCAACCCCGTTGTGGGGTTTCGAACTGCCGTCCTGCCTCTTGAGTTTTTGTTTTTCAGCAAGTGGGAGCCAGGACACTGTAAGCACTCTATGCATTGCTAATTTTAACACCTTTTAAGGTTTTTAAATTCATGGGCTAATCTAAGAATGCAGTCTGTCCTTACTACATGAGTGTGATACATTGTGAAAAAACAAAGCTTGTTGATAAAGCTGGAGAAATGACACAAAAAGTAAATACTGTACAGTATAGCTGTATTGGACCAGAAGGAGGGTGGTTGGAGAAATCCCTTTTGTGATAACTATTTTGTGATATTTTGTTTTGCCTAATGAAGGTATTGTTTGAATATGGATTTTAGAGCAAGAAGGTTCTCAATTCCACTCTTACTTGACTTTCTTGTCCTGTAACTAGCAGCTTCCTATTTTTTTGGCAAAGTTGTTAGCCCTCTTCCCACAAGCATGACATATGGGGCAAAGCTGATTCTCACAGATGAGTTTGTTTGCCCCCTGGGAACCTTGGCTGGGTATAGCAATAGCAGGCTGCATTCTGATCTCATTGACACTGGGATAAATACTGTGAGTGGTTCTGCCAATTGAGTTGACTTCAGATTTTGGCTCCAGCACAAAACTGGCTGTAGAATGGGCTGTGTTGGAACGTGCTACTCTTTCACAATATGCTCTGGGATAAGTGTGTATGTGACGGATACTGACGGTTTAATCTGTGTTTACATTTTTAATGTTTTGTGAATAGCTTTTAAAAGGTGAGCAAAAACCAACAGGGACGTGAAACCCTTGCCAACATGGTCTCTTAAAAGTGAAAAAGTATACAGCCTATTACTGAAAGCAATAATATTGCTTAGCACTAACACTTTGCAGTGTTTAAAAGTACCTACATACATTAAGTAAAATAGAAACATAGTCACCCCACCCCACCCCAAACATCTCCCCCCCCGCCCACCTCTTTCCCCCTTTTTCTTCCTAATGTCTCAACAAATGAAACTGATTTGTAAAAATGTTACTTCGAAAAAAATACGAGACAGAGAGAGAGACATTGCACATACTTTTGTGAATCAAGAAAATCTTTAATAAAAAAACACAATAAAAAAATAAAAGTAGGGCCGAGCTGAAAGTTTGACTTTGTGAACTTCAGGCTCAAAATTTGAAGAGCAAGGGGTGAAGCTACATTTAACAAGAAATTACATTTAACAAGTAAATAACAAAAACACCTGCCCCCAAGTGAGAAAGCAAGGCCCCCAAAATGATTGCAAGCTTTCACACTCCACAAAAAACCCCACCAAAATGCCAGTACCCCTGAATATCTTGCCAAATTTACTGTGCATTTGTGTGTTTATGAGTTTTTTTTTTATCCCTCCTCAAATTGTCTCAGTAACCCATAAAACTATTCTGTGAGGTAGGCTAAGACTGAGAGGTAGCTGCGTGCCAGAAGTATCTATTTCTGGTGAGCACTGAACACAGTCCAGCCATTTAGAGCCAACCTAGAAATGTGGGGAAGCCACATCTATAAATTATGCCCACGTCTGCCCTGTTTCCATAGAACATTGGGGTGGGGTTTCTACCTTTTTAATATGAAAAACAACATGCAGGGTAAGAAAATGAAACCCAAGTCCTCCACCATCCCTTCTTGTGATCTGTTTACAGTCTTCTTTCTGCCTACGTCCTGTCTACTGTTAATTATCCGTGGTCCTTGCCCATGCTTCCTAGGGATGGTGGCACTTGTAACTCAGCAATATCTGGAGGGCTAAAGGTTCCTCACTATTCTCTTCAAGCAGCAGAGCTCGGCAAGGCTTCCTTCCTCTGTACGCTGCTTTTCATATCAAAAGTAGACCTTCTTACAAGTGTGTACCGTTGCCCTGCTGCAAGGGTGGGGAATCTCTGGCCCGCGCAGCAATCTTGGCCTGCCAAAGTATCCAATTTGGCTTGCAAGGCCATTTTCCCCAAACCCATGCCCACCTGTCCATCATCGTTGGTGATGTCAGCTGATGGGTGGGAGAACAAGGTTTAATTTTGCATTGGCTGTATGCCGTCTTCCCATCAGGGAACAGGATCATGCAGCCAAGGCAGCAGAATATATAAAGCAGATGAACGGGGATTAAAGTGCTTCTCCAAAGCAGTGTTTGAAGCAACACATGCGCTTCTGTGGGTGATGTGAGGCCCCCATGTTCCTGTTTCAGCTGAAATGGGAGCACAGGGCCTGCCTTAAAATGCTTCTCAAAAGTGCTGTTTGAAGCAGCCACACTCCTCTTTCATTTAAAGGAGAAAGGTGTGTGTGTGTGTGTATGCTTCAAAAGCACTTTTGCAAAAGTCTTTAAGAAGGCCCCAGTGCTCCTAAATCAGGCTAAAATGGGAGCATGGGAGCTGCCCTAAAACTTCTGCGAGTCTCATTGTGTTCCTCTTGTAAACTTCTGAGATTGGGAATGAAAGGGAGAGGAGGGGAGACTTGCAAGGCCATGCATTTAATACGTGGGTGGGTGGGCTTTTCAAATTTGGCTCGTTGAGCTTAATCCTGATAAGGACCTGGCCTGTGCAGAATTGCTGCCCATCAATTGCTGCCCTATTGTATTTTGTTTGGCCTTTAAGACGCTATGCTACACTACTCTCAAATAGTAAACTAGTTGTTAGCTTCAGATAGAAATATAGGGAGAGAAGCCATGATTTCAGATGAGACCCGAGGAACCACGTGGAACTTCAGTATACTTCCAACAGTTTTGTAAAAGGACCACCTGCCCTTCTCGACAGGTGGCACTCACTGTGAGATAAATCTAGAGGTTTTATGTGTTTTTTTTAGTGTTTTTTACTGGATGGTGCCAGAGATTTATGGGGTCGGTCTATCTATCTTTCAGAGAGATATTGTAGGGGTAAGGCCTCTATTCAGGGGCATCTTATATTCAGAACAAACGACAAATGTGTGTTTTTGACTTCCAGGGGTTTCTTCCACCTGCCTGCACAGTACGTTTTATTCATTCATTTCTGAGCATTTACATCCTCTTCTGTCTGAATATAAGAAGGGTGGCTTTGATCTCTGGATTAGAAAGTGTAACCATCACCAGAATCCCTTGTCATACTGGTTTTATTTTGTAAAACTACTCACAGAAGCAGAAAGCACCAGTTGTGTTGTGTTACATGACTTAATGTGCATCTTGCATTAGCAGAAGTCTTAGGTTGCGTACTTACTACCATTCACTTGGCTGCAGCATGCTCCCACTTCTGGTGTTTGACGGCCTGTGCAGATGACGTTAGCCACGATCCACATCTGTCCTGTAGTTTCATGAGAAATATTGCAGCATACAATGTGTTTTCCCTCAAACCAGCTTTCATCTGATCTTAAAACGTGAGCCACATTCACTTTGCAGTTAAGCTGAGTTGCCTATATTTGAGATAGCCATTGAGCTTGCACAGATGACAGCTTGCTTAATGGGATTTGTGGTGCCTGTGTGTTGTAGACAGGTAATGTGCATTGGGAGGGGGAAAAAATCCCTGGCCCCCATCTCTGGTGTGCACAGCAAATGTAACTTGAAACACAGTAGGGAGAAATTACCTTGCAACGTTTTAAGCCACTAATCTGTACAGAAATGTGTCAGTTTGGGAAGCAATGCTACATCAATGGAAACTTATTCATTTTGCTGCCTTTTTATTATTTTTCCTCATTCTGGAAAATAAAAAAGACTGCTGTATATTTTTGGACTGCTAATTGTAATTGCGAAGAACAAAACTAAATACTCGCCCCACCCCTTTGTTATGGGCTTAGTTTTGTGTTTTGGATTTGAGTGTGCATAATAAATTACTCCAGAAACAATTCTTGAACATTACTTTGTTGTTGTTTGATTACTTTCCAGCTACAGGAATTGAAAAGTGGGTCAATTGCAAGAACAAAATAGGTTTTGAAAAGATTCAAGTTTTTTGTTCTCAAATGTGGGTTTTCAGATACTTTTCAAAAGCATAAGGGAGATCGGTGCCCAATTCAGAGGGGCTCCTTGTCTTCTTGCAAAGTTGCTTGGCAGAAGGAGATTCAGAGAGCCAGTGTGGTGTAGTGGCTAAGAGTGGTATACTTGTAATCTGGTGAACCGGGTTCGTGTCTCCGCTCCTCCACATGCAGCTGCTGGGTGACCTTGGGCTAGTCACACTTCTTTGAAGTCTCTCAGCCCCACTCACCTCACAGAGTGTTTGTTGTGGGGGAGGAAGGGAAAGGAGAATGTTAGCCACTTTGAGACTCCTTCGGGTAGTGATAAAGCGGGATATCAAATCCAAACTACTCCTCTTCCTCTTCTTCTTCTTCTTCTTCTTCTTCTTCTTCTTCTTCTTCTTCTATTGTTTTGCTTTCTGTTAGGGACTGCAAAACCTGGGAAAGGGGAGAGATAAGGACCTGGCAGGCCATTAAACTTGCCTGTTGGGTTGTGTTCAGCTAAGTGGGTCACAGGTTGCACAGGCCCGAATGAGGATAATGATTTCCAAATGGTGAGTCAGGCATTTGGACTCCTGTGAATAAGTTTCCAGGCTCCAAATATTAGATGGTGATGCACCAAGAAATGCAAGCCCAGTGAAATCCCTGGTTAGGAGGTGCTCCAGTGGAAAGGCAGCTAAGTTGATTAATCCTCTTGGGCAAAACATTTAGGAACCCACCAAAGTTGGCTTAGGAGTCTCATTTAAAAAAAACAACAACCTTGTACTTCAACTAGTGTACAATAATTGTAGATAATTTTAACTACGATACAGGTATATCTGCTGAGGAAGCTTTTAAAATAAGAAAAGCAGCAAATAGCAATTTGGGATTATGCTGAGTCTATCTTTTGCTTTATTAAAAAGTGCAGAATTCTGTATTTTGGTGCTAATTTAATTTAATTTCACACTGGACATGATGCAGCTAAAGTTAGTTGCTTCTACATCATAATTTTATGCACACCTAGACCAGAATAGTCTGCTATCAGCAGTGCTTGGAAAGTAACTTTTAAAAGGAACTAGATGTAGTTGAAGTTCATCCTGTCCAAAAAGGAACTAGCTACAGTTCAAAATAATATTTTGCAAGCTGCTATCTTTCAGCCTAAGTTTCTCTATCTATTAAATAAAATTAATATGATCCTGACCTGAAGGACTGTAAGGATCCTAGGTGAAGAGTTACCGGTAGATATTAGGAGCCTTATGTATATGCCTGTTTAATGTACTGAAAAATATTCTTAATATTCTTTTTTTTTTACAGTGCCTGACTTTTTTTTAAAATACAGTTCTGTGGACTGCTGCTTTGCTGAACATAATGAATTCCATGTAGGAAGCATGTGATGCTGGGAAGGTCACAGGGGTTAGATTTATGTTGCCACGAACATTTAGCATTCATTGAAGGCAGATTCAAGTAGGCACATATATATTCTAGTTTCAATTGTCAGACCTTTTAGGAAATTCATAGTTAAGAAAAAGGAGATTATTGCCGGGGGTGTGTGGGGAATTAAAGCTGAGTTGTATTTTAGTCTTTGGAAACGGCAAATACTTAAAATTTCAAGTCCAGATCATGTGTCTGGGGCTTTCATTGATTTTGGCAACCTGACTTGAAGCTTGTGTCTTTTCCAAGCAATCTACAAAACTGAGTGTGTGTGTGTGTATGTGTATGTGTGTGTGTGTGTGTGTGTGTATATATATATATATATATATATATATATATATATCATATTACATCTAAAACTTGCTGCTGGTTTTAGATGCTGTAATACCCACCATTCCCAACAATTTTAGCAAAATTTCTGACACGATTTGGACATAATAATTTTATTTTCCACCAGTGCCTTTTGGGGGTGGGGTGGGTTGGGGAGTGAAGTGAAGTAGTCTATTCGGACAGCTTGAAGTTTGGATGGTTAAATGGTATTTCGTTATGTGGGTGTTTCGGCTGTGATTTGGAAGTCCAGGAATGTTGAACATCTATGAAAAAAATGCAACATACTTATAAAACCAAGGTTCCCTGTGCTCCACCCAGCTCTGCTGTTCTTCCTACCCAGGGTGGCCCTGCCCTCTGCCTGCCCTTCAGAGCCAGTGCATCGTGCAAGGCTGGGCCTCAGTGGCGGCAGCTTCTCCTCCTCCTCCTCACCTGCTCTCCAATAACCCCTATGAACTGCCCAAGGGAGGAGGCCAGTAGCGGTGGCTATGGAGAGGCAATGGGATGCCTCCTCGCAGCCGCCACTGCTACCACTGCTCAGGACAAGCTCCTCCTCCTCCTCCTCGAGCTCGGTGGTGCCACTGGCAGGAGAAATAGGGACATTCTGGGATCAAATCAGAAGCCAGTGTGGCTTTCATAATTCTGGGACTGTCCCTGGAAAATAGTCAGGCTAACATAAAGGCCCTGCATTGGACTGGAATAAATGACACTGTTATCTGTTGGATTTAAACCATAAAACCTGGGAGAGCAAATTATTTTTTTACAGCTGACTTGATACTGTACTTTGTTTTTCAATGTCCCTTAATCTGATTTGTATATTATGATAAATATATTGCTCACTTGAATTATACAAGAGTTCCAAGTCAATACTAATAGATCTGATTTTGCTTTGTATGCGTTGGAACTGTCTGGTTTTACAAGAGTCCTTAAGTAAGTCAGATATCAGACTTGAAGGTTGGCAAAGAAAATGGCAACACAACCAGTGTTTTCTAGTGCTATCCAACACCCAATATTCCTTTGTGTGTATACCTAGTTCTCCACACATCGTCTCATACTTGATTGAACTTGGGAGCCTCAGGATACGTCTCAAGAAACTTGAGTCTATCTTGTCTAAATCACTATTATATGCTTGTATCCAATCAAGTTCCGTTATTAGATTCAGAGAAGGATTTTGTTCTACACAAATACAACCGTTTCCCCCAGCTTGGGTCAGGGGTTGTATTGGTAGATCTACTAGGTTCATTCTTGGAGCACAGGAAGGTAAACCTCCCTCCCTTTCTTGGGCTTCTTCATCTGATATTCCTTAGCCCTGAGGAACTTCTATAGATTTCAAATGGTTGTGGATATTGGATCTATTATCAGTCTCTACCTCTGATTCTTTGATCTCGTTCAATATGTGGCTCATAGAGTCAAGAATATCGATGACTGTTTGTTGCCCTTCCTGAGGGAGGTTCCTGTAGGAGCTAAGAAAATCACCTTCCAAGGGGTTCATGAAATGCTCAAATGCCTGGGATTGTTTGTTCGGAGAAATCAGCTGATCCTTTTGACCCTCCTGGTTATATTGCTGTTGAGGATGGTTCTGGCCATGTAGCTTACAAATATCAATAGTAACTCAGTCCCTACCCTCAGGATACCCAAGGAAAAAGGAAGGAAGGGAGGGAAGGAAGGAAGGAAGGAAGGAAGGAAGGAGAAGGGGGGAAAGTAAGCTCAGTCATCAGTTCTTCAGATTACAGTTCTTAAAACGAATGGAAGCAGTTCAATAGCCCTGCTTCTCACCTCTCCCTCTGCCCTGCAGCCTGGTGGAAAGGCAGTTGATACACGACTGCTGGGGAGAGTGAAATGCAGCTGGTCTCTTAGCACAGGCAATGGAATAGTGCTGTTTCCCTTCTCTCTTCTCTTCTGCAGCCTGTTGGGGAATCTGCCCTTGCTGCCGAAAAGGTTGGCTGAAAAAATAAACACACAAATGCCAGAATCTAATATTTCCAGGGTCATGATTCCTGCAAATGGCTTCGCTAGCTCAGTCTGTTCCATAGATTACTTTGGAGCAATTGTTGTTCATTAGCACTGTGCCTAGTTTAGATAAAAACCTGCCAATAGTCTGAGGTTCAACAATCTCTACAGTTGTTTTAGGCTACTTCCACTTTTCCACTGGTCTCAGTAGTTAATGTCAAAGGAACTTTTTTCAGTTGTGGCTTTAATAGCTTGAGACTTAGAGACACACATAATTTTTTCTCAGTTTTAATATTTATAGAAGTAAATAAGACCACATGTTTTTGTACAGGTTTCAGGCAGCTGTGGGCAACTGATCTCTAAAATTAGTTCAGGTGAAAATAGTTCCGGAACTCTTTGAAGGCACATCTTTATTAGAAGGCATTGATACTGGGATGGGGCACATTTGTTCAGCCCAGGGACCACATTCGTTCATGAGTAATCTTTCAAGGGCCACATGCCAATTGTAGGTGGAGCCAGAGGCAGAAAAGTAGCTGGGGACAGATGCAAAAGCTTGTGGAACAATGGACGACCTTTTCACAGTAGGCTGCATTCCAGCTTTGCAAAAGCCAGTTTTCTACACCCACCAACCTTCTCTTCTATATTCCCTCTACAGACAACCAAGAAGCATTATTATAGTTCAAGGAACATTTTGCAGGCAAAATGCTCAACAAGGGCATGGAGTAGGGCCTTGTGAGTGGCGTGGCCTGTGGAGAGGGGGCTACAGTCTAGGGAACATTCTTAGGAGCCAGATAGAGAGGCCTAGAGGAGTGGTTCCAATTAGCCAAGCCATGGACCCCCTACTTTTGTAAATGTTGATATTTCTGTAGTAGTTTTTGTTATGGAATAGTGCTGCCATACCCTCCAACATGTCCCATCACAAAACTGGGCCACGGGTCTTCTAGGCTTCACTCCTGTGTGAGTCACATAACCCGCACGAGAACGCAACACCCACAAATACATGGTTTTAGGTGACACAATCTCGTGCGAGACGCATGTCCGACCACAGTCTCTCACATTTTTGAATGTTGTGTTCTAGTGTGAGGGCATGGTCCCTCAAAACGCGATGTCCCTGGCAGTTGACAGATATGTGACATGGACCCCCTGGGGTCTACAAACCACCACTTGGGAACCACTGGCCTCAAGGTTCTCCCTCCCCTCTGAAAACAAGAGATCAGTGTGATATTTCTAGTTACCATGGGGATTTTTTTTATATTCAAGTACAAATGAAACCCTGATCAAGTGGATGTGACAGGTTTATTGTTACTTAATATATACTGTCAGCCTTTCCACAAATGTACCCTAGCAGAGGAATGTGTCCAAGAGCTTGGGTCTCAACTACCTACATCTATTTTGTGTAAATGTTTAATTGTTTTGTTTTTTTTTTAATGTTTTTAGCTGTTCCTATTTTTATCTGTAAGCCACCTTTAGTCCCTGTCAGGGAAAATGGCAGAGTATAAATAAATGCATAATAATAATGTAATAGAATGGGAATTTATTGCCCTATAGCACATCATATTCACAAGGAAGATGTTTCAAGGTTTTAATAGGTAGGTGTAGTATTGGGGTGTAGAGACTAGTGTAAAAGAAAATATACTTAGGCAGTGTTGTTGTTGTTTTTCTGGTGGGACGCAGGGGTGCGCATACCCCTAAACATCTTGTGAATCTACGTTTGGCCTCATTGAGGGACAGTACAGTATTTCAATATGAGTAGTGAAATGAGAGTACCCCTAAACATACATACATATATATATATATATATATATATATATATATATATATATATTAGAAAAAAAGCACTGTACATAGGCAAACTGATATATCACAACTCAACCAAAGATTTGGTGTGTTTATAGTTTGAAAATGGAACTCAATGAAAATGTTCAATCTAGCATTCTGCAAAGTCTTTTGCATAGTGATTCCCCTTTCTTTTGAACCAGTCGGAAGGATGTACAAAGAAGTCACTAGCCCACTTAAAAAAACAACTAGCCAATATGTCCATACTTACTTTTGTTGTGTGGCCTGACAGGTGAGAGGGTGAGAGGATGGGACAAATTTTGTAAAGTTTCTTTGCACATTTGTTCACATTTGGAGGCAATTTTAACTTGCCACTGGGGGCAAGTAACTATGAACAAGTCTAAGGAAAACTGAAGATTGGATAAAGGGAGGGAGAAAACATAGAGCAAGTAAGAGCATAACCTTTATTTGAACCGACTAGTGCTTAAATTCCTGGAGAGAGTGACTTTATGTGTGACCTAATCTCAAATACTAACTGAAATTTATGACACTCAGAAGCTTGCATCTGGCAATTCAGTTGATCCAAATTTATTTTATGCAACTAAATTTATAGGCCACTTAATAATAAAATTAAGAAGTTTACATTAAACAGTACACACACACACACACGTCTTACATGATTATTATTATTTTTTTAAGGGGGCAGGAAAACAGGAAAAAGCCATGGGCAAAAAAAAGTCTCATGAAGGCCTCCAGAGCCGAGTAAGCAAGGGCAGAGATCTTCAGAGCTCTTTCCATGGTGGGAAAACCCAGCACAGAATTATCTTTTAAGTTCTCTGCCTTGCTTATTGGGCTGTGGGAAGTTCTTGCACAGGTTCTGGAGGCCTTTGCAAGATCTCAGAAAGATTTTGTACAATCTCCGGAAGGTAAGATTGTTCACATGGGGGCGGCTTTATACACTGCCCCCTGGAATCTAAACCCCCCCCCCCAATATGCAGTCCTACTGTATAGTTCATTGGGACCAACTGAGCCTCTGCTAAGGGCCTCCTCCACTGTACACTTTAAAATGGCATGGTTTCTCAAAGTGTTTGATACTGAGGTCAGTCAGTCGGGACTGTACAGGGAGTAAATAAAGTGTGTTGAAAGTGGATGAAAAAGGGCCTAAAGGTGGAAATTCTTATGTGGTAGGCTTGCCATATTTCAAAAAGTAAAATTCCTGACACCCCCGCCCCACAGTTGTTGAGCTTTTTGTTGAAATTGTTGAGCGAGCCAGCGAAAATAGGTTATCGAGGTTGACTGAGGCCAGAGGAGAAACAAAGTTTATCTTTCTCCTGCTCCTTTTTTTTATTTACTTGGGGAGCCCTGCATGCAGAACCGTGTGTGTGTCCCCTGTTTGTGTCTGTCTGTCTGTCTGTGCCAGGGCTCCCTTTCCCTGCCCTGCCCCTCGTGCCTCTACGTGGGCAACTTGGGGAAGGTGAAGGCGGCATAGTAGAAAATGGCAGTTGAGGAAGGGGGAAGTGTGGGCACACACAGACTGGCCCCACGTGCCCACACCTGCCATTTGTGCCCTTCGGGGCAGCCCTGGAGACAGACAGACAGAGATGCTAGTAGTTTGGGGCTGTGCAATATGATGCGGGGTCTGTGTGTGAAATATCCCACCCACCGCCATATGTCCAGGAAATCTCTTAAAATTCAACATACACACCCCCGGGCATCATTTTAGGCATCTGATTACTGTACATGTCTGGAAAAAAAACATAAATGGCAAACCTATTATGGGGTACAATGCAAACAAAACAAACAAACAAAACAAACAAACAAACAACGTAATTAAGGAAATATGAGCCTAAGAAAAGGCTCAGACATATACAGAGGATACCTTCCTTGCTAATGCATTTCATAAGCTGATTTTACACCACAACAGTTTCCCTTATTTATTTTATTCTTAGTAATGGTGACTAATGATAAATAAATCTTAATTATATATTGATATTTCTTTACTTTGTCTCATATACATTCCCAATAATCTGGGTTGGGGTCCATGGCAACTTTATAAGCTCATCTTATAAATTTGGGAACCCCTTGATGTAAAGTGAGAATGTAAGAGTTATATTGGCAACTACATAGGTGCACCTGTGAAGGATTTGGGCTTGGAGGGGGGATGCTTGTGTTTGCCCTGTGTACTAGCGTGTGAAAAACATTTTAAGGGAAAATATCTGTTCTTTGTGAGGGCGATGAATAAAGGAATAAAGCAGGCTTCCTCAACCTTGGCCCTCCAGATGTTTTTGGCCTACAACTCCCATGATCCCTAGTTAGCAGGACCAGTGCTCAGGGATGATGGGAAATGTAGTCTCAAAACATCTGGAGGGCTGAGGTAGAGGAAGCCTGGAATAAAGGAAGGCCCAGAAAAGAAGGAGAGAAGGTGACAAATGTTGGTTTGAGGAACAAAGAGAGCTTGTGTGTGAGAGTGTGTATGTGCGTGCAGGGGAGCTCGCCATGCCACTGTTTTGTTGTTGCCGTGGGAGAATGGAACAAAATACAAGTGAATATTTTATTAACGGCCTAGTTTAATTTTGTCTCTCGGATAAATAGTTCGCCGTACCATAAACAAACCAAATCAGATGTGTTCCACATGCCCTCTCGTTTAGCTGCAGACAAAAGGTTGCCCACAGTTAAATGCTTTGTGCCTACGTATCACTGAAAGTTGCCCCTAATTAACTTGGTTGTAAGCTACAGCCCTTTAGGATCTGTTAGACTCAGTGGTAGGAAAAATAATAAGCGTATTCTTTTATTAATATAAATATTGTGCTCTAGGCAAGATTAATCAGGGAAGGGTTAGGCAAACGTGCCACTAAAGAGAGAGTGCTACTGTTTTTCCTGTTGGGCCAGGATCCTTTACAGTTCCCTACAGATCAGAAAGAGTCTGTTTCCTTATCGTATGAAATGTGAGGAGTCCTCATATATGCAGTTTGGGAGATGCACACAGAACAAGACTGCGAAGTTACACAGGGCTGTGATAAATATGGCAGCCGGAACCTCATTTAAGCCTTTGTCTCAGGCCTGTTTCCCCCTTTTTGGAATAAGAGGCAATGGCACTCAGAAGTCCATTTATCAAATCAGGAAGTGCTCCTTGCCTTCCTTCAATTTTAGGGACATAATTTATTGACTTCCCTTTCCCCCTTTTCTGCTATACACTTGCTTTTGTACTGCAGTGCAGAAATTTGTTTGTTTCTTTACTGTCCCATACCTGCAGGTCTCAAGGTGGTTCACAGGGTAAAATCACGCTATAAAAACACAGAATTAGCAGGACCAGAGTTGAAAGGATGCCTGCTTCTATGTGCCAGGGGAGGGGGGGGGGATGAGGGGAGTGTGCAGAGTTATCTGCCAAGTTCTTATATTGTTGCTTTGAGTTCGCATCAGTGAAATTCACCCCCTGATTTAATATACTGATGATGTTTCCTTGTTCTGATCCAGATTATAGGACAGGCCCGTGCTTCACTTTGGTAACCAATCAGATGTGCCAGGGGCAGCTCAGCGGGATAGTCTGCACGAAGACCCTCTGCTGTGCGACTGTCGGGAGAGCGTGGGGCCACCCCTGTGAAATGTGTCCAGCTCAGCCTCATCCTTGTCGCCGGGGCTTCATTCCAAACATACGGACAGGAGCCTGTCAAGGTACGGTACAGTAGGAGCTGCTGAAATTTTTATTAATAGAATGAATGCAACCGAGCTTCATCTGCGGACTGAAATTGTAGAGAAAGCCGTGGAAAGGAGTGTCAGATCTATTAGTTAAAGCATCTAC
Organism: Lacerta agilis; assembly: GCF_009819535.1. Lineage (NCBI taxonomy): Eukaryota > Metazoa > Chordata > Lepidosauria > Squamata > Lacertidae > Lacerta > Lacerta agilis. Next base: position 12,583,837 of record NC_046324.1, on the reverse strand, counting down.
GGAGTAGTGCTCTTGTAAATTGCAATGGCATTTGTAAAACTTGCAAGGGAGAGGCAGGGATCTTGCTGAATTTCTTTGGAGCCAAAAGGTTCTTTCATAAGGAAAGTAGCTCCATTCTGCAATGCTACAGGAAGATAGAACAGATTTTGGCGATGCCACAGTAAAATTGTTTATTTTAACGTTTTGCAACCGGAACTTGTTGATAATTCTCTTTAGAGAGATTCCTCTAATATGCGACGGCTCTTAGGTTGCGCTGTTTATAACAGCTTGCTATGTGTCTTAAGTAATATAGTAAATAAACATAAGTTGCTTATGTCCATTAACTTCAGCAGGTCTACTCTGAAGTAATGCTTAGTTGAATACCACTCCATCAAGATATTTCTTTCTTTATTCTTTAGCACGCCTCACAACCAAAAGCGCTTACACTGCTTTTGGCTTTTATTGTTATACATATACAGCTGTATAAATTCTTTTATTGCCTGCATGTCTGGCAGGAAGCAGGAGAAAGTTAAAAGGGACAGTTGCTATACACTAAATTGTTGTGGATTTTATATTCCCAGGACTGCATCTTTGGGAGGATTTGTTTTAGACCATTCTCTAAAATATTGTCTAATGAGGTACAGTAGTTAGTGGGTCTAGAAGAGATAAAGATTAACCAAAGTAGTATCAGATTTATAATCTAAAGATTCCCATGATGAACTGAAGGCAGTCTATTGTTTTAGAAAATTTGGATATGGTTTAGCAAAACCAAGCCCTTTCTATTATCTTTAAACAGCTGGGGCTGCTCTATAAACTACAGAAACAACTTCCATACAATTTGTGTGGTTATGTTCTAACCTTTCATTGTCCTAAACTAGCATATTCTCCTGTCTAATGGGCCCTGTCTAATAGCAGTAAGCAGTCATGGCTTCCCACAAAGAATCATGGGAATCCCATCACAGAGCTACAATATCCAGAGTTCCATGGAAAAAAGGATTGACTGTTAAATCACTCTAAGAATTGTAGGCCTGTGAGGAGCTCCTCAGGATTCTTGGTGGAAGTCTTGACTGTTTAAAGTGGTATGATACTCTTTCAAGGGGATAGGTTCCCTTAACACAGCTCAGCACCCTTTACGAAATACAGTACACAGTATTCTTTGAGTATGCTTAAATTGGCATGATAATGCTATAAATGTTTAGTGCAGATAGGGCCAAAAGTCTAGCATATTGAGAACATTGCCCAGTCAATAATTGCCGTGTCCTGGAATAGCCAACGGCTCCTTTTACTTATGGAGCCAGTCTTCATGTAAATTTTTTTTAAAAATGGAATATACTCAAACAGCAATTTTAATTGAGAGTTATTTAAGCATACTGTGATTTATGTATGCATAGTCAACATGGAAGCGACAATCAGGAGCAGAGTTTTGTGCCCTGGTTTTGTGGAGAAACTGGCCATGCACCATTAACAATTGGATGACATTATCCATACAGGTACTTTTTGTACTTGAGGACAAAATGTTAAGTATGAACTGGCTCTATAATAAAGGATGACATTGGGTTTTACTTTTCTTTTACATGCTTGATGGAATACTGACCATAGGATGCTGAGCAAGAGGCCTACCCTCATATATTTTGTACCCCATGTAGTTTGATGGTATAAAGTTAAATACAACAATGGCTGAAATTTCTTTGTGTTACTTTTTTAAATAGAAAGTACTTAGGGAGCTATACTAAATTAATCTTTTTTTTTAACTTAATAATTTCCAAATAAATTGGACTTTCTTCCAGGCAAGAAACCTTACAAGATGATGTGGGAACAGTGAATTTGTTTTTAATTTTTGTGTGGTCAGATTGTTAACAGTTCTTTTTGTGTGTGTGGTTTTTCTCCCCCACTCCTTTTGCATGATAGATGTGGATGAATGCCAAGCTATCCCTGGAATCTGTCAAGGGGGAAATTGCATTAATACTGTTGGATCTTTTGAGTGCAAGTGCCCAGCTGGACACAAGTTTAATGAAGTGACACAGAAATGTGATGGTAAGTCCTTTCAGAACCTTTGTTTGAAAATAAGGGGAAATGTTTTCACATTTGAAGCAAACAGTATTTCAAATATTTCTTCACACAAATATGGAAATATAAATTACACAAAGGGAATTTCAGTATTATCTCTCTCTGTGCATAAAATCTGTTGCATTCCTATCCTTTCGTGACTCTTTCATTTCCCCCCAGTATTTTTATGTGAGTGGCTGGGGAAACCCAGCCAAATGGGCATGGTATAAATACAACAACAACAACAACAACAACAACAACAACAACAACAACAACAACCCACCACCACCACCACATCTAGACTAGTATAACAGTAGCAGTAGGTCAGAATTAAATGAATATTTTTATTTATAACTACCGGTACGTGAAAGGTTGGAACAGGAGAAAGCTGTGCTGAAGCATTTTATATCCCCATAGCTCTCCCCATATTGCACTTTCTCTTTGGCCATTATTGATACATAAAGGAAAGGCCATGCAAATGATACTTTCTCTGCCTTCTCTTGCCCACTCCACATCACATAAATTTAGGTAAAAAGGTAAAGGTAAAGGACCCTTGGATGGTTGAGTCCAGTCAAAGGCGACTATGGTGTTGAGGCGCTCATCTCGCTTTCAGGCCAAGGGAGCCGGCGTTTGGCCACAGACAGCTTTCCAGGTCATGTGGCCAGCAGGACTAAACCGCTTCTGGCGCAACGGAACACTGTGACAAGTGCCAGAGCACCAAGAAATGTTGTTTGCCTTCCCACCACAGCGGTACCTATTAATTTACTTGCACTGGCGTGCTTTCGAACTGCTAGGTTGGCAGAAGCTGGGACAGAGCAACGGGAGCTCACTCCGTTGCGCGAATTCGAACCGCCAACCTTCTGATTGGCAGGCCCAAGAGGCTCAGTGGTTTAGACCACAGCACCACCCACGTCCACATAAATGCGCATGCATATTCTCAGACAGTATCTCTCTTTATTTCAATCAATCCCATTCTTTCCTCTCTGAAAACCCACAGATCGTACTGTACTCCTCCATCCCAATAAAGTAACATTTTGCATGGGCTGTGCTTCATAACTTATTTAACATCATAGCTCATTCAGCAGTGTACATGTGTTTCAATGGGTTTATTTAGAAGAAGGAATGAAAGTGTTCCCTTTGGTAAATTATTCATGAAGGTCAATGGGAACTATACATAAATAAAGCACAAACCCTTTCAAGGCTGTAATATTACACAGCTCATCCTGAATGTAAGACCCCTTTAAGACTGCAAATTGGGTGCCATATAACAGAGGAAATATAAATCTAGGTAAAATAATAATATTTATATAACAACTCCTTTGTCATCTTATGTAAACCAATTTGCAACAGACAAATACGGTTTTCATTCTGTCTACCAGTGGTGTTGGCAAAAGGGCAGCCAAAGGTAGAAGTTGCAACTTCTCAAACACAGGAATCACTGGTAGTGTTTCTAGAGTTAAATTCAGTCACATCTTGATTCAAAAACCAGTTAAACCGGATTATGTGGAATTGAGATACAGTAATTTAGCCCCATTGGTTTAAATCTGTTTAAATCTAGATTCTCTTGTTTAATGGGTTGTGGATAGGAGTGTCAGGATTTGGAGAGTAAGGGTGGATCTAGACACAGGTTAAAAACACTATAAATAAGTCAGAAATTAAATCATTACAACAAAAAAGCCTATGTAAAAATCCATATAAACTCATTTTTGCTCTCTGGCACCATCTGGTATTGGGATGTTTATAACACATTCAAAACGTATTATTGTGACGAATGTAGCCTAAGTGGGATGCTAAACTTGGATCTTCCTTAAAGCATTCAGGCTTGCAAAACTGTAATCCTACATGCCACAAAGTGTGTATACAGTGCTGCAGCTATATTTAAGGTCTCTTAGGCTGGATAATATAGGGGAGAACCCACCACTTTTGATAGGTACATGGTGTAGCAGAATGGATGTTGTGTTTGAAAACCCTTATTAAGATGTTGGTACATTGGGACAACAATGAAAATTCATTTATTCAATAAGGCGCTTTATATTTGTCTTGGTCAATACTCCATTCATAGGTTTAGCAGATAGAAGTGTAGTTTGAGAAGATGTTAGCACCCCTTTAAAAGCTTGTTGATCTTATAGGAGCATAAAGACTAATGTTAAGTCAGTGTAAGTGCAATTCAAGATATGGATGCTGTATCCTCAATACTTGAATTGTGGGAACAGGGGGGAAGACAGAGGGAACTGTGATGAAGCCTGTAAGTGCCACACCATGCTTCCTTCCAGTTTTACCCAAATCATGTTTTCCCTCTAGCCTTCAAAAATCAGGACCTTAAGGAGACTCTCACAAAAGTTAAAGGGACAGGGGGCTTGACCACATGCGGCTTTACTATGTGTTTGCAGCTTTTTTGTCATGTGGACTTTGCAAATTAAATCAGAATACAATTACTTTCAAGCAACACCAATTGTGAGGGCTTCCCTCTATAATTTCATGTTAACCTAATATGGGGATAATCTGACAGTTTAGGGAAAATCAGGCTCCAAACTGATCTACTCAGGGTCACAGATTATTTGTTCAGTGGATAGATCAGTTGTCACTTTCTGCTACTCTCATGGCCACTACTTTCTCAGTACTTTCATTTCTGTTCTTGGCTGTGTTCATAACTGTTTATGGTGCACTCTTGAATGGAACATAGCTATCTATATATCTATATCTATATCTATATCTATATCTATATCTATATCTATATCTATATCTATATCTATATCATCTGTGGATCCCACAGATTTGCAAAAACCAGAAAACTGCACAAGCAAAACACATTAAAAAACGGTGTGCTGAGAGTTTATAACTCACTGACTATGTGTTTTTGTGCACTTCCTGGGTGGGGATTTTTTTTTTTTTAAAAAAATGCAGGTCACACTAGCACCTATTTGTGCATATGCCCTGTCTTTACTTACCTGGCACAATAGAATCAACAAATTAGAAAACAGGGACAAGCACAAAAGGGAACACCTGTTGGTATGAATGGGAATCAAAGTTGCTCCTCATATATCAAATCACTTATGTACAGGTTTTGGACTACTCCAGTCTAATTTGAATGGGCGAGGCAGGAGTGGATTATCAGCTAAGTAATACTCAAATCTGAACAAGCCCTGGATCTCATCTGCTCTTCCTGTAATTTGAATGCTGTGAATCCCAGCACAAAATACAGGCTGGTTCCATTTCGAACGAGGTTGTCATTGGCTCTCCCTGTTGCCTTTGACTCTTCAAATGTGTTGCTTCACTGGTAGAATTTACCAGAAGCATTCCCTGCTTATGGTATTGAATTCCTGACTGGTAACCTCTGCTGACCTTGACACTATTATTTGCCTCTGATTTGGACAATCCACTATAACAATTAACCTTAGTTCACCAGTGGGGATATGGAAGAGGGTCTTCATGCTTGGTTGTGGAAACATGGAGGCAAGATCACTTGCTGCTTTCTTCCTGAGTGCAGTGCTGGGTGGATTTCGGTTCCTTGAACAGATTCTAACACTCTAGGTGTTCTTATAATCTCAGCAACTAAAATATGAATCCAGTGTAGCAGCTAAATTTTTTGGTATGAACTGAGTCCTGCTTCATTGAGGCATGTGGGGAGGGGGTAGTTGCAAATGGATTACATTCAAGTATTTTCTGACTCAAGTTCCCTACTGTTTATCTTCAAGCTAGTGTTGCCTCTGTTTACAGAGGGTCTGGTCTTATTGAAAGCAAAATCTCCAGGTTTTATTTTAAGGCTGAGCCTAACCCAAACAGCCTTTCACTGTTTATAGTGCTGTTGACATTAATATAAATACCATTGTCATCAGTTTAAGCACTTTGGTTTCATTGAGGTAACGGCAAATATGGCTGATGACTTTCCAGACATTAGCAATAGGAGACAAAAAGTAAGCCCATTAAAAACATTATGTGCTTTTTTAAAAGAGACTGAAATCTATCTTGTGTATTGTCTGCAGCACTATGGTTACTCCCATGACATGACTACTCTCTTGCTCAGGGCTTGATTCCTAGAAAAAGAAAACTATTAGATTTCTTGACATTTGTTAGGAAATGCTACCCTCTGATCTGGTAAATCCCCCTCACCTCAGTTCATGATCTGTGAAGTCTCTCTTTTTACTCACAGGTGAAGAAAATACGCTTAGCATTTGTTCAGAACATGGCTGGATCTAGACACATTAAAAAAACACGATTAAGTTAAACGCATTGTAAACGTCATACGGGGAATCCCATTGGCGAAAGATGGGACTCCACAGCGCCACCAGGTGTCACAGTGTTATGATGCATGTAAAGTGCTTTATCTTTACAAATGTAGCTGAGTCCCATGTTTGCCTATTCTTCTGGGGTTGAACCCTGGCACAAATTAAGCCTAGTTCAACTGCTGCTGCGAATATGTGAAATATTCAGAAAGTGTGAGTGGAGCCTGTGATGTGAACATAAGAGCTCTTCTGGATTAGGCCAAAACCTGCATCTAGCCTAGAGTCCCATTTCCACCCCACCTCTGACCTCCCATAGCCTGTCTTTTGCTTTCAGGAAGCCTTTAAGAAGGGCATGAGGTCAAATAATAGTGATATTCAGTGGTGTCCTGCTTCTGGAGGCAGGCTCACCTTCAGCACTTGTCATAATTGGTCTCATTTAGGCATAAGGTTAAAACCTTTTTTGTTCACCCCAGGCATTTGGAATGTAAACTGAGCTTCTTTTGCTAACTATGCTTAATCTCCTTTCCGACTGTTTCAGCAACCTTGGCAATAACTTGTAAGCTTGGTATTATTAGCACCATGTTCTAACCAACATACATTAAGAAATTAGGAATTGAAAGCCAAGATTGTTGAATTTGGAATTTCTTTGTTTTATGCCTGGTATTATGGTCAAGGGACATGAGGTTTTGTAGGATCCACATGTTGCATCTATTTCCCAATGTGTGGAGCTAGATTTCATTGCAATAGATTTAATTGATGTGACTATAAATATTAAGGGTCATTAATATTCTCATCCGTTCAATTTTCAGTAAAGTTGCTGTTTTGATGGTATTGTTCTAACATGATTGAACCACCTTCTTCTTCTTTTCTTTTTTTAAAAACCTGTAGATATCGATGAGTGCAATACCATCCCTGGAATCTGTGATGGGGGCGAATGTTCCAACACAGTTAGCAGTTACTTTTGCAAATGCCCTTCTGGATATTATACATCCCCAGATGGCTCCAGGTGTATAGGTGAGTAAAAAAATAAAAATGCAAATGTAGACATGGTGGATATGGAAATGCAATGGAAAAATCTGTGAAAAGAAGTACATGGAACCAAACTTATTTGAATGGTTCCAAAGATCTGCTTTGTGGACAGATCTAATGGGCTAGATCATTATTTTTATTTTAAATGAAAGGTTAGAAGACTGAATTGTTTAAAATATTTTTTGGTGTACCTTAATCCCATTGGTGTACCCAATGGGAGCCTTCACAAAATGGCTGTGCATATTTATTAGTATCCCTCCCCATTATTACGTGCTGCAAGATTTGGGCCAGGATTTCGGCTATCGTGCTTCCTTCTTGTAGTTCCCCCTCCTGTAAATGCACATAGAAGTGAACAGAGGAATTGGCAGACTTTTTATTTTATTTTAATGTGTGATGCCCATTGACCTTCAATTTTGAATCCAAAAATCATGTCCAGAAACAGCTGGAGACCCAAGTTTGGGGAAACTCTTCTCTAAATGTTATGGGGTTTTCCACAACCCTTCAGAGTAGACTTGGGGATGTCATGGGGAGTGCATGAGGGAGCGAAGTCCTGCTGTAGTAGCAGTAATCCTAGCGCTCACAAAATTATTTAGTTGAATATTGCCCTGTCATTTAAAGTGTTTCCTGGAATGTTGTCATCTGACTTCCCACTGTAATTTTCACATATTTAGAATGTGTCCCATTTTTTATTTTTTTTAAAAAATGCTTCAGATATTTTAGTTATCATCCTACAACAGGCAGAAATATCACTACTGTGATGGAAGTGCCATCCAGGGATGTCAGAAAAATCCTCCAAATTCACATTTATGCGTTAATTTGGGTGTGGCCCGGTACCTCAAAAGTCCACCCTGGAATTAACAGCCATTACATCAGTTTATGTGGCAAATTAATGACTGTGTTTTTGGCTTCATAAAGAGTTGGTTTTTATTTATAACATAGCAATGTAGAGTACATTATGCTGAAGTTACTGCTTCCAAAGGACACCTCTGATCATTGGCTATGATGGCAACAAATCACCTGTTTTTGGCCATCTCTAGTTATGCAAAGGTCCATTACCCCAAGGAATGGGAATGTGCCAGGTTGTGTACATTCGTACCTTGGAAGTTGAACGGAATCTGTTCTGGAAGTCTGTTTGACTTCCAAAATGTTCGGAAACCAAAGTGCGACTTCTGATTGGCTGCAGGAAGCTCCTGCAGCCAATCGGAAGCCGCAGAAACCCTGTCGGATGTTCGTCTTCCAGAAATAGTTCGCAAACCGGAACAGTCACTTCTGGGTTTGCAGCGTTTGGGAGCCAAAACATTCAAGAACTAAGCTGTTCGAAAACCAAGGTACGATTGTACTTCACAAAAGAAACTGGTTTAACCCACCCTCCTCTTTTTAAGCAGTAATTATTAAAACAGGCACTGCTTGAATATTGTTCCTTAAGTAATGGAAGTGTAATGGAGACATCTAAATGTGAGAGTGATGAACGGCAAAACAACAACAACAACCCAATGCACAATAAATATTGCTGCTACGGGGGTGGTGCTGGTGGAGCCGACCCAGCAAAATCCTACTTACACATGCAACATGGGGCAAGGGAGGGGAGAGAATAAGTCTATGCACAGGACAGTGAGGATGTGACTCCCACAGCTGTAGTGCTACTTACGTTCAACCCATTTGTTTCTGAAATAAAGAGCATTGAGTTTCAAAAGCATGTTGATACTATTCAAAAGCATATGCATTTTTAAAAGTTCACATAGTCATACAGTTCAGCAGCTGGTATGAATAAGGATGCATACTCATGCACCAGTTTTGGCTGTCATAGACCGGGGTATACTAACAGACATAATAAGAGAAGGAAGAGAAGAGAAGTATTCATGGGAGGAGAAGGCAGGAAGTAATAACCACTCCCTTTAGCAAAGAAGAAGGGATTATAACAATCCCTCTCTTGTGACTTAACATCTTTTTTTTGTTAAGTCTGGACAGTTTCTCTCTCTCTTTCTCTCTCTCTCTGTTTGAAATATGATATGCACACAATCCCAAATGCAAACTCTGCATAGCACTCCATGTGAAATGGGTTCATTCGAGGGGAAAAGGCAGAGCAAAACGGACATGGAATTAGAACCAATGTTGTAAAACATACTTTCCCCTTAGAAATCTGGAATGGATTTAATTTGGGAGGTGATTCATTTGGTTTTTTTTTTTTTTAAAAAAAAAAGCATGTCGAAGGCTGCTTTCAATGGTGTAGTTTAGACATCACTGAGACTATTAAAACTTATTTTCTTTGCTGATTTCCCTAAGTAAAATTTAATATATTTTATACCATGAAAATTTGCTCTTCAATCTATGATATAAAATATACATATTTTTCTGTTACTAACATTGGAGGCTGTTGATGTTTGGATTTCTAGACCCCACAAATAGAACGTGGTACGGTCAAAATTCTGTACCACAAACCCAGGTGGCGCTGTGGGTTAAACCACAGAGTCTAGGGCTTGCTGATCAGAAGGTCGGCGGTTCGAATCCCTGCCACGGGGTGAGCTCCCGTTGCTCGTTCCCAGCTCCTGCCCACCTAGCAGTTCGAAAGCACCTCAAAGTGCAAGTAGATAAATAGGGACCGCTCCAGTGGGAAGGTAAACGGCGTTTCTGTGTGCTGCTCTGGTTCACCAGAAGCGGCTTTGTCATGCTGGCCACATGACCCGGAAGCTGTCTGCGGACAAATGCTGGCTCCCTCGGCCTATAGAGCGAGATGAGCGCCGCAACCCCAGAGTCGGACACGACCTGATGGTCAGGGGCCCCTTTACCTTTACCTTTACAGTCAAAATTCTGTTGTTGTAGGTCCCGCTCAACCACATTGCACTGTTGTTCATCCATAGTTCTGAAAATGTAGCACAGCCCTTCTGTAAGGTAATTAGCGATGGATGGATCTGTCCATTTCAGTTCTCTCAGTGATATTGCAGAGGATTCTGAGATGCAATTCTCTGCACAGTTAACCATCTTAGGGCAGCAACATGTATTCATCAAGCTTCGGCTCTAACATCAAATCAGTATGTTTTAATTGCACTCACTGGGCCCCTGCAATATGATCTCTTACAGATTTAAAACTTGGTTTCATTTCTATCTGCATCTCCAGGCTGAAAGGATTTTAATTTAATGATTGGGTGTTTTAAGTGATGATAAGGAGCAGAGTGAAAGTGGCAATCCAGGCCCTACGCTATTATTAACTTTCAACATTATTTTCAAGACAAAACGTGCTACATGCAGAACAGTATTAATTATCCACAGATAGTTTGGATTTGTAAACTGCACGTTTGCAATATTATAATGATGCTAGCCAAAACTCATGGAGCTGGGCAAAATAGCTAGTCTGGAATTAGTTTCAGTATGACGCTAGCACCAGTTTTCACAAGATAATACTTATTTATTTATTGCACTTTCTGTGCTTGTAATTCAGTTGCAATGCTCATGTTGGCTTAGATGCATGTTAGATTTAAAAATGGCTCGCTTCCTTTTCCTGTTCCACACTGGCAAGATTCTCAGCTGATAAGTCCCTTCCAAATGGCCCTCCTAGCATCCTTTTTTGTTTTTTTGTTTGGCGGGGGTGGGCAGAGGGGAAAGCCATTCTCCCTGAAGAACCTTGGAAAAATCTCCTTCCTGGACCAAATCGAGGTGGTGTGATAGAGGCATAAATGCCCATACTGTACAGTGGTACCTCGTGTTACGTACTTAATCCGTTCCAGAGGTCCATTTGTAACTCGAAACCGCTCGTAACATGAAGCGCGCTTTCGCTAATGGCGCCTCCTGCTGCTGGCGCGCAACTTCTGCTCGCATCCCGGGGCACAGGTCGCAACCGGAAGCGTCTACTTCTGGGTTAGCGGAGCTCGTAACCTGAAGCATTCGTAAGGAGGACGGTAACACGAGGTACCACTGTACGTGTAATACTTACTTTGGAGAAGTGTAAAATCTGATGGATACCGTCATCTTCCCTCTCCCCAATCTCCGAGGACAAAAACTTTAAAATCTTTGCTGTACCGCTCAGTCAACGCACTAATCCATGAAAGCTGTCGCCTGAGGAAGTTTGCTTCACTTTCCTGCATGGCACAGCTGGCCCGGTGGAAAAAGGTTGCTGTCCTGTTGTACTTGATGAGAGTGATCCCCTTCCATCTGGTGCCTCTGCCACAGCTTAGTGCGAGGGAGGGTGGCATGGCCTAAGGCGTGCATCGTTGTATTGCTTCTTTAGAGCAATGTGCATGACAAGCTACGGATTTTCCTTCTAGAAAAGGAAAGAAAATGTCAAGCTTCATTTCCAGGAACTACTCTGACTTCCTGGCATTAATTCTGTTCTCGTTCATGGCTGTCTGCCAGAGTTGAGCCCCAGCATCTTCCTTCCAACCTTAAAAAAAATAAAAACCAGTATTCCTGTGAGGTTCTTAAGAACCTGCAAGACAGATAGCATCTTGCATCTCACAGAAGGGCATCTTTTAAGCATTCTATGGTGGCTGTGGCAGCTGCATTGCAATATTTAAAAAAACCATATCCTCCTCTCACTTATTTCTTATTCTATTGTTGCTGGGGAGACATTGATGGGGATTGCCAGCTCATTTACTGGTCCTTACTCTTAAGCAGGGTTCCCCAAACTTGGGTCTCCATCTGTTTTTGGACTACAGTTCCCATTATCCCTCGCCACTAGGGATGATGGGAGTTTGTTGATGGGAGTGGGATTGTTTAAGGCTTTTTATTTGTTTACAGTACTACACACAGGCCCAGCTGCGTGGTTATTTGACTCTGCGGTGTGTGTATAGTGAGGTTTAGGCACTAATTCCTCACGTTTGGATAAGTGAATTTTCATATAGCAAGTGTTAGGGTAGCTGGAGCTGCTTGCATTCAGCGTTGAAAGAGATGTATTCTTTATAAACTGATGGAGTGTTCTAAAAAGCTGAAAACTGTGCCCATTGCTTCCCCTATAACAGATGTACGTCCAGGATACTGCTTTTCTTCTCTCATCAATGGCCGCTGTGGTAACCAGCTCCAGCAGGTGTTGACCAAAACGCAGTGCTGTTGCGACACTGGACGATGCTGGTCTCCTGGCGCAACCAGTGCCCCAGAAATGTGTCCCATTCGAGCAACTGGTATGGAACCCATCACATGCTAAGCATATAGCTCTTCTGAATTTTTGCACTGAAGACTGTGGAAATCTTATGGGAATAATGATCATAGCTGTCAAGTTTCGGATTTGAAAATAAGGGATCAGCAGTCTCACCTATCCTGGGGACAGTCACATGTCAGTGGTGGGCGGAGCCAGCAGCAAAAGTGGGCGGGACAGCAATGTAAACTCCAAGTGGGCTCGGGCTCAGAGCGGAGCCGCTTCCATTAAAAACGGGAAATTTAAGGGAAATAAAAAATAAGGGAGAGCAGCGGGAAACTGCTTGAAATAAGGGAGAATCCCGGGAAAAACGGGATACTTGACAGCACTGATAATGATAACTTTGAATGAATGGCATTTCAATGACTGAAGAGAGCTCAGGCCTCCTCAAGTGGTTGAGGAAATATTTCTGGGGAGGCTCTTTTTATGGTTGCCAGCTCTCATGAGAGAATGAATTTTCTCTGTGGTAGTTGAGTTGCCTACTTTAAATTGCAAAGTAGCCAATACAGCTTGGTTATTGTTACTGGTAGCAGTGTTAAGTGAAATCAAAGCTCTGCCGTCCAAGTGGTCTGCCTGATAGAGAAGTATTTAAGTGAGAATGGCAAATCAATGAATTTAAGGAGCTCAAGAAGTACCCCCAAACAAATTGGGGGGGGGGATGAAATACATTCTACATCCTCCCATCACTGCCTATGGAAGCTTTGAGAGCTGATTTTGATTGGGGAAACAGCATGGGGTGAAGGGTGAAAAAAGCAAAAGCCCTGGTGGAATTCCTGCTCCCCTCACCATGTTGTTTTGAAGTAAAGAAGTTTATTCCTTTGTTTCATTTATTTACTTACTGGTTTTTGTTTTTTTTAAAAATATCTCATATTCCTATCCCATTGTGTTCTCAAGTGGCCCGCAATTCATGATACAAAAGATCAATAAATTTACCATAATGCAAGCCACACTAAGACTACAAGGACAGTCAAAGACGTGTTTTCAGTGGCTGCTCCTCAGTTAGATTCATAGAGTTGGAAGGGACAAATAATAATAACATATCATTCAGTCCATCCCCCTGTCAATCCAAGAAATCCATAGCATCTTTGATAGGTGGCCAGCCCATTTCTGTTTAAAAACCTCTAGTGAAGGAAAATCCATCTGGTCTGTTTCATTTTTGAACAGCTCCTGCTGTCATGAAGTTATTAAGGTTTTATTGAAATTCATTGTGTTCAGGCATAGGATCACAGAATCATAGTTGGAAGGGACCCTGAGGGTCATCTAGTTCAACCCCCTGCAATGCAGGAATCTCAACTAAATTATCCATGAAAGATTGTCATTCTACCTCTGCTTAAAAACCTCAAGTGAAAGAGAGTCCACCACCTCCCGAGGGAGTCAGTTCCACTGTTAAACAGCTCTTACTGTCGGAAAGTTCTTCCTGAGGTTTAGCTGGACTCTCCTTTCTTGTAACTCGAAGCCATTGGTTCAGGTCCTACCTTCTGGAGCCAGAGAGAACAAGCTTTCTCTCCCTTCCATGTGACAGCCCTTCAGATATGTGAAGATGGTCATCGTATCTCCCCACAGTCTCCTCCTTTCCAGGCTAAACATACCTAACTCCCTCACCTGTTCCTTATAAAGCTTGGTTTCCAGACCCTTTATCGACATACCTGTTTTCTGCCATTTCCGAAAGAAATTGTATATAAATTGTTCACATTTCCCCTAAAACATACTTTTTTGTATGCATTTTCACCTAAGATGGGCATTTCGCATGCTTTTGTATACGTCTTCTGAACGGAATGCACAATATGTACACTTTCCCTCATGAAATACGCTTCTTAAAATGCCCTTTCAAAATTAAAGCGCATTACAAAATTCAGAGGTGCACAGTCTGAAAGATAATTGCATTCCGCTGTATGTATTAGTCCTGGAAATATGAATTAGATTGGTTCACTTTGGACGGCCAGTTGAGTGAAATTCTGCTCTAGCAAAAAGACACATGACTCATGCCCATGGCCCTGCACAAACTTAACAGATGGTTTTACTTAGCCTACTTAATTCATTAAGGACTGCTTGACAACTGTATTTCATAAGCACCATTGTACATCCCAAACTGGCTGTAAAGTCACTTTTCATTTGATAATATGGTGTTTTCTTTTAGAGGAGTTCCGCAAGTTATGTGTGTATGCCAGCCTGTTGCCTGGGAGACCAGATGTCCCTGGTGGGCCTGGGCCTGTTTTTCCTCCTGTCTACCCACCTGTGTATCCTCCTCATCCAGCTTACCCACCACCAGATAGCGTTGTGCCATCTCGTAGACCAGGACAAGGTAAAAATGAAACAGAAACCTTTATTTTCTTATTTTTTTTTTGCATTTGTCTGTCTGCACTGATGTATTTCCTTGTCCTTTGCATCAGGAAAAGTCCCAAGTGCCTAGTTATCCAAGGTGTTAACCATTGGATAGTGGCACCTAAGATTTTGAGTAATTGCTTTCCCTTTGTACCTGCACAGGGCTGGTCCCTAGAACTTCATTGTTTTCACCCAGTCTCTGATACTGTGCTTAGGAATTTGAAGTATTTTAAGATATCCCACCTCCACACAATCTTATTCTGCCTCATTTGGGGTTTGTTGAGAAACCAAGGAGACTTTGATGACTGGGGCTAAGGCAAAAAACTGGTGGAATGACCATGGCTCAAAGGCCACGTGTTTATGGGATTCAATGCAGGCTCAATGTGTTTCATCTGGAAGAAATGTAATTTACCCTGCCATCCTCTAATGCAGATATATGTAATGTGTTGCAAATAAATCCTTCACTGTGAAAGTGACAGTGAGAGTTCAAGCTGTGGTGAAAAGGGTGCTGTATGCATTTGCCTAAGGAAAAGCAACTGTATTTCTTTAAAGTGTTATCCTGTTTAGTGCTTGCATTAGTAAAGGGCAATGCATTGCATTAGTGAAAGATAAACATAATTGTAACTGCTGGTGCATGTAAATTAAAATTAATATTAATATACTTGGCACATAAATTGTGTAGGATTTTAAGTTGTTGTTTTTTAACTTTCCAGATACTATAACACTTAATGTCACTAGTATTAACGTATGCCAGTCATATCAAAATCTCTGCCTTAATGGACGCTGTGTCCCAACTCCTGGAAGTTATCGCTGTGAATGTAAGAAAGGATTTGAACTGGACATTAGAGGAGAGTGCATTGGTATGTGTTTTATTTTGTCCTTTCTATAGTGTCAAAAATAGCACTATGCTAAAATACCTTTCCCCTTTGCATTCAGTAAAATGTTGATCGTTGCTATTTAAAAACAGAAATTTAACTTCATTTAAATAGTTTCCGAAGGCTGTGTGCTCACCCTCTCAAAGGCAGTAGTGCACAAAACCCTCTACAATCTCTTTTAGTACATACGAAGCTAGGAAGTGAAACTGGAAAATGCCTGCTCAGAAATGTGTGAATCCATATCCTCTTCTGTTGGGGTTAGATATTGGTCTGGAAGGGACATCCGGGAAGGTTGTGTAAAAGAAAACAGTGTGCTTAGAGGCATGCTTTGAAAGTTTATCTGGATAAACCTTAATTCACTTAGGGGGGGGGGAACTACCGGTAGTATACTTTCCAAATGTGGCATATGGAATTTTCCAGTGTGAATGCTGCACAACATAGATTTATATTGCCGCTGAAAAAAAGAGTTCTTGAAGTTCGAGTATTGCATAGCACAGTTTATTATTTTATTTTCTAAAAAGTTTAGCATACGTAAAACAAACTTTCAAAAGAAAATTCCAGGCCTGAATACTTGCCTGACGAAAGCCTACTAAACGTACTCTCTGTATTTTTCAGATGTTGACGAGTGTGAGAGAAATCCTTGTATTGGTGGAGATTGTGTAAACACGCAAGGATCCTACATATGTCAGTGCCGTCCTGGATATCAAAGCACCCTGATGAGGACAGAATGCCGAGGTAGAGCTACCATAGACATATCAAGGCGGGAAACTGTTCGCTATCCTTCTGTAGTCATTTGCTGCCTTTTCTAAATTTCCATTTAGGTGTTACTTTCCAACTATACAATGTTCAAAGCAACATAATCAACCACAGAGGACTGCCATCTCAGAATCTAGGAGGCAAGGCCAGATTCAGGAGCGCTTCCAAGCTGCAAACCTTCTATTTCAAGGGCACTTCATTTATGTCAGATGGATGCACAATTAGTTGGGTCCCTCACCCTCCATAATCAACTCCATCTCTGTATTGAGTTTGTTTATTCACCCTCATCTAGTCCATGCCAGGTACTCAGTGACTTAACTGCTACACCTCCGTCAACTGAATTATCAGTTGCACTTGAACCCAAATCCCTGGACTTCTCCTCTCTGCAGTTTAATGTAGATGTTACACAAGTGCATAAGAACTGCTGGACTAGATAGGCCTTTTGCCTGATCCAGCAGGCTCTTTTACTCTTGGGGAAGTGAATTCTATGGTTTAACTATGTGCTGTATGAAGAAGTACTTATTTTTGTCTGTCCTAAGTCATCCAACATTCAGCTTCCATATTCTAGTGTTATGAGAGAGAGGAAGGCAAGCTTTTCTCTATCCACCTTCTCCATGCCATTAATAATTTTATACAGCTGTATCATGTCTCATCTTATTCTCCTTTTCTCTAAGCTGACAAACCCAAGTAGTCATTCCTTATGGGTTGAGTTGCTCCATCCCCCAGACCGTTGTGGTTGTCCTTTTGACTGTTAAATAGCATGGGAGATAGAACCTTCCTGGAATCTATCTGCAAAGCTGGAGCAGAACGTCTACAAAACAGTACATCCCCACTCCTTGTTCCTGCCGCCAGTTCATTATCAATAATGTATGAACCACTGAGAGCATGAGAGTTAGTGGGATTACACTTCCCCTGTATCTCTCCCAGCAGAGATTGTTCACCAGGGTAACCAAAGCAGTGTCAGTCCTGAAATTTGGCTGAAATACAAAAAGAAATGGAACTGGAAAATCCAGTTCATCCTTGAGAACTTTGCTTTCTTGGCTAGGAAGGGCAGGTTAGACTCTTGGGATTAACTGTTGAGATCAAAACGAGCCATGGAAGGATGCCTTAGAACAGATTTCTTCAGCACAGAATGAAAAAAAATCCCTTATTTAGTTATGTAGGCATTGCTTTATCCTTGGGATTGGGGCATCCACCTCTAAGCAATATGTGGTGCTTAGGTCATTTCAGCTTCCTGGAGACATTTAAGGAGACAAGGGCTGGGTATCCTTTTTATTTTAGTTTTTATTAAAGACCACAGGGTGGTTCACAAAATACAAAATGAGAACACAAAATACAAAATGAGAACACAAAATACATTTTAAAAAAACCCAACCCTTCCAGAAACACATTCAAAAGGCTATAGATGGTTTAATCAGCCAAATGCCTGGTTATCAAGAAACATTTTTGCCTAGCACCTCAAGATATGTAACAAAGGTGCCAGGCAAGCCTCCCTGTGGAGGGCATTCCACAAACGGGGAGCCACTGCAGAAAAGGCCTGTTCTTTGGTTGTCACCCTCTGGACCTCTTGAGAAGGCAGTCAAAGAAGGGCCTCATGATGATTGCAGGGTCCGGGCGATTCATATGGGAAAAGGCGGCCCTTGCCACAAATCTCTGCTGCTATACATGAGAGAGAAAGTACTAGTTTATTTTATACCATGTATGTGGCAAAAGAATGGGGTGGCCATACTGTGAAAATATGAGCGAAGTCAGAATGAAACTATCTCCTGTTGACTTTATGTTTGAAGCTTGGAGATGTAATTAGGGGAACCGTACGATTGGCTTAGAAAAATAACAACATTATGGGCATGCAGAGGGAAAGCACGGATATAGAAATATCTGCGGGATTAAAGAGTTATGAAAGAGAAACAAAGAATTAAAAGACGAAGCCTAGAGAAAACAACTCTAAGCACTATTGGCTGCTAGTGAAGGAGCGAGGCTCAACACTGACATGTCGTTTTGCCAAAAAGCCCGATAGGAAAACTGCTAGCACTGAAGTCAAATTGTTTGCTATACGAAAAGAACAGCAGCCATGCAAATTGTTGTACGGTGGAGCATTCAGAAAAGGGCCAATAATATACGAATGGCCACTTTGGATTAATTGTAAGGGCCAGAAGAGGAAAGAAAGGAAGAAGACCCAAAACCTGGCAACAGTTTCCATCCTTGCATATCTGTTTTAAGGGCAAAATTATGCAATTCCCTCCTCCCAGTCATATTAACTACAGTTTGCCTTGTGTCCCTGTATATGTTCCTCCAATCCTCATCGCTCACCAGTCGACGCAGTGTGCAGCCGCTGTGAAAAAGGAAGATTCCATGCTAGGGTTCATTAGGAAAGGAAAATAAAACTGCCAATATCATAATGCTGTTATACAAATCTATGGCGAGACCGCTTTGGGATTACTGTGTACAGTTCTGGTCACCTCAGCTCAAAAAGGATATTGTAGAGCTGGAAAAGGTTCAGAGAAGGGCACCCAAAATGATCGAGGGGATGAAGCAACTCACCTATGAAGAAAGGACAAACTTTTTAGTTTAGCAAAAAGGCAAGCAAGAGGTGACATGACAGAAGTTTATAAAATTATGCATGGCATGGAGGAAATGGATAGAGAAAAGTCTTTTCCCCTTTCTGCTAACACTATAACTCGTGCCCATCTAATGAAGATAGATGTTGGAAGATTCAGGACAGATAAATGAAAGTACTTATTCACACAGTGCATAAACTATGGAACTCACTTCCGCAGGAGGCAGTGATGATCTCTAACTTGGATGGTCTTAAAAAAGGATTAGGCAAATTCATGGAGATGTCTTTCTTATCCCCTGCTCCATATGCTTTAGCAGACTTTAAAAATATAATTTTAAAAATTCCTTCCAGTAGCACCTTAGAGACCAAATAAGTTTGTTCTTGGTATGAGCTTTCATGTGCATGCACACTTCATGCACACGAAAGCTCATACCAATAACAAACTTAGTTGGTCTCTAAGGTGCTACTGGAAGGATTTTTTTTATTTTGTTTCGACTATGGCAGACCAAAACGGCTACCTACCTGTAACCTTAAAAATATAAACACTGTGTGTATATTAATCAATTTAGCCATATATTCCTCTTTCTTTATTATTTAAAGCGCAAAATTACTCTGTGCCATCCACAGCTGTTTTATGCAACAAACATGCAAAACTGTTTGTTTCAGAGTTTGACGCTGGAGATGCAGGAGATGTTTGGGTCAATGAATGCCCCACTGCTTTAAAAATATTACATCTGTCACCAACTATTAAATAGTGGGGTTCTCCCCCCTCCAACCTACCTGGCATTATTCACTTTAACTGTATGATTTAATGAAACTTTCCCACCACAAGCAATATGAGTGTTGCTGGATAGAAACTGAACTTGGCAGTTTCATCCTGTTCTTTCTGTTCAGTGATCTGGAGCTAGTGATTATAGACCCTGGGATTGCATTTTGCAATTATAGGGAATAGTCCTGTCAATGCTGCCCTAAACAACTTGGAGGAAGGGTGCAGTACGAACGTG
This sequence comes from Lacerta agilis, assembly GCF_009819535.1. NCBI lineage: Eukaryota > Metazoa > Chordata > Lepidosauria > Squamata > Lacertidae > Lacerta > Lacerta agilis. The sequence goes on along the minus strand of NC_046324.1, from coordinate 12,563,921 downwards.
ATAAACAGATTATTTGCAACACAAGTAGAGAGTGCTTCCTGTCCATAGCCTGGTGGGATGGCCTGAAATGCTGTCTCTTAATGGAGTCTGGGGTGTCGCTGCAGTTGGGAGACTTTTGACTTCATGCTGCCTTAGATGTAGCGAGAACAGAACAAGTGTACTGTCCCTATCTGGATGGGCAGACCTGATTTCCACCATCACAGTGTGCTGTTGTTGTTCAGTCGTTCAGTCATGTCCGACTCTTCGTGACCCCATGGACCAGAGCATGTCAGGCACGCCTGTCTTTCACTGCCTCCCACAGTTTGGCCAAACTCATGCTAGTCGCTTCGAGAACACTGTCCAACCATCTCATCCTCTGTCGTCCCCTTCTCCTTGGGCCCTCCATCTTTCCCAACATCAGGGTCTTTTCTAGGGAGTCTTCTCTTCTCATAAGGTGGCCAAAGTACTGGAGCCTCAACTTCAGGATCTGTCCTTCTAGTGAGCACTCAGGCCTGATTTCTTTAAGGATGGATAAGTTTGATCTTTTTGCAGTCCATGGGACTCTCAAGAGTCTCCTCCAGCACCATAATTCAAAAGCATCAATTCTTCGGCGATCAGTCTTCTTTATGGTCCAGCTCTCACTTCCATACATCACTAGTGGGAAAACCATAGCTTTAACTATACGGACCTTTGTCGGCAAGGTGATGTCTCTGCTTTTTAAGATGCTGTCTAGGTTTGTCATTGCTTTTCTCCCAAGAAGCAGGCGTCTTTTAATTTCGTGACTGCTGTCACCATCTGCAGTGATCATGGAGCCCAAGAAAGTAAAATTCCTCACTGCCTCCATTTCTTCCCCTTCTATTTGCCAGGAGGTGATGGGACCAGTGGCCATGATCTTAGTTTTTTTGATGTTGAGCTTCAGACCATATTTTGCGCTCTCCTCTTTCACCCTCATTAAAAGGTTTTTTAATTCCTCCTCACTTTCTGCCATCAAGGTTGTGTCATCAGCATATCTGAGGTTGTTGATATTTCTTCCGGCAATCTTAGTTCCGGCTTGGGTTTCATCCAGTCCAGCCTTTTGCATGATGAATTCTGCATATAAGTTAAATAAGCAGGGAGACAATATACAGCTTTGTCGTACTCCTTTCCCAATTTTGAACCAATCAGTTGTTCACAGTGTGCATGTTACACTTAAAAGAACCATTGATTCAAGTGATAAAGATTCAAAGCATGTGTTCGAATCTCACCCATAAAAGGCAGCAAAATTTAAATGTGCTCGACTTTGGCTTGATTGCTTTTTGTAGCTTCTAGGCAGTTCAGTCAATTAAACCTATCTAAGTTTGTGTGTGTGTGTATGGATATATATATATATATATATATCTAGAGAGAGAGAGAGAGAGAGAGAGCAAATAAGCACTGTTGTTATATTTACATCTTCATTTACTTCTGTTCCAGATATTGATGAATGCTTGCAGAATGGCCGGATATGTAACAATGGTCGGTGCATAAACACAGACGGCAGCTTTCACTGTGTTTGCAATGCTGGCTTTCACGTGTCGGCTGATGGGAGAAACTGTGAAGGTTAGGGTCATCTAATTTCTTAAGAGTACTCTTCCCTCCACCCGCGTCAAAACTGCCTTTGTGTGAATGTGTACACGGGCTGTCCTATCGCTGGGCAGCTTATCAGTAAAATCTATATAATGTTTGAAATCATAGTCCTGTGTAGAGGCCCTGTATCCTCTTTCCAACTCCAAGCAATGTTTTCCAGAAGTTTCACAACTGTTTCACAGGTGAGAAGGTAAGGAAGAGTTCAGAAAGGGATAACCAGCAAAGCATTGTCTGGCCAGGCTCCTATGAGTGTGGTCTCCTCATGACTCAGGCCAAGGAACACACTGGAACTGTAAGCTTTTATAAAACTCAGAGGACTTCCTTGTTGGCATGGTGGTTCTCCTTGTTCTTTGTTTTGCTTGGGAGCTTTCCCTGTGAAAACTCGCTATTTACCTCTGAATCGGAGCTAACCCACTGAAAACCCGAATTGCCATTTGTTGTGCTTCAGCTTTCAAAAAGAGCATTTTTTGAGAGGAAAAGTCTTCGGCTAAATAAATAAATGGTGCTTGGACACAGAGCTTTAAAGCACAGGGCGGTGCCTGGAAAGCCCAATACAACAGCTAAGTGTGTAAGCCATTAAGTTTAGTGGGATTACTTCAAGTAGAACTAACAATGGATACAACCACCTGTGAACAACTTTGCATGCCCAGTTATAGAGCCCCATTTGCAATGCCTGACGTGGTTTCTGCAAGACAAATAGCACATCCCTCTAGCCCAGTGTTTCCCAAACTTAGATCTCCAGATGTTTTTTAGACTACAATTCCTATCATCCCTGACCACTGGTCCTGCTAGCTGGGGATGATGGGAACTGTAGTCCAACAACAGTTGGAGACCCAAGTTGGAAACTGTGCTCTAGCCTGTCATGGAGAGTCTGTTCTTGAGAGGTCTGTTCTAGCTGTATCATGAACTTGTAGCTATATTGAGTAATTAACATGCCTGATGGGATCTTATTGCAACATTTCCTGAGCTTTAAAGAGTTGCCTCTCTTTTAGGAAATGTAAACATAATTTGATGTGTTCTTACCTCCTAGACCCTTAACCTTTAAAAGAAGAAAAGAGAATGTTCTTTTATATATTTCCCAAGGTCCTTGGGAGAGTTTCCAATGATCTGCTCATACATTAAAAAGAATTTCAGGCACTGGTTGTAGAAACATTTTTGGCAGAATATTATCTTAGTGATTCAGCTTGAAGATTTAATGCCAACATTCCTACTTGGGATAGATACACATTTTAAAAAATCATAAATTATTTTTTGTCTGATTTAGAATGTAAGTGAAAAGTAAACATGCCATGTCTAGAAGAGTAATTTCAATCCAAGACAGCTGCAGTATTAAGAGAAGTATCTTGGTCTCAAATATAGTTCTAATGTCATTATGATCTAGAGGTAACTGCTAGTAGTAATTTTTGTTAATCCTTGGTAGAGACAGACCTTTTAGAAATCTGTATTTCATCCTACTTTTGTGGGGGGACGATCAAAAGTTCAGGCTGCCTTTGGGTATCATATCTGCATATCCATATCACTGAAATATATATCTGGAAACCCACCATAGCCTTTCAGTCTAACATCTGCCCCACCCCACCAAATCCCATGTGTTAACGGTAATGAGAACCAGTGAAATGCAGAGAACAATCTGCTAAAACATTTTTCATTCCACTAAGAACGCTGCCAAAATGTCTGTGAGCATATTGAATTGCGTCAGCTTCTGAAGTAATTGTCTCTGTTACACTATAATGGCCCAGTTTCCATGCCCAAATTCAATAATATACCTGTTTAAAGCCATGCAGTACATAAATGAATATATTAAGAGTTAAGTCCTTTTGGCTGTGAATTTGATCTACATGCTGAACTTGGATTTCTTTTGGCCAAACATGATTCTGTATTTCATCTATTTGCTGTTTAAAATTGAAGGACCAAATAGAAAGGTGGGAAATACTGTCAACAGGGTCTACAATCCTATGCAAACTTACATTGAGTAAGCCGTGTTGAATCCATTGTGAGTTTCTTCTAAGTAAGTGTGCAGAGGATCAGGCCATATATCTTGTATTCTTGTAACTTCTTTTTTGTTTGTTTTTTTGTACAATAGCACTCCTGGTTCACCTAATCTGTGATAGCCAATATGCTATACAGCACTCTATGTCAGGATATTATGTGTATAAAAGTCTCTTTGCAAGGCAAGGGGAGGTTTGGCAAGTTGGGTGGTAATAGAAACCATGCCCATTAAGCCCCTTCCTGCTATGCAATTACTAGAAGAATGGAAGCACTTGTTAAATCCAGGCACTGACTGTTGAAGAGAGAGGTTTGTAAAACCTCCTGTAGCAGAGTTAAGGACAATGGTGATTGCTGCAAACACATAAAAAACTTGGTTAGATTTGCACCTACCCTCACCCATCTTTAAACAAATGGTCCCCATGAAAATACTTAGGCTAGAATAAATCACAAATACTTGGCTTTGCAAATAGGTGAATATTTTAATCACAGTTTTCCAGAAGTTACAGCAAACAAATCTCCATCTGCAGGCAGTTAAACAAACATGAAAAAAAGGTTCTAAATGACTTCAAAAGAAACTTGGTTTCCTTACAAAAAGGACCGTACAATCTTTGGGTTAGCAAAGATACAGGCTTTAAAATATCATTTTAGAGAGATTAAGTTCACTTGTGGGGAGCCATGTTGCATGGCTTATAGCATTGCTTGTTCCAGCAAGAATAAAGAGATAGAGAGGATGCTGTGGATCTGCCTAGCTGCACCCACTCTGGTAACTTCAGTTCAGGGCTCAGGTTAATACTTTCATGCATGTCGAATCAACATGATGAATGTTTGCTTTTGTCCATTATTTTGTAGATATGGATGAATGTAGCATACGAAATATGTGTCTTAATGGTATGTGCATCAATGAAGATGGAAGTTTCAAGTGCATTTGCAAACCTGGCTTTCAGCTAGCTTCAGATGGACGTTACTGCAGAGGTAAGAACAGAACTGCAAATGGTATCATGTGCTATATATTTGTGATGAGACATGTGATGCTATGATATGGTGGTGGTGGTTATAGCATGCGCATTTCTGGTGTCCCGACCAGTCCCCTTCAGTAAGGTACTTTAGCCAAGGCTGGTTTCTATCCATCCATATGACTTGACATCAGACCAATGCCTGATATTTAGTCCACATAGATCGATTCCCATGCTGATTAGAGGGGTAGCCTGGCCAGTAGGAGCCTCATTTTCCCAGGGCATTTCCTATGTTCCTGATGGTGCATTACAGTGTCTAACAGATGACAAAGAAAAGGGCTATTAATCTTGTTTATTCTTTTGCTTCCCCTGCTTTATCTCATGTGCGTAAATAAGGTTGTAGTGATGAATGCTGAAAATTCTCTCAGAGCTACGACCCCCAAATTTCCCTAGGAAGAGAGTTTGACTGTTAAGCCACTATGGAAATTATAGCTCTGTGAAGGAGGAACTGGGTCTCCTAACAACTGTCATCACCCTTAACAAACGCCGGTTCCCAGGATCCTGTGATGTAAACCACGACTTTTAAAGTGGTATATTTCTTTGCTTAAGAGCCTTATTTCTAGCTCCAAGCAGGGGATCACATCGCAATAGCTTGCTCTCATTTTGCTATAGCAGCTGTGTGTTCCCCCACAGTGGACTAGAGAACCAGCAAATAAATGCTACATGATGTCATTACACTGTACTTTCATTCTTATGCCATAAGGAATCGAGCGTTTATCATTCTAAGTTGTCCCATTTTCAGCAGGCTTTGTAAGCGCAAACCAGAAACAGGAGCAAGTGGTAAAAAAAAAATGAGCCATTTTTAAACAGATTTTTCTTTTCATAAATTACAAATGTTTTCACTTCAGGGATTGAGGCATCAGTAGAAAGCTTTGTTGACAATATGAGAGGTTTGAAATCCCCCCAGTTGAGCTAGCCTGCATCACACTTGACACTTCATTCCCCAAAGAGTTGCAAGCAAGCAACAGGATGTAATGGCTTTGTTAGCCCGCTTTGAAAAAGAACAATTAAGGTTGCAGTATTTGGCACACCTACCTGGGAACAGCACTAAAAACAGTGGCTCCCTCAGCCTGTAAAGCGAGATGAGCGCCGCAACCCCAGAGTCGTCTGCGACTGGACTTAACTGTCAGGGGTCCTTTACCTTTACCTTTTTATACCCAACCCACTAAACAAAGTTAAAGTGTCTTACAATATATTCAAAACACAGTAAAACAGACAAGGTGCAGTAGTCACCACAGCAGGGCAAAGGTGTATATAAGGTTTCCCTCTCCACCATCCCTGTTCTCCAGTGTGCCAACAAATGCTATTCTGGAGCCTAGAACTGACTGTTGAAGCAGCTAGGTGTTAGTACCACACTAACCAGGACTTCCTCGCTGGTTGGCTGTTGCTGCTGTCTCTCAGAACCCCTTTCTCTGGTGGCAGATGCAGGAAGTGATGCTGGGGCAAAGATGTTACAAGCCCCCCCCCCCCCGGCTCTTAGATATTGCAGCTGTCACTCTCTGCTGCGGAATCTATGGCGCCATAAGCAGGTCAACTAGTAAATAATCCCCAGCTCAATGAGTTTTAGTCTCTCACATAATGGTCTAGAAATACTTTGGTAATAATAGTAGCAAATAAAACATTGCTTGTTGTCTGCTGTTACTATCTGATTTTTAATGTTGTCGTAAGTCTGGCACATAATAAAACAGACGGCCACTATGAATAACAGCATACTTCAAACATTGAGAACACTTGATTTCAGTGCAGCGGGCCTGTAACGCAGGATAGTATTTTTATCCACACATTTGCAGAGGTGATACTGCAGTGCTAGTATATTGGTAAAAGGGTTAACTAACACCTTTGGGTCAGAAAGTTGTTCATGTATTTTTACCTTTGTAAATATATAGTACAAGCCACACAATCTCTGGCGGATGATGCCACTGGGGATGTGTTTCATAAGCATTTAGTTTGGGATTTAAACAATGAGTGAATTTGTTTGGATTTGAAACAAGCAAACAAGTGAAAGCATTGAAACCATTCAACATAAAGAGACATCACATTCATAGAAAGAAACTCCCGTGTTCAGTTCTGTGTCTCGAAGCCAAATGGGAGAGAGTATTCTTCCAAAAAGGTGTGCCTAGCAGCAGTGTATCAAATGAGAAGTATTTTGATTTTTTTCCAAAATGGCAAGCTGTTCAGCTAATAATTCCTGTTGAAAACTGGAACTGTTTTATAGTGCTTCCCCCTTCCTATACCTTTCAACACTTGTAGAAAGCCTTATAGTCAAAGTGTTAAGCACGTAAATGTGTCCAGACTTCTGGATCAGTTAGGCTGTTCTGTCTCCAGAGATTTGAAGAGCCAAGATTTGAGAGACACTTCATACTACTATCCTTCTCATTTATGTTTTTTTTAATCCATCCCCAGATTTGTGAGTAGTGGGATTCTGCTGTGCTTGAAGAGAAGCAACAGCTAAGGTTTCTTCTGCCAACATAGCAGTTCGAAAGCACATCAAAGTGCAAGTAGATAAGTAGGTACCGCTCTGGCGGGAAGGTAAACAGTGTTTCCGTGTGCTGCTCTGGTTCGCCAGAAGCGGCTTAGTCATGCTGGCCACATAACCCGGAAGCTGCACGCCGGCTCCCTCGGCCACTAACGCGAGATGAGCGCTGCAACCCCAGAATCTTCTGCGACTGGACCTAACGGTCAGGGGTCCCTTTACCTTTACCTTTAAGGTTTCTTCCTTCTTGGGACCACATTTTGTCCATGCATTTTTAATACAGGCATTTGTATTCCACTTTTTCTGTATAAAATAAACCCAAGGTGGCGTACAGAAAAAGTTCACAAAACAAGGAAAACACAATAGAAACGGTTCAAATTGCTGTAATCAATATACAGGTGGTGACCATTTTGTGTGTGTTCAATTGACGCGTGACTGCTGACTCGCGGGTCCTTTTGGACCCAGAATGGGGCAGGGTGGGCTTATGTGCGCCTTGCTAACATGCAGGGGCCAGGAACGCAACCCCCACCCAAATCAGGGGTTGCCTGTACTACAATAAAACCAAGAGCAGGATGAAACAAGGCAGCATGAAAAACAGGGACACAATTTTAACCAACACCAAAAGCTTGATAAAATAAAAAAGGCCTTTGCAGTTTGGCCTTAGGGCTCATCTTTTAAAATCCATATTTTGTTTGAATAGAAGCAAATAAAACGTTAAGATAATGGCCAATTTGGAAACTGGGGAAAGGCTTAATTTGTTCACCTTTCTGGCCCAAGGCAGGAGGTTGGATGCTAATGTGTCCTAGGCATACATGTATTAAAATACAATCAGAACACCAACTCTTGGATCAGTAACACCATACTTGGTGCCAAACAACACAAGCTAAGTAAAACACAGAGGTGTTTTGCTCTGTACTTGCCCTTTTAAGGTTGAGGGGTGAAAAGAAGAAAATGTCACACATGCCGATTTCTGTGTATATTAAGGCGAGCTGTTACGATGTGATTACATTGTGAAATGTTACACATCCTCCCACACAATATTTCAAAAATATCCCCTTCTTTAATCCTCAGGTTTTTTGTTTTTGTTTTAGAGAAGTAGATGATCACCATAGCAGGAAAAAAATGCTGTTTGCTTCCTGCTGGGACACAATTTTTTTATATATAAAAAAAGAAGCTTTGAGTAATTTGGCATACAAACTCAAAGAGTGATTGGTACCAAATAGTTTTACAATTTGGTAAATGATGGGGGACATGCTGTGCAGTAGTGTTGCAGAACAAAGGCAAAATCATATGAAGTTGGGAGACCCCAAACACCAGAGCAGCCAATGTTGTGCCCTGCAGATGTTTCGGGCTACAATTTCGTTCATCCATGGATGCTGGTCATGCTGTCTGAGGCTGATGGGAATTGTATTCCACAACATCTGAAAGGCACAGTGTTGGTTGGCCTAACTGCCTGCCCAAAACAGAATGTCCTACATATTTGCCATAGGAATGGAGGAAAGTGCCTTTTTATTGGTCCGTCTAGCTAGTATTGTCTATATTGACTGGCAGCAGCTATCCAGGGTTTCCGACAGGTGTCTACCCCAGCCCTACCTGGAAGTGCCAGGGATTAAACCTAGGACCTTTGGTGGAAGGGCGCATAGCTCAGTCATAGAGCATCTGCTTTACATGCAGAACGTCTCAGGTTCAACCTCAGCATCTCCCAAGTAGGGCTGGGAATGAAACCACTAGATGGACCAATGGGCTCACTCAGTCCAAGGAAACTTCCTATGTCTGAACTTGGGCATTGCAACAAAAGCTTGTATCAGGTTGCTGTCTGTGACAGACACAATTGGACCCAGCCACCCAAGTTGTGGGCAAGGCAGAGGTGGTCCAAAACTATCAGAACAGCTTCATAGAGCACTTGCCAATCCATTGAGCTTAGATCACTAAAAAGTGTTCCTTGCGAAAATAGTATTACAGTCATACCTCAGAAGTCGAACAGCATCTGTTCTGGAAGTCCATTTGACTTCCAAAATGTTCGACTTGCAAAGCGCAGATTCGGATTGGCTGCAGGAGCTTCCTGCAGCCAATCAGAAGCCCCATCAGGCGTCCGGCTTCCAAAAGAACGTTTGAAAACCAGAACACTCACTTCCGGTTTTCGATCATTCAGGAACCAGAACGTTTGACTCCCAAGGTGTTCGGGAGCCGAGGTATGACTGTATAACACAAATAGCACTTTTAAAACCAAATGCAGAGTAAAACAATGTAATAAAATTAGTGTAAATCCAGCAGGAGAAATCACATAGTGGTTGCTTAGATCAGTGAATAAAACTGACTCAGAAACTTTTGGGTATCACCTGACCCCTCTCCTCCCCAGCTTCTGATTTTTGTTTGTTGATTCCATTCATTCCATTTCTTGCCCCACTTTTACTATAAGGTCCCAGGGCGGGTTACAACAATAAAATATACAATGAAAAACAATTCCGTATATACAAACATTTAAAAATACTTCCAATGCAGACTGAGATAAGTATATCCACTAGGTGGGTTGGTGCCACCACATTAAAGGCCAATTCCTCTAGCATTCAAAATGGACCTTCTGATAAGATGGTATCTCCTGTAGAGCACAGTGATCAATAGAGTATATATATTTCAGTAGTTGCTGAGCTCTTTTTGACTAAAGTTTTTTTTTTTTTTTTTGGCCATGGTACACTTTTATTCCTTGACATTATAGGCCTACTTCAGCATAAGTCCTGTCAGGTTTCAACCTTATTTTTAAAACCTCGAAGAAGGGGACTGTATGTCCTTCCTAGGCTTCTCCCTGTTGGATTCTGCCTGTGTTGTCTGTCAGGCACTCCCGGGTTCTGGGAGAACTAAGCATCTATTTAAGCTTGATAGAAAAGAGGTTTGGTAATTAAGAATTTTTGCCAGGACTTCCGGTTTGGTGCCGGTCAATGGCGGACGGGAGTCAGACGGCTCCGTCCTCCGCAAGGCTTTAGGGACCTCCGTGCCTGCGCCACGGGTCCCTTAAAACCACGGGAAGAGCGTCCCGTGGACCGTTATCCTTGTGGGTCCCAGACGTGCCGTCCCCGCTCCTGATTGACCCTCGTAAGGGGGAAAATCAGGCGAGCGGAGCCCGGTGCGGGACTGAAGAGGTGACTGCCTTCGGAGGATCAAAGCAGCGATCCCGCCAGACGCGAGCACCCGACACTTCCTGCCTAGAAGTTTCAGAAGAAACTCTGTAAGTAATGATTTTAAACTGATTTGGAACTTTGAAGAATAATAACTTACAGAGAAAAGTCAAAAGGAAGCCTGCTCCCTTTGAACTGTTTGCCGGAGCTTGGTAGCGCTAAAAGATCAAAGCCGCAACTAACGGAAAAGTTTTGCGAACTCTGCCAAACTTTTTAAAAGTGGATTAAAAGTTGTTTTAAAGTTGTTTTAAGACTTAAAAGCAGGAGATATGGCAAAAGAAGACACCGCTCTCCCTCAGGATTAGGATTCCGGGCCGGTAGCGGGCTGCAGTAAATTGTTGCCATTTTTCTCTTTGTTACTGTATCAGTGACTGTTTACCAGTGGAGACATTTTAGATACTTTGTGGCCAGCTACAACGAATTATAAAGACTTGGTGGTAACACTGCAAAGGAAATATAGTTGCTGGCTTGGGCTACTTAAAAACTAAACTCTTTTTGACTGTAAAGTATTTTGAGACTTCAAAATTGGGAACTCTGTGCCTAGAAGTTTGACTACTGGACTTGTGTGGGACTCCTGGCTCAGCAGTCTCTTTGTTCTCAGAAGGGAACTGCTGGCCACCTGGTGTTTACTTTTGAGACTGTTGGCTTTCTACTGTGAATGTCTGAAACGGTTACCACAGCAACTGGAGTGACCTTGAGATTACAATTGCAGAGCTCACAGGACATGCATGAGAACACTAGATCTAAAACAGCTAGCTCTTCACAAAGAAAAGGCTCCTTTTCCCTATCTCTACAAGAACAGATGGAGAAACTAGCTGCTAGTGTTGCAGAAATAGCAGAAGGACTTAAAAGTGTGACGGAGGGGTTGAAGCAAACGCAGGCTTCAGTTAATACAATTGGTGCATCAGTCAATGCTACAGTTAACTCTGCAATAGAAAAACTTCAAGTCGACTTAAAAGCTGATATAAAAAATTCCACTGATACTTTGGAGAGATCGATTGGTCAAATTGAGGAGAATGTAAAAAAGAACAGAGACCAGATAAATAACATAGCACAGGAGGTAACAACCTTGAAAAAGGACTCTGAGCAATTTAAAGTGGTTCAAGAAAAAATAAAAAAAGTGGAACAGAAATTGGACAATATAGACTTGGAGAATTTAGAGAGAATTGGCACACGACAGAGAACTGTGGAAGAGTCTCTTGCTTTTCTTCAACTCCACCAGAGGGAGGGGAACATTCGTCTCAGGGGTCTTCCGGAATTGGAAGGAGAAGACCTAAAAGCCTACATTGTGAAGTTATTTTCGTCATACTGGGAATTGGAAGAGGTAAACGTTGCAGCGCGCATAGTGAAGGCCTTCAGATTTGGGCCTAGAGGATCCAGAGGGAAGAAAGGTGCCAAAACAGTCAGTGACTGTCTGCTTGTGTTGCATGACAGAAACGACAGGGACTTCTTTCTGGATTTGCATTATAAAAACAACCTGGTGGTACAGTGGAGTAAAGTCATCTTTTATAAGGATATCCCCAGATTCTTTTTGGACAAAAGAATTCCATACAACGATCTGGTTGCTGAGCTAAGAAGAAACAACATCTCCTTCAGCTGGGAATTTCCGGAAGGTCTTACTTTTACATTTGAAGGAAAAAAGATAAGAATCAAATCTCTGGCTGAAAAGCAAAAATTCTTGGATAAACATCTGGAAGAGCTCAAAGGGTCATTGGATTCATCATCTCTACATAGACGTCCAGGAGTATTCCCACCACCGGGGATACCAGGACCAAGTGAAAAGGACCCAGAGGAAGATAAGAAAGCAGAAGCAACTGGAGGAGAGGATTAACAAAGGAAAATGGCGTTTAAGTTAATGACATGGAATGTACGGGGATTGAACCAGAGACCAAAGAGACGCAGAGTATTTCATGGATTGGAAAAAAAGAATTTGGATATCATTTGTTTACAGGAGACACACATAGTTCGGCGACATAGAAGATTACTACAAAATAAAAAGCTAGGCCAAGAGTTCATATCATCAGACAAGGTCAAAAAGAGAGGAGTGGTACTATATGTAAAGGAGAAATATAGCCCAAAACAGCTATTTAAAGATGAAGAAGGGAGATACATCGCTATTGAAATCAAAATACAAGGCGAAAAATTTCTGATTCTGGGACTTTACGCACCAAATGATGGAAAGTCAATTTTTTATAAAAAAATACACGACCTGCTGCTGGACTATTTGGACTACAAGTTAGTTTGCCTGGGAGATTTTAATGGTGCAGTTTCCACTTTAATGGACAGATCTCAAAGAACTAAATTAACAAATGATGGGAAACTACCTAAGACTTTTTTTGAAATGGTGGACAATTTAAATTTGGAGGATGCTTGGAGGCTAAAAAAACCCACCGACACTGAGGCAACGTATTTCAGTGAATCCCAGCAGTCATGGTCGAGGATAGATTACATTTGGATATCGAACGAATTGGCACCGAAAATACAAAAAGCAGAAATTGGCCCAAGGACTTATTCGGACCACAATCCTGTACAGGTAACCCTCAAGATGGTTTCCAAGGGTTCCTTCAGATGGAGAATGGATGACGCATTGATGAGAGATACCAAGCTGGTAGGAAGAGCCGCGAAAAAAATGAAGGAGTATTTTCAAATCAATTGGAACTCGGAAGTAGAAAAAAGAACCGCCTGGGATGCAAGTAAAGCGGTAATGAGAGGATTCCTTATAAGCGAAAAAGCAAAAAAGCAAAAAAGAAAAGATTACAAAATGCGGAAATGGAAAGACTGTTGAAACTAATCAAAGTTAAGGAGAAAGAGCTAAGAGGACATCCCAAATCTTTAAGAATTCAAAAGGAAATTAAATACTTACAATCCCAGTATGCTAAAATCATGAATCAAGACATAGAATGGAAACTAAAAATGATGAAACAGAGATCATTTGAATCTGCGAACAAATGTGGAAAACTACTAGCTTGGCAACTGAAGAAAAGACAGAAGGCAAATGTCATCAGTAATCTAGCAGTGAATGGGAAAATAGTGGAAAACCCGGAGGAAATCAGAAAGTGTTTTCAAAATTTTTATAAGCAACTGTACAAGGAGGAAAGGATAAAAGAAGAAGAGATAGACCGATTTCTGCAACAACATGGCCTGCAAAAAGTCCCAGAGGATAAACTAATAACACTCAACCACCCAATATCGACCCAAGAGATTGAGGATGCAATTAAAAACATGCAATTAGGAAAGGCACCAGGACCAGATGGACTAACTGCAAAGTTTTACAAGACTCTTAAAGACTGGCTTTCGCAGCCTTTGAAAGAAGTTTGCAATAAAATATTGGAAGGAGATAGGGCGCCAGAGACGTGGAAAGAAGCCTTTATCACACTGATTCCAAAACCAGATACAGATAAAATGCAAATGAAAAACTACCGTCCAATTTCCCTTTTGAATGTGGATTACAAAATTTTTGCAAATGTTATGGCTACCAGATTAAAAAGAGTGCTTAAAGACTATATACACAAAGATCAAGCGGGTTTCCTTCCAGGAAGACAGATAAGTAATAATACAAGAATTATTGTGGATATTCTAGAAAAACTGGAAAGAAACATAAATACAGAGGTAGCACTACTGTTTATCGATGCGGAGAAAGCCTTCGACAAGGTATCTTGGATGTTCATGAAAAAGAATTTGGAAAAGATGGGAGTTGGAGAAAGATTTCTAAATGGCATTAAAGCCATTTATACAGAACAAAGAGCAAAAATAATAGTAAATGGTGTGATATCGGAGGAAATTGAAGTTGAAAAAGGAACAAGACAAGGGTGCCCTATCTCCCCTTTATTATTTATCACGGTCCTGGAGGTCCTTTTAAATATGCTACGAAAAGAGAAACAGATAAAAGGAATTAGGGTGGGAGAGAAAGAATACAAACTACGCGCCTTCGCAGACGATCTGATGCTATCCCTGCAAGAACCGGAGGGCAGTGTCCCCAAAGCCTTGGAATTAATTGAACAATTTGGACGAGTAGCTGGCTTCAAACTAAACAAACAGAAAACCAAAGTTCTAAGTAAAAATATGAGTGCAGAACAGATACGAAGATTACAAGAAGGCACAGGCCTCAATTTTGTTAAATCTGTAAAATATCTAGGTATCAATCTCACAGCAAAAAATATCAACCTGTATAAAGATAACTATGAAAAACTGTGGACAGAGATAAAGAAAGATCTGGAGATGTGGACAAGGTTGAAATTGTCGTTAATGGGCAGAATAGCAGCGATCAAAATGAATGTTCTACCAAGGATGCTGTTTTTATTCCAAGCCATACCAATTCTGGATAAAATGGACTGTTTTAAGATATGGCAAAGGGACTTATCGAAGTTTATATGGCAGGGCAAAAAGCCTAGAATTAAGTTTAAGATTTTGACAGACTCCAAAGAGAGAGGAGGCTTTGCTCTGCCGGATTTAAGACTTTATTTTGAAGCAGCGGCCTTTTGCTGGTTGAAAGATTGGTTTAAACTAGAAAATGTAGACGTGTTGGACTTGGAAGGACACGACAACATGTTTGGATGGCATGCATACCTTTGGTATGATAAAGCTAAAATCCACAGAACTTTTAAGAGTCACATAATTAGGAAATCTCTGTATCAGGTTTGGATTAGGTATAAAGACTTACTGGAGAGAAAGACTCCTAGATGGATATCACCAGTCGAGGCCAAGGCCTATAAGAGACCAAACATGTCTGCAAGTTGGTTACGGTATATGGATATATTGCAGCAGGAAGGGGACTAATTTAAGCTGAAAAGCTATGATCAAGTTAAAAATCAAGTCCCCGACTGGCTGCAATATCATCAAGTTCATGAAACATTTAAATTGGACAAAAAAATTGGTTTTCAAGTTGAAAAATCAAAACTGGAAACAGAACTGATTGAATCGAACTTTAAAAACCTTTCCAAGATGTACAACTTGTTGCTAGAGTGGCATACGAAAGATGAATTGGTGAAATCAACAATGATAGATTGGGCAAAAGATGTGGGTCATAATATTATGATGGATGACTGGGAGAGACTGTGGCAGAAAGGTATCAATTTTACTGCATGTAATAGTTTAAGAGAAAATGTTATGAAAATGATATACAGATGGTATCTGACACCAGTTAAGCTAGCTAGAATGAATTCTAAAATGTCGGATGTGTGTTGGAAATGTAAAGTGTCGAAAGGTACCTTTTATCATATGTGGTGGTCGTGTCCAGGGGTAAAGGCCTTCTGGGACAAGATTTATAATGAGCTTAAGAAGGTAATGAAAATTACCTTTTGTAAGAAACCAGAGGCTTTTCTTTTGAGCATGACCAATGAAGAGATACCCAGTCAGGATAGAGTATTTTTTATGTATGCCACGACAGCGGCTAGAATTTTATTGGCAAGAACTTGGAAGGGTGAAGACATACCAACAATTGAGGAATGGCAGATGAAGTTGATGGAGTACATGGAATTGGCAGACCTGACCGCCAGGATCCGAGACCAGAGGGAGGAGAAGGTGTCGCAAGATTGGAAGAAATTTAAGGACTATTTAGTTAAGCATGTTAAACTGAATGTTTGAATATTTGTGCAGAAATATATAAAAGAATCGGCTTTAGAAGTTTAAGGTTAGTTATAATGGTTTGAGAAGAAAATTTGATGTGATAGATTTATTCGTATAAGAATGTGATAAGATATAGAATATAAGTTTATAATATATTGGTTTAGATGAATTGGAAGAACATTAAGATATTGAGTATGAGTTAATGGGAAAAGAAATGAAGCTACCTAAAAAGTATATATGTATTTGAAGACAGAGGAGGGACCAGGGGAAGTCCCCTTTAAGAAGATAAAAAAAAAGTAGAGAAACAAAGATAAATAGTTAGTAAGGTTTGTATAAGTTCTTTTTTCTTTTGTAGGGTATTGTTGTGTTTTATTTCGTTGATTGTGTATTTTGTTCTTATTGTGTTTATGTATGTCTAATGTTGTTTGTGTTTTGTTTTATGGAAAATAATAAAATCTTTAAAAAAAAAAAAGAATTTTTGCCCTCTTGTGAAACACTATCCAAATGCTTTTTATTCCCTTCTCCCATAGTTTTCTTGCATATGTATCATTCGTTTTTGGATTATTGCTCTCCTGGGATTGTATGAAAATATATCCTTTGTGAAGGAGGAACATTCAATTATCCCACTCAGAGAATGGGACAGCTTCCTCTGAATTATGCTTTTGTTTCATGGGATGAGCTAATGTTGTTTTAAGTTACTCTTGCTAAGTAACAAGTTATTGAATGAATTCCCTTTTCTCTTTTATCTGGATACACTATGAATAAGCAAAATGGAATATGCACATATCAGCTCAAGTAAATGAAAACTGCTTTAATTTTTAATTTCTTCTGTAACCTATTCTGTTATTTGGCAGACATTGACGAGTGTGAGACATCTGGAATATGCATGAATGGGCACTGTGTGAATACTGAAGGTTCCTTCCGATGTGAATGTCTTCCTGGCCTTGCCGTTGGACTGGATGGGCGCGTGTGTGTTGGTAAGATAAGCTCATTATGCCGGCAGCTACAATTCAGTTCTGGATTAAAAACCACAAATAGTTGTAGAACATGCCACCTGTCTGTGACTCATAAACTAGCTCAGGTAGAAAAGTGTTACGCTAGGATATGTCTTTGGTAAGTCTCCGTGAGAAGGGAGTCTCTACAATGAGGGGACCATCAAGACCAGGCTTCCTCAACCTCAGCCCTCCAGATCTTTTTGGCCTGCAACTCCCATGATCCCTAGCTAGCAGGACCAGTGGTCAGGGATGATGGGAATTGTAGTCTCAAAACATCTGGAGGGCCGAGGTTGAGGAAGCCTGATCAAGACCATGTACTCCTGCTTTCCTAACAAACGCAGAACATGATTGGTAGTACAATACAGTACAACACAACATATTTTTTGACATGTTATATCCTGCCTTTTGCTCGTTGTGGAACCCGAGGAGGCATTTGTGTGGTTCCCCAGCAGAAACTCATTGAAGCCCTGACCAGATCAAGACCTCTTTTTGTTTCAGCAAGGTGGTGGCTTCACACGCCTTCAGACCACACCCTAGCCAAGCAAAACTGACTTTCCTCTGCATTTTAAGTCCTTGACTAAAAAGTGCAAAGAGAGGAAGCTGAATTATTTTATTAAGCAGAGTGTGAAGTCTTCAGGGAGGTTGTGTCTCAAAGAGGTTGAAACATCTAAAGTTAAGCTAAATTGCTTTTGACAGCCTTTTCATTTGTTCTGCAGCTGGGATTATCCAAAGTTGGTCAGACTTGCCTTGTTACGTTTGGATTAATACTTTTCAAGAACATATGCATTATAACTAAGACCAGTGGGGGATTTTTTTAAAAAATAAAAAATAAAAACCCTATTTGCTTGGCAGTAATGAATATTTTGCATAGCTCAGCATTTAGACAATAAAAGGAATTGGGGGCGTGTGCAGAAGAGGAGAAGCTGGGGGGTGGGGTAGAACCGTATATGAAACCTAGCCTTAGCGGTGGTATGCCATTTTTCTACATCTTTGTGGCATTATTGTTGTTGAATTGGTTATCTTATTGGTTTTCTCTCTCCCCCCCCCCCCCATTTAGATACACATATGCGAAGCACATGCTATGGTGAATACAGGAGAGGTCAATGTGTTAAACCATTATCTGGAGCCGTCACTAAATCAGAATGTTGTTGTGCCAACACTGACTATGCATTTGGAGAACCTTGCCGGCCTTGTCCAGCACAAAGTTCAGGTACAACATGATTTAGATTTGCGTCTTTCAGTCATAATTTTAAAAGTGTTCAAAATTGCCACAGCAGGCCACACTCTAATAATGTCTTAATATGTACCTTTTAAAAATCTTGTATGACTTATATACTGCTGTGTATTTTTAAAAACCTCTGTTTAGTGTATTGAGCAGCTGAGGGGGGAAAGCTGTTTGCTTGTGAAACTGCATAGGTCATGAGTTGTGATGGATGAATTTTTCTAGTGAATATTCCTTAGAATTTGATAGTATGAATTCCTGTAGTGAAAGTCAATTGCAGATTCTATTTTGGTATATTTCTACTTATTTTTGGTTTATGTATTTTTTTCTTTACTTTCAAATTGGTGTATCTTCATGGCATAAAATTTGGCATTCCCTTAAAAGTGCACAAAATGTTTGTGCACCCCCAACTTATGGCCTGCTTATTCACTGTATTTGGAGAGAAAACTCAACCTGATGTGTGACAAGTCTGTTCTGTTACCACAAATTGCCCTAGGCAAGATTTCCAACAAATCTTGTTCCAATGGCAGATAATAATAATAATAATAATAATAATAATAATAATAATAATAATAGTCAGGGATTGCCCGGCTCCTCGCGAGGAGAGGGCGAGGGGAGGTCCTATTCGGGAGGAGAGCCGGGGCAGAGGTATTCCTTGTGAGGAGTGAGGGGAGAAAGGTCCTCCTCCCAAGGAGGAGGGGGACAGGAGGACTACTCGAGAGGAAGGACTCGGAGGAGGTCCTGCTCACGAGGAGGGCAGGGAGAGAGGTCTTCCTTGGGAGGAGGACTGGGAGAGCAGCCCTTCACGAGAGGAAGTCTCTCTAAGTTACAGGGAACCCCAGCCACTTCTGTCAACGGACTCCTCCTCCTCTAGCATTTCTCCTGAGGTCTCTCCAAGGGAGGAGGAGCTGCAGAGGCTTGGAGACTGGGCAAAGACCCAGCAACGCCAGCCAGAGAGGATCTGAGGAAGAGCTGCCGCTTCCGGCGCCAGCACAGCATCGGGGGGGGGGGTCAGGAAGCACCGCAGACGTCGTTTTAGGGTGCCGAGACTTTGGTGTTGGGTGGGAAACAGGAGAGCAGCACTTCCGGAGTCTTCAAGTGACTGAGTGCTCATGTTTGGAACTAGCTCTACACTGTAAATAGAAATGCACAATAAATAGTCTTAGTAACTGAAAGCTCTGTCCTTACTCATGAGCAACCCTGGGAAGTATCCTGACAACAACAACAACAACAACAACAACAACAACAACAACACTCCATAAATTTGTGTGGCACTTTATGAAGGATTAGATATTGCAAGCTTCTCAATACCCTGTCTCAAGGATTTTGCAGTCTAAAATTAGATGCATCAGAGAACAGAGGAAGGGGGAGAAACAAACATGTATTGCAAGGTATTGCAATTTCTTTTCGGAACATGGAACAAGCCAAATAATTTACATATATTTATGCTTGTAAGTTATGGATGCATTATATCTATCTATCTATCTATCTATCTATCTATCTATCTATCTATTTATCATCTATCTCTCACACACAAAAAAGGGAAGCCCTGTTCAGATTGTGTGCATTTTTTAAAATAAAAAACCCCCACTGTAGCCTCTTGGCCAAATATCTCAGAAAAACAGCATTCTGGAATGTCTAGCACTGAAATTGGCTCACTGGTTTTGAGGAAAAGGTACCTTGAGAAGCTTGTACATTTTTAACCTTTATTTTAATTGGCAGTTTTAAGACAGAGACAGAGAATAAAGATCACTTGAAACCGATTAAGCTGGCTTTAGCTGATGTGCAAGCTTTAAGGAGGAATTGTTGTCCACTGTTTCACTGTAGGCCACGTTAGTTAAAATACCAGCAAAAATTCTGGGAAGTTATCGGACCAGGAAAAGGTCTTTTACAGCACCGTCTGCTGCTATCAGCTCTCCTTTTGTAACTTACACAGTAGAGCTGAAACGTTTTGTAAATGTAAATGGCTCGATGCCATTAACTTCTGTTTTGTATTTGAATTAATTTAACAGAACATTTGCACATGTGGAAACAATTTATTCTGGGCTGTTCTGCGCACCTCTCCTATTGTTAGAGATGCCAGCTCATGGAGGGTAAAATATAGGACAGCTTTCAGCTTTTGATTTTCAGGTTGTGGGTGTGGGGCAGGGGGTTGGAAGAGTGACCTTTTTTTTTCCAGGAAATGCATATTGTGGTGTGAACTTGCAGCTCTCGGAAGGATTTCATATGTCTGCTCTGAATGAATAGGGCCATGCATTTAAAACTCATGACTTCTATGAATCCTGGGAACTAGATGGACGACATGACAGCTCTTGCAACCTGTGAGCAGATCGCTTTCAGGCAAAGATAATGTATAGACAAATTTAAAGATATTTGGAAAGTATTTATTGGAACGGTAGTGACTTGTGAACTGATGTATATACATGATGTAGATATATTTACATATAGTTTTGTAACTACATTTTAATGTTACTTCATTATTGTTGCCATTCTCTGTTTTCTTTAGTTTCTTTTTCCATTTACTTTAATCTACTGTAAAATTATCAATTGCGTATATAAATATTTTACAAAAGAATCATGGAAACTATATTTTCCCTCTCAGAGCTGCAATTGCCAGCGCCCTTAACAAACTACAGTTCCCAGGATTCTTTGGTGGTCAGGGAGCCATGTGCTTTGAATGTACAGTGTGGGTCAGTCCGACTAGACATGAGGTGTGGGAACGGTGGACGTGGTTTTGTCCAAAACAGCTGGCAGGCCAACCTCTGAGGCCCGGCTGGCGTAATTTGGCCCACAGGCCAAAGGTTCCTCACACCTGTTCTAGATAGATTTCAATTCAGGTAGGAGCAGCAATGTAGCTTCAGGCTGGGTCATCAGTTCCAACTTCAAGCAGGGATTATTGGTATTTTAAAAGCTCTGTTCTGACACCGTTGTTTTGAAAGAGCTGAATGCATCTATTAAAGCAGGCTTCCTCAGACTCAGCCCTCCAGATGTTTTTGGCCTAGGACTCCCATGATCCCTAAAACAGTGGTCAGGGATGATGGGAATTGTAGTCTTAAAACATCTGGAGGGCTGGGGTTGAGGAAACCTGTATTAAAGTCTTAAAAATAAGTGGTTTGATTTGATTATTTTTTTCTCTTCTTTGATTATTTTTCTGGGAGTCGAAACAGGCAAGAAGAGGGGTAGGGTGAAATTTTTTAGATGTAATTAGGATGGCTTATCATGGTACCCCGAAGTCAGAGTGTTAAAAATTTTTTTATTTGGATGTGAGAAGAGATACTTGGACTGTTTTTAAAGGAGGATAGTGTAATATTATATAAGGTTTGAATTAGAAATACCAGCAGCAGTTTTAGTGGAATAAGAGAAAGATAAGGATATAAGAAGTTAAGATTTGTATTAAGAAGTTATATTTTGTATTAAGAAGTTATATTTTGATATTTTGATGTTAATTGATTTAAATTTCAGAGATGAGAATTGTTGAAATAGATAGAAAGTTATTAAAGTAAATTAGAATTGGAAGCACAGGAGAGAATGGGGGAAGTCCCCGTAATTAGATTTGAAATAAGATTTTAATTAATGTATGGAGTGTTGGTGTTCCAGTGTGGGTATGTATTTTCTTTTATTTTTGTTTTTCTTGTTGTATTTGTTGTTGTTGTATTTGTTCTATTGAATTTGTATTTGTTTTGATGTGGAAAACCAATAAATTCTTGTTAATCAATGATTTGATTATTTTTTTCTCCCCAGATGAGTACCGTGCGCTTTGTAGCAGTGGCCCAGGCATTACAGCGCAAGGAACAGGTATGGTTGTAAAAAAAAAACAGTGGGTATTGGCATTGTTTGAGGAAAGGATTGTATAGACTAACATAATTACAGATAATTGTAATAGGGAGGGACTGTAGCTCAGTGGTAGATAATCTGCTTTGCATGCAGAAGGTCCCAGGTTCAATCCTCGGCTTCTCCAGGTAGGGCTGGGAAACATCTCTGGAGAGCTGCTGCCTGTTAGCATAGACCAGGGTTTCCCAAACTTGGGTCTCCAGCTGTTTTGGACTACAATTCTCATCAACCCTGACCATTGGTCCTGCTAGCTGGGATTTGCAGTCCAAAAACAGCTGGAGACCCAAGTTTAGGAAATGCTGGCGTAGACAATAATGGACTAGATGACTCTGTATAAGGCAGCTTCCTATGTTCCTGCAGTTCTGAAAGGATAAAAAATTAGGGGTGGACAGATTCATCTGTTATTTCTGGGTATGTGCACAATTTCACATGGGTTTATTCATAAGTCCTTTGCCTTTTTGTATCAATCTGTGATTTTTTAAGAATTAAAGAACACATGAGTAGTAGTGTTGAGTAGTGGTTAGGGTGCTGGTGTAGGATCTGTAGACCAGGATTCAACTCCCCAGTCCGCCATGAAGTCCACTGGGTGACTTTGAGGCGGTCACTGTCTCTCAGCCTAACCTACCTCACAGGGTTGCTGTGAGGCTAAAAAACGAAAGGGGGGAGAAGTATGTGTGCCACCTTGATATCTGTTTTGAGCCAAGAAGTGGAACACAAAATTTGGAGAAGTGCAAATTTTGATCCATACGTTGGTCCGGGTGGGGGTAGAGTGGAATACAAATTAGGGCCATTTCGCTTAAAAATATGGACTAAAGAAAATAATCCTCCATCAGGGTGAAAAATAATAATCTTGACACCTTCCGTTTTCTAGATATCAACGAATGCGCACTGGATCCTGACATTTGTCCCAATGGAATATGTGAAAATCTGCGCGGAACCTACAAATGCATCTGTAATTTTGGGTACGAAGTGGATTCATCCGGGAAAAACTGCTTAGGTATGAAGTTTTCCATATCCCTATCTAACACACTCCTGTATGGTGCCTCATTGTTCTGCTTTAGTTCCATCTAGCGTTTCCGATTTGTCTGCCTTGTTTCTTCCTGGTATTTTAGCTAGCTTCTTTTCCATCTTTGTAATTCTTCCCTCCTAGTTATCAGACTGGCAGATATTAATTCATTCGCCGTATTTTGGAGGGTCCCCCCCACCCCCATGTAAAATAGGCAGGAGGGATTCTGAATGTTGGGGAAGGGTGTAGCTCAGTGGCACAGCATCTTCCCTTCATGCAGACAGTCCAAGGGTCAACCCCTTCCATCTCCGGGTAGGGGCTGGGAGACATTCACTTTGTAAAACCCTGCAGAGCTGCTGACAGTCAGTGTGAGCAGCACAGAGCTAGATGGAATGGTGGGTCTGATTCAGCATAAGGCAGATCCCTATGTTCCCTATGGTTTAGACTCTTGCTTCAGCCTCCTGTTGCTGTTACATTTGCAGGCCCTTTTCTGTGGTGCACCTGCTCTTTTCCTGAAGCCACACTGTGGTCTGAATTGCATGGACTGATTTGGAAAGGAGATGCAGGCTGACACGTCCTGTTCTTGGATAGTGTGTTGGATTGGTCAACCTGTTGTTCCCCTTTCCATTTCTTCTGTTTTGGTGTAATACTTTTTTTTTGCAGCACCTGTGATGTTATGGCTCCCAAACTGATTGCTTGACTACCCTACAAGCTAGCATTTATGCCTTAAATCAGTGGTTCCCATCTCAACCTTTTTTTGGTCATGCCCCACCTAAGTAGCAGCAAAGAAGCAGATTTTTTTGAAAAAAGAGTTACTACCAATTAGTTTATTCAATAATCACAGTGAAAGACAAAGGAACGCGGTCTCTCTCTAGATCAGTGGTTCCCAACCTTTTTTAGTGGGGCACCTAAGCATATCTAAAATCCTGATGCCCCCCCCCCCATGACATATAATTCTTACTATTCAAAAAGTGAACTCCTATTCACGTGGAGGAAGCCTAAAACGTCATTAACTTGGTCAAACTCATTCTCGAATTGCCCCCCTTAAAAATCAAATTGCCCCCCTGTGGGGCGTATGTCCCATGTTGGAAACCACGGCCTTTAATATTCTGATTTCTCCTCATTGTCGGTCCCATTGATTTTGGATCCATGAACTGGGCCTCCCAGAGACAACACTTCCTGAGCCAGATGCATCTGCGTGATTCCCCCCCCCCCCATCAGGAGCATCACATTGTTTTATTCACATGAATGTTGCCCGAAAGTTCTGGTGTGTCTTGCTTGAATACAGGAAATAAAGACACCCCCCCCATTCTTAAATACAAGAAATAGTGAACTAGCATCAGTGTAATCATTATGTACGCCTTTAGATGTTTCTTTCTCTGTGTGTTTTTCAGTGTCTGTCCAGGTGGATGTATTTGCTCCAGAACAGAAGTTAGTGTAGCCCAGTGTTACCCAACCTAGGGCCCTCCAGGCGTTTTAGATTCCAACTCCCATCAGCTCCAACCTGCATGTCCAAGTCAGGAATGAGGGGAGATGTAGTCAGAAACATCAAGAGCAGGTACTGGGAACCTTTGGCCCTCCAGATGTTTTTGACTCGCAACTCCTGCCATCCTTGACCGTGGGCCGTGCTGGCTGGGTCTGATGGGACTTGGAATCCAACAACAAACAGACTGAAGAGAACCATATGTTCCATTTAATTTAAACTTGGCGCCTGAAGTGGAGTAGAATGCCACCCCCCGTCTTTTCAGGTGGAACTATAAACATCCTACTTTGATAGGGGGCAGAGATTGATTTGGCCTTGGGAAGACTATATTCCAATGTTCAGCGGGCCCAATGATGGCATGTCACTCATATGGTGTTAGAAAGGGTGATGACATTGGAAAAGAAAAATACACTTATTATGCAATTCCCTTTTGATGGCACAAGAGTTATTTGTTGCTGCTTTTCGTTACAGGGAAATATAAATTTTCCTGCCAGAGGTGGGAAGTTTGGGAACTAGTGCTGTAAACCACTAAAAGTCCTGATACTTGTTCCTTTTTCCGGTGATTTAATACTCAACTTTAGCATTTCTCTTACAGAACAAAGGGAAACATCCCCATCAGTGAAACGTATCTGCTTATAATTTTTTCCCCCCTTTTATGGCTTCCCATGAGAACAAAATTTTATTTAGTCTCTCTGATGACACTCTTAATTGTTTCTGCAGACATCGATGAGTGCTCCTTGAACCCATTGCTTTGTGACAATGGGCAGTGCAGAAACACCCCTGGAAGCTTCACTTGCACATGCCCCAAGGGATATGTGTACAAGCCTGACCAACAAACATGTGAAGGTAATTGAAAATATCCCTTTATGTTATACCTATTCTGAGCATCTGATTTTTATTTTTATTTTTAAATCACCCTATCTCTGGAGTTATATTTGGATCAAATAAAATGTGGGCTTATTTGCCAACATTAGGGATGAATTCCATTTAAGGCAGACTGGAACTGTTGTATTTTTATAAGTATGCCATGAAACTTTTGACTTTGTTTATTACACTTGGGGGTGGGGATATATAATCTGCATTCCCAAAGGATATTTCGGGTGGGAATTTAGCTGCGGCTAGGTGTTCAGTGATCCCAGGGAATGGGAAGATCTGGTTTCACATCCCAGAGAACTATTGGACTCTGTGGGCACCAATGAGCACATTGCTGTCCTTCAGCCTTGGTTCCCCAGTTTTAAATGAGAACAGCTGTGACCAGCCTTGTAGGATTGTTGCTGGAACGACTAAAGCAAGGTCCCTTGAAACTTTGGGGTAGACAGTAGACTGTATGTGAAGAGTGAATAGATCTGCATTTTTACTGTATGCATAAAGTAAAGTTTGAATTTATAGGGTTATTTTTTAATGGTACACAGGTGCCTTGGTCCTACGTTTACCTTGGGATGTGCATGGAGCTTCTGTGTTTTCAGGCTACCCTAAGTACAACTTGAAACTATACAGTAAATTGGAGCAATGGGACCATTTTACTTGCAGGATTACCTTACCCTCATATATGCTCACTTGACCACTTCAATTTGCAGAACTGTAACTCCTACCGGAGCCACACAATACTTGTTCTGCACTTGTAAGAAATCAATATTTTAGTATGTCAGCACCTGCACTTTGGAACTCTCTGCCTATTGACATCAGGCAGAAGCCTTTGCTGTATTCTTTTTGGCACCTGCTTAAAACATTTTTTTGTGTAAGCAAGCCTATACATGCACATAGAATGCTAGCATGTGTTTTGATTTATTTTTGCTACATTTGATCATTTTTGAATGGTTTTTGAATATCAGCTTTTAATTGTCTTTTATTGATAATTTTAATGCTTTTATATTTTTTATAAACCACCTAGAGGTTTCCTTAGAATCAAATGTTGTGAAATAAATAAATGCGGCTTGAGGGTACAGGAGACAAATACATTCCAAAAGCAGAAAATTTTGGGATCAGTAATCTGTCCTCCTATGACAAATGGTGGGTTTGCCACAGGTGGATTGTGGATTCATAGCCGCAATCTACAAATCTCTGATTCAACAAGAGAATCCTTTTGTTTCTAGATGACCAGACAGAAAGGAGCAATCTGAAGCTTTGCTGGTCACTAATTCTCACTGTTTCTCTTCTAGATATTGATGAGTGTGAATCCAGCCCTTGTGTTAATGGCGTGTGCAAAAATAATCCTGGCTCTTTTGCCTGTGAATGTTCCCCTGAAAGTACTTTGGATACAACAAAAACCATCTGCATTGGTAATTTCTTCTTCTGAGCTATCTTTATTGGCTGGAAAATATTTTTGTTATAATTGACATACAGATATCATATTCAGTTTTCAGGAAGCTTTTGAGAATAACCATGAAATAAAAATGAAATAAATTTAAAAGTATTTCAATCATTGCTTCACTGTTTACTTGAACATATTAAAAAGTGTCTATAGAGTATCCTTTCACAATGCATTAAAAATTGCAGAGGAGGTATTGTAGTGAATCAACAGATAATGAAAGACTGATCTGACATTCTGAGCTGGAATGAAAAGAGGTGGCAACTTTATAAAGTTGCTGATGGTTTGGGAGAATAGACGGCAGGTATATGAGTGTGGTGGCACCCATCCTAACTACTACCGGTAGGTTTGAATGGGCAGGAAAAACATAAAAAGAGCTTGGCTGCATCAGGCCAAAGTCCCCCTGGTCCAGCAACCCACAGACAGACCTGAGTGCAACAACACACTCCTTGCTCATAATCCCCAGCAGCTGGTATTCAGAGGCAACCTGCCTGTAGTACTGGAGGAAGATGGCAAAAGACAGAAGTTGATTTTTATCTTCTCAAAAACAATAAGGAAACTCCAGACTAAAAGACTGGAGGGTGTTGGCAACAATGTTGGCACCCATCTGTCTTCAAGGGGTGAAATCAAACTGCGTTAGCAGCACCGAAGTGACCTCTCCGGGGTGCAAGCCTGGGCATTGTGTATGGAGGTCCTGGGCTGCCCAGACGACAAGACCCGTATCTCTGTCTTGCTGATGTGGTCCAAAGGAAAGCAGAGGAAAATGTCTCGCACCAAATCGACCTCTCTTCCTGGGTTGGTTTTTATGAGGATAACTGAGTTAGTTTTCACCAGTATTCACTCACACTGGGTAAAGATATTTCGGTAGTCATTCATGATATATTGCTAAATGGCAACATCTTATTTTATTTTTATTTACCTTTGCAGAGACTGTTAAAGGCACATGTTGGCAGACCATAGTGAATGGCAGGTGTGAGATTAATATCAATGGGGCCACTCTGAAATCTCAGTGTTGTTCTTCGCTGGGTGCTGCTTGGGGTAGTCCCTGTGTTCCATGTGAACGAGGTAAGACCATTTTATTGTGTCCTTGGCAAATTATTATTTGGATCATTAGAAGAAAGCATCCAATAGAAAGGGCAAAATCACCTCTGGATGTTTTAAAGGGGGAGGGGCGGCGGGGGCGGCTGGATGATCATTTGCCAGGTGGGGTTCAATCTGAGCCCGAATTTTCATGACATGACAAAGCCCTAGAAAATATGATAGCAGTAAAGGTAATGGCTTTGAGCTTACACAGAACATCTTTCCCCCTTCACTTAAAAGTCAGCAGTGCATCTAATGATGGCCTTGCTCCTGTCTGCTGGTTTCAGAATTGTTTTTATAAGCTTTTTCAGATAAGTCTTTTGCGGGGTGAGTGGGATACACCTGAGCATTATGAACTACTGCACAAGTTAGTATTCTTAACACTTGGATTATGAACTCTGGCAATATCACCAAAGAAATATTGGTTTAGAAGGGAGGATTGCTGGGTCAGGGTATGCAACTAGAACCCCAGCATATGCCTCATTAGAAATGCTAAATCTTGCTGAAACTTTCTGCTGATGAAGTGGCCTTTTCTGATCAGCTCATCTGCCTCAATCCCTGGAATGTCTGCTTATCATGGAACCCAGGTACATTCCAGAGGAGTTTGGGTGCCTATACTATACTTCATGCAGGGCACTATTGATCTGTATGAACTGAATGTGCATCCTAAATCACACCCTCTTGCAGCTGCACATTTCTGGAGAAGTATGGTAATGTTGGGCTGTCTTTCAAGAAAGCTTGTTTTCTGCTATTGATCATCTTCCAAGAAACCCCTGGGTGCTTTAATATCCCCCTTGGAATATCCTATAGAAGTCTGGGTCAGATGTTGTTGTGGTCATGGCCTGATAGAGTGCATGCTAAATGCATTATTTATTTCATAAAACTTATACATTGTGTTTTACAAATGTTTGCTTAGAAGGAAAGTACTAGGAAGCTTGGAACCTTCCAGCTGAGCCTCTTCCATTTTAGTAGCTCAACTCAATTGCTTAAACTGCAGCTTGATTGAGAGAGATCTCTCTAAGGGTCTATATTAATTCCTAGCATGATTATATTAATGGTGATTAAAAGGGGATGTGCATTACTGTCACACTTTACAGAATACACTGCAATGCTGCAGACCACCTCAATCTTCACAAACGATGTGAGATTCCAGAGGTTGCAGGCATGCTTTACTCAGGGCCTGTGTTTTCTTTTGGACGATGAGGCAAAGTGGAGACTGTGGTGTCTTTATGATACATGGTTTATTTACACATATATACAGCCTGAGTCTAGATGGAGAAATTCAACACATTATACTACAAGAGGCTCACTTGCTTCTCCCATAGGTGCATCAGGCTTGGGTCTAAGAACAGAGAAATCAGTCGTGGTCGCTGTTTCTTTGTTACCACCTGTCCCCATCAGCCCTCATGGTGCTCTTTGCTCTCCTTGTTGCCACTAGCCCAGTGAAACTATACCTCTCCAGCCTACATAATCCAAACAGAAATCTTAAACCCTTTTTGTCTCTGTCCACTAACACACAGCTGGAGAAAGGGCTCACCCCCCCCCATGCTGTCTGGCACTGAATGTCTTGATGACTCATGTTTTGTTAGATTAATGACACGGCCATCTTCAGGCGATTACCTCATGAGGAAGCTGTCCTGTATTATTTACAGCTTGAATCCCTACTGGATCTGGGAGTTCAGTGTTTGCAGTTTAACTCCCCAAGCCAAGATTAAATTCTAACAGTTACTAAAACTGGAAATTATGGGTGCCTTGCACCCACAAACTCTGGCAAACAAAACTTACAGCAATATGTTAAGGGTAATGTAAGTTGAGTGGTTAAATGTGCTTAACCACCAGCCCTTGTGCACATTCAGCAGGCCTTGTAGAAAATGTGCACATTGTCTCTCCAGCAAGAGTGAATGCTACACATTATATATAATGGCTGCAGAATGTAGAATATTCATAGGATTGTAGAGTTGGAAGGGATACCAAGGGTCTTGCACATTCTCAAAGTCTAGTGGGAGATTATGTATATTTATCCAGGAAGTGTGCAGAGTTTTCCATGGGTGAATGTGTACCGTGACAGGTTGTTACACACATTACTTGCTCAACTTACATTACCCCAACATGTACATTGTATACATGATAATTTTGTAATGTACAAAGGGGCCTTAAGCAAACTTACCACATAAATACTGTGTAATAAGTGGGTTTAGTCTTAACTTTTTATTAGGGCATTGGTTGTCAAAAGAGAACGAAGTGAGACTTACTTATGAGTAAATATGCTTAATATTGCACTAAGAATCACTGTTGTGTCCCTTATTCATGCTGCAGCCCCTTCCCTTAACTGTTATTGCTTATTTAATTGTTATTTTGGAAGTTTCCATGCAGAAAAGGTCTGATCTGTGTTTCAGATGCAGTTTCATGTTCAGTGAAAGAAATTTGAGCTTTGGACTACAATGTTCTTTGCTCTCTTTTATAGATCCAATCTGTTCGAAGGGATTCTCTAGGATAAGAGGAACACAGTGTGAAGGTATGTATTATTGCTCTGGAACTGGAAACATGTTAGTGGAGAAACAAAAAATTCCGTTGCCATTTCTCACATTGCTACGGAAGATCACAATGCCTAACAAATCTTTAGAGCAAGGATGAGGAATTAGATCTGGCCTGGTAGGCAGGATCCTTATCTTGTCCAGCTCTCCTGTGAACCAAATTTGACAGGTGGGCAGCCTAATGCTACAGTTACCTGGTTTTGCCCATGCAGATGATCATTGGGCATAACGCCACTCATGGAGCTATGGAAGCTCCAGTAATCAGCTGGTTGTTGGGACTTGTATATGCCCATGTGCATGATACTCATATTCTTTTGCATGCATGGTACAGGATCTGCAACACACAACCCTACTTAGAAATTTTTCAGGTTTACAAAGGCTGCTTAAACCCCATTGACATCAATGAATGCTAGCATGTTAATTCATGGAACTGGAAATGAAACTGATGGCCATGCAATCTTCATAAAGATGTGATCATGTGCACCTCCATGTCCTTCTCTTTCTGCAAGAGTAACAACCATCCATTTCTCAAATGGCTGCAAAAATATCTAGGGTATGTTGTGTGACCAATGGTTTGCACGCACCCATAGAATCAGGCTGTAGACTGCCCTTCGCCTAATGTATGTGATATGAAAGTATTACTGCACTGGGAGTGGGAGAGAGAAGTGGGGGAGAGATGGCAAATAACCCTTGAGATCTATGAAAAACAGATATGCACTGGGATCTAGGAGAAGCCATCAAGGTGAACTAGATCCCATGGCAGTTACACCAGCGGTTGGGGAATAGGAGATTAAGCGGAAATGCTCACTGAAGAAGTGAACTGATAAAAAGACCGATGTGATAGAGGCACGGAAAGCAGTCATGAGAAAGGCTAAGAAGACACTGGTGGGGGACCTTGTTTGGTCCAGCAAGCCAGAACTTTAATTCCCTGCACCCCACAGGGCGAATTTGTCAGGTGGGCAGCACCACCCATCTCAGGTGAATGAAAAGGTGGGTGGTCCCGCCCACATGTCAAGTTTGCCCTGTGAGCTAGGGCTAGGGGTCTGCTTTGCCAACACATTCCCCACAGGATTGAACTCTCCACTCACCAGCTGATGAGTGGAGGGTTCAGTACTGCTCTTTGCAGTGGTCTGCTTTGCTAGCATCTCCCTCAAAGCAGTGCCCAGCAGGATTAAGCCCAGACCCCCTCCCATCAGCTGAGACCCGCTGTGACGAGAGGCAGATGTCTAAGGCAGTTAAAGAGATCCTGTATACATGTCTCCTCCATGATGTCTTCCCCTTTGCTAGAGCTCTTTGTCCTGACCTATGGTACCTTTCCCTTACTTGCGCCATCACTATTGGAGAATAGGATGAATACCCATAGCTACTGGTTGAGCACAAGGTATCTAAATGACAGCAAGAATCTTGCCCATTATCCCCCTTCTCGAAGTTCCAATGGTTTCATACTGTATTGGGTCATGGTGACTAGTGCAACCTGACATGACAGAGCAGCTGAAATATTTGAAAAACAAATTATTCCCATATGTGTCTTCTAATAGCTTTTTTATTTTAAAGAAAAGCAAGGAGGAACAAATTTATCTCTCCCTCCCTCAAACTTGTCCCTTCTCTCTCTCTCTCTCTCTCTCTCTCTCCCCCTCCCTCCCTCCCTCCCTCCCTCTCCCCCCTCCAAATAATTACCAAATATCTTGGAAATGTTTCTACCACAGATCCACTGTACATAGCTTATATGATCTCAAGAGAGGAGTAAACGTTGCCCCACCTATTCCAAATCACAAGAACATGTTTGAGTGCTGAGAGATGGAAAGTTATTTTTCCAAGATAGTGGCCACAGGATTTTCTCACATATAACTTGCAGTAATTTCATATTGATCGATCCAGCATATTTTCCAGCACCCAAATATATCCGTTTAACTTTCCACTACTTTCTGACGTGTGGATGGAACCCCACAGTATTTCAATCAGTTTAAGCATTTTTTCAGAGGAGGCGATTCAAGAAGATCTTTCCTCGAGGTTGCCAGTTCTTTTGGCTTGCCTGCTGTGCAAAAAAACCAAACTTGACTTGTCCTGCTGTTGTTCTTTTAACAGCAGCTTGATGCTCAGGAGCAACAGGTAGTGCTTTCAACCAATTTGTACTGTCCCTTGCTAATATCTGCACATCAAGCTGTCATTAAAATTACAGTGGTGGGTTGAAAAGTCAACCCAACTCTATTACCAAAACTTTTATTTAAAAAACCTTTTTCACCATCATCCCAATGGCTTGGTATGCACAAAAGACTGCACAAAACCTGACCATGTCATTATCTATCAACCTTGGTACCTTTGATTGCAGAATGGAAAATGGTCATAGTTCAGTGGTAGGCAATTTGCTTTGCATGCTAAAGGTCCCAGGTTCAATCTCTGATACCACCAGGTAGGGCTAGAAGTGTCTTCTGGCTGAAGCCCTGGAAATGTTGAGCTAGATCAGGGGTCAGCAAACTTTTTCAGCACTGTCCCTCAGACCTTGTGGGGGGCCAGACTATATTTTGAAAAAAATAAATAAATGAACGAATTCCTATGCCCCACAAATAACCCAGAGATGCATTTTAAATGAAAGGACACATTCTACTCAAGTAAAAACATGCTGATTCCCGGTCTGTCCGCGGGCCGGATTTAGAAGGCGATTGGGCCGCATCCGGCCCCCGGGCCTTAGTTTGGGGACCCCTGAGCTAGATGGACCAATGGTCTGACTTAGTATAAGGCAGCTTCCTATGTTTTCTTCCTCCAGAGTCACTGTGTCCAATAAAGAAGCCCTTCCTTACTTAATTTTTTCTTCTTTTAAGTGTTATCCTTCCTGTGGCCACCCACAACCTTCTGTCTACTGTGGTTGACATTTGTTTGTTTTTTAAGACAAAGCAATCCCTTAGATGCAGGGAAATGAAATCAATTCTAACTATGGGAAAATGTGGTTAATTTTAAAGTTCTTAAAAGGCAAATCATTTCCACATGCGAATATTCCATAGGTTCTTGGGGTGCCCACTGTCCCAAGTTTTCTGATTCTCCTCCTGCCTCTGTGAACCAGTCTGCTTAGAGACGATGCAGCCCACAGAGTAAGGCCTGCAGTTTCCCTTTGGCTTTGGATATAGCTGGATCAAGCCACTTCTAACCAAAATGTACTGCTTCAAAACCAAAATGAATATGTTATTCTCGTGCTTGAAGAGACTGTTTAGTATGATGGAAGTATTGCACTCCTCTGCCTTGTAGACATTTTTAAAGCATGTGTTTCTGGCTTTTTGTTTAAATAGATATCAATGAGTGTGAAGTGTTCCTTGGAGTCTGCACAAATGGACGGTGTGAAAATACTATGGGATCCTTTGTCTGCCAATGTCCCAGTGGTATGACTCTGGACGCAACTGGACGGAGATGTATTGGTAAGCATGAGAGGACTTTTCCTCCAATCTAGTAAGCTGTGAATAAAACCCACTTGGCTCCAAAGCTTAGTCAAGATATCAGCTTGGGGAGGGACATATTCATTTCTCTTCTGCAAACCAGAGAATACTCGCCTGGGAAAATTATTTTGTATGCACAGATATGAGGAAAGGACCAATGGCTGGGGACCCTCACACTCGAGGCCAAATGTGGCCCTCCAGCCCCCCCATCTGCCCCTCAGTGGCTTTTTAATGGCTTGAATGTGTCCTTGCTGGCCTTCTAGGGGACCCCTTGACTGCTGGGTGCTATGAAGCCATGAGATGAGTGCATTTCATTTTGAAGACGCCTAGCAGTGCATCCTGAGAGTTCTTGGAATATGATACTTGCCTCCCCAGGGTTCCATTGCCCAGCAGGCGAGGATTTCGGAAGGGAAAGATGAAAGGAAAACCCCACTCAGCCTTAGGAATTGGGGTAGAAGGCAGGCTTTGTGGGTTGTATCCAGTGTTAAGGTCACTTAGTGGTGGAGTTGTTCTGCTGGTCACTCTGTTGTATAATACTGTAGATGACACAATCCGTTGCACAGTGGGGCAACTGTTGCATTGGATTCGTCTGTTGTGCAACATTAACACACACCCTTACACTTGTACGAGAACCCAACCACTTGTAGACACAGAACACTGGGTACAGCCATGGCTGCCGGTTGCGTACACCCATCTGCTTTTTCAGTACAGTCGATGGCAGCTATTTCCTCTTATGAGAAAAGGAAAATACTACAAAGGGAACAGTGTCATGCTGAAAAGGTGACACGTGTATCACTGTGTGGTTCAGCCTCTATGAAGAGGGATCCCATGGTGGAAGGGAAATGGAGACACCCCTCCAGGGCAGTCTGCCTTATATGGACTCCCTGTTTCTCTCTTCATACGACACTGAGTATTAGGCTGGGTTTCCATATTGTAGCATTTCCTTAGTGGGTGCTTATTTTCCATCTATTGAACCCAACACCCTCAACAGATATCCGCTTGGAGTCGTGCTACTTGGATCACGATGACGAAGACTGCACAAAACCAATAGGAGGGCGGCATCGGCAGGATGCTTGCTGCTGTTCTGTTGGTGCAGCCTGGGGCCCCGACTGTGATGAATGCCCTGATAAGGGAACGCCTGAATATGAAGCCCTTTGCCCAAGAGGACCCGGGTTTTCTACCAGAGGAGAGATTATAAACGGAAAGCCATTTTTCAAAGGTATGCAAAGGCGCCGATGGTACTGGAAAATGTTCCGAGGAACTGATTTATTTAGTTACTCCTTCTTTTCTTTCTCAGAGTAAACTCACACAACATGGGCAGGAATCGGGGTTTAGTGAAGTTCCAGAGCACGTGCTTCTCACCCGAGAGTTGCAACACAGGTGTTAACAATACCGGGGGGGAGGGGGTTGGGACATGCAACTGGCTCTATCAGATGCTTGTCATCAGCATCCTATTCCTTTGAGGAACATGACAACGGCACAGTAGCTATTGTACCTTTGTGTGTTGCTGCTGCTCCCTTCCTTCCTTGTGTGTAGAGTAGCTGGGCATAGGAAGAAGCACCAAGCACAGATACTGGCTTTCCTTTACAACCCATAATTTACATGGAAGTAAGGGAAGACACGGGTGGCGCTGTGGGTTAAACCACTGAGCCCAGGGCTTGCTGATCAGAAGGTCGGCGGTTCGAATCCCTGCGATGGGGTGAGTTCCCGTTGCTCGGTCCCAGCTCCTGCCCACCTAGCAGTTCAAAAGCACGTCAAAAGTGCAAGTAGATAAATAGGTACCGCTCCGGCGGGAAGGTAAACGGTGTTTCCGTGCGCTGCTCTAGTTTGCTAGAAGCGGCTTTGTCATGCTGGCCACATGACCCGGAAGCTACCGGCTCCTTCAGCCAGTAATGCGAGATGAGCGCCACAACCCCAGAGTCGTCCGCAACTGGATCTAATGGTCAGGGGTCCCTTTAGCTTTACTTTAAGGGAAGCATGCGTACTCTTGCTTGTTGCAGTGGTTTTGCTTGTGGGCCTCCTGGACCTGTATTTGTAGAGCTTAGCATGTCAGGGAGCTGGAAGAGAATTGGGAATAATAAGGGTGAAGGATGAGGGGTCTG
This sequence comes from Lacerta agilis, assembly GCF_009819535.1. NCBI lineage: Eukaryota > Metazoa > Chordata > Lepidosauria > Squamata > Lacertidae > Lacerta > Lacerta agilis. The sequence continues at coordinate 12,528,138 of NC_046324.1, read as the reverse complement.
TGAATAATGGCTTCCCTGTGGCCTGAAAGAGGAGTGTTCATCTGGAATGAGTGTTAATGCACTCTTTTATAAAGATGGAATGTTATTAGAATTCTTTAGCTGCTAATAAATGCTTTAAAGAACCAGTAATTGTGACCACTGTGGATATTAACTTTCCTTACTGAATTAATTGAATTAGCAAATCATTCAAGAATAATTCCTAGAGGAGGTGGTGGATATGACCTGAAGGGATGCTAGACGTGAGGCAACAGAGGAGGGGGAGGTCACTGCTAATATAATCTGAATGTTTAGTCAGAAGTCCTATTGTATTCAGTGAGACCTGCTACCTAGTAAATTGTGTTTTGGGTGGCAATCTATGTGTCTAGCCCTCATGGTCATAGATTAAAATAAAACTCAATAAGAGATGTGCTAATTGCTGAGAATCTAGTCAGGCATCACTGCTAGTGATCAGAGGTATAGAGCATGAGACCTGTTTCTACCACAGACACGGAAGAAATAAAGAAAATGTAATATGCTTTGTAAGAGTAGCATCAAATGAATGGGAGTTCAGCTTCAAATGCACAAAAGTGTTACAGGAGTGTGAACTACTGCTGTAATTTGAACACTCAGATGTGGGCGTTGCATTCAGTGAACTGCAACTGTTAAAAGACTTTGAACCTGGTCATTTATACCTGGGCTTCACTGATGCAATTCTCTTGAAATGAGAATTAACTAGATTTAACTACTGCTTTTAACAATGGCTATGTCTCTGTCTTAGATATCAATGAATGCAAAATGATTCCAAGCCTTTGCACCTATGGAAAATGCAGAAACACCATTGGCAGTTTCCGTTGTAAATGTGACAGTGGGTTTGCACTTGATTCTGAAGAGAGGAACTGTACAGGTAAATTCCTTAGTTTGCATTGTGTCCAGTAGTGGCTGAATATGTAAATGTATTATTGCAACTTGCACACCCAAAATACGTGTTTTATTGATTTCAGTGCATTTTAGAGGTTTTATTACAAGCAAGCGGTATGCACATTTTGTTTAATATGATAAAAATTAAAATATTTGTTGACCATTAAAATTAAAATTCATTTTTAAAACTGCAATACAGTACATGTTTGCATTTGAAATAACTTGGTTTTGTTTGAAATGGCAGATATTGATGAATGCCGCATATCTCCTGATTTGTGTGGCCAAGGACTCTGTGTCAACACCCCTGGAGATTTCCACTGTGAATGCTTTGAAGGCTATGAAAGTGGATTTATGATGATGAAAAACTGCATGGGTATGTTACTCAAGGCATATTTGCATTGGGGCGCTCACCAAACCTTATGAGGTCATTGTTGTTCCAGTAACTGCTGGTTTGCATCTGGACTCCATTTTTTTTGGAACAGTTGTGAAAAAGCAGGGTGTGGGGAAGAAGTGTCGCTTTAGTCATCCAAAGTCTTTGTTTCCTAAATTTAATGAGGGAATTCAGGCTGGTTTGGATTTGCAAAATAGCCAGCTCAGTTGGATCTTGGGAGTTTTTCTTGAACCACCAAAGTTCAAAAGTTGGTTTGGGGAATAGAGTGTGGTTAAAAAGATGCTAGTTCTTGTTCTGAATCCACTCCAAAGATTGTTATCCCAGCACAATATGGATTCGTAGGGTTTTGTGCTTGGGACTTTTCATTTTTAAATAATGAAAAGCAAGCATTGTTATTTAGCTTGGATCAAAGGCTGGTCCGTAAGTGGGAGCTTTGGTTTCACCCCCAATATGAAACTGATGGATTTTAATAATGCCAGCTCACAAAGTCTAGCGTTTTATTTAGCTCATCCTCAACATTTCAGCATTATCCCCGCCCCCCCCCATTGTAATTAGCTCTGATTGGTAACAGATTTCATAATACTACATAATATCACCTTGAGCTATGATAGTTTCTGAAGGTATTGTAGGTGTAAAATGTATGTCTGGCAACAGAGTTCACTATCACTCTAAGCTTTAAATAAGACACAATGTCTTTGTTCTCTCTCATCAAAACAATATTGCTCTCTTTACATTTCTGAAGTGTTTATTACACTGAATGATAGCAGGCACATCCATTCATATTCATATATTCATATTCATATTCCTGGGAGGTAGATTAGTTTGAGAGTTGTCACCCAAAGGCAGTGTGACTCATGGTTGAAGATTTAACCTGCCTCTCCCACATAAAAGCCAACCAGAATGCCAGCCAAAGTCAAATGAAAGATAGGTCCTGCTGTGATTATTACTTTTAAAAGTGCATACATTTCTGAAAATAATTTGAATCACCCCACTCTGTCATGCACATACTCCCACCTCCTCAGGCTTTTTGTGTGTTTTCACTACCCGTTGGGACATCTGCTTATTGTATATTTTATACACAGAAATATTTTCTATACAGACGGTATATAATGTGTGATCATTTCCCTTTGCCTTGCCTTCATATATAGATAGACAAGATTGATGGAGATATATTGCATCTCTGTTCAGATTCCTATCACACACTCAAAGTCCTAGATACTTGCCCAGATTCCTACTGCAAACTCAACTATCTGGTCTCTCTCTACTGCTGTGGTTCAGATCAGAGCTGACTGCAGCATGTTGGCCAAGTCAACAGATTGGGCTGGGCAAGACATCTCCTTTGAGTGAACAGAGAAATGTTCAGCAGAAAGCAGAGAAGCAGACAAGAGGGAAATTAAGAAACCACCCACTAGGCAGGGGAGGAATCCCAGTCATGAGTGCTCTCTGTGGGAGTTGGGGCTGAGGTATTTGGGAAGAGACAGTGTCTCATGTGGCATGGAGAGAGAAGGAAACAGCAGCTGGAAGACGGTTAGAACAGTTACTGGCAGGAGAGGAAGGGACATTTGGGGAGGAGATGCATGGGTTTTCATGAGGAGTTGCAAAGGCCAAGCAAACTCTTGGATTAGCGCCACCACTTCAGTCTCTCTGGTATGCTGAAAACTTTCGGCTCTAACATGCATTCTTTCCCCCATTTTTGTTCTTCTTTCTCAGACATCGATGAATGTGAGAGGAATCCTCTGTTGTGCAGAGGCGGTGTTTGCATAAACACCGAAGGAAGCTTCAAATGTGATTGTCCTCCAGGTCATCAGTTTGCTCAGAACATCTCTGCCTGCATAGGTAAGGTGGGGGGAATAGCACTTGCATGAAAGTTCACTGCAGTTCCCAGATTTTGTCTTTTACATTTTCACACCTTTGTTCCTGCTCTGCGGGAGTGGCATTATACAGCTGGCATTATATCTGCACAGTGTCTGATATCATTGTGCCTCTCAACAGACCCATTATTACTCATACAGAGGAAAGGCTCCTCAAATCTAGGCCCCTTTCTCCATCCCATTCCTGGAAATGGTACAGAGATGAGTTAAGAATGGGGCTAGATTTAAGAAAAGAGTGATATGGATTCTCTATGGGCATTGCTGTTCAAGCAGCCCACTTGTGTTTATTAAAAAATATTATTATTGTTGCAGTAGTAGTAGTTACTCTTAATAATAATAATACTTAACATTTGTATGGTGGTTTCAAGTGTTCAAATGTTTCCGCTTGTATTACCTGATCATAATCCATTCAGCAACTTGTAAAGTAAATCAGTTTTATTATCCCCCATATGGCAGAAATTCCTGTGTAACATATTCTTCGGGTTGCAGTTCAGCTTCAGTGTCCGGTTCTTATCGATTGAATGTGATTTACTGTGCTAGGCTGTAGACTCAGGGCCAATGAAAAAGCACAACAGTGCTGCTTGGCGTGGCCTACTGCTCCCCACAAGCCTATCCATAAGATGACATTACATAATTGTAACAGCTGTCTTTCGAAAGCCATTTTTGCACCTCTTTTGGGGGTATGCCCAGGACAGATATCTCTACCATCTCACTGTAGTTATGTTACAGGTGGAACAGGATTGTAGTCAGAGTGCCTTGGCAAGGGTGACACAAACTACAGCCTGAAACTGCTTGCCTGTCTCTTCTTTCTAAAGCTCAGCATGGTACACGCCAAATTTAGGATTGTATCCAATGCTAGTCCTGCTCAGAGCAGACCCATTGAAATTAATGGACCTTAGTAATGCCCATTAATTCCAATGAGTCTAGTAGGGCCAGTACTGCATACAACCCCTAGAGTTAGCAGAATAATCAAATACTTTCTGTCACAAGCCATCTACAGAACAGTTTGAGCATTACGACTCATCACCATGAGTGACCTAAAGACCTAGGGCTGTGGACTGTTCCCTGGTCCAGAGTCACTCCCGGATCTGTTAGTTATGTTTTCCTGGTTTGAACGATCATCTCATTGGGAGCAAGATCTTTGCCCATAGGTGCTTTGTTTCTGAAACCTGTTGCAAGGAAGAGCTGAACTACATGCTCAGCAGAATTAATGTGCTGCAGCTTTTTCCTCTCGCAGTTCAGACTGCAAATATAGGACCAAAATACTACTGTTACTACTACTACTACTACTAATAATAAAAGGGATCACTGCTCAATGGCAGAGCATCTGCTTTGCATGCATAAGGTTCGAGGTTCACTGCCCATCGCCTCCAGGTGTGGTTGAGAATGTCCCTTGCCTGAAACCATGGACAGTTGCTGCCAGTCAGTTTAGACAGTACTGAGCTAGATGGACCAAAGGTCTGGCTTGGTATAAGGCTCCAGTATGTTTGAATCCTTCCTCTATTATTATTATTATTATTTTAAAAAACACACTGCTTTCATATTAAAGAAACCTGAGTGTTTGGGCAAAGTCTGTGTCCGAACCCATTCCCTGACAAGCTAGCTTTCTGTGAGCCTAGAAACTCGGGCAACCCACCCACGCAACTCTGGGGCTCACTGTTGTTAAAACTGAAATCTGTCATCTCTTGCTTTAAGCCCCTGTCTCTAAATGAAAGTTTGGGTGGGGAACCCCCCCCCCCCCCCGTTACAAAATTAAAGTTTTGTTGTGATGTTTCAGATTGTAAAGCTTATGTCAACCACTAATGGAACTAGTTACTGAGGAAGCAAAATCTGGTTTCAGTTGAGCTGGAGGATCCCCCCCCCACACCACTTGATTACAGATTCTGTGGTGCCCCCAGTATCAGAGTTGTTTAAAACTTATCTATATTAATTTCCATAGTGCATGTTTAACTTCTGCCCATGAGCGGTGGATCCTTCCATTTAATCGGAAATGCACAAAGCTGAAATTCAGGTGAAATGCAGTTCTTCTGTTCTTCTTTCCTTTCCACCTTTCTGAGAGTAGATCTCAGGCTGGAGTTTGGCTTAAAATCCCTGGCAGCTTCTTCTATTCTTGGCAGGAATATAGCTGTGTGCAGCCCAAACTCAGCTGCTGGCGCTTGGGCAGATTTCATAACCTAGGGCACAGTGCACAGCCCTTTCTCCTTCAACTTCAATATTTTCATTATCGTTACTAGGTCTTCATGTTTGTCCTCAGTGCTACCATCAACATAGAGAGCCAGTGTGGTGTAGTGGTTTTGAGTGTTGGACTAGAACCTAGGAGACCAGGGTTCAAATCCACACTCGTCCATGAAGTTCACTGGGTGACCTTGGGCCAGTAACTGCCTCTCAGCCTACATCACAGGGCCGCTCTGGGGATTAAATGAGGAGCAGCAGCACCATATATGCCACCTTGAGCATCTTCGAGGAAGAAAGTGGAAAGAAATGGAATAAATTATATGAACTATTCAGCTGGGGTAGTGGTGAGGAGAGGCAGGTACAAGACAAAGAACATTCATAGGAGCTTAAAATGTCTGTCTTTCTCTTTTCCTTTTCAAATAGACGTTAATGAATGCGACCTGAGTGTAAATCTGTGCAGAAACGGGCATTGTGTCAACCTCATTGGAAAATACCAGTGTGCCTGCAACTCTGGATATCAGTCCACGCCTGACAAATTGTTCTGTGTTGGTAAGAGCTTTGTTTTCCTCATGGGTCAGTAGTAGGTCACACACACACACACACACACACACTTGTGGTGTTGGCAAAAAAAAAATCACTGGTATTATAAACAGTATGTATATATGTGTGTGGGTGTACACACACACACACACACACATACACACACACTATAACTTACAAGAAGGAATCAATTTGTGAGCACCAGCAAACAAAACATAAAGAATAGTGAAATATATATATAAAATAAAAATACAAAATACAAAAAATAAAAATAAGAACAAACTTAGTTGGTCTCTTAAGGTGCTACTGGACAATTTATTTATTATATATTTTGACTGTGTCAGACCAACACGGCTACCTACCTGAATTAAGAATAGTGAGTTGTAGCAAACCAAAGAGGGCAAGATAGGATGTCAAGGAAAAATAGGTTGGGAAATCCACAAGTAATTAGATAGGAGAGGATGAATGTATGAAATCAAATGTAATCAAAAACTGCATATATATAAAATCCATACAGTATATTTGCAATTAGTTCAATGATTTCTACACCAAACGGGCCTCATTTCAAAGATAATTACTTTAAAATCTGTGGTACACAGGTAGAAGGCCAGCAGGCAGTTGAATGCTTTCCATAGTTTATCACAAATTGTCACATTCGTTATCCCCCACAACTGCTGTTCAGATATCTTGTAACGGGAATAGGGAACTGGTGGCCCTTCAGATATTTGTTGTACTACAACTCCCATCAACCTCAACCATTGGCCATGCTGGCTGGAGCTGATGCAAGTTGGAGTTAAACAACAAAGAGAAAAGCTTTTCTCCTTCTCTCATCACACCAGAACTCATAGACATACAATGGAAGATTTGGGACAGATAAAAGAAAATATTCACTCACGCAGAGCATAGTTACTATGGCATTTGCTCTCACAGGAGGCAGTGGGAGGCAGCCATCAACTTGAAAAGAAGATTGGACAAATTCATTGAGAATAAGGCTGAAAGTAGTAGCTAACCATGATGGCTGTGCTCTGCCTCTGTGATGCAGGTGGCGCTGTGGGTTAAACCACAGAGCCTAGGGCTTGCTGATCAGAAGGTCGGTGGTTCGAATCCCCGAGACGGGGTGAGCTCCCATTGCTCGGTCCCAGTTCCTGCCCACCTAGCAGTTCGAAAGCATGTCAAAGTGCAAGTAGATAAATAGGTACCGCTCCAGCGGGAAGGTAAACGGCGTTTCTGTGCGCTGCTCTCGTTCACCAGAAGCGGCTTAGTCATGCCGGCCACATGACCCGGAAGCTGAACACCAAGTAACGCGAGATGAGCGCCGCAACCCCGGAGTCGGACACGACTGGACCTAATGGTCAGGGGTCCCTTTACCTTTATGGTTGCTAACCATGATGGCTGTGCTCTGCCTCTGTGGTCAGAGGCTGTGATGCTTCTTAATACCAGTTGCTGGAAGCCACAGAAGGGAAGAATGCTCTTGTGTTGATATCTTGCTTGTGGGTTTCCCACAGGCATCTGATTGGCCACTGTGAGAAGAAGATGATGGACTAGATTGGCCATTGGCCTGATCCAGCAGGCTCTTCCTATGTAATTAACATACATAGGGCTATAGATTCTCTATCTGTATCTTACAGGAAAGAGCTGGAATTAACCCCTTCAATTTGTGATATCGTGAGAACACAATTCTGAAAGTTTAGAGCACAAACTCCCCTATTCCAAGTTGGGCCCAGGCCGCTTTAAAACTGGTTCCGAATCAGCTGCTCCTGCCAGTCCCATCTTACCTTTGACAAGGAATAGTTAATAACTGGTGGAAAGAAGGGCTTTCTAGAGATAGACAAGTCTCTCCTTACTTGTGCGCTGCTCTGGTTCGCCAGAAGTGGCTTTGTCATGCTGGCCACATGACCCGGAAGCTGTCTGCGGACAAACGCCGGCTCCCTTGGCCTATAGAGTGAGATGAGCACCGCAACCCCAGAGTCGGACACGACTGGACCTGATGGTCAGGGGTCCCTTTACCTTTACCTTTAAGATAACACTAATCAGTTTAGTGTCAGTTTAAAAGCACACTGAGAACTTTCAAACTTCCACAGCCTCACAGGCATTACTTTTTAAAAAAGTAATAAAAATATTTTGTGCTTTACATTGTCATTTCTTTCTTTCTAGATATTAATGAATGTGACATCATGAACGGTGGCTGCGACACGTTCTGTACAAATTCGGAAGGCAGCTATGAATGTAGCTGCAGACCAGGATATGCGCTAATGCCAGACCACAGAACTTGCACTGGTAAAGTCAATTTGTGAACATTTATACTGATAGCCACTGCCAAGCTGCTTCTGGTTTTTTGGCTGTATCTGTTGCCTTATTCTCACTTTTTGTATGTATTCGTCATTGCCATTTTTGCAACCCAATCCTTTGCATGTTTACTTAGAAGTTCCATCGAGATCAGTGGTATTTCCACACATTTATGCAATGGATTGCTGCCCTAACTTTCAGATTTGGGAGCCACATGTAGCAGGATTAATAGCCTTATTTGTCTCTGTAACGGTTTTAATGGGATGTTTAAATAACTGTTAATGCTGCAGACTTTGTTAAAATGCTGATTATTTCAGATCATTGCATTATTCTTATTATTACCACTTGTCCTTCACCAGCAGGTCGTAGGGTGTGTTGCAACAATTAAAAATTAAGAATTAAAAATAGTTAAGGCATACTACATTCACCCTTTTAGCTGACAAAGACATAGAGACGACTAGGATTGTTGCAAAATTTTGCTACATAGCGACAAGAATAAGACGCACTGTGATGACAGCAAATACCAGTGACTGATACCCTAGTTGAACTACTGTAGGACCACTGCAGGAATGTCGACAGGTAGTTAAGATCCATCTATAAAAATTCTATAAAAAAAATTAAAAATCTGCAAAATTTTAATTGGAATTTTATTAAGTAGATACCAATTATATGAATTGGACTGTACAATTTTCTTGCTGGTCTTTGACTGTATTAAAGATTTATTATTACTATATTACTACATTGACAAGAACAAGGTGACTCCTGATAACACCGGTCTCAGGTGTGGTCAAAGAGTTGCATCTTCAGCATTTACTGAAAGCTATATAGCGAAGATGCCAAACACATCTCTGTGGGAAGGGAATTCCACAACTATGGGGCTGCCACAGAAAGTGCCCTTTCCTGGGCCACTCCCTCCAACTGAGGGAGGTGGACCAAGATGGCGCCCTCTGCTGATGTTAATTTTGTCTTCTTATTATTCCGTGGGATGCCGTGGATGGGCTACGTCCCAAAAAAGGTGGCATACAAATAATTTTATAAGCAAATGAGAAGTAAATAAATTGCTGCACCAGGCCGCTTTGGAGGTTAGGGAAGTGGAGTGAGAAAACTTACAACAATTTCAAATTAAATAACTCTGCCTTTTGTTTCAGCAAGGAACTTGTTGTTGTATTAGCCACAGGGTGGGTTATCACAATTTAAAATTCAGAACTAAAACAGTTAAAACAAATTACAGTCACAGGAATTATGCAATAAGGGCACAGGCGTATTATTTCAAAGGCCAAAGATTCTGCAGGAAGGATGTGGGTTGGCAATAATCCTCCGCACACACAGCTTTCTTATTTTAAAAGGTTATCTGTATTCAATATTGAAGTACAATTTCCCAACTACTTGCAGTGGCCTCTTTTCACAGATGTGACAGCATCCACGTATTAGGAACAGGAAACCATGATACACAAAGATATTATACCAGAGTGCTTTAATTTTAAGGTGCCCGCTTCCTTCAGTGGGGAAATGCTTGTTTAAACACAAGTTCTTCTGGCACGAGCACTTATTGAAGATTGGGTTTCTGGCTGTCAAAGAGTCGTGGTTCTCTGTGCATTACGTTTCTGTCCCTTAATAAAAGAGAGGCAGTATGATAGAGGCAAGGCGGAGGGAAAAGGAGAAATAGGAAGACGCCGTCTTTGGAACAGTGGCTAGACGCAGATCAAGAAAACCTGATATGCTTCCTTGCATACCTCACTGGGTTGCTATGAGAAGAAAAAGAGGAAGACCATATACAGTGCCCAGCACCTCTTGGAGGACTATAAATGCCTCTAATTAAATGTTAGCTATATTATAAATGTACCCCTGTTGAGAAAGCCACTGATTGCAGCTTAAGGTTTTGTGGAATGGGTCCCATTTCCTCAGAGGTATCCTCGTTTGACAGTTACGTATACATCAGTACAGAGATGAAGGTCCCGGCCATGCCCCCCACAGCCAGCCGATAGGCCAGCTGCCAATGACATGGCCGGGATCCCCCGGGCAACGCGGGACAACGTCCCCCGCGCCCGGGAGAGAGTGGGCGGTCACGCGGTTCACCGCAACCCCTCCCCACGGGTAAGTGGAGCAGCCTTATTTATATGTGGCTTACAAATAAGGTTTTTTTTTTTCTCCCCCCCCCCACCATGCCAGTTCAGCTAAGGATGTAGTTCCAAACTGCTGATGAGTGTGATAGCGTCATGTGATTAATAAGAAAAGCAGTAGCCAACAAGAGATGTATTCCAGGTTGCATCTCCTTACAAAAACAACAGTTAGAACAGTATCTGTTTGTTTTGTGTTGGCTGCGCAGAAAATGAATAATGGTCCGAAAACTCTTGGACCCAGTAGTTAAAATGAGTTAAGTTTTCTGCAGCTGCATAATTCCTAACATACACAATGGACTCATCTCCTTGTGAGTTACGCCCTTTCTCTCCAAAGAGAGGGGGTTCTCAGCTCAGCTCTTTGTTTTGCAAACATTTCCTTTGAGTAACCAAGCAAAGTTTTGGATCTTAACCTAGTATGTGGTGTTATTGTGAAGGAAAAAAATCACGAGAACTTATAAAAGTTTGCAATCAGAAAACACGGAGGGTTCCTAAAAAAACAAAACAAGTTATACTCAGAGTAGACCCATTAAAATCTTATGAATGGATTTTTAGTGGATCTACTCTGAGTATGGCTGACATTGGATATCACCCAATAAGTTTAAACAGCTTGGTAGCTACAAGAAAAGAGAGGAATTTCTAGCATCTTAGATCAGTTTCCTAGTCACTGACAGTAAACAGGAGTATGGATAAATGTTAAATTTTAAATGCTAAATATTGCAAAGCTTTTTTTCCAGCAGAGAGAGCAGATGCAAAATATTATATTATAATAAAAGATTATTCTGCAAAATAAATCTGTATGTGGACTTCCTTAGCTTTAATAGATGTAATGTGGCAATTCTGTACTTTCGCTTCTAGAAATAAGTATCACTTAACTAAGATAGAAAGGATAGATTTGGGTGTCAACTGGTTAAGAATTTGTCACTTTTTCTTACAGATATTGATGAGTGTGAAGACAATCATAACATCTGTGATGGGGGCCAGTGCACTAACATACCTGGAGAATACAGGTGTCTTTGTTATGATGGATTCATGACATCCGATGACATGAAGACTTGTTTAGGCAAGTAAAAAATATGTTACCCTAATCCTGTTTGTAACCTGCCTGTGATGAAAATAAAGGAGATGGTGATTTATTTGAAATTTGCAAGCAAGCAGTAACTCTTAATCAATGTTACTAATGTAGATGATAGATTGCAACCAATTGTTCGCCACTCCAGTCATACCCCGTGTTGCGTTCTGCTCTTCCTACGGACTTTCAGCTTACGAACGCAGCAAACCCGGAAGTGTTTACTTCTCGGATCGCCGCCCGCGCATGCACAGAAGAGGCACTCTAGTTGCAGACTTTTTGGGGTGTGGACGGCACCCCGAAACAGATTAAGTCCGCAACTAGAGGTACCACTGTGCTTGTCAAGATCGCTTAATGTCATTTGTTTCATTTTCACATTTGGAAGATGTTGGCTGCAGATGAAACTTTATAAAAGTGCCTTCGAAAGACTCCTGTTTTTCAAAGATGGTGAACACAGAAATGTTTCTGTTTGGTTTTTTAAAATAATAATAAAGGAAAATGTTTGAAACATATCATATTTTTTCGTGTATAAGATGATATTCCCCCCTGCCAATTTTTTAAAGTTTAAAATTGGAGGTCATCTTATACATGGAAAAATATGAAAATATGGTATTCTGTTTTCTCTAAGATTATCTGCTGAATAGGGCACACAAACCCCATTCTGACATTCTGAGCAGGCCTTAACTAAACACTTGAGGAGCAAAGAGTAAGTTCGTGAGTTCACCACCTCTCTACCTATGCACCTCTGCATTGCTCTGGCCCTCTGCATCTTCCAGGGTGACTGTTTGCAGCAGTGGAACCTCCTATCCTTGTGGGTTCTTCCATTTGTGCGGAACTTTGGTTTTCCAGAGTTCCAAAATGTGTGAGAGCTTCTCTGAGTATAGGAGGCAGCCCTGCTGTATGTACACAGTTGTCTTGGAGCTGGCAGAAACTGGTGATGACTGGGATGAGGGGCCGAGCTAGCACACTTGCTATAAGTTTCATGCATGTTATCCCTATCAAGGGTGAAAATCCTTTCTGTGAGCTTCTGGAGCATTTTGATAAAGTGTCTAATGTAAAACAGGCTAAGAATGCATCAGTTGAAGTGCAGATCTTCAGAAGTGAAGCCTTTATAAACAGGGTTGGGATTCCAGTGAAATGATTCCAGGCCTTTTAGGATTAAAATTACCCTAAGGAGGGGGAAATGTTCCACACAAGAAGATAGTGGAGAACATTAAGACCTTGGTAGGCGGCTGCACTTTTTAATACCAGTGGTGGGGGAACATTCAGAATACAATAAGAAAACATAGGCCTGATATATCCACTTTTAGAGATTTTGGGCTCATGAAAATGGAAATTTCAAACTAGCAGCCAATGCTGGGGGGGGGGGAGAAGTAGAAAGGAATGCTCATATTCAAATGAATAGGAACAGCCACCAGAGGGTTGAAGTAGATAAATCTCTCTGAAGATATGCAGGGCTTTATCAAAATGCCATCACAGCTCTAAGGAGGAAAACTTCCAGGTTACTTCTTTTGAGTTTACCTTCAAGGAGCTAGAAACAAGACTATCCTCAGCTTCCTAAATGGCATAAGACTTTGGGTTGTTTTCAACTCACTTTTACTCAGGGTAGACCCATTGACGTTAATGGGCCTAAGTCAGTCGTGGCCATTCATTTAATGGCTCACTGCGATGTGTGGAAATCAGTTGAATACTATCCTTTGGCTCCAGTCTTTTCACAGCGCTGCATGGATCTGTTTCCAAAACCATATCATTCCCCTGCCAAAAATGTCATAGCTACTTCCTCCCTTTTCGTAATAGTTTATAACAATACTTGTATCTAGAGTGAAATGTGAGTAGCAGTTTCTCAAGATTTTTACAACTATAACCCCTCTCCCCCCCCCCATCAGATGTTAATGAATGTGAGCTGAACCCGAACATCTGTCTGAGCGGAAGCTGTGAGAATACAAGAGGCTCCTTTATCTGTCACTGTGATATGGGTTATTCTGGCAAGAAAGGAACAACGGGTTGCACAGGTATGTATATGTCTTATGCTTATATGTAAATAGTCCCCGTCCCCCCCCCCCATTTACAACTTTATACACATATTTGTCAACAGAATAGTTGCCCATTTGTTTGGTAAAGCAGAATGCCATGCCTCTTTCTGGGGCACAAATTTAAGATTAGTTGACGTGAGAGAGAAATAATGAGAGATCTTCTGGGCTTTGCTGGCAGGCGTTTAGCTAGTCAGTTATTCAACAAACTCACCACTTTCATAATACATCAGTGGTTAATTTTATAGCCGTGGAGTGATTTGAAAGTTGCCTGTTGTTTTTCGTCATCTGGCACAAGGAGAGTGCTTTGCTTCTCTCATCTTCAAAATAATTGCTAAGAATAAATTTTAAAAGCTCAATTGGTACCTATATCATTGCTTGCTCTAGGGTGGGTTGCCCACTTTCTTTTTGTCGTTTTTCTGGTTAATTATTTTTAAAGGAAGGAGAAGGATGGACCTATGTGATTATTTAAAACACACACACACACACACACACACACACACACACATTCTAGGTTGGGGATAGCAGTAGGCCCTTGTTCTAAAGGCTGCTAATTTAAACCGCCTGTGGTCCAGCAAAGGAAGTATGGGTTTTCCATGATCCTTCATCCAGTTACATTTAATTCCTATCAAAATTGTTGAGGTTTGCCTGTGCTCAATGGCGTCTCGGATTGCGTAGTTTGAGGGTGAGCTCTCAAGTTGCAGATTTGCAAAAGGAGGAAACACTCCTATATCTGTCCACGCGCCCTGTTTGAATGGGTAGCGCACAGGTATGACTCAATTCCTCTGTAGTTAACATAACTAAAGGTGTTCATGGATAAACAGGACCACCATGTGCACACCAGAACTCCTGGGTGCCTTTGGCTTGGAGGCAGTGGGTGATTTTGCAGTGAATAGATTAAGCGCCATAAGAAATCCATAAAACCCTGAGCCTATTTTGTAATCCTGGATTTCATATATTAGCCTGCTGTTCATGTAACGTTAAACCGTAGTTAAAATTTAACTATGGATATATATGAACAAGCAGTCTGTTAGTGCACGCTGCTCAAAAGTCCCTGCTTCACTTCTCCTATACTCCTGACTTTTTAACTGGGATTTAATGTTACATGTGAAGTGGGCCATTGAGTCAGGGCTGTGTTTTGCCTAACTAGGCCACTATGCATACAGATTTAGGAATGTCTCCTGTGTCTGGAAGATGTAACATGAGAACTGACCTTTACTCCAGCAAAATCTTTTATACTAAGTTTTATTCCACCTAAGTTATTGGCAAAGTTCCATGTTGTGAGCAAGACTGGACCAACTAACACAGCATGTAATTCACTGCATCGTGACAAGACCACCAAGGACCATGTCAACAAGACCATATTGGATTTGGGTTTGGAAAGTCTACACTTTGTGTGCATACAGCAGACTCTCTTTTCCAAATGTTTTGGCAAATAGTATGTGTTTAAATAGCTTTCTTTCCCTCTCCTTGTGCTTTCAAAGTGACAGCAGTACAGATTCTTGATTTTAAGTGAATTATATCAAGATATGTCAGCAAAACCAAAACATACATGATTTTCATTTCGTTCACCAGCCAAAAGCACTGAAGTTCAGACTTACAAGCTCAGAGGCCAGTTGCATTAATAACACAGGATGTTGGTATTTGAACAGTGGGGTTCCAAATCATAGCTATTGCCTAAAATATAAACACAAGCATATGGTTAATTTAATTTTTTAAAATGCAGGTTTAGAACAAACACTACTCTTGCAGTCTCAGAGTGGGACAAATACACCAGCCAATAAGTCACTTCTGCTAGGAAACTGAAATTAATGTTGTAAAACAGACATCAAAAATATTTGAAAATGATTCTAGGTGAGAGCAGTGTGGGAACATCATGTATCCCTGTTCATTAGTAACAGCTGTCTTCTGCCATGAATACGCATACATGAATGTGGATCTAAGCAATAATTGCTTTTCCCCTCTTGGACCAACCTTCCAGCATTCTGTAGATCAGGCACCCCCAACCTGCGGCCCTCCAGATGTTTTGGCCTACAACTCCCATGATCCCTAGCTAACAGGACCAGTGGTCAGGGATGATGCAAATTGTAGTCCAAAACATCTGGAGGGCCGAAGGTTGGGGGTGCCTGCTGTAGATAGATATACAGATTTTTTAAAAGTCCTTTGGGGTTGGTACCACTTCTCAGTATAGATGTGGGAATCCCATGTTCGAATCTACCCCACCCTCCGGAGAAAACTTCATACACAAAAGCCCACTTCACAGGTAAGCATAGTTTGCAGTGAACACTGAGATCTATCACACTTTGCTCCTAGTCTCTCGCCAGCAGGAGCAAAAAGCAATGACCTCCAGCTCGGGTACTGTCTGCACTATGCATTGAAAGCAGTATCATACCACTTCAAACAGTCACGAGAGTTACCAGGAAGACCCATATCGTGCCTTCACAGAGCTGCAGTTCCCACTCTGAGGATTGTAGGTCTCCTAACAACTTTCAGCATCCATAACAAACTGCAGTTCCTAGAATTCTTTGAGGGAAGCCATGACTGTTTAAAGTGGCGTCATAGTGGTCTAAATGTTTAGTGCTGCTGGGGCTTTCGTGTTGCATCCAAACCAGGAATTGTGGTTCATTTTGCTCTGAACAAACCATGCTAAGCACAGAACAAATCTTAGCTATGGTTTACTGTGAAAAATTAGCATGTTGGGGAGAATAGTATGCAAGGAGCCTTTCTGTATGTTAGCCTTCCAGGGGTAGGAATGTTTTGCCATGGGGGAATATTTCTCTCCGCGGGATGGGAACTTGTAACCTTGGGTTGCTGCAGCTGAAGATGCTGGTGGCATTCCCTCTCTGCATTTCTCCTACTGCCATGGTCCATTTGCTTCTGCTGCTGAGGAGCAGCAAGATACAGGAAGAAGAGAGTGTCTGTTGCTACAAGGAGGGCTCAGAAAAACGGCAGGGGATTCTAGGAACCTAAGGAAGGATCAGCAATGAATACAGTGCTGGGTGAAACTTACCGGAAGAATAAGAAATCAAGATAACGATATTTTTTTAAAAAATAAAAGAATGGAAATGGTTTATTGAATATTTACAGATAAATTATAAACAGATAAAAACATTGGCAGGAGTATTGTAACAACCTGCAGTTTTATAAGAGGATACGTATATTTAAAGAAGATGAATAAATCAGCAAATTCGGTTAATTTGGATATGCAGAAGATAATAAAAACAAAATTGAAGGAACCGCAGAAAGTGGGGAATGGAGGTCAGGTTTGGAAATGTCAAAATGAATGTAAAGTTAGTGAAATGTATAAACTTGGAAAGTATAAATAAATAAATAATAAAAAGCAATGAATGCAGTGCATGTATAGCCAGCTGCAATGGAAGGGGGAGCTTGCAGCAGTAGTGTAACGAGATTCAAAGGGGTAGGATGAAGGGGGTGGTCTCAGTTGTGAGAATGTGTCCCCCGAACATTTGTGTATTGTGCTTATCATAAGTTTAGCACTCTGGCAGCCAGTGTGAAGTATGTGTTCCTTTTACTGCTCACTCGAATGTGAACACAGTATTTGCAGCTGCCCTTGGAAGAGGAACAGGGGTCCTCCTTTTGTCCCAACTGTCCAAATTCCTTTGTTAAAAATGTGTGTAGCCTATTTTATTGCTCAGACCTGGAGCCAAGTGCTTTGTTTCCTATTCCCAGACAGGAGACCTTCCCACCCACCCCCCACCCCACCCCAGTGACACAGCATTTGGTGACAGCATTAAAAATGTGTGCATTTGGGATGAACAGCTTGACGATGGAGGATGCATTCTCTTCTTTTTGTTGACATGCCAAAGACACCAACACATTTTTTTTTGAGAATTGCAAAAATGTGAACACAACTTTCAAGAGTAGTCTCTTTGTTCATGAGAACAGCCACATAATGTCCTCTTGAGTTCTATTACAGTTGCATCTACATATTTCATCTCTTTAGTCATGACTGATTGTTTCCATTTTAACAAGTAAACATGTTTTCCCCCTTCACCCCCAATCATTTAACTTTGTTTGCAATCCACCCACTGACATGCAGTCCCATTCTATACAGATGTTAATCTGTTTTCACTTCAGTTCTTAGTAAGAATGTGGGCAGAGTTGATAGAAATATTTGGTTATATGCAAAGATATACATTACCTGTGACAGAAATCTGGGCGGGATTCATGCCATCATTTTTAATTATCAGAAAATGAAAGTGAGTTGGGTCAGCTGAGCTACGTGTGTATTTCTTGCTTGAATGAGGAATACAACACTGAAAGTGTTTGGAAGCTGGGAGTCAGAAACAGTACTTTATAAAAACCCAGCCCTAATTCCAACTTCCTATACTTCATCAAAGCTTCACATTTATTGTATTCAGTACATCTGATGCTCAATCTATTTACCAGATCCTCCACTAGCAAATGACAAAACAGTCCTTACAATGCCTGTCACCAAGGAGCTTGGTCCATCTAGAACTCTGCACATGCCCTGGAACTAACATAACTTAGCTTTTCTCTGGGCAATAAGTGCAGTGCCATTGCAAAAGAAATCATAGGAAACAATATTGGTTTAAAGCAAACCTCCTATCACAGTAGCTTTTGGATGGACCATAACCCATGTAGCCTAATTAGTCATTGGAACCTTTGCAACATATATTGCTATCATGTTCATCTATGTGGAACCTTTGGCCTGCAGTCCAACCTTGGCCTACCAGGGGGTCCAATTTGGCCCGTGAGGTCATTTCCTCCAAGCATGCCCATCAGTTGACAAAACTGGCAAGGCAAACAGCACTTTTGAGAGGCAATTTAATAGCAGTTCCCGTGATCCTGTTTCAGCTGAAACAGGATGAGCAGGAGCTGTCTTAAAGTGCTTCTTAAACATTTATTGAAGCATCCCTCTCCCCCCATCATTTAAAGAAGGGGTGGATGCTTCAAACAGCCCTATTGAGAAGCACTTTAATGTGCCCCCCCCCCGCAATCCTGTTTCAGCTGAAATGGGACCACTGAAGCTCCCTTAAAGCGCTTCTCAAAAGCCCTGTTTGAAGCTGCTCACATGCTTCTATGAGCAAGAGAAAAGCCCCTACCTGCATCCTGTCACCTCCCTACCACTTGAGAAATGCATTTGCTTGTTTTTAAAGTGCATATTTTAAAAAATAAACCTGGAGAGAGAGAAACAACACATCATGTGACGTTTCATCCTAGGTCAAGTGGGAAACAGGGGTGACGTGGGAACAAAATGCATAACCTTACGAAGATGCATGTTCTCCCCAGTAGCGGTGGGTGGAGCCATGTTGCCTACCTGGCTCCCCAACGACGCATGTTGCTACATGATGGAGAGGGGCACAGCGGTGGAGATTGACGTGGTGGAGGCATAGCAATGGAGCCAGTCCATTGCTCTTGCCACTGTGCTCACACTGAGGTCCGTGCTAATTTGCCCCTCCTCAGCAGCGACACATGGCACTGGGATGCCAGATGAACAACTCTGCCTGTACAGCCCCACCAGCCACTACTTTGCCTAAGACCCAGGGCTGGGGAGAAATGGAGATGAAAGTTGCTAACCACTTTCTCTCTTGCTGCATCTGTAGAAGGTAGGGAGCAGCTCTCAGCACATAGTGGCAGGAATATGACCTACAAGTCACAGAGCGGGTGAGGACTTAGGATATGGGCCAGTGTAAGGTCCCTTTAGGGATGCGGGTGGCGCTGTGGTCTAAACCACTGAGCCTAGGGCTTGCCGATCAGAAGGTCGGCGGTTCAAATCCCCGTGACGGGGTGAGCTCCCGTTGTTCGGTCCCAGCTCCTGCCCACCTAGCAGTTTGAAAGCACGTCGAAGTGCAAGTAGATAAATAGGTACTGCTCTTGTGGGAAGGTAAACGCCGTTTCCGTGCACTGTTCTGGTTCGCCAGAAGCGGCTTAGTCATGCTGGCCACATGACCCAGAAGCTGCGGACAAACGCTGGCTCCCTTGGCACATAGAGCGAGATGAGCACGCAACCCCAGAGTCGTCCGCGACTGGACCTAACGGTCAGGGGTACCCTTACCTTTACTAAGGTCCCTTTAACTTTAAACAATGCATTAGTTTGCATTATGTACATTGCTTTAATTGATGTCATACGCACCACGGCCTGTTTCCACTGTGTACGCTTTATTTATCTGCATGCCTTCCCTCAATACAAATATTCTCAGGGTGGCTCACAACAATATGACTCTTGTACAGAGGCCAAGTTGATAGCTGCTGCTGGGCTGGTGGCAGAGCAATTTATGTTCTGTTTTAGTTCAGTGGGATAGTATAAGTTCAGTGTGAGAGCTGGGATGTGGTTGTTTTTCTGTGCTTGCTCTCGAGCGCTGGAGTCTTGAGACGGGTTCACACAGCCCCTTGGTGTGTTGCGGCCCTTTATTACAGCCTTGCTTTTTGCTTTTTGTAGAGACTTAGATAGAATACAATATTCAAAAAACATTGGCTTGCCCCATGCTCAACTGTTTGTTGAGAGCAGTGCAGGCTGCCGCAGACTTTCCTAGATGGAAATCGACTGTGTTTTGTGCTAGCAACAAATTATTCGAGGAAACTTTGCTTCCTATGTGTGTGACGCAAACTGGCCTGGAAAATAAAGCAGAGCCCTCACATCACGTTAATTGACGTTCCTTACAAAGATAAGAAGACATGTGCTGTAGTAGGGAGAAGCAGTGGGACGGGCTGAGGATGCAGGGTCAGCCTTGGGCCGGAATGTTTGCTTTTATTGGCCTGCCACAGTTTTACACTCAAAGGGAAAATGTTTATACAGTCTTGACACTGTGCTCTTACTTTTAGTAAAGTCAATGAATATTTTGCTCTTCCTTTTTAGAGACTGTGTTGGGTATCTTTAGTCATGCTGAGTAGCAGCCTGCTTCACAGTGGTCCTGCAGGAATCGTAAGAGACTTGATAAGGCAACAGAGCCTTCGTATTGCCTGTTTAGACCTTTAACCTCCCCCTTAAATAAATTCAGACAACACTCAAATTTTTGGTTTGGTTTTTGGCAGAATTTAGGCCACAACTTTATTGATTACAGCAAGTGAGTGGTTGCATAGGCTCTGGTTCGACTAGCTCCCTGCACTGTGGCAGGTAGCGCTGACCCAGGGCACCAGCATAGGTCAGCCTAGGGTGAACACCTGGAACAGCAGAAAGCCAGAGTCAGGCTAGTCCACCACCCAGATGTCCCCCTGGACTCAGGCACAGGCACAACCCCTCTCAGGGTTGACCAAACCATTGAGTCCCTGGATTCCTTTAACAGAATACCCTTTGAATAGGGATGGCTAGAGCGTTCTTCCACCCCTATCACCTGAACCAGAGCCTATCTGCAACCTTACAAGTTGTGATGACTTGCTACTTGGCAGGCGAAACCCAAATGGCAACAGCCAATCAGCCAAGTGGGGAAAATTCCTGTTGTGCCCCTGTCCCAACGACAGGCGACACACGACGGCATAGCAAGGTCAAGCGCAAACCCTAAATATAGGGAGAGGTGGGCGGGTGTTCCAATGCACTGGCCCAAAGAGGAAGCTCAGGGACACGTGCTTGGGCTTATGTAGGTCCCTCGATCCATTTAGCTAGCGTCCCATTGGTCTGATTGAACTCAGCATCGAGGGAACTACCAATAGGGTGTTGTGGCTATCCAAACGTTCCCACCCACAACACAAGGGTTTGGTTGCCAGGTCGCACCGCAACACGTGCCCTCTTTGAGGGAGGACCCGATTTACTGGAAAGCTGGAAGATAATTTTATTTTGGTTTCATAATCAGTGGACCAAGCCAACAGTTTGAAAGCCAGTGTGTTAAGGTCCTCCTTTCCTCTGACTGAAACTAGAGCTGTGCAAGCACAGTTCAGGGCACAAAATGATTGCTTTTGAGGGATTTGAAATGCCCTCCCCAAAAACAGTTACTTTGTCACCAGTCTCCTCCCACCCTGGCCACTCTTTTGGGGCCTTTTTTTTTAAAAAAGAAATGAATAAGGAGTTGCAGCCAGCTACATCCCACTCAGAGTAGACCCACTGAAATTAGCCATGGCATTTAATTTAAATGGGTCCACTTGCTAGTAGGACTAACAGGCAGCCAGCCTGTTTCTAGTCTATGCCAACCTTGCAAGTCAGTTTCATCCAGTTACCAGATTAATGTGTAATATATTTTTTAACCTGTACAAAAAGTCATATTCAAATAAATATTTTATCTTGAAATATGTATTTAAACATATATTTTATCTCATTGTGCACATTTCTAAACACATTTTATCCCAAAATGTGCATTTCAGCATTTTGGGGTATATTTTTTGAGCCAATAACTTACGTTGCAAACTTCAGAAAAGTACAAAATCAGAAAAATGAATGCATTTGGATCTGCATGTTAGCCTGGGAAGTGTGGATAATCTTACCTAGCATTAGAAGTCACAGAAAACAAATTCGTGAAGCATCTCTCACTGTCTTCTGTATTGTAGTCATCTGGTAGTATGAAAACTGGCTTTAAAATGAAGCTATAAGGAAACCATGTAAGCAATCAAAATCAGATTCAATCATCTATGCATAATTAAACATTATAATGCCAAGGTGGTGCTCTCTGCAGAATCTTTCCACCTGTTGGAAATATGGTGGTGATGTGGTCTAAAACAACTAAGCCTCTTGGGCTTGCCGATTGGAAGGCCAGCTGTTCAAATCCCTGCGACGGGGTGAGGTCCCGTTGCTCGGTCCCAGCTCCTGCCAACCTAGCAGTTCAAAAGCATGTCAAAGTGCAAGTTGATAAATAGCTACTGCTCCGGTAGGAAGGTAAACGGCGTTTCCGTGCGCTGCTCTGGTTTCGCCAGAAGCGGCTTAGTCATGCTTGCCACATGACCCGGAAAAACTGTCTGCAGACAAATGTCAGCTCCCTCGGCCATTCAAGCGAGATGAGCACCACAACCCCAGAGTCGTTCGTGACTGGACTTAACTGTCAGGGGTCCTTTACCTTTACCTTTTGAATACTGTACTCAAAGATTTGCCAGCTGCTTATCAGAAAACAGAGCAGTTAAGGGGTGGGAAGTGTTTGCCCGAATAGATTTGAGAAAATGATTTACATTTGCCTGCTTTACATTTTATTGTTTCCCCCTGCAGATATTAACGAGTGTGAAATTGGAGCCCATAATTGTGACCGGAATGCTATCTGTACGAACACAGCTGGAAGTTTCAAATGCAGTTGCAGCCCAGGTTGGCTTGGAGATGGTATCAAGTGTAAAGGTAAGTTAGAGGAACTCTGGTCAGGTGCTGTTGTTTTTAAACTTGGAAATATTTATATGTCAGTGTTGTAAGTAATCATTTGGGCATCCTTTGGCTTCGTTAGCTCTGAAAGTTGACTTTGTAGTTATAAAATCCAACTCTCTGTGCCAGTGCAGAGATTCAACCCCTTGCAGATGTTTTTTCTAACTGCTCCTTAAAAACTTGGAGAGAAGGAAAGTTTGCTGCTTTCCTAAGGCCTCTTCTGCTGTTGCCCAGATGATTTTGAAATAAGCATTCCCTCTCCACCGCTTCAAATAATTAGCTTAAAATTACATTTGTTTCTCTTCCTGGGAGTATAAACAATTGCTGTCAGTCTTTATTCTGGCATTTTTATAATAATCTGCAAAGTAGTACAGTGTACCTCAGCAGCTATTTCTTCACCTACCAAAACTTGGCTTATTTTTAAGTATGTTGCACTTAAATTCTTGGTATGCCAATTTTAACATCTGCATCTGGCACAACGACATGTTTTGGTGATTAATTGCCTGGTATAGCAATTGGTAGTTTTCATCTTAAGTACTTATCTGAATTTACTTAGACCTTGGAATGTTATGTAAATCTGCAGATAGAGTATATGGAGGTCTACTTTAAAAAAAAAATAACTGGGAATTTTGTCCCACGTATTGTTGTGCCATTGGTTTTTTCATAGACCTTCTGCTGCTGCTTCTGCCCTTTCAGCTTGCAATGAAAAATATTTGTGTTTTTATTAATGCCATTTTTGTTCCCCTCAGACCTAGATGAATGCTCCAATGGGACACACATGTGCAGCCCCCATGCGGATTGCAAAAATACCATGGGGTCGTACCGTTGCCTGTGTAAAGAAGGGTACTCTGGGGATGGATTCACATGTACAGGTGAGCTTTCTCTTGGGGGTTGGGAACCCTCCCATACCTCTGATGGTGACATTTATGGAGTCCCCTTCCTCCACTGCCCAGTGTTTGACAATATAAAATGGTTCCTCAGGAACACATACCTGGCCATCTTACCCATTTGAATGAATATGTGGCTGTTGTTAGAAACAATTGAATGGGTCCTGTGTAAGAAGGTCAGACAGATCTATTTCTGTTCTGTTGCAGTTGTTTCCACGGGTTCATTCATAATTTTATTCCATCTCATCTCCACATTAATCTACATTTTTTATTTTAAAAAATGTGCAAAGAGTATGATTCAGTCTATTTTTGACCCATGTGAATATCACATGCGTTTTTTAAAGTGCAGATGGGAATTCATATTTAAGTACGTACTTGAACAATCTTTTATCACAAAATACGTATTTTATCTCAGTGTATGTATTTAAACCTAGAACAATACCTCCCCCCCCAATAACAATATAGTAGTCAAAACTATGCATTTTTCATGCTTTGTGGTTGTTGTTTTTGTTTAGCTAATAACTCTGTTGCAAACTTAGGAGAAATATATATATGACACACACACACACACACACACACACACACATTCCACAGAGCTATGGCCCTACCCCTTTAAGTCTTCCAAAGCAGAAAAAAACCCTTCTCTCCCTTTCCATTTGACAAACACTCATTATGTCCATACTTTAGTTTCTGTTGTAGAATTTCAGGCCTTGGGCAATAGTTGCTCCTTGGTATAAATAAAAGAAAGTGCTCACTCAGCTGTGACTTCTTTTTCTTTTCAGATATTGATGAATGCGCAGAAAACTTGAACCTTTGTGAAAACGGCCAGTGCCTCAATGCTCCAGGAGGTTATCGCTGTGAATGTGATATGGGGTTTCTACCTACCCCAGATGGGAAAGCCTGCACAGGTAATTCAGTGCCGTATATAAACAGTACTTACCTGAATTTGGCAAGCCAATGTAATTAGGCAATCATCGCAGGTCTCCTGAATTTTTATCTTACAATTCGAAAGAAATTTAAAGGCACATCGCGATTGGGATCAAAAGGAAGTGCCCCCTTGGGAGTTTCAGTAGAATGTGTCCCATCTTAGTATATATTTATGAAATATCAAATGGTTTATAAAGATATTTAGATAAAATTGTAAGAAGCTTAAGTTGGTTATGAATGATGATCTCACCATCACAAGTGCATCAACAGCTCATAGCAATGCTAAACCTCTGTGAATAGTATCCTGTAACAACAAGCATTGCAATCAATCGTGAATCCTAGTTGGGATTATGCAGATGATGAAATGAAGTTTTGCATATAGGAGCTAGATTCGTTGTTGTTGTTGTTTATTAATTTATTTACTGCTTAATGTCAAAACAGGCATGCAAGTGGTTTGCAAGTATTAAAAACAATTATACATAAACAATCCATAGTTCTTAGTGGCACTAAGGTCTATGGGACAAAGTGAACAAGTTGTAATCAGCAAGACTGATGCAGGGAGCAAACTCTGCTATTGCCCTAGAAACTGGCATCAGCAGGGTCAAGAAACAGGGTTAGCTTCTCACCATAGTTTTGAGTACACATCTTTACTCTCTCCCAGATTACTGAACAATCTTCATGAATTTCTCAGGGAGAAAGCTGAGCATACTTTACTTAGGGACACTGTTAGGTGTCCCTAGTCTGCCTTTCTATAACTAAACTGATGGACTTGTCTCCCCAAGAGATATCTCATGGCTAGTGAGCACAGTGTCTCCGAGACTCATCCCATAAGGGGAGAGACTACACTGAACTATCAGAGGACAAATGTTTCCTACTGCCTCACCCCACTGTCTGGGTCCCTTGTAAGGTGGAGCTGCCCCCTAAATATTTACTCCTGCTCTCTCTTGACATTTTTATGGGGAGTGCCCTTTGAGTCTTTTTTTTTTTTTTTTACTTTTGAAGAACATGCAGGTGTTTTCCTAACCCACTTTTGTATTTTGCTTTTTGAATTGTGTTCATTACTTAAAGCTGAAAGTTGCGTTCTTGCTTATATCAAAATAATTAAGGCATTTCCTGTCTCTTTTCCCCTTCCTTCAAGATATCGATGAATGTGCCCTTCCCAACATATGTGTCTTTGGGACTTGCCAAAACCTGCCTGGCTTGTTCCAGTGCCACTGTGAGACAGGATATGAATTGGACCGAAGCGGTGGGAACTGCACAGGTAAGTATGTGACTTGGCCAATCTAGTTGTTAGCATTGCTCGGCTGATTCATTAAAGAGGTAGTCTCGGGTTAGGCCTCCTCACTTAACTGCTCATGTAAACAAGTTTTCCCAGAAATATGTCCAGATTAATTTATCTTCAGCGGCAAAGACATCCTGGTGCTATGAGTTTAATCTTACAAAGGATGGCCACATTCAGTCATACCACCCGCCAAATATATTACTGTTTCTGCTGGATTGGGAAAATGAAATAAGTTTGGAGGTGGGCATTTCCACATGTTATGCTTCAGCTGTGTTCACACCATACTTTTGAAGCGCTCTCCTCCCAATAATCCTGGGAACTGTAGTTTGCCCTTCACAAAGCTACAATTCCCAGCATGCTTAAAGAAAACTACAGTCCCCAGGATTCTTTGGGGGTGGGTGCGAATGTGCTTTAAATGTATGGTGTATATGCAGCCTTACAGTCTTAAATCAAGGTAATCTGACAGGCAGTTTTCTTTGTTGTTGTTGTTGTGGGTAGATGCAAAGCATTTTATATTTACTTGCTAAAACAGGTGTGGGGGAACATGTGACTTTGCAGATGTCTTTGGACTACAGCTCCTCTCAGTCACAGCCAGCGTGGCCAATGCTCAGGGATGATGGATATGTAGTCAAAACAACACCTGCAAGGTCTCTACTCTCAAACGACAGCGGGCACGCAGCAAACATGATTCCAGCCACGCCAAAATTCCATGTACAACTTTCGGGATTGGGGCCGTCGTGCCTGATTTTGCAGAATTGCATTTTCTTTTTGTTCTTTAAACAAGCAAACCAAAAAAACAACAAAAAACCCCCACAACATGCATAGGAAATATGAAGAATATTTAATTTGCACCCAAAAAAATGCTTACTAAATTGGCTGGCAAGGAAGAGAATAACACATGATGGGAACAAGGATATTAATTCAAAGTGACGTTTGGATCGCAGAATGGCTATAGGATGTGTGCATTCAATAGAACACTGAAATCCGTTAAGGCTTAAATGGGATTGCCTTGTATTTTTCTCTTAGGCTTAGTAGACAAAACATAGAAATGGGCATACCTGGTTTTCTTGCGCTGCTGCTGTTTGTATGATTTGTTTGGAGTCTTTGGGTGTTTGCTCACTCCTAGGTTCTTCTTGGATTTTTCCTGTCCAGATATCAACGAGTGTGCAGACCCCACAACTTGCATCAGCGGCACTTGCCTCAATATTCCTGGCAGTTATACCTGTGAGTGCCCCCCAGATTTCGAACTGAACCCCACTCGTGTTGGATGTGTTGGTAAATATCATTTCTTTTTGGTCTTCCTAAGTCAACATATGTAGCTCTTCTGAAGTGTTTTACTCATGGTTTGCGTCACATAGGATGCATAGAAAGCTGAGCCAGACCATTGTTCCATCAAGCTAAGTGTTGTCTACACTGACGGGCAGCAGCTCTCCTAGGTTTTAGACAAAAAAAAAAACACTTTCCCATCCTACCTGGAGATGCCAGGGATTGAACCTGAGTATTTCTGCATTCTTGCAAATTAAGTGAAACTAGGCTTAAGTGAAGCAACTCTCTACAGTTAAATATAATCAAGGCATGGAATGGTAAACTGGGATGGATATTTTTGAGGTGTTGATGGTAGAACTACTGAACCGTATTGGCTATTGAGGTAAAAAAGAAAGATATGGAAATTTGACACATCAGGAATGATAACCAGGAGCACACAATGCAGCTTGGCTTATTTAGGGGAAAGGCACTACAATACTTGAAACATCTTCTTTTGCCCATTAGATACACGCTCTGGCTTCTGTTACTTGGAAATTAAACCTCGAGGAGATAATGGAGATACAGCTTGCAGCAATGAAATCGGTGTTGGAGTTTCCAAGGCCTCTTGCTGCTGTTCCCTTGGTAAAGCTTGGGGGATTCCCTGTGAGCAGTGCCCAGCTGTGAACTCAAGTAAGTGAGGCAGAGCAGTACAAGACGGTGACTAATTTGTGTCTTGGTCCATTTGCTCCCTTTGAGCAAAAGTTAATCCAAGTAGGATCACCCACAGGGCACAGTCATGTGCTAAATTGCCGGGAGACTGCGCTATAGTGTAGAAAGCCACAGGCTTTGAACTTGTGTCACACACCCGGAGCTAAATAATTCAAATCTTGTTTTCGAAAAAATGAAGCTCAAGTTGCTTTGGGTGCAAATGAAGTCTGAATCAAACCCCGTATACTTTTCAGGAGAAAAGTTACGTATACAGTAGACTACTTTATTGCAGTGTTAAGTTCATCCTGGGAACCTCCAACCTGATCTCTGGTTGGAAGAAGATTACAGAAGAAAAATAAGAGTGCAAACCAGACTCCTTGTTCCTGCTAGTGGGGCTTTGCTGAGCTGAATGACCACTGCTGTATCCACAGCCTTCTGCTCATGGCGACTGGGCAGAAAAATGGAGGGGGCAGCCCAATGTAAGGAGAGTTAGAGTGATAAATTTTGTAGCAGAGCTTTGACTATTGCAGGCTCATGAAATTTATTTCCCTTTTCAGGTGACTACAAGCTGCTGTGTCCTGGAGGAGAGGGATTCCGACCAAATCCTATTACAGTTATTTTGGAGGGTAATGCATATTTGTGGTGCCTCTCTTCTAATCATCATGTTATAACAAATTATTATTTCATGAGCTTCGTTTGTTCGCAGTCTTCTTTAACAAGATACTGTTGGCATTTTCATTTGGATAGATATTGATGAGTGTCAAGAACTACCTGGGCTTTGCCAAGGAGGAAAATGCATAAATTCATTTGGCAGCTTCCAGTGTCAGTGTCCAACTGGCTACTATTTGAATGAAGACACTCGAGTCTGTGAGGGTAAGTAAGCCTCAGGTTTATTCAGTATTGCTTTTAATTCTGTGCGGGGGGGGGGGGGGGTTCATCAAACCACATGGTCTCTTTCTACAGGTGTAGAAAGTTACAATTAAAAAAAAAATTCATACACACACACACACATTGGTTTTTACATATATTTTCCAAACAGAACAAATCATCTCATCTCATCTTATACATCATTTTGGCTATTTTAGCCTAAGACTTCCATCAACCACATCTTACGATTTTCAAACCTCCTCTCTTAATCTTACATTTGTTATCAGAACTATTACTTTTAATAATCAGTAACTTAAAATCCATTTTCATAAGTCTTTTCTGCAATATTTCATATAGTTCTCCTTACAAAACTTCTTGTAATCCTACAAGCATAATCAATTGATTACAATTGTCTTTCTTCTTCTCCTCCTCCTCCTTTCAAATAACTCGCATATTTACTTCAATCTTTCAAGAATTTCTGGTCCCGCTGGTTTCGAATTCTCCATTGCCTTATCCAATTCTGCATATTCCATTTCGTCTGCCATTCCTCTTTTGTCAGTAGTTCTTCCTGCTTCTGTTTCTGTCCCAATAGAAAGTTACAAATAACTGAAGGTTATGTGCATAATTACTTATCTTCCCAAGCTCATTGGAACAGGTAGGGTAGAAAGCATGGAAACCAATGGTAGGCACAGCCAGAACCAATGGCAGGCAGAGCCAATTCTAGTGTTTCCCCCATCCTTTTCCATGATGAGTTCTGCAAAGACAACACAGGAGGAAGCTAACTAAGAGACCTTGCAATGTGTAATATGTGGGGCTCCTCTGAAGATGGTTCAGAAACTTCAGCTGCTGCAGAATTCAGTGACCAGGTTGCTTGCCAAGGCAAGATGGTTCGAGCATATAATATCAATCCTGGCCCAACTTCACTGCCTGCCAATTAGTTTATGAGCCCAGCGCAAAAGGCTACTTCTGACTATAAAGCTTTACTTTTGACTATAAAGCCTCAGGACAGCAATAGCTCAAGGACAGCCTCTCCCTGTATGAACCAACCTGGACCCTGCAGTCACCATCCGAGGCCCTTCTTTGTGATCCCCCTCCATGAGAAGTCCAGAGGGTGGCAACACAAGATTGGGCCTTTTCTGTGGTGGCTCCCCGCTTCTGGAATGCTCTCCTCTGGGAGGCTTGCCTAGCACCATCATTGTATATCTTTAGGCACTAGGCAAAAAAAAAAATTCTTTATAACCAGGCCTTTGGCCTTTAACTATCTGTGGTCTTTTAGAAGTGGGTGGGATGTTTTTAATGTATTTCTCTTTTCCACTTGGTTTTAATGTATCTTATGTGGGGAGGGGGGAGGGGTGACTGTCTGTTTGGTTATAAGTTGCTTTGGGTTGACCTGGGCAAGATATATTGTAGTTAAGCACTATATACATTGTTTTAATCAATCAATCAATCAAATATATAAAAAGACCTATTATACTTATTTTATTCAGGGTTAACAAAAGTGCGCCCCAAAGGTGCAATAATGAATTGGGTGGAAGCATCTGTTGAGCTTTTCCTCTTCATTTAATAACTACTTTCAACCCATATCTATCTAGGATTGGACAAGCTGTTTTAATGCAGCATAAAAAAAACTTTCCCTAGTTGATATTAACTTCCCATATTTGTTTGTTTTGCAGATATTGATGAATGTAAGAATGATGGCATCTGTGGACCTGGAACTTGCTACAACACCGTAGGAAACTACACTTGCATTTGTCCTCCTGACTACTTGCAAGTAAATGGCGGGAATAATTGTATGGGTGAGTTTATTTATTTCAGCGTTTTCTAACCCACCTTTCCACAATGAAATGAACCACTCAGGGTGGCATACATCCAAACACAAAATCACAACAATGGCAACTCAAGCACAATGGAAAACAACAACGTAGCAACATAATAAGCTCATAATAAGCTAAATATGGTTGTGGGAGAAAATAAAATATTTTTTTTAGAGAACTTAACTTGAGCAAAGGTAGCATATGCAAAACAAAAGCCTAGCCTTGTTTCTTCATGTTCATTAGCAAAACTGATAACTATATTTGCAATAAGACTTTTAACACAATTAGAGAGCATGGCTACATGTAAGAGTTTCCTTCTCATCATTAATGGAAAGTCACACTTGTTGAAAAAGTTTGTGACTGGCTAGAATGCTTTTAACAAAGGAAGGCAAAATCAAATCCCGAATTGTGCTCTGGCAATGTCAGCAGCAAACTTCCCATAGTGTTCAGTGGGCGCAATGTCAGGAAATTTGATATGTAGTGATAAAGACTGATGTGACTATGTAAATGGTGGCAGTTCCGGGTATGGAACTGGTTCAGTAATGTGGGCTGCACTGCGTGCTATGCTAAACCAAAAAGCCTGTCTTAATCCAGCATTTGCAGCTGCAATCTGCTTTGCTCCACCGTTTGTGTGAGTGGCTGAACAAGCCAGGATCTTGCACTTAATCATAGCTTCCTGTTACACGCTTACCCGGAAACAGTAGTTAATGGCTTCCAAACAAGCCAAAATATGATGATGTTTAAATTTGGCTTAATATTCTGCTTTGTTTGGAAGCCAATAACTTGCTTTCCAGTCTCTCATGAAACAAGAAGTTATAATCCTGGTTTGAAGCAATAATAGCAAAGAGTAACTCTGAGCATATGCAGAATGCGTTTTCTTCACCCAAGCATCAGCCTCAAGTGGGATGGGGTGGGGGGGAAGTCTTCAAAGTTGGAGACTTCCAGAAAGGGTTAATCACCTTTTGTTTTGTAACTTTAGTACCTAAGTAACTAAGGCGAAAGAAAGAAAGAAAACATCAGAGGCTTTGTAGATTTGGTACTCTGCTTAAGGGATGCTTCCTCTTATATTACTGAGAGGGTTGCCAGATTAATAATGACTTCAGTCCAGATGAGGACAAGTTTTGTTCTGGCTTCCTGAGAAACAATTTTTTTTAAAAAAAATGTTTGTTTGTTTGTTTGTTTGTTTGTTTGTTTTAATGAGTTGTATGTTTTATTTTTGTACTGAATTTTATTGGTATATGGCTTTAATAAACCATATATTAAAGATTGTGCAGAGGCTGTGCAGTCTGCATTTTGAACAGTTTTGTAGAGGCTGCAATGCATTGAACTCAGCAGCCTTGTAGATGCATCATTTCAGGGTTTACCTTCAGTTGAACACATCTCAGATCAGTCCCGTTCCTCTGCTGAATTGTTGCTGAGGTTCCAAACTCAAATGAACTCAAAATGTCTTTAAGTACAACTAAGCCAAAGACATATGGGGCATTGTCTTCCAGAATTTCACCAGAAGGATATGAAATCACAGATTTAGCAAGGTTTTAAGCAAGAACCCATGACTAGCTGAGGTTAGCATGTGCTCTGCTGCCAAAGCTTTTGATGAGTGGAGTGCTGGGTTTTATAGTTATGAAACCAAGCGGCATTTGTGGGATTTTGGACGATACTGAAAGATGTTTATCCATAGATGATGATGCAATTTCACTATAGCTGTCAGCTATGTAACATAACAACACTGGATTTCAAGAAACCCTTCCAGAAAAAAAGGCACGAGTAGTTTACTACTAAAACATGGGAGTAGTATATTTTATATTTTAAGGCAGGGGCAACTAAAAAGGCTTTGGTACCTTAAAACTGAAAAATGGGAAATCAAACCGGTTCCCCTCCTCCCAAATTAACATGCTTCAAAATCCACTGGGAAGTTGTCCTGTGCAAATTTCTAAGCTAGTGTCATATGGTTGTTAAACCAGGACCTGAGAGACATCCCCACTGGGTGCCAGGAGCGGGTCACCGATAAATCACACAGAGTATATAAACTCTTTATTAGAAGAAACAAGGTCTGCTCAGGAGTGCCAGGCCTAATGTGCACAGCAACTCTACTCTGTAGATCTTGGCCCTATGAGGCAGTTGTGGAGACAGAAGGTCCCCGCCTTCCCACAGCTGCCAAAGTCTCCTCCTCCCCTGAGTCCTTCCCAAGCAATCTGAGACTCCTCCAACTCCCTTGTCTTTGCTCCTCTCTCTTCATATCTCTTCTGTATCTGGGAGACCAGAGGGGAGGGGAGCTTGTCGCAGCAGGAGGGGGAGACACCAGCCTGACTCATCTCTGCCTCTTGGCCTTTCCCCTCTCCTGCTATCACTTCTGCTTCTGGACTCCTCTCTGCCACAGACTCTCTCTCTGCTCACTAGGCCCTGTTGCCTCTTCAGCCTCTGACACCTCCTCCCTCCAGGATTCTCCCTCCTCTCCCTCTGACCACTCATCGTCATCCCATCAGCAAACCCTGAGCTCTTAGCCTTTGTCCCTTGTGGGTTCCCCAGCTAGTTCCTCCCACAAATCCTATGCGTCCAACCGGTCCAATACACTGGGTGACCTTAGGTCAGTCACTGCCTCTCAGCCTAACCTAACTCATTTTTCTACATTGCAGATATGAGGAGGAGTCTGTGCTACAGGAACTATTATGCTGACAACCAGACCTGTGATGGAGAGCTGCTCTTTAACATGACCAAAAAAATGTGTTGCTGTTCCTACAACATTGGACGAGCCTGGAACCGACCTTGTGAACAATGCCCCCTCCCAAGCACTGGTTTGTATTTCTGCTGGAGAGAAATATCAAAGCTGTTTAGCAGAATCTTTTATACATCTCAACACCGTGCCTGAAAGCTGTTTTGGCTGCTACGTGGGCACATGCACAAATGTTATGGCAAAGTCACCAATCCTGTGCTAATGTTGGGTTTAGTATGCAACATAACCTGCTTTTCCTTATGTAGCCAAGGTAGATGAAACTCCCATGGGTGCAGAGACAGGATTAGTAGACGATTGTCCAAGCTGTGATTTGATCAGAAATCCAGTTCTCAACCACCTGTTGTGTGTAGGCTCTCCTGTGGCCAAACTTCCTCCATAGAGCATCACTTTCTCTTGCCATAGAGTCTTTGGAACTCTGCATTCATTCTCCCTTTTCTCCAAGAGTATCAGGGAGGTGGTATCAAAGTAGATATTATTTTATTATTTATTTTGACAATTTTTATACTGCTGTATTACAGTTGTCTATAAGTGGTCTACAAATAATAATAACAACAACAACAACAACGTTACAAACCCCCCCCCCCCAGTTATTACAACACTCATGGATTTATTTATCTATCTTAATTTAGGAGAATATTTCCTAGCTGCATTCACACATATAACCATGTTTTCTGTTAAGTGATAACCATAAATGTTAAACAAACCTAGCATCTCCGATTTGACGCTGGGTTTATTTTGTCATGTCTTTGTTGTTTACATTGATCTGTCTAGTTTAATTTTAAACATACATCCACAGATTTGTATACACATGATACCAGGTTAGTGTATACTTCATGTAAGGATGTTGGTGAGTTTGGGATGAAGATTTAGAAAACCTGGCCTTTAAGAGGCATAGATCAAAAATTTAGGGTAGGTTGTTTGATTATTTGTGTGTTCTGAATCTTTTTACAGTATTCACATAGTTCCCAGAGCAGGTTACCTCATCATCATCATCAATAATTAATACAGTAAAATGACTGCATTCTCTTGAAGTTTGAATCAATCATCTTACTTTGTGACTTCAGGGAAATGTAATTATTCGGTGTGGGACTTTTCCTACACTTTTATTTCATTTTTTAGATGAATTTGCAACTCTCTGTGGAAGTCAAAGGCCCGGTTTCGTCATAGACATTTTTACAGGATTACCAGTTGGTGAGTTAAAATTCTATTGAGATTTACTTTTCATTTCATATGGTATGTATTAGGGGAAAGGGAGGTGTTTGTTTTAATGATTTGCCTTTTCCCGGGAAATAGTGAAGACTAAACAGTGTGGTAGAACTCTACCTCCATGCTTTAGTATGTCAGACTATGCCACCCTTCTTCCTGGGTCCTCTTAGCCTGCAGCTGTGGTGACTGCTACTTGGGATGAAGGTAACATAAAGGTTTGAGGACACTGTAGTTTGGCTTAGTTTGTAGACCATAGGTACTGAAGGGTGGCAAGCTTCTGGGACAAGCGCCAATCGGCAATGGGTTTCAAAGGGAGTCTTTTTGCTAAAGCAGATTTTTATCTGACCTTTCACATCAGTTCCTCTGGGTGTTGAATTTAAGTGGTGGGAGACGGGATCCTTTTTGTTTGTGTACACTTTAAGAGAGAGCAGGGAAAGGATTCAATATGAATGTTTTTTCACACACTATAAGCCTGTAGGTGTTTCATAGCCAAGGTTTGAAAAACTCAAACTCAAAGGGGGGGAAAATAAGGAATTCATAGAGAAGGAGCCAAGTATTCTTAGACGGAATTCCCTTCTTCCTTTTCTTGTTTTCATTCGCATGAAGAGCAAACTGGAGCGTTTTGTGGTGCAAAATGCAGGATTGTACAATATGCCCCAGGAACAGAGGTTAAAAGGAAGTCTTTTTTTGTTTTTCTTAATTGGGCCAACTTCCGCTTCAAACGTCCCAATCTTTATTCCTTTGTTAATACAGATATTGATGAGTGCCGCGAGATCCCTGGTGTGTGTGAAAATGGAGTCTGCATAAACCTGATCGGCAGTTTCCGGTGCGAATGCCCAGGGGGCTTCTTCTACAATGAAAAGTTACTGATCTGTGAAGGTGAGGGGCTTCCTGTCAGTGGTGTAGATACGGTGGTAGAGTGGCATGCTGAATGTGCGTGCTGGCACATGTAAGGGGATAGGTTCGTGGGCAAAGTGAGGCTGCATCAGGTCTTGCTGCCTTCTTGTGCTTGCCAGGATTATTCTGACAGCCAGAAAACATGTTATGTTCAGATAAGAGGTATTTTGCATTTGTCATAATCCCTCTTGGTGCTGATATGTGCAGTTACATGTGCTGTAGCCACAAAGTATAGGACGATAAAGTGTGAGCAGAGGCCCAGTGCTTCTTCCCCATACACATTCAGAGAATAGCACTGTATGAAGAAGAGACTGCAGACAAAGGCCACGGTCATTTCAGTACCTTTTCTTAACTCTCTTCATCAGTCTATACCTGAGTGCTGATTCTTCTTCCTTCTCATAATTATTCTTTGTTTATGGTAACAAATTTTAAAACAAAGCCTATTAACTTCTAATTTGGTCACCTTATTACAGGTCTGCAGTCATTGTTTGATTAGCATCCTTGCAATTGACTAATATGCCCTTCTTCACAGAAACCAGATTTCAAGTTCAAGCTCAGTGTGTGAGAGTTCAGCTATTTTAAATGGTCATGCCTCCTCCATCTGTGGTAATAAACTGAGGAGTTTTACTAAAATCCATCACTGTGGGCCAGTCTTTCAGATGGAAAAGTACTGTTCAGTCATATGCTGTGCTTCCAGTCAGCAGGAAAGAAAACTAGGTCAAATAAAAGTAATGCTAATTAGGAACTCACAATGAGCTGTGAACTAAAAAATTTAAAACCAGGAATATGTATTCCAAAAAGTTACACTTCTGAATTAAAATAATTGAGACGAATTTAGCATAATAAGTTTGTTAAAATGGATTTGTGCATTTTAAATAATTGCATAATAGACTTGCAAATTATTTAATCAGACAAAGTTGTTTTGCGGTATTTAGCTCATTAGTTTTCACGCCAAGCCGAGTGGTTTACAGCTGCCTTCTCCAACAAGGTACTCCCTAGTCAAAACAAAATAAAAAATAAAAATAATTCCTTCCAGTAGCACCTTAGAGACCAACTAAGTTTGTTCTTGGTATGAGCTTTCGTGTGCATGCACACTTCTTCAGATACACAGGTGTGCATGCACACGAAAGCTCATACCAAGAACAAACTTAGTTGGTCTCTAAGGTGCTACTGGAAGGAATTCTTTTATTTTTTATTTTGTTTTGTCTATGGCAGACCAACACGGCTACCTACCTGTAAAAGGTACTCCCTAGACGCTTTGGATTTCAACTCCCATTATCCCTCATTGGCCATGCTGACCAATGTAGGTGTAGCCCAGATCATCTGGAGGACCCCAGATTAGGGGAAGCTGATTTACAGAGAGGGCAGTCGAGGAAGAGATGGAGTTGACCCTAGGTGACTTGAGCACCTATTACTTTTTATATTAAGAAGCATGAGTGTCAAATGTTTGTGGAGCTCACACATTTCATCACGGATAGCAGTCTTAGGCACAGCATTTACCTGTGCTGTCTTGCAGTTGTTGCTCCCTGGATGACATATGATGACCTAACCTCTGAAGCCACCAAAGGCTGAGAGTCCCTGAAGACACTGAACAGCATTGCAGCTTTCTACTAGGTGATTTGTCAGTGGCAGAATGTGGCAGCTGAGGTTCAGGCTAGGCCTCCCTAGCCCACATTTCTAGAGGAAAAACTCCCAGAGATGCCAAATGAGGCAGGGCTCAGGGTACCACTTGGTTCTGAGGTCCCAATATTTCCAGTACTTCCCTTGGTCCCTACGGTACTATTGAGCACCCATCTTTATTTCAAGATAAACAAGAAAACATGGGTCTTTTCCAGTCTCTACTCTCAAATACAGATTTTCTACTGCCTTAGAACCAACAAGCTAAACACGAGCAACCTCAAAACAAAACACTTTATATGCTTGGCAGGGAGCAGCATCCAATCCTGACTCTCTGCTGAGTCTCCCATATGATAGATAATGTTTCCAAACTTGTTAGTCAAACAGCTTGCATTTTTAGGTGTATACCTACAGGTTTTTAGAAGTGCAATGTGTAATGTCAGTGATAGTCCTTAGATTTATTAAGGTTTAATGGCATAACCTCCATGAGCTTGCGAGTTCACAAACTGAATCCTGGGAGCCCTGCATCCCAAAACATTGCTGCCTGCCTTCAACCTGTGTGTGGAACCAAGACCCAATCTGCTGACCTTTCATTGGGAATGGAAAATTGCCATTCAAGTAGGTACAATCGTACTTCCTAAGATTTTGTTTGTTCTTTCCAACAGATATTGATGAATGCCAAAATGGGCATGTGTGTCAACAAAATGCAGATTGCATCAACACACCAGGTAGTTACCGCTGTGATTGCAAACCTGGTTATCGGTTCACACCAGTCGGCCGGTGTGTTGGTAAGTACTTTCAACCAGTGTACCTTACTGCAAAATTCATGGTGAAACTGATTGATTTTTATTGTTAATATTAAATGTATTTTTCTTTGCCAAGGCAACTTAAAGGGACTTATAAAAGTTGCCTTTTTGCAAAGACTTGTACTAATAGCACGTGCTGGGGGAGACTCTTGAGAGTCCCATGGACTGCAAGAAGATCAAACCTATCCATTCTGAAGGAAATCAGCCCTGAGTGTTCACTGGAAGGACAGATCCTGAAGCTGAGGCTCCAATACTTTGGCCACCTCACGAGAAGAAAAGACTCCCTGAAAAAGACCCTGATGTTGGGAAACATTGAGGACATAAGGAGAAGGGGACGACAGAGGACTAGATGGTTGGGCAGTTTTCTCGAAGCTACCAACATGAGTCTGACCAAACTGCGGGAGGTAGTGGAAGACAGGAGTGCCTAGCATGCTCTGGTCCATGGGGTCACGAAGAGTCGGATATGACTAAACGAATAAACAACAACAAAGAGTACCAGAATATCTTCTGGTATTTTGACCACAAGTGGACAGTTTTTTCTCTCTCATGAAGATGCCGGAGAAACTTTTTTTTTTTAATTGTGTGTTTTCTGGAAACCTCAAGAACAACCTAGCCGTTACAGTTGCTATTTCTTTTGCTAAGTGTACTATAAGCATGTTTAGTGCAAGCAGTTTTAGGGACTTTTGTACAAGTGCTTTGATCCTGCACATTTGAAGGCTTAGTTTAATTTATTAAATTTATTTATGGCTTCAGAAAACAGAAAGGCGTCTCAGAGCAAATTTACAAGAAAAGTAATACTGTTGTTGTTCAGTCGTTCAGTTGTGTCCAACCCTTTGTGACCCCATGGACCTGAGCACGCGAGGCACACCTATCTTTCACTGCCTCCCGTAGTTTGGCCAAACTCATGCTAGTCACTTCAAGAACACTGTCCAACCATCTCATCCTCTGTCGTCCCCTTCTCCTTGTGCCCTCCATCTTTCCCAACATCAGGGTCTTTTCTAGGGAGTCTTCTCTTCTCATGAGGTGGCCCAAAGTATTGGAGCCTCAGCTTCAGGATCTGTCCTTCCAGTGAGCACGCAGGGCTGATTTCTTTAAGGATGGATAAGTTTGATATTTTTGCAGTCCATGGGACTCTCAAGAGTCTCCTCCAGCACCATAATTCAAAAGCATCAGTTCTTCGGCAATCAGCCTTCTTGATGGTCCAGCTCTCACTTCCATACATCACTAGTGGGAAAACCATAGCTTTAACTATACGGACCTTTGTCGGCAAGGTGATGTCTCTGCTTTTTAAGATGCTGTCTAGGTTTGTCATTGCTTTCCTCCCAAGAAGTAGGTGTCTTTTAATTTCGTGACTGCTGTCACCACGTGCAGTGATCATGGAGCCCAAGAAAGTAAAATCTTTCACTGCCTCCCACTGCCAATTTTGTAAAATACAAAATTGCATAATAAATGATCAATAAGAGGTGTACAAATGTGCTAGAAGCATTCATTCAAAATCACCAAAAACAAGGATAATCCACCCCATCCAAAAAAAGCAGGAACACCAAAAACAGCAGCTCAATGCCCACACCATTAATGCTTTTCAGATGCCTTGGAAAATAAAACAATTTTTGCCTGGTGCTGAAAGTATGACAGAGTTGGCACCAGGCAAGCTTTCTTGTGAAGGGAATTCCATAATTAGAGCGATGCCACAGAAAAGGTCTATTTTATTGTTGTATCCCTCCAAATATCTCCAAACACAGAGAAGGACCCCAAAGTCCAACAGACTGGCCACTTCTAATTCTTCTGCCCCATTTCTTTCTCAGGGCAACTAGGAATCTCCAAGGTTGCTGTCAGCCTCTTTTTTATCTCAAATGACAGCAACACAAAGTAGAATTAATGAAATTTCAATTATATGAGACGTTGGTGCTGCCCCCTCCCAACCCCAAATGAGTTGTATTGAATGTTAAACATACTCAGAGGAGACCCATTCAAATTAATGGCCATGACCAGCTTAGGTCTATCAATTTCAGTGGATCTATTTCAAGTAGAGCTCAGCTACACACAACCCTATGTGTACAAAGATCGGTGTACGTTTCTGAACAACACCGCCATTAGAAAGGACTTTAGCAGTATTTTCCTGGGATGTTTTTGTTCCACATAGTTGGGTTTTCGGAAGAGCACCTTTTCCTACAGTACATGTTTACATTGTTTTATAAGGCCTTTGTGGGGAAAGGGTGTAGACACAGAAATGAATTTTCACTTTGAGAATAAATGTCCTGTTTTGCTTGGGTACATGCAGTCACTTAGCGTGTGCTTAACCTAATTGTTCTTGAAAGGCCTTCACAGAAACAGAAACAGGAAAATCCAGGGCAGCTGCTGATACGAGCAACAATGCCCCAATGTATGTTGGCACAAATATTACTTCCCTGAATTTTGCTCTGGCTTTCATAGGAAGAGAAAATAAGATGTAATGTTAGCCAGTTGATAAGAGAGTCATTTTAAGTAACACACACTGGAAAAGGTATAATACGTTGTTTGTGGCTGCATAAATCCTTAACCTTCCAAATTCACACTTCTCTGAATTTTACAATCCTGTTCTCCAACCAAGTAATTTGTACAAAACTGCATATGCTACATAAAATGTGCACATATTAATAAAAATAATGTATACACAATACATTATATTAAGGGAAGTTGCGCGCCACAAATATATATATATATATATATATATATATATATATATATATATATATATATATATATATATGGCATATAAAATGTATATATATTAGGAGAAATTTACACTAAAATGTTGATGATTTTTTATAATGACTTTAAAAAAAAGAATTTGCAAACTGATGTGGAAATATGGACAACTGACAAGTTTGGGAAAATAAGAAACTGAGAAACCAAAATTGACAGATTCAGCCATCCACAGTAGCAAGTCCAAATCTTTCTCCTTTGAAGGAGGGTCTTGATTCCACATTTGGTTCTTTTATGTATCCAGTTAAAGGATCTCAGCTGAGAGAATTGGAAAAAGACCCATATTTGTCCACCAGAGTAGGAAATACTGAGCTAAATGGAGGAATAGGTAGGTTTAGTTTAGGGCAACTTCATATAGCTTTGTGGTTTCTAAGCAGTAATTTTCGAAACTTCTGTTATTTTCAGATCGCAATGAGTGTCTAGAGGTACCCAATATTTGTAGTCATGGAGAATGCCAAGACATAGAGGGAGGGTACATCTGCCGTTGCCACACTGGATTCAAAACCAACGGAGACCAAACTATGTGTATGGGTATGTATGAAACTACATTTTCACCTTTCTGAGTTATAAGAGGAAAGCTCTGTTTTGGGCCCTAATTAATCAAGGTAACAAGTTTCTCCATAGTTCTAGTTACAGAACTTCTTCAGTGTGTATCTGAAGAAGTATGCATGCACACGAAAGCTCATACCAATAACAAACTTAGTTGGTCTCTAAGGTGCTACTGGAAGGAATTCTTTTTATTAAGTTTCTCCATATCAGTTCATTACATTGCTGCAGTGCAGGGGCTGGACTAGATGACTCTCAGGGGCCCTTCCAACTCTGTGATGCTATGAGATGGCTGCACAGTATGTTGACTGCTAGCATAGGAAGTCTATTTTGGGGGGAACCCTGAATAGCTGAATAGCTCTGCTCCCCCCCCCCTTGTATTAACTTGTCTAGTGGGTGTTGGTGGCTTTGTGCTTCTTTAGAGTTATGATTGCCATAGCATTGCACTTTCTGATTTTCTCATTTTTGTTCACAGACATCAACGAATGCGAACGAGACCCATGTGGAAATGGCACGTGTATGAACACAGTTGGTTCTTTCAACTGCCGCTGTCATACAGGGTTCATCCTTTCTCACAATAATGACTGCATAGGTAAGGAAGCCCTCCAGTAATGCAGCCGACTGAGTCTCTTTGGGTTTTTGTGCATTGCAACCATAGTAGTCACTAGGCCACTTGAGAAGGGCGAGAAAGGCAGCAATCAACATTGATGGCATCATATTATGGTGCTCTTTTGGCCTTGTGAGCAGGCAGAAAAGACAGAGATGGAGCTTCTAAGCTGGAAATAACCCCCATCACATGCTGCCTCACTTACCTAGCACAGAACTGGGTGATAGACACTATTACACCAGCTGTGTGGGCTCCTGCATAGGATTACCTGCGTGTGTATAATTATGTATAATGAACTAGGAGCGCTACTAAATATCGTGATATAATACACCAGAAAATAGACAAGTACTTTAGTTCTTTAGTAGCAGGGGAGCATTTCCAATCCTTCGAGGATTGGCTCCCGCACGATAGGAGACAGAACAACTTAGCTTATTGTCTCCTCCCCTTGAGGGGTTCTGAACCTCCAGGCTGGTGCCACCTTAAGTCAAGGAAGCGGGTTCCTGCTGGAACTTTGCAGAGTTCACCTGCTTAGGCTTCTGGAACTGGAATTTATGGTAAGCCAGTTTTTATGCTAGTAGTTTCTAAGACAAAAAAATCATGCCATCCGCAGAGCAGCACTGAAACAAGCATAGGCAACGTTTGCTGTCCTCTGAATATGGTCATCCTTGTTCCGATTTGTGACATGTTTCCATCCACAACCGAGGATGAATTTGCAAGCCCTTCGAACTGGAATCAGGAATCCCTTTCTTGAGGGCCAGAGGCAGCATCTGGAGAGTCTGGTACTAGAGGGAGAATCCAGTCTCCTGGATGTTATACTGAAAATTATTTAGTTCCCTTGAGTGTGAATGAGTGAGCCAGAAACAGTGGATTATTGTGATCATGTGACACAGGAAGGGTCATGTGACACAGATTGGACTTCATTAACCAGCTCCCAAGGCTCTGACCTAGTTCCTTTCTCCTGCCTTGCTTTGCTCTTGCTTTTCTTGATCTTTTGTCTTAGTTGGAAATTGGCTCCCAGTTATTTTTCCCTAGCTCCTGTTTACATTTTTCTTCATCTCTTTTGTATTTCTCCTATTTGTCCATTTTTGTTTTTCTAAGATCCCTTTCTGAATCATTCCCTTTCGCCTTCTTCTGTCTCTGTTATTATTTCCCTGCCTGCTTGAGCTGCCAATAGGGTGAAAGGATTTGTACAAGGAGAAGCAGAAAGGGGTGGGGCAGTTCTAATGAACTCTCCTTTCATAATTCCTCTCTGGAGCACAATAACACTGACCAGTCCCTACTTTCTGAAAATCCCCACCCTGTCTGGGAGAATCCACATTGCTCCCCATCCATCCCAACAGCCAGCATTATAAGCAGCTGCCGTGGCATGGCCAAGAGAGACCCGGGACTATGGAGATTGCAAGAGGTCTCTCCCTTCCCATTGCAAGCTAACATTGGCTGCCTTTTGGGATCTCTTGTGGCTGGAATGGAACACAGCTTGTCAGTGCATGCACACTTGACTCCGCCTTTACATTTCAGTGCCTGCCATAATTTGCACTGCAGTCCTTCAGATGGATATGTAGAAAAACAGCAAGGGCTGGACATTAGACATAGGGGCCCTGTGGGAGCTTAATTCAGCAATAATGGCCATTTTGGAAGAGTCGAGGATTTTCTGTCAAAATATGGCATAGTCATTTGGGTGGTGGCGGCGGCGGCAATTGCATTTTGTAACCACCAAAAGGGTTTTTTTGTGTGTGCCTGCCCTCCCACACTGAATATACCTGGCACCTGGGGGTTAGGCTCTCTGCTTTTTATTTGATTAAGACTGCAAGAAGAGAGGTGCCTTTTCCCATTTCATTTAAGGACCTGCCAAAATCTGAATGGGTGTTCCCTCTTCAAGTAAATAAGACTATTGGACAGCTCAAAGGTTCTATGCTACCTTGAAAACTGATGGATTGGCTTAAAGTGCTTTTAGTTGCTGCCGCAGTGTTACCTAATGCCGAAGCCCTTTTCACCAGTCCTGGCATTCATTTCTGCCTGCCTTCGGAGGAAATTTATGTTTCCCCCTTTACTCAGGTTTTCTATTTCTGTATGCTTGCTTCATGCTCTGGGACCAACTCTGTTATGGGCAGAAGTTGGGCAGAGGCTAGCCTGGATGGTGGGGGCTAATAGCTACTCATTCTCCCTGTCTTATTTCTGCACATTCCCCAGAAAGAACATTTACAGTAAGTAACCAAAGTTGAGTTGAGTTTATTTAATATTTGTATTCTGCTTTTCCAGCAACAAATGTTGAGCTCAAAGCAGCTCATAAAAGCATCACTGAGCGTTAAAAAAAAAACTTGAACATTGTAATGACTGTAGTAGCAAACCGAATAGCATATAAAGCAAACGACAACAGATTCATCAAAGCAATAATACAATTCAATAAATTAGTAGAAAATTCTGTTCTTTTCCCTCCTCTTTTTTTTGTTTCTCTCCCCTAACTCTTGCCTTTCTTATCTTTTTCTCCTTTTAGATATTGATGAATGTGCCACTGGAAATGGAAATCTGTGCAGAAATGGCAAATGTGTCAACAATGTGGGGTCTTTCCAGTGCATCTGCAATGAAGGTTATGAGATGCCTCGAGAAGGAAGGATCTGTATTGGTATGTCATGAATGTAACAGCAGTATTTGAGTGCCATGTTTTGTTCTATATGGTAGGAGTTATCTGGCAACGTTTCTATATGTGGAAGACATACAGATTGGATTTTCTGCTGAGATCACAGGTCTTTATAGAAACCAGTACACTGTAGAATGCAGTTGATTATCTTCTTGACATTATTAGGCACATATGTATTATTTGTTAAACTTGCACACTAGGGCATTAGGGAATTTGGTCATAACGAAATACAGTGGTACCTTGATTTTCAAACTTAATCCATTCCGGAAGTCCGTTCCAAAACCAAAGCATTCCAAAACTAAGGTGCACTTTTCCATAGAAAGTAATGCAAAATGGATTAATCTGTTCCAGACTTTTGAAATACAACCCCTTAAACAGCAATTCAACATGAATTTTACTATCTAACTAGACCAGGCATAGGCAACCTTCGGCTCTCCAGATGTTTCGGACTACAATTCCCATCATCCCTGACCACTGGTCCTGTTAGCTAGGGATCATGGGAGTTGTAGGCCAAAACATCTGGAGAGCCGAAGGTTGCCTATGCCTGAACTAGACCATTGATTCATAAACTGAATGCAATAAACAATGTGCTGCAGTCACACAATCAATCAATCAATCAATCAGTAGCTGAACTGGGTTCCGCACAGTCATAAAAAAGAGCTGCAAAAACAAAAATGCAAAATAAGTAGCAAAAGCAGACAGAACTCGGCGTAACACTCAAAACGGAGCATGTTCAGCTTCCAAAAAAAGTTCACAAACCAGAAGACTTACTTCTGGGTTTGCAGTGTTTG
Source organism: Lacerta agilis (assembly GCF_009819535.1). Taxonomy (NCBI): domain Eukaryota; kingdom Metazoa; phylum Chordata; class Lepidosauria; order Squamata; family Lacertidae; genus Lacerta; species Lacerta agilis. Next base: position 12,483,195 of record NC_046324.1, on the reverse strand, counting down.
GGTTCCGAGTTGTTTGGGTACCAAGGCATTTGAAAACCAAGATACCACTGTAATATCATTAATTCTTTTTGAGTTTTACAAATATCTTGCAACTAGAACTTTTCTAACAATAACACTTTAAGACACTTATCAAGTTGAAGTAAAAACGACACAAGCACAATCTTTGATCAAATTGCTTAATGGAAGTTAATGATCCCTCATCTTTCCTGACAGTAACTAGACCTTAGCCCTCCCTAGTACATACACTGCTTAAGAAACTGAATCTTCTCCCTTGTATTAATTTTGAAATTTAATGTAAGCTTTTTAATAAAACGAGCAGGATTAGGACACATGAAAACCAATGATTGTTTTGTTTATATCTTCTTGCAGATATCAATGAGTGTGCATTGGATCCTGGCAAATGTTCACCTGGTACATGTCAAAATCTGGATGGCTCTTACAGATGTATCTGCCCCCCTGGATACATCCTACAAGGTGACAACTGTAATGGTATGTGAAGATAATTTATGCACCACAATAAAATTTTAGATAAAAAAAGGGAAAGTGTGAAATACCTTGTGGGGCAAAAAGTTACAGCAGCTTTTTTGGAGGGTTCATGAGCAAAAAGAGTCACAAATGATTGGTATATTTTCTCACATAATAATAAAAGATTAGAAATAGGGGGAGGAGAACCAAAACATGATACCATAAGTTGGCCAGGACCTCTATGGTAATCCATGGCATTTTCATTAGTGTCTTTTAATTAATTCCCCAAGTGAGAACAGATTCAGGTCCTGTTTGGATAGTGGCTGATTAGGGCTCCCTCCAGGGGGTTTTGCCTCCTCCTTCTTTCCCTATATTAGTTTTGTGCTTCCACCTGCAAAGAAGACAGAAAAATGTCGGTGGGCCTACAGTCCAGTGCAATGTGTTTCACTCTCTTGAGCCCAAGAGAGGGTCTTCTTGCTTCTAAAATTCCTTTGAAGCAGTCTATAAATTATAGCTTGCCTGTCCTCACCAACCCCTCTGGACACAGAGTCTCCACACAGCAAAACAATGGCAAAACAACCTCCAACGCCCACTCCTCTTGTCACTACCTAAGATACACACATAGGCCTACTCACTTTTAAAGGGAGTTAACAAATTGACATGTCAATGATTCAGCATTTATCTGACCTTAATAGAAGTCACAAGATTTTACATCTGTTACATTACATTACATAGGTTGTTCCCCCCTCCCAGCACAATTCATTCTTTGTAAAATACATTTCCTAACAAATACAGTACCAGTACAAATACTAACAACTGTTCACCCCTATACCAACTTCCTGAAGCACCACAGTGGAGTTTGCTGTGTAGTGCAAGACACTGGCTTTATTACATATTTTGTTGTTCATGGCTCAGTTTTGTAGCACTAAAATCTAAATCCCTTGCAGATATTGATGAGTGTACAGAAGAGGCAGAGATCTGTGTCTTGGGCACATGCAACAATACTCCAGGAAGCTTCACTTGCCAGTGCCCTGAAGGGTTTGTAGTGTCCTCAACAGGACGTAGATGTCAAGGTAAGCTTCTCTCTTATCTTTAGTGATTATTTTGTTTAGAATGGATGCTGCATTTAGTCACAACTCTTTTGTGGAAGAAGTGTGCAACTGGGCCTTCCCTCTGCCTTTCGCACTTGCAGTTAGTAGAAGGAAAGCAATGACTCTTTCCAGGAACTTCAGGACTGTTGACTCCACCTCAAAATTCTGGCAGTAGTGCAGCCATGCTTGGGGCTAGCTGCTTTTGATTCCTTCTTCCCACAGAGAGTATGATTAATTCTGCCTAGAACAAGCATTTATCAGAATTCCAAAACCACTCTGTGGTTTGGCCTCCTTTGCTTGGGTGAAAAAGAGAGAGAGAGAGAGGAGGAGGAGGAGTGTTTGTGGTATAATTTTTGTAGCTGTATAAATTAGATACGTCTTACATCTTTTATATTTGTGGCTTTAGCCTTGCCCTGTTGAAACTGCTACTCCCCTAAAGAAAGTTGTTAAAAAGAACTTCATGGGAACTTTGCTCAAGGAATCTGCGATTTCCTCATTTATTCAGAGGCCCTTGATATGACTTGCTGTTTTATTCCGTGGAAGTATGGGAAGAATGATGTGCAAGATGTGAACCAACCGGAGCATAGAGTTGGAAGCGGCCTTGTAGGCCAACTGACCCAACTCCATTGCTCAAGGCAGGAAAACCACAGCTAGCATCCCCAACAGATGGCTGCCCAGCAAAAAAAAAGAGCATTCCACCCCTTTGTGTAATTGTTTCCATCATAAAGTTTCTCTTAACATCAATAAGTCCCTCCCCCCCATGCTCTGTGGAAAGCCACCTGACTACAACTTGCATTAGTTCTCTTCTATGTATTTGAATGTGTTATTTGGTATCTTCTATGCAATAGCATTTCAGAGTGCTGTCATGCCAAGTAGTAGTTTTAGTGTTCATTAGCTGTAGTAGTCAAAAATAACAATAAATAACCACAAAGACCCATCGCTGCTACAGGAACAATTTCTTCTGTTTCCCCCCTTTGAGACATATTCTTTTCTAAACTAAGTATGGATATCATTTAATCCAAGTTGACAAGGAAAGCTTTCTGCCTTGAGCCTTCTAAAACTGATCATTTCGTTTTATGTTCAAAGAGCATTTTTAAAAGTGGCCAGCTCATCTGTGAAACCCCCTGCTTCCACCCTCTGCCTCAATATCCAGTTCTTTACACAGTCTATAAAGTTCTTAAAACTTTTGTGGTCCATTTTTGACACTATCTGCATGCATTTAAAAAAAAATGTGACACCCTGCCCCCAGTTTGTTATTGTCTCTGCCTCTGAACCTAAGACAGCAAAGGGATTGCAATAGATGTACAAATTACCTTTAATTGATTTATTATTGCTAGCCAATATTTGACTGTAGTATGTTCCTGGGTTAGGGAATGGAATCGCCTTTAATTAATTTATTTCTATTATTCATTAAATTTCCATACCGCCCTTCATCTGAGGATCACAGGGCAGTTTACAATATAAAAACACAAAAATACATAACATAGTAACAAACAAAAGCAATACCACCCAGTTTAAAAGTGTGTGTGTGGAGAGAAAGAGAAGATGAGTGGTAGTCTTTGTTTATTAAATTTTAAATTACCTTACACTTCCTTCAGTATCTTGAAAAAAGCCATATTGCAGTAATGAGAATTAAATTGTTAAACAGGAAAATCATTAGTTAATTTAAATACATAATTGTGGCTGATTGTCTCAGGATAAATAGTCATGGAGGTTTTCTTCCTTCGTTATTGAAATATTTTTTATAAATCTTGGGATGTTGCTCCCTGTGAATCTCCAGCAAAACTGGATGAGCAGCTGGTTTTGCAGCTGACACTCAGACTGTTCCTTTGCCAGCAAGAGAAGCTGCCAGCTGTCTGTCTGTTAGATGCTTGCGGTTTCCGTTCTGCTCCAGTGCTTAGATTACTCGGCTGGAATAACACAGTGTGGTGATACAAAACCAATAATGCTTTTTCTGAACGTCAGGCAATTGTTCAAACACATCTGAAGGGAGAAAAGGACAGGTCTGAGAATGACCACTCCAATATTCTTTTTCTGGGTTACTTTGATCTGATCTTTGGTTAAAAACAACAACATTGCTCTGGGAATAGGCTGAGAACAAATAAAACAAATAGCAAGTAATTAAATAATAGCAAGTAAGTAAGCCAGCCCAAACTACCAGGAGCTGCTCTGGGATCCAAGCGGCTGTGCGCGACCACGCAAAATGCGCACCCCGTTTGATGCGGGGAACGGTCATTGCTCTGGGAATAGGCTGAGAACAAATTAAACAAATAGCAAGTAGTTAAATAAGAGATATCGATGGATGCTTTTGTGTGCCTGCCTTTTGTGTTCTATAAGTCAATTCTCCAAATAAGTCCCCCCCCCCTCAAAAAAATAATATTGAAGCTGAGCATGGTCTACTGTGCCTTAGCCAAGAGGAAGGGAGTTACTTGGACCCTGCTGCTTCTCCCAGTCCAATGAGAGCTACAGAATATATTTCCCATCCTCTGTTATTTATATGCAGTAACACCTTCTTTCTGCCTCTCTTGACATGCTAGTGAATATTCATTCAGTCACAGACAGGCTGTTGCTCATGAAGAGGCTTCTCTTCCGGCTTAAAGGAACTAGCCACTTCCACAGCAGGGCTGTTGTTTCCCAATGGCTCCTCTTCCTACTCAGCCTTCCGTCTTGTTCCAGCACCCTTGTTATGGACCCTGTTTCCATATTTTGGAACTTTGGCAAAGTGGGAATGCTCAATGAGCCTCCATAGTAGTACAGTCGTACCTTGGTTCTCGAACGCCTTGGTACTCGTCCATTTTGGCTCCCGAATGCCACAAACCTGGAAGTGAGTGTTCCGGTTTGTGAACATTTTTTGGAAGCCGAATGTCTGACGCGAGTTCCATGGCTTCCAATTGACTGCAGGAAGCTCCTGCAGCGAATCGGAAGCTGTGCCTTGGTTTTTGAACGTTTTTGGAAGTCAAATGGACTTCCGGAATTGATTCCATTCGAGAACCAAGATACGACTGTACCTTGAAAGCCTGAAAAAGAAGAAACACCTCTCTTACAATTTTTTTTATTTAAAAAACCAACTCCCCTCCTTGTTTGCCTTGAGGAAATTTGTAGTCATCATGGTGACCAGGGACATAGCCTGCCCAAAGAAGTAAAACTGTGATTCTACTTTATATAAAGTATTTTATGCTGCAGTTCTCTCCTGTTTGGTCTGGTGTGTTGAATGTTCCAATTGAAAGGACCTTTCAGGTATGTCAGTCACTACAGCAAAATTAGAACCAGTTTTTAATTGGAAACTTCATACTGTTCCAGCTGTTGGAGATGGATTGTTAAAATTCTGGAATGCTGCAAAAAAAGAGTACAACTCGTTTGCTTAATGAGAACCAGAAAATACTGGCTAAGATTTGTTGATTGATTATTTAATTAAATAGTGTTCCTTCATCATATCTTGGAATTTATATTTACAGTATGCTTTTCCAGATAATTATTTTCATTGATTTAGCACTATTCATTGTTTGCCTTTTTTATTCCATTTTATAATAAATTATGTACAAGTGAAAAGATGTTAAATAATATTTTTGAAGTCAGTCGACACCCTTAGGCCTTGCACACATCTGGTTTTCTGCTCAAATACAGAATCAGAGGTATATACTCCATTAATTTATAGATAACTGCAAGCAGTAAGTATAGATACTTCAGTTATATTAAAGCGTTACCATATATTTCCTGTATGGTATCATGAGAACAGAAGACTGTCTGAATCTGCACAATGGTACCAAGATCACCACCTTATGTATTGATCCAAACTTACTGCTCTATTTATGTGTTCATCAGTAACTTGCCTGGCTTTTTTGAGAACCTTCAACTGGATTTTTTTAAAAAAAATAAAAATACCTTAATATATACCATGTTTTATTTGTTTAGATTTGAGAGTAAGCTTCTGCTTTACTAAATTTGAAGATGGAAAATGTTCGGCTCCTAAATCCAGAAACCATTCTAAGCAAGAGTGTTGCTGCAATATGAACGGAGAAGGGTGGGGTGACCCATGTGAACTGTGTCCAGCTGATGGAGAAGGTATATACATTATAAACATTTTTCAATGGTTGTTCCAATGCCTACTCATCAGAAAAATTAGAAATGAATGATTTCAATAGAAACATAGAAGAGTAATGGAGATAGTAGACATTTGTGAAGTTGTTACGTCGTCTTTAGGTACAAGATAACATTGAATTTGTATCTGCAGCTCATTTACTAGCAGAACAGCTTCACTTTCTTATCTGGATATAGTCAGTGCCTCTGGAATGCATAGAAAGACACAGTTAGGGCCTCCTCACATACTGGGTTAAATCCAGACAATGCCCTTCCATATGTGGTAGGCGCTTTTCACTCAGTGAAATCTGTTTTATACCTCACAGTAGAGCGTTGTTGAAGGAAAACAAAAGTTAAGTTAAAGGCGCTTGTTTGCTCGCTCAAGTGAAAGTATGAGACCTGTCACAGAGCTATTCTATTTTAGTGCTGCATAAACTGTTATGTAGGCAGTTTGCAGAATAGTACTACAGAATGTTTTTTCTTACATTTGTGGATCTTTGGATCCAGTTCTTCTGAACAATGGTGAGCAGTCTGTGGCCTGTGGCCTATATAGGGCCTCCTGATTAATTCCACACAATGTGAGTCTGGTCTTGCTCTCTGCACCACTTCTCTGGGAATTGCTTCCCCCAAACTATTTCCCACCTCCCCTAACACCTGTTGTCACCTGTTTGGAAGTTACCGAAGAACCTTTGAAAGTGTTCTCTTGGTGCCAATTAATTGATATGCATGCTACCAATGTTCCTTCCTAGCTGTCACCTGATGTCATAATGATGTCAGGTGACTGACAGGCGGCCCCGCCCACCATTCAAAGATGGCCCATGGAAGGATCCATGCTGGTCAGATTGATTTCACCACCTTTGATGTAGGACATTTGCCCCTGAGGGAATTCAGCCCTCAGCAGTGGGGATAAAGCCTTCTCAATTCCCTGCTTTAGAAGATTTTCATCAAGGTTATGAACATTTTAATGTATCAGATGACAAATAAAAGTTGCCACGTTAAGCAGGTTTGTTCTTCTGATTTGACTTATAGAAGCTTATCGTCAGATTTGCCCATTCGGAACCGGCATGCTGGTTGGCCCTCGTGGCGAACCAATTGGTAAGTCATTAGTGCTTGGAGTATTGTTGCATTTGAGAGGTTTTCTCTCTGCTTTGTTTGAGAATGCCCCTTTTTGTCAGATAAAATCTCTGTTCTTTGCAGTTGCTGTGCAGTTCTATTTATTTTTCCAAATGTATATCCCTCTGGGTCAAGATGCAGTTTCTGCAAAGCTCAAAGCAATCTCAGTGAACTTTTAAGAGTCTCGTTTTGGAGCTGGCTTTCCTGGCCTTTCTCTGCCAGAGGAAATGTTTGACACTCTGCACAATGTCATGAGAGGACGGAGTGAGCACTTCTCTGCTCGGTTCTTTTATCAAAAAAGAGAAATGAACTTCAAGCAAATGCCAGGGGGGGAAATTGCCTCCTTGGCATACAGCATTGGGAGACCACTTGTGCTGCCCCACCAGCTGCTACTGGTTAAACTTAAAGGATAGCACCTCTGCTATTTATAAAGCTCTGTTCCTATACCTGGCGCTTTGTAGAGAATGAAAGAACAGGTCCCTGCCCCAGGGGTGTTACAACCTAGACAATGACTCATGGGGAGCAGCAGGGAGAACAGAAAGTTGAGGAAACTTGGGGGAGGGGTGCACAGTTGGAGGGGGAGAGCAAGAGAGCAAAAGAGAAGGAACTGTACAAAGAAGGAGGAGGGAGAAGAGAAGAAAATGGATAGACAAGATACCTGAAAGGAGGAGGGAAATTTACAGTACTGTAAAAGTGGTAGCATAGTCCTGTGCCTGTTTACTCTGAAGTAAGCCCCATTGCATTCAGTGTGACTTACTTCCAGGGAAGAGTACATAGAATTGCAGCATAAAAGAAGCATTACAGAAGTTGATGTTAACTGACGTTGTGCCACATACCCAGCGCTGGCTCGAAGTTGGATAATTTGTGTGCAGGAAAGCAGTGGTGGTTGTTCACAGTAAAAACCGTTAAATAATTTGTGGTGTGTTTGCCTGTACTTAATTTATAAGAGAAAGAAAAATTGCTTACATATGTTAGAGTCAAATGTTATTGCCACTCTGTCTTTTTTCATCTATAACTGTGAATTGTGTACAGTGCAGAAGCACCTGTCTTTTCATCTTGTATTTATGGACGATAAATCAACCACTCCTCGTCTCGCATTTATTAACAATAGAATGCAATTCCGCACAGGATTCATCAGTAAATGTTTCTTTCCCTTTTCTGTTTGGTTAATTTTGGGGCTAAGATGCGGATGAGTGTAAGGATCCAGATAGATGTAAGAATGGGCAGTGTATCAACACAGACGGCTCCTACCGCTGCGAGTGCCCATTTGGTTACAACCTTCAAGGAACCGAATGCATAGGTAAGTCATGGCACAAGTATTTATTCTGCTGTTGGAATTCCTAAGCTGCCAGGTCACAAGTATAAGTAAATCCAATGTAAAATGCCTTTTCCTGTTCTCAAATGAATATTTGGGTAGGGGTGTGCATGCGGGAAATGAGGTCCACTTGTGCAACAGGACTTTTCCCTCTTCTTGTCCCCACAAACTCCCCTCAATATTTTCTGAGTTTCCTCCTAACCCTCCAGAGCAGATTTAGGGGACACAGTGGGATGAGAGGTAGAAAAGTCTCCTTGCATCAGCAGACCCAGTTCTGCACGCATAACAACTTAATTGAATCCTGTCGTCTTTGAGTCTCAAGATCTGGCAGGTTGCTGGAGTTGCAGGCTTCAGACTATTTCATGACATAATGTGCTTTTGTTTTTCATGTTTCCAGATGCTGATGAATGCTCTGTAGGAAACCCATGTGGAAACGGAACTTGTACGAATATTATTGGAAGTTTCGAATGTTCTTGCGAGGAAGGGTTTGAGCCAGGACCGATGGTGACATGCGAAGGTGAGTGGGCTTCTTCGGAAGGCATGCTCAGTCCTGACATCCATGCTTTTCAGTGGGCTGTTGTTCTCATTAGTGAGAAGGAGTGAGATAACCAAGTAGTGAGTAAGTCCAATATTTCATTCTAGGCATAGGGCAAAGCCATGGCTGCTTGAGTTTAGAATGAAATAAAGAGAGCAGATTCATGAGTTGAAAGGAGGAAAGAGGAAAAGGTGCAAGTTGAGTGTTAGGTTTTTTCTTCATATTTTTAGTCCTTAATGGTACTGATAGGCATACTCTGCTGAGCTTGATTGGGATTTGAACTCGGTTAATAGCTTCTTCCCTCCGCCACCAGCCCAGTTCCCAAATTCAGAAACACTGTTGCCTTTCTGATGACATCTCAGCATGATGGGCCCAAAACATCCTCTGTTACCACCCAAACACACTCCCAAGCTCCCACCAGTCTCGTCCTTTTATCCCAAACTAAACTTTTCAGTGGCAATTGGGGCCTTTCTGCAGGGACTCTTGAGACATTGCCCCTTCCGCCCATAAGAAGGAGGGGGGGTTGCAGGCAGGTAACACGAGCCCTGCACGCGCACAGGGGATGGGTCATCCCCTGGCACTAATTGGTCGAGCCCTGGGCGCGGTGCCCGGGCAACCAGCCAACTGGCGCGGTGGCTTTGGGCGTGCCTGCTGCACTTAAGCAGGACGCTCCCAGGGCTCGACCTCTTCCTTTCCTTGCTCCCTTCGTTTTGCAACATTCATGAGTACTCAGGAACATCGGTCACCCTGGAAATGCTCCAGGCTCTTTGTATCTGGGATGCTGTAATATACATGCTTATATCAGCATCCCAATTTGGACATGAAACTTCCAGGAACCTGATTTTCATGAGTATGCAAAATCTTGGTTTATATTCTGAGCCATAGAATAACACCTTGGGAAAATGACTTGAGGTTCTATCCAGCGCTCGTCCTACTCTGAGTAGAACCAAGATCATATATAAGACAAATTCTTTTGACAATATATTTACATTGGTATCATCAAAAATATTCAGTAGCAATAATTTTGGACAACAAGCAATAGTTTCTTTAGTAATATTTATCATTTCTATCAAAATTAAATCTCAAAAATCTTGCACCAACTGACAATCCCAGTATAAATGCTAATATGCAGTGCTTTTTTTCTAGAAAAAATAGGTGCTGGACTTAATAAGTTTTCAAATTGCGTTTTTACATGTTCTTTAATAGGAGCCTGGTGGTATGACCATAGGAGTGTGTGTGTGTGTGTGTGTGTGTGTGTGTGTGTGTGAGAGAGAGAGAGAGAGAGAGAGAGAGAGAGAGAGAGAGAGATGAGTGAGGATAGATATTAAGAAAGCAGAGATGCAGAAAAAATAAAAATGAGTAGCATCAATACCTTGCAAGTTTGAAAACTTACTGAGTGCCCTTGATGGTTGAAGGGCACATTGAGTCAGGAGAAAGACACAAATCTGTTTTGTTTCTTAATTGCAGGAGAGTAGGCATAAAGGAGTAAAGCCATTTTTAGGTGCTTTTTAAAAATTTAATTGTTTATTTTGGATCTGGTTTTTATGTTTGTTTATCCAGATGTAAATGAATGTGCCCAGAATCCTCTTCTTTGTGCCTTCCGATGTGTGAACACGTTTGGATCATATGAATGCAAATGTCCTGCAGGCTACGTCCTCAGAGAAGACAAGCGAATGTGCAAAGGTAGGATTCCTAGAAATTCTGCTAATTATACAATACTGTCAGTCAAAGTCTTCTATCAGTGTGTGTGAGAGAGAATATGAACTACTTTTGACTTCCAGACCAGTTGTTCCTGTTTTGGCATAATCATAAAAAGTTTCTTCTTAAAAGCAGAGAAGACTAATACATTTATTTATTTATTTCGATTATATCCCAGCTTTCCTCCAAGAAGCTCAGTGTGGTATACATATTTCTCCCCCTCCCCATTTAAAAAAGAACCTGGATCATTAGTACCACTTATAAACAAATATTATGAGAGTGTCTTTGAGATAGCTACATCCCACAGATAAATCTGATCTAAACAGAGGAGTGTAAATACCTCTATTCAGAATCAATGGCATAAAAATGATAACACAGAGCTTGAACACAGATTATCCTCTTTTTTCTGATGTACACACTTCTTCCCAAAAGGTTACAGAGATACGAGTCACTGGTTGTTTTTACATTTTTGCTTTTAGAAAAGTAAGAATGAGCTATTTTGATCTTTCACCAACCTTCTGCCAACGATGCATATGTCTTTCAGATCAGAATGAGTGCGAAAATGGAATTCATGACTGTGATTCAAAGCAAATGATATGCAAAAACCTGATAGGCACATACATGTGCATATGTGGGCCAGGATTTCAGCGCAGACCAGATGGTGAAGGTTGCATGGGTAAGTGACGATGAATCTCCTAGAAATTCCAATGGCAGATGGTGATTTCAGATTAATGTCTAGGTAGAAACATGACTTAACTATAATAGATTCTGGAAAATATTTTTCTGTCTGGCTATATAGAGACAGGGATTAGAACCAAGCTAAAATAGTTAGACTAACTAAAACAACAGGATTAAGTTGACTACCTTTTCCAGTTTCTATAAATGCAAATATTATGTATGGGCAGTTCATATTTCTGATTTGTTCCTTGTTATACTTGTGAACGTCATCCTTTGATACTTGGGTAGCAGGCCGCTCAAGAAATCACAATTGAAAAGTGTACCCAGAGCCTGGGTGACACTTCCTTTCTCATGTGAGTGATCTGTCATTTAGCATGAACCTTAGGGCTTGTCCACACTTCTGCTTGTCTCATGCCAAAAAGCACAGGCCTGAGTGGTTTTCTGCTTGCCCTGTGCTTTCTAGGCACAGGTCCAAGCGGGTTTGCACCTTCTTCCCAAAAATCTGATCTTTAGCGCTAAACTGTGGAAAGCCCGATTGCCATTTGTTCTGATTCAGCACTAAAGATTGGGTTTCCCTGGGGGGGGGGGAGCAGCAAGGAAGGTGGAGGGGTGGATAAGCACTTAGCTTAGTTTATTGTCCTTACAGTGTGGAAAGAAGCATATAAAGCACAACAGTGCAGTGCCTAGTAAAGCTCATAAGAGCAGAACTTCCAGGGGAAAATATGTATTGTAATGTGCCATGAAAGCACCAGAGAATAAGCTAAGATCCTTAGCCATCCAAGGGCAAAACTAGATGAAGTGCTGGAAATCTGCAACTGAATCTACCATACCTCTTCATATTACTTTGAATAATATGGTAGTGTGTTAAGTCCGCTCACCCTCTTGGTGCGATGGCGTTGCAGGACGGCAAAGGCTCCTCTAAGGGATCTCAGGATCGGCCTCCTGTCCGGATAGGAGGCGTGGGCATAGCCTGCGCCACATGTCAGAAGCCAGATCCTAGCCTGCACCTAGGATTGGTAAATGGGGATGCAGGCTTGGATATGGGCTGGACCAAGGGGCAGACAGAGCAGGAAGGCTTCCCTCAGGTCCACTCCCTGGGTCCTCCTCCAGGCCCACACCTGGAGCCCTTACCTGTTTTCCCTCGATCGGTTTCCCCACCCCACCCTCCCTTGGTTCAAGCTGCTGGTCAATGACCTTGCTGTGGCTACAGTGGCTGCCATATATTTTGGGGCCAGGTAGGAATTTGTACACCACGCAAATTGGCTCCAGCTTGGTGGTTTTGCCTACCTCCTGGGAATCGTCACAACTGGGTTGGGCATTGGGACAATCCTCGTCTTGGATGGAGGGGAGGTTATAGTCTCTGCCTGCGCCTCCAAACGCTGGGGTATCCTGTTAAAGGGATTCGGGGGGAATTTCCATGTCCTCACACCTAGTCGGGGACCATGGCCAATGACACTCCCCTAGACGGTGGTCCCTGTGGGGGTCACGCTATTTGATGTAAGCCTTTGGAACCCCTGCTCGGATTGACCTATGCGTCACTTTCGGCAGATGGACCAGAAGTATTTTGATTGCCCCATGCCCAAGCCAAACCTCTTTCATCCTTACTCAATAAAGTTGTGGCCTGTTTCGATCCAAACCAGTCTCAGTTGTCTTTTAATTTACAGAGGGTTGGGGGACTGGGGAGCACGACGTCTGGGCCTGCAACTGGATTGATCCAGTTCAGCCTCCACCCATCTGCTTTTAAAATAAATTAAAAGAGACAAGAGATCTGACCACAGATTGTCAATAATTCGTCTGGTTTGACCCTAAGATAATAAAGCATCAATACATATTGGTCATAGGAAACAAATGTAATTGTATATTTTGATCCATTTTTGAACACCCATGGTGAGTATAACGTAAATGAGAAGTCAGGTATTTTTGTTGCATTTTAAAAAATCTCCTATAAATATACATTGCTTTCGAATCATGTTAACAGTTATGTGCATCTTCAGGTAGATGTGGAAATACTAATGGTGCTAATTTTGTGGCATATCCTTAAAACATACAGATGAGAATGAATGTCAAACCAAACCTGGATTGTGTGAACATGGACGATGCGTAAACACACAAGGAAGTTACAAATGTGAATGCCATGATGGTTTCACTGTCAACGAAGCTCAGAATGAATGCATAGGTAGGTGTGGGGCCAGATAAAAGTACAGTGGAATGGGTCAGAGCAGTAAATATTTTTAATCTCTTATTAGTGAGCTCTCCTACTACCACAAAATCTGTTAACTGAGCATGTTAAATTCAGCTGAAATTTACTGTGTTAGCTGTTCAGCTGTCAGTAAAGGGAACTATGGGTACATTACTTGAAATATTTTTCTACATAACTTTAGGAGGGCCAGGCTTGTGTGAATCTCGCTATTAATTTGCTTCTGTTTTTATGTTATCAAGCACTGAGTTGTTCTGTTGTTACCTAACAATTCTTTGGAATATTCTAATTCTGATTATTCCTTCCTTTGTGTCTTCTTTGGATTCTTCACTCAATGACTTTTCTTTCTTTCTTCCAGACTTAATGTCCTCTTTCTTATTGCCACCTGGTTTTCATTCTCCCTGTTACAGTTGCTAAATATGGCTAAGTATGCCCTTCTTTCTCTTATATTCCTGCTTCAGTCCCCCTGTCTCCCTCTGTCCTGCTCCCCAAAATCAGAGTCTCTCTGTCAGCGTTTTGCAAAAGACGTTAATTTGCTTTGCAGACAAGAGAGAAGGCTACTGCTTCACTGAAGTCTTACAAAGCATGTGCCAGATTGGATCGAGCAACAGGAACCCTGTGACCAAATCTGAATGCTGCTGTGATGGCGGGCGTGGATGGGGACCCAACTGTGAGATCTGCCCCTTCCTGGGCACTGTAGCTTTTAAAAAACTGTGTCCTCTTGGCCGTGGATATACAACCAGTGGAGACGGTATGACTGTTTAAGAAACTTAAGAACCAAAAATATTGATTCAACTAGACATTTAATTTGTAGCTAGGTGGCATGGGCCTGAAGTTCACAGGGTCAGAAAGTAGCACATCAGCCTTTTAAAAAAATGTTTTGAGAAGGTCTAGCTGAGAACAATGAAGCCAAGGATGCACTTAACGCTTTCCATGGCAGCAATTTAGCCACCCTAAATTGCCTCCTGAAGTGGCTTTTCATTTATTTTTATTTAATTGAAAGGTCACCACACACTTGTATGTAACATGTAGTTTGGTCCAAGTTGTAGCATTGACTAAAGTACCGAAACACAAGCCATGAAATCATTTCTGGGGTTAAGCATTGCCTGCACATTGAGAGATGGACCCTGGTACATGAGACTCAAGTGAATGAGGATTGAGGCAGACGAAGGACTGCTTCTTCCATGCAATCCGAGCCGTTCTTAGGGCAAAAAAACCCCCCAAAAGAAACCTTGGACAGGGCAATTTCTCTTTCGGGATCTAGCCTCCCTGTTATGTACCAACCAAAAAGCTTTCCCTTCCCACATGCTGTTGTAGCTCAGGAACAGCAAAGGCCAAGGGAATAATAGAAGATCTAGTGCTGCAGAAACAAAGAAACAGTCAAGCAATAGGCAATGTAACATGAAGGACTAGCAGACGAGGTGAGCCAGATAGAGTAGGAGACTTTGGGGGATGATGGCCATTGCTGAGAAAGTAAGTGCATGTGTGTGTGTTGGGGGTCTCTAGCTCACATGGGTGTTGGTCTTTCAGCTTGTTTCTATTGCTTCAACTATTTATCCACTGGTATGTCCAACAGTGTCTATGCAGGAATGTCCCTTACAATAATGTTCTTTGCACACAGTGTCCATCATGCCCCCTCCTCTGCCTTCCTGCTGTTCAGACTGGCAGGAGGAAGTGAAAATATGGCCTAAGGGTCAGAACATGGTCATAAAGCACACTATGTGATTCCCACATCTAGCTGGGAGAAGAAATGTAATAGCTATGGCTCAATGCATTACTTGTGTCGCGAGCCAAGTGGAAAGGTCACCATTTGCTAAACTTTAATTGACAACTCCTAGGTCTGCTGTTGCTCCCTTAGTTCCATCTCATTTTGAGGTTTCTTCCGTCATTGTGAAATGGCATGAAATTGTCAATTTTCCCTTTATATATATATATATATACAATCCTCCTAAATTGTAGGATCAATGTTTTTCTCTTCACTGATAAGTTACTTTTGTCTCCTGCAAAAGCACAAGGGTAGCACTGAACCCAGGTATGCTGTTTTTTTTCCTTTTGTTTTGCCTTCTCTATAGTCCTATTTGTTGAATTTCAGATATTGACGAGTGCAAGGTTATTCATGATGTTTGCCGGAATGGAGAATGTGTCAACGAGAGAGGATCATACCGCTGTAATTGCAAAGAGGGCTATACTACAGATATAACAGGCACACTTTGTATAGGTAGGTTTCTCTCATTTTATATGCAGACATAATCATTTTATTTATCTTTCCTTTCTGTTAAAGACGGGTGAGGAACTATGTACCTGTACAGTAACTTCCATCACCCCTGATCATTGGCCATTCTGGCCGGGACTGATGGAAGATGGAATTCAACTTCCTTTGGGAGGTCACAGGTTCTTTGGTGAATGAATTTTGAGGGCCTTGCCATGTAGCTTAGGTGCTTTTCACCATGCCACCACAAACCTGTTCTCTCAACTTTTGCCGTGCTCAAATCTGTGTGGGTAACCTCACACATGCTTAAATTTTAAGGTGGCTCTCAAGTGATGACCTTAAATGCCTGAGAAAGCTGTAGTGTAGACGACATGGGGGATCATGAGGATAAAGGAGCTGATAGCAGTTTGCAAAATATGCACGAGAGTGGTGATTGAGAAAAGCCTTTATAAAAGAAGTGTTTTATGTAGTAGAAGGAATTGTCTAGATTAGGGTAGGGAAGACTGTCCTTCCAGGTGTAGCTATCAGTCCTAGGCAGCATTGCCATTGATGGATGATGAGCATTATAGTCCAGCAACATCTGGAGAACCAGAAGCTTCCCACCCCCAATTAGAAGGTTGCATCCTGCATAGGTGACATAGCAGGAGGATATAATATAGTCAAGAAAAGAGAGAGAGAAAAAGCCCAGAAGATGCCAGTAGCAGCTGAACTTGTAGGGCAGGCACGTCCAACTCCCAAGAGAAAGCGATCTACTCATAGTGTTAAAATGCTGGCTGTGATCTACCCATTGTCATTGCCAGGCAAAGTTGTTGAGTTTTTTGCGGGGGAGGGGAAACAGCTATGGAAGTTTTTCTTTTTTCATTTTGGTCGCATAAATTGCTAAAGGTACCGTGGACTCCCCCCCCCCGGTAGCGCCTATCACAAAAGGTCCCGCGATCGACAGCGATCTACCAATGATGTCACGCGATTGACAGGTAGATCGTGATCGACCTGTTGGACATGCCTGTTGTAGGTATTTACAAGAACTTAAAACAGGGAAGAAAAAGTCATGAAAAGAATGTTTCATGCAATCCAATCATCACTTTGCCATGCAGCTCCTGAGGAGTAAAATGCAAATTTAAAAATGTTTTTCCTAGAAGAATTAGTAGAAGAAGTGTTGCCATACGTCCAGATTTTTCCGGACATATCCAGAATACTGCAGTCGGCAGCAGTGTCTGGGCGGAAATCAGGGAAGCATCCTGGAAAATGTGGACATATGTCGGCAGTTATTACTGTATTTTGATGATCCTCTTATTTATATTTTGTAAATTGACCTGCTAGTACACTGAAGTGCAGTATATAAATTTTATCAGTCACTTGGGGGGGGAGTAATTATTAATACCACAACACTATTAATATAAATGAAAAGTGTTTGTCTTGTTTTACTTTAGATCTGAATGAGTGCAACCTGTCTCCAAAGCCTTGCAATTTTATCTGCAAAAATACAGAGGGCAGTTATCAGTGCTCATGTCCAAAAGGGTACATTTTGCAGGAGGATGGGAGAAGCTGCAAAGGTAAAAGTTGCTCACATGTGGATATTGTTTGAAAGGGTGTGTCTATACGTGTGGTAAAGAGCTAGTTTACTTGCAAGGCTATTTTGAGAAGGAATAAAGAGACAAAGGATCATGGGACAATATTTCCACTCCTGCCTCCTAGAGTGGTTGACAGTAGGCTCTCTTGCAAGTAAGACAACAGATGGAGCCTGTCATTGGCCTCCATTTTACCTTGGGTTACCCAGTTGCAGACCCTAAGCATAAACAAGCAACAACCCAAGCACATGCAGAATTTGTGTTATGGAAAACAAACACCTTTTCTGCATTAGTGAAAGACAGAATTGTTCACCTAACATGCTCATAGTTATTCTAAGAGGATAATATGAAGCAATCTTGAATGTGAATGCACTCACAACTAATCAAATGCGCACTCCTGAGATAAATGTGGCAGTGAATTGCTTTGGCTTTGAATTTTCTTTTCAATTGTAATGATACTTCGCTGGGGCTCTTTTTAGAGTTCAACAATGGCACAAAAATGTTATATAAATAAATAAATAAATAAATAAATAAATTCTACCATTTCCAGACGTGGGTGGCGCTGTGGTCTAAACTTGCCGATCAGAAGGTCGGTAGTTTGAATCCCCGTGATGGGGTGAGCTTCTGTTGCTCGGTCCCTGCTCCTGCCCACCTAGCAGTTTGAAAGCATGTCAAAGTGCAAGTAGATAAATAGGTATCGCTCCGGTGGGAAGGTAAACGGTGTTTCCATGCGCTGCTCTGGTTTGCCAGAAGCGGTTTAGTCATGCTGGCCATGTGACCTGGAAGCTGTCTGTGGACAAACACCGGCTCCCTCGGCCTATAGAGCGAGATGAGCGTCACAATCCCAGAGTCGTCCACGACTGGACCTAATGGTCAGGGGTACCTTTACCTTTACCTTTACCAGGTCCAGAATAATAGAAAGAATGTTCCATCAAAAGTGACAAGGGCACTGCTCCTTGATACTTTCTGCTTGGCTGGATTTACATCTTATGGTTCACTCTGCTCCTTTGCCTTTACGAAGAAGAGAAATTGAAAAATGTTTATTTCCCTTTTAGATCTCGATGAGTGTGCAACCAAGCAGCACAACTGCCAGTTCCTTTGTGTCAACACCATCGGGGGCTTTACTTGTAAATGCCCCCCTGGATTTACTCAACATCATTCAGCGTGTATTGGTGAGTAACAAAGAAGATTGAGATTTATTTGTGTTTTTTCTGTCTTGCAGCCATTGCTGCTGCACACACTACAATATCATAATATATGACAATGGCTGACAACTAGATTGGCCACAACACCAATCTAGAGCAGACTACATGGTTGAGAGGCCAAGACCTTTCTGCATTTCCCCATTACATATTTCCTCTATTATATTCATAGCTGACTGATTACTGGATCTTTCTCCATCACTTGATCTATCAAGGAAGAAAGTGTTTGATGATACAACTCAAATGAGTCTGACAGTTTTCACTTCCTACAGCCGCTTGAATGTCGATGCTATTGAGAATTTATACTTTTTATAGGCAAAGGCATAGCCAGAGGTCCACAATTTGGGCTTGCCTAAGTAGCCAGACATTATTTGTGGTCACCACTAACCCTTTCCCTCCTCCAATTCCTGTGGTATATGCAGAGCACTTGGGGAAACCTCCCCCCTCAAAGTCTCAGGGAACTGCAGAGAACGTATGAAACGGAAAGCATAATCTGCTTTTTTGTTGGGAGGCAGAAACAACGCACTTCAGTGGCTTCTGTAAAACTCAAATTGTTGGCAACGTGTTGAGTATCCAGAGGATGGGAAAGGAGCTTAGTCCAGGATATGGTTAGTTGTTGCTGGCAGCATGTCAAGTGGATTTGAGAAATCCTTGTCATAGATGAATTGAAGACCAAGAGGAGATACAATAGCCATCTTCAAATATCTAAGGGGTTGTCACATGGAAGATGGAGCAAGCTTGTTTTCTACTGCTCCAGATGGTAGGAGCCGAGCAAATAAATTAAAGTTACAAGAAAGGAGATTCTGACTAAACATCTGGAAGAACTTTCTGACAGTAAGAGCTGTTCAACAGTGGAAGATGGTGGACTCCCCTTCCTTGGAGGTTTTTAAGCAGGCCTTGGATGGCCATCTGTCATGGATGCTTTGGATGAGATTCCTGCATTGCAGGGGGTTGGACTAAATGACCCACCATGCCCCTTCCAATGCTCCAGTTCTATGATTCAACATTCTTTGGGGGAACCATGTGCTTTAAACGTGCATTGAATGTGCTTCAAATATGTGACATATATCTGGCCTTTGTTGCTGTCTTTGTAAAGATCCAATGAAAATTTCTTCTCAGATCATACTTGTTATAAATCCTGTACACTTACCTCGTTTTCCATGGTTTTAATATGAAAGACGAATAATGAGTCTGTATTCTGAGATGAGAGCTTTTCACAATAGAGGTTCTTTAGTAGTCATTTTCAAGATGAACAAAAATTGAGCAAACCAGCTGACTTCTCCACCTATTTCCCTTTTAGATAACAATGAATGTGCCACGGATGTCAATCTTTGTGGGTCTAAAGGTGTTTGTCAAAACACACCTGGAAGCTTTAGTTGTGAATGCCAGCGTGGCTTTGCACTTGACCAGACTGGAGCCAGCTGTGAAGGTACAGATGTTGGACATACGTGGCCTACTATTCTTTTATCTGTTACTGTGTGATTGATGCATCCCATGCAAATAGGCAGTAGATGTAATCCCCAAGAGCAACTTGGGGGGTCTCTTGGGCTTACACAAAACATTTTGAAATCACGGCAGGGGCTTCACTTGTAGAAAATTGGTTAAGTTGCCTTTAATGACACCCTGTCATTAAATGACAGTTGTTTTCCATTTAAAGGATGCCCATTGTGAGTTAAATCAATGCATGCGGGGAAAGCTGTAACTCTTACACTATGGTGCATACCCACAGATACAAGCAAATATTTGGGGAGTTGATTATGATACAGATTTTCATAGTGACAAGAGAAATAATTCAGAAATGTACTTTCGTTTTATAGATGTTGATGAGTGTGATGGGAATCATCGATGCCAACATGGTTGCCAGAACATAATTGGAGGATACAGGTGCAGTTGCCCACAAGGATATCTCCAGCATTACCAGTGGAACCAGTGTGTCGGCAAGTCTCATTTCTTATTGTCAGAGGAGACAAGATAGCTATGGGGTTAGATTGCGGTGTTGTTTGCATCTTAATTTAGTAGGTTCAGAGGAAATTTCTGCACACTGTGGGTCAGCAATTTTGGGGGGCCAGGGGCACATGTGCAAATTAAGAAACTCATAGGCACCACACACACACACACACACTGCAGCCTGCTCTATTGCCTACAACAGAATGCTTCTTTCAAGCATAATTTTTGGGGAGGGACACTGGGTGCCAGGGAATACCTCTGCTAGTGCATGTGTATCTGTGGGTGCTGTTTGCAACCCTTGCTGTGTGCAGTCCTATAAAAGTCAACAATGGGTTTACATGTCCTTGTGGGTAGTTGAAAGATACAGAACAAGCTCCTTTACTCACCTGAAAAGCCCAGTGCACCATTAGTTATCTGTCTCTCACTCCTTAGCCATTTATGTGAACTTTGCCATTGATGCCATCAGAGGAACTGTTTTGGTGACAGTACATACCTTTGTAAATGAGCTAACCCAAAAATGCTTCTGACAGAGTGCATGCAGAAACACCATAATTTCAGCCCAGAATTGTGCTCATCTGCGTTAGATTGCATAGGCTATTTGTGCATCCAACATACAGCTGGTGGGCACAGTGAAGGTCATCCAATGTAATATGGATACACCTACGAAGGTTCCTTATACCGAATCAGAACATTGGTCCATCTAACTCTACATTGTCTGCACCAGGCATTGGCAAACTCCTGCCCTCCAGATGTTTGGGACTACAATTCCCATCATCCCTAGCTAACAGGACCAGTGGTCAGGGATGATGGGGATTGTAGTCCCAAACATCTGGAGGCCTGGAGTTTGCCTATGCCTGGTCTACACTGACTGGCAGTGGCTCTCCAGGGTTTCAGACAAGAGTGCTTTCCAGCCCTGCATGGGGATACCATGATTGAAGCTGGGAGTTTCTGCATGCAAAAGTGATGCTCTGCTACTAAGCTACATTTGGCCCTTCCCCACTCACGCCCTACGGAGAATTAGTTGACAGAATTCAATCATGAAATGATTTTAAGGACTTGATGTTTTTTACTTTGGTGTTCTTGTGAATAACAGCTTTGATTAATCTACCACTTGAAGGCAATAGATGGATTGCTAACTGTGAGGTCTCCCATTTAAAAGTTAACTTTATTTTTGTGATCTTATACTGACATCACATAAATGCAAGTAGATTTGTCAGTGATCAACAGACACATTAATACCTGTTAGGAAAAGCTTCATATGGACTTTACAAACAATCCATTGCTGTTTCCAAATGCCCTTTGAGTTGTGTGTGGTTTGCTTTTTTTAAAAAAAAAACTATGGTAACAAACAAATTCATCTGTTCAAACCAAAGGCAATTTTGTTCCTTAAGCAACCTTTGGTGGTGATCTGTGCCTCTGCAGCCCAGCCAGTAAAATTGCTCATGGAGAAAGTTACTGATTGCTTCGATTGTAGGGAGGGAGGGTTGGGTCCTTATGTGTTTTCAAAGTCATGGGAAACCACTTTCTCATTTTCATTATATTACTGCAGTGTAGCATGAATGTTCTAATTCCAATTTTTATTAGGAAATCCATCTAGAGGTATTTCTAGTATCTAATTCAATTGGTTCCTCTGAGTTGCAGTTCTTTGCTGGAGATATGTATGGTGACTCATACTGTGAGAATCAACCATGTGCCTGCCATTGTTTGCTTTCAAAAGCATATAAAAATGCCTTTCCTTGTTATCATTGCGCTGCTCTAAGGGAGGTCTCTGGTTTTAATTATGCTTAGGAAAACTTGCTGACATTTTTACACAATCTTCCATTTGGGAATGTAGATGTTTCAGCTCCAACAGAGGAATTTGACAATTACTCAAAAGTTGCTTTCATTTTGGAAAGATTGGATTAGGAGGGGACATATGATTTAAATTAAAATTTTAATTTGCTCTTTCAAGCTTTTCTGATTTTAATATCGCTGGGAATAGGGTAGCCCCAAAGACAAGTGGGTATAGTGAGTGTCTCAAGTTATTTTGGAAAGTTCGGAATTCTTCTGTTCTTTCAAATGAACCTGATGTTTTCCAGGATGATACTGTTAGACCCTTTATGTAGCTGAAAAAAAGTCGGTGATGTTTTTGTCATTGTTTTAAAATCAGATACAAGTCTATATCTGTGCCTCATGTGGTTAGCTTCACTGCTATCATATTTTCCAGTTTTCTTTCCTTGCTCACATTTGCCTTTACTCTCAAATATGTATACTCAAGTCATAAAAATCAAGGAAATTAAAATGAATTTAGCTTCCCTGATTGCTGTGGCTGTTGGTGCTCTTTTTGCTACCCATGAATGTTGATCTAGTATTAGACCTAGTATAATGTAGTACAGGCATAGGCAAACTTGGCCCTCCAGATGTTTTGGGACTGAAACTCTCATCACCCCTGACCACTGGTCCATCTAGGGATGGTGGGAGTTGTAGTCTCAAAACATCTGGAGGGCCAAGTTTGCCTATGCCTGGTGTAGTAGGTTAGAGTCTAACCCAGGGGTTCCCAAGCTAAGGCCCCGGGGCTGGATGCGGCCCAATCACCTTCTAAATGCGGCCTGCAGACGGTCTGGAATCAGCGTGTTTTTGCATGAGTAGAATGTGTCCTTTTATTTAAAATGCATCTCTGGGTTATTTGTGGGGGGGGATTCGTTCATCCCCCCCCCATATAGTCCGGCCCCCCACAAGTTCTGAGGGACAGTGGACCGGCCCACAGCTGAAAAAGTTTGCTGACCCCTGGTCTAAGCTAAAGATTCCCTGGTTCAGATCATACCTCTGCCACAAACTGTGCCCACATGTCCATCCGGCCAACCTAAGCTTAGCAGGGCTTTGGATATGATGGCTGAACTACCTTTGGGTTGCATCCTTAAGTAATTGGTGAATTGGTTGATTATTTTTTTCTTTTCATAATAATTTTAATGAACCGCTATTTGAAAAGTAGACTTAAAAACATGTTCGGCTGTGTAGAGATTATTTTTGTATGCACTGGAATCAGGTGGCTCATAAGATTAATTTGTAAATAATTAGAATAGCAAACTCTTAATTCAGGCTTGTATTACAGTACACGCTAGTTCACTGTAATGATTTAGCTGCTCCACCCAGTCTAGACCATTGTGATTTCTAGTGGTAAGCATTCTTGGTTCCACCTTCATTACCAGAAAACTCGGCTACAGTTGCTCTGTGAGAGAGATGTGCTTCACAATAATATAAATCTGAATGTCTAATCTGCTTCGGTTGCAGATGAAAATGAATGCCTCAGTTCCCATATTTGTGGTGGAGCATCTTGTCACAACACTCTGGGGAGCTATAAATGCATGTGCCCTACTGGATTTCAGTTTGAACAGTTCGGTGGAGGTTGCCAAGATGTCAATGAGTGTGGCTCTTCACAAGCCCCATGCAGCTACGGTTGCTCAAACACAGAAGGTGGTTATGTCTGTGGATGCCCACCTGGGTATTTCCGAATAGGACAAGGGTAAGTAGATTCTTACTTTGAAATGCAGAGATTCTAAATGCAGTAGCAAAAGACCTATAAGCATTTATCTGAGTTCATTGTAGACCAGCAGATGCTGTGGGGTGAGTGAGCCAAGGAGAGAATATGGAGGCTACAAGGCTCCCATTCTTTTCTGAAAGTCGTATCTGCAGCAGTGGTGAAGCAGTCATGAGGCAAACAAAAGAATTTGTACAATATGAATTGGTTCACTAATGTATGAATGATCTTTCATCAATTGATTACTCAGTACTTAATGACTCTCAGGTAAATGTGTGAGCTGCCTCTGTTCAAAACTATGTTTCGGCAGATAGTGTTATTCTGCATGTGTATCATGTCTCTCTGCGTGTGTATGTAGGTGTGTGTGTGTGTACACACACACACACACACGCATACATGCACATGGTTTGGATTTGAGTGGGTTGTAAACGGTGAGGCTAGAGAGAAAGGAGATGCAAGAAGGGTATAGAGTCAGTGACCAATATATCATTGCCAGTGGCTGCTGTTCATAACACTGCCACCACTTTTCTTCATTTCATTGTCGTCTGGCCCCACTGTTTACAAATACCCTTCCCCAACCATGAGTGTGTGTGTAGATTTTGTTCCTAATGTTTTGCTACAGATTGTATTGGAAGTGTTGTGGCTGACGTTTTTCTGTCCTTTCCATTTCTTAGACACTGTGTTTCCGGAATGGGACTAGGTAAAGGTCACGGCCAGGATCTATCCGCCAGCAGTGAAGTAGATGACAATTCACTTTCTCCAGAAGCGTGCTATGACTGCAAGATCAATGGCTATCCTAAGAGGGGAAGGAAGCGACGAAGCACAAATGAAACAGATGCACTCGATGCAGAGGTAACTTTACTATTTAGGGTTTTGTGTAACTTCAGAAGAGTCTTTCTGAGCCCAGTTCCTTCATTAACTTTTCAGCAATGTCACATGAGGTGACTTTAGCACTTTAGGTTCATCTGGTTAAAGTTTTGAAATTGCTTTCACAATGGTCCTATTCACACATAATGCTTGGCATAAATGCATGCCACTGCTCACAAGCTGAGCACTCTAGCTTCATTCCTCCCTTTGGATGAGCAGGTAAACAAACCATGAAGGGGATAGTTTATTAGCATGATACCTTCTCCCTGGATCACCATGACTGCTAAGCTGACAACAAACAGTGGTTTAAGGCTGGCTCGCATCAGTGGTTTCTTAGTGCAAAATAAATCATGAGGCTCATATACGAATCGTACCACTGGTCCATCTTGCCACTTAGATTTGTAGTGTAGATAACACAAGGGTTGTTGCGCATCTAACCTGAGATTCATGTTTATACAGGTGCAGCCTAATTGGCTAGCTGTTGTGTGGCCATTCATAAGCAGAAGCCTAGTTCCTCAGATGCACTGATTTTGCTGTGGTCTATAAAAGCTCATGTCACATTAAGCCAATATGACTTCCAAACACTTGGAAGGGGGTAGGTTTATGTGAAAATGAAGCTCAGCTGCATCTATCAGTGGGGTTCTTCTGATGTCTCTGCCAATTTTGAGAGGGGTCATTTTTCGTAGGCTTTCACTTACATGCTCATTTCCTGTGCAGTGTCAGCACTAAAAGTGCCACCCAGCTTTGGAGCAAGAAAGCTTCATTGTATCAGATACTAGCATGTGTAGATCATGCATTCAAGCAATCTGTTCGGTCTTTTAAATAGTTTTTTTCTCGTGGGCATGTGCAATGAGGGTGCTTCTTCTGTCCCCCAAAGGCATTCCCCTTCATGCATTTTGGCTGGAAGCCAAGTACCAAATTCAGCTCAGCATGGCCTGGGAGCTCAGACCAGCAGGAACTCACCATGAGATAATTGGAAAGAGCAGCAGAGTTTAGGTGACGAATAATTAGAATCAGAAAGTAAATAAGAGAAAAATCAGCTACAGCACTCAAAACGGTTCCCCTTTCTCCCCAGTATCTTATTTTGCCAAATGATAGTAATAAAAATCATTTGACAGTTTTGCAGAATAAAGCAATTTTTGAGGGATTTTCCTGCGGAAGCTCTTCTAACTTTCCAGTTCTTTAAATGATATAATCAGATGCAAACTTTACAGGCGCCTCAAACTGATCCTTATCAAAGCTTCTGAGAACCAAGCATAGTAATCAGCCTGTTGGATGATGGTGTACTTCTCCAGTTGTTCTAACAACCATTAGCAAAAGGCCTGCATTTCCTTTTATTGTATTTCAAGAACTGTATATGTACTTTAGGACTCATCTTTTGCTCTGATCTAAATTATCTCATCCTTGTTCTGATGAAGAGGGATCAAACAAGCAGAAGGTGCTAACTAGTGCAGAAAGGTGACAAATGCAACAACTATTGCAGAATACCATGGCACCTTAAAAGTATAATTGCTTATGGGAGCCTCTGGCAGTTCTGGAAATCTGGAGCCTTCATGTTTGTGTTGTGAGTGAGCTGGAGGGCATGGTGAAATGTTGGATGGTCAGCCATGCTGTCTGGACTTCCAGCCAGTTAATACTTTTGAGTCTTTTGCTAAAGATCATTATGTCCCTTGCAGTGGGCTCATGAGCCCTGCAGACTTGCATCTGTGGTGACGACTGGGTGTGATGCTTGGACCATGTGGTTATTGGGGAGGTTGGCATGCACAGTCCTGGGATTCATGTCATCAGTTTGATGTCTTACTTTTTGGAAGACATTAGTAGCTTGGCAGCTGCTTTTATCTTCATGACGCAATTTGGGGTGAGAGAGGCCAGGCATTGATACGTATCTGTGAGTGTGCCAAGATAAATCAATTGTGGCATTGGAATGAGGTACCTCTTGTGATTATGAAGCCATTAGTTCTAGGGCCATCATGGTGTTGGAGAGGTGCTGGTGTGCCTCTTCCAGGGTTGGTGACCAAATGAGGTTGGTTCATCAAGGTACAAGTGGATATGGTTACCCTGGAGACAGAGGTGGGTCACCACAGCAAGCATGATAGTGGTGAATACTCTGTGAGAAGAGACCAGGCTGAACGGGAGAGTCTTGTACTGAAAGTGGTGAGGTCCTATTGGAAAGCTGAGGTATTTATGGTGGGCGGGCTGGATGAAAACATGGAAATAGGCATCCCAGAGGTTGACTGATGTGAGAAAGTTGTCATGGTGGATTCCCTGATTGATCCTGTTGTTGTTGTTTTTTTTTGTAAATTACTCATCAGTTTGGGAATTTGAATTCCAGGACCACTGCCAAGTTTTGCAGTCCTTTTTTGGCACCACAATGAAGATGCAGTAGATGTCAAAGAACTGGTTTGATGGCCATGTTGAGAAGATGTTGCACACTCTCCTGTATGATTTGGTTCTTGGTTTGGCCCCTGGGAGCTGGGGCTGGAACGAACTGGGATTGTGGCAGGGCAAGGAACTCTATCCAGTATCCCTGACAAATGGTGTTGGGGTCCAGCAATCTATCATTGTCTCTTTCCAGGAGGCAAAGAAGGACTTTAATCTGCCCTCCGCTTGCCTGGTGGTAGCCAGGTAGTCATTGGTTCTGTTGATGGGTGTTATGGCGGGGTGGGGTGGAGGATCCAAAATTATTACCTTGTGAGGACTTACGAAGCATGGCAAGGTTTGTTCCAGGAATACTTTGGTCAGTAGTCACGTTATCTGTCCTTAGAGCTATAGTTCCAAAAGAAATGGTGGCTTGGTAGTGGGAGTAGCATCTTGAGCCATGTTTCTCCTTTTCTTGTTTGACCAGTACCTTCCATTTATGCTTTGACTCAACAAGTATATCCTTAAGGGTGTCCTCACCAAAGAGCTTACAGTCTATAAAGCCTGCTGTGGCTAGGTTGATTTTAGATGCTGTGTCCACTTTCCAGTGTTTCAGCCATAACATTCTGGATGCAACCACTTCTTCTGGCATGGTGTGCTCTGTGAACTGGGTTGCGGCCAAGGTAACATCTGCAACAAAGGCTGATGATCTGGAGAGCTTAAGGAGTATCTTGCGGATTCCATCAGCGTCCTGCTGTGGATTGTTCAGGAGGTCATCAACCACTCTGGTGGGAGTAGACTTTAGACATAGGAGAAAGGGTGGGAGAAAGGAGAAGGAAGCTATTGCTTCAGGGGAAGAGGGGCTTCAGGAACAAAGGAGAAGGCAATAGAGACGATTAAGCTTAAACAAAAGGAAATAATGGCCTGTAGAAGAGGAAAGCAGGTGCCAAGAGCAAAAAACTGACTGCAAGCTAGGCCCCTGTGTGTGGTGGGCAGCTCCATACCTCAGAGGACTAAGTTGGCTGGGGGACCCCATCAGAGACAGGCTGATTTTTTGTTTGTTTATAACTTCATTCTAACAAGACTCCCGCCCCAAGTCTCAGACAAGTTCTGCATGGGCCTGCCAGGAGCTGCCTACTTCCTAAACAGTTTGGTCTCCTGCCTTTGTCCGGCAGGTGGAGCCAAAGCCCAACTCGGTACCCTAGGAAATATTCTGAGTAGCAAAATATTGTAGGCATCCCACATACTATCTGAATATCTGGGGGTGGTTATTATGCATGTATGGAAAAGCAAGAAGAAATATATTAAAGCACTCTGTTCTTTCACAGGATCAGCCTGAGATGGAGACAGCAGTTAACCTTGCCAGCTGGGATATTGAAAAACCAGCCACCCTTTCTTTCAACATCTCTGATCTTAATAACAAAGATCGCATCTTGAAACTGATCCCTGCTCTCACAACACTGACAAATCACAACCGATATTTAATAGACCATGGGAATGAAGGTGGTTTCTTTAGGATAAATCAGAAAGAAGGAGTAAGCTTCCTTCACTTAACAAAGAAGAAGCCAGTGCCTGGAACCTACTCATTACATATCAGTAGTATTCCACTCTACAAAAAGAAGGAACTCAATCAGCTTGAAGATAAACATGACAAAGACTACCTCAGCGGTGAGCTAGGAGACAACCTGAAAATGAAAATTGAAATTTTGCTTCATTAATTCACCAGAGACCAAATTATTAAAGCCAAAGATAGCTAGGTGAGACTTGAATGTTTTATTTCCCAATAAGGTTCTCCATATCACAGGTACAATCCTTCATGAATACATTTGAACATGTGAGCACTATTCCATTTTGATGTAAGCAAGGTACAGGAAGAAAACTGTAGCTCACAACAACCACTTTCTCAGGCTTCTTGTAAGTATACTTACCTTGATATGCTGAATCTTGAATACCGGGACTGCTGTTGGAAGTTGGCCACTGATGCCGAAGCAATATCCTATCAGCAGCGATGCAAGAAAACAAGCTCAATCAATGGATTCTTATGTTTTGTTTCTGTTTTTAAAAAAATCTTAAAATCCGCTTCTCCAGCTACATGTTACTAGGTCAGCCGTTTATGATATCAAATTGGTGCTAGAAAATGTCCAACCTAGATTTTATAAATGCACTGTAATATATACACAACTTAGAAGCCAAAGAAATTGCAATTATTCCACCTAAATACATCAATCAACCAAAGTTTATCTCAGTAGTTTATCTCAGTTATACCTATAATACAGTACATGTAAATTAAGTGTGTGTATACTGTAACCATGCTATTTTTATCCATGAAGCATTTGTAAACTAGAATAATAACACCCTTCATGTGAGGGTTTATAATGGTGCTTATAAGATCAACTACTTAACTGTATACACAAATCTGGTGATAACATTTCTGTGACAATCAAAATGCACTGGGGTCTATGGGGACCATTAAACATTCTCAGAAGTCACATGACACAGTGCCATCCATAGTTACACCATGACATAATGTAACATGTCAAAGAATACCTACCATCATTCATATCAACAAGGGTTCATTGTCAAATGTCACAATAAAACAGTTTTTTTTAGTTCATTCTGTGGCTTCATGTTCTTGCTAAAGTTACAGAAAACCATATGAAAAGCTAGATTCATGTGCATCCTAATACTCATTTTTATGTTTAAATTTAAAACAACTATTAATAAAAGCTACAAAATCCACATGGACAATTCAGTTTGCAGTTTGGTGGGGGAGAGTAGTGTACTGTGAATACTGCATTTACCAAAATAACCTGTACACCAATAATCTCTCTAAAAAGTATAAATTAATCATTTATCTCTAGAACTGAATCATTAGCAGTTCGGAATAAATATAATCCCAAAAATATTTAGACAAATTCAGATTTTTTTATGGGTAGCATTGTTGTTTCAAAGTGTATGCCATTGTTTTCCCTCTGCAGAAAACAATTATGTTAAGAACTTACTATCATTATCATCCTCATCATAGTTTAAAAAATAATTGAGGTTGGCCTATTTCAAGTTCATTAGAGACAATCACATTATAATTTATATTATCTCTATAAGAGTATAAAGTCAACTGATGTACCTTCTCCAACTGTAAAATGTGCTGCTAATTGTATTGTCGCATGCTACCCCGATCTCTTGAGTGGTGCAACATTCCAGGGGTTCCAGGCTCTTACCCCAGGTTCATGTTTGCTTTAGAATGAAGTACAGCAGAGACTCTGGTATCTATGATATGTGGGATTTTTTTTGTACACATATATACAACCTGAACCTGTGATGGAGCAATTCACAGAATTAACACCCCAATAGAAATATATTTTAATATTTTTTTTAAAAAAATTGTCCAGTAGCACCTTAGAGACTTAAGTTTGTTCTTGGTATGAGCTTTCGTAACAAACTTAGTCGGTCTCTAAGGTGCTACTGGAAATTTTATTTTATTTTTTAAATATATTTCTACTGCGTCAGACCGACACGGCTACCCACCTGAACCCCAATCGAGTCTTGCTTCTCCCATAGCCACAGCTTTGGGTTCCAGCAGAAATCAGACATGGCTCTCTCCTTGTCTTTGAAGCCTGCAGCTTCGTAGCCCACATAACAGGGAAGGGAGGCCCACCCAGAGCCACTCCATTTGTTACTTTAACAACCCATGCTTAGCAGGTGTTATTCCAGCAATGGAATCCATGTTGGATCCAGGAATTAGAAGAGGGACTCAGCCATATAGCCTACCCCCCGCCAAAAAAAGGATCCCTCATAACAGTATCATGCTTGCAATATTCCAGATCATCAAGAACTGTTTTTTGGATGTTGCTTCTCCAGCCTCCTATCTACCAGGGTTCAGTTGCAACGAGAGCAATTTACCAGTCTGTTCTTTCATCCCTGAACTAAAAAAAATCTTCAAATACAGCAGCATGCAAGGATTTGCACCAATGTCTCTGTCCAATCGTTTGTCAGCTTTGATCATTCTAATCACCTGTTGCAGTGGTAGGGAACATCTGGCTACCAAGCCTAATTTGGTCCACCAGGCCTCCCCATTTGGCCCATGAAGTCATATCAGTCAAGCCATGCCTACGTATATGATATCAGATGTGGGGCTAAAGGCCTGGCTCAGCCAAATGGAGTTTGCAGGCACTGCCATTCAGCTGATTGGTGGTGCCTACAAAGGTCTCAGCAAAGGGCCTTGCAAGACCTGCTGATCAGATCTTGCAAAC
This sequence comes from Lacerta agilis, assembly GCF_009819535.1. Lineage (NCBI taxonomy): Eukaryota > Metazoa > Chordata > Lepidosauria > Squamata > Lacertidae > Lacerta > Lacerta agilis. Next base: position 12,452,108 of record NC_046324.1, on the reverse strand, counting down.
TGTTTGCAAGACCCAGCTATCGGCTGAAAGGAGAAGAGAGCCTTTTTTCATTCTGCCCATCACCCACTCCAAATTGGTGACTGATAACTGCCAAAACTGGCAACACTAAATATAACATGGAACTGTCTGGATGGTCCCAGTCCAGGGATTGGAATTGGGGCTGGACTTGGGTGCTTACACAGGAATCGGGCATACTCCTTTGGGGTGTTCTGTTCTTCTAGCAGCTATCTGTCTGCATGAGGAGATCCTCTATAAATGGGAAGGTTTGTATTTATGAGCAGCCTTTCTTCCTAAATGCCGAATAAAATTTCTCTCATAAGCTTGTTTCCCCACCCTCCAACAGGGACACACCCAGTGGCAACGCCCACCCACACGAGCATCCCAATGGGGCGACCCTTCCTCCGCCACTGGACACACCTTTGTGTCTGGTGTGAACTGGGGAAGATCGAGGGGTGTTTGCAAATAATGATAGTCAACTGTTAGTCATTTGGCTTGCTCTTCCCTCTGATCAGCTGCTTCACAACTGCTTGGTCTATGGGAGGGGACAGCAAGATAAGTCAGGATGAAGACTTTTTTGCCTCAAATCTATTGCTGGAAATTAAATGGGGGGTTGGTTAGTACAAACACCCTATGTACATTTTGCTTTGCAATATAAACACTAGTAGTGTGTATATACCTACCTACCTACCTATCTATCTATCCATATCTCCTCTAGTTATAAATCTTAAGATCTCCCACATCAACCACACAAATCTTTTAAATGGCATTTTAATGGAACAAGTTATCATTGTCTCCCTCAGTAGATGATTCTGTGTTTTCTATAAATACGCTAACATCATAAAGCGAAATATAGCTACTCCTAAGATTTGAAAGATGGTATCAACATTTAAGAATAATTTGTAATAATGAAAAATCAAGATTGTCTTCCAAACCCAAACAGGTTAACTTGGGCATTTGGCAAAGCATATACTGTAAACAGAATTGTAATCAAGCTGTGACATTTACATTGATTTTTGAGGTTTAGTAAGTTAATATATCACTTCCCAGTAAAGACTGATTTACAAACAAGTAGAAAACACAATAATAAAATTACCGAAACGTATATAAAACAAAATTAACAATATAATATCATTGGTGCTGCCCAAATGTCCAAGAAAACAAAAATGTCTTTGCCTATTGAAATGGAGACATGGTTGGCACCAAGCAAGCCTGCCAAGGGGAGGGTGTTACAGTGTAGGATGAATGTAATTGTGAGCCTTATAATGTCAATGGATTCCAGACATGTGATTTCAGAAGTTAACAATGTGTGTGTGTTCAGAATTTGGTGATGGCCTTTCACTGATGTTGGGAATTCCAGTTCTATCAACCATTCACTCACTTTAATCATTTACTGTCTCTGTAAACAAACATTTTAGTTTCCAAAAGTCATCATAACAGACAGTAGACAGACTTTAATGTACTGTAATGTATGCATTACTCAATTTTGACTACAGAGAGACATGGCAGCACCACTTGATTTAGTGATGTGGAATAATGTGAAACGAATACCGGTAGGTAATTTCAGAGGTATTTCAGTTATTTAAACTGATTAACTCTGAGAAACAACAATTCAGATGAATAAGATACATGATAAAGATGTTTTGAAAAGCATGCATATTTCATTTCAAATGAATTGCATATTAAAACCCTTTTCAAGACGCTCCAGTTCATTCCATGCCTAGTATTTATTGCCTGATACACTGAGGCTGATTGTGGAGGGATAATCTAATATTAAAACCAACTTCAAACTAACATTGTCTTACTGTGAACTATGCAATGTGATGGCGCCAGCGCTTATGTCTTTAAAGAAAGAGATATGCAGAAAGGAAAATATTTTGTTATCCCCAAACAAAGCACCAGATTTTACTGTGCTCAAACCACATCAGAACAAATCTATAAAATTGCAATGTTGTTGTATTAATTCCATTCCACAGCAATTTGTGGTGTGGAGATATTCTCTAATAATTCAGCTTGCAGGATATACCATATTTTTCCATGTATAAGACTAGGGTTTTTTACCAAAAAAATTAGGTTTAAAATTGGGGCTCATCTTATACGCGGTTAGTGCTAAGGGGTGTTTTCTTAATTTGGAGTCCCCAAAAATACATGGGGGCATCTTTATACATGGAAAAATACGGTAAGTTCCAAGAATAATATATTATTTAATGTGTTATTCGATGTAACAAATATGATAGTATGAAGGGGATCTGTTATATCTGGGAGATATATATACAGTGGTACCTCAGTTTACGAACTTTATCCATTCCGAAAGTCCGTTCTTAAACCGAGGCGTGCTTTGCCTAATGAGGCCTCCCACCGCCGGTGCCCTTCCACCTTTTGGATTCCGTTCTTAGACCGAGGTAAAGTTCGCAAACTGGGACACTATTTCCAGTTTCGTGGAGTTTGTAAACCAAATCATTCTTAAACCAGACTATTCGTAACCTGAGGTACCACTGTGTATAAATATATACACACACAAGCCATATATATATATATATATATATATATATATATATATATACACACACACACATACATACACATATATATATATAGCTTGTACATTTAAATTAAATTTTCCTGTATCATTGCAGCAGGTAGTGAGAAATAACTGAGCATCATTTAGCACATGTTTGTCTCACAGGTATGCACACCTTATTCTGATATGGTTCTAACTGCTTAAACTGTGTTTGTCTAAGGGCATGTTTGCCTAATGATTCTGAAACTGTGAAACCCGCATAACATATACAGTAACTTGATTTCCCTGTACTTGTTAACTGGACATTTCGTGGATGTGGGAACTAACTCCATTGAAGAACATGGCATTCGACTTGAAGAGTTGATGTAAATTCTGTTTGCAGTCTTTATATTAGCGAGGGCCCGTTTTCAAATGCAAGTCATTCACTTGATATAACTCTCATAAAGTGAGGAGTGTGTGAGAGCCAGCCCTTAGAATCACTTGTGATGCATCAAGCTGCCACTACCTGAAGCCAGAGCTGGAAGTGAGGAGCAGGGATCTAGTTTAAACACTAAGGGATTGTAAATGTGCAAAGGCTGCCACATTCTGGCAAGGTAGGAATGCTTTGTGTTTGCAGAATGCAGCAAGCCTTTGTGCATGAACATTTTCTTGAAACACAGCATCATCTGAGCATCTCTTCAGTCATCATGAGGAAGTCTAAAATGTATTATGAATTCCTCCCTGTGCTGCACATGCACCTTCCATAATTTATAAGGACTGGGCAATTTCAGCTTCTGTTGGTCTATTATTATTGGCAAAGAAACTTGTCAGTAAACAGCTATGGCCAGCCTGAGCCATGCCCCCTGAATTTTAAAATTTGACATGGATGGCATAGAAAATACCTACTTTGTCCACTTACAATTTTGAAATATACACTGAATGTATAGCACATACTCTGCACATGATATTTGTCCATGTCTCCTTGCATTTTCTTCTTCCAAGATGCCTCACTGTTATTAACAGGTAAAGGTGTTGCCCCAGTATGCATGTGGGAATTATATACATAGTCTTTTTTAAAAAAACACCTCCTTTAGGAAGAATCCAGAATTGCACATTACAAAAACGCAGGATCAACATGAAAACTATTTCAAGCTATCTCTCTTTTTTGCATGATAGCACATCACTAAAAATCCTCCTGCAATATCTGCACAAAATAAGCTGACTTGGAGAAAATAGGCTGAGACCCTACCTGCCCACAGACTGTCTCGCCAGAGTGGTGCATGCTCTGGTTATCTCCCGCTTGGACTACTGAAATGCGTTCTAAGTTGGGCTACCTTTGAATGTGACTCGGAAACTGCAATTAATCCAGAATGGGGCAGCTAGACTTGTGACTGGGAGTGGCTGCTGAGACCATATACAGTAACACTGGTCCTGAAAAACCTACATTGGCTCCCAGTATGTTTCTGAGCACAATTCAAAGTGGTGCTGACCTTTAAAGCCCTCAATGGCCTCAGCCCAGTATACCTGAAGGAGTGACTCCACCCCCATCATTCAGCCCGGACACTGAGGTCCAGCGCCGAGGGCCTTCTCACAGTTCTCTCGCTGTGAGAAGTGAGGTTACAGGGAACCAGGCAGAGGGTCTTCTCGGTAGTGGCGCCTGCCCTGTGGAATGCCCTCCCATCAGATGTCAAGGCAATAAGAAACTATCTTACTTTTAAAAGACATCTGAAGGCAGCCCTGTTTAGGGAAGTTTTTAATGTTTGATGTTGTACTGTGTCTTTAATATTCGGTTGGAAGCCGCCCAGAGTGGCTGGGGAAACCCAGCCAGATGGGCGGGGAATGAATGAATGAATGAATGAATGAATATTATTATTATTATTATTAAAGCAAAAAGCAAAGGATGGCAAAACAGACCAGCTTAGTCCATACTTGCCAAATGCAGTAGCCGAGGCCTTAGAGTAAGGCAGGTTTCCTGTCTGTAATTCTATCAATACTTTGTAGTGAGGAAATGTGTCATTTCTTTTTAGTGAACTAGATCTTGAAATGTGCTACTATGGATTCTTACTGTGTCTACACAGTAGTTTTCATTTTAAACACTGAAAGTTATCTGTATGTGAATTCATCTCCTATTCTTTCTTACAGTGTGCACAAAGCTGGTCTTACAGACATGACCATAGAAGCATACATTATGAATTCCTTTTCTCTTTCTCTTTGAAGTTAGTCTGTTTATCTGAAGCAACAAAACCAAAATATATATGTCTGCTCTAACTGTTCTCTGTAGATCTCTAGTTAAAGGTAAAGGTAAAGGGACCCCTGACCATTAGGTCCAGTCGTGTCCAACTCTGGGGTTGTGGCGCTCATCTTGCGTTACTGGCCGAGGGAGCCGGTGTACAGCTTCTGGGTCATGTGGCCAGCATGACAAAGCCGCTTCTGGCGAACCAGAACAGCGCACGGAAACTCCATTTACCTTCCCATCAGAGCGGTACCTATTTATCTACTTGCACTTTGACGTGCTTTCGAACTGCGAGGTTGGCAGGAGCTGGGACCGAGCAATGGGAGCTCACCCCGTCGTGGGGATTTGAACCGCCGACCTTCTGATCAGCAAGCCCTAGGCTCTGTGGTTTAACCCACAGCGCCACCCACGTCCCAGATCTCTAGGTACAATCAAGCTATTGAATTTGTTTGCAACTGCTTTTAGTACAAATTGTTAAATGACTCAGCCTTGTCTGCAGAAATAAAGGGTCCCATCACAGACTGCAATGTAATCCTCGCCTCTTACCCCTACAGTGACGTCACTTAGGGTGTGCTGCTGGGCCCAGCAACATACCTTCCCATTCCTACAAAACTAGACCCTAGTTACTCATTCCCTGTGCCCCAGGGCATGAGATACTCCCAGTAGGGTTGGTGCTGCAGGTGGTGAATAGAAGTATGTCAGATCCACCTGTTTTCACCTTAACTACCTAGGTAGGAATAGCTGGGCACATGCCAATGCAACCAATGTAAGTCCAGGATGGAAGGGGTAGGTCATGTGGAAAACCTCCATTCTGACCATTAGTGTTGATTTCTTATAGACACCTTGTCCTGAATGTCTAATAACTGCTTTATCGTAGATCAGGCTTTGAAACAGCTGTCTTAGATGACGAAATGCAATTACCGTAAATCAATTTCCAGGCACTCTGATTGGCAAGCCCTAGGCCACCTGTGTCCCTGCTACTATAGAGCTCAAATAATTCCTGAGCCACACCCCTTTGATGCATGTGCATTAAAGGGAGGTCAGTACACCTGCCAAAACTCTAACCTAGCTTCAGAAGTTTCCTGAATGGGGCTCTGCACATGTGCAGAACGTATATGTGGGTTTCCACAGAGGCAGCCATGAAGAGAAGCCCCCCTTTCCAAGCCAAATCTGACTGCGAAACTAAGTGGGTGACTTACGGATCCATTCTGAAGTCTCATACATTTTCACCAGCTGGCAAAAGCAGAACAATGAAGGGGACCAGGCAGGCCTCCAGGGGTGTGTGGATTCCAGGGACAGAAGAGGCTTTGCTTCTCCCTACCCACCTGCTGCACTTCAGACAACTGGAATGCAAAGCAGTCCCTTGGATATTGCTGTAAGCATGCATGCAGTGGCACTTATGGGAAGAAAGTATGCTTACGATACCCTGGCTCTTTGGTGGGAAGTAGAACACTTTGACTAGAACTTAGCATAAACAGACAACCAGTGTAATTGACATAATGTGGAAGTAATATGCTTGATCAGAGGAGCCCATTAGTAATTTGGCATGGCATTCTGTGCTGAGGTTCCTGTATGCTTTCCAAAGATAGCCCCATGTAAATGCATTACAGCAGGCTAATCTGGATGTTAACTGAGGCCTGAATGACCAGGAGAGCTGGCTCATATGACACTGGCTTAGTTCTCGATGATTTACATTTAATTATATGAGATGCAAGTAAATGGGTATAATATGGCAATGCTAGAAAACGTTATTTGAGCTCCGGCATCTCTGCTGTGGGCTTTACAGGAACACACATCATTTTCTCACAAACTCTATAATATTGCCAGCCCGTAAGCTAGTTTATAACAAAAGAAGTTAGTTTAACGTGTATCATATAAGTTTAAGAAAGCAATACATGTGAAGGTGAAATAGCTAACTGTCAAAGTAAAATGAAATTCTGTCTCATGAGATCTAACAATTGCTCACCAAGCATAGGGTTCAATACATTTTTAAAAGCCAGTGTTTTGCAGTTGAAGCTCAAACAAATATGAAAATGGCTTGGCAAAGGCATTTCAACTTAATGGTTCAGTTGAAGTCATAATAAAATACTTTTGTCAGAACCAGTTTTGAGAAGCATGTATTTTCCAGTGCACGCAGTTGGAATTATCAATGGTGCTGAATTTTGATACATTATGCTTGCAGTATGGGGAAAAAAGAACTTCCCTCTGTAATTAATGGCTATTCCTTGATTTATTTTGCACAGGGTCTTTTTTTTACTACAATTCCAATAGCACTAGAGATTTTAGTACAATTCTCTCCTGTCTTTTAATCCACCAGAAGCCACCAAGGCTGCTGATCAGCATTGAGGAAGCTCAGTCTCACAAGATTGTGCTTTGGAAATGCACTCTGTATAAGCGTCCGTGGATAAATTTTGTTTGCCTTTCATGCTGCTGAGTGTGCGCGGTAAACTTGCACAAGCTCGGGGGCATTGCTAGATCCTGGCACCAAACCTAATAATTTATGAAGTGACTCTGTTTTCCTGATCAATTTTTAAGATGGTCTGATATCAGGCATCCAGAAATCTACTTGTCAACTCACCATGGGCAAGTGCCTTTTGCCAGAAGTAGCTTTCTATGGGCTTTCACTTGAACTGTGGTTCAGATAAGAAACTCCCTGTTTCTTTTCCTATTCAAATCTCAGTGTAAAGATCCCATCTCCAGGAGAGCTAGGCATTTACACTGCAGTTGGTGGGTGGCAGAAATAGCAGGACTCACACCGCAGCTTGATTGGGATGGGGGGAATCAGCATAAGTTTCTCAAACTAATGTTCTCCAGGGTGAGAGAAAACTCAACCTTTTCCCCCAAGTCCTCAAACAAATGCAGAGAGCTTGGCAGAAAAACAGTATTTATCTCTCTTGCACTGAGGCATAAGAAAAGAAATACTTCTGTTTCTTCCCTTCACTGAACTCCAGTTTATGCAAATGAAACTGCCATCTCCAAGCCCACTGGCAGCCAGATTTGGGAAAGAGGCAAGGATGTCTCCCACTTGTGCTGAGGTTGAGAAATCATACTCCTGATGCTTACTTTCTTCTTAAAAAATAAAGGTAAAGGACCCCTGACAGTTAAGTCCAGTCGCAAACGACTCTGGGGTTGCGGCGCTCATCTCGCTTTACTGGTCGAGGGAGCCGACGTTTGTCCGCAGACAGTTTTTCCGGGTCATGTGGCCAGCATGACTAAGCCACTTCTGGTGAAACCAGAGCAGCGCACAGAAACGGCGTTTACCTTCCAGCCGGAGTGGTACCTATTTATCTACTTGCATTTTGACGTGCTTTCGAACTGCTAGGTTGGCAGGAGCTGGGACCGAGCAACAGGAGCTCACCCTGTCGCGGGGATTCAAACCGTCAACCTTCTGATCGGCAAGCCCTAGGCTCAGTGGTTTTTTAGACCACCCCAGTGCAAATAAAAGAATCCCTGCCTCTTTCCCAAACCCTTTACGTATTGCAGAAAACCTCCTCTCCCCAGGTGGAAAATTGAGTCATAGATTCACAATCAGAAGGGACTGTAAGGGTCATTTAGTCCAAGACAGAGTCTCATGCTCTACTGGCCGACTGAGGCATCATATGCTTCAACTGTCCTGATTTAACTGAGACATCCGGTTTTGGGAGACCATGCTCTGGTGTAAGATTGTGACCCGGAAAGCTGGAAAGATCAGTCTCTGCACCAAGGAGCTTACAATCCAAACTTCATAGTGGAGGCAGGGGGTGAGCAAGGCAAGGAAAGTGATAACAGAGTATGAATGTAATTTCCTGTGTGGCAGGGGTTGCCAACACAGCACACACAGGCACATCCTTCCATCTGCTGAAATTAACTCTGAAAGTATTCTATTGTAGCCAGTGGAATAGGGTTGTTGTGTGTGCTTGATTGCAATGTGCACATAACCGTTTCTACCATTTGCAAATGTGCCCAAAAGGCTGGGGTCTCCTGCAGTCAGTTGAAGCCATGCTTCTGTGATTAAGAAGTTCATTTTATTTTCATAAGTGATTGGGGTATTAAAAGGAAGTGGCATTCTGCTGATGCTCACAGTTTTATCTCCTCTCTCATTTTCTGAGTGCCTTAGGCGATAAAAAAATGTACGTGATCAGGCATAGACAGATTTATAAGAAAGGCTGAGATTATGAGGAAGAAATGAAATTGCTGGAAGGCATTAATGGATATAATGGGCATTGAATTTTGTGCTTGGAGTTTTGATAGCATATCTAGTGCTGATAACAGTGTAACTTGGCCAATATATAATTTCCTAAACCACACAAAGATCATTCTCTGGTGGAATCTTATCGCCCACTTTCTCTGTTTAATCTTGACTATAAAATCTTTACAACAATAATGGTTAACATTTATGGGGAAATACATCTACCTGGACCAAGCAGAGTTTGTTCCAGGACGCAAAATTATAGACCCAATTAGAAAATTACTGAACTTAATATACCGCAGCAAGCAGACAACATCAACATTAGCCTGTCATTGGATAGTAAAGCATTTGATTGTGTAGAACCCAGGTATTTAATTGAAGTGATTAAAAAAAGTTTGGATTTGGCCCAAAATTTATTAGACTATTAGAGAACATTTATGGCACCACATTTGCCACAATTAAGGTAAACAATATATACTTGCAAAAATGTCAAATTGACTGTGGGACAAAGCAAGGATGCCCACTGTCACCTTTATTATTTGCCATAATCTTGGAACCCTTGGCAATTAGACTGCACCAAATTCTAGCAGAAAAGGGTGTAATCATCAATGGAAAGGAATATATTCTGGGACTATATGCAGATAATATTGTTTTATGCACACCAGATCCAATCAGATTCCAACAGTCTGGAATTGGAGAATATTGGAGAACTTCCCCAATATTTCTGGACAGAGTAAATTTTCAAAATTCAGAAGTCATGTTCTTTCATTACCCCCCTCCCCCAGCTTCAAAAAACCTTACAAATCCCAACAACAGAAAAGTTTTTTTCAGATACCTAGGTGTTACTCAGAATTTAAATAAGTTATACCAGACAAATTATGGAAAACAATAAACACAGAAATGTGGCGCTGGGGGGGGGGATGAAACTAGCACCGACTTCCCACAACCAAAATGATGATTGTTCCAAAGTTATTATTTTTATTCCAAACCCTACCAGTGTGGATCCCATCAGCCCACATGTCTAAATGGCAAAGAAAAATTAGTAAATTCATATTTCAATCAGACAGAACCCTCATTAAAAAATCCCTGCTGTATCAGCACCCAACTGTTGGAGGATGGGGACCTGCAAACTTAAACAGCTATTACAATGTGTGTCATCTTAGCAATATGATAGACCTTATGTCTGGTAATGAAGGAATCTAATAGAACAGGCATAGGCAAACTCCAGCCCTCCAGATGTTTTGGAACTACAATTCCCACCATGATTACAAGGCAGACAGTACCTATGTCCCCAGGACTGGCATTGCTTAATTTGTACAGTCAGGACTCACCAAGAATTAGAAATAAGGATCTTATAACCAATTTATTGACTGTGGTGAGAACAACCATAGCCAGAACATGGAAAACATTGCAACTGTTGACCATGGATAAATGATATGAAGCAGTCTGGCAGACAGCTTTGTTGGAAAAGCTAACATGGAAACTGCAAGAGGCCAAAAGAAAAATGATAACTTCTATGCAGTATGGGGCAATTTTATTGAACACACAGGTAGTGAAGCACATTGGGGAGTAGTGTTTGGGATGGGTAACAGAGTTTAGAATACTTGAAGTATACATTTTAACCTATCAAATTGTTGCAGATATAATGTACCGGTATTCCTTCCTTTTAATGAGACTGGAGTACATGATGCGTTATTTTATTGTTTTTAAGATTATGAGAATGTTTCAAATATACGCTGTAGCAAATAAACTATTTTTAAATGAAAATATAATTTCTGCACAGTAGTCAAGCCTATAACATCTAGGCTTTCCACGGAATAGTGTGAAAAGGTAATTCTGTCCATTGTCCTGTCTAACAGGCAGGCTGTTCATCCACTGACACTTTCCCACTACTGAAACTGCATGAAACAGAGCCCAAATAGGAAAAGAAATTGTGGCAGTAAAAGATCCTGTGGTTAAAAAGACAGCACATTATGCCTCACCAGTTTTACCCTCAATATATTAACTTTTACCACTTGTTTGCATACAGCATGTTCAATCAAAATAAAAAATAAAACATTCCTTCCAGTAGCACCTTAGAGACCAACTAAGTTTGTTCTTGGTATGAGCTTTCGTGTGCATGCACACTTCTTCAGATACACTTCTTTACTGTATTTTGTTTTGACTATGGTAGACCAACACGGCTACCAACCTGTAACTGGAGCATGTTCAATGATCATGTAATAACTGTATTCACATGAGCAGCTGATAGTGCTGCTGGCTGCTAAATCTTCAATATCTTTTAATAGATCAAGGCAACAACTACAATCACAGTACAGAGGCACACTTACAGTTATTCAGTTCACTGGTTTTCAGCACACATAGCTTTATGTTAGTTGCCAAAGTGTGATACTTTCCTCAGTTCCACAATGATTGATTACCGGTAGTCTGTTTATCTAGGTGTAAGCATCCTTATATTAGCCTATGGAACATCTTCCACGTGGGCTGAGGCAGAACCCATCCAGATTTCATATCTATCTGATCGTGGCTAATCCTAAACAGCAGCTGGTTTATACTACTTTTTCTGTAGCTCCCATCCCAGCAATACCCAAGTGCCTAGGTGCCATGCCAGTACATAATTAACCTGATTTGCTGTTGTAACTTATGTGGGGTAGCACTGTGTGTTGTATCTGCCATCAAGGGTGCCAACTTGAATAAAATATTGGAGGGACCCAGGTAAGCCCTGCCTTGCATAATCAATCACAAGACACAATGCACATACCATTTGAATGGCAATGCCCATAAATTTGGGGGGAGGTGGCCCCCTCAAGTATTTTATGGTGGGATGGACAGACACAAAGGGACCTCAGTCCCTAGGAGTTGGCTCCTATGACTGCCATTAACTTCACAAACCAAACACTCTATGGGACACAGCACTATAGGAGCTAGAGCTTTCTATCGGCTCCCTGGAGGTATAATGCATGTCCCTGTGTAAAACACAAAACCTCCACATTTTCTAAAACTCACCACTTTCCTCTTTCTTTCTTTCTTTCTTTGGAAAACTTGCTATTAAAATATGAAAACGGAACAATGCTGCTGCAGCTGAAACATCAGCCAGTGTCAAAGTAATGCCTATGGCTCATGTCCATGCATCAGCACACACACAAAAGCCCGTAAGAGTTTGAAGAGCAGCAGCCATTGGCTCAAATTATTCCAAAACTCTGGAAGGGAGCCAGCTCAGGCCAGGGAAAGCCTGCACTGATTATTTTGTCAAGGCTGCTTTGAGCCCATGAACATGTGATGACTGGTGGGTATACAGGAACTGAGAAGTGCGTCAAGGAACATAAACCCAATTTATTTCACAGAGGATAGTTCCCTATGAATGGAGAAAAGAAGTTGGAAAAAGGTAAGGAGATTGTTGGGGGCACAATAGTACCTAGAAATCTACGTATTACTATGGTAAATTCAAAGCTCTCCACCTTACTCTTAACCTATCTAACTTTCAAAAGGAAGGCAATCATTCACAGCCAATGGGATGTAGGTGTGTTTTAGGGGGTGGGGAAAGAAGCTATAACAAAAATCGAACCTGCCAAATAATGTGAAAGTATGACAAAAGCACTTCTTAAATTGTCAAGAGATCCTATCAAATACCCTTAAGTAAGTGATGAAAATTAATAATAAAATCTGGCACCATACTACATAGCCCTCTGCCGCTGGATCAGGCTAGAGAATAAGAGACAACTATGAAATTTCATAATAGCAAGCCAAGCTTTGCCTAGCAGGAAACTGACTTCGCATTAGTATAGTGTATGAAGAAAAGATACGTTAACCGAAAAACATGTCAATCATAATAAAACCCTCAAGCAGTAACCTGAAACAGGCAAAAACAAGTTTTGGATTTCATTTCAAATCCACCAGAATAGCCAGGTTTGTCAAGGTTCATGAACCTCTTCTTGAAACTGGGCTCACTTTCAATAAATCTTGGACTGTTATCCAGGAAAGATGGGGCCAAGCTTTGAGTCAATTCTGAATAAAGTTCAGGTGAATCAGGAAATATTTTTGCTGTGAGGTAGAAACTGTACAAGCCTTGGAGGCTTTGCTTAGTTTCAGATTGAACCCAATGAGTTGTTGGCAGTGTTTTTCCTTTGGTTTTTGAGTTTCGAACCTGAAAGGAAAATGGCCAGATGAACTCAAAAGCAGGTGCCAGAATGCTAGGGGAAATTAATTCCCAAAGCAAATTATTCCCATGCAATAATTTGCATGAATCTGCATGCAGTTTGTATAGATGTTTGGAAATAGACTTGTGTGCATTTTTCGCGTGTGGCCAACTACACACAGAATTCTTTCCTTAACTGAAATGGTCTCTGCAGGAAATTTTTGTCTTCTGTGAATTGGCCCTGAGTGAGACATCTGATGACTTGTGCAGCTTTCAACCTGCTGTCATCATCTGCCTTGCATTTCATATATAAAGCTGAAAGCATGGAACCACCAGTATCCAAACCAATTGCTATCACAATTTGATGTGCCAGAAATCATGTGGGCTTGAATAAAAAGCTTCATGGTCTATAAACCAGGGGTCGGCAACCTTTTTCATCCCTGGGCCGGTCCACCGTCCCTCAGACCATGTGGTGGGCCAGACTGTATTTTTTTTGGGGGGGGGGAATGAACGAATTCCTATGCCCCACAAATAACCCAAAGATGCATTTTAAATAAAAGGACACATTCTACTCATGTAAAAACACCAGACAGGCCCCACAAATAACACAGAGATGCATTTTAAATAAAAGGACGCATTCTACTCATGTAAAATCACCAGGCAGGCCCCACAAATAACACAGAGATGCATTTTAAACAAAAGGACGCATTCTACTCATGTAAAATCACCAGGCAGGCCCCACAAATAACACAGAGATGCATTTTAAACAAAAGGACACATTCTACTCATCTAAAGACACCAGGCAGGCCCCAGAAATAACAGAGATGCATTTTAAATAAAAGGACACATTCTACTCATGTAAAAACACGCTGATTCCCGGACCATCCGCGGGCTGGATTGAGAAGGCGATTGGGCCACATCCGGCCCACAGGCCTTAGGTTGCCTACCCATGCTGTATAAATTGTTGCTTAGCTGCATTCACCTTGGCTAGCCCACCAGCTGTAGCCACCTCACACTCTGATCAAAGACAGGTGTGCCTACAGACACCCAAACAGAGGGGTAAACAGAGAGGCTGATCTATGCAGATCAGCTGAGGAGGTGGCCCTCTCCCTGCTCATCTGAGGACCAGGGAGCAGGCAGTTTAAATCTCCATCAAGGCAGTGGGCACCCCAGTACTGTGTCTATTTTTTTCTTTTTGCCACTCCCAAAACCTGTGGGGTCCTGGGGAAGTGCAAAAAAATTGCTTAGGGAGCCAGATTGGGTTCCACAGTCAGGGTTAGCAACTCCTGCTATATAGTATATACTAATGAGAAACTCATTTTCCAAGTGCTGGTCCTTATGTAGCCAAAATGCACAATTACTGCACAAAACAGTTATCAGCAGGTTTGGGGAAATCTTAAGCTTTGTTGAACTATATAACAAGCTTTAGGAGGGGAATCCTAAATGGGGTGCATCCAAAAACTGTTGGTGCAAAAGGAATAGATAGATATAGATATAACAGGAGAATTCCTGGTTGCCAAGTTCCAAGTTTGGGGCAAGTACTCTTGGGTGAGACAACCCTAGCAGAGATTAAAAATCACAAAATACGCAACAAAGTAAACCATGGAAATATAGGTTTTTAGGCCTTTAAAATAGGCCTTGCAAGTTCCTTACAAAGTTTTCCACTTCCCTTAGCACAGAAAAAAGACCACGTTTGGCAAGATAAAAATTGGTTTACTTACAAACTTTTCAGATCTCCGGTTCATGCATCCGTCAGACAAGCTGCACAGGCAGTAAAACTTGGTTCAGTTACAAAGTGGCAAAAGCTCCTTAAATTACTGGTATAGGAGCACCAGAAAGGTTTGTGAGAGCCATTCAGCTAAACTGGAGCAACCAGCTGAAGCCTCTTCACACAGCTGAGCTCCATCAGGTAGACTGAGAGGAACAATTGGCTTGATTACTCCTTTCCTCCCAAGGTAAGGGAAGTCTGGCAGGATAGGCTTACTTAGTGGTATTAACCCCTTAGTGCATTCATTAACTTAATCATGTTAGCGATGTGAAGCTGGTTATCCCACAAAAACTGCCATATGAGATCTTTGCATCATTAGAGGCCATGGATCACTGGGAGACTGTTAAGGGAAGTCTGGAATGCAGCATTCTGGCTGGCACCCTCTGCAACATTTTGTGATGATTTTACACCAGGGGTAGCCAGCCTGGTGGTGTTCAGATGGTTTGAATTACAACTCCTATTATCCCCAAGCAGCGTATTGTCCAGGCATAGGCAAACTCGGCCCTCTAGATGTTTTGAGACTACAATTCCCATCACCCCTGACCACTGGTCCTGTTAGCTAGGGATGATGGGAGTTGTAATCCCAAAACATCTGGAGGGCCGAGTTTGCCTATGCCTGGTGTTGTCGATTATCTGTGATGATTGGAGTTGTAGTCTAAGCCATTTGGATGGCACCAGGTTGGCAACTCCTGCTCTATTCCATATAAATGGGAGAGAAATCAGTTGTCACTAAGATCATTTTCAGTGACATTTCTATGATCACTGCATGACTTCTGGCTCTAACTCATGCACTCAGATTCCTCACTAGAGTGACATTGATTTCAATATATAAGCAGTGCTAAGCTGGGTCTGGGTCAAATGTAATGTCTCAAAGGCCGAAGAAAAAAACTCAGAAAGATGGCACATTCCTGGCAGGGGTTGTGATATTAAAGCCAGCTGGCTGCAAATTATTGGGGGTATGTCAGTTTAGTACAATGTTTGCTATGTCATGTTTAGATGTGATGATGGCTATATGATATTGTGTCTTCTGAACACTGCAATAAAAATACATCTCTGTTAAGAACCAAGGTTGATTTTTTTTTTTACTCTCTTTATGTATGATGCTGTGCTGATACAATTACCATTATGGGGGTAGGTTGGGTGAGTAGGATATATTTTACTCCAATCAGCTTGCTTCAGATTAAAGAACATATGCATTAAAAGGTCTGATTATGTTTCACTTCTAGCAGGCGTGGTGATGACTCCAACTGGGAATCAGACTAACAATCTTTTTTTTCCACAGGACAATGTTTTCTCAAGTGTCCATTAGCCATATGAAATGGGGCTGTCAGTTTTCTGTTTCCTTCAAAAATATGTACTCAGCCCTCACTAAGAATGCCGGCTGGCTTCATGCTGAATTGTAAGGAACCCCATCAATGAAATGATAAATCATGGTACAGAATGTATATGTGATTCTAATGCAAATTGTGCATTTTGAATGGAAAACCCATACAACTAACCCATCCCTACCTCATCGTTGGTTTGTACGCTTCTTATCCCTGTAATTGAGACCATGTGTTATACAGCAAACAATAACTCTATTACTCATGGTTCTTGTTGGTTCATACTTTGTAATGAAAGTGATGGGAAGGAGAATAATTTCTTTTCTTTTTGGTATGTTAACAACTCTAAATTATTAGGGTGGGAAGCAAATGTCAATGGAACATGAAAGTTTTTGGTGCATTATTCGCATTTGCTCATGCTTTCAAATCCACTGTGGCTTATTAGTTCATGGGAAAGATGACAGAGAGAGAATAAAAATCAGAGAATGAATCCAGGATCAACAACTGGCTTCTATAGTAACAGAGAAAATTGGAGTGGGTGGCTGAGAGGTGGCAACATAGAACGAGGAGCTGCATATTGTGGGGAGGGGGGGACCCAAAAAGGAGATATCCCCTTGAGAGATACACTGTCCTTTTGGCACAGTACATTCCAGTGGAGAAAGTACTGTCCTGCACGTTGCTTAAAGGGCTGAGATCCCGAACCCTCTGCTTCTAAAACTGTTGCTTTTACTCTGAAATAATTCTCCCTGGACTTGAATGCTGACAGAAAGATTATCTACTAAAGAGGAATGTTTGTTCTCAATTTACTGCAAGGGAGTTCAGGCCTTGCCCATGGGCTTTTAGGGATGATGATCTTCAAGTGAAGGCTAAAAAGGCCCACAACTGTGACCCTAGATTCCCCAAGTGATCCATCCATTGGTACTGATGTTCCCAAGGAAAAGTAGAAGCTTAGGTCCTTCCTAGACAAGTGACCAGCTGTGAGCAGAAACATTTCATGTGGCAGTCAAATACAGTCTCCTTTCCTTAGATTCTTTGTTGAGGGTAATAAAACTACTGTGGGAGTTGGTGCAATATCCGGGCCATGAGTGTGAACTGGGAAGAGGTTGGTTCAAATTGCCCTTCAGCCATAAATTCACTAGAATCTGGTCTTCTGACAAACCACTATTTTCTCAGATTCCCATCTAAAATAAAAGGGTAATAGTAAAGGCTTGCCCTACAGGGCTTCTTTGAGAATTGCCGGAAAATTTTAAGTATAGTGAGATATAGAAAATGTAAATATTATCAAATAACAATTGAATTTAAAAATTGTTGTTAAGTAAACTGCTGTTTCTATGGCGGTGGTAGTGGTAAGTCTGTAGCAGAGAATCGCCACTTCCTCAGCCCTGGTAATGCAAACACTACCATCATGGATTAGGCCATAGGCCCATGCAATCCAGCAGTTTCCATTGGTACTTAGTAAGGTGTATCTGGGCAGAGGAACCATAGACCAAATTGCAAACATGCACTGGATTATGGAGAAAGCTAGAGAGTTCCAGAAAAACATCCACAGCAAACTATGGCAAGTTCTTAAAGAAATGGGAGTGCCGGATCACCTCATTTGTCTCCTGAGAAATCTCTATGTAGGACAAGAAGCTACAGTTAGAACTGGACATGGAACAACTGATTGGTTCAAAATTGGGAAAGGAGTACGACAAGGCTGTATATTGTCTCCCTGCTTATTTAACTTATATGCAGAATTCATCATGAGAAAGGCTGGACTAGATGAATCCCAAGCCGGAATTAAGATTGCCAGAAGAAATATCAACAACCTCAGATATGCTGATGACACAACCTTGATGGCAGAAAGTGAGGAGGAATTAAAGAACCTTTTAATGAGGGTGAAAGAGGAGAGCGCAAAATATGGTCTGAAGCTCAACATCAAAAAAACAAAGATCATGGCCACTGGTCCCATCACCTCCTGGCAAATAGAAGGGGGAGAAATGGAGGCAGTGAGAAATTTTACTTTCTTGGGCTCCATGATCACTGCAGATGGGTCACGAAATTAAAAGACGCCTGCTTCTTGGGAGGAAAGCAATGACAAACCTAGACAGCATCTTAAAAAGCAGAGACATCACCTTGCCGACAAGGTCCGTATAGTTAAAGCTATGGTTTTCCCAGTAGTAATGTATGGAAGTGAGATGGACCATAAAGAAGACTGATTGCCGAAGAATTGATGCTTTTGAATTATGGCACTTTGGCCACCTCATGAGAAGCGAAGACTCCCTGGAAAAGACCCTGATGCTGGGAAAGATGGAGGGCACAAGGGGAAGGGGACAACAGAGGATGAGATGGTTGGACAGTGTTCTTGAAGTGACTGGCATGAGTTTGGCCAAACTGCGGGAGTCAGTGGAGGATAGGGGTGCCTGGCGTGTTCTGGGCCATGGGGTCACGAAGAGTTGGACACGACTGAACGATTGAACAACAACAACAACAACAAAGATGTATCTGGGGAACTCATAATTAAGATATAGGTTACAGCCTTTGCCAATTCTTTGCCCTGCACTTACTCAATGTATACTGCCTCTGAACATGAAGGTTCCATTTAGGCTAATATTAAGGCATCCCCAGCACTAATTCTGCCAATCCCATATAAACCACAGACCCTAACAGCTACATCCACATTATCAAAAATACATTTTACTTGCTATTTTGCACAGCATTTTTTCAGTGTGGTTGCTAGCTGAAGCATTATTAACACTGAAGGATAATCACCCGTTCTTGCAAATTTAAGACTCTGTTTTCAACTCCACTAACATCTATGAACATTATATTAATTCAATTGTGGTTAACCCCAAAACTCGATCACAGCCTAATACGTAGTTATGTGGGAACTCTGGTTTCTGGAAGAATTCCCAAACTGCTTGGGTGTGTCCCATATGTCAAGAATTTGGCACAGACAGAACAAACTCTGATGCACCATTGTCCTGTACGCTCTCTGGGACATTGCTTAGCAGCAGTGTTGAACAAAGCATGAGAATGACCTCTTGCAGCAGTCATTAAGTTGGAGAAAAGAGGTTAAAGGAAAATAAACATGCCTAGCTCTTCCAGGAACAGCCCTCAGTGCAGCTCTGACACAACTGCATTCCAGTCCATCACATATATTCCATACTACATATTTCATCTGTTCTAGCAACCCTGGATTTCATTAGACAGATGTACAAATAAACTGGTATTGTTGCAATGCAATTTGAAATAATATGGTCAGACATTACATGTCAAAATCTGTCAGACTGCACAGAAATACATTTTACAGAGTTAAAGGAAGTGGAGTATGTGGGTGAGGTGGTCGTTTTGGCTTCCAGAAGACTGATGACTGAACAAGTTCTGCCAACTCTAAGGGCATATTGTCAAACTAGGTTTTTATTAAATGTTTGCAAATAATCTTGACACTAATGTAAAAGGCAATTAATCATATGAATCTCAAATTTTATAGAAATGGCTGAACTGCTGTTTCCCAACTCATCCCCAACCCATTAGTTATACTGCTTATTCTTCCCTTCTTCTGTCCTCCATATGTCCACAGCCTTACCATCTGAGTAAACTTGCTCCTCTGAAAGGTACATTTTAAACAAAATAAAATGCCAAACATCCTCTTCTGTTTCCCCAAAACACACACACACACACACACAGTACTGCCACATGGGGAGGTGGTGGAATTACCTGGGTGGAGCGCTAAGAGGCAAGGGGGGCTGGAGGTGTAAATGACTATTAGACTTTGAGAAGTTGGTATCACTGGATCAAGTGTATAAATTTTGTTGAATAGCTTTAATTGGATTTTGAATAAATGTTCAATTGCTTGTTACTGTTTTGAATTTTATTTTTTAATCTTTCTTAGTGGGTCATGCAAACTGCTATTCTGAATAATGCTTTTTGTAGGATGGGGGGCACTGGGGGTGGGTTTATGAAACTAAGGTGGTGGCGGCAGCCCAGAAAAGTATGGGAACCATGGCTTTATGGCCTCCTGTTTGGCATCTAGTCAGGATGATGAAATTGTGGCTAGTTGGCAATCTTGATTTTTGCTTAACTATAAATAACTTGCCTCCCATTCAGAGGATATGTCAGATGGTGTAGGTGAAGGAATAAAATGTGAGATCCATACCATGGCTTGTCTCTTTTTCTTCTTGGGAGAAAATGTCTATATTTTCAGAAACTACCCTACAATCTGACACAAGAATGGTTTGTGGGGGTATGGTCCAAGCACAGATGGCACAGTAGGGTCTAAAGTGCATTGGCTGAATCTGATTAGTTGAAAAGGAAATGAAGAGCTTTTCATCCAACTAAGACACATTGTTATTTTGTCTTGGACAATTAGAGACAGCCTTTCCTTTTTCTTCTTTACTCTGGCTACAAATCTGTAAACCACAAAATACTCATGTTAGAAGAATCCACTGAAGTGATTTTTATGATTGTTCAGTTTTCATTATATTTTGTTTTGTCCAATTTCACCACAATCAACAGCAATCAAGAGACACATTTGCTTCACTTCAAAACATGCCAGCTTCAGTTGTTAACTGGGTCATTTAGTCGCTGACATTTTTATCGTGTTGTTCCAGGATTCTTGAACTATTTCATGTATATTGTTTTTAATTCTAATTAAGCAATGAAAAAAATACACCAATGAATCAACAAATTTTAAATACAAACAACAGTAGCATCAATAATCTTAACAACTGTAGCCAGGTAACTGCGCACATTCGCAACAAAACCCCTTTCTAAACAGATGGGTCTTGCATGACCATCTGAAAGGACAAGGCCACTGAGAAAATTCCATTTCCCACTGCAGATGTGCCTGAATCAAGGGAAAATTCCAGAGCAGGCACTTCACAAGGCATCTAGACTAAATAAAATATCCAGGTCTTTATGATTTTTGGTGAACCCTTTGAGAAACCCACTGCATTATATTTTCCTACAGTACTAGAGGGGCCGCAAAATACAGTAGAGGGGCTTATCATAAACGCAAGCGTAGCAACCAGTCTTCTACCAAGCCATTGTACAAAGTGCTTGTTGGAAGACCAAATATGGTGCATCCCAGAAGGCTCATTCATCTAGAGACCTTTCTGTTATGTATTGAAGTTCTCACCCTGACCACCAGGGGTTTTGTGTATATAGTTTTCACTCAGGTTCACGTCAGTTAATTTAGGCGGGAAACCCTGGGCTGTTGTTGTTACAATGTTGCCAGCCGGCTGCCTATAAAAGTAGGCCGGCTGAGCTGTTTGGTGTGCAGTTCCAGCTTACTTATAAAGAGCTACTTGGAGAAATATCTGTGTCGTCTGCTATGTCCACCCACTACTTAATACTTTCCATGCGTTGTATTTGGACATCCACATAGACTTTGCACCTTGAAGCCCCCAAGTGCAGAATCTCTGGTAGCAAAGTGAAAACAGAGCCATGAGAGGACCAGCGCAAGGGCAGCCTATTGAATGGTCTGTGTGCTAAAGCACGGAGGGGTCTCTGGAGAAATGGAAATACCCACGTGGAGGAGTGAAAGCTATACTTCTGCTATGAAATATTTTACACCCTGTTCTAATCAATAGTGTCCATAATAATATGATCAGGATTATCATCATTACTACAACTTAAGAATTTAACAAACTGTTCCCTTTTCCTTGCCACTTCCACCAGCGTATAATAGTGTAACGAGGGGAAATAGTTGTGCTGCTACTTCAGATACCTGAATGGTCCACAATCATTTTTTTAAAAATAAGCAAAACCTGGGAAACACTGAACCAAAGCATTCACTTTAGTTTCACTTGAGGTCACAAATGTATGCAAGTTGGAAATGCCAGGCCTGCCAAAAAAAGCACACTGAACTCTAACCAAAGAAAAGGACACTGTTATTCTTATGAGGAGATATTTGACGGGGCAGGAAATTGGCAGGGTCACAGAAGTTTACTTAATACTGAAGCTCATTTAACTGTCCTGAAGCCAAAACACAATGACAGCAGACACCAAGTACCTGTCTGAGTAGTTACAAGAGTCCCAGCCAATGCAGAAATTGAGAAATATTCATAAGGATTCTCATAACTCTGCCATGTTTCTGTAAGTAGATTAGTTTAACGTGCAGGGGTTGAACATATTCAATATCATGACAACACAGAAGTTAAAGGAGTTGAAAGCTGGGGGGTGGGGTGGTAACATTTCTCTTCATTGCAATTTTCCATTTGTGTTGAAACCCAGCAGGGGAAATAACCCACAGGCTTTTCTCCTTTGCCAGAAGTGATTGTACAAAAGGCTCAACCTTCCAAATCTTATTTCAATTATGGGCATTGTTCCCCTCCTTGACATTATGATTTTGCCAGCTTTCACTCAACTGTTGTTGCATGTTGCTTTCCATCAATGTAGTCCCATTGGGAGTCATCAATGATTAATTACATACAAAAAGATGGGGGGGCATCATTTGCAGAAGTGTGTGCAATGTTAAAAAAGGCTTAAAGTGCCATCTAGTGGTTCATTTGCTATACTAGAAGAGACACCCAGTCTGCTACTACTTTTGCTGCCCGTTTAGGAATGCAAAAACAGCATGTCCAACCGTACATGACTAGAGGGCTACATTCAGCTGGGAGAGTCACAATCATTCATTTATTCATTGGGCAAAATGGTTAATATTAAAGAACAGGTTATGAATGATGGCTTAATTTACATTAATATATATAGAGAAGTCACAAAATTTCTTATTGCCGAGTCCATCATCAGTGTGGACTATTTTTTGTTTTATTATAATTTGTTAACTGCCTAATTCAGGGTGGCCTCTGGGCCACTTACAATCAAGCTTAAAAAAATACAAAATTATTTTGTATAACACAATTATTGTATTGTATTGAAAACTATCAAGTATAATCAAGCTTAGGTGCAAAGGGACAGCTTTGTAAACCAGCACTGCAGAACTTGCAAGGTGTTTTAACAGCCATTCTAAGACCCCTTAGCAAGGTAAAGGGACCCCTGACCATTAGGTCCAGTTGCGCACGACTCTTGGATTGTGGTGCTCATCTCGCTTTACTGGCCGAGGGAGCCGGCATACAATTTCTAGGTCATGTGGCCAGCATGACTAAGCCGCATCTGGCAAACCAGAGCAGCGCACGGAAACGCCGTTTACCTTCCCGTCGGAGCGGTACCTATTAATCTACTTGCACTATGACTTGCTTTTGAACTGCTAGTTTGGCAGGAGCAGGGACCGAGCAACAGGAGCTCACCCCATCACGGGGATTCGAACTGCCGATTTTCTGATCGGCAAGCCCTAGGCTCTGTGGTTTAACCCACAGCGCCACCCATGTCCCTGACAAAGGGTAGCAGTCAGTATTGCTGTATTTTTTGCGTCATATGGAGCGAATGCATAGTCCCTGGAGCCAAATTGCCCAGGGGTGAAAGGCAGATCCTGCTTTTTCTGTTTTAGAAAGAGCTAAAGGCTAACAAGAGGGAAAGAGTGTTGAAAGGAACCCGCTCAACAGCTGATTGCAAGAGATCGGGAAGGGAGATAAGGGAGCTAGCTCCCTTCCTGCCCCGCCCAGGCCCCTTGCACAGTAGTTCCTTTGCGAGGGTTGAGGATCCTGGGAAATTGAGTTTTTCAGCCATTTGGGGCTTTCTGTTACTTTTCCTCTTGCTTTCTATTACCCAGTACTTGCTGGTGCTTACTGGTTTGCTTTCTTCTTGCTTCCTATTACCTACTGGTGCTTACTGGTTTGTACTGGTTTGCTTTCCTCTTGCTTTCTATTACTTGCTGGTGCTTACTGGTCTGTACTGGTGCTTACTGGTTTGTAAGCAATGCTTTTCCCCCTTTGCAAAAGCTGCACAAATCTGAGCTGATCCTCAAAAATCTGAGCTGATCCTCAAAAAAGCAGGGCTTTTCCTTTTGCAAAAAAAACTGCAAAACTTTGAGCTGATTCTCAAAAAAAAAACCATTGGTTTTAGAGGAGGAAAACCAGAAAAAAATTTTTTTCTTATTTCCTCCTCTAAAAACAAGGTGCGCCCTATGGTCCGGAGCGTCCTATGGAGCGAAAAATACGGTAAACTGGGGTTGGGGAAGCCAAGGTTCAAATCTTCAGTCTTACTGCATAAAAAGTTGTGTCAGATACACTATAGGAAGGGAGAACCATGTATGTCACTGTGGACTCTTTTGAGGAGAGGCAGGATAAAAATGTATTAAAATAAAAACGCTAGTTCATAAACATGTCCCTCTGCAGTAAACCCCCCCCCCCATGTCAATCATTTGCATGTTGGCTTGAGCTAAAGATCTGTAGATGGTAATAATATTGGAAATTAGACCTAGCTATATACAATTTTGTTTCCTTTGATTCTCAGACTGCCCATGCTGGTTAAAAAGCAATATTATCTGTTGTTTTTTATTTTGTATATTTACAGTTAAGTCATGTTTTAAGTGATTTGTTTTCTCAACTCTTTACACTGTGGTGGCTCAGGATGACAAAATTAAATGCTGACATAAGTAAAATTTTGCTAGGCTGCTAGTTCAGCAGGATGCACTTGGAAGCCACTGGGAAACAAGAGCAGTTAGAAAGCTTAATAATTCTCCAGTGTTTATATTGGAAAAGTTCAGCTTGAGGTGAACTTGAAAGCATTACTTTCCCAGAGGTAGATGGGCTTTTCCCAGATCCTTCCTGGCATGGGTTCTGCAGTTTTTCTTCAGCAAAATACTAACTTTCTAAAATAAGTTTTGAAACATGAATCATAAAGTAAAATGTTTTGTCTACCAGGTAGGAATAATTTAAAAGATGTTTTCCTTTAGCATTAGCTGAACAAAGGTATGGTACATGATGCTCAGCAGCTAGTCTTAATTAACAGAATCATAGAATTGAAGGGTTTGAAGGGACCCCAAGGGTCATCTAGTCCAACCCCCTGCAATGCATGAACTGTAACTAAACCATCCATGACAGATGGCCATCCAACCTCTGCTTAAAAACCCCCAAGGAGAGTCCACACCCTCCAGAGGGGGACTGCTCCACTGTTGAACAGCTCTGTCATAAAGTTATTCCTGAGGTTTAGTCAGAATCTCCTTTCTTGTAACTTGAAGCCACGGGTTTGAGTCCTATACTCCAGAGCAGAAGAAAACAAAATTGTTCCCTCTTCCATGTGACAGCCCTTGACATATCTGAAGATAGCTATCGTATCTCCTCTTTTCCAGGCTAAACATACCCAGCTCCTTAAACCGTTCCTCATAAGGTTTGATTTCCAGACCCTTAATCATCTTGGTTGCCCTCCTCAGCACACATTCCAGCTTGTCAACATCCTTCTTAAATTGTGGTGCCCAGAACTGGACACGGTATTCCAGGTGTGGTCTGATCAAGGCAGAATAGAGTGGTACTTTTACTTCCCTTGATCTGGACACTATACTTATAGTTTATGCAGCCTAAATAACATTAGCTTTTTTTGCTGCTGCAACATGTGACCCCCTAGATCCTTTTCACATGTACTGTTGTTAGTAAGCCAAGTGTTCTCAGTCTGGTTCTTCCTGCCTATGTGCAGAACATTATATTTTGTTAGCTTGGTGCCAGTTGTCCAATTTGTTAAAAAGTTATTTTGAATTCTGATTCTGTCTTCTGTGGCATTAGTTACCCCTCCCAGTTTAGCGTAATCTGCAAATTTGGTGAGCATCCCCTCAATTCCTTAATCCAAGTCATGAATATGTTGAACAACAGGCCCAGGACAAAACCCTACAGCATCCCATTAGTCACTTTTAGCCAGGATGATAAGGAACCATTAATTTGGGTTTGGTCAGTCAACCAGCTACAAATCCACCTAAATTACCTGATTTAACCCACATTTTACCAGCCTCGCCAGAGTATCATGGGGGACTGTCAAAAGCCTTATTGAAATCAAGATAACTATGTCCACAGCACTCCCCTGATCCACTAAACTTGTAGCTCGATAAAAAAAAAGGAATGAGTTTTGCCTGATGACTTATTTTTTAGAAATCCATACTAGGTCATGGTCATCATAGCATCCTCTTCTAATTATCTGTTAATTATCTGTTCTAGCACCTTCCCTGGTATTGATGTCAAACTCACAAGTTGGTAGTTTCCTGGGTCTTCTTTCCCCCCTTTTTGAAGATGGGGGCAGCATTTGCCTGCCTCCTGCCTGCAGGGACCTTACCTGTTCTCCAAAATTCTCAAAGATCATAGAAAAAGGCTCAATTACATTCGCAAGCTCTTTACAGGTCCTGGAGATTTGAATTCACTTAAACTAGGTGTTCCCTTACTACCTCTTTTCCTGTCTTGGGGTGCAGCTCCGACCTTACATCATTTATTTGGTTTTCACCAGTTTGGGCATCGCTTTCCTTTTGGGTGACGACAGAGGCAAAATAGGTGTTCAGTAGTTCCACCTTCTCTGTCACCCAATAGCATTTCTTCATCATCTTCTTCATGCAAAGACCCAACACTTGCTTGTTCTTCCTTTTGCTTCTGACATAGCTGAAGAAACCTGTAATTATTTTTAACCTCTCTTGCAAGCCTGAACTCATTCTGAGCTTCAGCCAGCCTGACCTTTACCCTGCAACTATTGGCTACTTGTATATACTGCTCCTTTGTGATTTCCCTTCTTCCATTTCTTATACATGCCCTTCTTAAGATTTAAGATTTATTTATTGTCATTGTCCGTATATACACAGTATACACAACAACGAAAATCAAACACCCAAAGACCGGATTTACCATACACATTTGCACATATCTCCAACACTCTCATCCTTATTAAAACATAATCTATTAAAACATAACATAATCCAGAGTATAACATAACCTATTAAAAGCATAGCATAACCTAAGAGCCTGTCTCATTCCCTACTACTCACTGCTTACTATTACTTACTACTGACCCTGAGATCATTATTAAGTGCAATCAAAGCTCTTGGATAGAAACTATTCAGAAGGCGTGTGGTTCGAGTTTTCATTATCCTGTATCTTCTGCCCGAAGGCAACAGTTCAAAAAGGTTGTGAGCAGGATGGGTGGGATCTCTCAGGATGTTGTGTGACTTCTTCAAACAGCGAGACGTGAAGATCTCGTCCAGGGTTGGTAGTTGGAGCCCAATAACATTCTGGGCAATTTTAATTATTCTCTGTAAAGCCTTTTTATCCGTTACAGAGCTGCTCCCATACCATGATAGTATACTATAGGTTAAGACACTCTCAATGGTACTGTGATAATAGGACAGGAGTAGGTGCTGAGATAGATTCAATCCCCTGAGCATTCTCAGGAAATACAACCTCCCCTGCACCTTCCTCACAGCCATATTAATATTTACAGTCCATGAGAGGTCCTCGGAGATGTAAATGCCCAGGTATTTAAAACTGCCAACCCTCTCCACCTCCTCGCCATTTATGTGCAATGGTAAAAATACACTTTTCTTTCTCCTAAAGTCAATTATAAGTTCTTTGGTTTTTTTGGTGTTAAGCATAAGATTATTTTCTTTACACCATTGAATTAACCCCTGTACTTCTTTCCTATAAGCAGACTCATCATTCTCACTAATGAGCCCCACCACTGTTGTATCATCCGCAAATTTGATGATTGTGTTGGAATTATACAGTGGGGTGCAATCACATGTGTACAGGGAATAAAGAAAAGGGCTTAACACACATCCCTGAGGAGCTCCTGTGCTTAATACTAGGGTAGAAGAATAGTAAGATCCCATTCTCACTGTCTGCGGCCTATCAGTCAGGAAATTCCTTACCCACAAACAGATCTTCTGATGTATACCCAGATTGGTCATTTTAAAAAATAACCTGTCTGGTAAAATTGTATTAAAAGCAGAACTATAATCCACGAACAACAGCCTTGCGTAGGTTCCCTGTTGTTCTAGATGACTCAGTACAGTATGAACAGCAATAGAGATAGCATCATCAGTAGATCTATTACTTCTGTATGCAAACTGGAACGGGTCTAGAGTGGATGGAAGACCAGCCTTAATATAATCCAGCACCAATCTCTCAAAACATTTCATAACGATAGATGTTAAGGCTATTGGTCTGTAGTCATTGAGAGATACCACCACTGACTGCTTAGGGACTGGCACTATAATCGATGTCTTCAGGCAGGTAGGGACAGAACCCTGCAACAAGGATAGATTAAAGATGTCCGTAAATACACCAGCTAATTCTGCAGCACAGTCCCTAACAACTCGTCCCGTGATTCCATCCGGTCCAGCTGCCTTCCTGATATTAATGTTCCGAAAAGCACGTTGTACGTCAGAAGTCTGTAATAAAAGTGGTTGTTTATCAGTAATAGTTTCTGATGATGTGCTGGTAGCCAATGCTGTGGTGACGGTAGTTCCAGTTCCCACCTCAAAACGACTAAAGAATTGATTCAGCTGATCAGCCAGGGGCTCGCTGCTGCTAGTCAATTCGTTTTTAATATTTTGCCCTGTAATTTGTTGCAGGCCTTGCCATACTCGACGAGGGTCGGAGCTCTCAAAATGCTTTTCGATCCTCCGGCAGTACATAGCTTTGGCATCCCTAATGCCCCTTTTCAGTTTGGCTCTGGCTTCTCTATACTGTTGCGCATCACCAGAGTGAAAAGCAGCATTTCTTGCCTTTAACAGAAGATGCACATCCCTGTTTAGCCAGGGCTTGTTGTTAGGAAACACCCGTATTTGTCTGGTGGTAGTGACAACATCAATGCAGCTTTTAACATAGAACAGTACTGTTGAAGCATATGTATCCACATTATTCTCCTCAAAAAGTGACCATTCGGTGCTCCTAAAACAATCTTGAAGTTGCTCAGATGCACCTGTTGGCCACACTCGTATCTCTCTGGTTGATGCTTACATCTCAGCTCATCTGTAAACTCCT
The DNA here is from genome assembly GCF_009819535.1 of Lacerta agilis. Classification (NCBI taxonomy): domain Eukaryota; kingdom Metazoa; phylum Chordata; class Lepidosauria; order Squamata; family Lacertidae; genus Lacerta; species Lacerta agilis. Next base: position 12,423,152 of record NC_046324.1, on the reverse strand, counting down.
TATGCAGCCACACTGGTTCCCTTAGATGCCTCCCACTTTTCTTTGTTGGAATTGTCTGCATTTGGGCCTTCAACTGATATGGAGAAAGGCAGTTTTCTTTAATTGGAAATGTGGGTTGGAAAGTCCGTTGGCACAGAAAGGGGACAATGGTGGGCTACCCTGGCGGAGATAGGGGTTTCTTTAACAGGCATTTGGTTTAATTGGAAATTCTCATTGTTCTCCTCACTGCTGTTTGTTTTGTTCATTTCATTATGAAGATGTTAATCTGCTTGTTGGAATTGTTTTATGGATTCTGTGATTGTTGAACAATGCCTCTTTTCTTAATGTTCATTTCTATTCTGAGACTGAAGTAACAAAGTATTGGTGAAAGCAGATTATAAACACTTAATAGATTCTCAAAAAACGAGTCAGGTGGTCAGTTAAGGACTCAGACATAAATAGTATGCATTCCTAAATATTTTCCTCAATATTTGTATTTTGAGTCAAGAACTGGGTGGGAAGCACAAAATCTGATGAGCAAGTTGTTTTCCTTATTAGTTTGAGAGATGTGGATCAGGTCTGTTGCACCCAGGAATAGGACCATTTATGTTATGGTGTCCCATTATGTAATAGCCCCCCTAGACGTATTGGCATCACTGTTGGCTTTTAGATTAGAGTCGTTCATATTCTAGGCATTTGCTAGGTGATCCATTTTATTATTTTCTTTGCTTCTTGCTTTTGTTTCAGTCTTTATTTTAAGTGTGATTTTATACACTGCTTTTTGTTATGACTTCACTGATATTTTGCAAGTAATTCTGTGAAGAGCTTCAAGTGCCTTTTGTAGTCCTTAATAGTTTTCACTTGAAAAATTCCTCTGTCCTCTACTAGCATGATATTGACACCTACTGAACATAAGTAGGCAGAGAATAGTATGTTGTAACACATATTCAAGTTATTTTCCTTGAATAATGGTTGTAACTTCAGCAACTCTTTATGAACAGAAAGCAAGTCTACCAAAAGAAGTTTTATTTATACAAAAATGCTCTATACAAAAACAAGGGAAATGAAATCTTTTACTACAAGTAACAGCTATCCTTATTTCTGGCCAGTTGATCCAAAACCTCCTGAGCCACGTTCTGTTTCATCCAAAACCTAAAAGATAGGCATGTGATTAATTTCTCAAAGTCATTGTCTCTTGTTCTATTATTTTGAAAATCATGTGACCACCACAATATATTTCATGTTTAGGTACAATATTAATTAATAAAATGCAGTGGATAGTGAATGACAAATTCTTGTGCTAAAGTATAATTCAATAGCAAGCAGGATTTAATTCCTCTCCTTCCTTTTAAAAAGAATAAATCAGCTGTGGATACAAAGTATTTGAAGTTCCTTACCTGGACTTCTTCAAGCTCAGGATAGTAGATGCGCTCACAGATTAGCTGGGCAATCCTGTCCCCCTTTTTAACTTCAAAGCCAAAGTAAAAAGGGTTTAAGAATTCATAGTATCAATACTTTAAGAACACTGTGATGTAAATTATTTATCCTGCAATTCTATTGCTCCTTACTAAGCATATAAATTTACGCAGTACATGTGAGCTACATAATCAAAAGTTTTGAATTAGCCACCATTACAGTTGTAAACCAAAGTTTTAATGGCTATACAGACAGTTAGCACGTCTCCTTGAACCAACTATTAATTTTAGAAGAAAACATGATTTCCGTCTTTTTTCTTGGCAATTTAAATTCTGATTTAAAACCAATCTACCCTCATTCAGTCCTCCCAATCACTGACTAGACCTAAATTTGCTTAGCAATGCTGCCTGCATCCTGTTCCATCAGACTATGTCTTGAATCCATTACAGTCTTCATTCTTCTTCAAAGTTTGGTAATCCCACTTCAATTTAATACAACATCACTATGTATTATTCTGATTATGTATTTAACTAGATGTATTATTGAAGTGATTTTGTTTCACCACAAACTCTAATATTTTTAATAACATCTGGAGCAGTCATTTGCTGCTGTAGCTAGTGATGTTAAATTCTTGAGAATAATCTTTTGGAGAATATTCTCGATGAATGAGAATATTAGAGAATTTTCATTTAAAATAGGAGAATATTCATTTTAATGCATTGAAAAATGATATAATTAGTTAATATACCTGTTTATTCATGGATAAACTTGTTCAGATGACAATCAAAAATTGTACAGATACTTTTATTCAATGGAGCATAAAGATAAAGAAACATCAAGTGTTTAAATCAAGACCACCTCACATGCTGCTACACATAATTGTATAGGTCTAGGTACTTTTAAGTGTATAAAGCATTAAAGCTACTTTCTGTAAAACAACAACAACAACAACACTGTATGGCCAAGGGTATAGAATTGCTAAGAATAAAGGTAAAGTTAAAGGTACCCCTGACCATTAGGTCCAGTCACGGACGACTCTGGGGTTGCAGTGCTCATCTCGCTTTATAGGCTGAAGGAGCCGGCGTTTGTCCACAGACAGCTTCCGGGTCATGTGGCCAGCATGACTAAGCTACTTCTGGCGAACCAGAGCAGCGCACGGAAACGCCGTTTACCTTCCCGCCGGAGCGGTACCTATTTATCTACTTGCACTTTGACGTGCTTTCAAATTGCTAGGTGGGCAGGAGCTGGGACTGAGCAGCGGGCGCTCACCCCGTCGCGGGGATTCGAACCACCAACCTTCCGATCGGCAAGCCCTAGGCTCAGTGGTTTAGACCACAGCACCCCACAGCACCACCCACATCCCTAAGAATAAGGTCACACCAAAATAGAAAAAAGGCTGTTACATATAGTTGAAATATATATGAATTCAAATGTTCATCAAATTATTTATGTATGCCACAACTGCAGCTAGAATTTTAATAGCTAAAAACTGGAAAACAGAAGAAATGCCAACGATTGAAGAGTGGCAGATGAAAATGATGGACTATAGGGAGCTCGCTGAGATGACCGGGAAACTTCGTGACTAGAGGGACGATGTGGTGGAAGAAGAGTGGAAGAAATTTAAACTGTATTTAAAAAATTATTGTATGATTGAAAAGTAGATATAAGTAGATAAGTTAGACTGTAGACTTAGAGTTTGGTTAAGTGTTTAGGAATTATGAAATAATGAGTTAAGATAATAGATAAGATTAATGATTAGGATATTTAGCAAAATAAAGTTTTTAAGATGTAAAAAATTACTAAAGATGATAGACAAGAAACGCAGGAAGGGGAGATGAGAGGAAGTCAATAGACATGTTTCTAAAAAGGTCACCATAAAAGAGATAGCTTTAAAAAAAAAAAAAAACACCCTACAAAGTTCAGCTGGATATCTACACCTCAAAGTTTAATTCTTACCTTTAAAAGGTTCCTTTCCAAAGTTAAACAGTACAACACCAACATTCCCTCTGTAATCCTCATCAATAACTCCAGCTGTAATATATAACATCAGATAATGTAAGAAAGTAGATGTTCTACCTTTTACTTGACTGCTAGAAACACCTGAATATTGAAATAAGAAACTGACTTAGATGCAACCTGTATCACATTGAAGTAAGTGGGCTAGTTCAGATGTAACATTTATGGATCAAGACAATAAAGGGCACTGGGTTTGCATGCTTACCTTCATCCTTGTTGGCCAGCTTTGATGCTTCAGTCCTAGTCTCTTTAAATCAGGCTCTCCAGATGTTGCTGGACTCCAACTTCCACCAAAGATTGAGTTGCAGTCTTCCAACATCTGGAGGGCCCAGGTTTCCCACCTGCTTTAAACCACTGTTTTATGTTACACCCAAAACAGGGAATTATTGCTTAATGCCAAATTACAAACCACAATAGAATGTGAGGGGAAGAGTTCAGGCTGGATAACTTGTTTCCAGTTTAATAAACTATTCTTTCTTTAACCAGGTTTAATACAACAGTACTGGTTCAATATCAAAACTCCAGTCTCAAGCTTGCAGTTAGTTTCAAATTCTATTCTGCAGCAGCAGCAGTCATAAAGGTCATTTATAGTGTAGAATTGTTACAATTTTACTTTAAAGAGGGATGTGAAGCGAGCCACTGCTGGTAGTTCTTTTATAAACAGCCTTGTCTTCTCAGTACTGTACAGTGGTACCTCCAGTTGCGAACGGGATCCATTCTGGAGGTCCGGTCAGATCCCGAGGTTTCCGCAACCTAAGGACCGCTTCTGCACATCCGTAGACCGCTTCTGCGCATGCGGCAAAACCCGGTAAAATACTTCCAGGTTTGCTGGGCGTGAATCCCGAAGTTTATGTAACCAGAGGGTTATGTAAACGGAGGTACGACTGTACTAATACAAATTTGCAAAAGCTACAGCAAGGGAAGTTCAGAACAAGTAGACAACTCTTTCCTATTTGCCTCTACTTGTGTCAAAGCAGCTAAAGTAGATAATAATAGGCTGCTCAAGGAATTTAACAGCAAACCAAATAAAACCATGTAACAGAATACAAATAGTTCATTGTTGGTGTCAAGAGTATTAACCAACAAAATGAAATTCTGTACTCTCCCTGTCAGACTAAGAATATACATTTTGTTGAAATCCTTCATTCCAAAAGCACACACATGCGGATTATGGAAACTTCCATAATGGCTTTTTCAGAATTACAATAACCTTCAACTATTCATACGCATAAGGAATTTTCCAAAATTTTAATATAATAGCAAAACAAAAAGCAGGAGATAGTCAAACTCAATTGTAATGTTTAAACTCACATTCAAAATTTATTCCTAATCTGTATGCATTTAAAGTAAGTTAGAAGAGTTCTCTGGAATTATGTCAATTTATTCAACTGCAAATACTACATATAACAAGAACCAGCTATTCCAAATATTCTATGTGTGGCTGAAATAACAATAACGAACTATACAAGTACCGGTATATATTTCCCACCTCAACTCCACATGGTCCCCTGGTAATCCAGCACTAAATTCTCTCCATTTCATTGTACCCAAGACACAAATGTTGCATATAACATGTGCTTCCTTTAAGTTGAAAATGTTACGAAGTAAAACATGCCTCAGGGTCTTTGGGCACCTCATAGCCTCATGAGAGTATATGCTTCAGGGACTACCTAAAAATCACCACAGTAATGAGATTTTGCAGTATTCTGCAACTAAAGCTATGAATCTAGGGTTATGGTACACACAGCAACATAAATGTTGTCAAATACAGGTTAATTTCATACTCTACTGAAACAGTTACAGGTGGGTAGCCGTGTTGGTCTGCCATAGTCAAAACAAAATCGAAAATTCTTTCTAGTAGCACCTTAGAGACCAACTGAGTTTGTTCCTGGTATGAGCTTTCGTGTGCATGCACAGTGCATGCACACGAAAGCTCATACCAGGAACAAACTCAGTTGGTCTCTAAGGTGCTACTAGAAAGAATTTTCGATTTTGTTTCTACTGAAACAGTTAAAGAAGTTTGTTGAAGGCTTGTGTTGAGTGGCAGCAGCAGCAGTGGCAGAAATAATATTAAAACAAGACAGTTAAAGGTTTTATGAAGCCCACTTCTATGTCTGCAAAGTAGCATGAAGCTAAACCTCATTTGACTGAGGATGCAAACACCTAGGATAGAGATCTAATTTATTCCATCTACAAGTTAGCCATATCAGATGTCTCAGCTGCTTGTGAACCCAGCTGTCAATTTCAACAATGTATATTTCTACTATCATATATTGGTATATGATAAAGCCACCAAGTGTTAAAAAGCATAAGAAACAAGTGACTTACCACCAACATCTATGAAGTGTTTTGCAGCTAAACCAGAGCGAGGAGCTAAACAAAAAGAAAGCAAAAGTTTTAAAAAACAAAAAAATCCAAACTGATTTTTGTAAAATGTACTTCCACGGCAAGTTGTTCAATACTAATATTTTCACATTTCACAAATATTTCTAAAGTGTTTCAATTAACAGCATTATAGTTTCTTTCAGCAATAAAATAAAGTACAAAGACTAAAGTGGCTTTAGTAAGAGAGCTGGCTTGCATTTAGAACAATTGTTTGCATGGCTGCAGCATGTAGCTCCACTCACATTAGTGAGCAATATGAAGTGACACATATGGACATGGCTAACTTGGTTAAGGTAGCCACGATTAAGAAGGAAAGCTCTATCTATCCACACTTCTTGTTCAGCATTATGGTATCTGGTGTGGTTATTCCCAACTTCAGTAGAAACCTACATTGCTCGACAAAACCGCTACAGTACATTCGTCAGTATGTTGCAATCCTTTTCAGTTGAGGTAGGGGGAAAAGCACTTTAGCCCATCAGTATAGGTTTATTACTCATTTTATAGAAGCAAAAAGTTACAGCAATCATACAAGGACGTTAAGCATATACAAAAATTATTGAAGGACTGGAATACATATGATGTGTCGAAGCAAGTTCCAACTCAAATAACCTCGAGTTCACTTCTGTGCTGGTACTAAGCTCAGGACAACTACAGTGGTACCCCGGGTTGCGTATGTAATTGGTTCCAGGTTACAGTTCGTAACCCGAAAAGTACGGAACCCAAACAAGTGCGCAAAAAACCTAGAAGTAGTGGTTTGCGCATGTGCGAACGCATCTGCGAACTGCGCAGAATGCTTCTGAGCATCCATGCGTCGCACATGCTCCGGGTTGCGCTTCCGGGTTACCAGAGTTCGTAACCCGGAGTGTATGTAACCCAAGGTACGACTGTACAAAGGGAAACACACACTGAGTTTGCTTTCATTTATTGAAGCTAAATGCTCACTGCAATGTTTTACAGAATCACATCCCAAAACCCTGATCTGCTAATAACATGGAACCAGTAAGGGAGGTAACCCTGGATTTAATCTTAAGTAGAGGTCTGGACCCTGGCAAGAGGTAAGCATTGTTGGACCAGCTAGAAATAGTGATCATGGTGCTATCACAATTCACCACTTACGTAACTGGAAAAGAAGTCTTTAACTGATTTCAAAAGAGAAAATTCTATTTGCAGACCCGACAAATTTTAGGACTGGACTTTATGGGTGCTATTTGTACAATTATCAGATTTCCAAATGCAAAGCAACAAAAAAAACCAGGCTTCAGATACATAAAAATTAAAGCATTCAAAATTTAGTTTTACATAAATAAATTTATTAATATGGGCTACTATAAAGTTGCCCTAGGCTGCAAACCCATAATTACCTTATTTTCCAGTGTATAAGACTAGGTTTTTTCTCTAAAAAATAATGTAAACAATTAGGGGGCGTCTTATACACAGATACATCTCCCCCCATTTTCTTAAATCTGAGTCCCCCCAAATAAGGGGCGTCTTATACATGGGGGCATATTATAGACGGAAAAATACAGTACTTATTCAATACAAGGGACTATAGAACTAATGTACTCCTGCAGGTTTTGCAGATCATTTCCAGGAAATACTTACAGAGAATTTAAATTCTTATTGCATAGTTCTCAGGAAAATAGTCTTAAGAAGCAATTTGCAAGATTAGAAGCTTTCTGTTTTGCAACTTACCTACTCGACCATAACATCCAGAAGGAAGGGCAATCTGAATGTCTGTTTTCACTACAGCCTTCCCTGAAGCAGGGATTTCAATGTCATGTGCACTAGAAAAGCAAGCAAATTTATGTTATTACCCAAAGAAATACCAACTGTCTTGTTAAGCATGACCATCAGACCAGCATTCAATATCTAGGCATAAAACAGCCAGGTGCTCTGGGAGTTCACAGTGCTTGAAGGGAACGGCCTTCCTCTGCCATTTGGCCCCAGAAGGTGATGAATAAAATGTGTCAAAATTCCCTTTTATGCATCAAAGTCTTTTCCATCTGGTCACTCTAGCTCTGAAAAACAAGGAATTGTACGGGCTGTAAACATTTCCAATTGGGTTGCATGGTGGAAGCTGGAGATAAGAATAGGTCCTGGGTGCAAATAAAAAATAAAATAAATTGAAGACTAAAGTAATTGTCCTAGATAACTGTAGTATACAGATAGTAACACTAGGTTAGCAATCTAAAGGGGTGGTCAACACAGGGGCGTCGCTGGGGAGGGGCGGTGGGGGCGGGACGCCCCCAGTGACAGGGTGAGCAGCGGCGGGTGGGGGTGTCAAGCGGCGGCCCCTCCCGCCACTCCCACGCGCCGCCGCTCCCTCCGTCACCCCCGGAGCAGCAGCACATGGATGGGGTGCTTCTGCCGCTTTTTTTCGGCGGGGGGGGCGACCCGCGAGGGGGGTTGTCACCCCCTCCTCGCTGGTCACCCCCCCGCGCCGAAAAAACCGCGGGGGGGGGGGCGGGGAAAGCCTGGAAAGGAAGCAGAGCAGGCGCGTTTAAGCGCCGCTCTGCTTCTTTTTCCGCTTTCCGCCGCTTTTTTTTCGGCGGGGGGGGGGCGACCAGCGAGGTGGGGGTCACCCGTCACCCCCTCCTCGCTGGTCACCACCCCCCCCCCGCCGAAAAAACCGCGGGGGGGGGCGGGGAAAGCCTGGAAAGGAAGCAGAGCAGGCGCGTTTAAGCGCCGCTCTGCTTCTTTTTCCGCTTTCCGCCGCTTTTTTCGGCGGGGGGGGGCGACCAGCGAGGTGGGGGTCACCCGTCACCCCCTCCTCGCTGGTCACCACCCCCCCCGCCGAAAAAACCGCGGGGGGGGGGGGGCGGGGAAAGCCTGGAAAGGAAGCAGAGCAGGCGCGTTTAAGCGCCGCTCTGCTTCTTTTTCCGCTTTCCGCCGCTTTTTTCGGCGGGGGGGGGCGACCAGCGAGGTGGGGGTCACCCGTCACCCCCTCCTCGCTGGTCACCACCCCCCCCGCCGAAAAAAACCGCGGGGGGGGCGGGGAAAGCCTGGAAAGGAAGCAGAGCAGGCGCGTTTAAGCGCCGCTCTGCTTCTTTTTCCGCTTTCCGCCGCTTTTTTCGGCGGGGGGGGGCGACCAGCGAGGTGGGGGTCACCCGTCACTCCCTCCTCGCTGGTCACCACCCCCCCCCCCCGCCGAAAAAAAGCCTCAGAAAGGGGGAAATCCCCCCTTTCTGTATACACGTGCGTCGTGACGTCATGATGACGTCACGGCGCGCGCGTCGTGCCCCTCCCCCAGGGGGTGCCTCTGCGCTGCCGCCGCCCCCAGCAGCGCAGAGGCTAGCGACGCCACTGGGTCAACACTACTGTTTTGTACTAAAGCCTGCTTCCAAGCACATGAAAAGGAAGTCACTTTGCGCTCTATTACCACCCCATCTCAGATTAGGTGATGTGTCTCTCAGGCGGTTTTGAGGAGTGCTTGAATTACAGGGTGGGAGGGCACCCTGTTCTTAAAAGTGAAAAAAGGCTCTTTCCAGGATTGTTAAACCACTCTGAGAAGCAAGCAGGATTCGACCATATTTTTTTTATATATTGTTAAATCACTCTGAGAAGCAAGCAGGATTCAAGCACTTTTAAAAAAACAACTATATATTGTTAAACCATTCTGAGAAGCAAGCGGGATTAGAGCACTGTATATTTATATTGTTGAACCAATCCGAGAAGCAAGCAGGATTCGAACTCTCTCTCTCTCTCTCTCTCTATTTATACATTGTTTAGCGGCTGCGGTGGGCCAAAGCCTTCTTCCTCACCTGTACAAGTCATAGCCCGCAGCCCGGGAGGAGCCCCTGGAAGGAGCGGACGCGTTTTCCGACAGCTTGGAGAAGCGGAGTTTCTCGCCGGGCGCCTCACAGCCGGAGACTTTTGGCCTCTTGCTGGGGGAAGGGGCAAGGTCCGCTTCAGAACAAGGCATGTTGTGCGCGCAAAAGAGAGAGACAAAAAGGCGGGAGAAACGGAGTTAAGGAGGCGGTTAACCCTGAGGAGAATGAAGAAAAACCCGCGCTTTTTACCTCCCCGCCTAACCGCCTCCCTCTCGCGCGCGGGAATTTCAACCCAAGCACCAATGGGCGCGCGAGGGGGGCGGGGCGAATGAGGGGAAAGGATGTGCCGTCAGTCACTCTTGTTTTAGAGGCAAGAGATATGGAGGGGGGAGGGGAATGTAGAGTAGCCCAAGCTACCCTCCAAATAACGACTTTCCGAGTTCGTACTGGAATCCATCCACTTCCATTCATCCTTTTCTCCTGGATAAAAGCGGGAGCTGCCCAAATGAGCAAAACAAATGGAGAAACCCTCAGTTCTAGCGAAATTGTGAGGAGATAGCAGCCTGCCTTCCACCAGCAATAAAAAAACTGCTAGCTGTTTAGGGAAGATTTTAATGTTTGATGGATTACTGTATTTTAATATTTTGTTGGAAGCCGCCCAGAGTGGCTGGGGAAGCCCAGCCAGATGGGCGGGGTATGAATGAATGAATGAATGAATAAATAAATAAATAAATAAATAAATAAATATTATTTTTTTATTATTACAAGTTTGCAAAAGCTAAGCAGCGTCCGGTATGGTTTCTAATTGGATGGCAGCATGTTGAGATTCCTAAATTGCAAAGGGGTTGAACTAGATGACTCTTAGGAATCCCTTCCAACTCTAGTTCTGTGATCTCCCCCCCCCCCCCGTAAAAAAGCAGCTCCATATGGGGGAGAAATGAGATTTGATTATAATAATGTCAAATAAATATATTCGTTTAAAACTATTGTTTTGAAAAAGCTCACCACCACAAGAAAGAAGACCGAGTTAGTAACCCTATGCACATTTTACATGGGAGGAAGTCTCCACTGAACTCGATGGTGCTTACTTCCAAGTAGACGTCCATTGGCCAGTGTGGTACAGGTTTCTAATTTCTACTCAGCCACTCACTTTCTCTCTACCTAACCTACCTCGCTGGCTTGTTGTGAGGATAAAATTGAGAGAAGGTAGCTGAAGCACCTTGCACGACTTGGAGGGAAGCTTGGATATAAATGAATGCACTAAATAAAATAAGTATGCCCTCCCTGGGAATCAGATACCGTTTGCGCTCACATCCCACTTGCAGGCTTGCCACCTGGTTGGCTGCTGTGATCCCAGGATGCTGGGCTAGAATATCATGGGCCTTTGGCCTCATCCTGCAGGGCTCTTCTTCTCTGTGTGTTTTTACATGGGTAAAAGATGCGTTGCTGCAAGGCACAGCTTTTTTTCTGGCTGGGCAAGCCGTCGCTTCTCAACCTAAATTGCCTCACAGGGTTGTTGTGGAGGGTTCAACGAGGAAGCGGGAAGAGAACTAAAGTATGTAATGCCACCTTGAGTTCCTTTGGAGAAAAAGGTGGGAAACAGAATTGCAATGCAATGCAGTATGAAATGGTTGGCTGAGGGAAAGGGTGAGTCACATGCAGCTGCCCAGTTATTACAGCTACGCTATAAAAAAACAACTCACACAACCCCCTCTTTGATTGCAATGGGGAGCTTTTTCTTTCTATATTCCTAATTTTGCAACCAGGAGAAATATAGTAAGAGTAATAGATTTCTAACGCAAACTCGTTTCTGAGCTTATTTAGGGAGCAATGACTGGTTTTTTTGGGGGGGGGGGGGGAACAGGGGTCGAAATGAAATGAAATGTACTGTAAACCTTGCACACTTCCCTACTTTTCCCATGCTTATCTCTTCTCTCCCCCCCATACCTAGTTAGTACGGTCCCCAAGGCTGAGGGCGCTCCTTGGTGGGAGAAACCAATTTCCCCAAAAGGAGAGGGAGAAAGGGGCGTTTCGCCCCTGCGGGTTCGGCTGGTCGACCCCTTCCTCCCGAGAGGGAATAATGGCGGCGCTGGCGGCTTTTCTATCGCTTTGGCCGGCACCTCTTGACTCTTTCCCTTCTCCCGCCCCGCTCCTTACTTGCTCCTGAAAAGCAGCCGGAGGAAGCGCCCGGCCATGGCTGTCGCCTGCAGGCCCTCGTTCGGGCTTCACCGCTGACCCAGCCGTGGCGTCACCTGCCTCAGCCAAGCACAGCAAGAAGCGTTGCTTTATTCATGCAACTCCTCAGCCCACGGCCAGAGGGCTAGGGATTCTTTGGACTACATTTCCCATCAGCCCCTGCTGTGAGGTCTGCCCCACCCCATACCTCTTGAGTTTGCTCTTTGGGAAAGCCAGGAACACTGTGCATTTTAGTGCAAGGTTATGAGTCATGGTGTAAAGCGGGCTTCCTCAACCTCAGCCGTCCAGATATTTTGAGACTACAATTCCCTTCATCCCTGACACTGGTCCTGCTAGCGGGGGATCATGGGAGTTGTAGGCCAAAAACATTGGAGGGCCGAGGTTGAGGAAGCATGGTGTAAACTTGAAGGTGCTAAGGTGGCTTGTTTTTTAGTTGCTATTTTGTTAATGTTCATACTGTATGCTGCTTTATAGATACAGTCGTACCTTGGGTTACGTATGCTTCGGGTTGCGTACTTTTCGGGTTACGAACTCCGCTAACCCGGAAGCGCAACCCGAAGCGTGTACGATTTGCACATGTGCAAAAGTGTTTTCGTTGTCTGCGCATGTGCAGAAGCGTTTTTTTTTCGTGTTTTTCCGGTTTGTGCATGTGCAAACCAAATTTTTCGGGTCACGTAGTTTTCGGGTTACGTACAGCGACCCAGAACCAATTAAGTACATAACCTGAGGTACCACTGTATTAAATTCGGTATGCGTTTGTTAATCATGACTTGCTGGAATAGTGATGGAAGAATTGTGTGAAGAGGTGTGAGACATATCTGTTAATGATAAATTAACGTGCTGTTAAGGTTAGATATGCAGGAGAAATTATTTTGAGGAGATACAGAAGGTATTTGTAGAATTTGTACTGTTGAAACGGAAAGGGGTCAGACCACCGCAAGAGGTGTTGAAATTTTGGGAGGTTGGATAGTTACAGAGGAATGGTCTCGGTGGTGGGGTGCACATTTTAATTTTAATTTTTTATTATTACTTTGTCAAAAAAAGAAAAGAAATAGTGATTAGCTTATTTTTTTAGTTGCTGTTTTGTTAATAAATTACAATACAAAAAACACTCATTTGTTATTTTATATAATGTATACTGTATTTCTGATGCTTTATTATGTTTTATTATGCTATTGTTATTTATTGCTTGTAAGCCGCTTTGAGATTCGTTTGAATGAAAAGCGGCATAGAAATACAATAAATCAATTACAATAAAATAAAATAAAAACCTGTTTCGACCGCATGATGAGCTTCTAACATTGTGATTGGACTCTGCGCTCCTGCCAACCCAAATTCTTAGAAATGTCAATAAAACAAAATTACGGAATTTCATTATGTAATCCAACATTTATTAGTCACCTGTCACCATTTATTGATTGCATTGCATTACATTGCAACCCCACCTTTCTTCCAAGGAGCTATACATAGTTTTCTTCCTGTTTCCTCCTTACAACAACCCTGTGAAATCTGTTAGGCTGGGAGGCAGTGACTGGCCCAAGGTCACCCAGTGAGCTTCATGGATGAAGGGGGATTTAAACCCTGGTCTCCCAGGTTCTAGTCTGCTACTGACCCAGTGGTTCCCAAAGCAGGTGTTAACCCTTAATGGTGGTGCAGTTATCTAGGGGAGCACAAAGTGGCAGGGGTGCTGGAGGTGTAAATGAGTGTCTTTTAATTACCTTTTACCCCAAGTGCAAAAGTCCAAAACAGGAAAAGTACTCCGACCTCTTTTGGTAGCAAACCCAGTGTATTCAATGGGACCTGTTTGAAAGTGTTCTTATGATTGTGATATCTGAGCAATGTAAATAGAACTGTTACATAGCAAAATAATTATAATTTTAAACACTTGAGAAAAGCTACCTTATGCCTTTGAAGAGCATTTAAGCCATCTTAGATTATTAGCAATCTAAGATGACTGTATTATCAGCAAATACTGTTGTGAATAGTCACCTCGCTTGCACCTTTAAACTTCATTTGAACCCTCACAGACTGTTTTGCATTTCTCCCCACCCACCCCACCCCCACACAGGTGTATGTATTGTTGGCACCTGTCTGTCTCGAGAGACAATGAAGTCTGGTGCGAAGTCAAACTTTTGGAGAATCGCAGCGCCTGCTGTGGCCGCAGAGACAGGCAACTCATAACTGTTACCTCCTATGTTGTTACTGCTGCAATAGCAGCACCGAAGTGACCTCTCTTGAGGTGCAAGCCTCAGCAGTGTATGGAGGTACTGCCCAGACAACAAAACCACCACCCCTCGTCCTCACTAATGTGGTCCAAAGGAAAGCACAGTGCCGGATTTACGTATAAGCTAAACAAGCTATAGCTTAGGGCCCCACTCTCTTGGGGGGCCCAAAAAATAATTAAAGGAAAAAACACCTGGATGTACATTTCCAAAATATGAGATAAAAAGCAAATTAAAACCTATATACAGCAACAGTGTTTTGTGTTGTGTTGGCTCCTATGATGTACCGTACGTAATGGGCCCTGCTTGCTAGCCTGCTCCCTAAAATATCACTGGTTTGCTCATTTCTGTACAGTATATAGGGTGCCTGCATTCTGCATGGACTGGTTGCAAGGCATATATTCAACACAAAAAACAGTGACAATATGTTGTTGACAAAGGACAGTTGGACATATAAAGGGCCACAATACCTTCAGTAGCTTAGGGCCTCATCAAACCTAAATCCGGCCCTGGGAAAGCAGAGCAATACACTTGGCACCAGCTTGTCCGGTGGCTTTAGATGAAATCTATTGCCACCCACCCACAGATTTTTCTCACACAGGAAGCTTTCTACCTGTGTGTAGATAGATTTCAGGCAGCTTAAATAGTGCCCTACCTGTGTACCTCTTGAAGATTCCTTAACAGCCCTCACCTCAGCCAACTTTAGGGTGGCTTTAGGCTTGCTTTCTTACGGTGCCATCCTAACCCTTGCCAGGCAGAGGTGGGGCTTGATGGAATGGCACAGGCAATGCCAGACCTCCAGCGCTTGCGCTGACCAGGGCAAAAAGTGATAGCCAGGGGCAAGAAATGTTCCTAGGTGAATTGGCCTGGATCTAGCCTGTTGCTGTTGCTGCTGCTGGCCACTCTTAAGCAGAGATGCCATTGGAGGCTACCATAGGGGCCAAGTGCACTGGGGTACATTTGCCAGGGAAGCGTCCTTGTTGCCGATGGAGCTTCCCTGCTGGCACAGCTGGGCTGAGCTGGGTGGTGAGAAACCTCCACTCCATCCAAACCCTCTCCAACATGACAGATTAGGGGTTTGGATTACTTACCCAGTTATCCATAATACACCTACAAAGGAGTAAACTATTGAACACAACAATTTCCCAGCAAACATGCATAGGATTGTACTGTTTATCTTTAAGATGCTACAGGCCTGCAACAGGCTACCCCTCACCTGGAGTTTAATGTTAATGGTAAAACAGTAAGAAACAATACATCAAAACTTGCATTATAAAATCATTGAAGTCATATTTTAATTCACTTTAGTTGATTTCATGTTGAAATATTCAACATATTGATGCAAGTCCAAGGAAAAGTATTTTTTACTAATCAGATCAGATTAGAACACATTTTAAATATTCAATATCAAACTCATTTCAAGGCCCTGTAGAAATTTATCACAAATGTATTTCATTATATTCCTTGAAATTATAAATCTAGAATAATAAATGATGATGTTCAGATGAAATCTTATAAAAATTTAAATTGGCATTTCATTAAATTTGACTTGAAACCTACTGAGTTGATTTAGTATGATTGACAGTCATCTCTTGAAATTCATTTTAATCTAATGTAATCCTTCCCCAAATAATTTGGGGAGGAGGCGTAGCTGGATATAGCATCTGCTTTGCACCCAAAAGGTCTCATCATAGATCTCAAGGAAAATATGAGAGAGACTCCTGTCTGAAATTGATTACAGCATCTATATGTTGATTACAGCATGGTGCTGATAATTGCAAGGTTGCAGGCTCAATCCCTGAATGGGACAGCTGCATACTCCTGCATTGCAGAGGGTTGGACTAGACGATTATCAGGGTCCCTTTCAACTGTACAATTCTATCATTCTATGAAATCCAGGAGAGCTGCTGCGTCAGTATAGACAGTAATAAGCTTGATGGACCAATGATTTGACTCAGTATAAGGCAGCTTCTAATGTTCATACTATATTGGTTGGAAAGGAATAGGACCACACCCAAAGAAGAACACATGAAGAACAGGTGAGGTTAGAAGCTCTATGGGTTTCTTTTTTCACCTTAGTTTTCTCCCTGCAGACTGGTTGTTATTCCACCATCTTTGGGGTTACTGCAAGTCTGCTGAGACCTCTTCTGCATTGGTATTTCGGTTTTGGCTATGTAAGCATGAGCACAGGAAGACTCAAATTGGTTTTTAGTGTATATCTATTAACTATATATATGATTTGGATTTTGCTGTCAAATGGCGACATCAAAGTGATTTTTTCAGTCGTTGAAGTGTATATTGTAAAGTGTCAGATCCTGGGACCCGGTTGCTCTTCAGCGTTTGTAAAAATACGTTGGTGTCACTGATGTGTACAAAATGCATATATTTGATTCCAGGTTTTGCTTGCTAAGAGTAAAACGTTAGCACGTTTTTGTGGTTGCCTCGGATGAGCAAAACTGGAGGCAGGTTCTTTGAGAGAATCTCTAACCAAGCCATATAGAGGTAATCAGATATAATTCCTTTTCTTGCTACTGGTAGAGTCCTGTTGAATGGAATAGGATGAAAGTATTAGTAATATTCTTCAGTAATACAACAATATTCCCCTCCAAATAACATTTCTATCCCTGAATGTCATTTGAAATGAACAGTCATTACTAAAGGGGTGCCATTTTGCACACTTTCCTTGCTCGGGTTTAAAAAAAGTACATTTTAAAAGAACAATCAAATAATAGCACAAAAATCTTAGCTAAAAAGTCAACAAAAGCCTGTACAGTACATTGCTTTCATTCCCATTAACAGCTTCAAAAACAGGGCCTTATAGACACCAGTGAACCTCACTGAACCACTGTAGTTTGACCTTGAGTTCTTGCTTAGAAATCTCCTGGCAAAGTATGGCTTGCTTTCTGAACAAATAAAAATTAAATCTGTGTCACTTACAGAACAATCAGATTAGCAGCCCTAGAATGTTCCTGAAGGAGTTCGTTCAAACGGACCTGGCGGTAGCTCTGTTTAAAAAGAAACAAAATTTACTGCAATAAAAAAGCTGGGGGTCTTGACAGATGACTTAAAGCAGAGTTTAGTGATCATAAAAACATTCACAAAGGTCATACTTCTGTAAATCATACTTGGTCTAAATTATATGGGCTGCAAATTGGAAGCATTAAGTTTATGATTGCTTGAGGAAAACCTAAAAAAAAAACACCCCTCAAACATTTCATATTCTGTTGTCATTGCCATATTAATATGCACCAAAAATTATTTTTAGTCTCTTTAGTCTTTACTATTTTTAATGAAATACTGATGGCTATAAAGTATAACTTCACTTAAGAGACATGAAACAGTGAGATTAATTTTTAAATCTCTTAAAACTGGTTTGTTGCATGTTTGCGGGTTGATGATCCTACTGAAGATCAACAATTTCCCAGTTTCCACGGGCACCTTTTGCAAAGAATCCTTTACTTATTTGGAGGGAAGATAGAATATAATCTACTTTCCCTATAGAATGCTGCCTACCTAGATAACACAGCATATTTCCTAAATTTGCCTGGGCAATGATACTGCTTTTTTTGTTTTGTTTTGCATTTTTAATTCCCCCCACCAATAAATAAAAAAAACATTTCTGTCTCTTACCTCTCCCCCCCCCCCCCCCCCGCAAAAAGGGTTTTATTCCATGGCTTCAACATTTCCAGTAATTTTACTTTTCTGCTTCCCATTTTGTTACATTCAATAGCTATGGCATATCTACGGTATATCAGCGACTTACAGTGCAGCCCCATGAATGTCTATTCAGAAGAAAGCCCCACTATATTAAATGGAATTTACTTCCAGCATAAGGGTGGATAGGATGGTGTCCTTCAACTGAATTCTCACTCCCTCTTCCTAAGGAACCTTGGAGTAACATTGTTCTGTTAGGGACTTGAAATGTGATGCAGACAACCCAAAAACCCCTCGCCAAATTGCAGTTCCTGGGATTCTTCAGCACAGGGGATCTTTCTTAGCTCAATGGCCCACATTCCAGCATGGGCAACCTCCCAGGCCCTTGTACCAGTGACAGGTGAGGCTATGTGTAAAAGCAAGCAGAGCAATCAATATATTTGTCATTGTTTAGTAGATAATATTGCAGCCATGCAAAAGTCAGAGGTTTGCACACACACACACGCACACACACACACACACCCCTCTCCATCCTCCCTGGAAAACCAGCAGAACCACTCAAGGAAGGTGTGGTCTGGCCTGCGGAGAGTCCCACAGACCAAGTGCAGAGGATGGGTAAAAGGTAAAGGACACATGGACGGTTAAGTCCAGTCAAAGGCAGCTATGGGGTTGCAGCACTCATCTCGCTTTTAGGCTGAGGGAGCCAGCGTTTGTCCACAGGCAGCTTTCCAGGTCGTGTGGCCAGCAGGACTAAACCACTTCTGGCGCAACAGGACACTGTGATGGAAGCCAGAGTGCACAGAAACACTGTTTACCTTCCTGCCACAGCGGTACCTATTTGTCTACTTGCACTGGCATGCTTTTGAACTGCTAGGTTGGCAGAAGCTGGGATGGAGCAACGGGAGCTCACCCCGTTGTGGGGATTTGAACCACCGACCTTCCAATCAGCAAGCCCAAGAAGCTCAGTGGTTTACCACAGGGCCGTGTAAAAACTGATAAAATATTTCATTGCGCATATGCCCTTAGTCTAGTGGTTTATTATTGTCGATTGGAACCAGTCCATCCTGAAACATTAGAAGCAGTGTATTTAAAGCCTGAATGCCATCTAGAGTCCCCTCTGGACAGATTAATGCTATAAATAAAAAAATATCATTCAGCAGGTGTTTTGACTAGTAGCAGTGCACCTGCATTAATTCTATACAAGGGGTTCAAATTAAATACTGTTTTCTGCCAAACTTCACCATTTGAAGAGATGCTCACCAATTTACTGACAGCTAATGAAGCTAGGTTCTCTTTTCCTTTGTGACCTACCAGATTTGCCTTATTGTTCTCAGGTAGCGCTTGTGCACAATTTTCCTTCTCGACTAGCCATCCCACAATGTCAAAAGTAATGGCATGTATTGCTCTTTACCTTTTCCTTGACTGCTTCCAGCTCTGCATCAGTGATTTTCCACGGTGCCTCTCTCTTTAATTTCTCAGCAGTTGTTAAATCTTTGCAGCTTTCATGAAGGCGGTATGGTTCAATCATCTCTTCAAAGAATTTCCAGCTGGAACAGAAATTATAAAGGAGGCATCACAGCGGGACTCTAACTCATTATTTCACAGATATTCTAAGGTATGATATGGGATAGACTGTTGGCTTTGGAATTGTGGCTGAATTTCATTCAAAATCTTTAAACTTCATGCATCAGATTTTATGCTCCGTTATATATGTGCAGCTTCATTGTGGAAACACCTTGTCTAGACAGGTCTGCATTTGTCACTGCTAAGCTTTTTATCTATCTTAACTGTAGAATAAAACATAGCACCAAAGTATACTACATTCATGGGGACACGGGTGGTGCTGTGGTCTAAACCACAGAGCCTAGGGCTTGCTGATCAGAAGGTCGGCGGTTTGAATCCCCGCGACGGGGTGAGCTCCCGTTGCTCTCTCCCAGCTCCTGCCAACCTAGCAGTTTGAAAGCATGTCAAAGTGCAAGTAGATTAATAGGTACCGCTCCAGCAGGAAGGTAAACGGTGTTTCCGTGCGCTGCTCTGGTTTGCCAGAAGCGGCTTCGTCATGCTGGCCACATGACCTGGAAGCTGTACACTGGCTCCCTCGGCCAGTAAAGCGAGATGAGCACCCCAACCCCAGAGTCGTCCGCCACTGGACCTAATAGTAAGGGGTCCCTTTACCTTTACCTTTTACACTACATTCATTTCTGTGTACACAAGAAGAAAACAAGACTTTTCTCTTTTCCTTGTTTTGACTCCTGTTGTTTGGCTGCATTACTAAAACTGTGGAGGAAGCAACAACAACAAAAAGGTCTGCTTGCCTCCTCCCACTCTGCCTGCCCTACAGTGGGGAGGGAGGCTTAGGCAGTCCGTTTTTGCCATGCAGTGTCTTCGCACGGCTCCATTTGTGCGTGGGCGGCGCAATGTTACACAGGAGGAGCATGGCGATTGGAGTAATATCCCCCCCTGCGCCTTTAACATCAGCGAAACATTGCGCCTTGCACTCCTCCTGGGTAACATTGTGCCACCCGCACACAAATGGAGCCACGCGAAGATGCCACGCAGAAAAAATAGATCACACATGCAGCCTCCTCCATGCAGCCTCTGCCTGTAGGGCGGGCAGAGTGGGAGGAGGCAAGCAGACTGAGAATGCACCGCAGGAAAGGTGCTGCCTCTCCAGTTGGCCGCATCGATTGAAGATATCTCTTCCCTCCGCGCCTTTGCTGTGGGGTGCGCTCCTCCTGTGTAACGTGCCGCCCGCGCACAAATGGAGCCACATGAAGACACTGCACAGCAAAAACGAACTGCCTACCACTTCCCTTCCAGATGTAGGGCAGACAGAGTGGGAGGAGGCAAGCAGAATACTGTACAGAGGCTCCACGGGAAAGGCGAAAAGTGCTAAAAGTAATTGGAAAAAAGCTTCACCACTCTTCCCCCCCAAAAAAGCTCAACTCTGCTCCCCAAAAGCTCAGCGATTGCCAGTGAGGGAACAGCTGATAGGCGACCTGTTAGACGCATGGGGCTGTTAGCCTCTGGGCAATCCTTCCCCCCATTTTCTTAATTTAGGGTCCCCAAAAATAGGAGGAGTCCTACACATGGGAGCGTCCAATACGTGGAAAAATATGGTACTTTTGTTTTTTTTTAGAAATCTACTAAAATAAAATCCATCGTATTTTCACTTATTTCAATTTCTGAATTACAGTACAATCTTATACATGCCTACTCAGAACTAATCCACACTGATTTCAATGAAGCCTATTCCCAGTTAAGTGTTATAGGATTACAGCCTTTTTTATTTAAAAAAAGCCGCTCTTACCTCTCTTTGTTTGGTTTCATATTGATATCACCAATGATGTGAATGTCAGCAAACTTTATTCTGAATTTGCTTAAAAGTGAAGCCATCCTGAAAACAAAAGGAAAGGTGTATTTTTAGCGTTGTGGTTCAGAATGCTGGTAAATAAATAACTAGTTAAAGAGTTAAAACAGAGTAAAAGTGCATTCATTGGTACTTCTCAGTTATAGAACGTGGTGAACATGGCATGGATGAGCTAGTTGATTTAGCTGAAAACCAAAAGCAGTGGGAAGTAAAGGCAGTGGGCTACATGGGCTGGAGCGCTTGCATTATTTTCAGGACCAAGTAACAGTCATAGAATCACAGAAAAGTAGAGTTGGAAGGTATCCTGAGGGTCCTCTAATCCAACCCCCGGCAATGCAGGAATTTCAACATGCGGACCTCCATCTAATCCATGGGGGCCGGATCCGGCCCAATTGCCTTCTAAATCCAGCCCACGGACGGTCCGGGAATCAGCGTGTTTTTACATGAGTAGAATGTGTCCATTTCTTTAAAATGCATCTCTGGGTTATTTGTGGGGCCTGCCTGGTGTTTTTACATGAGTAGAATGTGTGCTTTTATTTAAAATGCATCTCTGGGTTATTTGTGGGGCATAGGAATTCGTTCATTTTCCCCCACTCCACCCCAAAAAATATAGTCCGGCCCTCCACAAGGTCTAAGGGATAGTGGCCCCTTGCTGAAAAAGTTTGCTGACCCCTCTGATACCATACCAGACCCTGCTTAGCTTGAAAAAGAGCAGACAGAGGACATGTTTTGTTGAAATAAATAAAAATAAATTAAAAACTGTTCAGTAGCACCTTAGAGACCAACTAAGTTTGTTCTGGGTATTAGGACTGATAATACAAGGTCATCAACAGCAATTTCCCTCTCTCTTTGCCCTCTCCTCATGCACAAATAATCTTTATAAGCAACGAAACCTTAAGCAGAAGATACAAGGCATACATACATTAGCTTTTCCTCTTCCAGGCGAGTGACTTTTCCACCAGTAAAAATCCTTAATTTACAATCTTTCCATTTTTTGCGGAGAGTGAGCATGTAGGGAATTAGGAGTATTAGCCCTGGGTAGACAGATTTTATTGAATTATATACCAAAATTAGAACAACACATAAGAATAAAAAGCCACTTTTATTGCTATTAAAATTGTGTTCCCCCGATTTTTAACTTTTTCAGATACTTGGTTATTTATTTTTATTTTTATTTTATTTAGCAAATCCTACCTTGACTATTCAGTCTCCCCCATGCCATCACTGTGTGATGTTCCTTTCAGTGACTTACCTCCGTCATCAAACAGCCACCACACGTCAATGGTACCTTTCCCTTGCTTTTTTTTAAACTGAGCGCTGGCTTCCAGCAACCGCTGGTTGAATTCCCCAACATGCATCGAGGAGATTGTGCTAATGCTGCTTTCTGAAAGGAGAGGACACACTCAGAGCCTTTATGCACAATCAGCGAAAGTGCTCCACAGCGCACCATCTTAGCACTTGGGAGGCAGGAAGTACAATGGAAAATGCTTATTTAGCCTTTGAGGACTTCATGGATCCTACATTTAAGTTAAATAACCCAGGGGACGGAATATGGATTTACTAGAGCGAAGTGAGCGAGAACCGCTCTCTTTTGTTTTTAAATAACTTGTCGCTACTTTGAATTATGTTTGGTTAGTGTCATTCAGCTGTTCAAAAGGCTGTGAGATTAGTGGCTTGAAATGCAGTGAGTTTGTTCTCTACCCACACTGCATTTCAAGCTGCCTTTGTGCGGGATGTGATACATAGATAGCAGTAAAGTACAACATTCCTTGTTTTCCTAGAGTGGACATGCAAGGGGATGTTTCGTCCAGCCAGTCAGAACTTCCTGTTTCCTCCTGGGCTGGGACATACTTCCTCTTGCATGCAGCCCTCCCCTCTCTTTTCCATCTTCCTTTCATTGTGTGAACTGCAGTGACTGTCAGTCTGCAGTCACTGGGATTTATCCCCCCCCCCAATATGGGGTAAATCCACATGTATATACTTTGTAACTAAGTCTGCCTTCAAGGATCCAACTGAGAACTGAATGTGAGTAAACTTCTTTTATATACAGTGGTACCTCGGGTTACAAACACCTCAGGTTACAAACACTTCAGGTTACAAACTCCCCTAACCTGGAAGTAGTACCTCGGATTAAGAACTTTACCCCAGGATGAGAACAGAAATTGTGCGCCAGTGGCACGGCAGCAGCAGGAGGCCCCATTAGCTAAAGTAGTACCTCAGGTTAAGAATGGTTTCAGGTTAAGAACGGACCTCCAGAACAAATTAAGTTCGTAACCAGAGGTACCACTGTACTTTTCACAAGATTGTGGTGTGTTTATTCTTTTAAGGGGGATATAAGGGAACTTACCAGGAAGCTAATAGTGAGAGGCTTAAACAAGCCTGCAACCAGCTACCCACTGTGTGTTTAAATGTAAAATTCTGCAAAGTTATAGAACTTGCTAGCGCAAGTTAGGGAGGATATTAATAAACAATATATCCTCTCCTGCCTCCCTGAACATTCCCACACTTTGCATGGAGTAGTTCACGTCAGAGAGGGGGCAGGGATCTCTTCACCTGATGCACATGACCTTTTCTGTTTTCCCACCCCTGGAACTTCTATTCATTAAGCTGTCATGTGCACTTGTGTGCTCATCTGCACATGAATGATGGCTGTTAGGTTATGTTCGCATTATCACTTGCTCCCCATCCAGTTTTTTAATCAGATTGAAGCTGGTTTGAGCTTTGAGAGGAATGCATCAAACAGCAGTATATGTCAAGAAACTACAGGATCAGTATTGGTCATGGCTAATGCCATGTGAATGCAGCTTCAAAAAATGACAGTGAATCTGTCTTTAAGGTGCCACAATATACTTGACAGTTTTTGTTGCAATAGGCTAACATGGATACCCTTTGGTTCCCTTCTGAAATTGGTTCTTCGGGAAAACTAGTTGGTGACCAATAAGCTATTATGTATTGTATCATTCAGCTTCAGGGCTTGCCTTTTTTGGGTATAGTCTTTGTAATGTTGAGCTTGGCGGCTCTTCTGAAGTATCTCTGGATGCCGCCATTTCCTTCTTCAAATTCGCTGTCCTTAATGGTAGCCTCTAGAACTTGCCTCTCCTGCTCCAGCTTCTTCAATTCCTCTGTCAAAAGAATGCAAGACTGGAAATAACAATTGCTTGTGAGTTGAGAAAGACAGATAAGATCCAGTTAGATCTGTGGCATTTGCACCTGTATGAATGTGCTGTGAATGAAATTGCTTTTCATTGGCCGCAATTACCTTGCATTAAATAGACCCTTATGCAGGAACAAAAAAAAAAAATGTTCTTCAGAGTTTCTTGTGTTGACTTCTAAGCTCAATATGCTAATAATGCTAATGTATGCAAACTTAAACTGAAAGCATGGCCAGTGTCCAGCACAAATATTTCATTTCTCTGTTTTGTTTCACTGTATTCTGGACAAATACTCCTGTGTAGAGATGGGAAGGCCTGGAAAAAAACCTGGAAAAATCAGGGTTTTTTTCTGTTTTTTCCAAAGCCGCCCCCCCCCCCCGGAAAAATTGAAAAAAGAACCAAACTGTTTGATATAGTTTGAATATTCCCCCCCCCAGAAAAATTGAAAAAAGAACCAAACTGTTTGATATAGTTTGAATATTCCCCCCCCCCCATTTTTCTTTAAAAAGGGCTTTGGAAAAAACGGGGGGGGGGACTGTTTCCCCCCTATTTTTCCGTTTTTTCCCCCAGGCCTTCGCATTTCTACTCTCATCTCTACTCCTGTGGAAAGAGATTTGGGCTACAATCCTAAACCCCACTGAACTCCATGGGAATCACTTCTGAACAAGCAGATACTGGAATGTGCTGTTTGCGAAGTAATGCTGTAAATAAGGTGATACAGAAAGTATACCTAGTTCCACAGTAAGGACAGTGGCAGAAATATAATTTCCTTTAAATTACATTCCCATGTAACTATATGGTTTTAGCATGATTATGACCACTTTCATGTTTAATCAAAATTAAAAGACAGGTAAAGTACAGACTGTCCTTTAAAAAAACAACAACAAACAAACGTAATTGAATGTGAACAAAGCAATTTCTTTGTTTAAAATTCTGTTGTAATTTATTGTTCCTCTTATCTTCTTTTTCCTATTTCAGTTTTAAGTAAGAGATACCTGTATAACAGGTAATTCTTCTGGAGACAAACCAATGAATAGAACACTGTCCTGACCTGAATTGTAGCCACACAGATCACAGGATTATTTGGCTGGAAAAAAGGTTTGATTTTCTATATACTGTACTAGAACGCAGTAAACAATTCAGCTGTATTTGTCCCTCTGTTCCAGTTTGATAAGAGAGAGATTTGTGTGTGTACAGAGTAAGACCCACCTTAAATACTTCACTTAGTCTTAGTTAGACCATTAATATTTGCGTGTGGATTCTGAGCAATTTGAGGATAGAAACTGTGGGTAGAAATTAGGAAAGGCAGCAGGTGGCAGCAGAGAGTCGCAATTTTGCATTATGATTACAACCAAATATTAATTTCAGGCTAATTCTTGGAGATTAGCGATGAGAATCTCGTTGCTCTCCAGATATTGGCAGATTGAAACTATCTCCAGCCTTTGCCAACATGGCCATTGGTCAGGGATGGCTGAAGTTGCAGTCCAGCCACATCTGGAGCTTCACAGGTTCCTCATCTTAGTATTTCCCTGCCCTGCTCTTAATATTTTTTGGGGAATCTTTCCCTTCTGGAAACTCTCTGGAATGAAAGGCAAGACCAACTGATTTTTAAAAAGGTAAAAGACTGACTGATGGGGCACTCAGCACCAGGCTGAAGGACTGTCCCTTTAAGGCCCTTTGCTTGTCTATGGGGCGGGGGCAAGGAGTGCAGCTTGAGAGGAGTAATCTGGGCTGAGAATGATGTAGGAACTTGGAGCTGGAACTCCAATAGACTAGTTACAGGTAGGTAGCCGTGTTGGTCTGCCATTGTCAAAACAAAATAAAAAATAAAACAATTCCTTCCAGTAGCACCTTAGAGACCAACTAAGTTTGTTCTTGGTATGAGCTTTATTTTGTTTTGTCCAGTAGACTAGGGTAGGTACCTCTAGAGACCTGTCCATGGTGCTGAAAGCCTTATAACTGTGAGTCCTTGTTCACCAGGATCTGGATCTCAGACTATATGCCAACCTGCCCTTCTATCCTTCGCCTTCCAACATTCCCATCCCCAGGGGTCTTGATCATGGATTGGGATATGTTTGCATGTTCGTTTCTTCTTTTTACTAACTGTTCCTGGCCACTCCTGGGATCTTACCCAGCTGTCTGTGGGCTTATCCCAGGGTGGAGATGCTGAGGATGATGATGATGATATAATATCTCATTTATACCCTGCCCATCTGGCTAGGTTTCCCCAGCCACTCTGAGCGGCTCCCAACAGAATTTTTAAAAGACGATAAAACATCAAACATTAAAAGCTTCCCTAAACAGGGCTGCCTTCAGATGTCTTCTAAAAACCAGATAGTTGTTTATTTCCCTGATGTCTGATGGGAGGGCATTCCACAAGGCAGGTGCCACCACCAAGAAGGCCCTCTCCCTGGATCCCTGTAACCTCACTTCTCACAGGGAGGGAACCGCCAGAAGCCACTCGGAGCTGGACCTCACTGTCAGGGCTGAATGATAGCCTGCCAGTTCTGATGTGAGAATTTCCTCAAGCAGAGGAACTTCTGTTTTCTAAATGGGGAATGCTTTGAACATACAGTGAAAACTGCTGTGCACCTGGGGAGCATTCACCTATTATTACCTGGTGATCTGAATCCTGACCAGATTCCCCCCCCCCAGATTCAATGTTATCTACTGAAAATCTTTCTCTGACAATTCTACGGGAACAGCACAGCTTTCTAGCCCATTGATTATCTTCCCCTCCTCCACTTTTATGTCTAGATTTCCATTTGATTTCTTTTATCGCAAATATGGGGCATAAAAATCCCCCACTAATTATACATATCTTAAGAGTTTCCCAATCTCCAGAGAAGATAATTAACCAAATCAATGGCCATGCCATAAAAGTAATTGAGCTGGTGCGTTTGGAAACCAGTGGAATTGTTGAGGAAATGTGCTTGTTTACAGAAATAATGCCTCTAGCGCACAAATTATGTGAAGTTCAGTTCATTAAGTCTCAACATACCTTGAACCAGGAGGACTTGCGATATGTCAAACCCTTGGCTTATTCGAGCAACAACCACACCAAAGTCAAAGTCAAATGCATCACTGGAACAAAATATAAATGTATATATGCATATAAATTGTTTTAACACAGCATTGGAATAGTGACAGTTTAC